>NC_091282.1:463230484-464647984 GCF_032444005.1 Ranitomeya imitator | reverse complement strand
TGTCCAAACATAAATGTTAGCCAAAAATACATGAATTGAAGTAAACAGAAAAAATGCCCCCAAAGCTGTTCATATACTTTACAGTGAATATCCCTCCGAGACACAAAGGCTCTTAATGAATTTTGAATTTCTCAATTGCTGCTTTGAGTCTATGGAAAGAGGACCTTTACTCCATCGCTTCCTGAGAACAGCTACAATCTATCAACAGTTTTCTGACCTTACTTTACAGCTGCCCTAGAGCGCACACATCCTACTCAACTGTCTATACAGAGAACATAGGAAGGATATATGTGTCTCAAACATGGAAGGGACATTTTTGAAACTGCAATATTATATAGATTATTTTTCTTCTTTCTTATATTGCCATAAATTTATTTAAAAATTAGGCTTTAATTTATAGACTAATAATGTTTGGCATTTCATGTTTTATTACCCCCGTGAAGACGTATTTGTTATGTTGGGTGTGTTTGGTGTGATTCACTGATATTTACTGCTACATTGGTCTGAACTTCATTGCAACCTCTCTTACAGGTATCATTTCCATATTAACACCCCAATTTAAAGAGGACCTTTTGCCAATTTTTTTTATTTTGAACTGGACACCTGATGAAATTTTGGCTGCAGAGCAGAAAAAATAGTTGTTTTTTATTTTGCCTCTCCGATACGGACAAAGTGTTTGGCCTCTAATGAATTTCTATTCATTAAGGAGGACAAGTAGATATTATCAGACAGTGTTCACTGTACTTCCTCATTTATGATGTTGATCAATCATACTGTAAGTAGGCAGCAACACTCAAACAAAAAAACAAACACGCCCCACAATAGCTTTGAATAGCTTTGAGCAGTTTTCTCAGTGCATGAAATATAATCATACAACCTTGAACTCCTGGTATAACCTCTTGCATGAGTCAGTGTAGGGGGAAGGGAGAGACAATGCAGCTGAGTTTAGCTATGTCACATTACAAACCCCTCTCTCAGTTCTCTTTTCATAGCAAAATCAGCGCTGCTGTATTGTCCCTCCCCCACACTGTCCAGAGATGTCAGAATCACACTTATGAATTGAAACAAGAAAAAATAAACTGGCACACCAAGTTTAAGAAAGCAACTTGCATTCAAAATGCATTTGCTTTGTCCTTGCCCTATCCTCACATGCATCTTTGTGTATGTAATTTTTATGGATTTATAATAAAAATATTTTAACCCGGAAGCTGGATCGTTCTTTCTCCTTCAGACCAAGTTATCACACTTATGTCTGCTGTGCTCAACTTGTAATCGCTATGCAGTGAGATCAGGCTGTCATTATGTCTCACACAGTAGGTCTCACCTGTTCTTGGCTCTTTCTGTGTGAGATATAATGGCACTGCACTTATCTCACTGCAGAGTGATTAAAAGTTGAGTACAATAGATACAAGTGTAATTACTGATACTTTTAGCTTTCAGCTCTGGACAGACAGTGTAAGGGGGCAGTACAGTAGAGCTCACAATGCTATGAAAGAAGAAGAGCTGAGTAAAGGGTTTGTAATGTGACACGTCTTAAACTCAGTTGCACTGCCCTTCCCACCACTTGGACTCATGCAGGAGATTAGTCCATGCAGGGGGTTAGACAGGAAATTAGGTCTGTATCCTTACATTTCACATACTTAGCAAGCTACTATGAGCGATGATGGGAGTGTGTTCTTTCCTTACTTCCCATACCATAGAAGAGAAGCAGGACAAAGGCATAGCCGTATGGCCTAAGTTTGTTGAAGCTGCACACACACCAGGGATTACGGGTGCCACTTCCAAAGGAAAATAATCTGTATGTCCATAGAAAAGAAAGCAGATTGGCACATACCGTCCTGTGCAACAAAATCCTTTATTGTGGCATCATCATACCAACAGCAGGCAGATAAAACAGTAGCGCAAATACAGACGATCGTTTCATGCTTACATTGCGCTTCAACTGTTGAGGCGCAATGTAAGTGTGAAACGATCGTCTGTATTTGCTCCACTGTTTTATCTGCCTGCTGTTGGTATGATGATGCCACAATAAAGGATTTTGTTTCACGGGACAGTATGTGCCAATCCGATTTCTTTTCTATGGACATACAGTTTCCTTCCACTTGCTTGAACTTAACGAAAATTAACTCATTAGGGGACAAATACTTTGATTGCTAATACCTCTGCAATGGAAAAGCAAAATGAAAGAAAAACTAAAATGTTTTATTCCATTCTGCAGTCACTATTAAACTGTCTGTCCAATTCAACATAAAAAAATGTGAAAGGTCTTCTGTCCGTATACTTGAATTTTTCATGATTAGTGCCATTGTAGATCATGGAGGTTTCCCTGTCAGATCATCCATCAATACCTTTCTGTGTCTTTTGTGTTAGATATTGTCTATTGTGTTATGTCTTTTAACTTTTATTTAATAAAAATATGTATTTTATTAATTTGCAATTCTTCTGGTCCGAGTTTCTTAAGTGTTTTTTGCTCATGTTCATCAGAATTTGGTCAATGAATCCGTTTTTACCATCAGTTTCATCAGTTTTTCCCTTATGCGAAAAAGGTTTCTCCATCATCTCCTATCAAACAGTTTAAGAAAAACGAACAGCACACGGATGGCATCCAAGTGCTGGCCAGTTTTTTCCCTGACTCATAGACTTGCATTTGCACGTTTAATCCATGAATGGCAGACCAATCAGTCCACAAAAA
Source organism: Ranitomeya imitator (assembly GCF_032444005.1). Classification (NCBI taxonomy): domain Eukaryota; kingdom Metazoa; phylum Chordata; class Amphibia; order Anura; family Dendrobatidae; genus Ranitomeya; species Ranitomeya imitator. The sequence continues at coordinate 464,645,292 of NC_091282.1, read as the reverse complement.
TGTGCAGATATGCAAACAGTGACATAGGCTATAACAAGCACATGATCTATCCATGAAAAACAAGGATAGAACTTGTACGGCTAGAACTTGATGTCTGAATGAGCTCTTAGGTTGGGCTAGAGATGAATTAGTCTTTTTGGGCTTTTTGCTTTTTTTGATGCAAGTGACACAAACTTGTTGCCAAATGATACAAAAAATATCTTTGTAAAGTGGACCTAGCTATCATCAAAAATTGTATATAATGTCTATATAAATAATGCAGCTATAGCCACATTTTTTTATTTCTAAATTTATTCAGCAAAAATGTTCTTTTTTGCTGCCCGCAAAATACCTGACTCTGACAAGAATCGGGTCCAAACTTCAGGACTATGTGATCCCAACATGTTGAGTGGCTTCCCATAGTTCTCCACAACAGATCTCACAGGTTATTCCAATATCTCAAAATGTTGACTTAAAGGCACTGCCTACTTATTAGAAAAACAGTTATCAAAGGTAAAAATATTACAAAAGTTACCAATCAGTAACTCAATTTAACCCCTTCATGACCTTGGAATTCTCAGCGTTTGCATTTTTGTTTTTTGCTCCCCTTCTTCCCGGACATAGAACTTTTTTACTTTCCCATCAATATGGCTTGTTTTTTGCATGTCGAGTTGTGCTTTTGAGCGACACCATTGATTTTACCATATAGTGCACTAGAAAATGGAAACAAAATTACATGTGTGGTGAAATTGCACAAAAAAGTGCAGTTTCACAATTGTTTTCATGATTTTGTTTTTACCATAGAATCATAGAATGTTAGGGCTAGAAGCGACCTCAATGGTCACCTTGTCAAACCCCCTGATCAGTGCAGCACAGGATTCACTAAACCAACTTAGACAGATGTCTGTCCAGCCTCTGAAGGAGAACTCACCACCTCTCGTGGCAGCCTGTTCCACTCATTGATCACCCTCACTGTCAAAAAGCTTTTTCTAATATCTAATCTGTATCTTCTCCCTTTCAGCTTCATTCCATTGCTTCTCGTGCTTCCATGTGCAAATAAGACTAATGATGATCCCTCTACACTGTGACATCCCTACAGATATTTGTTGACAGCGATTAAGTCTCCTCTTAGCCTTCTTTTTTGCAAGCTAAACCTTACCAGATCCTTTAACCGTTCCTCGTAGGACATACGCTGCAGTCCACTCACCATCCTGGCAGCTCTTCTCTGAACTTGCTCCAGTCTTTCAATGTTTTTTTTTTAAATTTGATGCCCAGAACTGGACACAGTATTCCAGATGAGGCCTTACCAAGGAGGAGTAGAGGGGGATAATTACTTCATGTGATCTAGACTCCATGCTTCTCTTAATAAATTCTAGAACTTTGTTTGCCTTTTTTGTTGCTGCATCACTGTGTTGACTCATATGCAGTCTGTGATATATTAGTATACCCAAGTCTTTTTCACACATGCTGTTGCTTAGTTCTATTCCTTCCATTCTATAGACATAATTATTTTTTCTTGCCCAGATGTAGAATCTTGTATTTCTCCTTGTTAAATAACATTTTATTAGTCGCTGCTCATTGTTCGAGCTTACCTAGACCCGTCTGAATCCTTTCTCTGTCTTGTCATCTCTAGTGTTAGCTATCCCTCCTAGCTTTGCATTGTTTGCAAATTTGATTAGTTTACCCTCAGTTCCCGTATCTAGATTATTTATGAAAATGTTGAACAACACATGGGCCAGGACAGAGCCTTGTGGAACCCCACTTGAAACACTCACCAATTGTATGTGCAACCATTTATTACCACTCTTTGAGTGCGATCACTGAGCCAGTTATGAATTCACTAACCGTAGCCTTGTCAATCCCATACTTGGTCATTTTTTCAATAAAGATAGCATGAGATATGTTATCAAATGATTTGCTGAAGTTGACATATACTATACTCACCGCATTTCCCTGATCCACCCATCCAGTGATTACATCATAGAAGGAAATTAGATTAGTCTGGCATGACTTGTTTTCTACAAACCCATACTTGCTTTGGTTAATTACTGTATTTTTATCCAAGCACTTACATACATGTTGATTAAAAGTTTATTCAAAGATCTTTCCTGGTATAGAAATAAGGCTCACTTGCCTGTAATTTTCTGGCTTCATCTTCTTTCCTGTTTTGGAAATAGGGACTTTTGCCCTTCTCCATTCTTCCGGGACTTTTCTTGTTCTCCAGGATTTTTCAAATATTCTGGCTAGTGGTTCTGCAATTTCCTATGTTAACTCTTTTAGTACCCTAGGATTTAATTAATCTGGAACAGGAGATTTAAATTTAATTTAGCTGGATGTTCTCTCACCATCTCTCTATTTATTGATTGACCAAACCGCTGCATGACCAGCTCTACCCTCGCCTACTGTATTCTCACCCATCCTTTGTAGATTGTGAGCCTTCACGGGCAGGGTCCTCTCTCCTCCTGTACCAGTTATGACCTGTATTGTTTAAGATTATTGTACTTGTTTTTATTATGTTTACCCCTCCTTACATGTAAAGCGCCATGGAATAAATGGCGCTATAACAATAAATAATAATGATTTATATATAGTGTGGATTCTTTTATTCATTTGATAGCACCATAAAGATCAATTGATATTACAATTGCTTTCTTAGAGAACACAGATGCAAAAAAGTTCGTCCTTCTCAACATCATTTTTGACCACTTCACCCTTTTCATTCTGAAAAATCCTACAGCATCTTTGACTTTTCTTCTGTTTTTTTTATATACCCCCAAGTATTTTTTTTACTGCTTTTGGTCTCCATTTCAAGCCTCATTTCATTACTGGCTTCAGCTCTTCCAGCGTATTCCCTGCAGACAGCTTTATATTCTTCTTTAGATGTGCCCCCCTCTTTCCATTTAATATTTTTCTTTTCCTTTTTACTAAATGCTATAACTGACCTGTCATTATGATTCTCCAGGTCATTGTGAATTTGCAGATGCCAAACATGTATAGCTTCTTTTTTGTATAAGTGGTGAAAAAAAATCCAAAGTTTGTTAAAAAACAAGAAAACAAAATAGCGCCATATTCTGAGACCCGTAGCATTTTCATTTTTCTGGGGCTGGGTGATGATCTATTCTTTTCGCGCCTAGCTGACGTTTTTATTGATAGCATTTTTGGGTAGATATGATGTTTTGATCGCCTGTTATTGCATTTTACTTCAATGTTGTGACAACAAAAAAAATCTTAAAATGCAGCAATACCAAACGTGTATTTTTTTATTGTTTTATTTTGATATTTTTTATATTTTTGAACACTTTTTTCTACTTTTTGTTTGCTATAATTGTCTCCTTAGGAGACTTGAAGATGCAAACATCGGATCGCTTGTGCTTCACATAGCAGGGCTTCAGTCCTGCTATGTGTAGCAAAAAACATCCTCTTCTATGAATCCAGACCCCCAATTGCCATGCCAACCCATCGGCGCCCTGTGAACATGTGGGTTTGTGACGTGCTTCTGGCACGAACTTGTATCGCGATGCCACCCGAGACTGTTAGGGACACTTGACAGCTGATCAAATCAGATCTCATGTGCCTAAAAAGATGCGGTCTCAGCACCGGAGCCTGCATTAAATACAGGGACCCAATGCTTCTTCTCTCCCATATTCTGAATAGGCTAACACGAAATGTGCATCAGGGTCCTTTCTGCTGCACATGGGTTGTTTACCCAGTTTTGTCTTATCCGTATGTATTCATTCATCTATAACTTCTTTTACCACGTTTTGCCCTAGCTTTGCCTTTTTTTAGCAACATATTATGATATGACCACTTGGTCTCATTTGCACTGCACTTTATGCTCTTTATATAATTTTGTGCCATATCTGTGAGCATTATTAACCACCTGATGAACTATATACAGTAAATATATACAGTTATGTCCATATATATTTGGATAGAAACAACATTTTTCTAATTTTGGTTATAGACATTACCACAATGAATTTTAAACAAAACAATTCAGATGCAGTTGAAGTTCAGACTTTCAGCTTTCATTTGAGGGTATCCACATTAAATTTGGATGAAGGGTTTAGGAGGTTTTTAAAGGGACCAAAAGTAATTTGACAATTGACTCCAAGGCTATTTCATGGACAGGTGTGGGCAATCCCTTCAAATGTCATTCTCAATTAAGCAGATAAAAGGCCTGGAGTTGATTTGAGGTGTGGTGCTTGCATTTGGAAGGGTTTGCTGTGAAGTAAACATGCGGTCAAAGGAGCTCTCCATGCAGATGAAACAAGCCATCCTTAAGCTACGAAAACAGAAAAAACCCATCCGAGAAATTGTTACAATATTAGGAGTGGCAAAATGTACAGTTTGTTACATCCTGTGAAAGAAAGAAAGCACTCATCAATACAAAAAGACCTGGGCGCCCAAGTGAACAACTCTCCAGGAGGTAGGAGTATCAATATCCAAATCTACCATAAAGAGAAGACTGCATGAAAGTAAATACAGAGGGTTCACGGTACGGTGCAAGCCACCCATAAGCATTAAGAATAAAAAGGCTAGACTGGACTTTGCAAAAAAAAAATCTAAAAAAGCCAGCACAGTTCTGGAAGAACATTCTTTGGACAGATGAAACCAAGATCAACCTCTACCAGAGTGATGGAAAGAGAAAACTATGGCGAAGGCGTGGCACAGCTCATGATCCAAAGCATACCACATCATCTGTAAAACACGGCAGAGGCAGTGTGATGGCTTGGGCATGCATGGCTGCCAGTGGCACTGAGTCACTAGTGTTTATTGATGATGTGACACAGGACAGAAGCAGCCAAATGGATTCTGAGCTATTCAGAGACATACTGTGTGTTCAGATCCAGCCAAATGCAGCCAAACTGATTGGTCGTTGTTTCATACTACAGATGGACAATGACCCAAAACATAAAGCCAAAGCAACCCAGGAGTTTATTAAAGCAAAGAAGTGGAATAATCTTGAATGGCCAAGTCAATCACCTGATCTCAACCCAATTGAGCAGCATTTCACTTGTTAAAGACTAAACTTCAGACAGAAAGGTTCACAAACAAACAGCAACTGAAAACCAACACAGTGAAGACCTGGCAGAGCATCAAAAAGGAGGAAGCACAGTGTCTGGTGATGTCCATGAGTTCAAGACTTCAGGCAGTCATTGCCAACAAAGGGTTTTCAACCACGTACTAAAAATGAACATTTTATTTAACCCCTTAAGACCCAAGGGTAGTTTGCATGTTAATGACCGAGCCAATTTTTACAATTCTGACCACTGTTCCTATATAAGTTAAAACTCTGGAACGCTTCTATGGATCCTGATCATTCTGACATTGTTTTCTCATGACATATTGTCCTTCATGTTGTTGGTAAAATTTCTTTGATATTACCTACGTTTATTTGTGAAAAAAATTGAAATTTGGCAAAAATGTTGAAAATTTTTAAATTTTCCAACTTTGAATTTTTATGCCCTTAAATCACAGAGATATGTCACACAATATACTTTCTACGTAACATTTCACACATGTCTACTTTACATCAGCACAATTTTGGAACCAATTTTTTTTTTGTTAGGGAGTTTTAAGGGTTAAAAGTTGACCAGCAATTTCTCATTTTTAAACAGCATTTTTGTTAGGGACCACATCACATTTGAAGTCTCTATATGATAGCAAATAACCAAGTGTTACACCATTCTAAAAACTGCACCCCTCAAGGTGATCAAAACCACATTCAAGAAGTTTATTAACCCCTCAGGTGTTTCACAGGAATTTTTGGAATGTTTAAAAAAAATGAACATTTAACTTTTTTCACAAAAAATTTACTTCAGCTCCAATTTGTTTTATTTTACCAAGGGTAATAGGAGAAAATGGACCCCAAAAGTTGTTGTAAAATTTGTCGTGAGTACGATGATACCCCATATGTGGGTGTAAACCACTGTTTGGGTGCATGGCAGAGCTCGGAAGGGAAGGAGCACCGTTTGACTTTTCAATGCAAAATTGACTGGAATTGAAATGGGACGCCAGGTTGCGTTTGGAGAGCCCCTGATGTGCCTAAACATTGAAACCCCCCACAAGTGACACCATTTTGGAAAGTAGACCCCATAAGAAACTTATCTAGATGTGTGGTGAGCACTTTGACCCACCAAGTGCTTCACAGAATTTTTTAATGCAGAGCCGTAAAAATAAAAAATCATTTTTTTTCACATAAATGATCTTTTTGCCCCCAATTTTTTTATTTTTTCAAGGGTTAGAGAAGAAATTGGATGCCAAAAGTTGTTGTGCAATTTGTCCTGAGTATGCTGATACCCCATATGTGGGGGTAAACCACTGTTTGGGTGCATGGCAGAGCTCGGAAGGGAAGAAACACCATTTGACTTTTCAATGCAAAATTGACTGGAATTGACATGGGACGCCATGTTGCGTTTCGAGAGCCCCTGATGTGCCTAAACATTAAAACCCTCACAAGTGACACCATTTTGGAAAGTAGCCCCCTACGGAACTTATCTAGATGTGTGGTGACACTGGTGAGCACTTTGAACCACCAAGTGCTTCATAGAAATTTATAATGCAGAGCCGTAAAAATAAAAAATCATATTTTTTCACAAAAATTATCTTTTCGCCCCCAATGTTTTATTTTCCCAAGGGTTTGAGAAGAAATTGGACCCCAAAAGTTGTTGTGCAATTTGTCCTGAGTATGCAGATACTCCATATGTGGGGGTAAACCACTGTTGGGCGAATGGCAGAGCTCGGAAAGGAAGGAGCGCCATTTGACTTTTCAATGCAAAATTGACTGGAATTGATATGGGATGCTATGTTGCGTTTGGAGAGCCCCTGATGTGCCTAAACATTGAAACCCCCCACAAGTGACACCATTTTTTAAAGTAGACCCCCTAAGGAAAATGTGGGGGTAAACCACTGTTGGGCAAATGGCAGAGCTCGGAAGGGAAGGAGCGCCGTTTGACTTTTCAATGCAAAATTGACTGGAATTGATATGGGATGCTATGTTGCGTTTGGAGAGCCCCTGATGTGCCTAAACATTGAAACCCCCCACAAGTGACACCATTTTGGTAAGTAGACCCCCTAAGGAACTTATCTAGATGTGATGTGAGAGCTTTGAACACCCAAGTGTTTCACTACAGTTTATAACGCAGAGCCGTGAAAATAAAAATTCTTTTTTTTTCACAAAAATTATTTTTTACCCCCAGTTTTGTATTTTCCCAAGGGTAACAGGAGAAATTGGACCCCAAAAGTTGTTGCCAATTTGTCCTGAGTATGCTGATACCCCATATGTGGGGGGGGGGTACCACCGTTTGGGCACATGGCAGAGCTCGGAAGGGAAGGATCACTGTTTGGAATGCAGACTTAGATCGATTGGTCTGCAGGCGTCACATTGCTTTTGCAGAGCCCCTGATGTACCTAAACAGTAGAAACCCCAACAAGTGACCCCATATTGGAATCTAGGCTACCCAAGGAACTTACTGTATCTAGATGTGTTGTGAGAACTTTGAACCCCCAAGTGTTTCACTACAGTTTATAACGCGGAGCCCTGAAAATAAAAATCATTTTTTCCCACAAAAGGGTTTTTTAGCCCCCCAAATTTTTATTTTTCCAAGGGTAACAAGAGAAATTCGACCCCAAAAGTTGTTGTCCAACTTCTCCTGAGTACGCTGATACCCCATATGTTGGGGTACACCCCTGTTTGGGCGCATGGGAGAGCTCGGAAGGGAAGGAGCACTGTTTTACTTTTTCAATGCAAAATTGGCTGGAATTGAGATCGGACGCCATGTTGCATTTGGAGAACCCCTGATGTGCCTAAACAGTGGAAACTCCCCCAATTCTAACTGAAACCCTAAGGCTTCTTTCACATTTCCGTCGGTACAGGGCCATCACGAAGCATCGGCGCGATGTACCGAGGGAAGTGTTTGCCTTTACATTTCCGTCAGACTGCAGTGTGAGGAAAGATCGTGAGAGCGATATTTCCTGCTGGGCATGCGCAGTCTGAAACACTGGATGCAACGTACAGAAAAATGTTCCCTTGAACGTTTTTCTGTGACGACGGTCCGCCAAAACCCGACGCAACCAGTGCACGACGGACACAACGTGTGGCCATACATCGCGATCCGTCGGTAATACAAGTCTATGGTTAAAAAAAGTATCCTGCGGGCAAATTTGCAGGATGCGTTTTTTTCCCAAAACAACGCATTGTGATGGTTTCAAAAAACGGAAATGTGAAAGTAGCCTAACCCAAGCACACCCCTAACCCAAACACACCCCTAACCCTAATCCCAACTCTAACCATAACCCTAACCACACCCCTAACCCAAACATGCCCCTAACCGTAATCCCAACCATACCCCTAACCCCAATTACACCCATAACCCTAATCCCAACCCTAACCACACCCCTAAATCTAACACACCCCTAACACTATTCCCAACCATAACCCTAACCACACGCCTAACCCTGACACACACCTAACCCAAATCCCAACCGTAAATGTAATCCTAACCCTAACTTTAGCCCCAACCCTAACCCTAACTTTAGCCCCAACCCTAAATCTAACTTTAGCCCCAACCCTAACTCTAACTTTAGCCCCAACCCTAACCCTAGCTTTAGCCCCAACCCTAACTGTAGCCCTAACCCCAACCCTAGCCCCAACCCTAATCCCAGCCCTAATCCCAACCCTAGCCCCAACCCTAACCCTATCCCCAACACTAACCCTATCCCCAACCCTAGCTCTAACCCTAGCCCTAACCCTAGCCCCAACCCTCGCCCTAACCCTAGCCCCAACCCTAACCCTAATGGGAAAATGGAAATAAATACATTTTTTTTATGTTATTATTTTTACCTAACTAAAGGGCTGATGAAGGGGGTTTTGATTTACTTTTATAGCGGGTTTTTTAGCAGATTTTTGTGATTGGCAGATGTCACACACTGAAATACGCTTTTTATTGCAGAAAAAAGTTTTTGCGTCTCCACGTTTTGAGAGCTATAATTTTTCCATATTTTGGTCCAGAGTCATGTGAGGTCTTGTTTTTTGCGGGACGAGTTGACGTTTTAATTGGTACCATTTTCGGGCACGAGACCTTTTTGATCGCTTTTTATTCCAATTTTTGTGAGGCAGAATGACCAAAAATCAGCTAATAATGAATTTCTTTTTTGGGGGGTGTTTATACCGTTCAAGGTTTGGTAAAATTGATAAAGCAAGTTTTATTCTTCGGGTCAGTACGATTACAGCGCTACCTCATTTATATATTTTTTCATGTTTTGGCGCTTTTATACGATAAAATCTATTTTATAGAAAAAATAATTATTTTTGCATCGCTTTATTCTGAGGACTATAACTTTTTTATTTTTTCGCTGATGATGCTGTATGGTGGGTCGTTTTTTAGGGGACAAGATGACTCCAGAGGCAACAGCAGCTTCAAATATCTGTTTGCTGGTTTGTAATGTCTTTTTAGCAGCTGCTCTTTTAATCGGATGAACTTGCCAGGCAGAAACCTTCCTCATTTTGCCTTTATCAGCACAAACACGTCTGTGCTCAGTTTCAGCCACAAATCTCTTAACAGTACAATGATCACGCTTAAGTTTTCAGGAAATATCTAATATTTTCAACCCTTGACAAATGCATTGCACTATTTGATGCTTTTTGGCAGCAGAGAGATCCTTTTTCTTTCCCATGTTACTTGAAAACTGTGGTCTGCTTAATAATGTGGAACATCATTTTTAACCCCTTCATGACCTTGGGATTTTTCGTTTTTCCGTGTTCGTTTTTCACTCCCCTCCTTCCCAGAGCCATAACTTTTTTATTTTTCCGTCAATTTGGCCATGTCAGGGCTTATTTCTTGCGGGACGAGTTGTACGTTTGAACGACATCATTGGTTTTAGCATGTCTTGTACTAGAAAACGGGAAAAAAATTCCAATTGCGGTGAAATTGCAAAAAAAGTGCAATCCCACACTTGTTTCTTGTTTGGCTTTTTTGCTAGGTTCACGAAATGCTAAAACTGACCTGACATTATGATTCTCCAGGTCAGTACGAGTTCATAGACACCTAACATGACTAGGTTATTTTTTACCTAAGTGGTGAAAAAAAATTCCAAACTTTGCTAAAAAAAAAAAAAAAATTGCGCCATTTTCCGATACTCGTAGCGTCTCCATAGTTCATGATCTGGGGTCGGTTGAGGGCTTATTTTTTGCGTGCTGAGATGACGTTTTTAATGATAGCATTTTGGTGCAGATACATTCTTTTGATCGCCCGTTATTGCATTTTAATGCAATGTCGCGGCGACCAATAAAACGTAATTCTGGCGTTTCGAATTTTTTTCTCGCTACGCTGTTTAGCGATCAGGTTAATGCTTTTTTTTAATTGATAGATCGGGCAATTCTGAGCGCTGCGATACCAAATATGTGTAGATTTGATTTTTTTTATTGATTTATTTTGATTGGGGCGAAAGGAGGGTGATTTAAACTTTTATATTTTTTTATTGTTTTCACATTTTTTTTAACTTTTTTTTTTACTTTTGCCATGCTTCAATAGCCTCCATGGGAGGCTAAAAGCAGGCACAGCACGATCGCCTCTGTTACATAGCAGCGATCTGCTGTTCGCTGCTATGTAGCAGAACTGCAGGTGTGCTGTGAGCGCCGACCACAGGATGGCGCTCACAGCTACCGGCGATCAGTAACCATAGAGGTCTCTAGGACCTCTATGGTTACAATGGAGAAGCATCGCCGACCTCCGATCATGTGACGGGGTCGGCGATGACGTCATTTCCTGCCGCCCGCCCGGATGCGGTAGTTAAATGCCGCTGTCTGCGTTTGACAGCGGCATTTAACTAGTTAATAGGCGCGGGCAGATCGCGATTCTGCTCGCGCCTATTATGGGCACATGTCAGCTGTTCAAAACAGCTGACATGTCCCAGCTTTGATGCGGGCTCACCGCCGAATCCCACATCAAAGCAGGGGATCTGACCTCGGACGTACTATCCAGTCCGAGCTCAGATAGGGGTAAAAGTAGTGTTAGGAGTCGAGTTTCCTCTGCTGCACAGGGGGAATCTCGATCCGTGTCTGCTGCGGTCTCCCATTTGGTATCGGCCGCAGTGGGCTCTGCTCAGCGGAGACGTCGCTCCCAGCGTCTCGCTGAGGCTGATTCGGTGCATAGGGTCACTACTGCCTTTTCTGGCTTTCCTATGGTACCCTGCACTGATCTGCGGCGAGCGAGCCTCTCTGGGACGAAGTCCTTGTTTACTCACACTGAGCATGCCCAGGGCAGGGTCTCCCATTGGAGGTCGAGGGCCACATGTTCGCTCACATGCTCAGGTGCTGCAGTACATTCCATTGGTCCTCCTGGAAGGCCCTGAAAGGGCAAAACATGCTCAGGTACTGCAGCACTTTCCATTGGTCCTTCTGGAAGGTCCTGAAAGGGCAAAAACTTCAGTAGCAGCTTCCTGTGCTGCAACTATATAAACTGCGCATGACCGCACGGCCATGCGCTAGTATTGTCTTGAAAATATGTGTGTGTGTAGATGGATGTATGTCGAAGTATGAAAGCTCCTAAATATCCCTCCCTAGTGTTGTTGACTGTTTGCGGATGATGGTAGCTATCTAGCGCCCGACTAGCCATCAGCACATAAAAAACACACATAACAGCGTCTAGTTGCTGTGACCGCCTGTACGGCGCCGTGCGCTTTCCTTACCCAAGCCTGGGTGGTTAGCGGCGTCCTTTTGAGCGGCACCGCACGCACTCTCGTGCCTTTATTTACTATTTCGATAGTTTCCTTACACACCCAGTTGCGGTGTTGTGCCAGCAGTGGTCTAATCGGACTTCAATCCTAGTTGGGGTTGTGTTCGCTGACTTATTGCTCGCGCTCTATGTGCGGTACCGCGGTCCTGTGACGCAACAGGATCGCTTCCTTCACGCAGGGTGAAGTTAACCCTTGTATGTATACTTATAGTACCGCCATATAGTCCGTCTTACTTAGCAGCAGGTGCTTTCCTGCACGGTGGATCCCGGGTTGCGAACGCACCAATTCCATCTAATAAACTATATATTTGGTGCGTTCCGCCAACCCTAACAGAATACTAGCGCCAGGATCTGGCTAAGTAATGGCGGATGAACAGCGATTGCAGGGGTACATCCAGCTGCTGGAGGGCCGGTTGGCGTCTCTTGAGCGTGCAACCTCGGCGGTGGATGTTACCGCAATAGCTGTTCAGGCTGCTAGCGTGGCTGCAGCAGCTTTACCCACTGCCACCTCTGTTCCGACCCTATCTCACCTTCCTTTGCCTGAGAGATACTCTGGGGCAGAGGGTAATTTTATGTCTTCCTCTTTTGCCCAGTGTCACGCAATACCCTTGGTGATGCTCGCCAAGCCTGTGACCGTTCGAGTGGTAAATGGGTCAACACTACCCTCACAGATTACCCACCAAACCATTCCTTTCACGCTTTCTGTGTCTCCATCACATCAGGAGATAATCTCCCTATTAGTCATTCCTGAGGGAATTGATGAGGTCCTGTTGGGGATACCATGGCTTCGCTACCATTCTCCTCATATTGAGTGGTCCTCTGGGAGAATTTTGGGATGGAGTAAATCCTGCGAGGGTAGATGTCAGAGGGAGTGCTTTCAGGTTGCTACTACACAGGTACCCGCAGATCTTTCCTCTCTCCCCAAGCACTATTGGCCCTATGCAGACGTGTTCTCCAAAAGAGCTGCGGAGACCCTTCTGCCTCACCGCCCCTATGACTGTCCTATTGACCTCTTGCCTGGTGCTGAGCCTCCCCGGGGTCGAGTCTATCCGTTATCTCTCCCAGAGACGGAGGCAATGTCTCAGTACATCCAAGAAAATCTGGCAAGAGGATTCATTAGGAAGTCAGTGTCACCGGCAGGGGCAGGGTTCTTCTTCGTACAGAAGAAGACTGGAGACTTACGTCCATGCATAGACTACAGGGGTCTAAACGCCATCACCGTTAAGAACAAGTACCCATTACCCCTGATATCTGAGCTGTTTGATAGGCTACGGGGAGCAAGGGTATTTACGAAGTTAGATCTGCGGGGTGCCTACAACCTGATTCGCATCCGTGAGGGGGATGAATGGAAGACGGCTTTTAACACCAGGGATGGGCACTATGAATATCTGGTGATGCCCTTTGGGCTCTGTAATGCCCCAGCCGTTTTCCAAGACTTTGTGAACGACATCTTCCGGGATATGCTCACCACCTCGGTCGTAGTCTATCTGGATGATATTCTCATCTCTCCAGATATTGACTCCCATCGGAGAGATGTTCGCAAAGTCTTCGACCTCTTACGGGCAAACTCCCTCTACACCAAGTTGGAGAAGTGTGTGTTTGAGCAGGAGTCCTTGCCTTTCCTTGGCTATATCATCTCTGCCCAGGGTTTGGCTATGGATCCTGCCAAGCTACAGGCTGTAATGGACTGGCAGGAACCCCATTCTCTTAAAGCGGTGCAGCGCTTTATGGGGTTCATTAATTATTATCGCCAGTTCATCCCACACTTCTCAACTTTGGTAGCTCCCTTGGTTGCCCTCACCAAGAAGGGAGCAAATCCCAAGTTGTGGTCAGAGGAGGTCTCCAAAGCCTTTCTCTCGATCAAGTCACACTTTCGCTAGCGCTCCCATCCTACATCGCCCCGATGTTGATAAGCCATTTATCTTGGAGGTGGATGCCTCATCCGTTGGTGCTGGAGCAGTCCTTTTCCAAAAGGATGCTCAAGGTCGGAAGCATCCTTGCTTCTTCTTCTCCAAGACCTTCACACCAGCGGAGAGGAATTATTCCATTGGGGACAGGGAGTTGCTGGCCATGAAGTTGGCTTTTTCGGAGTGGAGACATCTCTTGGAGGGAGCTCGCTTTCCCTTCCGAGTCTTCACTGACCACAAGAACTTGGTGTATCTGCAAACGGCCCAGCGGCTGAATTCTCGCCAGGCTAGATGGTCCCTGTTCTTCTCCCGGTTCCATTTTACTCTCCATTTCCTCTCCAGGGAGAAGAACGTTCGTGTTGACGCTCTCTCCCGCTCCGTGGTGTCATCGGAGGAGGAGGAGCCTCGGCTTATTGTCCCTTCTGAGAGCCTGAGAACTGTAGCTCCGGTTTCGCTAGAGTCTGTGCCCCCGGGCAAGACTTTCGTACCAGCTAACTTGCGACCGGAGGTTCTCTCTTGGGCTCACTCCTCCAGAGTGGGTGGGCATTTTGGGACCAAGAGGACATCTGAGCTTCTGGCGAGAACATAATGGTGGCCGCATATGGCCCGAGATGTCAAGGACTATATTCAGGCGTGCGTTTCTTGCGCCCAGAATCGGTCTCCTCGGCAACGGCCTGCTGAGTTGCTTTACCCTCTACCGGTGGCAGACAGGCCCTGGGAGATGGTCGGGATGGACTTTGTGGTGGGTCTACCCAAGTCGCGTGGCTGCTCCATTATTTGGGTTGTCACCGACCATTTCTCCAAGATGGTGCATTTGGTGCCGCTTCCTCGGTTACCCTCAGCACGGGCCTTGGCGGTGTTGTTCATTAAACACGTTTTCCGATTGCATGGTATGCCTGATAAGATTGTCAGCGATCGGGGTCCCCAGTTCGCATCTCGGTTTTGGAGAGAGCTCTGCCGTTTACTCAGCATAGAGTTAAACCTCTCCTCTGCATACCATCCCGAGACGAATGGGTTGGTGGAGAGAACCAACCAGACTCTGGTGACATATTTGCGACATTTCGTCTCTGCTAGGCAGGATGACTGGGCATCTTTGCTACCTTGGGCGGAATTTGCCTTGAACAACGCCGTAGCCGATTCCACTGGTCAAACTCCTTTTCTCCTTAATTACGGCCAGCATCCGCGTGTCCCTGTGCCCATGCCCGTGTCATCCACCGATTCTAGGGTGGCAGACTGGGCGGTGGAGGCACGTGACATCTGGGACCGCACACAGGATGCCATCCGGGCCTCCAAGGAGAGAATGAGGGTTTCGGCTGATACACACCGGCGCCCCGCTCCGGTCTTTGCTCCTGGCGACTTAGTGTGGCTCTCCACCCGTAACATCAGGCTGCGAGTTGAGTCCACTAAGTTTGCTCCTCGCTACATTGGCCCGTTTAAGGTTCTGGAACAGGTCAACCCTGTGGTCTACCGTTTGGCCATTCCTCCACGCCTTGGTATCACCGATACTTTCCACGTTTCCCTCTTAAAGCCGGTTCATTTGTCCCGGTTTTCTGAGTCATCTGCTGGGACATCGGGTTCATCCACGGATGAGTTTGAGGTGAATGCTATTGTGGGGTGCAAGGTAGTACGTGGCAAGAAATTTTATCTGGTGGACTGGAAGGGTCACGGCCCAGAGGATAGAACCTGGGAGCCTGTGGAGCACATTCGGGCTCCGCTGCTTATCGCAGCTTTTGAGCATAGTGAGGCTCAAGGAGGGGGGCCCTAGGAGGGGGGGTAATGTTAGGAGTCAAGTTTCCTCTGCTGCACAGGGGGAATCTCTATCCGTGTCTGCTGCGGTCTCCCATTCGGTATCGGCCGCAGTGGGCTCTGCTCAGCGGAGACGTCGCTCCCAGCGTCTCGCTGAGGCTGATTCGGTGCATAGGATTACTACTGCCTTTTCTGGCTTTCCTATGGTACCCTGCACTGATCTGCGGCGAGCGAGCCTCTCTGGGACTAAGTCCTTGTTTACTCACACTGAGCATGCCCAGGGCAGGGTCTCCCATTGGAGGTCGAGGGCCACATGTTCGCTCACATGCTCAGGTGCTGCAGTACATTCCATTGGTCCTCCTGGAAGGCCCTGAAAGGGCAAAACATGCTCAGGTACTGCAGCACTTTCCATTGGTCCTTCTGGAAGGTCCTGAAAGGGCAAAAACTTCAGTAGCAGCTTCCTGTGCTGCAACTATATAAACTGCGCATGACCGCACGGCCATGCGCTAGTATTGTCTTGAAAATATGTGTGTGTGTAGATGGATGTATGTCGAAGGATGAAAGCTCCTAAATATCCCTCCCTAGTGTTGTTGACTGTTTGCGGATGATCGTAGCTATCTAGCGCCCGACTAGCCATCAGCACAAAACACACATAACAGCGTCTAGTTGCTGTGACCGCCTGTACGGCGCCGTGCGCTTTCCTTACCCAAGCCTGGGTGGTTAGCGGCATCCGTTTGAGCGGCACCGCACGCACTCTCGTGCCTTTATTTACTATTTCGATAGTTTCCTTACACACCCAGTTGCGGTGTTGTGCCAGCAGTGGTCTAATCGGACTTCAATCCTAGTTGGGGTTGTGTTCGCTGACTTATTGCTCGCGCTCTATGTGCGGTACCGCGGTCCTGTGACGCAACAGGATCGCTTCCTTCACGCAGGGTGAAGTTAACCCTTGTATGTATACTTATAGTACCGCCATATAGTCCGTCTTACTTAGCAGCAGGTACTTTCCTGCACGGTGGATCCCGGGTTGCGAACGCACCAATTCCATCTAATAAACTATATATTTGGTGCGTTCCGCCAACCCTAACAAGTGGTTTTCCTTTCATTAGAATCACCTGGAAAACTAATTATCACATGTGCTTAAGATTGATTTCAGTGATCCATTGAGCTCTGAGACACAATACCATCCATAAGTTTATTTGAAAAACAAAACAATTAAATCTTTATGACACCTAAATCCAATGTGCATAATAATTTGGGACATGGTGTATGTTTGACATTGCCTTAGTGATAAGAGCATGCCTAATTTAACTTTTCGTGTCTTCAGAAGCATGAGCTGGGCACAATATACTGGTCACTACAACGGCAGTTTGCAATTTTCACTCACCAACATCCACTGCTGCTTGTTTCTGGAAAACAGCCATAGGGTCAAAATCGTCAGTACACCAGTATATAAATTCCCAAAGGGACATCATTTTCAAAAGGGATTTTTTTTTGCTCTTTTAGCACTTAGGGGATCGTATATAGATTCTGCAAACTATTCTAGGAAGGTAAATAGCGCTCTGTTCCTCCAGTGTCTTGCCATATAGCTAAGCAGTACTGTACAGCCACATATGGGGTATTTCTACATTTAGCACAAATTGTGGGACAAATTTTGGTCCCATTGTTACCCATTTTAGTGTGAAAATGTAAAATCTGGGGCTAAAAGAAAATTTGGGTTTTAAAATGTACTTTTTTTCACAGCCTAAGGGCTCATCTCCACTTGTGAGGAAAACGGACGAGTGCAATCCGATAAAAAATCGAATTGCACTCGGACCAATGTTAATCAATAGGTGACACTCCATTTGCGATTTTTTTCCCAGCCGAAATCGGACTGAGAAAAATCTGTCGGCTGAGAAAAAAATTGCAGCATGCTGCGTATTGCTGAGATTCTCGGACGAGACTCGACAATGCAAGTCAATGGGTGCGAGAAAAAAAACGCATGGAATACGGACCATCCGTATTCCATCCATTTTTTACGGATACCTTACCATTCTGTGGCACAGAACACTGTAAATAGTCCTGTAAATGACTGTATAAAAATAGTTGCAGAGAAAAAAAACGGATTGCATACGGATGTAAAAACGGATGATGCGATTAAAAAATCACATTACACTCGCATGACACTCGCATGACAATCGCACACGTTACATCCGTTTTTTCGGTCCGTAAATCGGACCGTTTTTTTCTCACACAAGTGGAGATGAGCCCTAAATGGTATAAAATACTATGACACTTCTGTTGTGTCAATTTGATCACTGCACACCTAGATTAATTAATTGAGAGATGTAGTTTGTAAAATGGGATCTCCTACGGGGTATTCTGCTGTTCTGACACCTCAGGGGCTCTGCCATTGTGACATGGCACCCTCAAGCCACTCCAGCAAAATCTGAACTCCAATATAACGTTTCTTTCGTTTGCACTGTGCCTCAAAAGTAGTTTTTAACCACATATGGGGTATTGGCATACTCAGGTGAAATTTCAATAATACATTTTAGGGTCTGTTTTCTTCTGTTACCCTCATGAAAATTAAAAATTTTAGGCTAAAATAACATTTTTGTGTGAAAAATGTGATTTTTTTTTATTTTCACGACTCTATGTTATAAACTTCTGTGAAACACCTGGGGTACAAGGTGCTCATCACACATCTAGGTACATTCATTGAGGGGTCTGGTTTCAAAAATAGGGTCACTTGCTGGATGTTTCCCCTGTTTAGGCACATCAAGGGCTTTCCAAATGCCACAACACCTGCAGTCTATTCCATCAAAATATGTGTTCTAAAACATCACTCATTTCTTTCTGAGCCCTTCCATGCACCCAAACAGTAGTTTTTTTTTAACCACATATGGGGGTATCTGCGTACTCAGGAGAAATTGCACAACACATCTTGTTGGCCATTTTCTTCTGTTACCTTGTTAAAATAAAAAAAATTTGGACTAAAATGAATTTTTTGTTGGAAAAATTAGATTTTTATTTTCTCTATGTTATACACTTTTGTGAAGCACCTGGGGGTTCAAGGCGCTCAGCAGAAATCTAGATAAGTTCCCTGTGGGGTCTTATTTCCAAAATGGTTTCACTTTTGGGGGGTTTCCACTTTTTAGGCACGTCAAGGGCTCTACAAACCTGACATGGCATCCACTAATTATTCCAGTAAATTTTGCTTTCAAAAAGTCAAATTGTGCTCCTTCCCTTCCGAGCCCTGACCTGTGCCCAAACAGTGGTTTCGCCCCACATATGGGGTATGAGCATGCTCAGGAGAAATTACAGAACAATTTGTGGGTTCCAGTTTTTCTAATTCCTTGTGACAAAATTGGGTCTCAAATTAGATTTTTGTGAAAAAAGTTAATGTTTATTTTTTCCACATTGCAAAAATCCTGTGAAGCACCTGACACGTTAATAGACTGTTAGGTGTCGATTTCCCACCGCTGCACAGGGGGAATCTCGAACCATGTCCACTGCAGTCTCCCATTCTCCTCCAGCTGCAGTGGAGCCTGCTGAGCGGAGACATCGGTCCCAGTGTCTAGCTCAAGCTGATACTCTGCACTTGCTTACTGCTGCCTTTCCAGGTCCTGCCTTTGTAGCCAGCACTGATCAGTGACTAAGTCCTGCTTTTCCCATACTAAGCATGCCCATAGGTCGACCTCCCATTGGAGATCGGGGGTCACATGCTCAGGTCCTGTTGCAACTCCTATTGGACCATCAGGAAGGTCCTGGAGCGCTACTATTATAAAAGGTTCACATGGCCGCTCGGCCATGCGTTAGTATAAACTTAAAAACGTGTGTGTGTATGCCTGTTGATGGATGAAAGCTACAAATCATTCCCAACCCTAGAGTTGTGGACTGCTCACGAATGGTGGAAGCTACCTAGTGCCAGACAGTGCCTTCCCGCACATCTAGCACATGATACTGCGTCTGTTAGCAGTGACCGCCAGTGTGGCGACGTGCGCAATCAGTGCGCATTCCTAGCCCTAGTTAGGGTGGTTAGTGGCGTCCACAAGAGCGGCGCTGTGCGCACTCTGTGCGGTGATCTTTAATCTGTCCTGACTACCGGTCAGTATAGGGTGGGAACTCCCGCTTGATCTCAGCATCTGACTCAGGGCATCCTCAGGCGCGGGCTCTAAAGCCACCGAGGGTCAGAGCAAGATCAATCACCAGCATAGTGGGGGTGAGTTTCAGGGATCCCACTAGCGTCCATCTGCTGCACCCTGTGACTGTTAACAGGGCACAGCATTTCCTTTGTTTCCCTGCGACTCTGTGAAGCAACAGAGTTCGCATCAGTTCATGCCGGTGACGGAACCCATGTCTATTCTGGTGTAGTACCACCATATAGTGCCGCCATTACCTAGCAGCAGGTTCCATCTCTGCACGGTGGACCCCGGGCTGCAAACGCACCTTATTACTATCTTTATATTTATTCGGTGTGTTCCGCCAGCCCTAACATTATACTTGCGCCAGGGTCTGGCTAGTAATGGCGGACGAAAAGTGACTGCAGTGGTACATCCAGCAGCTGGAGGGCAGGTTGGCGGCTCTCGAGCGCACAACCTCTGCTGTGGATGTTACCACAGTTGCTGTTCAGGCTGCTAGCGTGGCTGCAGCCACTTTGTCCACTGTCACCCCTGTTCCGACCTTATCCCTCCTCCCGCTGCCAGATAAATTCTCTGGTGATAGCAAGTCTTGTAGGGGATTCGTGAACCAGTGTGCGATTCACCTTGAGATCCTGGCTGCTCGTTTCCCCTCAGAGCGGGCTAAAGTGGGATTCATTATATCTCTCTTGTCGGACAGGGCATTGGAGTGGGCTACGCCGCTGTGGGAGCATGACGATCATGTGGTGCAGAGTGCTCTGCGGTTTCTGAGCACTCTGAAACAGGTCTTTTTGGGTCCCTAAGTCACCCATGATATGGCGCTCCAACTGCTGGCATTGACACACGTTTCATCCATTGTCAGTCATTTTTCCACCCACTTCCGGACTTTAGCATCTGAGCTGGAGTGGCCAGATAAAGCCCTCATCCCTGTATTTTGGAGGGGGCTGGCTGACCATGGGAAGGACGCTCTGGCCACTAGGGAGATTCCTGCCACATTGGAGGAGCTAATAACTATATTATATACTATAATAACCGCATCGACCTTTGTTTTAACGAGCGAAGGTTGGAGTGAGCCCAGTGTAGGCAGAGGTTTCAGCTGGCTCCCACATTCGCCAAACCTCTGGGATCTCCGGTCCAGGCGTTCGAGTCATATAAGGCCATGGAGGTGTCCCAGACCACTCATGCACTCAAGGTCTCTCCTGTCTGCCAGCAGTCGGCACATTTTCCCAGGAAATGTTCCCAGCGGTCGGGAAAATGTCAGCATCTAGTTGTAGTAGGAGGAGGTACACTAGACACGGTGACGTTTTCCTCCAAATTGTCCTTCAAAGGGACAATTAACTTAGGCCCATCCACTCAAATGATAGAGCTTTGCGTGGATTCTGGGGCGGAGGGCAACTTCATGTCTTCTGCCTTTGCCCAACGGCACGCAATACCTCTGGTGATGATTGTCAAACCAGTAACTGTGCTAGTGGTGAATGTGTCGACCCCACAGATAACACACGAGACCATCCCATTTACTCTTTCTATGTCGCCATCCCATCAGGAGATTATATCTTTACTCGTCACACATGTGGGAATTGATGAGGTGCTGTTAGGGATACCTTGGCTACGGTACCACTCTCCTCATATAGAGTGGTCCACAGGCCAAATTTTGGGATGGAGTGAATCTTGTGAGGGAGTGCGTTCAGGTTGCTACTACTGAGGTACCCGCGAATCTTTCCTCTCTCCCCAAGCACTATTGGCTCTATGCAGACGTGTTCTCCAAGAGAGCTGCGGAGACCCTTTCTCCCCACTGCCCTTATGACTGTCCTATTGATCTCTTGCCTGGTGCAGAGCCTCCCCGGGGTCGAGTCTATCCATTATCTCTCCTGGAGATAGAGTCAATGTCTCAGTACATCCAGGAGAATCTGGCAAGAGGATTCATTAGGAAGTCAGTGTCACCCGCAGGGGCTCGGTTCTTCTTCGTGCAGAAGAAGAACGGAGAACTACGTCCATGCATAGACTACAGGAAGAATAAGTACCCACTGCCCCTGATATCTGAGCTCTTCAATAGGCTTCGGGGAGCAAGGGTATTTACTAAACTAGATCTGCGGGTGTTATGAAAGGCAATTCAGTACCACAATGGACATAGCGGTCAGAGCACATACAGTGATCTGACAATAACCCAAAATCATAGAACGAGCTCTGAGACGTGGGAACTCTGCAGACCGCAATCCCTAATCCTCTCCAAACAACACTAGAGGCAGCCGTGGATTGCGCCTAACTCTGCCTATGCAACTCGGCACAGCCTGAGAAACTAACTAGCCTTAAGATAGAAAATAAGCCTACCTTGCCTCAGAGAAATACCCCAAAGGAAAAGGCAGCCCCCCACATATAATGACTGTGAGTTAAGATGAAAAGACAAACGTAGAGATGAAATAGATTCAGCAAAGTGAGGCCCGACTTTCTTAACAGAGCGAGGATAGAAAAGGAAACTTTGCGGTCTACACAAAACCCTAAAGAAAACCACGCAAAGGGGGCAAAAAGACCCTCCGTACCGAACTAACGGCACGGAGGTACACCCTTTGCATCCCAGAGCTTCCAGCAACAAATTAGACAAGCTGGACAGAAAAAATAGCAAACAAATAGCAAAGAAGAACTTAGCTATGCAGAGCAGAAGGCCACAGGAATGATCCAGGGAAAAGCAAGTCCAACACTGGAACATTGACAGGAAGCCAGGATCAAAGCATTAGGTGGAGTTAAGTAGAGAAGCACCTAACGACCTCACCAGATCACCTGAGGGAGGAAACTCAGAAGCCGCAGTACCACTTCCCTCCACCAACAGAAGCTCACAGAGAGAATCAGCCGAAGATCCACTTGTGACCACAGGAGGGAGCTCTGCCACAGAATTCACAACAGCGGGGTGCTTACAACCTGATTCGCATCCGTGAGGGGGATGAATGGAAGACGGCTTTTAACACCATGGATGGGCACTATGAATATCTGGTGATGCCCTTTGGGCTCTTTAATGCTCCAGGCGTTTTCCAAGACTTTGTGAACGATGTCTTCCGGGATATGCTCTCCACCTTGGTTGTAGTCTATCTGGATGATATTCTCATCTACTTTCCAGATATAGACTCCCACCAGATAGATGTTTACAAAGTCTTCGACCTCCTAAGGGCAAACTCCCGCTATGCCAAGTTGGAGAAGTGTGTGTTTGAGCTGGAGTCTTTGCCTTTCCTGGGCTATCTCATCTCGGCCCATGGATTGGACAATCATAGGTTAACATTGGTCCGAATTCAATCCGATTTTTTATCGGATTGAATTCATCCAATTTCATCGCAAGTGGGCATGAGCCCTAAGAAACATTTTTCCTGTCTAATGACTTGTATATAAGGCAACATTTAAAAAGGATTTTAAAAAATTATAATTTAAGTAAACTAACATTGAAATCTTCCTTAGAAGATGGAAATTTCAGTTTAATTATGAAGGAATACTACACAAGCAAAAAGAAGGAGTATCGACACATAAATAGAAAAAATATACCAATATTTTATTAATACATAAATGTGACAACAAAGACAAACACATAAAATAGCATGACGGACTGTAATGATTCCACCATGCAAGGAGGAGGAAAAACCAACCAGTACACTAGTAAAGAACCACACCGATAAAGAATAAGACTCAGGTAAGCATCAGAAAGATTACTTCAAGTGATCATGGATATTAGAGTACCCATCATGAGGGATAATCCCTCCAAAGTGAAGTGGGTACCATACGGTAAAATAATATAATCCTAGGTGCACAAGGTTAACAGCATGCTGTATACTCACCCATCATCAGTCTGTATCGATGTGGCCTTCCCACTGCCCCTGACGCGCGTTTCACGTTAGTCGCTTTTTCAAAGGGAGAGTGATAGTAGTGCCTCCCTCATGCTGCGCTATTTATGGGATCAGGCACACCAGTGTAATTGGCGCATGGACGGCCGGACCACCCCACATAAAAAAGTGCATAATCTGTAGGCGTCACGGTGCGGCGCGCATGGGGGCGATAAAGCACACCCATGGTACCAAATATCCATCCGCGATGCACCTGTCAGACGCCATTAGGATGAAGCAGCGTGGGGCCGATCAGGCAGCACATGCGCGCCACTCGTGCCAGCAACCCGGAAGTATCCAGCATTAGGAAACCGGAAGTGAAGGGAGAAATCAGCCGAAGTGCGCCTGCGCCCATCCAAGTACCGCGTCACAGCATTAGCGGTCCGGATCGCCATGGTAAACAGAGGTGCGTCTGCGCATGAGCGATGCCCAACCTATTCTGGATGATCAGAAGGGTGAAAACAATAAAATATATGGTAATATGAGCACATCGGTAAAGCAATAGTGCGTCATAGAGATAAGCCATAGCCTCATCGTGTCTCATATTTCACCCAGCCTACATATCGCATCACAGCTGTTACATGGGAATGTGTCAGCACATAGCTGACAATAAACCCATATGTTGTAGGTAGGTGGGCAGATACTTATCACTCATTCCCAAAGGCCCAAATATTAACGTCTCCAAAGCCTGATAGAGAGGGAAGCCGCATAGGTAACCGGGCCACTTAGCGCACGTGCGGGTATCCGATCATCAGTCTCCCAGAGGTGATATATATTATCCATAACAATAGGGTCCGTATATATACCGCTGGTACATATAGTCAATAAAATCCCATGGAGTTCGTATCCACAAAGTCAGGATCCAAATATCAACAAATCAGTCACTAACATCAAATGAGTCATATATAAAAAAGACAGAGGAGAAGGGAGGGACAAAGAAAAAATGATGAAAAAAATAATAAAAAAAAAAAAAAAAAAAGAATGGGTGGCAGGTGAATATAATTCATTATATGTAAAAATACTTCTCTGTGAAGGAGGATACCATACTCCCAGTTCAAAAACATGAACTGTATAGTATGGTGTAAAGAAACACACCTATCACACGATGATTCACATATCAATGATTAAGACTAATGTGAACGTGCACAGTAATGTACATATCATCTAACCATCAGTGCATATTGTGTTATACAACTGGGGTATCAAACCCCTCCCAAAGGGATCTAACCATAACAATGTAAAGAAGAAAAATATCCATGTAGTGACCAACTAGATCGATGCGTGTAGTAAAAATACAACGTGAACAGCAATCCACTATCATAGTGTCCAAAGAAGCCATCAGAGGCGTGTACACAAACAAAGTCCCCCCATAAAAGACTCTTCTCCATTCTGTCCAGATTGTAGCAAACATCTTTAAGGTTGCTGATATATGGAGTCCATGTTCATATGTGGAAAATCTTGGTAGCCAAAATCCAACAGCAATAGCGCAGGAGAATATATCACGTACAAAAATGTTCATAACATAAAACAATAACTAAAAAAGAAAGAGAGACACACAAAATTAAAAATAGTACCGAGATTACAAAATACATTAGTGTATATTCATCCTAGTCTAACCGCACACAAACAAAGCCGCAGGGACAGGGCCCCCCCACCCCTAAAGGGTATCAGTAGGGGAAGAACTTCACAAAAAAGGTACAAAGGATAATTTTTCGTTCAGCCCTTTCGGTGCCATTGTGTCCAGGGTCACTATCCACCTGCACTCACGTTGGGCAAGGGACTGTTTCAAATCTCCACCCCTATTCCCACCGTGAATGCGGTCAATACCCCTTATACTCAAACCCTTGGGATTACATCCATGATGTTCCCTGAAATGTCTAGGGAGGGTTTTTAAAGTCGAAACATCCTGTACTCCCTGGGCAGCCATGATGCCGCGGACGTGCTCACGCGTGCGGATCCTGAGCTCCCTAGACGTGAGACCCACGTATATAAGGGAGCAGGGACAAGTGGCATAATATACTACATATGATGTTTTACAGGAGATGTAGTCCCTGATCTCAAATTCCCTGCTCCCATCAGCCGCCGACCCAATCATAGGCTGGTTTCGCTACATCGATGATGTATTGATGTTTTGGGAGGGTTGCGAGGCCAGCCTATTGAACTTCATGCAACAACTTAATGATAACACATTCAATTTGAAATTTACTTTCCAGTATCATAAAAAACACGTTGATTTTTTGGATATTAGTTTGTGGGTCGGGGAGGATGGGAGATTGGAGACTGATCTTTACAGAAAAGACACATCTGTTAATTCCCTCCTACATGCCTCCTCGGCCCACAGCTACTCAACCATTAAAGCCATCCCGGTTGGGCAGTACCTCAGGAATAGGAGGGTGTGCTCTACTGAGGATCGTTTTGAAAAACAGTCTGCCATCCTTACAGATAGGTTTAAGGCCAGGGGATATAGCAACCGATGTATTAAAACCGGTTATAAACGTGCACGGGCCATGAAAAGAAATGAATTGCTTAGGCCATCTGATAAAAGATCTATAAAAAATAATGACTATAAGCTAAGTTATATCTCGACTGCCAACTGTCAGTGGGATAGGATTCGAGAGACCCTGCAGAGACACTGGTCGGTGTTGCGGAGTGATAGCGTCTTGGCTGCCCATCTATCAGAGTCTCCTCTGATGATACAAAAAAGGAGCAAAAACCTGCGAGACCATTTGGTGAGCAGCCACTATGTGACGAAGCAGTCGAGGGTTTTTAACCAGGGTGGTGGTAGGCGGGGGTGCTTCCCGTGCGGATCGTGCGCTGCTTGTTCTAACATTACTAGGTGTGGGACCTTCACGTCGTCTGATGGGAGCAGGGAATTTGAGATCAGGGACTACATCCCCTGTAAAACATCATATGTAGTATATTATGCCACTTGTCCCTGCTCCCTTATATACGTGGGTCTCACGTCTAGGGAGCTCAGGATCCGCACGCGTGAGCACGTCCGCGGCATCATGGCTGCCCAGGGAGTACAGGATGTTTCGACTTTAAAAACCCTCCCTAGACATTTCAGGGAACATCATGGATGTAATCCCAAGGGTTTGAGTATAAGGGGTATTGACCGCATTCACGGTGGGAATAGGGGTGGAGATTTGAAACAGTCCCTTGCCCAACGTGAGTGCAGGTGGATAGTGACCTTGGACACAATGGCACCGAAAGGGCTGAACGAAAAATTATCCTTTGTACCTTTTTTGTGAAGTTCTTCCCCTACTGATACCCTTTAGGGGTGGGGGGGGGCCCTGTCCCTGCGGCTTTGTTTGTGTGCGGTTAGACTAGGATGAATATACACTAATGTATTTTGTAATCTCGGTACTATTTTTAATTTTGTGTGTCTCTCTTTCTTTTTTAGTTATTGTTTTATGTTATGAACATTTTGTACGTGATATATTCTCCTGCGCTATTGCTGTTGGATTTTGGCTACCAAGATTTTCCACATATGAACATGGACTCCATATATCAGCAACCTTAAAGATGTTTGCTACAATCTGGACAGAATGGAGAAGAGTCTTTTATGGGGGGACTTTGTTTGTGTACACGCCTCTGATGGCTTCTTTGGACACTATGATAGTGGATTGCTGTTCACGTTGTATTTTTACTACACGCATCGATCTAGTTGGTCACTACATGGATATTTTTCTTCTTTACATTGTTATGGTTAGATCCCTTTGGGAGGGGTTTGATACCCCAGTTGTATAACACAATATGCACTGATGGTTAGATGATATGTACATTACTGTGCACGTTCACATTAGTCTTAATCATTGATATGTGAATCATCGTGTGATAGGTGTGTTTCTTTATACCATACTATACAGTTCATGTTTTTGAACTGGGAGTATGGTATCCTCCTTCACAGAGAAGTATTTTTACATATAATGAATTATATTCACCTGCCACCCATTCTTTTTTTTTTTTTTTTTATTATTATTTTTTTCATCATTTTTTCTTTGTCCCTCCCTTCTCCTCTGTCTTTTTTATATATGACTCATTTGATGTTAGTGACTGATTTGTTGATATTTGGATCCTGACTTTGTGGATACGAACTCCATGGGATTTTATTGACTATATGTACCAGCGGTATATATACGGACCCTATTGTTATGGATAATATATATCACCTCTGGGAGACTGATGATCGGATACCCGCACGTGCGCTAAGTGGCCCGGTTACCTATGCGGCTTCCCTCTCTATCAGGCTTTGGAGACGTTAATATTTGGGCCTTTGGGAATGAGTGATAAGTATCTGCCCACCTACCTACAACATATGGGTTTATTGTCAGCTATGTGCTGACACATTCCCATGTAACAGCTGTGATGCGATATGTAGGCTGGGTGAAATATGAGACACGATGAGGCTATGGCTTATCTCTATGACGCACTATTGCTTTACCGATGTGCTCATATTACCATATATTTTATTGTTTTCACCCTTCTGATCATCCAGAATAGGTTGGGCATCGCTCATGCGCAGACGCACCTCTGTTTACCATGGCGATCCGGACCGCTAATGCTGTGACGCGGTACTTGGATGGGCGCAGGCGCACTTCGGCTGATTTCTCCCTTCACTTCCGGTTTCCTAATGCTGGATACTTCCGGGTTGCTGGCACGAGTGGCGCGCATGTGCTGCCTGATCGGCCCCACGCTGCTTCATCCTAATGGCGTCTGACAGGTGCATCGCGGATGGATATTTGGTACCATGGGTGTGCTTTATCGCCCCCATGCGCGCCGCACCGTGACGCCTACAGATTATGCACTTTTTTATGTGGGGTGGTCCGGCCGTCCATGCGCCAATTACACTGGTGTGCCTGATCCCATAAATAGCGCAGCATGAGGGAGGCACTACTATCACTCTCCCTTTGAAAAAGCGACTAACGCGAAACGCGCGTCAGGGGCAGTGGGAAGGCCACATCGATACAGACTGATGATGGGTGAGTATACAGCATGCTGTTAACCTTGTGCACCTAGGATTATATTATTTTACCGTATGGTACCCACTTCACTTTGGAGGGATTATCCCTCATGATGGGTACTCTAATATCCATGATCACTTGAAGTAATCTTTCTGATGCTTACCTGAGTCTTATTCTTTATCGGTGTGGTTCTTTACTAGTGTACTGGTTGGTTTTTCCTCCTCCTTGCATGGTGGAATCATTACAGTCCGTCATGCTATTTTATGTGTTTGTCTTTGTTGTCACATTTATGTATTAATAAAATATTGGTATATTTTTTCTATTTATGTGTCGATACTCCTTCTTTTCGCTTGTGTGGTATTGTTGTATTTGGGAGCGACACCCCTATTCATATGTATTTGTTCAATAATAGGGAGAGATATTTTGGTATATTCTGACCATGCTCTCGGCCACTTACTATATTAGATGCTTATTGATTACTGTACTTGCTAGTATTTTGTCTGTGTCTTTCACAGTGTCCAATCCTAAGCATATGGACTTCCGCGCCCGAGATCAAACGTGGTTATCTCGTTTAAATGATGTTTTTAAGGAGGACCCAACCAATATTTCAGATACATGTACCAGAGATTCTAAGGAACAAATTGTGAAATTAAAAAGTCTTCTGCATAAACGAACAAAGCTGTGGTGGAACAGGGCCTCCCTAGGACAATACCTGACACGGGGATTGATCCCTAGGGGTCTCCGCATTCAGATATTTCCATCCTTTGAGGTGGAGGATAATATTTTTAAAAAAGAATGGGAAGATCTGGCAACAAAGTGTTCCCATGGTTTCATAGAACTACTAATGAAATTTGACGATACCAAACTGGGTGAGTTGGAGAAAGAAATTGATATCATCCAGGGGAAAATAAAAGGGGATCTAACCCCGGACGCTTTGGAGAAGCTTAATACTGATCTAGACAAAGACTTTTCTAAGTGGGAACAGGATATTGGGGCTTTTAAGGCCAAAAAATTACAGAGGGATAATCTTGACTTCCAAGAAAACAGAGTATATAGATGGAAGGGTAAACGCATGAATCATCGTCCCACAACACGATCTAGGTCAGGCTCTATATCTTCTTTTACATCAGCCGAGGGATCAAGTATAGCCTCAGGGAGTGTTGGAACTATGGAGCAAGCCAAGACTAAAAACACACACTACCTGAGAAGCTACCAGGGTAATAAGAAAAGAAAGCAGAAACCCTCCCCAGAATATGAGCGGAAAGCGAAAAATAGCAACATGGAGGTAATTAATCTTTCTTCCTTTCCTCTGTCAGAAACACAGAGTGATTTACTGAGATTGGGCCTTAATTTTGTGCCTTGTAATGGCTTCGACTTTTTTACAGCCCTGAAGGATGTCCACCTGTTTTGCCGTAAATTAGTCCTCAAGAAACTATACCATCAGACCGGCTCACAATTTGACACCATTGAGCAACAAGTCTTGGTGGATCTTGAGGATTTACTTGACGAGCAGCAACCCAAACATACAGGTACTATCCCATCTTCTATCGTACCCAGGTCTGCAGCATTCCCTCCCTTGTCCGTATGTCCACCAGTTGACATTTTTTGTAGACTGGTGACTGAGGATCTTAGAAAGATACCTCAGAACATTCGCAATGACAATTTAACATCTAGACAGAGGAAGGCTCTAAAAGAATTGCAATCCTTGGATACTGTAGTTATTAAACCGGCGGACAAGGGGGGGAATGTTGTAATTTGGCCCGTTGAGAAATACGAAAGGGAGGCCTTTCGGCAGCTCAAAAACAAGGAGACGTACCGCATGCTGCCCAGTAGTCCTATGCAGGGATTTTATTCGGAGTTGGAGTCGATTTTGACAAATGCTTATGAGTCGGAAATTATCACTAAAAAAACATTCGATGCACTTTTACCTAAATACCCTAAGGTGGCAACATTCTACCTTCTTCCGAAGGTACACAAAGATGCTATGAATCCCCCTGGCCGTCCTATAGTCTCTGGCATAGGAGGGTTGAGCGAAAACATCTGCAAATTTATTGATTTCCACTTGAAACCTTTGGTGGAAACGCTCCCCTCCTATGTCAGAGACACTATGGACATGCTTACCAAGATCGATGGGATTACAGTGGACGATGGAATCCTATTAGTTACCATCGACATTGAGTCACTGTACACATCGATCAGGCATGTCGACGGACTGAGGGCAGCCCGCTTCTTCCTGGGGGAAACTAACCGGGATGGCCATTTTTCGGAATTTATTTTGGACTTGTTAGAATTTGCGTTGACAAAAAATTTTTTTACATTTAAAGATCGTTTTTTTCTGCAAATACAAGGTACCGCAATGGGCGCGGCCTGTGCGCCGTCGTACGCAAACCTGTTTCTCGGCTTTTGGGAGAGGCAGGTTTTTCAGGGCGACGGGGCACAGGCCGCCGACCCAATCATAGGCTGGTTTCGCTACATCGATGATGTATTGATGTTTTGGGAGGGTAGCGAGGCCAGCCTATTGAACTTCATGCAACAACTTAATGATAACACATTCAATTTGAAATTTCCTTTCCAGTATCATAAAAAACACGTTGATTTTTTGGATATTAGTTTGTGGGTCGGGGAGGATGGGAGATTGGAGACTGATCTTTACAGAAAAGACACATCTGTTAATTCCCTCCTACATGCCTCCTCGGCCCACAGCTACTAAACCATTAAAGCCATCCCGGTTGGGCAGTACCTCAGGAATAGGAGGGTGTGCTCTACTGAGGATCGTTTTGAAAAACAGTCTGCCATCCTTACAGATAGGTTTAAGGCCAGGGGATATAGCAACTGATGTATTAAAACCGGTTATAAACGTGCACGGGCCATGAAAAGAAATGAATTGCTTAGGCCATCTGATAAAAGATCTATAAAAAATAATGACTATAAGCTAAGTTATATCTCGACTGCCAACTGTCAGTGGGATAGGATTCGAGAGACCCTGCAGAGACACTGGTCGGTGTTGCGGAGTGATAGCGTCTTGGCTGCCCATCTATCAGAGTCTCCTCTGATGATACAAAAAAGGAGCAAAAACCTGCGAGACCATTTGGTGAGCAGCCACTATGTGACGAAGCAGTCGAGGGTTTTTAACCAGGGTGGTGGTAGGCGGGGGTGCTTCCCGTGCGGATCGTGCGCTGCTTGTTCTAACATTACTAGGTGTGGGACCTTCACGTCGTCTGATGGGAGCAGGGAATTTGAGATCAGGGACTACATCTCCTGTAAAACATCATATGTAGTATATTATGCCACTTGTCCCTGCTCCCTTATATACGTGGGTCTCACGTCTAGGGAGCTCAGGATCCGCACGCGTGAGCACGTCCGCGGCATCATGGCTGCCCAGGGAGTACAGGATGTTTCGACTTTAAAAACCCTCCCTAGACATTTCAGGGAACATCATGGATGTAATCCCAAGGGTTTGAGTATAAGGGGTATTGACCGCATTCACGGTGGGAATAGGGGTGGAGATTTGAAACAGTCCCTTGCCCAACGTGACTGCAGGTGGATAGTGACCCTGGACACAATGGCACCGAAAGGGCTGAACGAAAAATTATCCTTTGTACCTTTTTTGTGAAGTTCTTCCCCTACTGATACCCTTTAGGGCAGGGGTCCCCAACTCCAGTCCTCAAGGCCCAACAACAGGTCATGTTTTCAGGATTTCCTTTGCATTGCACAGGTGATGCAATTATTACCTGGGCAAGACAAAGGAAATCCTGAAAACATGACATGTTGGTGGGCCTTGAGGACTGGAGTTGGGGACCCCTGCTTTAGGGGTGGGGGGGGCCCTGTCCCTGCGGCTTTGTTTGTGTGCGGTTAGACTAGGATGAATATACACTAATGTATTTTGTAATCTCGGTACTATTTTTAATTTTGTGTGTCTCTCTTTCTTTTTTAGTTATTGTTTTATGTTATGAACATTTTTGTACGTGATATATTCTCCTGCGCTATTGCTGTTGGATTTTGGCTACCAAGATTTTCCACATATGAACATGGACTCCATATATCAGCAATAGTGTTGAGCATTCCGATACCGCAAGTATCGGGTATCGGCCGATACTTGCGGTATCGGAATTCCGATACCGAGATCCGATACTTTTGTGGTATCGGGTATCGGTATCGGATACATAGAGATGTGTAAAATAAAGAATTAAAATAAAAAATATTGATATATTTACCTCTCCGGCGGCCCCTGGTGAGTCCGCGGGTAACCGGCAGGCTTCGTTGTTCAAAATCAGCGCTTTTAGGACCTGAGAATCACGTCCCGGCTTCTGATTGGTCGCGGGCCGCCCATGTGACCGCCACGCGACCAATCACAAGCCGCTACATCTTTGAAAGTCATTAACGCGCTCATTTTTAAAAATGAGCGCGTTAATAGCTTGCGGTGACGTCGCGGCTTGTGATTGGTCGCGTGGCGGTCACATGGGCGGCCCGCGACCAATCAGAAGCCGGGACGTGATTCTCAGGTCCTAAAAGCGCTGATTTTGAACAAAGAAGCCTGCCGGTTACCCGCGCTGAGTTCAGGGGCCGCCGGAGAGGTAAATATATCAATATTTTTTATTTTAATTCTTTATTTTACACATCCCTATGGATCCCAGGGCCTGAAGGAGAGTTTCCTCTCCTTCAGACCCTGGGAACCATGAGAATACCTTCCGATACTTGATGTCCCATTGACTTGTATTGGTATCGGATATCGGTATCGGCGATATCCGATATTTTTCGGGTATCGGCCGATACTATCCGATACCGATACTTTCAAGTATCGGACGGTATCGCTCAACACTAATCAGCAACCTTAAAGATGTTTGCTACAATCTGGACAGAATGGAGAAGAGTCTTTTATGGGGGGACTTTGTTTGTGTACACGCCTCTGATGGCTTCTTTGGACACTATGATAGTGGATTGCTGTTCACGTTATATTTTTACTATACGCATCGATCTAGTTGGTCACTACATGGATATTTTTCTTCTTTACATTGTTATGGTTAGATCCCTTTGGGAGGGGTTTGATACCCCAGTTGTATAACACAATATGCACTGATGGTTAGATGATATGTACATTACTGTGCACGTTCACATTAGTCTTAATCATTGATATGTGAATCATCGTGTGATAGGTGTGTTTCTTTATACCATACTATACAGTTCATGTTTTTGAACTGGGAGTATGGTATCCTCCTTCACAGAGAAGTATTTTTACATATAATGAATTATATTCACCTGCAACCCATTCTTTTTTTTTTTTTTATTATTTTTTTCATCATTTTTTCTTTGTCCCTCCCTTCTCCTCTGTCTTTTTTATATATGACTCATTTGATGTTAGTGACTGATTTGTTGATATTTGGATCCTGACTTTGTGGATACGAACTCCATGGGATTTTATTGACTATATGTACCAGCGGTATATATACGAACCCTATTGTTATGGATAATATATATCACCTCTGGGAGACTGATGATCGGATACCCGCACGTGCGCTAAGTGGCCCGGTTACCTATGCGGCTTCCCTCTCTATCAGGCTTTGGAGACGTTAATATTTGGGCCTTTGGGAATGAGTGATAAGTATCTGCCCACCTACCTACAACATATGGGTTTATTGTCAGCTATGTGCTGACACATTCCCATGTAACAGCTGTGATGCGATATGTAGGCTGGGTGAAATATGAGACACTATGAGGCTATGGCTTATCTCTATGACGCACTATTGCTTTACCGATGTGCTCATATTACCATATATTTTATTGTTTTCACCCTTCTGATCATCCAGAATAGGTTGGGCATCGCTCATGCGCAGACGCACCTCTGTTTACCATGGCGATCCGGACCGCTAATGCTGTGACGCGGTACTTGGATGGGCGCAGGCGCACTTCGGCTGATTTCTCCCTTCACTTCCGGTTTCCTAATGCTGGATACTTCCGGGTTGCTGGCACGAGTGGCACGCATGTGCTGCCTGATCGTCCCCACGCTGCTTCATCCTAATGGCGTCTGACAGGTGCATCGCGGATGGATATTTGGTACCATGGGTGTGCTTTATCGCCCCCATGCGCGCCGCACCGTGACGCCTACAGATTATGCACTTTTTTATGTGGGGTGGTCCGGCCGTCCATGCGCCAATTACACTGGTGTGCCTGATCCCATAAATAGCGCAGCATGAGGGAGGCACTACTATCACTCTCCCTTTGAAAAAGCGACTAACGCGAAACGCGCGTCAGGGGCAGTGGGAAGGCCACATCGATACAGACTGATGATGGGTGAGTATACAGCATGCTGTTAACCTTGTGCACCTAGGATTATATTATTTTACCGTATGGTACCCACTTCACTTTGGAGGGATTATCCCTCATGATGGGTACTCTAATATCCATGATCACTTGAAGTAATCTTTCTGATGCTTACCTGAGTCTTATTCTTTATCGGTGTGGTTCTTTACTAGTGTACTGGTTGGTTTTTCCTCCTCCTTGCATGGTGGAATCATTACAGTCCGTCATGCTATTTTATGTGTTTGTCTTTGTTGTCACATTTATGTATTAATAAAATATTGGTATATTTTTTCTATTTATGTGTCGATACTCCTTCTTTTCGCTTGTGTGGTATTGTTGTATTTGGGAGCGACACCCCTATTCATATGTATTTGTTCAATAATAGGGAGAGATATTTTGGTATATTCTGACCATGCTCTCGGCCACTTACTATATTAGATGCTTATTGATTACTGTACTTGCTAATTATGAAGGAAGCAAGGACAGCTAAAAATTTGATGGAAGAGAGACTCAGATACATCCTGTACTAGACATAAAGGAGGGCCTCATACACATTCAGTTCAGATTGTCATGTATTGGTATTCCTAGGCTCATAAAGGCTATGCACTAAGTGCAAAGCCTACAAAAAATAGCAAGCTGGATCATCCATACATCCTTGAAGGCACCAACTGTAGTACCTCATTCAAATAATATGAACAAAGGTAATGCGACCAGCCAATCATAGTAATGCCACTACCAAGATGGTTGTCATTTCAGCAGAACTTGCAGCAGAATATCCATGTCTGGCTCTAGCTTCTCATTCCTCCACCATCCCCTCTCCATAAACTCTTAGGCCGGGATCACACACAGCGAGATACGGCCGAGTCTCGCAGGTTAAAAACAAGCTGTGGCACCGTCACTCCGGAGCGGAGCATGCGGTTCCATGTATTGCTATGCTGCACGCTCCGCTCTGGAGTGCCGGTGCCAGAGCTTGGTTTTAACCTGCGAGACTCGGCTGTATCTCGCTGTGTGTGATCCCGGCCTTATGAGCACCAACTGTCATCTCCTCTCTCAGTACTGGGAAGATCTGTATTCACTGAATACAAAATTTATAGAGTAAAAAAATTAGTCCTGGAAGACAAAGAACCATATTTCTCTGCTAGGATATATTACAAAGTTTTTTTTAATTTTTGCATGTGCTATTGCTCTATGGGGAAAAAATATTACAACAATCGTGATTCTTTAACTTGCACCTAGTTTCCTTTTCATTGACATAGCAGTTTTTGAAAAACAACTACTGTAGGTCACGGCTTAAACCTAAGCTAAAAAGTGGTTTTATGAGTGAATTCTAGGTTACTTTCATTAGGAACCAGTTAAAGTCAAATGCATAATCTTTTTTTCAGAAGTTCTCTGTTGTAATGTTGGAAGCATATGTCCAATACACTTCAGCCTGTAGAGAGAGAGAAGCTTTCTTCTGGAAAAATGGTCTAATATCCCACTACACAGTGTTCGGAATTTTTATGAATGCATTCCAAAATGTAATGAAGCATGAAACACAAAGAATGGTCTCACTCAGTATTGTTTACCCTACATTACCATATACTATAGAAGGATGACAATTTTGCTTTGTTTACAACATTTCAAGCAAAAGTAGTGATTAAAAAGTAGCAAGCGTTACTTAAAATAGCTATCTTTCAATATCATAAATGTGAAGGCTTGAAAAAGGATATTACATCTGAAACGTTGCCACGCCATTCAGGCATTAAAGTCCACATATTTTCTTTAATTTTTTTTTGTGCTGCTTTCCTTTTTTTTGAATCTACCATTGAGAACCATTGGATTGCCGGTTGGGAGAGCTTTGCATACTTTGTAAGGTAGTGTCTGATGCTGTTCCAATTTTGTTCTTTTATATATATATATATATATATATATATATATATATATATATATATATATATATATATATATATATATCTGTGTAGTTTTCTGTATTTGTATTTAGCTAATAAATAAATGAAAAAAATGGCATGCGCCCCCTCCTATTTGTAATAACCAGCTGAGGGAAAGCAGACAACTGTGAGCTGATTTTGGGAAGGGAACAATATCCATAAAGCTTCCCAGCCCATTAATATCAGCTCACAGCTGTCTGCTTAGCCTTTGCTGGTTATTAAAAAAGGCATTAATTATTTATTTAATAGGTTAGACAAGGCAAAATACACTTTCATACTACATGAAAGGCACTAAAGAGTGCTAGTATATTTTGTGTAGGGGGCTTGTGACATTAAATATCTACAGAACATTTATTCTATCTATCTATCTATCTATCTATCTATCTATCTATCTATCTATCTATCTATCTATCTATCCTCTTTATAATCTGTATACAAGATTGCTTCATTAGTTAGTAAACTAGCTTTAAATGACATAGAAAATTACTGTATGAACAGTAGCATGTAAAAGTTTGTGCTTGCTGGTTAGAGGACTAGAAGCGCCATATACTACAAGCGAGCGGAGAGAGGGCTGCAGGTAAGTACATAGATAAAAACTATTTCATAGTTTAACTCAAGAGCATAGTTTGGTGGTTTTCTGCCTTTATCTTTATGGTTTATCCCCATTAGTATGTGCACCATGGACAATGCTACTCAGTGTGCGTCTTGTGAGATATATGTATGCCTTAAACAGCCATTTGAGGGTGAATATGTCTGCAGTCAGCGAGTTACATGTTTGGAGGCCCAGGTAATGGATTTAAATGTGCAGCTTGCAACAGTCAGGAGCATTGCAAACCTGGAGAAAAGTTTAGAGCTCACTGAGCTGGGGCCATTGATATGGAGGAGGGTGGAGAAGGGGAAGATCAGGACAGAGAAATACGTAGCTGGGTAAATGTCACAAGAAGGGATAAGGGGAAAAGTGCCAGGAAGCCCAGTCCTAATCTAGCACAACCTAGTAATTATGCCTTTTTGTCTGATATTAGGAATGAAAGCTATAGGACTGGAATCACTATAGCAGGATGTTGCTCCTAGCAACCAGGATAACGATTGCTGTTGTATACATTAATGAGAAAAAAATGAACATTTTTTGAATTTACCAAATGGCTGCAATGAAACAAAGAGTGAAAAATTTAAAGGGGTCTGAATACTTTCTGTACCCACTGTACATGGGGACCACAATAATGGAAAGCTGCTAATTGGAGATTGCTACAAGCCTCCTAGTATAGCTGAACAGGTAGAGGAGGAAATGCTGCAGCAATTTAAAAAGGCAAATAATAGGGTCCTAATTATGGGGGATTTTAACTATCCAGGTATTCAATGGGACATAGAATCTTCTAGTTGTCCTAAAAATTGCAGGTTTTTATCCACAATTCAGGACAACTACCTCTCTCAGCTGGAAGGTGAACCGAGCAGGGGAGGTAATCTGCTGGATCTGGTTCTGTCAAATAAACCAGATACAATTTCAGATCTAGAGGTCAGGGAGCATTTGGGAAGCAGTGACCATAATATAGTCAGTTTACAAGTAATTTTCGATCAAACATTCAAAAGGGGAAATGCGAAAACTTGGAACTTTAGGAATGCAGATTTCAACAAATTAAGGGAAGAGCTTAATTATGTAGACTGGGACCATCTCATCTTTATTTTCACATTTGAGGTTATGATATGCTCGTTTTCCGGGGCGTGACTGTGGGGGGTGGGGTCTTCATGTGTTGCTCTCCTTAGGTATTTATCAGTATGGCTTCTGACAGGTCACTGATCCCTCAGTAGCCTGCCCTCTAGTTTACATAATCAATATCATATATATATATCTTGAAAAAAAATCCCCTTTTGCAGGCAATCTGCAGGTGATCCGGTAGCTGCTACCATCTTAGTAGAGACAATTTTTTTTTTCTCTAGCAATATAGTACCATTTTCAAACTGATTTTTAAAAAATGAATTTATGGATAACAACAAAGAAATTAATTACATACACATTATAGATGCGATCATGCTGCAGTGCAGGCGCCGCCGCCTGCCTGAAGAAGAGGATTTTTTTTCAAGATACATATTATATTCATTATGTAAACTAGGGGGCATGTCACTGAGGGATCAGCGACCTGACAGAAGCCAGACTGATGAATACCTGAGCACCACATGAAGACTTCCCCACACAGTCCCGCCCCGAAGCACTAGCATATCATTAACTCAAAACTGAAAATAAAAATTATACAACAACCACAAAACAACCCTTTGGGCAAAAAAGCAAAGCAAAGAAAAAACTACACAGCCCTTTTCCTGACGGGATCAGCCCCCTCACAGATAGCAATGTCTACGGTTCAGATTAAGCACACAACTTCCTGGAGTCCTATCTCTCCAGGAACCACTGAACACTGGAAGCTCTGGCAGTCAGCCATTTAAGCCCAGACAATGTGACTCTTCCATCATGTGTTTGATCACATGATCTCGACAATGCACAGGTCCTGTCAGGACACTGCAGGTGGAGATACGGTGGTGATATGGTGAACCACCCACAACCGATTTATGGAGGTCCACTAAAATCAGCCCGTAACATAACTCTCCTTTAAACCTCTCAACATGTAGTGTGCTGGAGGAAACTACTCTGGTTTCACATCACTGACTCCATCATGCGCAGTGACATGCATCTCCCGTCCATCACCTCACCAGTGACTATGTTGCATATTCCCCCCCTTTGCTCAAAGCCAGTGATTTGGCACCTTCACTGGCTAAGCAGGGGACTCTGGACAGGCCATCTGCATTCCCATGCATCCTCCCTGGCTTGTGCCCCACATGGAAAGTGAAGTCCTGGAGCGCCAGCAACCACCTAGTTACCCAGGCATTCTTCCCCTTCTTTTCCCTCATCCATCTCAAGGGTGCATGATCAGATATTAGCCTGAACCTCCTGCCTAACAGGTAATATCTTAGGGTGTCAATTTCCCACTTGATGGCCAAGCACTCTTTCTCCACAGTGGCATAATTCTTCTCACAGGAGGAAAGTTTCCTACTCAGGTATAGGACTGGGCGTTCATCACCATCTATTACCTGGGACAGCACAGCTCCTAAACCGCCTTCGGAGGCATCTGTCTGGATCACAAACTCCTTTGTAAAGTCTGGTGCGACCAAGACTGGCTGTCTGCACAGGATGAGCTTCAACTTCTGGAATGCCATCTCTGCTTCCGAGAACAATTTACCATTATCGACTTTGTGCCCTTGAGAAAGATCAGTCAGGGGGGCGGCTACCATGGCGAAGTTCAGGATAAATTGCCGATAATATCCTACAATTCCGAGGAACGCCCTGACCTGCTTTTTCAGAGATCGACTGAGATCACTTCTGGACTCCCTCCAGTTTGTATACTTGCGGCTTTATCTTGCCTCTTCCAACGATAGAGCCCAAGTACTTTGCCTCCTCTTTCCGGAGGGCGCACTTTTTTGGGTTTATGGTAAACCCCACTTTCCTTAGTGCATCAAGTACCGACTGGACCTTGTACAGGTGACTTCCCCAATTTGGGCTGAAGATCACCATGTCGTCCAAGTAAGCGGCGCTGTACTTCTTGTGTGGAACTAGTATCCAGTCCATAGCCCTTTGGAAGGTAGCTGGGGCTCCTTGCAGTCCGAACAGCATCTGGGTATACTGAAAGCACACGTCAGGTGTAGAGAAGGCCGTTTTCTCCTTGACACTTGGAGACAGGAGAATTTGCCAGTACCACTTCGTTAGGTTCAGGCTGATGAGTACTTGACTGACCCTAGCCTCTCAATAAGCTTATCGGCCCGGGGCCTCAGATACGCATCATTGAGCTTCCTGTAACCATTACAGAAGTGCCACGCTCCATTTGG
The DNA here is from genome assembly GCF_032444005.1 of Ranitomeya imitator. Taxonomy (NCBI): domain Eukaryota; kingdom Metazoa; phylum Chordata; class Amphibia; order Anura; family Dendrobatidae; genus Ranitomeya; species Ranitomeya imitator. Next base: position 464,604,885 of record NC_091282.1, on the reverse strand, counting down.
CTTTGGCACCAGGACAATAGGGCTGGACCAGCCGCTCTTTGACACCTCGATGACACCCAGTCTCAACATTCTCTTTACCTCTTGGACAGAGGGTTTCAACTTAGGGGGGCGAAACATCTGAGTGGGCCCCTAACCAGCTGGCCCTGTTTACAGCTACGGTTGCGCACTCTAATTGTGAATATAGTGGAACCTCAGAATATGACCGCATTGTTATTGAAAATAAATCTATATACAAAAATGAACATTGACTTTACCGCCATATTGTGACCATATGCAACTTTGATGGTCGCAATACTCTGAGTGCCCCTATAACAATACAGTAATGCTTAAGTGCCCACTTTACATTTAATAATGTCCCATAAGTTCCCTCATGTACTGCTCCATTATACACAGTATGGTTAGCTCAAAGCTTCCATATACACAGTATAAGGCCCCCACAGCTCCGCTATACACAGTATGGTGAGCTCAAAGCTTCCCTATACACAGTATAAGGCCCCCACAACTCCCCTACACACAGTATGGTGAGCTCAAAGCTTCCATATACACAGTATAAGGCCCCCACAGCTCCCCTATACACAGTATGATGATTCTATAACTCCCCGATACACCGTATGATGTTCTCACTGCTCCCCTTTACACAGTATAATGCTGGCAGAGATCCACTATAGAAAGTATAATGCCCCCCCAGAGCTCCACTATATACAATGTAATGGGCCAACAGCTCCCATATGCACAACATGCTTTCACAGTTCCCTATACACAGTATGGTGGGTCCACAGCTCCCTTATAAATAGCATGATGGGCCCGCAGCTTCAGTCAAACAGTATGATGTCCCCCGCAGCTCCCTTATACACAGTATGATGGGGCCACAGCTTCCTTATACACAGTATGATGGGGCCACAGCTCCCTTATACACAGTATGATGGGGCCACAGCTTCCTTATACACAGTATGATGGGGCCACAGCTTCCTTATACACAGTGTGATGGGGCCACAGCTTCCTTATACACAGTATGATGGGCCCACAGCTCCCTTATACACAGTATGATGGGCCCGCAGCTCTCTTATACAAAGTATGATAGGCCCACAGCTCCCTGCCATGATTTGGCAGTCTGGAGTCACATAAAGTGACTGCAGAAATTTATTCCAAGCCTTTATCAACTTTATAGTAATAAATTGTTTATTGTTAAATTATTAAAGCACCACTCTAGCAGGGTTTTTTTTTTTCCATCACTGGAGTAGTGTTTTAAGCGCAAGTCCCCTGCCCTGGTCATTTACTCATCCTCCGGTGTATTCACTATTTTGTGGCACTGCTGCAGTCCCACGGCTCAAACCTGTGAGTGCAGCTTCTGACAGGCCAGAAGTTAGAAGCTACGTCACAAGTGCTCAGTGTAAGACTATGAGGCTATGTGCACACGTTTTGCGGATTTTTTCGCACCGTTTTTGCAAAATCCACAGGTAAAACGTGCTGTGTTGTACTTGTGGATTTACCGTGGATTTCCTGTGTTTTTTGCGAGGATTTCGCCTGCGTTTTTACACCTGTGGATTCCTATACAGGAGCAGGGGTAAAACGCTGGAAAATCCGCCCAAAAAATTGACATGCTGCGGAAAATACAACTCAGCATTTCCGCGTGGTATTTTCTGCACCATGTGCACTGCGGATTTGGTTTTCCATAGGTTTACATGGTACTGTACACCGCATGGAAAACTGCTACGGAACCGCAGCAAAATCCGCACCGTGTGCACATAGCCTGAGAGTGAGAAAGAGGCCAGAACGAGGCTCCCATAAACTCACATTGATTAGTGACCTCTGCACTGCTCCATGAAACAATGGAGCAGCGGACAGGTAAAAAAAACCTAAAGGAGACAGAGCCGAGTGGAGACTAAAACAGATGAAGACGCCAGAAGGTGAGTATCAGACAGAGGGTATAGGGGACTTGGATTTTCAGCACCGCTCCAGCTGTGAAATAAAAAAAAATGCTGGAGTGGTAATGTAAATGTGATGCAGCTCTTGGTTACTGTATGGGGGCTTCGTATACTAATATTCATAAAGGACCCAGGTGGTACGTATCAAAAGCCCCCTACCCCCCATCTCCAGCCTCCCCAGACAGCAAATATGATATTATGTGATCCATCACATGTAATAACAAAACATAATATTCAGCCCCCAGTGACCTGTCCCCCCTCCCCCACTTTAGCCCCAATGCCCGCATGAACTCACATCCACCCCTCAGTGCCCTGTCCCACCTCACCCACCTTCAGCCCCCACAACACCCCCATGGTCTCACATTCACCCCCCAGTGCCCTGTCTCCCCTCCCCCACTTCAGTACCCAATGCCCCCATCAACTCACATCCACCCCATCAGTACCCTGTCCCACCTCACCCACCTTCAGCCCCCACAACACCCCCATAGTCTCACATTCACCCCCCAGTGCCCTGTCTCCCCTCCCCCACTTCAGTACCCAATGCCCCCATCAACTCACATCCACCCCTCAGTGCCCTGTCCCACCTCACCCACCTTCAGCCCCCACAACACCCCCATGGTCTCACATTTACCCCCCAGTGCCCTGTCTCCCCTCCTCCACAATACCCCCATGGTCTCACATCCACCCCCTCAGTGCCCTATCCCCCCTCACCCACTTTCAGCACCCACAATACCCCAGTGGTCTCACATTCACATCACAGTGACATACCTGAATTTAATAAACCTAAAATGTTCCATGCCCACTTACTGATAAAGTTTGCAGGCAGGACCAGGAAGTGTCTAGGTGAAACGCAAGATGTGGGCTCTAGGACCCAGTGTGCCTGAGCCAATCCCAGTGTGCACATAGTGAAGATAACTGCAGCCCGGGAAAAGCTTCATGATCAGGTCAGACAGGTGAAACCATTCACTGCAGGAGGGAGACTGCAGCCGGCCACTGTGCTAATCGTCAGCGTGCAGAGTCTCCGTCATAGGGAGCAGACATTATACTGCTCTTCTCCTATGCTGTGTTCTGCCTCATCACAGAAGTGGCCCCTGGTGGGCCCCTTCATGTGACAGGGCCCGGGGCGATGGCCCCCTCTGCCCCCCCAGTAGCTACACTACTGCTCTTGGGAGATCACCTGATCACCTCGCGGCCAGCTTCAGGAATCTGATATGGCCTTTGGTTCACCCTCAAATGTGGTTCAGTCAGGATCTCATGCTCCACCACCTGCGTACATCCTGATAGCTCCGAAAGCAGGTCTTGGTTCCGCTGAAGCAGCTCAGGGCACTGTTGTTTCTGGGCTGGCGACAGTGTCTCTGCCACTGTGACATCCGCGACCTTGGCTGCAGGATGGGCCACTAGGCAGCCCCGAGGAAGTCCACACGAAACGTTGGGGCTGCTGCACTGGGTCCCAGAGTCGAGAATATGGGTAAGGGCATAAGCTGGCACATTTAAAACATTTTGCTCCCTTAAAGTGATATACACCTTTTTACTTATTGTTTATGCATGACTTTCTGGTGTCGACTCCATCACCCATTAGGTCTTTTTGCTCAATACTGTTACATACGTCATCATTTAATGGTAGTTACTTTATACTAATTGAGCATTAGACCATGTGTGTGTTTTGGTTTTCATTCAGACTCATTTATATATGGTTGGGTTGCATGTGCAAATTACTTTATCTGCTGCTATATTCTGCCCTCCCACTATGTTATAGGTGGACCATGAGCTTTACACCTGTGAGAATCACTATCTGGCTTTGTCTCCAATTTAATTGCTACTATTTTCTCTATGTGCTATATATGTGTTTTTTAAATAAATTTGATACTATTTTACTTTGAGACCTTTTGTGCTCTCTGTTTTCTTTTTGTGTGTTTATAGCCTGGTATAATGTGTAATCACCATATTAGCAACATCATGGTTCAATGACCTAGCGTCCCTGTTTTACAATAGACTGGAGGAGCTGCTATAAAAGGTACAAAAACAACCATTCATCAATTTATAAAAGTCAATTCAACCTACAAGAAGAGTTAATAATTCAAACAATAGTCTATGATTCTGGGCCTACAGAATTTAAGTCTGTCACAATTGAGAAGAAATGCTGTGTCGTCACAACCACCTGTGGGAAACTATTCCCCTCAAGGAATGTATTTATATGTATAGCGAGCACTTACTTTGAACCCCAAGGTGCTTCACAGAAGTTTATAATGTAGACCTGTGAAAATAAAAAAAAATCACATTTTCCCACAAAAATGTTCACAAGGTTAACAGAAGAAAGTGGACCCCAAATTTGTTGTGCAATTTCTCAAGACTATGCAGGTACCCCATATGTGGTTGAAAACTACTTTTCAGGCACAGGGAAGAAGTGCCATATTGGAAATCAGGTTTTACTGGAATTGTTTGAGGGTGCCATGTCACATTGGCAGAGCCACTGAGGTGCCAGAAAAACAGAAACTCCTCATGAGTGACTTCATTTTGCAAACTACACCCCCCCCAATGAATTCATCTAGGGGTGCAGTGATCATGTTGACACCACATATGCCTTACAGAATGTTATACCATTGGGTGGTGAAGAAAGAATATTTTTATCACTAAAATGTTGTCTTACTACCTACTGTTTTGCTATTATAATGCAGCTTTTATTGTTGTTGTTTGTGGGTGCCATGACCCACTGGGAGAGCCCCTGAGTTGCCAGAACAGCAGAACTCCTCAAAAGTGACCACATTTTACCAACTAAACCTCTTGATGAATGAATTTAGGGTTGCAGTGTTCATATTGACACCACATGTGACTGTGAAGATAATTACATTTTTACCACCAAAGTTTTGTTTTAGCCCCAGATTTTCCATTTTCCATTGGGAAATGGATGAAAATTGCACCAAAATTTGTCCCACAATTACTGCTCAATGCAGAAATGCCTCATATGTGTATGCACAGTACTGCTTAGCCACATGGCGAGTCTCAGAGTAGACATGAGCAGTGTTCGAGTCGAACTGTTTGCCAATCTCAAATTCGAGCTGTTTTGGGCGGTGTTCGAGTCGTTCGACAAACCCGAACAATTTGCTTAAAATTTGGCTGTTCCAGTTTCTGTTCGATAACTGTTTGTTCAGCAAAAGCCTCGCTTGATTTGCACATTAAAACTGTTTATCATTGTTAATAGACTGTTTCAGTGTATAGTGGACACTTAGATCTGTGCTGAAATAATGCCGATCTCCATTTTTTTTTTCTTTCCCGCATTTACAGTGGGGCGGTGCAGTCTCTCAGCCTATCAGCAGTGCACAATCACACAGCAATGTGCATGTCATGCACACAAGCAAGGGCATGTGTCATTGGCTGTTGTAGGAGTTCCACTCACTCAGCTGCGACGGCTGACACTCAGGAGACGTGTTACTTTAAAGTTCACTGGGTTTATTGCTTCATAAACCATGTGGCAAAACAACAGAAAACAAAATAGCCTTTGGTTCAGGCAAAGAAAAACAAGTGTCCAGTTCTTCCGGCTCAGTCCTGAAGCCGTAACACACTCAGGAGGGTTTCACCTCCACACATATCTGCTGTGTAAAGCATTAGCCAGTCTTAAATAGAGCTAACCACACCCAGTAACCCATCACATGATTAGCCATGTGGTCTGACATTACCACAGGTCCTGAAACACATATATTTACATGGTTATGTGCAAGACAGAAATACCCCTGGGCTACCATACAGTAACAAGGCACTTATGTGGCACATACCTCCCATTGACTACACACCCTTTAGCCATGCTACATACCTCCCCCCTCTGCCTAAAGCCGTGGGGCTTGGCACTTTCCCCCACTAAACAAGAGATTCTTGATAGGGCATCCGCATTACCATGCAGCTTTCCGGCCCTATGTTCCACATGGAAACTGAAGTCCTGCAGGGCTAAGAACCAACGGGTGACTCTGGCATTTCTCCCTTTCGTTTCCCTCATCCACCTAAGTGGAGCATGGTCAGATACCAGTCTAAATTTACGTCCCAGCAGATAGTACCGTAATGTGTCCACTGCCCATTTTATGGCCAAGCACTCCTTCTCAACGACTGAGTAGTTCTTTTCAGATGAGGACAGCTTCCTACTCAGATAGAGAACAGGATGCTCCTCCCCATGTAGTTCTTGGGAAAGGACTGCTCGCACCCCAACATCTGAGGCATCTGTCTGAAGAATAAACTCTTTCTTGAAGTTTGGGGCCATCAGAACGGGTTGCTTACACAAAGCGTTTTTCATTTCTTGGAAGGCTGACTCTGTTTCTTCGGACCACTTAACCATTACTGGTTTTGTCCCTTTTAGCAGGTCAGTCAGAGGCGCAGCCATCGTGGCGAAGTTTGGGATGAACCTCCTGTAATATCCCACGATTCCCAGGAAGGCTTTAACTTGCTTCTTGGAAACTGGTTTTGGCCATGTTTGAATTGCCTCCACTTTACTGATTTGGGGTTTTATTTCTCCATGACCCACTATGTATCCAAGGTACTTAGCTTCTTCTTTACCCAAGGCACACTTCTTCGGGTTTATAGTAAATCCGGCCTCTCTTATAGCATCAAATACCGCTTGGACTTTCTCCAGATGACTCTCCCAGTCCGGGCTAAAGATGACGATATCATCTAGGTACGCAGCAGCGTAGGCCTTATGGGGTGCAAGGACTCTATCCATAGCCCTCTGGAAGGTCGCCGGAGCTCCCTGTAGGCCAAACGGCATCCAGGCATACTGGAAGCATCCATCAGGTGTCGAAAAGGCTGTCTTCTCCTTGGCTTCCTGTGCCATGGGGATCTGCCAATACCCCTTTGTCAAATCCAAGGTGGATATATATCTGGCGTGCCCAAGCCTTTTCGATGAGCTCATCAATACGGGGCATGGGATAAGCGTCGAACTTGGAGACCTCATTCAACTTCCGATAGTCGTTGCAAAACCTCCACTCTCCATCAGGTTTTGGGACCAGGACAATTGGGCTCGACCAACCGCTCTTGGATTCCTCAATGACTCCAAGCCTCAACATACGCTCCACTTCCTTGGAGATAACTTCTCGACGAGCCTCAGGAATACGATAAGGTTTCACATTCACCCGCACATGTGGCTCTGTTAGGACCTCGTGCTCTATGACCTTCGTGTATCCTGGCAATTCTGAAAACAGGTCCCTGATTTTCTGGAGTAACTCCCGGCACTGCTGTTTCTGGGTCTTTGATAGCGTCTCTGCTATAGTAACCGCTCCAACCTCACCTTCTGGGTTGCTTAACAATGACGGAGTTACTGTCGGCTCTCTATCTTGCCATGGCTTGATGAGGTTGACATGGTAAACTTGGAATGGTTTCCGTCTTCCTGGTTGGTGAATTTTATAATTTACCTCACCAAGTTTCTCGACAACCTCATATGGCCCTTGCCATTTGGCCAAGAACTTGCTTTCCACCGTTGGAACTAACACAAGAACTCGGTCTCCCGGATTGAACTGCCTCACTCTTGCAGACCGATTGTAGACCCTGGCTTGAGCTTCTTGTGCTTGGAGAAGGTGTTCTTTCACGATAGGCATCACCTTTGCAATCCTCTGCTGCATCAGGGCCACATGCTCAATGACGCTTCTGTGGGGCGTGACTTCGGCCTCCCAGGTTTCCTTGGCTATATCCAGGAGTCCTCGTGGATGTCGGCCATATAGAAGCTCAAACGGTGAGAACCCTGTGGAGGCCTGTGGAACTTCACGAATGGAAAACATCAGATAGGGTAAGAGACAATCCCAGTCTCTACCGTCTTTCTCTATAGCTTTTCTCAGCATGCTCTTTAGTGTCTTGTTAAACCTCTCAACAAGGCCATCTGACTGGGGATGGTACACCGAGGTCCTCAACTGGGAGATCTTCAGGGCTTTGCACAACTCCCTCATCACCTTGCTCATGAAAGGTATACCCTGGTCAGTCAGGATCTCCTTTGGCAGACCTGTCCGGGAAAAGACATGGACCAACTCGCGGGCTATGCTTTTTGAGGAAGAATTTCTCAAGGGAATTGCCTCAGGATAGCGTGTGGCATAGTCCAGGATGACTAATATATACTGATGGCCCCGAGCTGATTTAACTAAGGGACCGACCAAGTCCATGGCAATTCTCTCGAACGGTACCTCAATAATGGGCAGTGGCACAAGGGGGTTCCGGAAATGAGGAGTGGGAGCAGTTAGCTGACATGTAGGGCAGGACCTGCAATAGTTCACTATTTCTCGGTGACACCCAGGCCAATAGAACCTCTGCACAACCCGTTCCTGCGTTTTTTCCACCCCCAGGTGTCCACCCAAGATGTGTGAATGGGCCATGTCCAACACTTTCCGTCTATACGGACCCGGCACTATCAACTGCTCTACCAACTCCTCCCTTATTTTCGTGACCCGGTACAACAACTCCCCCCTCAACAGAAAATGGGGAAATCTTGTGTCTGCCCCCGGCTCCTGCACCACCCTGTCAATAACTGTGACATTATTAAAGGCTTCCCTCAGAGTGGGGTCCCTATGTTGGGCAGTCCCAAAATTTTCACCGGTAACTTCTAACTCCAAAATGTCAGATGTAGGGGATACTTCCTCCTCATCCCCAACCAGAACACAAAAAGGAAAGCTGTCTGCCTCTGGGTGTGGCGATACCCTTCCAGGGTTCACTGGTTCCCTGCCAGGGAGCTCAGAACCTTTTCCCCACAAATCCCAAAACAAACAGAAATCCCGGCCAATAATTATAGGGTGCAACAAGTCCTGAACTACGCCGACTATGTGGGACTCAGTGCCACATGCCGTTTCAATGTCCACCCTGGCCATAGGGTAGTCCTTTGCATCACCATGTATGCACCGCACTCCGACCTTCTTTCCTGGGAGCAGGTGGAGAGGAAAAGTGGCCCTCACCAGGGTCACTAGGCTCCCCGAGTCTAACAGTGCCGTTACTGCTCGACCGTTCACCTTTACGGGACACGCTTGAGGTCCCTCGTTAGATGGAGAGTTCACACTACAGGCTGGATACGCATAGTATGAACAACGGCGTCCCATGCTGCAGTCCATCTGCTCAGTGGTTTGGGAACAACGGGCAGCTATATGTCCTGGCTTGTGGCACCTCCAACAAATAATATCACCCGTGGGGACCTTGGGCACCACCTCCCCCGCCCTTTGTGACCTTGGACGCACCACCCCTTTTTGGGACTCAGCTGCCTTCTGGGACCCCCAGTACGGCATGGGCTGCCTCCCGAAGGAGCCTTCCAACCCTTGGTATCTCTCAACCAGTCCGATCAGCTCGTCGGCATTCTGGGGATCACCCTGGGCAACCCAAGACTGTATAGGCCTCGGGGGGGAATGGACAAACCGATCCATCATCACCCGTTCTACCATCTGTGCAGGCGCAGAGGATTCTAGCTGCAGCCATTTCTGGACCAGGTGCAACAGATCAAACATTTGGGAACGAGGTGGTTTGTCCCGGTGATAGCCCCAGGAGTGAACTCGCTGTGCCCTGACAGTCAGTGTCACCCCCAAACGTGCGAGAATCTCGGCTTTCAATTTGTGATACTCTTTGGCATCCTGCAAGGTCAAATCATAGTACGCCTTCTGGGGTTCTCCTGTCAGGTATGGCGCAAGTACCTCTGCCCACTGCTCTGGCGGAAGTTTTTCCCTCTCAGCGACCCTCTCAAACACCGTCAGGAAGGCCTCAACATCATCCCCGGGAGTCATTTTCTGCAATGCGCGTCTTACCGTCTTCCGGACGTGGGTGTCATCAGCCAAACCTGGGGTTGGGGCGCTCGCCTTGCCCTGGATGGCGGTTGCCAGAAGCTGCATCTGCTGCTGATGCTCCTGCTGGCTCTGCTGCATCTGCTGCCGTTGCTCCTGCTGGTTTTGCTGCATCTGCTGCCGTTGCTCCTGCTGGCTCTGTTGTATCTGCTGCTGGCTCTGTTGTATCTGCTGCATCAACAGCCTGTTGGTCTCTTGCTGCCTTTGCTCCTGCTGGACCAAGTGTTTCAGAAAGTCCTCCATTTTCTCCGGTAATGCTTGCTGGCTTGCAACAGCCTTGACCCAGGACATTCAAAAATAAACTCACGTCTCCGCTGTGAACGCTGCCCGCATTCTCCACCAATTGTAGGAGTTCCACTCACTCAGCTGCGACGGCTGACACTCAGGAGACGTGTTCCTTTAAAGTTCACTGGGTTTATTGCTTCATAAACCATGTGGCAAAAAAACAGAAAACAAAATAGCCTTTGGTTCAGGCAAAGAAAAACAAGTGTCCAGTTCTTCCGGCTCAGTCCTGAAGCCGTAACACACTCAGGAGGGTTTCACCTCCACACATATCTGCTGTGTAAAGCATTAGCCAGTCTTAAATAGAGCTAACCACACCCAGTAACCCATCACATGATTAGCCATGTGGTCTGACATTACCACAGGTCCTGAAACATATATTTACATGGTTATGTGCAAGACAGAAATACCCCTGGGCTACCATACAGTAACAAGGCACTTATGTGGCACATACCTCCCATCGACTACACACCCTTTAGCCATGCTACACTGTGTATGTCACATGTCCTTGCCCTATAAGAACCAGCCATTTGCCCCGTTGCCACCATTTCCTCACTGCTGCAGCTAGTGTTAGACGGCACCGCTGCTGTGGCCGCTATACAGACAAAGAGTGTTTTTTTTGGAGCGAATTGTCAGAGATATAGGTTTAGGGTGTCGGGAGGAGTTGGGACTAGTTGTAATATCAGCCCTTTTCAGGGTAGGTTACAGCAGTTCATAGCACTGTTTGCCAGGCAGGTCTGTGCCAGTGCTGTGCAAGTGTTTGTCACAGCATGTAATCTAGCTCAGCCAATCCTTTTGGGCTAGTAGTATTGTCTGATAGTCATCTGAGTAGCCCGCCTGTGAAAATAACTACACCACTTGTGTATTTCTATTTTCACTGCATCTAATCCAGTTAATAGCTTAGGGCCTAGGAGCAGTGTCTGCACGTCAGCAGAGTAGCCCGCCTGTGAAACAAACTACAGTTAGGTCCATATATATTTGGACAGAGACAACATTTTTCTAATTTTGGTTATAGACATTACCACAATGAATTTTAAACAAAATAATTCAGATGCAGTTGAAGTTCAGACTTTCAGTTTTCATTTGAGGGTATCCACATTAAAATTGGATGAAGAGTTTAGGAGTTTCAGCTCCTTAACAAGTGCCACCCTGTTTTTAAAGGGACCAAAAGTAATTTTAACATATTCAATAATTTTTTAATAAAATGTTCATTTTTAGTACTTGGTTGAAAACCCTTTGTTGGCAATGACTGCCTGAAGTCTTTAACTCATGGACATCACCAGACGCTGTGTTTCCTCCTTTTTGATGCTCTGCTAGGCCTTCACTGCAGTGGTTTTCAGTTGCTGTTTGTTTGTGGGCCTTTCTGTCTGAAGTTTAGTCTTTAACAAGTGAAATGCATGCTCAATTGGGTTGAGATCAGGTGACTGACTTGGCCATTCAAGAATATTCCACTTCTTTGCTTTAATAAACTCCTGGGTTGCTTTGGCTTTATGTTTTGGGTCATTGCCCATCTGTAGTATGAAATGACGACCAATCAGTTTGGCTGCATTTGGCTGGATCTGAGCACACAGTATGTCTCTGAATACCTCAGAATTCATTCGGCTGCTTCTGTCCTGTGTCACATCACCAATAAACACTAGTGACCCAGTGCCACTGGCAGCCATGCATGCCCAAGCCATCACACTGTCTCCACCGTGTGTTACAGATGATGTGGTATGCTTTGGATCATGAGCTGTACCACACCTTCGCCATACTTTTCTCTTTCCATCATTCTGGTAGAGGTTGATCTTGGTTTTATCTGTCCAAACAATATTATTCCAGAACTGTGCTGGCTTTTTAAGATGTTTTTTAGCAATGTCCAGTCTAGCCTTTTTATTCTTGATTCTTATGAATGGCTTGCACAGTGCAGTGAATCCTCTGTATTTACTTTTATGCAGTCTTCTCTTTATGGTAGATTTGGATATTAATTGTTATGACCTGGTGGTTAGGAGCACCCGGAATGACCAGATAGTTAAAACTCACCCAGGACAAGCTCTGGGATGTGGGAGCTCTGCTGACCGCAATCCCTAATCCTATCACACACACTAGAAATAGCCGTGGAGCGCTCCTGACTCTACCTAGGCGCCTCGTCACAGCCTAAGAGCTAGCTAGCCCTAGAGAAAGAAAATAAAGCCTACCTTGCCTCAGAGAAATTCCCCAAAGGAAAAGGGAGCCCCCCACATATATTGACTGTGAGTAAAGATGAAAGTCACAAACGCAGAAATGAAACAGGTTTCAGCAGAGGGAGGCCAGACTTACTAAATAGACAGAGGATAGGAAAGGTAGCTTTGCGATCAGCACAAAAAACTACGAAAGACCACGCAGAGTGTGCAAAAAGACCTCCGCACCGACTAACGGTGCGGAGATGCCACTCTGCATCCCAGAGCTTCCAGCTAGCAAGACAAAATCATGATATCCAGCTGGACAAGAAAACAGTGAACGAATTAGATACTATCAGGAACTTAGCTTCTGCTGGAGTAGACAGGTCACCAGAAAGATCCAAGAGCGAACTGAACCAATGCAGAAACATTGACAGCTGGCATGGAGTAACGATCTGAGTGGAGTTAAATAGAGCAGCCAGCCAACGAATAAACTCCATCACCTGTGAAAGGAACCTCAGAAGCAGCAGCTCCACTCACAGCCACCAGAGGGAGTCCATGGACAGAACTCGCCGAAGTACCATTCATGACCACAGGAGGGAGTTCGATAACAGAATTCACAACAGTACCCCCCCTTGAGGAGGGGTCACCGAACCCTCACCAGAGCCCCCAGGCCGATCAGGATGAGCCAAATGAAAGGCACGAACTAGATCGGCAGCATGAACATCAGAGGCAAAAACCCAGGAATTATCTTCCTGACCATAACCCTTCCACTTCACCAGGTACTGGAGTTTCCGTCTTGAAACACGAGAATCCAAAATCTTCTCCACCACATACGCCAACTCCCCCTCGACCAACACCGGGGCAGGAGGATCAACGGAGGGAACCATAGGCGCCACGTATCTCCGCAACAAAGACCTATGGAACACATTATGGATGGCAAAAGAAGCTGGAAGGTCCAAACGAAATGACACAGGATTAAGAACTTCAGAAATCTTATATGGCCCAATGAAACGAGGCTTAACCCTGCTGTTCTGTTCGGTCTGGGGAGACCTATTTTGAACTTTGGTATTTTTTGGGGTGTTCAAGATGCGGTTCTGAAACTTGTGGTTGATTGACTTAAATGAGGATGGGTCGGTCGGCCACGGGTTTCAGAGCCGCATCTTGAATATTTTAAAGAATATTGAAGTTCAAAGTCGGTCATTTTTGACCAACAGAACAGCAGGGTTAAACTTAGGAGAGGAAACCTTCATAGGAACATGACGAGATGGCAACCAAACCAAATCCCCAACCCGAAGTCGGGGACCAACACAGCGCCGGTGGTTAGAGAAACGCTGAGCCTTCTCCTGGGACAATGTCAAATTGTCCACCACATGAATCCAAATCTGCTGCAACCTGTCCACCACAGTATCCACACCAGGACAGTCCGAAGACTCAACCTGCCCTGAAGAGAAACGAGGATGGAAACCAGAATTGCAGAAAAAAGGAGAAACCAAAGTAGCCGAGCTGGCCCGATTATTAAGGGCGAACTCAGCCAAAGGCAAGAAGGACACCCAATCATCCTGATCAGCAGAAACAAAGCATCTCAGATATGTTTCCAAAGTCTGATTAGTTCGTTCGGTTTGGCCATTAGTCTGAGGATGGAAAGCCGAAGAAAAAGACAAATCAATGCCCACCTTAGCACAAAAGGACCGCCAAAACCTTGAAACAAACTGGGAACCTCTGTCCGAGACGATGTTCTCCGGAATGCCATGCAAACGAACCACATGCTGGAAAAACAATGGCACCAAATCAGAGGAGGAAGGCAATTTAGACAAGGGTACCAAATGGACCATCTTAGAGAAGCGATCACAAACCACCCAAATGACCGACATCCTTTGAGAAACAGGGAGATCAGAAATAAAATCCATGGAAATATGCGTCCAGGGCCTCTTCGGGACCGGCAAGGGCAAAAGCAACCCACTGGCACGAGAACAGCAGGGCTTAGCCCAAGCACAAGTCCCACAGGACTGCACAAAAGAACGCACAGCCCGTGACAAACAAGGCCACCAAAAGGATCTAGCCACCAAATCTCTGGTACCAAAGATTCCAGGATGACTAGCCAACACCGAACAATGAACCTCAGAGATAACTCTACTAGTCCATCTATCAGGGACAAACAGTTTCTCCGTTGGACAACGGTCAGGTCTATCAGCCTGAAACTTCTGCAGAACCCGCCGCAAATCAGGGGAGATGGCAGACAAAATTACCCCCTCTTTAAGAATACCCGCCGGCTCCGGAACACCCGGAGAGTCAGGCACAAAACTCCTTGACAGGGCATCAGCCTTCACATTCTTAGATCCCGGAAGGTAAGAAACCACAAAATCAAAACGGGAGAAAAAGAGCGACCATCGAGCCTGTCTAGGATTCAACCGTTTGGCAGACTCGAGATAAGTCAAATTCTTGTGATCCGTCAAGACCACCACGCGATGTTTAGCTCCTTCAAGCCAATGTCGCCACTCCTCGAATGCCCACTTCATGGCCAGCAACTCTCGATTGCCAACATCATAATTGCGCTCAGCAGGCGAGAATTTTCTAGAAAAGAAGGCACATGGTTTCATCACCGAGCCATCAGAACTTCTTTGCGACAAAACAGCCCCTGCTCCAATCTCAGAAGCATCAACCTCGACCTGAAACGGGAGCGAAACATCTGGCTGGCACAGCACAGGGGCAGAAGAAAAACGACGCTTCAACTCCTGAAAAGCCTCTACAGCCGCAGAGGACCAATTGACCACATCAGCATCTTTCTTGGTTAAATCAGTCAACGGTTTAGCAATACTTGAAAAATTAGCGATGAAGCGACGGTAAAAATTAGCAAAGCCCAGGAACTTCTGTAGGCTCTTCACAGATGTCGGCTGAGTTCAATCATAAATGGCCTGAACTTTAACAGGGTCCATCTCGATAATAGAAGGGGAAAAAATGAAACCCAAAAATGAAACCTTCTGAACTCCAAAGAGACACTTTGACCCCTTCACAAACAAGGAATTCGCACGAAGGACCTGGAACACCATTCTAACCTGCTTCACATGAGACTCCCTATCATCCGAAAAGACCAAAATGTCATCCAAATATACAATCATGAATCTATCCAGGTACTCTCGGAAGATGTCATGCATAAAGGACTGAAACACAGATGGAGCAAAATCAAAATGGCCCTCGGGCGTATTAAATGCTGTTTTCCATTCATCGCCCTGTTTAATTCGCAAAAGATTATACGCCCCTCGGAGATCTATCTTGGTGAACCAACTAGCCCCCTTAATCCGAGCAAACAAATCAGACAGCAGCGGCAAAGGATACTGAAATTTGACTGTGATCTTATTAAGAAGGCGGTAATCAATACAAGGTCTTAAAGAGCCATCCTTCTTGGCCACAAAAAAGAACCCTGCTCCCAATGGTGACAACGACGGGCAAATATGACCCTTCTCCAAGGATTCCTTTATATAACTCCGCATAGCAGCGTGCTCTGCCACAGATAAATTAAACAGTCGGCCCTTAGGAAACTTACTACCGGGAATCAAATTAATAGCACAATCGCAATCCCTATGAGGAGGTAGGGCACCAGATTTGGGCTCCTCAAATACATCCCGGTAATCTGATAAAAACTCAGGGACTTCAGAAGGAGTGGAAAGTGAAATTGACAACAATGGAACATCACCATGTACCCCTTGACAACCCCAGCCGGACACAGACATAGATTTCCAATCCAATACTGGATTATGGACCTGTAGCCATGGCAACCCCAAAACGACCACATCATGCAGATTATGCAACACCAAAAAGCGAATATCCTCCTGATGTGCAGGAGCCATGCACATGGTCAATTGCGTTCAGTACTGAGGCTTATTCTTGGCCAAAGGCGTAGCATCAATTCCTCTCAATGGAATAGGATACTGCAAGGGCTCCAAGGAAAAACCACAGCGCCTGGCAAACTCCAAGTCCATCAAATTCAGGGCAGCGCCTGAATCCACAAATGCCATAACAGAATAAAACGACAGAGAGCAAATCAGAGTAACGGACAAAAGAAATTTAGACTGTACCGTACCAATGGTGGCAGACCTAGCGAACCGCTTAGTGCGCCTAGGACAATCGGAGATAGCATGAGTGGATTCACCACAGTAAAAACACAGTCCATTCCGACGTCTGTGTTCTTGCCGTTCAGCTCTGGTCAAAGTCCTATCACACTGCATAGGCTCAGGCCTATTCTCAGAGAACACTGCCAAATGGTGCACAGCTTTGCGCTCACGCAAGCGCCGATCGATCTGAATGGCCAAGGACATAGACTCATTCAGACCAGCAGGCGTGGGAAATCACACCATGACATCCTTAAGGGCTTCAGAAAGACCCTTTCTGAAAATTGCCGCCAGGGCACATTCATTTCACTGAGTAAGCACAGACCACTTTCTAAACTTCTGACAGTACACCTCCGCTTCATCCTGACCCTGACACAAAGCCAGCAAGATTTTCTCTGCCTGATCCACTGAATTTGGTTCATCATAAAGCAATCCAAGCGCCAGAAAAAACGCATCAACATCACGCATGCAGGATCTCCCGGCGCAAGGGAAAATGCCCAGTCTTGAGGGTCACCACGCAACAAGGAAATAATGATTTTTACCTGTTGAGCGGGGTCACCAGAGGAGCGGGGTTTCAAAGCTAGAAACAGTTTACAATTATTTTTGAAATTCAGAAACTTAGATCTATTCCCAGAAAATAAATCAGGAATAGGAATTCTAGGCTCTAACATCGGATTCTGAACCACAAAATCTTGAATGTTTTGTACCCTTGCAGTGAGATGATCCACACAAGAGGACAGACCTTGAATGTCCATATCTACACCTGTGTCCTGAACCACCCAAAGGTTTAGGGGAAAAGAAAGACAAAACACAGTGCAAAGAAAAAAAATGGTCTCAGAACTTCTCTTATCCCTCTATTGAGATGCATTAATACTTTGGGCCAGCTGTACTGTTATGACCTGGTGGTTAGGAGCACGTGGAATGACCAGATAGTTAAAACTCACCCAGGACAAGCTCTGGGATGTGGGAGCTCTGCTGACCGCAATCCCTAATCCTATCACACACACTAGAAATAGCCGTGGAGCGCTCCTGACTCTACCTAGGTGCCTCGTCACAGCCTAAGAGCTAGCTAGCCCTAGAGAAAGAAAATAAAGCCTACCTTGCCTCAGAGAAATTCCCCAAAGGAAAAGGGAGCCCCCCACATATATTGACTGTGAGTAAAGAAGAAAGTCACAAACGCAGAAATGAAACAGGTTTCAGCAAAGGGAGGCCAGACTTACTAAATAGACAGAGGATAGGAAAGGTAGCTTTGCAATCAGCACAAAAAACTACAAAAGACCACGCAGAGTGTGCAAAAAGACCTCCGCACCGACTAACGGTGCGGAGATGCCACTCTGCATCCCAGAGCTTCCAGCTAGCAAGACAAAATCATGATATCCAGCTGGACAAGAAAACAATGAACGAATTAGATACTATCAGGAACTTAGCTTCTGCTGGAGTAGACAGGTCACCAGAAAGATCCAAGAGCGAACTGAACCAATGCAGAAACATTGACAGCTGGCATGGAGTTACGATCTGAGTGGAGTTAAATAGAGCAGCCAGCCAACGAATAAACTCCGTCACCTGTGAAAGGAACCTCAGAAGCAGCAGCTCCACTCACAGCCACCAGAGGGAGTCCATGGACAGAACTCGCCGAAGTACCATTCATGACCACAGGAGGGAGTTCGATAACAGAATTCACAACAATTAATACGCCTACCTCCTGGAGAGTGTTGTTCACTTGGTTGGCTGTTGTGAACGGGTTTCTCTTCACCATGGAGATTATTCTGCGATCATCCACCACTGTTGTCTTCCGTGGACGCCCAGGTCTTTTTGCATTGATGAGTTCACCAGTGCTTTCTTTCTTTCTCAGGATGTACCAAACTGTAGATTTTGCCACTCCAAATCTTGTAGCAATTTCTAAGATGGGTTTTTTCTGTTTTTGCAGCTTAAGGAAAGCTTGTTTCACCTGCATGGAGAGCTCCTTTGACCGCATGTTTACTTCACAGCAATACCTTCCAAATGCAAGCACCACTCCTCAAATCAACTCCAGGCCTTTTATCTTCTTAATTGAGAATGACATAATGAAGGGATTTCCCACACCTGTCCATGAAATAGCCTTGGAGTCAATTGTCCAATTACTTTTGGTCCCTACAAAAACAGGGTGGCACATGTTAAAAAGCTGAAACTCCTAAACCCTTCATCCAATTTAAATGTGGATACCCTCAAACAGGGCCGCCATCAGGGCATGACAGCCGTGACTGGCGTATGGGGCCCGGTGAGCAGAGGGGGCCCGCATCGGGCCCCGTCTCATCTGGTCACCGGGCCCCCCCTGGAGGTGTTGCGGCAGCTGCACACTATTGACGTGCGGGCCCGCGCCCGCACGTCAATAGTTAACAGCCGCCAGCCAGTTTGAGGCTGGCAGCTTAATAGGGCCGCAGTGCGCACTCGCCGGCGTCGCCGGCGTCTGACGTCATTGTCAGCCGCCGGGCCCGGCGAGTGCGTCTGTGTGGAGCCTGGGGGGATCTTCGCCCGGCGCAGGAGCATGGCCAGGTAAGAAGTCATGGTTTTTTTTTTTTCTTTGAGAGCTGCGATCCAGGGGGGCCCGGGGGGCAGGATGATGGACACACAGGGGCAGAAATGCTGGACACAGTGGGGCAGAAATGCTGGACACAGTGGGGCAGAATGGTGGACACACAGGGGCAGAAATGCTGGACACAGTGGGACAGAATGGTGGACACACAGTGGGGCAGAATGCTGGACACACAGGGGCAGAATGGTGGACACAGTGGAACAGAATGGTGGACACACAGGGGCAGAAATGCTGGACACAGTGGGACAGAATGGTAGACACACAGGGGCAGAAATGCTGGACACAGTGGGGCAGAATGCTGGACACAGTGGGGCAGAATGCTGGACACAGTGGGGCAGAATGCTGGACACAGTGGGGCAGAATGCTGGACACACAGGGGCAGAAATGCTGGACACAGGGGGCAGAATGCTGGACACAGTGGGGCAGAATGCTGGACACACAGTGGGGCAGAAATGCTGGACACACAGTGGGGCAGAATGCTGGACACACACAGGGGCAGAAATGCTGGACACAGTGGGGCAGAATGCTGGACACAGTGGGGCAGAATGCTGGACACACAGGGGCAGAAATGCTGGACACAGTGGGACAGAATGGTGGACACAGTGGGGCAGAATGCTGGACACACAGGGGCAGAAATGCTGGACACACAGTGGGGCAGAATGCTGGACACACAGTGGGGCATAATGCTGGACACACAGTGGGGCATAATGCTGGACACACAGTGGGGCAGAAATGCTGGACACACAGTGGGGCAGAATGCTGGACACACACAGGGGCAGAAATGCTGGACAGAGTGGGGCAGAATGCTGGACACAGTGGGGCAGAATGCTGGACACACAGGGGCAGAAATGCTGGACACAGTGGGGCAGAATGCTGGACACACAGGGGCAGAAATGCTGGACACAGTGGGACAGAATGCTGGACACACAGGGGCAGAAATGCTGGACACAGTGGGACAGAATGGTGGAAACAGTGGGGCAGAATGCTGGACACACAGGGGCAGAAATGGTGGACACACAGTGGGGCAGAATGCTGGACACACAGTGGGGCAGAATGCTGGACACACAGTGGGGCAGAATGCTGGACACACAGTGGGGCAGAATGCTGGACACACAGGGGCAGAAATGCTGGACACAGTGGGGCAGAATGGTGGACACAGTGGGGCAGAATGCTGGACACAGTGACTGGGGCAGAATGCTGGACACAGTGACTGGGGCAGAATGCTGGACACAGTGACTGGGGCAGAATGCTGGACACAGTGACTGGGGCAGAATGCTGGACACAGTGACTGGGGCAGAATGCTGGACACAGTGACTGGGGCAGAATGCTGGACACAGTGACTGGGGCAGAATGCTGGTCACAGTGACTGGGGCAGAATGCTGGACACAGTGACTGGGGCAGAATGCTGGACACATTGACTGGGGCAGAATGCTGGACACAGTGACTGGGGCAGAATGCTGGGCACAGTGACTGGGGCAGAATGCTGGACACAGTGACTGGGGCAGAATGCTGGACACACAGTGGGGCAGAATGCTGGACACACAGTGGGGCAGAAATGCTGGACACACAGTGGGGCAGAAATGCTGGACACACAGTGGGGCAGAATGCTGGACACACACAGGGGCAGAAATGCTGGACAGAGTGGGGCAGAATGCTGGACACAGTGGGGCAGAATGCTGGACACACAGGGGCAGAAATGCTGGACACAGTGGGGCAGAATGCTGGACACACAGGGGCAGAAATGCTGGACACAGTGGGACAGAATGCTGGACACACAGGGGCAGAAATGCTGGACACAGTGGGACAGAATGGTGGAAACAGTGGGGCAGAATGCTGGACACACAGGGGCAGAAATGGTGGACACACAGTGGGGCAGAATGCTGGACACACAGTGGGGCAGAATGCTGGACACACAGTGGGGCAGAATGCTGGACACACAGTGGGGCAGAATGCTGGACACACAGGGGCAGAAATGCTGGACACAGTGGGGCAGAATGGTGGACACAGTGGGGCAGAATGCTGGACACAGTGACTGGGGCAGAATGCTGGACACAGTGACTGGGGCAGAATGCTGGACACAGTGACTGGGGCAGAATGCTGGACACAGTGACTGGGGCAGAATGCTGGACACAGTGACTGGGGCAGAATGCTGGGCACAGTGACTGGGGCAGAATGCTGGACACAGTGACTGGGGCAGAATGCTGGACACAGTGACTGGGGCAGAATGCTGGACACAGTGACTGGGGCAGAATGCTGGACACAGTGACAGGGGCAGAATGCTGGACATTGGGGCAGAATGCGAGACACAGTGGGGCAGAATGCTGGACACACAGTGGGGCAGAATGCTGGACACACAGTGGGGCAGAATGTTGGAGACAGTGGGGCAGAATGCTGGAGACAGTGGGGCAGAATGCTGGAGACAGTGGGGCAGAATGCTGGACACACAGTGGGGCAGAAATGCTGGACACACAGTGGGGCAGAATGCTGGACACACACAGGGGCAGAAATGCTGGACACAGTGGGACAGAATGGTGGACACAGTGGGGCAGAATGCTGGACACACAGTGGGGCAGAATGCTGGACACACAGTGGGGCAGAATGCTGGACACACAGGGGCAGAAATGCTGGACACAGTGGGGCAGAATGGTGGACACAGTGGGGCAGAATGCTGGACACAGTGACTGGGGCAGAATGCTGGACACAGTGACTGGGGCAGAATGCTGGACACAGTGACTGGGGCAGAATGCTGGACACAGTGACTGGGGCAGAATGCTGGACACAGTGACTGGGGCAGAATGCTGGACACAGTGACTGGGGCAGAATGCTGGACACAGTGACTGGGGCAGAATGCTGGACACAGTGACTGGGGCAGAATGCTGGACACAGTGACTGGGGCAGAATGCTGGACACAGTGACTGGGGCAGAATGCTGGACACAGTGACTGGGGCAGAATGCTGGACACAGTGACTGGGGCAGAATGCTGGGCACAGTGACTGGGGCAGAATGCTGGACACAGTGTCTGGGGCAGAATGCTGGACACAGTGACTGGGGCAGAATGCTGGACACAGTGACTGGGGCAGAATGCTGGACACAGTGACTGGGGCAGAATGCTGGACACAGTGACTGGGGCAGAATGCTGGACACAGTGACAGGGGCAGAATGCTGGACATTGGGGCAGAATGCGAGACACAGTGGGGCAGAATGCTGGACACAGTGGGGCAGAATGCTGGACACACAGTGGGGCAGAATGCTGGACACACAGTGGGGCAGAATGTTGGAGACAGTGGGGCAGAATGCTGGAGACAGTGGGGCAGAATGCTGGACACAGTGACAGGGGCAGAATGCTGGACACAGTGACAGGGGCAGAATGCTGGACACAGGGGCAGACTGTGAGACCCAGGGGCAGAATGCTGGACATTGGGGCAGAATGCGAGACACGGGGCAGAATGGAGATACGGGGCATGATTGGAGACACGGGGCAGGATGAAAGACATGGGGGCATAACTGGAGACAGATGGGGCAGGATTGGAGACAGATGGGGCAGAATGGAGACACAAGGGGCATGATTGGAGACAAGTGTCAGGATTGCAGACATGGGGGCATGGTTGGAGACATAGGGGGCAGAATGGAGACATGGGGCATGATTGGAGACACTGGGGGCAGAATTGGAGACAGATCGTGCAGGATCATGGGGCAGGATGGATATGATGGAGACAGATGGGGCAGGATGGAGAGATCACATGGGGCGATCATATGGGGCAGGATGGGGAGATCATATGGGACAGAATGGATACTCATGAGGGCAGGATGGGAGAACATATGGCTGATGCCAGGAATGAGACACACGGGGCCAGGCTGGGGGATATTATTAATACCATAGGGGCTAATTTAGGGATATTATTACTGCAGTGATGTATTTATTTTATTTTTTGAGTATACTGTTTTAAATGGGGGGCGGTCCTGTTACTGTATAGAGTGATACTATGTCGCCTTCTTCATGTGGTGTAATGTAGAAGTTGTGAAAAATTAAGTAATGTGTTCTGCAAGCGGAGCTCGAGATAACTGTGTTATTTCCTGCAGAGAGAAGTCCTGGCTGGATGAAATGATGGCGGTCTGTGCTGGATGAAAGATGAAGGACTTCACCTAGAGACGTCACTGGTGAGTCAGTGTGTTACCTATACACTGACACTATACACTGTATACAGAGCTCCTGTGTATAATTTCACTAGTGATCACTATATTATCTGTACACAGACACTGCATACTAAGTACAGATCTCCTGTGTATAATGGCACTTATGGTGATAGCATGGTGTTTTTTTTTAAATTACTGGTCAGAATTGTAGTATTCAGTCACTATGTGGTGGTAATATGTGGTCTGGACATGGTGTTGTGGTATTTGTTCCTTGTATGTGATATTATTCGATCACTGTGGTGGTAATATGTCATCTGGTCATGGTGTTGTGGTATTTGTTCCTTCTATGTGATATTATTGGTCATTTTAAAAATTGAAAAATAAATAAAAATATACCTAAATTGTATTGCATATTTTAACAAATATTTAATAGGTTACAGTAGAGTAGGGCCTGGCCAAAAGTGTCTACCGTGTTATGGTGGCGGCTTAAAAAATCTTTTGGCCAAAACAAAAGCTGCCTGCTATGTATGTGATCTGGTGATGGGAACTGTTAATGTGTGATTGGTGAGAAGTGGAGTTTTTCCAAGAGAGAGCGGTGGGACTGTGGACAGTTCGAGGGGTGGAGCCTGGAGGCGGGGCTGGGGTGGAGCCTGGGCGGAGTCTCAAGGGGGCCCCGAAAATTTTGCCAGTATGGGGCCCCGAAATTTCTAGTGGCAGCCCTGCCCTCAAATGAAAGCTGAAAGTCTGAACTTCAACTGCATCTGAATTGTTTTGTTTAAAATTCATTGTGGTAATGTCTATAACCAAAATTACAAAAATGTTGTCTCTGTCCAAATATATATGGACCTAACTGTATACCCCCTGTGTATCTCTATTTTCACTGCATCTAATCCAGTTAATAGTTTAGGGCCTAGGAGCAGTGTCTGCATGTCAGCAGAGTAGCCCGCCTGTGAAACAAACTATACCGCCTGTGTATCTCTATTTTCACTGCATCTAATCCAGTTAATAGTTTTGGGCCTAGGAGCAGTGTCTGCATGTCAGCAGAGTAGCCCGCCTGTGAAACAAACTATACCGCCTGTGTATCTCTATTTTAACTGCATCTAATCCAGTTATCAGGTTTGGGCCTAGGAGCAGTGTCTGCACGTCAGCAGAGTAGCCCGCCTGTGAAACAAACTATACCGCCTGTGTAGCTCTATTTTCACTGCATCTAATCCAGTTAATAGTTTAGGGCCTAGGAGCAGTGTCTGCACGTCAGTAGAGTAGCCCGCCTGTGAAGCAAACTATACCGCCTGTGTATCTCTATTTTCACTGAATCTAATCCAGTTAATAGTTTAGGGCCTAGGAGCAGTGTCTACACATCAGCAGAGTAGCCCACCTGTGAAACAAACTATACCGCCTGTGTATCTCTATTTTCACTGCATCTAATCCATTTATTAGTTTAGGGCCTAGGAGCAGTGTCTGCACATCATCAGACTAGCCCGCCTGTGAAACAAACGATACCGCCTGTGTTTCTCAATTTTCACTGCATCTAATCCAGTTATTAGTTTTGGGCCTAGCACCACAGTTTGGCCACTCAGTTCTGCTCGGTTTTCATCCATCGGTTGTTGTGCCAACAACTACAGATACAGAGTTGCCAATTAGTTAAGCACTAAAATGAGTAGCAAAAGGCCTGCTGCTGGTGGAAAGGGGAATAGGGGTGTTGGAAAGGGAAAAAAAGGTTGTGTCCGTGGGGTAGGTGGTAAAGCAACAGTAACATTTGCAGAAGAAAGACCATCTTCCAGCCAAAGTAAGATGTCTACTTCTTTTCGTGGACAATCTGATATGATCCCTTTCTTACGACCATCGCTACAAGCATCGCCAAAAATTCCAGATGAGGCACAAAAACAGCAGGTGCTTGAATGGATATCAAGTGCTTGTTCAAGTGGGCTTTCCTCCATTTCAACTTCAACATCACAACTACTCCAGTCCTCAGAGTTGTCACCCCAATCACACTTGCTTCCTCACAGCTCCCAAGTCTCCAGCTGCCCGTCTGAGCATGGGGTAACACATATGGTTGAGTCTGTAGAGTTGTTTACGCATACTATAGCCTGGGAATCAGAGGTCTGCTCCAGAGCTTCTGTGAATCCAGACAAGGAAATGATCTGCACAAATGCCCAGAATCTTTGTGAGTCGGATCCAGGCCCAGGTGAATAGGTTCTGAGCATAATGTAGTCCCTCATTCCCAAACTGTAACTCCTGTTGGTGGAGACAATGAGGAAGATGATGATGAGACTGAGATACCTGATTGGAACGAAAAACTTGATTTTTCGATGGGGGCAAGAAGAGGTTGGCTCTGAGGACGACGGGTGTGAGAACACACATGATGATGATGATGAGGTTGTAGACCCCACTTACTGTCAACCCCCTGTCCGCCAGTCCATGAGGTCAGCAGAGGAGATGGAGGAGGATGCTAGTGACGAGTCTGATGACGAGGTAACGGTGCGCTTTCCTGGACAGAAGTGGAGTACTGGAAGCACGTCAACAACTGCATCCTCAACCTCAACTGTGCCTCAGACCAGAAGTCAAGGTGGCTCTTCAGGTCGCACGGGCTCTAAGCCTTGCATAGCCTGGGCATTTTTTGACATTGCAAAGGATGACCCAACTCATGTTGTCTGTAAGATTTGTCAACAAAATCTCAGTAGAGGCCAAAAAATCACTAGCTTGAGTACTTCATGCATGAACCGTCACATGGATATGAGGCATAAGTTGCAGTGGGAAGCTCAGGAGTGCCTCCTCTCGGTCCTCCACATACACCCAAAACCTGTCTGGTAATGCCACCCGCGTTGCAACTGCGCAGAAGGAATCCTGCACACCTCCTCAGTATGCTGTCACCAGGGCTCAACGACATGAGGCAGTGTTTACATTGAAATGTCTGGGAAATGTGAGTCACACAGCAGAGGAGTTGTGGTCAGCTCTGGAGACCGAGTTCCATCAATGGTTGTCTCCACTCAACCTGCAGCCAGGGAAGGCTGTATGCGACAATGCTGCAAACCTGGGTGCGGCCCTTCGCCGGGGCAATGTCACACACGTGCCTTGTATGGCTCACATTTTGAACCTGGTTGTCAAGCAATTTTTATCCCACTATCCCGGACTAGATGGACTTCTGCAGAGGGCACGGTCGCTGTGTGCTCACTTCTGCTGTTTGCATCCCGCAGCTCGACGACTTGCATCTCTACAGAAGTCGTTGGGCCTGCCAGTTCATCAGCTGAAATGCGATGTGCCCACACGGTGGAATTCAACTCTGCACATGTTGCAGCGACTGTGGCAGCACCGACGAGCCCTGGTGCAATATGTTATGACGTATAGCCTGGGCCAACGAGATCAAGAGGTGGGGCAAATCACGCTGCAGGAGTGGTCTCAGATCAGGGACCTATGCACCCTTCTGCACAGTTTTGAAATAGCAACGAAGATGTTTAGTGCTGGCGATGCCATTATCAGCATGACCATTCCAGTGATTTACATGCTGGAGCACAACTTACACAGTGTTCGGAGTCAGGTGGTGGAACAAGAGGAGGAGGAGGAGGAACAGGAGGAGTCGTATGCGGAAGGGATCATATCTCCAAGGCCAAGAAGGTTGGCAGCACCAAGATGGCTGGCATTGGAGGCTGGGGGAGAGGGGTTACCGAGGGCGCATGGTAGCAGCCAAACTGTTGAGGAAGGTGCAGGAGGCAAGGAAGAAGTGGAGGACGAACTGACGCTGGGCATGGAAGACTCATTAGATGAGGGAGACCTTGATCAAATTTCTGTTGTGCGAGGTTGGGGGGAGAGGGCAGACGAAGGAAGCATGATTCTCACCTCGCCACCACCAAGACAACAAGGAATTGGTCCTCCTGGATGCGCAAGACACATGAGTGCCTTCTTGCTGCACTACCTGCAATGACCCTTAGATTGTCAGAATCCGAAGTAATGCCGACTACTGGGTTGCCACACTCTTAGATCCCCGGTACAAAAGCAAATTTGGCGAAATAATTCCCGCCATAGAAAGGGATTCACGCATGCAGGAGTATCAGCAGAGACTGTTACAGAATCTAACATCTGCTTTTCCACAAAACACCAGTGGTGCACGTAGTGAATCTCTGAGTTCTAACTTGCCAACCGTGGGACTATCGAGTCATCACTCAAACCCTAACAGTAACATCGTATCTGGTGGTAACAGCACTTTTTTCCAATCGTTTCAAGATTTTTCTAGACCATTCTTTGCAAGGCCACAGGAGACAAGAAGTCTGATGCACAGCCAACGCCTAGACAGGATGGTACAAGAGTATCTCCAAGTTAACATCGATGCCATGACTGTGGAACTGGACCCTTGCTCATTTTGGGCTTCCAATCTTGAAAAATGGCCTGAGCTCGCCACTCACACCTTGGAGATCTTGTCGTGCCCCGCAGCCAACGTTCTCTCTGAACGTGTGTTCAGCACTGCTGGTGGTGTGCTGACAGACAAGCGCACGCGGCTGTCCAGTGACAATGTAGACAGACTAACATTCATCAGGATGAACAAATCCTGGACCCGCAAGGACTTTTCTACCCCTGTGTCATCTTGGGAAGACTAAAAGCTTGATGATTTTTGAAAATCACCTCACTGTTTTAAAAGACTCTGGCGAAATTGATGCCACTTAAGTGGTGTTTGTGGCCGAATTTTTTGGAAAAATGGAGACTCTTTTATATAGTCCCCTTGCTGAGTTTTACATGACGTTGCCATCGTCAATTCCAGGTGGGTGGGGTCGTCTGCTGACTTGTTTCCTGATACTATGGCCTGGGATTCAGAGGTCTGCTCCAAAGCTTCAGTGTCTGCTAGTCAGCAGAGTATGGAAACAGGAACACATGGGCTACTTGCACAGTGAACAAGTCTGTATGATCATGTTCACACACCACCAAGAAACCTGAAGACACAAAAGAGAATAGTAAAACCAAAAACACTCAGTTTTAAAAAATGTTGCAGTAATCCGCAAGTGCTAGTAAAAGATGTAAAAAACAGGGTATTTGGTTGATACGTTTTTTGCAAAAAATGTATACTAAGCTGCTCTACCAATCTTCACGGTATACCCTTATCAGAGCAGTCCTAACTAATGTATGCAATCCCTATCTGATGTATTTAAAAACCTGATCATCTGTATATAACCTGTGTGAACAGGGTTCAGAGAGGAAAAATCCATGTGTGCATACAGGGTAGAACAGCTTTTGTGCAGATAGCCCAAGAGGAGTGGTGGAACTCCCCAGTCTTGTAGACACAAGAGAACAATTATGGAAACAGGAACACATGGGCTACTTGCACAGTGAACAAGTCTGTATGATCATGTTCACACACCACCAAGAAACCTGAAGACACAAAAGAGAATAGTAAAACCAAAAACACTCAGTTTGAAAAAATGTTGCAGTAATCCGCAAGTGCTAGTAAAAGATGTAAAAAACAGGGTATTTGGTTGATACGTTTTTTGCAAAAAATGTATACTAAGCTGCTCTACCAATCTTCACGGTATACCCTTATCAGAGCAGTCCTAACTAATGTATGCAATCCCTATCTGATGTATTTAAAAACCTGATCATCTGTATATAACCTGTGTGAACAGGGTTCAGAGAGGAAAAATCCATGTGTGCATACAGGGTAGAACAGCTTTTGTGCAGATAGCCCAAGAGGAGTGGTGGAACTCCCCAGTCTTGTAGACACAAGAGAACAATTATGGAAACAGGAACACATGGGCTACTTGCACAGTGAACAAGTCTGTATGATCATGTTCACACACCACCAAGAAATCTGAAGACACAAAAGAGAATAGTAAAACCAAAAACACTCAGTTTGAAAAAATGTTGCAGTAATCCGCAAGTGCTAGTAAAAGATATAAAAAACAGGGTATTTGGTTGATACGTTTTTTGCAAAAAATGTATACTAAGCTGCTCTACCAATCTTCACGGTATACCCTTATCAGAGCAGTCCTAACTAATGTATGCAATCCCTATCTGATGTATTTAAAAACCTGATCATCTGTATATAACCTGTGTGAACAGGGTTCAGAGAGGAAAAATCCATGTGTGCATACAGGGTAGAACAGCTTTTGTGCAGATAGCCCAAGAGGAGTGGTGGAACTCCCCAGTCTTGTAGACACAAGAGAACAATTATGGAAACAGGAACACATGGGCTACTTGCACAGTGAACAAGTCTGTATGATCATGTTCACACACCACCAAGAAACCTGAAGACACAAAAGAGAATAGTAAAACCAAAAACACTCAGTTTGAAAAAATGTTGCAGTAATCCGCAAGTGCTAGTAAAAGATGTAAAAAACAGGGTATTTAGTTGATACGTTTTTTGCAAAAAATGTATACTAAGCTGCTCTACCAATCTTCACGGTATACCCTTATCAGAGCAGTCCTAACTAATGTATGCAATCCCTATCTGATGTATTTAAAAACCTGATCAAAAAACGTATCAACCAAATACCCTGTTTTTTACATCTTTTACTAGCACTTGCGGATTACTGCAATATTTTTTCAAACTGAGTGTTTTTGGTTTTACTATTCTCTTTTGTGTCTTCAGGTTTCTTGGTGGTGTGTGAACATGATCATACAGACTTGTTCACTGTGCAAGTAGCCCATGTGTTCCTGTTTCCATAATTGTTCTCTTGTGTCTACAAGACTGGGGAGTTCCACCACTCCTCTTGGGCTATCTGCACAAAAGCTGTTCTACCCTGTATGCACACATGGATTTTTCCTCTCTGAACCCTGTTCACACAGGTTATATACAGATGATCAGGTTTTTAAATACATCAGATAGGGATTGCATACATTAGTTAGGACTGCTCTGATAAGGGTATACCGTGAAGATTGGTAGAGCAGCTTAGTATACATTTTTTGCAAAAAACGTATCAACCAAATACCCTGTTTTTTACATCTTTTACTAGCACTTGCGGATTACTGCAACATTTTTTCAAACTGAGTGTTTTTGGTTTTACTATTCTCTTTTGTGTCTTTAGTCAGCAGAGTAGCCCAGCCACCCACCGCCTGTTTGCCTAAGTACTATTTTTAACGGCATGTAGCCCAGGAAATCCTTTTGGGCCTAATAGAATTTGGTGCTACTCAGCAGCGTACTTCTCCCATGAAGCAAGCTACACCGCCTGTTTACCTAAGTACTATTTTTTAACTGCATCTAGCCCAGGAAATCGTTTTGTACTTAATAGCATTTTGTGCTACTCAGCAGAGTCCCCCACCCAAGAAGCAACCTACACCGCCTGTTTACCTAACTACTATTTTGTAACGGCATCTAGCCCAGGAAATCCGTTTGGGCCTAGTAGAATTTAGTGATACTCAGCAGCATACCTCTCCCATGAAGCAAGCTACACCACCTGTTTACCTAACTACTATTTTGTAATGGCATCTAGCCCAGGAAATCCTTTTGGGCCTAGTAGAATTTAGTGATGCTCAGCAGCGTACCCCACCCATGAAGCAAGCTACACTGCCTGTTTACCTAACTACTATTTTGTAACGCATCTAGCCCAGGAAATCCGTTTGGGCCTAGTAGAATTTAATGATACTCAGCAGCGTACCCCACCCATGAAGCAAGCTACACCGCCTGTTGTTCTAATTACTAATTTTTAACTGCACCTAGCCCAGGAAATCATTTTGTTCCTAATAGCATTTTGTGCTACTCAACAGAGTACCCCACCCATGAAGCAAGCTACACCGCCTGTTTACCTAACTACTATTTTGTAACAGCATCTAGCCCAGGAAATCCGTTTGGGCCTAGAAGAATTTAGTGCTACTCAGCAGCGTACCCCACCCATGAAGCAAGCTACACCGCCTGTTTACCAAAGTACTATTTTTTAACGGCATCTGGCCCAGGAAATCCTTTTGGGCCTAGTAGCAATTTCTGCTACTCAGCAGAGTACCCCACCCATGAAGCAAGCTACACCGCCTTCTTCCTTTCTCAATCTAGCCCCTCGGCTCTGGGGTGTCCACTCTCCCTCCAGCTCTCTCCTTCTCACAAGTGGACTACCGCGTGTTTTCACACTGTGGCAAATCTTTTTTGCCCAGTCATAAGAAGTCGTTGAGGTAATGGATAATATATGCCACCTTACAAACGTCCATGACGACACATTCGAGGAAGCAACTAAACACCTCAAATAGTGAGCAGGATATGGAGCACCCCATGGGCAAACAGCGATCTATGTAGTATGCTCCTTCACAGAAGCAGCCCAATGGGAGGACACTATACGGAGGCACAGGTAGTAACTGGAACGCCCCCTCAATGTCTGTTTTGGCCATTAGGGTGCCCCTTACCAACTTCTTGACCCGCCTGATTGCCTCGTCAAAGGAGGTACAGTACATAGTACTGTACTTGGTTCTGCGTCGATGTTGTTGTTTATGGACTTGCCCCTTTGATATGATAAATGGTGGATTAATCTGAATGTATTGGGTTCATTTTTTGTCACAACTCCCAACCACGGTACCACTACGTCTTCTAAGGAAAGTGTTCTGAATGGACCCGCTGCCATTTTACCTAAAGATATTTATTATTATTATGCCTATATCTGTGTCTCCTCCTCCTTTTACTCCTCCACCTCTTTTCTTTTCGCATGACTATATGTAGTTGTGACTTTTCCATGTGTGTTGTGTCTTCTGAGCAGTTTGTCAGCTTTTGGACACCTTTTAAGGTGTTTTCAATGTGTTTTCCATGTGTTTGTATGTGTTTGTGTTTGCCTGCCATTGGTTTCAATGGGGTTCGACGGTGTTCGTCGAACAGTTCGGCGAAAACCTCCCTGTTCGATGAACCGAACCAAACCCGAACACTAGGGAGGTGGCTCAACACTACTCAGGATGGACTCAGCATTTTTTTGCCTCCTGGCACGCAGATTTCCTAGAATAGTTTGCGGATTCCTTATACAGAGTCCCTAAGTGCTAGAAGAGCAGAATACTTCCTTCAAGTGACCCCGTTTTGGAAATTATATCCTTTTGGGAATTTTTATAAAGGTGTATTGATGATTGTACTCCATGACTGTTTTCCAAAAACAAGCAGCAGTGCATGTTGCTGAGTGAAAATTGCAAATCGGCCATTGTAGTGTTCAGTTTGTGGTAGTGCCCAGTATGTTGTGACCAGTACATTATGCTCAGCTCATACTTCTGGAGGCAAGCACCCGAAAATTAGGCAAGCTCTTATCGCTACAGAAATGCCAAACATGTGGACGCTAAATGCGGTTTAGGCACACAGTAGGGCTCAGAAGGGAGAGGGGTACTTGGATTTGGGAACACAGAATTTGCTGAATTTCTTTTAGAGGGCCAGAAGCCATTTAGCTTTTCCAGAGCCTTTGTATTATCAGTAACATGGAAGCCCCCTATATTTCCGTTAAGAGATGACAGATCTGAATGGGGATTTGCTTTTTTGTGGATTGATTTGAAGCTTTTGTCGGGAACATTTTACATAACATTTTGGATCAAATTTATCCTGCACTCTACTCTGATCACTTACTTTTAGGTTTTTCATCTAAATCTTAGAATGACGTGATTCAAATGAAACCCCTGAGGGATTCATTCACTGTAATGAGGCAGCAGAGTTACTCTGAACTCCGTCTGGCCTCTGCTCAGCAGTGTCTTTCTTTTCAGAAGTGAATAAACTCTGGTTGACCATGCTCTTATGTACAAATCTTGCACTGTTCCATCTGAATCACATATTTCAGAGACTTACATGGAGACCACGGTGTAAGCGCTCAGCATAGAGAGCAGGGTAAATGTGAGCCTTACTGGAATAGTTGGGAGGCAGAATAAAAAAAAATCAACAACTCGTGATTAATTTGTTTTATTTATTTTTTTACATCGTTGCTCGTGCGGTACAATTAATTAGACAACTTTATTCTTCGGGTCGGTGCGATTACAACAATACAAGATCTATATAGTTTTTTCTATTTGGCTGCTGTCACATACTAAAAGATGCTTTTTATTACAAAAACAAGCTTTTGCATTGCAATGTTTTGAGAGCTGTAATTTTTCTTTATTTCTGTTGACATAGTCATGTGAGGGCTTTTTTTTGCAAGCCGAGTTGACGTATTTATTGGCACCATTTTCTGGCACATAACATTTTTTGATTGCTTTTCCAATTTTTAGGAGGCAGAGCAATACTAGCAATTCAAGAATTGTTTTTTTTTATATGCCATTCTGCGTGTGGTAACACAGCCAAACCAGATCTCCACTTTGTACTGACGAGGGGCAGTACCCCGAAACACAGTGTCTGCAAATTGAGATTCTGGTTTGGCTATTATCTTAAGTCATGTGACAAGGCTCGTTAAAGGGTCAACATTGACTTGTAGGATTGCTACCTTCAAATAGGTGGCACTAGAGTTCTAGCTCTCTTCCTCTGAAGAGACAATTTGCATAATTAGCATTCTGCGTATGGTAACATTGATACGGCAGCTTTATTCTTCAGGTCAGTACAATTACAGTGATACCATATTTATATAGGTTTTTTATGTTTTGGCGCTTTATACAACAAAAACTTTTATTGAAAAAATAATTATTTTTGCATCACTGTATTCTGAGAGCTATAACTTTTTTATTTCTCTGACATTTATTTCTCTGTGTGACAGCTTGTTTTTTGCAGGACAACATGTCGTTTTCAACGATACCATTTTCATTTACATAAAAAATACATTTTTGATCACGTTTTATTCCACTTTTTGTTTGGCACAATGATGAAAAAGCATAGTTTTTTGCCCAGTTTTCTTTTTTTTTAAACGTTATTCACTGAACGGATTTACTAGTGTCACAGTTTTATGGAGGGGGAGTTGTTCCAGACGCGGCAATACCAAATGTGTATTTTTGAATACTATATTTTTTTTAATTATTTTGTGATTTTCTAAAAACATTTTTTTAAAAACTTTTTTACTTAGTCCCTCTATGGAACTTTCACTTTCATCGGCCTGGTCGTGATGGTGTCTCTGCGGCTTTTCTACATGCATTTCCATATTTCCCTTAAGGGATGGGAGCAGTGTTCTGGATCACTGCGTTGAGAAATACGTGATGATGTCTCCGCGGTGTTGGATGTTTTGATCTCCCTGAGGTCATTCATCCTTATGTTTATAGTCCTTTTACTAGGCACTGCTCCTAATAGCCAGTTTCCTACTCCACACTGATGAGGGGCAAATACCCCGAAACAGCTGTCTGTGGATGGTTACCATGTTTTGGCATAGGTGGTTTTCCTTTTTGGATGCTGCCCTTCCCGTGGTTGTTCCTTCCTGGTGAAAGACCTGGCTATTTATTGCTTGCGTTGAGAAACACGTGATGGTGTCTCCGTGGCTTTTCTACATGCATTTGCATATTTCCCATAAGGGATGCGAGCAGTGTTCTGGATCACTGCGTTGAGAAACACCTCATGGTGTCTCCGCGGTGTTGGATGTTTTGATCTCCCCGAGGTCATTCATCCTTACGTTTATAGTTTTTCAGCTTATGGCACTGGAAAACTTCATATAAATAAAGGAAGGATGAATGGTAAAATGTCTTGATAAAAATCTGCTGCCATGTACCAGGATGATCAAGATAAAACAAGGGTGGACATTTCAGCAATACAATAATCCAAAACACTCAGCCAAGGAAACTCTCAATTGGTTTCAGAAAAAGAAAATAAAGCTGCTAGAATGGCCCAACCAAACACTTGACCTAAATCTATTAGAAAATGTATGGAAGGCTCTAAATCTAGAGTTCATAAGACATCACAAAACCTTCAAGATTTGAAATGTCTGTCACGCAGTACATTTGAACTGTAGGCACTAGCAAGGTCCCTAGAACTAGGGGTGGCCTAGTCTATCCCTGTAACCCGGAATACACCTGAACATGGAGATACCAGTTTCACGTGCCTTGCTATCTTACTTAAACCCTTATCTGTCCACTCCCCCACCCATGGAGGTGGGTAACCAAAGTGTATAGGATAACAATAACCAGACAAACAAGGGAAGATGGACAAGGATAAATGAAAATAACAATCATACAAAACACACAAAACAACAGGGTGGAAAACAGGGGAGTTAGTGGAAGGTGGACCAAACAGGAGAGCATGAGGATGAGCAGACAAACAGAACTCCAAGCAACAGTCTCCTGAATAAATCTCCAAATGCCAACTCCAATCACGAACTACACCTCCAACTCCAAACCAGGATGTAAGAACTAACACTGGCAATTCCTAAGTGCCAGAGTTGCACATATATAGCAGAGGGGAATGTCCCACACTGAGCAGCTGAGATCTTCCAGGTAGGAAAGTTCTAAGAGCTTTAATTGAACAGATTAACTCTTGCATTGCCAGCAAGGATAAAACCTGCACTGTTTAATAAGATTGTGGAGTGCTTCTAACCAGTGCAGGAGTTCGTGAAATCAGGTGCCGCAATCTTTTGGACCTTCTCTGTTGTGGTATCCCCATGACAGAGTGCTTGTGCAGAAGAATGGATCAAAGTCACACCTGAGCAATGCATGCGACTAGTTTCTCCATACAGGAGACGTCTTGAACCTGTCACCACCAGACTTTTATATAAAGTATTAAATATATTACAGTAAGCATGTTCATTACTTTTCCCTGTGCCATTTCTCATTAATACATATAACTTAATGAATGGACATCTATGGTTTGATTTCTTTCCATGTGTAAATTGGATTGGTTGTTAATGACATCTGGTGAGAATTTCATGAAAATAGCACCTTTAGAAAAATATTTAGTCAGAAAATTGGTGATGTGTTCAATACCTATTTCAATATATAATGTATATTACGAGCACACTGCATCAGGCTGTATTATGGGCACGCTGCAACAGCCAGTATTACAAGCATGCTCCACCAGCCTGTATTACGAGCATGCTGCACCAGACTGTAATGGCACATATTTCTTATTTGCATGCTATGATGCTACAAATGCTGCTTTATTTGTTTGATTGTATATGAGTTGGTGACTCTAGGTAAGCACCTGTTCAGACCTAGTTTATGTTTGGATGTGACAGACAATTTTTTGAAATTTGTACTCATTAGTAGTGATGAGCGAGTATACTCGTTGCTCTGGTTTTCCCGAGCACGCTCGGGTGGTCTCCGAGTATTTGTGAGTGCTCGGAGATTTAGATTTTGTGGACGCAGCTGCATGATTTACGGCTGCTAGCCAGCCTGAGTACATGTGGGGGTTGCCTGGTTGCTAGGGAATCCCCACATATATTCAGGCTGGCTAGCAGCCGTAAATCATGCAGCTGCGTCAACAAAAAAATAAATCTCCGAGCACTCACAAATACTCAGAGACCACCCGAGCATGCTTGGAAAAACCCGAGCAATGAGTATACTCGCTCATCACTACTCATTAGCCTTCTAACTGAGCACTCCGCCTCTTAGCCTCAGGCATTTTTAATCACAGCAGGACCCTACCCCTCCACAGAGATATAGATTTCAATCTAAGAGAGGATTCACATTAGGTTCTGTAACAGGGTCTACCAAGCTGGGGTACCTCTTTCAGTACCACCCCGTGTTTCAGGAGGTCCAATCTGCTTTTGCTGGATTCTGAATGAAGGACGCTGGCTGGACTTCCTTGATTACGTGAGAGCATATAAAAGCTGACTGCTACCCCACGTTTTTCCAGTCTAAGAACAACTTTTATTTACAGCACACAGAATATATAACACAAATACACAGGGCAGGCCAATAGGAAAACAGCTGGCCAGACATACATTACAATAGCCGCAGGGGGCCGGAGCCTGCCGCTGTTTACTGTGGGAATTACAAAGGTGGGGGGAGGTCAGAAAGAGAATATCTTGTCCAGGGGCGCAGCCTGTGGACTGATGCATTTCACATGGAACCTATTATACATAATATATACTGCATAACATATTCTTGGTGCTGGGGGTTCTGTAACAGGTTCCAATACAGATGAAGACTTTAGTCTAAGAGAGGATTGTCATTAGGTTAGGTCCTAGAAACAAGAATCGCCTTAACGTGGCTTCCAGGTACACATGAATTGGCCAATTTATGCGCTAAGCATTTTCAATTTTTCCTGTTTCTAGTGCAGTAATGCAATTCAATTTTCATATTTCATATTAGCATGCTATGTTGCTACAGAGTGCTGCTTTATTTGTTTTAGGGTTTTGATGTGGTGGTCTTTTAATTTTTGCCAGAGCTCGTATATAATGCTGTAACCAGTGCCATAGCCATAGACAGTTACAGTTATACTAC
This sequence comes from Ranitomeya imitator, assembly GCF_032444005.1. Taxonomy (NCBI): domain Eukaryota; kingdom Metazoa; phylum Chordata; class Amphibia; order Anura; family Dendrobatidae; genus Ranitomeya; species Ranitomeya imitator. The sequence goes on along the minus strand of NC_091282.1, from coordinate 464,567,733 downwards.
CCCCTCTGTGTCCTGCATACTAATGGTACCCTCCTGCTGTGCCCTATATAAAAACACTCTCTTGTGCCTTGTTATAGTTATAAAGCTCACTATAGAAATAATATCCCTCTGTGCCTCCGTATTATAATAATTGCATTGTGCTTCCTTTGGTAATAATGCCCTTTGACCCTTTATAGTAATATTGACCAAGGACCTCATTATTTTAATACAAACAGCCCTGTGCTTTCTTATAGTAATAATAATGTCTCCTATGCTTCCACTATAATAATAATGATTCATCAGTTTGCTTCCTTTTATTAATGCCACACCCCCCATTTTGCCTCCTTATAATAGAAATCATGCTCCATAGAAATCATGCTGCCCCATAGCAAAAGTCCTAGGTGCAGTCACAGAAGGGCATCCCCTCCCAACTTTTTAAGGCACTGAGAGGGATGTATGATGCATCAGTATGATGATCACCACAGCTCCCATACAGTATGATGGTCTTCCACAGCACCCCATATAATATACCACCACAGAATATGATGACCCCCCACAGTCCCAATACATTGTGATGGTCCCCTAAGAAAATATGATGGTCCCCCACAGCCCTAATACATCATGATGAGCACCCCATATATTATTATGGTCCCCCTACAACTCCAATACAGATTAATAATGATCCCCCATAGGCCCAATACAGTAAGATGATCTATTGTCCAGTCCTAGTTTTATTTGGCCCAAAATAAGTCTCTTCTTGTTTGTAGCTTTCCTTTGCAGCAGTTCACCCATAGAGCCTTGTTTCTCACAATTTCGTCTAGGCAGTTGATGTTGTGTCTGCTATTTGATGTCTGTGCAGCATTTATGAGGGCTGTTATCTTAGATACTGTCAATTTGTGGTTTCTGAGGCTGGTAACTATGATGAGCTTATCCTCTGCAGCAGAGATAATTCCTGCTCTTCCTTTCCTGGAGTGGTCCTCATGAGAGACAGTTTCATGATAGTGCATGATTGTTTTCATAACTGCTGGTTCTAGCACTTTGCAGAGTGACTAATCGAAATGTCTTAATGTAATGATGGGCTGTAGTTAATCATTACATACTTCACATACTTCAGTAGTTCTTGTCACATTCTAGCTTAAAACTATTGTGGATTAGGGCTTAGGCTACTTTCACACTAGCGTCGGACTCGGCCCGTCGCAGTGCATCGGGCCGACGTTCCGACGCTAGCAGTGAATGCGCTGCACAACGGGGGCAGCGGATGCATTTTTCCAGCGCATCCGCTGCCCCATTATGAGGTGGGGGCGGAGTTCCGGCCGCGCATGCGTGGTCAGAAAAAGCGGACCGTCGGCAGCAAAAAACGTTACATGTAACGTTTTTTGCTCCTGGCGGTCCGCCACAACACGGCGCAACCGTCGCAAGACGGTTGCGACGTGTGTCAATACGTCGCAATGCATCGCTAATGTTAGTCTATGGGGCAAAAACGCATCCTGCAGACAACTTTGCAGGATGCGTTTTTTCCCCTAAATGATGCATTGCGACGTATTGAAAAAAACGCTAGTGTGAAAGTAGCCTTACCACTGTATTCATATGTGTGTCTTTTTAGTTTTGCTGCCTTGAGTCTGAATCTATAATGTATATATTCCAATAAGAACAAAGAAAACCCTATACCATAGGCGCATGCAAACTTTTGACTATTAATGATGAACAATAAATACTCAAAGAATAATCAACAGGTCTAAGGTACTGATACTGCAGGCCAAGACTCCATGTGTAGCGTTGCCTATTTCTGCAGCTTCATAAGAGATAGCGTGCCAAATGATAGGTCTTCAGTATCATATTAGTGGACAAACCCTGGAAGTATGATTTTCTTTTTTGTATTTACTTTTGGATCCAGGTTCATAAATGCAATTTTCCTAATTATTTGTGAAAATTCTAATTTGGCATGGAATCAATATGACACTTACACTAATTTTGACATTTAGGTGATTATACGTCTGCCAACCCGTAACATTTGCAAGAACATTGGTTTATTGTGACTATATTATAAACAAGTCTTGATAAGTATATTATCATAAGTTAATGTGTAAAACATTGCGGTCGTTATCCTACCAAGCAATATCAGGTGTATGCTCACAATGTACACCTTGCAATACTATTTTTACTATTTTGTTCTTACCTTCTATTTCTTGTCCTTTATTTTCTCTTTTAGCTCTTCACATACAATGAATGCTTCTGGGAACCCTGAACAACATGCTTTCATTTGAGATCAGAGCAATGTAAAATATGTGCATTTAGTTTTGTTTAGGTAGAGTGTATTCCGTCAGATAAGAAAGAAAATACCATGATGCATATTAATAAGATATTCTCCTCTCTTTATTTCATGCAATCTCTCTTCCAAAAAATCAGCCCCATCCCTATTTCTCGCTGAGGCCGTGGTTGGCTTAATTTAAGGCAGTTAAAACAGCTGCTCATCAGCTTTCCAGCCACACGTAAAAGCTGAGCGATTTTTGTGTGGCAGCCAAAGAGGAAATAGATGGTCATGTGTAGTGTTTTACCCAAAGAGGGGAAACAGGACATGTAAATGAGCATGATTAAAATGCTACAGATGTGCCAGTGTTCACACCTGCCTTCCCAAATTGCTTGTCTCTTCTCAAGCTCTCTTGGGTATTTCAGTCTTGCCAAAAGGAAAAGTTATTAGAAGGAATCAAATTATGCATTTTTGTGTCAGACAGTTGTTAACTAATATTATAAGATGTCATTTAAAATACTCTTCATTCGTTGGCTTTGGTTGTGGTTTGAAGCTACATAAGTCATGTGTCGGCTGTAGTGTCCTGTGTATCTGCATCCAAAGAATCTAACTAATTGAAGGCTATACAAGTGATTATATCAGCTCCTTACCCAAAAGTGTTACAAAATGACTGCAAAATAAGAATGTTTTCAAAAATAGAAGTGTTAATAGTTTATTTGTATCAAGTAACAAAATGTAATGTAAATGAACAAAAGAGAAATCTAAATCAAATCAAACCACCTTTTCTTTCAGAACAGCATGAAAGCATGATTTTTTTTAGGTACACTTGTACTTGCACACAGTTTTTGAAAGAACACAGCAGGGAAGTTGATCCAAACATCTAAAAGAACAAGCCACAGATCTTTTGTAGATGTTGGCTTGTGCAAATCCTTCTGTAATTGATGTTGAGATCAGGATTTTTGTGGGGGCCATATGATCGTTTTTTGGACTCTTTGGCCCTGGTCAATCAAAATTGTCATGAAAAACCCCAGTCTTGATGAGGGGGTGGGCACTGTTGTGGCCAGATGCATGCCTCTTATGAATCAGAAGCATCAGATTACTGATGTTCTAGGTGGACTGTTTAGGAACTGGAGTAAGATTATTAAACATAAGTACGTCAAAACTTATCTTGAATTAGACGAGCTGTGGCATCATGCCCACGTTCAGCGTTCAGTCCCAGTATCAACTTAGCTCCTCCTATTTTGGTGGCGTTGGGTGAAACTGGCATAGTAATGCCAAAAGTCACAATTTTTTTTTTGCAAAACTCCATTTTCACATTTTTTATTTTGCTTTTCATAGCGGCTTACATCAGAATTCTGGTTTAATCACTTTTATGAATCAAGGCTTGTGTTCTTCTTTACATTGAAGATGATTGTTAAAGGGGTTATCCAAGATTTTATAAAAAACAAAAAATATACCTATGCACTAATATAAAGTAATTGCAACTTGCCTGCCTGTTGTGCACAGCGTCGTTCTTCCCCAGCACAGAGTGGTTGCCTCTGCTGACTCTATGGGTTGGAACTTCCGGCGTCATTCTGATTGACAGCTGGCTCCCCCTACCACTCCACTCTGTCCCGCCTGGTCGACAGAGCAGAACGGAAAAGATGCCTCAATTCTGTAGAAGTGATGCCAGCAGAGGCTTCTGAATCCTCTGCAGGAGCGTCTGTGATCGCTCTGTTCCAGGGAAGAACAGCGCCGGACACAACAGGCAGGTCATTTTTTATTAAGTCCCAGATACCCCCTTTTATAACATTGGCTGTATGTTTGGGGTCATTGTTCTGCTTCAGGATAAATTTGGAGCCATTTATATGCCTCTATGATGGTATTACATGATGGATAAAAATCTGCTTGTATTTCGCAGCATTGAAGAGACCAAGAAAAGGGCAATGATGAGGATGATAAATGCAGTCATGAGTAGAGATGTGCAGATTGACATTTGACTTTGCCAGCTTCGGTGAATATTCCCAAAATATTAAATTTACGGCAAATAAATTGTGGCGAATCACAATACTGCAAAATATATAATTGCCAGGAAAGTATAACACTTGGAGGTCACCTAGGAATATATTGAATGCCTTTTGAGCTCTTTTACGCAAGCCGAACCTTAGTAATGTCCAAATGATCTCAAGCTATTTAGCTAGGGGAAAATGGCTTGGTAAACCAACAGCTGTATTCAGTTGATGTGCTGGTGTTAACATTGGACTATTACAACAAGGAAGTGATCGAAAATATATATTTACATCATGTATACTTTGTGAGGTAGGCAGTTGTTTTCACATTTCTTGCTTAAACAAAAAAAACATGGCTTGTCTGCCTCACAATCAAGGAAGTGCATTTTCTGTGACACACAATCCTTGGTTTCGGGATTTTGAAGTAAAATTAGGGCAGGGGGTTGTAAAATGTTATCCATGTTTACAGGGTGGACAGAATCATCAATGCTGCTATTAAGGTGCTGTTAATGCAGTTTATCACACATCAATCAATTCACATTGACTGGGCAGGTACAGCATCTCCGTATATCTCTTGAATCTTTGGACTTTTATTCATAGACTGACACTACCCTTCCCATATTCAATATCCTTCAGCACTTCAGAAGTACACCACAATCAAATTAGACCTTTAACTATCCTTTTGCAGAATGAGCTGTGCACTCTGACCTCCTATACCTACACTGTAAAAAAAAACAAATTGGCGCTCCTTGACCAACTCCAACCTCTTAAAGTGATAGTTGGTTGCACTTGACCTTGTGATGTGCCAGCTGCAAGGTAATATAGGGAACACGTGCAGCCTCGCAAGGCATTGGCAGCCCACTCTCTTCATCTTAAGCAGGGTATAAAATGGTGCAAGGCATTTTTCTGTAATCTTTGCTTATTGGATAGTGTTCATGTGAAGATACTCAACTCAAACTTGATTATCTATGGATTAATCTGCTCAACTCTTGTGGCCAAGGAAACTAAGTGCAGCAGATGAAAGACGTATCTTGCTAAATTCTTTGAAACTGGAAATATCCAGCAATGCCATCAGATCAGAACTGGCAGCAACCAGCTACACTCATCTCTTATTAGAAGTCAGGCCAGAAGTAGTCTTCATAGAAGAATTGCAGCCAAAATCCATGTGTTCGACATGGAAACAAGACCAAGTGACTCAACTATGCATGAAAACATAGCAACTTGGTAACAGAAAAATGGCATCAAGTGCTCTTGACTGACGAGTCAAAGTTTTAAATATTTGACTATAAAAGTAGGCAGTTTGTTCACTGAAGAGCTATAGTATAATACAATAATGAGTGACTGAGCATGGAGGAGGATCCATTCAAGATTAGATTGAGGCTGCATTTCAGCAAATAGTTGGGTATTTGTTAGGATTAATGCTGTCCTTAATGTTTAGAAATAAAAGCAGATATTTATCGATCATGTAATACCATCAGGAAGGAGTCTAATTAGCTCCATTCTTTTTTGTGCACCATGACAATGACCCCAAATGTACAGCCAATGTCATTTACGATTACCTTCAGCATAAAGAAGAGCAAGAGTCCTGTGTGGAATTAAATGGAGGATTGAAGCAATACGATATCCACACAAGCTCTGTGGTTAGCTTTCTAAGATGTTTGAAACAGCCTCCTTGTGTACAAATAGAATTTATGCAGTTTTGAATGCAAAGGGCGGTAACACCAAATATTGATTTGATTTAGATTTCTCTTTTGTTCACTTATTTTGCTAATTAATAAAAATAAACTATTAATATTCCTATTAACAGGAGCCTGTCACCAGAAAAAAACGCTATTAATCTGCAGATATGGGGTTAATCTGCAGGTCAATATTGTTAGTAACCTGTCTGTCTCCAGCACTTAGCTGAACTCTGCGGGTAGAAAATGAACTTCATTCTCCCTGGCAGTATTCGGTTTCAGTTACAAGGGTAGTGCCAGTGCTGGTTAAGTCAGTGCTCTGAGTATACAGAGTGGCAGCTCTAACCACAACCTTGGCCCCGACTGGCACTGGCTCTGCATCGGGGTCAGCTGTCAGTCAGTGCCAAGGGCATGGTTACAGCTACTCAGAGCAATGAATGACCGTTCACTGCCCCAATGACTGAAACCAGAATGCTGCTGGGGTGAATAAAGTTAATTTTCTCCCCTCAGCGATCAGGATACAGGGTTAATCTGCAGGATAATAATGCATTTAGGCTGCAGATTAACCCCATATCTACAGGTTGATAGCATTATTTCTAGAGACAGGTTCCCTTTAACACCTTCACCCCCAAGCCTGTTTTCACCTTCATTGATCAAGCCAAAATTTACAATTCTGACCAGTGTCACTTTTTGAGGTAATAACTCTGGAACATTTCAACAGATCCTAGTTATTCTAAGATTGTCTTTTTGTGACATATTGTACTTCATGATAGTGGTAATATTTCTTCAATATGACTTTTTATTTGTGAAAAAAATTGGAAGTTTGGAGAAAATTTTTGAAAAATTTAAATTTTCAAACTTTTAATTTTTATACCCTTAAATCAGAGAGATATGTCACACAAAATAGTTAATAAAAACATTCATGATATGTCTACTTTTTATCAGCACAGTTTTTGAAACAATTTTTTTTGTTAGGTAGTTAGAAGGGTTAAAAGGTGACCAGCAACTTCTAATATTTCCAACAAAATTCACAAAACCATTTTTTTAAGGACCATATCACATTTGAATAGTCTTTGAGGGGCCTATATAACAGAAAATACCCAAAAGTGATACCATCCTACAAATTGCACCCCACAAGGTGCTCAAAACCACATTCAATAGGTTTAATAACCCTTCAATTGCTTCACAGGAATAAGGCTACTTTCACACATCAGGTTTCTGCTTCTGGCAGAATCCGGCTAATGTTCCAAAAAACGGATCCTTTGCAAATAGTGTAAAAACTAATGCAATGGATCCGTTTTTTTGCCAGATCCGATTTTTATTTTTAACATGGAGTTTACATTGACTTCCTGGAAAAGGAGAAAGAGAGAGATCTCAGAACGGAAAATCAATGATTTCAATGGAAAATGCTTGGAAAACCGGATTTGGAGGCCGGATTCATCGTTTCACATCTCCGTTTTACAGGTGTTTGGCCGGTTCCGTCACTGTGCGCTTTTTTCAACAGATGAAAAAACGTTCATCTGGACGTTTTCTCTGTCTGCCGGAAACGACTATTTAGACGAATCTGGAAAAAAATGGATGAAACGTCTGGCCATCAGGCGCAATCCGGCGCTAATACAAGTCTATGAGAAAAAACGGGTCCGGCATACAAAAAAAACCCGATCCATTTTTTCAAAACTTGCCAGATTGTGCCTGAAACAAAAAACCTGATGTGTGGAAGTAGCCTAAATGGAATGTCAAAGAACTAGAAGCAGAAATATCTACAGGTAATTATGACATAGTGGGAATGACATGGTTAGATGAAAGCTGTGACTGGGCAGTTAACTATGACATAGTGGGAATGACATGGTTAGAGGAAAGCTGTGACTGGGCAGTTAACTATGACATAGTGGGAATGACATGGTTAGATGAAAGCTGTGACTGGACAGTTAACTATGACATAGTGGGAATAACCGAGACATGGTTAGATGAAAGCTGTGACTGGACAGTTAACTTACAGGGTTACAGTCTGTTTAGAAAGGATTGTAAAAATTGGAGAGGAGGAGGAGATTGTCTGTATGTTAAAGTATTGTCTAAAGTCCACTGTAAGGGAGGATATTAGCGGAGGGAATGAGGATGTCGAGTCCACAAGGGTCAAAATACATGGAGGGAAAAATGATAACAAAATTCTCACTGGGGTTTGTTACAAACCCCCAAATATAACAGAAATCATTGAAAGTTTAATACTAAGGCAGATAGATGAATCTGCAACCCATAATGAGGTCCTTGTTATGAGGGACTTTAACTATTCAGATATTAACTGGGAAACAGAGACCTGAGAAACCCATAAAGGCAACAGGTTTCTGCTAATAACCAAGAAAAAATAACTTTCACTGGTTGACTGGGACAATGTCCTCAGAAATAATAATACAGATAATAAATGTGAAATGTTTAAGAACATCCTAAATAGGCACTATAAGCGGATGATACCTTGTGGGAATAAAAGGACAAGAAATAGGAAAAGCCCAATGTGGCTAAACAAAGAAGTGAGAGGGGCAATTAACAGTAAAAAGAAATCATTTAAACTACTAAAGCAGGATGGCACCATTGAAGCTCTAAAAAACTATAGGGAGAAAAATACTTGATCTAACTTTATCTAAAAAAACAAATTAAAGCTGGCAAAAAGGAAACAGAAAAGCACATTGCTAAGGAAAGTAAACTAATCCCAAACTGTTCTTCAACTATATCAATACTAAAAGAATCAAAAGTGAAAGTGTAGGCCTCTTAAAAAATTGTGAGGAAAGAATGGTTGTAGATGATGAGGAAAAAGCTAATATATTAAACACCTTTTTCTCCACGGTATTCACAGTGGAAAATAAAATATTAGGTGAAATTCTGAGAGACGAAGAAAACCCTATATTAAGTGTCACCAATCTAACTCAAGAAGAGGTGCGAAGCCGGCGAAATAAAATTAAAATAGATAAATCTCCGGGTCCGGATGGCATACACCCACGAGTACTAAGAGAACTAAGTAATGTAATAGAAAAACCATTATTTCTTATACTTAGGGACTCTATAGCGATGGGGCCTGTTCCACAGGACTGGCACAAAGCAAATGTGGTACCACTATTCAAAAAGGGCTCTAAAAGTGAACCTGGAAATTATAGGCCAGTAAGTCTAACCTCTATTGTTGGCAAAATATTTGAAGGGTTTCTGAGGAATGTTATTCTGGATTATCTCAATGAGAATAACTGTTTAACTCCATATCAGCATGGGTCTATCAGGAATCACTTCTGTCAAACCAATCTAATCAGTTTTTATAAAGAGGTAAGCTATAGACTGAACCAAGGTGAGTGATTGGACGTGGTATATCTCAATTTTTCCAAAGTGTTTGATACCGTGCCACACAAGAGGTTGGTGCACAAAATGAGAATGCTGGGTCTGGGAGAAAATGTGTGTAAATGGGTAAATAACTGGCTTAGTGATAGAAAGCAGAGGGTGGTTATAAATGGTATATTCTCTAACTGGGTCGCTGTGACCAGTGGGGTACCGCAGGGGTCGGTATTGGGACCTATTCTCGTCAACATATTTATTAACGATCTGGTAGAAGGTTTACACGGTAAAATATTGATATTTGCAGATGATACAAAACTATGTAAAGCAGTCAATACAAGAGAAGATAGTAGAAGGACGTAGATCTGGATATTTATTATGATGGAATATAGGCTGAACTGGATGGACAAATGTCTTTTTTCGGCCTTACTAACTATGTTACTACTATGTTACTATGTTATTCTGCTACAGATGGATCTAGATAAGTTGGAAACTTGGGCTGAAAGGTGGCAGATGCGGTTTAACAATGATAAATGCAAGGTTATACACATGGGAAGAAGGAAACAATATCACGATTACACACTGAATGGGAAACCACTGGGTAAATTGGACATGGAGAAGGACTTGGGGATCCTAGTTAATGATAAACTTACCTGGAGCAGCCAGTGCCAGGCAGCGGCTGCCAAGGCAAACAAGATCATGGGGTGCATTAAAAGAGGTCTGGATACATATGATGAGAGCATTATACTGCCTCTGTACAAATCTCTGGTTAGACCACACATGGAGTACTGAGTACAGTTTTGGGCACCGGTGCTCAGGAAGGATATAATGGAACTAGAGCGAGTACAAAGGAGGTCAGAAAAATTAATAAAGGGGATGGGGGAACTACATTACCTAGAGAGATTAGCAAAATTAGGATTATTTAGTCTAGAAAAAAGACGACTGAGGGGCGGTCTAATAACCGTGTATAAGTATATAAGGGGACAATACAAGTATCTCTCCAAGGATCTGTTTATACCAAGGAAAGGAAGATAACAGGTCACAAGGGGGCATTCTCTGTGTCTGGAGGAGAGATGGTTTTTCCACCAACATTGAGGAGGATTATTTACTATTAGGGCAGTGAGAATCTGGAATTCCTTGCCTGAGGATGTGGTGATAGCGAACTCAGTCGAGGGGTTCAAGAGAGGCCTGGACGTCTTCCTGGAGCATAACAATATTGTATCTTACAGTTATTAGGTTCTTTAGAAGGACGTAGATCTGGGGATTTATTCTGACAGAATATAGGCTGAACTGGATGGACAAATGTCTTTTTTGGCCTTGCTAACTACGTTACTATGTTACTATGAAGGAAAAAATGAACATTTAGCTTTTGTTCATAAAAAATTTACATAATACCCAAATTTCTTTATTTTCTCCAGAGAATCAGTAGAAAATGGACCCTAAAATTTGTTGTGCGATTTCTCCTGAGCACGTTGATACCCCATAAGTGGGTGAAAAGTACTGTTTGGGCGCATGTCTGGGCTCAGAAGGGAAGGAGCAGCATTTGACTTTTTGAACGCAAAATTGGCTGGAATCATTAGTGGACACCATGTCCCTTTTTGAGAGTCCTCGGTGTGCCTAAATAGTAAAAAAACCCCAAGTTAGCCCATTTTGGAAACTAAACCCATCAAGCAAGTTATCTAGATGTGTGGTGAGTATCTTGAACCCCCAGGTGCTTCACAGAAGTTTGCAATGTTTATCTGTGAAAATAAAAAAATGTTTAATTTTCAGAAGAGTAACATGAAAAACTGCACCATAGAAATTGTTGTACAATTTCTCCTGAGTACGCTAATACCCCATATGTGGAGGACAACTACTGTTTGAGCACACGACAGAGCTCAGAAGGGAAGTAGCGCCATTTGACTTTTTGAGCCCAAAATTTGCTGGAAAAGGTTAGCGAATGCCATGTCCCATTTGGAGAGCCCCTAATATGCCTAAACAGTAGAAACCCCCCATTTTGGAAACTAGACCCCTCAAGGAATGTATCGAGATGTGTGGTGAGCAACTTGAACTACCAGGTGCTTCACAGAAGTTTATAATGTTGAGCTGTGAAAATAAAAAAAAATCATATTTTTCCAACAAAAAGTTATTTTAGCCCCTGTTTTTAAATTTTTCCATGGATAACAGGAGATATTGCACCACACAAATTGTTGTGAAAGTTCTCCAGACTACGTCGATACCCCATATGTGGGGGAAAACTGTTGTTTGGGAGCACGGCAGGGCTCAGAAAGGATGGAATAGCATTTTGGAATGCAGGTTGTGATGGAATTGTATGCGGGTGTCATGTTGTGTTTGGAGAGCCCCTGATGTGCATAAACAGTGAGAAAACCCCCACAAGTGACCAGGCTTTGGAATCTAGACCCCTCATAGAATTTATCTAAATCTGTGGTGAGCACTTTGAACCCCCAGCTGCGTCACAGAATTATACAACGTTAATCTGTGAAAATGAAAAAAAAATATTTTTCCCACAAAACTGTCGTTTTAGCCACCAATTTTTTAATTTTCATAATGACAGCAGGAGTAAATGGACTCCAAAATTTGTTCTGCAATTTCTCCTCAGTACGTTGATACCACATATGTGGTTGAAAACTACTTTTGAGGCACAGTGCAAATCTCAGAAGGGAAGAAGCACCATATTGGAGTTCAGATTTTGCTGGACTGGTTTGAGGGTGCTATGTCACATCGGCAGTGCCCCTGAGGTGCTAGAAAAGCAAAACCCCACCCTATATACTGTTTGATCTCATTTTACAAACTACACTCCCCAATGAATTCATCTAGGGGTGCAGTGATCATATTGACCCCACAATAATTACATTTTAACCACTAAAATTTTGTTTTAGCCCCAAGTTTTTAATTTTTTTAAGGGCTAATAGGAAAAAATGAACCTTTTTGTTGTAAAAAAATGCACCTGAGTGTGCCAATATCCTACATGTAAATGGAAAATACTTTTGAGGCACAGTGCAAAGCTCAAAAGGGAAGGAGCGCCATATTATAGTGCATATTTTACTCTTATGGTTTGAGGGTGCCATTAAACACACTGGGAGAGCCCCTGAGGTGCCAGAACAGCAGAACTCCTCATATGTGACCCCATTTTACAAACTATACATCTTGATGAATTAATTTAGGGTTGCAGTGATAATATTGACACCACAGGTGTGTCACAGAATTTTATACCATTGGGCGGAGTAGAAAAAATAATTACATTTTTCACAAGGAAAAATGGGTAAAAACGGCACCAAAATGTATCCAACAATTTCTGCTGAATGTAGAAATACCCCCTATGTGGCTGTACAGTACTACTTAGTCATATGGCAAGACTCCGGAGGGACAGAGCGCTATTTGCTGGTTTGTGAACTCCATATACAGAGCCCCTAAGTACTAGAGGAGCAGAATTCCCCCTCAAGTGAACCCATTTTGGAAATTATGCTACTTTGGGAATTTATCTAAAAATGTAGTGATGATTTTGACTCCATGGGTGTTTTGCAGAAACAAGCAGCAGTGGATTTTACTGAGTAAATTGCAAACTGCCATTGTAGTGCCCAGTAAGTTGTAGTGACCAGTTGCGTTATAGTAACCAGTATGTTGTAGTGACCAGTACTTTATGCCCAGCTTGATCTTCTGGAAGCATGCACCCATAAATTAGGTGGGCTCTGATCACTACAGAAATGCTAAACATGTGGATGCTAAATATGGTTAAGGCACTCTGGCGCTCAGAACGTAGGGAGGCTTTTGGATTTAGTAGCGCAGAATTAGCTTCATTTCTTTTGGAGTACGAGGAGCCATAGCGCTTTTCCAGAGCCTTTGTACTGCCAGCAACGTGGAAGCCCCCTATATTTCAATTGATAGGTGAAGGACCTGAGTGGGGACTTGCTATTTTTTGATTGAGTTGAAGATTTTAATGGGAACCCTTTTACATAACGTTTGGAACCACATTTAACCGGCACTTACTTTGGGGTTTCCATCTACATCTCTGAGTGACATGATTCAGATGAAACCCCCAAGTGATCCATTTACTGTAATCAGGTAGCAGAGTTACTCTGGACTCCGTCTGGCCTCTGTTCACTGGTGTCCTTCTTTTCAGAAGTGGACAAAACTGTGGCAGATTGCGCTTTTATGCACACCTAAAAAGATGTACACCGCCTGTGATCCGGTACACAGGCGGTGTCCATCTTTACATTACCATGTAAACCTATGGGAAACCAAATCCACTGTGCACATGCTGCAGAAAAAAAGTGCGGAAACGGAGAGTTGTTTTTTCTGCAGCATGTCAATTTTTTGTGCGGATCTGCAGCATTTCTGCACCCATTGACTTGCATTGAGTCGGGCACATCTACAACAACAACATTTAGTTGAGTGGGCACCATCCAGCTTATAATGAGATAAGGGGATCACCATTTGCATACCCAACATAAGTACCATTTGACAAGAAAAAGTGTATGCATAGAGATTGGGATCACCACAACAATTTTCTTAAAATATCAAAATCTTTATTTGGGAACAATATACAAAGGAACATTAAAAACATTTAAAAACCCAAAACATGAGTTAGGGTAATGGGTCCACAACAATAACAGGTAAATACCAGCAAAATATGCATATCACACAGCTAGTTATTACAATAGAGCACAGTATAGCATAGACAGATCACATATGCCCATCAATGACCCATAACATGCATGTATGAAAACTGAGTATGCTACTACTAAATAAGAACAATCTGGTTGGTAAATACGTGGGAACCACTATAACCCGTGGTCTCACCAACAAATAACCCCCAGAGAGGGAACAGCAGAATTGGCAACATATAATGTTAGTTCCACTCGCTTTACCCCCTAGGTCCCAGGGAGACTCTTACCCAACCTATCGCAGTAAGCATACCCTGTGGTCATGAAATAACAGGCCCATCGGATCTATAGAGCTGTGTGAGTGCTAAGACCCACGCGTATCGACGCTCAAAGCGTCTTTCTCAAGGTCAATATAGTGAAAATCAGTACGCTCCCAAGTTTTTATAGCGACAAATAACACTGTAGCACCTACCAGGTGTGTAGGAACATGGCGGCGCCGGTACATCATCCCGGCGTGGTAGTGTGTTAGCTGCGCAGGCGCTGGAAAGTTTCACATAGTCCTGGCCGCGGCGATCCGCGCATGCGCCGAGCGCCAATGCCGTGACCCCAATTTCCAAGGGATCATCAATCTCCGCACCTAGCTACGGCGTTATGTTTGGATCAGTCCAACCACCGTAGATACTGGCAGCAGAAGAGGTGTATCGTCCAGACAGATATAAGCATTTATGTGCAGGCAACAATCAAACTCTCCTGGCCAGGGCACATACAGTCCAACCATCCACGTCCACACTATTGGGGTTTGCTTATCACAAAGGTATAATATACCCCCTTCCCAAAACGGGCTATTTTGCAAACATAAGGCTAGGGCTTAGGTCCCCCACAGGAGTGCAGTATCATAGACCGATAATGGGACTGAAATGCCCCTCACAGGCGTTTGAAGACGTACATTGCCCCCCCTCCTCCTCTCTCCCTCCTCCTTCCCCAAACCTCCCCCCCCCCCCGTTTTTTTCAAAACTCGCCAGATTATGCCTGGAGGCAAAAACCTGATGTGAGAAACTAGCCTAACTATCTATATATCTATCAACATCTATCCATAGATATATCTATCTACATCTATCCATTCCTTCTATCTATCCATTCCTTCTATCTATCTATCTATCTATCTATCTATCTAATGGAGTGTGAGTTGGACAAATGTAAAAGAGGAGGTTGGACAAGACATGACATCACAAATCTTTTTTTTGTGTGTTCAATAGTACATCTATAGGGTATGTGCACACATTGCGGATTTCCTGCAGCGTTTTTTGCGGTGCAGAAACGCTGTAGATCCACAAGTGATTTACACTACCTAGTAAATCAATGGTAAAAAAAAAATGCTGTGCTAATAATTCTGTGCGGAAACAATGCGTATTAAAAGAAGTAGCATGTTACTTATTTTTTGCGGATCTGCAGCGTATTTGTACCCATTCCATTATAAAAATCCGCAGGGGTAAAAAACGCAGTAAATCCGCAAAAAATCTGCACAAAATCCACAACAAAACCACACAAAATCTGCACAAAAACGCGTGAAATCCGCACCTGCGTTTTCTGCCAAGAGATGCAGAATCCGTACCAGAAATTCCTAAGCCTAATCTGCAACATGTGCACATAGCCTTATTTAGCTTTCAAAAACGCATACAAAAACGCATCAAAACCGCCAAAAAAACGCATCAAAAACGCACCTGCGTTTTCTGCCAAGAGCTGCGAATTTAGCGCAGAAATATCCGCAGGCAAATCTGCAACGTGTGCACATACCCTCAGGCTGTTTTTGATACATTTTTTTCTGCAGAAATCATTGATAAACCTTGAGCGGTCCAGGAAGAGAGTCTAGTCAACACATGACCACAATAGTCACTGAGAGAAGCAAGAAAAAAAACTAGTCAGCACGTAAGCAGAATAGACAAACATTGAGAGAAGCGGGCAGAGAAGCTAGCTACTGCATGACCACAAGTATGCAAATTACATAAGAGCGGTCAATTGACAACCATTCTAACTGGCATGCAGAGTAGAATCTCTAAAGTGTGTATATTACACACACTAGTTGAAGATTATGCCCTGGAAAATTGTCCTTTGGAAACCACTTAAACATTTCTGACCAGTGAAATTATTCATCATAGGCTTCAGACTTACTGTCACATCAGTCTCTGAACATGCTGCTGTAACCACTGCCCTGGTTGCTAGCTGGCGCCACAGTAACATTATGGTTACTACTAGACATTGGCAGTGTGTGAATGTTTAGTTTTCAGATTGCTGAGACTAGTTTCCCTTTGCTTTTCACCTGTGTTTTGCTGCAGTGAGCTGGTAGGTAAGGTAGGTAACTAGCTCTCTGTTAGGCGCCATGAGGAGCCTTCTATATAAACCTCAGCAGATGGTCTCTAGCTGCCAGCTATTACATTGTGTTCAGCTACTGACATAAGCTTTCAGAGTTGGCTCTGACTTAGCTCCTCTGGTCCGTTTTGAATTTTCAGTGTTCTGACTCCAGTTTGTATTTTGGATGTGACCGTGCTTGGCTACCCTTTCTCTGGTTCTCTGTTTGGGATGGCAACCCTTGCATGGAAACAATGCACAGGACCGCGTTGTAAGAACAGATCCTTGTGTAGGTGTTAAAGAGAATCTGTCAGCAGGATTGTGCACAGTAACTTACAGACACTGTCAGGTTGGTACCAGTATACTGATTAAAATGATACCTTGGTTGATGAAATCTGTCATGTGGTTGTTGTTTAATCCATATTTTCAGTATTGAGTTAATGATATGCTTGTGCTCCAGGGAGGGACTGTGGGGGTCTGATTAGGTATTCATAATGAGACTGCTGACAGGTCACTGATCCCTCACTGACCTGCCCCCTAGTTATCCTGATGAATATTGCATGTACATACTGAAAAAAAAATCACTCTGCAGGCAGGAGGCCGCCGTGGCACCTGCGCTGCAGCATAATCGCATGTGTAATGTGCAGGTAATAATAATTGTACTTGAGGTTATCCTAATAGTATGAATGAAAAGGGGTTTGTCAGCTCAGAATAATTCGGTACTTGTCAGCGTTGGTAAATATTTACGTGCAGTTTTCCACCTACTTGTTTTCTATGTTTATAAAGCAGATCTGTCAATCAAAGAAGAGGGCATGGAAGTCAAGATTAAGGGCAAAAAAATAGGTGGGAAGATGCATTTACATGTTTGGGCACACCAAGGGTGCACCTGCACTTGGTTTGTACAGTCATTCTGTGCTGAAATAGCCCCTTTAAGTGAAACCCCTGGACTAAATATGTTAGAAGACACAGTATTAATGTAATGTCTTTGTCTTGGATATAAATATTTAACAATTGGTAAGTCTTTACTGGGCTGCAACTCAGAAAATATGTGCAGGATGACTTCTTGGTGCCAGATTTCATATTTTCAGAATACAACAAAAGCATATTAATCTAAAAAATATTTTAAGCTATCAGTCATTGATGACACACAGTATATATATTCAAGTGTACTGTATACCCATGTCACTTTAAATACTGTATTGAGACTACTGCAAACTATACATTATTGTTATATGAACCTCCTATACTTACCCATTATTTCTAAACCACTGCAGACAATCACTGGCTTCATGGTGTGATACTTAGAACAGTTTTGTCCTAAAATGACAAGAAAAAGCGGCATTAACATGCAGTGATTTAGCAATAACATTCATTATGTTACAATGTCTGTGCCACTTTTGCAATATCTACTGGTGAATCATGTTTTTCACAATTTTAAGGCAAGCAGATGTTCAGGATACAGTACCTCTGGTGCAGATGGTGGGGGAGACTGTCTGCAGCTGTGGCTGAACAGAAAAGGCTTAAGTGAGTGTGTAGATTAAAGTCACACCTCATCTGTCCTGATAAAGGGCACATTTTCAAGGTCAGCGTCCATATGAATGCTCGTAAGAGCGCTTCACCAATGTTATTTTTTACAACGTTAGTTCTATCAGCTGCTGTCAGTTAGTAGTTAAGCCTGCAAATATAAAATCTATCTAATATTAAAATCTATATACAGTGGGGCAAAAAAGTATTTAGTCAGTCAGCAATAGTGCAAGTTCCACCACTTAAAAAGATGAGAGGCGTCTGTAATTTACATCATAGGTAGACCTCAACTATGGGAGACAAACTGAGAAAAAAAAATCCAGAAAATCACATTGTCTGTTTTTTTAACATTTTATTTGCATATTATGGTGGAAAATAAGTATTTGGTCAGAAACAAAATTTCATCTCAATACTTTGTAATATATCCTTTGTTGGCAATGACAGAGGTCAAACGTTTTCTGTAAGTCTTCACAAGGTTGCCACACACTGTTGTTGGTATGTTGGCCCATTCCTCCATGCAGATCTCCTCTAGAGCAGTGATGTTTTTGGCTTTTCGCTTGGCAACACGGACTTTCAACTCCCTCCAAAGGTTTTCTATAGGGTTGAGATCTGGAGACTGGCTAGGCCACTCCAGGACCTTGAAATGCTTCTTACGAAGCCACTCCTTCGTTGCCCTGGCGGTGTGCTTTGGATCATTGTCATGTTAAAAGACCCAGCCATGTTTCATCTTCAATGCCCTTGCTGATGGAAGGAGGTTTGCACTCAAAATCTCACGATACATGGCCCCATTCATTCTTTCATGTACCCGGATCAGTCGTCCTGGCCCCTTTGCAGAGAAACAGCCCCAAAGCATGATGTTTCCACCATCATGCTTTACAGTAGGTATGGTGTTTGATGGATGCAACTCAGTATTCTTTTTCCTCCAAACACGACAAGTTGTGTTTCTACCAAACAGTTCCAGTTTGGTTTCATCAGGCCATAGGACATTCTCCCAAAACTCGTCTGGATCATCCAAATGCTCTCTAGCAAACTTCAGACGGGCCCGGACATGTACTGGCTTAAGCAGTGGGACACGTCTGGCACTGTAGGATCTGAGTCCATGGTGGCGTAGTGTGTTACTTATGGTAGGCCTTGTTGCATTGGTCCCAGCTCTCTGCAGTTCATTCACTAGGTCCCCCCGCGTGGTTCTGGGATTTTTGCTCACCGTTCTTGTGATCATTCTGACCCCACGGGGTGGGATTTTGCGTGGAGCCCCAGATCGAGGGAGATTATCAGTGGTCTTGTATGTCTTCCATTTTCTAATTATTGCTCCCACTGTTGATTTCTTCACTCCAAGCTGGTTGGCCATTGCAGATTCAGTCTTCCCAGCCTGGTGCAGGGCTACAATTTTGTTTCTGGTGTCCTTTGACAGCTCTTTGGTCTTCACCATAGTGGAGTTTGGAGTCAGACTGTTTGAGGGTGTGCACAGGTGTCTTTTTATACTGATAACAAGTTTAAACAAGGTGCCATTACTACAGGTAATGAGTGGAGGAAAGAGGAGACTCTTTAATAAGAAGTTACAGGTCTGTGAGAGCCAGAAATCTTGATTGTTTGTTTCTGACCAAATACTTATTTTCCACCATAATATGTAAAAAAAATGATAAAAAAACAGACAATGTGATTTTCTGGATTTTTTTTTCTCAGTTTGTCTCCCATAGTTGAGGTCTACCTATGATGTAAATTACAGACGCCTCTCATCTTTTTAAGTGGTGGAACTTGCACTATTGCTGACTGACTAAATACTTTTTTGCCCCACTGTATCTACTATCTACCCCATATCTATCTATCTATCTATCTATCTATCTATCTATCTATCTATCTATCTATCTATCTATCCCATATCTGTCCATTATCTATCTATTTATCTATCTATCTATATCTATCTATTATCTATTATCTATTATATCTATCTCTATGTATCTATTATATACTAGATGGTGGCCCGATTCTAACGCATCGGGTATTCTAGAATATGCATGTCCCCGTAGTATATGGACAATGATGATTCCAGAATTCGCGGCAGACTGTGCCCGTCGCTGATTGGCCGAGGCAACCTTTATGACATCATCATCACCATGGCAACCATTATGACATCTACGTCGATACTGTGCCCGTCGTTGATTGGTCGAGGCGAATTCGCGGAAGACTGTGCCCGTCGCTGATTGGTCGAGGCAACCTTTATGACATCATCGTCGCCATGGCAACCATTATGACATCTACGTCGATAGGGCCGATGGGCCGGGCCTGCCTGGCCCCCTGCCTGGCTCATCTGTGTGCTAGATTGTGGCCCGATTTTAACGCATCGGGTATTCTAGAATATGCATGTCCCCGTAGTATATGGACAATGATGATTCCAGAATTTGCGGCAGATTGTGCCCGTCGCTGAATGGTCGAGGCAACCTTTATGAGATCATCGCCGCCATGGCAACCATTATGACATCTACGTCGATACTTAGCGTGTCTCTGATTGGTCGAGGCTGTCGCTGAATCAGAAACGCGGGATTTCTACGTCCTTTATGACATCATCGTCGCTGTGCCCGTCGCTGATTGGTCGAGGCCTGGCGGCCTCGACCAATCAGAGACGCGGGATTGGCGGCCTCGACCAATCAGAGACGCGGGATTTCCAGGACAGACAGACAGACAGACAGACGGAAAAACCCTTAGACAATTATATATATATAGATCTATTATTTATCTATCTGTTTATTAATCTATCTATCTCTATCTATCATCTATCTTTCTATTATCTATCTATTATCTATCTCATAGTCTACAGTATCTGGCTATCTATCTATTATCTATCTCATATTATCTATCTATCTATCTATCTATCTATCTATCTATCTATCTATCTATCTATCTATCTATCTATCTATCTATCTATCTATCTATCTCTACCTAATGTATAAAGCTGAATGTGTGTGTGTGTGTGTGTATGTATGTACAGTATGTATGTCCGGGATTGGCATCTGCACCGTCGCAGTTACAGCTACAAAATTTTGCACAGTCACACGTCTGGACCCCGAGAGCGTCATAGGCTATATTGTGAGGCGAAATTTTAACCCCGCGCTTTCCAATTCACCAAACAATTTTGCCCCTATCTACATAATGGGGAAAAAGTGAAAGGAAAAGTGTTGGAGGCAAATTGACAGCTGCCAGATGTGAACAAGGGGGACTTAAAGAATGAGAGCAATGGCGCCAAAGAGTATATACCGTACAGTTGGTAAGGTGGGGTCCTGACATGTGATACTCACCACACACGGGGATATGAACACACACACAAAATGCTCCACACACTACCACGTGCTAGAACACATATACAACCCTCAGCACACATTTCACCACACATACACCAACCTCGCCACATAAAAGTCGAAACACAAAAGTCACTGCTCAAAACTCGCCATGCGCAACATTCTCCAAATGCAAAACTCGCCACATGCAAAACTGCGGCAGCTGTGTGAGTCACATTGGTTGCTTGACAACGCGGACATGTGATGTCTGCGTCATTGGGCATCGGCGCATAAAGCAATGCCAGTACTTTAACACGCATGCTCATGGATACTACGGTGATTGGTTGAGGTCTCATTTAAATAGACCCTCATTTCCTCTTTTTATACACGCCCCCAGACGAAGATCTACATCGAAACGCGCGTAGGGGTTACACACCGGCTTTCTGTGACACATGTGCGGAGGTAATTATGATTCGTGAGCAAGGTTACTGATGATTTTTTGCCCATGGCTGTGCAGACTTATGGTATTTAACCCTCCGGATGCCACATAGATTGGGGCATGTAGTCACGCAGTGAGAGACATGCCTATGTTTGTTTTAGGCTGTATTACCATCTGATATGTCCTAGGGGGTTAGCCCTAGTTGCCTGCCTGTGGATCATTGGGATAATACGTTACTTTGGTGTTACATGGGGGAATTCTACCTGGATTAATACTATAGGTTGATAGCCATTACTCAGCTGATTTATATACATGTGATTCATTGTGGCACAAATTGATCCCCTGTATACACTAGTGGCCCTTTATGGTATATACACGGTACCATCAGTAGCAAGACTGAGGGAAAGTAACTATAAAAAGTGCTACTCTGTATAAATATTATACCTCTGACTGTGATATATCCGCACGTCATGTAAAGTCGGTTATTGGATTGGAGGCACGTCTTTATAAATGATGAAAGTAATATTTTATTCTGTATGTTGTTAATAAATTTCTACTTTTGTGAACCTTAGCATTCTGGGACCTGATTTTTATAATCTATAGGTCTTTTTCGATATATCTATATTGTGAGGCGAAATTTTAACCCCGCGCTTTCCAATTCACCAAACAATTTTGCCCCTATCTACATAATGGGGAAAAAGTGAAAGGAAAAGTGTTGGAGGCAAATTGACAGCTGCCAGATGTGAACAAGGGGGACTTAAAGAATGAGAGCAATGGCGCCAAAGAGTATATACCGTACAGTTGGTAAGGTGGGGTCCTGACATGTGATACTCACCACACACGGGGATATGAACACACACACAAAATGCTCCACACACTACCACGTGCTAGAACACATATACAACCCTCAGCACACATTTCACCACACATACACCAACCTCGCCACATAAAAGTCGAAACACAAAAGTCACTGCTCAAAACTCGCCATGCGCAACATTCTCCAAATGCAAAACTCGCCACATGCAAAACTAGGCTCACGCAAAACTAGCCACACGTGCAAATCTCACCTCATGGAAAAGTCGCCACACGCAAAACTTGCACACGCGAAAAAATTGCCACATGCACAAAAGTTGCAACACATGCAAAAGTTGCCTCACACAAAACTTGCGAATACGCAAAACGCACAACACATAAAACTCGCCATGCGCAAAACTCACCATGCGCAAAACTTGCTGCACACAAATTGCAACACTAACCTGTCACATGCAACTTGACACACAAAAAGTTGCTACACAGATGTTGCTCTCCCCACACCTCCTGGGTCCCGGGACTATTTTCCCTACCTGCTAACCTTTTGACGGCCGACGGCTGACGCCACACACTGGACGACCTAACTGGGTGATACACCTTTGGCCTTTTGGCCTATCTCTGTGTTATAGGCCTTTATTCTACCGGCACATGCGGGTGCATGTACCCTTAAATGTCTCTTATATTGTTTAACAGGCTCATCTTTCTGCCGTTCCGGTAGCGCTGCTTCCTTATCAGCAGACGCTCCTTTTGATACTTGTCTCTTGGGGAGTATTATACTCACCCCTTATTGCTTTCTAATAAGCTTATTGGGGCCCCACAGCTAACATTAGCCTCTTTATTTATATAGAGGCATTCTACTTATTATATGGTTCTCTGGGGATGCCCAGAGTTGATTTGTTTATTTTTATTTATATATTGTTATGTCCTGTTTATACAAGAATTGAGCCATGCTTTACCCATATATGTGTAGTGTTTTTGGTGTTTTATTTTCTACACCCTAGGTCGTTTTCACATACTGATCTATACAGTTTCAATAATATATGAGTGGTGTATATTTGCCTTTTGTTATACATCATTGTAACTTGGGTCGTCTTTATATAATTATTCACTATGGAACCAGTGGTGTGTTAGTTTTTTCAATAAATTTTTGTACATTTGTAACTCAATTGTATTTTTGGGTGTGCGCCCTATATGCATAGTCTCTTTTCTTGCTTTTCTTACACAGATGTCGCCACACGCAACTCAACACACAACAGTCGCTACATGCATGTCGCCACATGCAACTCAACACACACAACTTGACACATGAAACTCGCCCTAAAACACACACAAGTCTGGCATTATCCTTCAAAAATAAAAATCTGATTAATAAGCAGACAAACTACAAGAGCAACAAATGTACCATATAGGAAATACGGCAGCTGTCAGTCACATGACCTGTCTATTATGTGTATCTGTGAGCTAATATATACTGCCAGAGGGGAGGGCTTCCTGTTGGCTGGGGATTTATGAGGCTGCCAATTTAGCTTACAAATACTGAGGTAAAAATACTGACCAAATAACGTGTGAACGAGGTCTAATACAGGAGGAGATGACATACAGGTACATACTATATACAGGAGGAGATGACATACAGGTACATATTATATACAGGGGAGATGACACACATACTATATACAGGGGAGATGACTTACAGGTATATACTATATACAGGAGCAGATGACACACAGGTATATACTATATACAGGAGCAGATGACACACAGGTATATACTATATACAGGAGGAGATGATTTACAGGTATATACTATATACAGGAGGAGATGACATACAGGTATATACTATATAGGAGGAGATGACATACCGGTATATACTATATACAGGAGGAGATGACACAAGTATATACTATATACTATATACAGGAGGAGATGCCACACAGGTATATACTATATAAAAGAGGAGATGTCGCATAGGTATATAGAGGAGGAGATGACATACAGCAGGTATATATTATATACAGGGGAGATAACATACAGGTATATACTATATACAGGAGATTACATACAGGTATATACTATATATAGGAGTAGATGATATTCAGGTATATACTATATACAGAAGAGATCAAATACAGGTATATACTATATACAGGAGGAGATGACACATAGGTATATACAGTATACAGGAGGAGATGACATACAGCAGGTATATACTATTTATAGGGGAGATTACATACAGGTATATACTATATACAGAGGAGATGACATACAGGTGTATACTATATATAAGGGAGATGACAAACATGTATATACTGAGGGGAAAATAAGAGGTGTGAGATGAAAAATGAAAGGTGTGAGGTGAAAATGAAAGGTGTGAGGTGAAAATGAAAAGGTGTGAGTGCAAAATGAGAGGAGTGAGGGAAAATAGTGGAGTGATCGGAAAATGACAGATGTGAGGTCGAAATGACAAGTGTTAGGGGGGAATGAGAGGAGTGAGGGGGGAATGAGTGGAGTGAGGGGGGAAATAAGAGGAGTGAGGGGGAAAAAGAGGTGTGAGGGAGAAAATGAGAGATATGAGGGGGAAAATGAAAGATGTGAGGGTAAAAATGTGAGGCGTGATGGGAAAATAAGAGAAGTGAGGTGCTATAACTAACCACAGATATGTACTATGCCCAGGCAACACCAGGCTCTTCAGCTAGTCTATCTATATAATCTATCTCTATAACCTATCTATCTATCTATCTATCTATCTATCTATCTATCTATCTATCTATCTATCTATCTATCTATCTATCATATAAAAGTCATGTATCTCAAAATGTATTTTTCCCCCAAAAGAATAAGTACCATTATTATGTGAATAATAGTCTTGGTTTTTTGATGGATTGGGCTTAAACATATGATTGAGGCTGATTATACCTAACCCAGTGTGAGCCATGTTTTGTTCTCTTTAGAAATTGACAGTGTGAAACATACTTCATTTCTGCAGATGTTTTTCTAAGGGATTTTGATTATTAAGAATGGGATTTATGCAATCCTAACAATCGTAGGTTGACTTCATGCTTTCTCTCTGTAAATATTTGCTATTTAGGGGCATGTAAAATACCACCAGAAAACAGCATTGGAAATATGTAAATCTCATTTATATAGGTCTGAAGTGACTTAATTCCTTAAAAAACAAATTACATCGACGTATTAATCCATCTACAGCCTGCTAAACTATTGTAAAATCCTCCTCCAGCTGCCAGGGACACCTGTCTACATGCTGTTCTCGGTCAGTGCGGCAGAAAGCTCTATCCACAGCTCACACTATGCAGAAGAGCTGGCACAATACGTAGTGTGAGGGGTACGCGGGCATGCTGCTTATTTTCCTATTTCAATCATATGTGAAAGAACAAGACATTTTAATGAACCAACCTCATTCCCTCATAATCAGACACAACCAATTAACTGATTTAAATGTGTATTTTTTTATTTTATTTTACTGATTTGGCCGATCATTTATCCTTTTATAATTTTAAATGCCAATGAAAAAAAAAACAAAAAACAGAACGGACTATTAATATTTGAAAGTATAAAAATTACAGTTTCAAGAATTGCATAAAAAATATTTAAACGATAGCTACAGTCTAGTTGCTGATTTTGAACATTGCATATAAGAGTAATGCTCCTTTAAGACATTTTCGTTTTAAATTTCTCACTTCTGCTTTATAAATGCTTTTCGGCATGATGCAGTATACCACAGTGAGGTGATCCCTGCGCGGAGTTTTCTGCACAGCTAGATTGACAGTGACTAATTACCAACTTTTTCCATGTTTGTCAAGTGTCCACTATGATGGCCTTCCCACAAGCTGGATGAAGGTCTGTGAGTGGTGACTCAAGATAAGTTAGAGGTCACTGGAGAATGCTTTTGACTTTGACTTTGTCCTTGAGGCTAAAAGTAATGAATTTCACATTATGTTACAAATAAGGCAAAATATTACAAACGTGTTTTCCATGAATTATATGATGTGTCGTATAGCCAGTGTAATCAGCAGATTGTTGTACCTTATGAAAACAGGTATTCAAGTGTGGACATGCGTACCTTATTTGTGTTTATTTATTATACAATTATTACACATGATTATAAAAAAGCACTTGTACTTTTAGAATTGCATAATATATTAACTGCTGTTATATCCCATACCCATAGAGAGGTAATATGTGGACAAATATACTCTTACTGGCGCTCATCTAATTTCTCTCTCGCAATGTACTAGGTATAGTTACACAGGAAATACAATCCAAAATGGGAAGCATAAACGCACATTGGGGCTGCACGGAGTGGATCCAGCTATACCACATCATAGGTAAGGAACCAGGGGTATGGGATGGCGCTATATGCACAGGACACTTTGTTCTAGAAATGTAATTTTTTATATTTGCCTTATTTTCCATCCTATACCTGGTGCTCCCCCCCATTATTGTGACATCTAGGCACTATGCACTTTACTATATAATGGATGTTGTAATTTCTGGTTAACACACTGTTTCTTTACCTCTCTCGCTGAACTTGTAATTGCTATTACTTTTAAACCTTTGTTTGATTATTTTTGTATGAATTTCAACTTTTCATGTAATAAATTTATACCTTTTTAATATTTTTGGACTTGGGCTCCACACTTTCTTTTTTGGTTTAAGTATATAGTTACACAGCAAGCTGATTAACTTACCTTTATAGCTAGAATTAGGGTTGAGCGACTTTTGCTTTTATAGGATCGGGTCGGATTTCACGAAACCCGACTTTTTCAAAAGTCGGGTCGAGTGAAATCGGCCGATCCTATAGAAAAGTCGGGGTCGGGGTCGGCCGAAACACGAAACCCAATGCAGTGCATTGGGTTTCTAATGGTTCCCAGGGTCTGAAGGAGAGGAAACTCTCCTTCAGGCCTTGCGATCCATATTAATGTGTAAAATAAAGAATAAAAATAAAAAATATTGCTATACTCACCCTCGGACGCGGCCTGGTTGTAACCGGGAGCCTTCCTTCCTAAGAATCAGCGCTTGAAGGACCTTTCTATGACGTCGCGGCTTGTGATTGGTCGCGTGAGCGGTCACATGGGCCTCACGCGACCAATCACAAGCCGCGATGTCATCGAAAGGTCCTTCAAGCGCTGATTCTTAGGAAGGAAGGCTGCGGGTTAGAACCAGGGCACGTCCGAGGGTGAGTGTATACCTATTATATATACCTAAGCGCTGATTCTTAGGAAGGAAGGCTGCGGGTTAGATATATATATACCTAAGGTGAGTATATACCTATTATATATACCTAAGCGCTGATTCTTAGGAAGGAAGGCTGCGGGTTAGGACCAGGGCACATCCGAGGGTGAGTATATACCTATTATATTGTGATTGGTCGCATGAGTGGTCACATGGGCGTCACGCGACCAATCACAAGCCGCGACGTCATTGAAAGGTCCTTCAAGCGCTGATTCTTAGGAAGGAAGGCTGTGGGTTAGAACCAGGGCACGTCCGAGGGTGAGTATATACCTATATTCCAGAGATCGCGACTTCTGAATCTGGCTGACCTGTTTCGCTCAACCCTAGCTAGAATGCACTAAAGATACAATAATTAGTTATGAGCAAATACATTCGGCACTGTTCGTTACTCGCACGAATAGTACGCTTTTCAGGCCACTCGTTGCTCGGCAAGCAATTTGATATTCGCCTTGGTATATTCAAGTGACCCGCCCAGCATGTTTAAGGGTATGTGCACATGATGCGGAAAACCGCAGCTGCGGGTCCGCAGCAGTTTCCCAAGAGTTTACATTACAATGTAAACCGATGGGAAACAAAAAACCCTGTGCACATGCTGCGGAAAAAAATGCGCGGAAATGCAGCGGTTTACATTCCGCAGCATGTCACTTCTTTCTGCGGATTCCGCAGCGGTTTTACAGCTGCTCCTATAGAAAACCGCAGTTGTAAAACCGCAGTTAAATCTGCAGAAAAACCACAGTAAATCTGCGGTAAATCCGCAAAAAATCTGCAGCAAAAACGCAGCATTTTTGCCCTGCAGATTTATCAAATCCGCTACGGAAAAATCCGCAGAGGATCATTTATATGTGTGCACATAGCCTAATAATTTATTTGCAGCCAATAAACATGCTATGTAGACTTGCCAATCAAAGTACTGCTGGCGACATATTTGGTGTGGCATTACTGTTATTGGTTGGCTTTACAGCATCATGGGGGATATTTTAAGCCTGCCGGCCCCATCTTTCGCACATTGCAGCTGGAAAGAGCGTAGTGAGAGTGTAGTATGAGCGTAGGTAGAGTGATAGGAGCTTATAGGGAGCGTCATTTCAAAAAGCTCTTTTAAGAGCTGAAGATTCTGAAGATTAGTCATTTGTTAGGTGGGGATAGCGTAGGGAGAGATTTAATAGGAGGGAGAGTATAAAGGCAGGCACCTAGGTGTTTTATCATCATTGCAAGTATATGCTGCAGATCTCTACTATTTTCCACTGTGTTGTACAGTTAGTATTAGATTGGAGTCACACATAATGTATTAAAAAATCGGTCCATTTTTCACAGCCGAGATTCGCAGAAATGTTCCCGAACAGCGATCCGTAAATCATCCGTGTGCAATGCGGGAATGCGATTTTTTTCTCATTAAAATATCCGGCTTGCAAAATGGACATATAATGGATCCATGGCCTCAAATATTCGTGAAAACATATATACAGTCTATATATATATATATGTATATATATATATATATATATATATATATTACTGTAAAAGTCAGAAGGACGGTAAAACCTAGGATTTACTGGTCAATCTGGACATTCACCGAGGCCGTCGGTAAAAGCTCAAAATGAAAAGTAAAATTGGACTTTTACCGGTGACGTCTTGGTAAATGTTAACATTTCTCAACAGCGTTGGTAAAAGTCAGATGTATTCCATATAAACGAACGATTTTGGACTTTTACCTGGGCGAATTGGTAAATCTTTACATTTACCAGCATGTGTTGGTAAAAGTAACTTTGAGTCACCGAATTCTGACTCTGACCAGCAGATAACGGGCTGTACGGATATGGATAATCCCGATATCTGTCGGATATATCCATGCCTTCCGATAATGCATGTTTCAGGCATCATCGGAAGGCATGGATGTTGCGAGTGTGCAGGGCAGTCAGGTATAAAGCTAAATTGCAACTTACCGGAGGTTTCCCAGGTCACGTCATCCGCATTCTCCTTCCGGGTCACATCACTGCATACGTCACCACGCAAGTGACGTATGCGTAAGTCATGTGACAACTCGTGTCACATGACTTATGCACCTGTCACTTTCGTGGTGACGTATGCAGTCATGTGACCCGGAAGAAGGAGGATGCGGCCTGCCGACGAGACCTGGGAAGCCTCTGGTAGCCTCCGGTAAGTAGTGCTCTTTAAGTGGCGGAGAAGGGGGGTCCGGCCAGAGTGCGGGATGACCCCAGTGGGCGGGGAGTTCCTACTGCAGTGACGCAGCGAGGATCTCCTCACTCAGGTATGCCCCGGCTGAGTCCCCAGCATCACTGGTGACGGCAGGGATGCCCACCGGCGTGCAGGGAGTCTCCCCCGCATCACTGGTGACACAGGAGGGATGTCCCTGCACATGGATAGTTGTCCCATAGACTTATATGGGACACGGATAGAATCTGGATCCACTCGGATCTCGGTCTTATCCGTACGGATAGACGGATATCCAGCTATCCACTCAACTCTAATTGTGACCCGTTAAATTGCACTTAATTTTTCATCTCAATGAAAAAGACATACAACAAACATAAAAGAGGAACTATTTGTTGCAACACGGTTGGGAATTGTGACACTTTGAATGGCACTTCATTTTTGCCAGCCTACAAACACGTTTCTTGTTTAGGCACTTCTTTAAACAGTTGCATTTCTTCAATCCCTGACCTCCCACTAACGATTGTTGGGAAACCGCCGTGCGAAGGCTGATCTGAACTTTTTTCACATCCTGCAATCCTATGAAATTTTCCTGACAGATGGTGAACTGATTGCGATAATATAATGCATTTAGGATCCCAGCGGTAGTCCCCACTTGGTAGAAGTCATCTTCTTTTTTTATAATAATCGCAATGATCGACTTAGGGTCCATTTTTGAACAGTCGACGTCTGGAATTCTGATTCTGATGTTCTGTCCAATGTTAGGTCCGGGTAATTTTTTACTGGAATATTTCAACATTTTCTTGGCCTGTGTTTCAAGTCCTTCTCTTGTAGCTTTTCGAACTCTTCTGACCGCACCAAATCTTCTATTGATTGTATGCGAAATCAAAACGTCAGGTTGCTGATCATCATGAAGTTCTCCATCTTTCTTAGAAGGCTTTGACTCGACACTTTTTTCTTTTAGGTCTTGATTATTCTTGGATGGAAAAATTGGTGGAGTTTCATATGCTGTTAAGGTGTGCAGACAGTTGGATAAGTCCAAACCTTATCCTTCCGATGTGAACAGCTGATGACAGTTGGATTCATCCGAAGCTTCTGCTGCTGTCGGTGCTGACGTGTGATGAAAGTTAGATTCATCTGACCCTTCGGCTTCTGTTGGTGATGTCGGATCACTAGGTTCCTCTTGCAAACTAACAAACATTTTTTCAAGATCTTCTGATTTCTGATACCATCACTAGGAATTTTGGAGGTAGCTACACCCATCTGCATTGGTACTCCGAACATAGCTTCATAGGGCGAGCTTTTTATTCCCTCATAGTATGCTCTATTTTTCATTGCTTGTACAAAGCGAAGGCCCTCAGACCACTTGGGTGTCTTATTTGTTTCCATCCACATTGACAACATGTTTTCAATGTCTTGATTTGCTCTTTCCACGGAGCCTTGGGACTAGCTGTGTCTTGGTTTACCATGCACTATTTTCATATCAGGCCACATCGTGCACAAATTCTGTATGACCTTGTTACAAAATTCCCTCCCATTATCAGAATGCAGAATACACGAGGCACCAAAAGTGGAAAAAATGTCAAGGAGGTGGTACGCAACCTATTCTGCTGTTTTAGTGCATAAAGCACGTAGAAGAACAAATTTAGTGACGTGGTCTTGCTAGACGAATATGAACTTGAAATCATTATCACAATTGGATTGCATGTCAATGAGATCGACTTGAGCACGAGAATTCATTTCATTGTGTAGGATGGGTTTCACAACAAGGCCTTTTTTGGTAATCTTCTGTTTTTTTCTGGCATGGCTGGCAGAGACGCAGATAAATAACTATTGACTTCGTTGTGACATTTTTGAACTTACGGTTCACCTCCTTTAGGATCCTGGTCCGCCCTCCATGGCCGGTACTGATGTGCGCAATATGAATGACACTAAAAAGTTCTGCACACCGAACGTAATGCAACACGTTCTCTTTTTCACACGAGATTGGTGCAATTAACTTTTCATCATTTTCGACGGTCATGATGTCGTACCTCTTCAAATGCCTGTAGTGAATACTCTGTTTAGGTACCGCCACCTTAGCCTCCTTCACTTCTTTCAATATATTCTCGTATTTATCGTCCGTGAGATAAAAATTATTATCTCGCTTTTTCTCCACCACTTCATTCAAGAGCTCCGAAAACGATCTTTCATTTCCTCACTCATGATCTGACAATCAGCTAGTGCCTGTGCAGCTTTGACAGGCAGTCGGCTATGCAGCTTTGAGCAGTATGTGCAGCTTGCAAAACACTTAGGCAGTCGTCCAGCATGAGGACACAAACAGGAAGTACGCCCATTTACCCACACTGCTTGGCAAGAATCCCATGTTCTTTTGTAATAGGGTTACTCAGCATTGTGTGAAAGACTGTACAACAGCACCATCTACTGGTCTAACACTGCCATTGATGAGTTAGTGATTTTCTTCAGGCAGTGATTGGGCAGCAATCTAAGAAGAGAACCCCAGGAAACTAGGACTTGAGGCAGGAGCTATTTTAGGGAGAGTGAGAGGACTGGTGCTGTGCTGACTAGACTGAGCCCAGACAGGGCTGTTGCGCTGTTACCTTCCAGCCTTTTCTCGGAATGCGCTGTCTTCCGATTTCCCTGATCAGAGACAATGGTGCTCGGGTGGAACAGACCGTTCATGGCATCCAGCAACTCCGGCTCAGAGCATATCTGCATATCTTCTGGTTCTACCACATTGGCGCGGCAACGGTAAATCGTGTGAGCGGTGTTAGCGTCCACCTTGCAAGGGGCCCTTGGAAAGACTTTGGACTCTGTGCTCTACAGGAAGCTAAGTACAGGTTAATTTATACACTACTACAGCGGCAGCGTGTGTACGTCTTGTAACTTTTTGTGAGAGGGTGCTGCGGAACACTGATACCCTAAGATTCATAGGACGTTCTCTTTTGCATATTTTAGTGTGGGGTTAGTGGTTGTATGTTAGCGGGAAGTGGGCACTTTTTGTATGATCGGAACAATCATCATGGGATAGTCAGGATTGACATCTGTATATATAGAACGTACATACGTTACA
The DNA here is from genome assembly GCF_032444005.1 of Ranitomeya imitator. Taxonomy (NCBI): domain Eukaryota; kingdom Metazoa; phylum Chordata; class Amphibia; order Anura; family Dendrobatidae; genus Ranitomeya; species Ranitomeya imitator. The sequence continues at coordinate 464,535,040 of NC_091282.1, read as the reverse complement.
GGGTAGCAGATACCTTACAGGGTAGCATATTTTGTTCATTGTTATTACCATATTTTCCCCATTTACTCTTATTACATTTATAAAAACTTTGAACACTGTGTCCTCCATTTCCTCGCCCGCGGTGGCTTACACTTTTTATTGCACCCTTCTCAGCTACATTTACCAAGAAGCCGTGGTAAATGTGCACATTTAACAACAACGCTTGGCTAAAGTCAGATGTTCCATTTTCGCACCAGATATTTCTGACTTTTACCAACGCTGTTGAGAAATGTTAACATTGTTCACCGGTAAAAGTCCAATTTTACTTTTCATTTTGAGCTTTTACCGACGGCATCGGTGAATGTCCAGATTGACCGGTAAATCCTAGGTTTTACCGTCCTTCTGACTTTTACAGTAACATATATATATATATATACATATATATATATATATATATATATATATATATATATATATACAGTACAGACAAAAAGTTTGAACACACCTTCTCATTTAAAGATTTTTCTGTATTTTTATGACTATGAAAATTGTACATTCACACTGAAGGCATCAAAACTATGAATTAACACATGTGGAATTATATACTTAACAAAAAAGTGTGAAATAACTGAAAATATGTTGCGGTGCCCCAGGGTCCTGGTCGTCGCAGTGGTATTGCTTTCCTCTCGGGGAGAGTGATGCTACATTTGGAGGCAAGGAAGGATAACTGCATCCAGGTATCACAAACATGCAACACACATTCACACTCCAGGCCACCAGGGGGAGCTTCTGCTCCTATTTATTAGGTCACTCCCCATATATACTGTACATATAACTGGTAGTCTGTATTAAAAGTTAGTTCCTGACAGAGCTCCAGACAGGAGTTCTGTAGAAGTCAGATCCAGACAGTAGTCTGAGGAGGACAGAGGGTCCATGGAGCTGTGCATGCCCTCAGAGCTGCAGCTGCCAGAAAGAGACATTGAAAGGCAGAATTGTATTGCAGCGAGCATGAAGGAAGTCAAAGCAAAGGAGAGGATACCAGAAGGGGACCAGCCCGCTCAGGTTGCCTACTTTTGAGGCGCAAAATCCCGGTAGCCGGAACACCGAGGGAGTGAGGACCTCTACGTCTTATTTTAGAGACCGGCAGGACAGCTAATTGCAGGTTACCTGTCCGCACCTACACTCACAGAGCCAGGTTATCTAAGAGACCCTATAAACAGGCTCAAGTCACCAGTCATACAGGTTTTGTCCTATCCTACATGGGGGACAGAGAGAGCGAAACATCACATCTGTGAGACCCTTATGCGAAGCCATAGGCAGTAAGGGACTACACCACTGCAGCGCACAGGAAGGCAACTGATTTCCACCTGGAAAAGGGAACTCTGGACTTGCCTCCCAACTGGATGGACTCTGCTTGCCCTGTGATCTGGTGCCCTCGACTGTGGATGATAAAGTCTTCAGTAAAGGTAAAGAGACTGCAACCTTGTGTCCTCGTACTTCTCTGCACCTCTCACCATCCACGGTCTACACACTGGGAAGCCCTGGGGATATACTTCACCTGTGGGAAGGTATACCATCTAGCTGCCATAACATCACCTCAGCGGGTCCCTTAACCCCTTCATGACCCAGCCTATTTTGACCTTAAAGACCTTGCCATTTTTTGCAATTCTGACCAGTGTCCCTTTATGAGGTAATAACTCGGGAACGCTTCAACGGATCCTAGCGATTCTGAGATTGTTTTCTCGTGACATATTGGGCTTCATGTTAGTGGTAAATTTAGGTCGATAATTTTTGCGTTTATGTGTGAAAAAATTGGAAATTTGGTGAAAATTTTGAAAATTTCGCAATTTTCAAATTTTGAATTTTTATTCTGTTAAACCAGAGAGATATGTGACACAAAATAGTTAATAAATAACATTTCCCACATGTCTACTTTACATCAGCACAATTTTGGAAACAATTTTTTTTTTTGCTAGGAAGTTATAAGGGTTAAAATTTGACCAGCGATTTCTCATTTTTACAACGAAATTTACAAAACCATTTTTTTTAGGGACCACCTCACATTTGAACTCAGTTTGAGGGGTCTATATGGCTGAAAATACCCAAAAGTGACACCATTCTAAAAACTGCACCCCTCAAGGTACTCAAAACCACATGCAAGAAGTTTATTAACCCTTCAGGTGCTTCACAGCAGCAGAAGCAACATGGAAGGAAAAAATGAACATTTAACTTTTTAGTCACAAAAATGATCTTTCAGCAACAATTTTTTTATTTTCCCAATGGTAAAAGGAGAAACTGAACCACGAAAGTTGTTGTCAAATTTGTCCTGAGTACGCTGATACCTCATATGTGGGGGTAAACCACTGTTTGGGCGCACGGCAGGGCTTGAAAGGGAAGGAGCGCCATTTGACTTTTTGAATGAAAAATTGGCTGCACTCTTTAGCGGACACCATGTCACATTTGGAGAGCCCCCGTGTGCCTAAAAATTTGAGCTCCCCCACAAGTGACCCCATTTTGGAAACTAGACACCCCAAGGAACTTATCTAGATGCATAGTGAGCACTTTGAACCCCCAGGTGCTTCACAAATTGATCCATAAAAATGAAAAAGTACTTTTTTTTCACAAAAAAATTATTTTAGCCTCAATTTTTTCATTTTCACATGGGCAACAGGATAAAATGGATCCTAAAATTTGTTGGGCAATTTCTCCTGAGTACACCGATACCTCATATGTGGGGGTAAACCACTGTTTGGGCACATGCTAAGGCTCGGAAGGGAAGGAGCGCCATTTGACTTTTTGAATGAAAAATTATCTCCATCGTTAGCGGACACCATGTCACGTTTGGAGAGCCGCCGTGTGCCTAAACATTGGAGCTCCCCCACAAGTGACCCCATTTTGGAAACTAGACCACCCAAGGAACTTATCTAGATGCATATTGAGCACTTTGAACCCCCAGGTGCTTCACAAATTGATCCATAAAAATGAAAAAGTACTTTTTTTTCACAAAAATTTTATTTTAGCCTCAATTTTTTTCATTTTCACATGGGCATCAGGGTAAAATGGATGCTAAAATTTGTTGGGCAATATCTCCTAAGTACACCGATACCTCACATGTAGGCGTAAACCACTGTTTAGGCGCACGGCAAGGCTCGGAAGGGAAGGAGCGCCATTTGACTTTTTGAATGAAAAAATAGCTCCAATCGTTAGCGGACACCATGTCACGTTTGGAGAGCCGCCGTGTGCCTAAACATTGGAGCTCCCCCACAAGTGACCCCATTTTGGAAACTAGACCACCCAAGGAACTTATCTAGATGCATATTGAGCACTTTGAACCCCCAGGTGCTTCACAAATTGATCCATAAAAATGAAAAAGTACTTTTTTTTCACAAAAATTTTATTTTAGCCTCAATTTTTTTCATTTTCACATGGGCATCAGGGTAAAATGGATGCTAAAATTTGTTGGGCAATATCTCCTGAGTACACCGATACCTCACATGTAGGCGTAAACCACTGTTTAGGCGCACGGCAAGGCTCGGAAGGGAAGGAGCGCCATTTGACTTTTTGAATGAAAAAATAGCTCCAATCGTTAGCGGACACCATGTCACGTTTGGAGAGCCGCCGTGTGCCTAAACATTGGAGCTCCCCCACAAGTGACCCCATTTTGGAAACTAGACCACCCAAGGAACTTATCTAGATGCATATTGAGCACTTTGAACCCCCAGGTGCTTCACAAATTGATCCATAAAAATGAAAAAGTACTTTTTTTTCACAAAAATTTTATTTTAGCCTCAATTTTTTTCATTTTCACATGGGCATCAGGATAAAATGGATGCTAACATTTGTTGGGCAATATCTCCTGAGTACACCGATACCTCACATGTAGGCGTAAACCACTGTTTAGGCGCACGGCAAGGCTCGGAAGGGAAGGAGCGCCATTTGACTTTTTGAATGAAAAAATAGCTCCAATCTTTAGCGGACACTATGTTGTGTATGGAAGGTATGTAGTGTATGTCAGGTTGGTGTGTGTGTGGTGTAGTATTCACCACACACACACACACACACCTGACGTACACTATACCACACCACACCAAACTGACGTACACTACGCCATACACACCCTGACACTACGTCAGGTTGGGTTGTGTAGTGTTAGGTTGGGGTGTGGTGTAGTGTACGTCAGGTAGGTGTGTGTGGTGTAGTGTACACCACACACACACACACACCAACCTGACGTACACTATACCACACCACACACCAACCTGATGTACACTACGCCACACACACCAATCTGACACACTACGTCAGGTTGGTGTGTGTGGTGTAGTGTATGTCAGGTTGGGGTGTGGTGTAGTGTACGTCAGGTAGGTGTGTGTGGTGTAGTGTACACCACACACACACACACACCAACCTGACGTACACTATACCACACCACACACCAACCTGATGTACACTACGCCACACACACCAATCTGACACACTACGTCAGGTTGGTGTGTGTGGTGTAGTGTATGTCAGGTTGGGGTGTGGTGTAGTGTACGTCAGGTAGGTGTGTGTGGTGTACTGTACACCACACACACACACCAACCTGACGTACACTATACCACACCACACACCAACCTGATGTACACTACGCCACACACACCAATCTGACACACTACGTCAGGTTGGTGTGTGTGGTGTAGTGTATGTCAGGTTGGGGTGTGGTGTAGTGTACGTCAGGTAGGTGTGTGTGGTGTACTGTACACCACACACACACACCAACCTGACGTACACTATACCACACCACACACCAACCTGATGTACACTACGCCACACACACCAATCTGACACACTACGTCAGGTTGGTGTGTGTGGTGTAGTGTATGTCAGGTTGGGGTGTGGTGTAGTGTACGTCAGGTAGGTGTGTGTGGTGTACTGTACACCACACACACACACGAACCTGACGTACACTATACCACACCACACACCAACCTGATGTACACTACGCCACACACACCAATCTGACACACTACGTCAGGTTGGTGTGTGTGGTGTAGTGTATGTCAGGTTGGGGTGTGGTGTAGTGTACGTCAGGTTAGTGTGTGTGTGTGGTGTTGTGTATATCAGCCTGGTGTGGGTGAGTTCTGTAGTGGAATATCAGGATGTGGCTAGTCCACGGACGTGTGATGAATTCTGAAGCATTCATTCAAACACAGTGCAGGTTTGTCGGGACACGTTTCACATTGGAAACGAGTTTCCCTTCTTATCCCCCTTTTATAGCACACCCGGCACCTTTTTTTTGCTCTCCCCTCACAGGGAAAATGTTGCACCGGTACCATACGGGAGACTTGAGTTCCAGCAGTGCTGGGGCCCGCTCCTTCCTCGTCTCCAAACATCAGGGCCTTTATCACCGCCTCCTGGAACTGAAGGAAGGTGTTGTTGGTCTGGCCTGCACATCGTGATAGCACGTATGCGTTATACAGTGCCATTTGTACGATGTGCACAGCCAGTTTTTTATACCACACCTTCGTTTTCCGCATGGCACTATAGGGCTGGAGGACTTGATCAGAAAGATCAACTCCCCCCATGTGTTTGTTGTACCCCAGGGCACAGTCCGGTTTGTGGACCTGTGCTGGGGTACCTCGAACAGTGCTGGCCGTGGTGCCGGGACCATGGATTGTTGTCAAGAAAAAGACGTCCCTTTTGTCTTTGAACTTGACCGCAAGCATGTTGCCACTACATTGGGCCCGGCTCTCACCCTTTGGGAGAACCTGCTCAATTAGTGACAAAGGGAGACCCCTCTTGTTTCTGCGCACAGTACCGCAAGCAACGGTAGCTCTGGCAGAGAGGGACTGAAAGAGTGGGATGCTTGTATAAAAGTTATCAACGTACAGATGGTAACCTTTATCAAGCAGTGGGTGAACCAAATCCCACACTATTTTCCCACTCACCCCCAGAGCAGGTGGACAATCTGGGGGCTGGATACTGCTGTCCTTTCCTTGATAAACTCTAAAGCTGAGAGTGTACCCTGAGGTACTCTCACAGATCTTGTAGAGTTTTATCCCGTACCTCGCCCTTTTGCTTGGCAGGTACTGACGGAACTGAAGCCTCCCTTTGAAGTGGATGAGGGATTCATCCACACAAATTTCCCTTTGGGGAATGTACACTTCAGCAAACTTGTTGCTGAAGTGTTCGATGACCGGCCGAATTTTGAACAATCTATCAAAATTCGGGTCATCGCGAGGAAGGATGTCCGTATTGTCCCTAAAGTGGAGAAATTTATGAATCGCCTCAAAACGTTTGCGATTCATAACCATGCCAAATACTGGAGTTTGATATAAAATATCAGTACTCCAGTATTGGCGAAGTTCTGGTTTCTTCACAATTCCCATGTGAAGGACCAGTCCCCAATATTTCATCATTTCTACGGAGTCAACGGGCTTCCAAGTAGTAAATGATGAAACTGGGTTTTGGGCAAAAAATTGCAGGGCGTACAAATTTGTTTGCTCCACCATGAGACTGACGATTGACTCCGAGAAAAAGACTTTGAAAAAGTCTATCTCCCGGAGGTTGGCAGTCTCAAATTGGATTCCTGATTGGGGAATGAAATCAGGAATCCGTGGAGCAAAGTTTTCAGGGACGGGGGTCCAGACGGGGGCACTAGTGCTAGGTTGGGCGTCACTAGCACTAGGTTGGGGGTCACTTACACTTGGCTCCGACTCTCCTCCCCTGGGCTCCGGCTCCCCTCCCCTGGGCTCCGGACGATATCTCGGCCTGCGACATCTTGGGGGTGGCGAGTCGGTGTCACTAGGGGAGGAAGAGTGGGAGGAATACAGAAAAGTGGGGTCCTCTCCCTCACTATCAGCTTCGGAGGCAAGAAAGGAATATGCCTCCTCAACTGAGTACAGCCTTTGTGACTGGGATGACTGGGATGAGCGGGACATTGTGTGTGTGGTGCGTGTGCGTGTGTAAAAAAAAATCTAAACTTTATTATAGTGTTGCGTGTGCGTGTGTATGTGCGAGTGTTTGGTGCAACTCTTCTGCAGGAGGAGGCTATCAGGTGCGGGGAGCTGTCAGACGCGTGTGGGGGCTGTCAGGCGCGTGGGGGCTGTCAGGCGCGGGGGGCTGTCAGGCGCGGGGGGCTGTCAGGCGCGGGGGGACAGGAGGGGGCTGAGGAGATGCAGCGTCAGATGGAGATGAAGCTGGCAGCAGCAGGTGATCAGGGGGGCAGGGGGTGATCAGGGGGGCAGGGGTGATCAGTGGGTGATCAGGGGGGCCAGGGGGTGATTAGCGGTGATCACTGAAGAGGGTGATCACCAGGGCAGGAGGGGCTGACAGACACAGGGGCGGTAGCAGAGAAGAAAACGCAGCAGCAGCAGCAGGTGATAAAGGGGGGCAGAGGGGTGATCAGGTGGACGGGGGGGGCAGGGGGTGATCAGGGGGGGCAGGGGGTGATTAGCGGTGATCACTGAAGAGGGTGATCACCAGGGGAGGGGCTGACAGACGCAAACGCGGTAGGAGAGAAGAAAACACAGCAGCAGCAGCGGGTGATGAAGGGGGGCAGAGGGGTGATCAGGTGGACAGTGGGGGGGCAGGGGGTGATCAGGGGGGGTAGGGGGTGATCAGGGGGGGCAGGGGGTGATTAGCTGAAGATCACTGAAGAGGGTGATCACCAGGGGAGGAGGGGCTGACAGACGCAGGGGGCAGTAGGAGAGAAAACACAGCAGCAGCAGCAGGTGATAAAGGGGGGCAGGGGGTGATCAGGTGGACAGGGGGGGGCAGGGGGTGATCGGGGGGGTAGGGGGTGATCAGGGGGGGGCAGGGGGTGATTAGTGGTGATCACTGAGGAGGGTGATCACCAGGGGAGGAGGGGCTAACAGATGCAGGGGGCGATAGGAGAAAAGAAAGTAGAGCAGCAGCAGGTGATAAAGGGGGGCAGGGGGTGATCAGGTGGACAGGGGGGGGGCAGGGGGTGATCGGGGGGGTAGGGGGTGATTAGTGGTGATCACTGAGGAGGATGATCACCAGGGGAGGAGGGGCTAACAGATGCAGGGGGCGATAGGAGAAAAGAAAATAGAGCAGGAGCTGGTGATAAAGGGGGGCTGGGGGATGATCGGGGGGGGCAGGGGGGAGGGAGCGGAGGTTGGGGGGAGTGGAGGACAGGAGAGGGGAGGTACCTGTCCTCAGCAGCAGCGGTGGTACTGGCGGTAGCAGTGGGGGAGGCGGCGGTGGCAGTGGGGGATACGGCGGCGGCGCTCTGAAGATGTGTGCGGCGGCTGCGGCGGCGATCGCGGAGTCTGGGGGGGCAGGTGAGCAGTCGGGCACCTCGCTCCTCAGCTTCCACGGATGGGATGAAGCTGAGGAGCGAGGCAGACGCTGTTTTTCTCCGCCCCTCCAGCTCTGATTGGAGTGCTAACGTCACATGGACGCTAGCTCCAATCAGAGCTGGAGGGGGTTAAAAAAAGGTCAGCAGCGGTGATCGTAGACCCGGGGGGGCAAAGCCACCCCCCCTGGGGTGAAGTACAGGTCCCCCTGCACCTGCGGGTACGGTGACATTTGAATGACCCCGGTCACCGGACCCGCAGGGAAGCATTCCCGCCATGACGCCACATAGGCGTCATGGGTCGGAATGGCACCGACTTTCATGACGCCTACGTGGCGTCATGGGTCGGGAAGGGACAGCGTCGGTCACCCTGACCGAATACCACAGATGGTGTCACGAACATAAACTTTATCACTTTAAAGACCTTTCCCCTTTTACATGGATGCCCTGGGCTATGGACCGGGTCGCAGCCACCGTGACATCCCCCTGTGAAGCAGTAGGACCCGGTACACCGAGTACCCCTAGCCTGTGGAGCGACTCAATGTCTTATATTCTAGGTTCTTCAAAGTAGCCACCTTTTGCTTTGATGACTGCTTTGCACACTCTTGGCATTCTCTTGATGAGCTTCAAGATGTAGTCACCGGGAATGGTCTTCCAACAATCTTGAAGGAGTTCCCAGAGATGCTTAGCACTTGTTGGCCCTTTTGCCTTCACTCTGCTGTCCAGCTCACCCCAAACCATCTCAATTGGGTTCAGGTCTGGTGACTGTGGAGGCCAGGTCATCTGGCGTAGCACCCCATCACTCTCCTTCTTGGTTAAATAGCCCTCACACAGCCTGGAGGTGTGTTTGGGGTCATTGTCTTGTTGAAAAATAAATGATGGTCCAACTAAACGCAAACCGGATGGAATAGCATGCCACTGCAAGATGCTGTGGTAGCCATGCTGGTTCAGTATGCCTTCAATTTTGAATAAATCCCCAATAGTGTCACCAGCAAAGCACCCCCACACCATCACACCTCCTCCTCCATGCTTCACGGTGGGAACCAGGCATGTAGAGTCCATCTGTTCACCTTTTCTGCATCGCACAAAAACGCGGTGGTTGGAACCAAAGATCTCAAATTTGGACTCATCAGATCAAAGCACAGATTTCCACTGGTCTAATGTCCATTCCTTGTGTTCTTTAGCCCAAAAAAGTCTCTTCTGCTTGTTGCCTGTCCTTAGCACTCTGTGTGGCATTGACCTGATCTCTAATCTGAGCTGCTGTTAACCTGCAATTTCTGAGGCTGGTGACTCGGATAAACTTATCCTCTGAAGCAGAGGTGACTCTTGGTCTTCCTTTCCTGGGGCGGTCCTCATGTGAGCCAGTTTCTTTGTAGCGCTCTTATGGTTTTTGCCACTGCACTTGGGGATACTTACAAAGTTTTCCCAATTTTTTGGACTGACTGACCTTCCTTTCTTAAAGTAATGATGGCCACTCATTTTTCTTTACTTAGCTGCTTTTTTCTTGCCATAATACAAATTCTAACAGTCTATTCAGTAGGACTATCAGCTGTGTATCCACCAGACTTCTGCAAAACACAACTGATGGACCAACCCCATTTATAAGGCAAGAAATCCCACTTAATAAATCTTATTAAACCTGACAGGGCACACCTGTGAGGGGAAAACCCTTCCCCTTGACTACCTCTTGAAGCTCATCAAGAGAATGCCAAGTGTCTGCAAAGCAGTCATCAAAGCAAAAGGTGGCTACTTTGAAGAACCTAGAATATAAGACATAGTTTCAGTTGTTTCACACTTTTTTGTTAAGTATATAATTCCACATGTGTTAATTCATAGCTTTGATGCCTTCAGTGTGAATTTACAATTTTCATAGTCATGAAAATACAGACAAATCTTTAAATGAGAAGGTGTGTCCAAACTTTTGGTCTGTACAGTACATATATATATATATATATATATATATATATATATATATATATATATATATATATATATCTTTATATTTCATACAGAGCTAGATAGCCGAATAGCCAATAATTCAATTGTCTGATTCTGTAAAATCATTACAGAACCTGACAGGATATGAGACATGGTTTACATACAGTAAACCATTGCATATCTGTTAGATTTTCGTATGCTCCCCGCAATTTTCTCCGCCAGAGAGGGAAAGTCAGTGACTGAGGGCAGATATTAATAGCCTAGAGAGGGACCATGGTTATTGGCCCTGCCTGGCTAAAAAAATCTGCTCCCAGCTTCCCCAGAAAAGGCGTATCTGTAAGATGCGCCTATTCCTGCACTTAGCCTCTCTCTTCCCATTGTCCTGTAAAGGTGGCATATGGGGTAGTAAGGGGTTAATGTCACCTTGCTATTGTAAGGTGACATTAAGCCTAGTTAATAATGAAGAGGTGTCAATAAGACGCCTATCCATTATTAATCCAATAGCGTGAATGGGTAAAAAAATTACACACACATTAAGAATAAAGTATTTTAATGAAGTAGTTTAACACACAGGTTCACCATCTTTATTACACTCTCAATCCAAGAGAAGCCCTCGTTCTTCTGTAAAAATCCAAAATAAAAATGCTACAATATCCCATACCTGTCCGCTGTACAGTCAAGTATCACACTGCAATCCATCTCAAGCGGTTAAATAGTGCTAATGCTACTGCCCCGATTGTAAACCATGGAGGAATGAATGAAAAGCTGCCTGCGCAGCCTCCCCGCCTGACCAGACATGAATTCATTAGCGTGGGAAAGTTTATGAACATTTTCCCACGCTGTCAAGTTCACCTAAGGTCTGGCGGGCCGACTGCCACTGACATCACTGAGCATGCGCAGACTCACAGCCTGATGTGAGGTGAACTTGACAGTGTGGGAAAATGTTCAGATACATGTCAGCTGTTTTGAACAACTGATATGTGCCGCTAACAGCAATGCAATGCAATCATGGGCGATCACAAGATCATATCTGCACCAAAATTATATCTTTAAAAATGTCAGCTCGGCGCACATCAAGTAAGCCCATACCCAACCCAAGAACACGTAAAATGACGCTATGGGTATCGGAAAATGGCACAATTTTTATTGTCTTTTTTTAGCAAGGTTGGAATTTTTTCACCACTTAGATAAAAAGGAACCTAGACATGTTTGGTGTCTTTGAACTTGTAATGACCTGGAGAATCATAGTGGCAAGTCAATTTTAGCATTTAGCGAACATAGTAAAAAAGCAAAACAAGAAACCACTGTGGGAATCCACTTTATTGCAATTTCACCACACTTGAAATTGTTTTCCCGTTTTTTAGTACATGATATGTTAAAACCAATGGTATTGGTCAAAGGTACAACTTGTCCCACAAAAAAAACATGCCCTCTCTTGGCTATGTTGACCAAAAAATAAAAAGTTATGGCTCTGAGAAGGAGGGAATCAAAAAAAGAAAACACAAAAATGAAAATACCTTTTGTCATGAAGGGGTTAATAAATAATGTACCTTTATCTAGCACTTATGCGACTGGTGCAAAGCCTGCAGAGATACGCAAATGTGACTGCCTGTAATTTACATTAGTCTGACCTCTGAACAAAAATTAGCCACACAATGCTAGATACAGTACATTTGTACATAAGACCTTTGTGAGGGTACTTGTGAAAAATAAAGCCAGTATTTTTTTGTTTCATAAGCATAGCACATTCAAGATGAGAAAGGGTTACTTTAAGGGACGTGTATGTGGTGGTGCCCACCAAGGCCGTGTGACAGATCCGAAGGTGATTGTATCTCATTCTAGCTTTCTGTTAAAATGTGGTCAGCGCACTACACCACTAACAAACACAGAGAAGTGCGGGGATTTTGTGGGTTGGATGGCAGACAAAGGCTCCAGTGTGTTGACAAGCAGCACCACGAAGTCTTCCACAATGTTCAGTCTCGGTAGCCAAGAGGCTGGGCCTCTGAATCCTCAACCTGGTCCTCCTTCCTCCTGCAATCAATGTGTGTGATAATTGGCATAGCCTTGTGGCGGCTTTAAAGCTCGGCAAGCTGGTACGTGTTTTATGCATGGCCCACTTGCTGAACTTGGTTGTACAGCAGTTTTTAAAAACATACCCTGACTTGCCAGACCTACTTGCCTAGGTACACCGTGTTAGTGTACTTTTCCAAAAGTCAACTCAGGCTTTCGCCAGTCTAGCTTCACTTCAGCAGAGCTTTAATTTGCCTTGTCATTGACTGATTTGTGACCTGCCCACATGCTGGAATTCGACATTTCATATGTTGTCAAGGCTTAATGAGCAGCAGAGGGCAGTGTCTGAATTTCAGCTTCTCAATGCCTGTCAGAGTAACACTCAGCCCCCACACATAACAACTACCCAACCAGGAGTCTACACATTTTCTAAAATTAGTGACAGACACCAACAAAGTGGCATTAATTGCAGTAGAGTAGAACTAGTATAGTGGAGACTGACACTTCTTTCACTATAACCAACCCAGCAGATGTAGACTTCAACGGGCAAGGTGGTGGAAGCACTGTTCAGTATCTCAGAAAGCCTGGAGGGGCTAGCTGGGTGGCCTACCAAATTCCAACTCGAATAAGTAGCAGAAGGTGAAAACTGTGACCCAAGGAGGGACAAGGATGTGGCACCAGGTGCTACTCCAGGGCTGACCTACAGAAGGTGGCAGCTGACCCCCTACAGCGGGTAGGCTGCTATGACCCAAAGGAGGGATGAAGAATGCAGGCAGGCACTGTAGGGACACTGGAATCACAGGTGCAGATGGGACCAGCTGATGAACAGAAAAGCACTGGCAGTTGCGGTCTGGACAGGGTGTTAGACAGATGTGCACTGGCAAGTGCGATCTGGACCGGCTGATGGTCAGAGAACAGACAAGTATGAGCAGACAGGCACAGACGGTACAAGCAGATGGGTACAGGGTAGACTAGCAGATGAGCAGACCTGAGGAACCTGACAACTAGCAAGCATGCAAGGCAAACTAGCAACATAGCTCAGCTAAGCATAGCTAAATACAAGAAGTTACCCAGCTATAAGTTTAGTGCTTAGGGAGCATGCATGTGCCCTAAGCACAGTGCACGGGCCTACTACTGAACCTTGGGGGACATTGGCACATAGGGGGCAAGATGAGGAGGTGATGTGTGAGTGGAAGACAATGGATGTCCTGTCTGTTAGGTATGAGTAGATCCAACAAAGGGCCAAGTCTGTAATGCCAACAGATCAGAAAGTCTGTAGTAAGAGGGAATAGTCCACTGTGTCAAAGGTAGATGCCAGGTACAGGAGAAGGAGAACAAACTCGCTTCGATTTCATTTGGCGGTTAATAGTCATTGGTGACTTTAGTCAGGGCAGCTTCAGTGGAATGGTGCAGCCTGAAGCCAGATTATAAGTGGCCAAAGAGGGAGTAAGAGGAGAGGTAGGAGGACAGTTCAAAATGGACGTGTTGTTCCAATAGTTTGGAGGCATAGGGGAGAAATGGATGGAAGAGAAGACAACAGTGTTTAGTGACAGGTTGAAGAGGTGGGTAGGCTTGGGATGAAGACTGTGGTAAAGTTTGGAATGAAGTGTGACATTATTTTGTCAAGTTCTCATGTAGTGGGGAGCTGAGATGAGAGGAAGGGGAGGGGAGCTGGTGGATGGAGGAGAGAATTGAAAGTACTGAATAACTGGTTAGGGTTGTGAGACAGGTATGATATGAGGGACGAGAAGTTGTTTTTTTTTTGCTACAGTGAGCAACAGCATTTTTATAACTTCTGTTACTGGACAGGCTACTCCACTCCCTTTCTTTGGCAGCCATACAGCGGTACGTTGTAGATGAGGGCCAGAAAGAACATATGCTCCAGTAGATGTCAAGCACTGCATCAAGTGACCTCTGCTCTTCTTCCTCCACCTTAACATCACTCACAGTACAATCCTCAGTGGTGTCACCCCAATTACCCTTGTTTTCCCAACCTTGTTGGGAACCACAAATGGCTGAGTCTGCAGGTGTGTTCACACAATGTATGCCATGGGCATGGGAAGTGTACTCCAAAGATTCACAGAGTCAAGAGGAGGAATCCATCTGTACAGCCAAGTTGTTTCTCAGTTTAATCCAGGGCTGGACAAAGTTGGGTCTGAGCATAATCCAAACCCTCGTCAACAGATGTTAACCAAGTTGGGTGAAGGTGATACCTTTGTGACAAGATTCAGATACTTGAGGCACCCGCGGACTATACTGTGCTATCAGGGCTGGAAGAGGAGGGTGACTCTCAGGACAAGGAGTGGAAAAACAGAGAGGATTTACATTGAGGTAAAAAATCATACTTGGTGTCAACCCAGAGGTATGCAGCTGCGTAGTTCATCAGAGGAGATGAAGGAGAAGGAAGATGCGAAGTTTACGTAGGCACAGAGCTATGTAACCATGACAACCAATGTATCCTGAGCCCCAACTCTGGCAGTGGACAGTAGCATTCGCGGTTCTGCTGTTGCCTAGCTTTGGTCTTTTTTTCTGACCGGAAAAACTCGAAAAATTACGTTATCTGTCAACTTTTTTAAAAAGGACATCGTATAGTTTCAAAAAAATGAAATCATTTGAGTACTACATGCATGAACTAGCACATGCGTGATCAACATGCATTAATCTTGGGATGTCCTTGTGCTAAAATGCAGACTAGTGGGCCCCAGCCACCACCATGCACCCCATCAACCGCATCTTCTGATTCTTCCTCCTCCCTCACCATGGCAAATGTCACACAGGTCTCCAGCTGCAGAACCTCCACTTGTTTACTCCCTACAGTTGGGGTAACTGAGAGCCTGTCAGCTGATGTCGAAGTGGTCTTGCCTGCTGTTTTTCACTGATCTTACCTACCAAGCACACCCCATCTCTCTCAATCCACCGTAACATTTCCGCCTATACCTCTCTCACAGTCCAGCAGCTTGTCATGTTCACCCTACTCGACCCTGTGTCAGCACAGCAGCAAGCCCTCATTTGTGCAGTTGTGCTCACGTAAAAGATACTTTCTTCCTACACATGGCAAAGCTAACAGCTTGAACTTTACCATCTTCAATCTACTAATAATAATCACCTTTCTTTATATATCGCAAACTTATTCCGCATAGCTTTACAAGTCAGCAGTTCATATAAAACAGTCAAAAGTTACCAAGTTTAAAACAATTAAACAATGTAAGCAAAAATTATGATGACCCTGCTCTTCAGAGCTTACAATCTACAATGAGGTGGAGGTGACACAAATTACAGGTGCTTATTTACAATGATGGTCCAAGCATCTTGAGGAAATTGGGGTAGATAAAGGCTGCATGAGGCTTTTGGGTATGGTTGAGTTTGGGTATAGTTGAGTGTGATAGGCCGTCCTAAACAAATGTGTTTTCAGGGAGCGCGTAAAAATTGTCTAAGTTGTGGTTATACTCTTAATTTTATGGGGGACAAAGGGTAAGAGGTGAGCTATCTAGGTAGGAGATTAAAGTGAGCTGGACAAAGACCAAATCAGGGGTGTTACCGTCTTTGTTTGTCTCAGAGGTTGAAAGTTGTGAGAGGCTACAAAAAGTGGCTAGAGATAGAAGCTGGGATGCAGATGGGGAGGTGGGGTTGTTGAAGTATCCTAGGATAATGGTTGGAAATTCTCAGGACATGAAGTGTGGCAGCAACGCATTAAAGTGGCCAAGGAAATGGGTGGGTGAGCCTGGGGACCATTATATGACTGCTACTCTGAGGGAGAGGGGATGGAACACAAAAAAACACCTCATGAAAAGCAGACTCACCAAAACCTTGGCAAATGACAAATGCACTAGCAGGGTGCAGCAGGCCCCCACTGATAAAGGCTGGAGCAGCACAGGTGCAAGCTACGGGTGAGAACCACCCTCTCACCCCAATAATAGAAAGGTTGGCTGCCTAGTAGCAAAAATGCACACAGGTAAGGCTTGCATAAGACACTATTCACACAGATAGGTGTGATGCACAGTGTCTGGACAACCTATTGATCACGCCCATAGTATTAGCAGGCGGGCCGTCCAGCACTATATATAAATGCACCACACAAAAACCAATCCAACATAAATGGGCCCTGCCGCACCATGCAAAAAAATGATAAAAAGTGTAAAAAAGATGAAAAAATTAATTAATGCATATAATACATTAAATGAGGTATTGGTTACTGCTTTGGCCCAAATGGATAAGCTCGCAACCCAACGTCAAGGGTCCCCATTAACTTGCGAGTAATACGCTAATATCAAAAAAAGCTAATGGAGCGCCCCCAGACACAGGGCCACGTGCTCTCGGCATCGGGCCTCTCCGGTTCGGTTCTGAAGCTGTCATGGTGGCTAGACCCGGTCCGTGACCCTGCTAAGGGGCGTCCAATAAAGGTGATACAGTCTGTCAGGGATTCGTGACGTCACCTGTGGTGTTCGGTCAGGGCGACCGACGCTGCTGTGGGGTCCGCTGGGGTGATGGAATGGCAGCTGGATGGTATACCTTCCCACAGGTGAAGTATGTCCCCAGGGCTTCCCAGTAAGGTGGATGGTGATGGTGTGAGGTGCAGTCAATAACGAGGACACAAGGTTGCAGTCTCTTTACCTCTTTACTGAAGACTTCAGGATCCGCAATCCAGAGCACGCTTAACAGGGCTATCTGAGACCGGCTGGTCCAATGGGCACTTCCAGAATTCCCTTTGCAGGTGGAAATCGTTGCCTACCAATAGCGCCTGTGTGTTGTAGTGCTACCCTGCTGAGCATTTGGAATAGTCCTCACAACTTCTGTTCTCATTCGTTCTTTCTAATATGTTCCAGATGTTTCTAGTTCAACGTCCCCCAGGTATGTTATGGCTAGGACGCACCCGTATGACGGGAAGGCCTGGAGGTCTTACGGGACCCTAGAGTCGCCCCTCTCCCACTGTTGCCCCCTATGTCTTCGTAGGTGTTTAGGTTAGACAGCCAACCTATAATTAACTGTCCTGCGGAGTTTGAAGTAAGGCGTAGCGTCAGTTACTCCCTCGGTGTTCCGGTCACCTGCTACGCGCCTCAGTAGGAAGTTGCCTCAGTCTCACAGCACGACTCCTACTGGCTCTCTTTTGTGCTTGATCTCGTTTCTCACTGTCTCACAATATCCTTCGCTTCGTGTCTCTTTCTTAGGATACCACCGCGGGGTGTGCAGGCGCGGTTCCGTAACGTTCTGTTCTGGTCGCTAGGTACCTGCCAGGTTCCCACGCCTGACAGGGGCCCCTGTTATGATCCGGTGACCTTGGAGCCGCATTAATAACTTTCACTGGAGTAGGTGGTAACTGTACTGACCGCAAATCCTGATCTGACACCGCAACTAGAAGTAGCCGTGGGGTGTGCCTAACAAACCCTAGACACCTCGTCACAGCCGGAGAACTAAATACCCCTATAGATGGAAATAGGAATACTATATTGCATCAGAGCAGAACCCCAAAGGATAGGCAGCCCCCCACGAATATTGACTGTGAGTAGGAGAGGAAAGACACACGTAGGCAGAAAACAGGATTTAGCAAAAGAGGCCACTCTAGCTAAAATAGAAAAGGATAGGACAGAGTTCTGTGTGGTCAGTATTAAAACCCTTCCAAAAATATCCACAGCAGATTATACAAAAAATTCCTCCATCTAACTAAAGACGTGGAACGTATATCTGCAACTCCAGAGAATCCTACACACAGAGCAGAAATACAATCAAAAATCCAGCACACTGCATGTGTGCCATAGAAAAAAAAACCAGACACTTATCTTTGCTGAATTGGCAGCTAAGCAGGAGAAACCAGACAGAGGTCCAACACCTCCCAAGAACCATTGACAACTGGTAAAGGACTAATGAATCCTGCAAACCGAAATACCCCAGTCAGAATTGCAATCAGCAGAAACACCTGACCATGACTGCAGCCCTGGGACAACTGCATTACCACCTACAACCACCGGAGGGAGCCCAAAAGCAGAATTCACAACAGACCCCCCTGTGTCTTCTCCCTGCAACACCCCCTGCCACGGGATGTTGCCTGAATTCAACCCTGTCAGCTTCTGACTAACTTTCTATCCAACCCCTAGTTTTACCAGTGTGAGGAGGGGCCCAATATATAAAGCCTTTTGCTCCCCCTAGTGGCCGGAGTGTGAAGTGGAATGTGTGCTGGTGATACCTGGTCAGTGGAATTCCTTCAGTGCCATCAGACGTACCATCACTCCCCTTAGTGGCAGAGTGTCATACTGCAACGACCAGATCTCTGGGGCGCTGCACTCCCCCCCGGTTAAATCCAG
The DNA here is from genome assembly GCF_032444005.1 of Ranitomeya imitator. Classification (NCBI taxonomy): domain Eukaryota; kingdom Metazoa; phylum Chordata; class Amphibia; order Anura; family Dendrobatidae; genus Ranitomeya; species Ranitomeya imitator. The sequence continues at coordinate 464,516,515 of NC_091282.1, read as the reverse complement.
TACTCCTGGACTGGGAAGAAGAACAACAATACAATTCAGCAAAAGACATACAATATTTTGAAATGCTTAAAACAAGTAAATAGAACAATGCTTCCCTTTATGGGAGGTGAGGACACTTGAACGTTACAAACAAAACAAGATTAAATATTTTTAAATAACATTATGACTATAAATAACTCTTTTCACCCAACCGGGTATTCTACTCAGTGCAAATTCTGTACAGTAAATTAGCATTTCCTTTAAGGGCGTATAAGCTGAACCCACTAAAGGCCTACTATAAAATACTATAAAATAACTCAACTTGTCTTTCCTTTCTAGCTTCACCAATGCAGGACTGCCTAGCTCCTGGGCCGGGCCTACTGTCATTGTCTCTCTTTCAGCAACCAACTATCGTTCTACGGTTCTCAGGAGGACTCTCTCTCTAACCCCTACGGGTTTACTTTCAATCTTTCCTGTCCTCAATCTCTATCAGCATTATCAAACTATTCTAAAATTCAACATTATTAACATTCCAACTTTTCTCAAAGCAACATTATAACTTCAGTGCAACATGTGAACATTCCCTTTAAGAGGGAACCAAGTCTCTCTGAGGTAGTGCAGATTCTCTCTGTCTGTAAGTCCAAAGAAAGCAAGACCTTCTGCGTCATGTCCAGAAGCATTATCTTCGCAAAGTCTTCTTTCTGTGTAAAACCAGTTGTGAGCACCTTTAAGAAGGTGCAAACTATATACAAAGCAGTTTTGGATTCATTCACTGTTCATGATCCGGCAGTCTTTGGAAACAATGATAAACAAACAAAAGGAAGAGGGATCCCGGGTAAACAAAGGGATCCCTAGGAGTTAACCCTGGACGGGTATAAAGCAGCAAACAGGAAACAGTTAACTATATACATACTCGGTTCTTCGAAGTTTATTGCTGCGATGGTTGCGGTCTTACCTCGCAGACCACCCCTCTCGGCCGAGAACGGGTTGGACCCCCAATGACACACGGGGCCTGGTCTGTCTGGTGGTCCGCAGCAGGTTCTTCACTCTCTGGAACCTCAGCTGCAACCTGAAGGACTGCGCATCGCTGGATACCCCTGGCCACCCAGCCGGTCTCCCTTCGCCACCGGGTGTAAGTCACAGCATCACCAGGTCTCAGGTCACGATCCTCATCGACCGTTCCATAGCAGGGCTCCACCTCGCTCCGATTGACACGGACCTGCAAGGGCTCTCCAATCTCCTGTGGGGCGCGACTCCCTGGTCGGGTGCGGGGCCCTGAAGCGGCCGGAGTGGGTAGAGGGGGGGACACGGGAGAGAGATGGATCTCCGTCGGGTGGCCCAGCCGGGAACTCACCTGAGCGCGGGTCTCCAGGCAGCGCGCCAGCCACCGAGCTTCAGCGGCGGCCACCCAGCCATCAGGCATCCGTCCGCCGGGTTTTCCTTCAGGCAGCTCCACAGCAGTCGAGCTCTGCAGCGGCGGTGACTCCGAGGTCGCCGCGGGTGATGCATGCCTGCGCCTGGCCGGGTCGTCTCCATGTGGTGGCCTGGAAGTCGCCATGTTTGTCCCCTCCTCTGGATCTTCTTCCTGGGCTCTTTTTCGGGGGTGGCTCCGTCCCCACTGTCCCCACCCTCCATAGAGGATGAGAAGGCGGACCTCAGCGGCTGACGGGCCCGCCCTCAGGATACAACAATACTTAGACTGGGTGGCCATTATCTTTCGCACTCTTCAGTTCTTTCACACCCACTTCCACGCCCTTCTTCTTCTCCTGTGCTCCTCGTGGCGCTGTAATGGCGGCGGTTTTGGCGGGAATCTTGCGGCAATCAGCAATACACACTCATTGCAATAAATCACAGTCCAAACACGTTTAAATCACAATTCCAAGGCACACATGACCTGCTTTTCAGGCTTAAGTATGATCCTGTTCGTGACGCCAAGTTGGAGCGCCCCCAGACACAGGGCCACGTGCTCTCGGCACCGGGCATTTCCGGTTCGGTTCTGAAGCTGTCACGGTGGCTAGACCCGGTCCGTGACCCTGCTAAGGGGCGTCCAATAAAGGTGATACAGTCTGTCAGGGATTCGTGACGCCACCTGTGGTGTTCGGTCAGGGCGACCGACGCTGCTGTGGGGTCCGCTGGGGTGATGGAATGGCAGCTGGATGGTATACTTTCCCACAGGTGAAGTATGTCCCCAGGGCTTCCCAGTAAGGTGGATGGTGATGGTGTGAGGTGCAGTCAATAACGATGACACAAGGTTGCAGTCTCTTTTCCTCTTTACTGAAGACTTCAGGATCCGCAATCCAGAGCACGCTTAACAGGGCTATCTGAGACCGGCCGGTCCGATGGACACTTCCAGAATTCCCTTTGCAGGTGGAAATCGTTGCCTACCAATAGCGCCTGTGTGTTGTAGTGCTACCCTGCTGAGCATTCGGAATAGTCCTCACAACTTCTGTTCTCGTTCGTTCTTTCTAATATGTTCCAGATGTTTCTAGTTCAACGTCCCCCAGGTATGTTATGGCTAGGACGCACCCGTATGACGGGATGGCCTGGAGGTCTTCCGGGACGCTAGAGTCGCCCCTCTCCCACTGTTGCCCCCTATGTCTTCGTAGGTGTTTAGGTTAGACAGCCAACCTATAATTAACTGTCCTGCGGAGTTTGAAGTAAGGCGTAGAGTCAGTTACTCCCTCGGTGTTCTGGCCACCGGCTACGCGCCTCAGTAGGATGTTGCCTCGGTCTCACGGCACGACTCCTACTGGCTCTCCTTTGTGCTTGATCTCGTTTCTCACTGTCTCACAATATCCTTCGCTTCGTGTCTCTTTCTTAGGATACCGCCGCGGGGTGTGCAGGCGCGGTTCCGTAACGTTCTGTTCTGGTTGCTAGGTACCTGCCAGGTTCCCATGCCTGACAGGGACTCCCCTGTGTCTTCTCCCTGCAACACCCCCTGCCACGGGATGTTGCCTGAATCCAACCCAGTCAGCTTCTGACTAACTTTCTATCCAACCCCTAGTTTTACCAGTATGAGGAGGGGCCCAATAAATAAAGCCTTTTGCTCCCCCTAGTGGCCGGAGTGTGAAGTGTAATGTGTGCTGGTGATACCTGGTCAGTGGAATTCCTTCAGTGCCATCAGACGTACCATCACTCCCCTTAGTGGCAGAGTGTCATACTGCAACGACAAGATCTCTGGGGCGCTGCACTAACATAGAGAAACTCAAGAAAACACATAATGAAAAGCAGACTCACCAAAACCTTGTCAAATGACAAATGCACTAGCAGGGTGCAGCACGCCCCCCACTGATAAAGGCTGGAGCAGCACAGGTGCAAGCTACTGATGAGAACAACCACCCACTCACCCCAATAATAGAAGGGTTGGCTGCCTAGTAGCAAAAATGCACACAGGTAAAACTTGCATAAGACACTATTCACACAGAGAGGGGATGGAACATCCCGATGGGATGATCCTCAAAAGAAAAATGGTGTCCAATTGGCCTGCATTTATTTATTTGATTAAAAACAGGATTGTAGTTGGCAACAAGGAGTGTAGAGTTATCGTGGAGTTAGTAGTGATCGCACTGTGGGATATACACATATTCCATGTGTTCTAATCCGGAGGTGGCTAAGCTGTATGCTCACTATCACTTTTCAGAGAAATAATTATTGTGAACAGCTTGCAGCCTCATCAGATGATCATCGCCCAATTGTGTCATTATCTGGACGATAGGGGTCAGTTGAGAGCTATTCACTATAAAGATCACAGCGCTTTTTTTCTGCATCACTCACTGCCTGTGATCTTTGTGATTATTGCATGGACACTCCAATATGTTGACCACAGAAATGCAGCCTTTCTGCCTGGTGGATTCACACAGTTTCCGAAAGCTGATGGCTGTTGCAGTCCCCCAGTACCAGTTACCCAGTCACCATTACTTCTCTAAGAAAAATGTTCTGCGCTACAGCAGCAAGTCGCAGACAACATCACCCATTCCCTGAAAAATTCTATGTCTGCCAGGGTGCATTTCAACTCTGGCACCTGGACTAGCAATCATGGACAGGGGTGTTACATCTCAATGATTGGGCACTGGGTGATGCTGGTGGTAATGGGGGCAGTCGGGTAGGGGCTGTTACACAAGTCTTGCAATCCCCACGGCTTGCAGGGCTTTTGGGGATGGAGAAATAAACCACTAAACGTCATATGATGGAAAAGTTAACTACTAGACAACAGGGGTTGGAGAACTAAAATACTAAACAGCAAGGGTTGTAGAATGACACCACTACACACCATAAGATGGATAGCTAAGCTAATAGACAAGTGGCTTTGGAGAACTAAACTGCTAAACCGCTATGATTGTGTCATGATCCGTTCCGGAGTTTAGTCTTGTCTGCTCTTTCTCTGGGTGGATCATGCCAAGGGTTAACTTTGCTCTGCCTCATTCTGGGCTCGGGTTTGCTATTTAGCTTCCAGGTATCCAGAGGGTGGTGTCAGCTATAGCTCTGTCTTTGGTGTGTGAACCTGACTCTTGAAGCCCTTGATTTGTCCTACTGTGAACCCTGACTTGTCCTGTGTCTGTTATCTTCCCCTGCTTGCCCTTTCCCAGTGTCTCCTTGTTTGTCTGTATATCTGCTTGACTCCCTGGTTCTGATCTCTTGGCTTGGCTTTTTGACTCCGCTTCAGTTTGTCCCTATTGTACCGTATTTTGCCCGTCCTGGTTTACTGATCCCTTGCTATGTCCTGACTATCCATTCTGTCTAAATCCTTTTGTACTGTTGTGCTCTGACGTTGTTTTCCTGACCTTGCTCTTGCCACTAGGTGGCGTCTGTTCAGTTGCTCTGTGTGTGCAGTCTGGCTTCCCTACCAGGCTCCCCCTGGTGGAGGATGTGCTGTACTGCACTGCAGCTGCATGACAGATTGCAGAACAAAGCAAACTAACACCAGAACATGGAGAACTAAACTAATAGACAACAGGGGTTGGAGAACTAAACTACTAAACAATTTGGGTTGGAGAACTAAACTAGTACACACCAGGATATGGAGAACTTAAGTAGTAGACACCAATGTGCCACTAGACGCCAAGTCTTGGAATCCCCAGGACTTGAGGAACAAACCTCTGTATATAACATTTCCTCCAGTGCTTCTGCCTCCTCCACCTCCGCTAGGGCCTCCACATACACCCTCAACCTCCACTTTAATGAAATACACATTGCAACACTGCAGAGAGAATCCCCCCACCTCCATACTGCACAGCCATGGCTCACTGCAATCAGGCAGTGTTTACATTAATATGCCTTGGAGATCGCAGTCATGCAGATCAACAATTGTTTACAGCTATCCATGCCAAGTTTGAGCAATGGCTGTCTACACTCAACCTGGAGCCATTAAAGGCCACGTACAATAACGGTGCAAACCTGGTGGCAGCACTACACTGGGCCAACCTTACACACATGCCTTGCATGGCTTGCATCCTCAATATGATGGTACAGCAATTCCTGCACCACTGTCACAGCATGGATGCGCTGCTGTAGAAATCACTGTCGTGTGCTGACTTCCACCATTCCACCTCAGTTGGTATAGAGATCTTTCGGTCTACAGGTTAACACACCGTGAAATTAAACTCTGCGCATTTTGCAGCAACTCTTGCAGCAGTGCCGAGACCTGGTGCAGTATGTCATTTTTCATAGCCTGGCACAACTCAGTACGGACGTGGTGCAATTCACACTTGGACACAGATGAAGGACCTCTGCACCTTCTGCATGTTTTGTTAATGGCTAGTAAGATGGTTAGCGGTGATGATGCCATCATCAGCATCATTATTACTGTCGTCTATATGCTGGAGCACACTTTAAATTTTCTGGGTGGGGAAGTGGTGATGGTGGTCCCGGGGAAGAGGAAGAAGAAGAGGAGGATACCTTTAGGGTTGATAATATCTATAAGTTCAAGTCTCACAGGTGGTTGCTATGAGAGAAACAAATGGAGAGCGACCATGAAAAGGACAAGAAGGAAGACGTGATGGACATGCAACAGTTAGGAGATGACTTGAAGATGATAATGATTCCCTCTATGTTGTCCATGGTTGTCAGGAGGGAATGGAGGAAGAAAGCTTGAGTGTTGTCCCGCCACCAACACTCTGCGGAGTTGGACCTCATGAAAGAGTCCGAATGATGAGCGACTTCTTGCAGCAGTATCTGCAACATGATTGTTATTGTTAACTGCAACAAGTATAAGAGAAAGGACGGCACTAGAGCAATACGAAATCCAACAGGCAGGACTGATAGCAGACAACTGAATGTCAGGCTTCACGAATGCTGAGGGTTATGGTGCTCTGCATACCAAATGCTAAACGAAAGTCCATATGTAACCAAGAAGAGAGAACATATGCGGCACTCACCCCAAGATAGCAGTGAAAATCGTGAACTTTATTGGAGAAGATATGTGAAGTACATCCGCCAGGACATCAGGTATATAGGAGGGTGACCCCTCGAAGCACTTAGTGTGCGAAACGGCCGTCGTCCGTACTCCAATACCGCACCCTCCTATATACCTGATGTCCTGACGGATGTACTTCACATATCTTCTCCAATAAAGTTCACGATTTTCACTGCTATCTTAGGGTGAGTGGGGTGGTTATTGTTACCCATATAGTTATTATGACTCAAAATAGTGCTGACTTGCCAGTGTGTTCTATCCACAATACAAAAGTAAATTTTGCCAGTTGTATTCCCCAGAAAGGGACGAACCCATTCTGCAGTATCAAAACATGCTGGAAGTCAATATTGACAGTGGTTATTCCCAAGACAGTATTGAGGCACACAGTTTGCATTGCAGTGATAGCCTTCCAACCATAGAAATGTTAAGTTTTCAATGCAAAAACATTGCAGCCTTGCAGCGCTGTAGTTTTGTGTTTCAACCCCATCAAGGACAGCATCTGCAAAGAGTTTGTTCCACCCCTGTTTGCGAGGGTTTACTCACAATAATTATTTTTCTACCCACACTATAAAGACATACACATATTGAACTTAGATTGTGAGTCCCAATGGTGACAGTGCCATTAATGTCTGTAAATGTTTGTTAAGCAAATGTTGAATTATTGGCGCTATATAAGTGCTAAAACTAAAAAAATATAAAATTGATGCTCATCCACACTCAGGTGGCACACATATCAGTTTTGTAGATTGCTATTGTGAGAAAAATGTAACATGGGTATTTGACTCAAAGAGAGTGGAGGACTGACGGTAATGTAGGCCTACTTCTACAGGCAACACACATGAAGGAGACCCAACCAGGAATGTACATATTTACAAACATTTATTGGCAGACACCAACAAATTGACATCAATTTCACCACAGTAGAAATGGTCTAATAGGGAATGACAGGTTTTCCACAACAACCAACCCTGCAGAAGGACACCAAACCAGGAGTGTTCACATTTAAAAAAATTTGTGACAAACACCAACAAAGTAGCATCAATTTTACCACAGTAGAAATATTATAATATGGACCAACAGGTCTTCAACGACAAAAACCCAGCAGATGGACACCCAAGCAGGACTGCTCACATTTCCAAAAAATTGTGTTAAAATCTCCAGCAGCAACAGCAGGCACATAAGCTCCACTAAAGATATCAGAGACTGCAATTATGCGAGAAGAATGCAGCACACTAAAACCTACAATATCCAGTAACAGAAGTTGTCAGTTTTCTTTTGATAGGACGTCACGTTGTTGGTTCATTAGTGCTTTTCAGAAACATTAACACCTACCCCACATACACCTTCAACACCAAGGCTAATCCTCCTTCCACCACAACCTTGCTTTTTCCCAGTCATGTTGCTCAGATAGAGTGCTATGACAACACAACAACTAAAAATGAGATTTGTTTACTCTGCACAACCTCTGCACACAGCTGAAATTCAGCGGCACAAAATTAGAAGGTGAAATATGGCGTGATGAATCACGTTACTCACCGAAGAAAGAATTGTTTCAGTGTGGATGAGACCTGTATGACAAAGAGGATCTACTCCCAAAAATTTCAAAGTGAGATGTCCCCTACTGTATGACATTAATAACCAACAAATTTTTGGGGGGCCTGTGGATGAGGCCTGTATAACATTGACCAGATGCTACAAACAATTTCTAATTGAGATGTCCCCTACTGTATTACATTAGCAACATAATATTTTTGGGGGGCCTGTCAGTGAGGCTTGTATAGCATTGACTACATGTTCCAAACAATTTCAACAATGTTAGTAACAGAAGAAAGAATAGTTTAAGTGTGGATGAGGACTGGATGACAAAGAAGATATGCTCTAAAATTTTTTGAAGTAGATGTCTCCTACTGTATGACATTAGTAACCAACAAAATTTTGGGGGGCCTTTGGTTGAGGCTTGTATAACATTGACTAAATGCTGCAAACAATTTTTAAGTGAGCTGTCCCCTACTGTATTACGTTAATAACAGAAGAATTTTTGGGGGGTCTGTTGATGAGGCCTGTATAACATTGACTAGATGCTACAAACAATTTCTATGTGAGATCTCCCTTTCTGCATCACATTAATAGCATAAAAATTATTTTTAGTGTGGATAAGGCCTGTATAATCTAGGAGATGGTCTGTGTTGTTGGAAATCCCTCTTTCCTACAGTTGCTGCTAGTAAAGTGCAGGTTTGCTGGGCAAATGTGGCCGACATGTCATTAGGTGCACTGATTAGGAAAAGGGGCATGACGACATAGGGAATGGGGACGTACAACAGGATCAATAACAGGGCAGCTATGGGAGGTATGAGATCCAGGATCCAGCCTACAGCGATTAGTCGTTTGGACAGAACCAATTACCAGAGAGCATTTGATGCTTGTCAGAAGATAGGTGTAACAAATTCGTGTATCAAGCTAGGCATAAAAGAGGCCTGTGTGAAATTGGTTGTCAAAGATGCACATAATCTAGAAGATAGGCTTAAAACAAATTCAAACTCAGATCTCAGCTGCTGTATAACTTGTAAAAAAATAAAAAAATGTGTAACCTCTTCACACAGAACAATTTCAACACCACTAAATGACAAGGTTGAATATAGTGAGCTGTATGACGTTTAGCAGCAAAAAAATATATATTGTAATGTGCATGAGGTCTGCAGAGAACTTCATGTCACCGCCACAACATGACAATGTAGGATACGGCAGGCTGTATCACGTTTTTTCGCTCCCCCTCCTTCCCAGAGCCATAACATTTTTATTTTTTCCATCAATATGGCCATGTGAGGGCTTATTTTTTGTGAAACAAGTTGTACTTTTGAACGATACCATTGAATTTACCATGTCGTGTACTAGAGAACGGGAAAAAATTACAAGTGCTGTGAAATTGCAAAAAAAGTGCAATCCCACACTTGTTTTTTGTTTGGCTTTTTTGCTAGGTTCACTAAATGCTAAAACTGACCTGCCATTATGGTTCTCCAGGTCATTATGGGTTCATAGACACCAAACATGTCTAGGTTCTTTTTTATCTAAGTGGTGAAAAAAAATTCCAAACTTTGCTAAAAAAAAAAATTAGCTAATTTTCCGTTACCCGTCCCTTTTTTGTGATCTGGGGTTGGGCTTTTGCATGCCGAGCTATCGTTTTTAATTTTACCATTTTGGTGCAGATACATTCTTTTGATCATCGCCCATTATTGCATTTTAATGCAATGTCGTGGCGATCAAAAACTGTAATTCTGGCGTTTTGACTTTTTTTCTCGCTAGTATGTTTAGCGATCAGGTTAATCCTTTTTTTTATTGATAGATCTGGCGATTCTGAACATGGCGATACCAAATATGTGTAGGTTTGATTTTTTTATTGTTTTGTTTTGAATGCGGCGAAAGGGGAGTGATTTTAACTTTTATATATTTTTTTTTCATTTTTTAAAAACATTTTTTAAAATTTTGGCACGCTGCCATAACTCAATCTCCTCTGCTCCATAGAGGCGATGCTCAGATCACCTCTATGTAGTAGAATTACAGCAATGCTATGAGCGACGACCACAGGGTGGTGCTCATAACAATCTGGCATCGACAACCATAGAGGTCTTCAGAGACCTCTGGTTGTCATGCCGATGCACATATGACTCCCGATCATGTGACGGGTCACCGGTGCACGCATTTCTGGCCGGATGGCCGGAAGCGCTTGTTAAATGCCACTGTCAGAGTTTGACAGTGACATTTAACTAGTTAATATGCACGTGCGGATCGTGATTCCACCTGCGCCTATTGCGGGCACATGTCAGCTGTTCAAAGCATGACAATGGAGATTGCAGTCATACAGATCAACAATTGTTTACAGCTATCCATGCCGAGTTTGAGCAATGGCTGTCTACACTGAACCTGTTGCAGCGTTTTGTCATATACAACTATGCTGAATTGTATTTTTTAAAGAGATTTTAACTGACTCTATTTCCTTGTTGAAAGAAATGAGTTTGTTTTCCTCTTCTTTGATGATGATTAGTTGCATTAGTTTTTTGGAGCAGTTGGAGAGGATTTGGTTCTATTGATCAACAAATGCAGGTGAGTAAATTGTAGTTAGTATTTTTTTCAGCCCCTGATTGTCTGAGCCAATGATTGGTCTGAGCAGTGTCGTATGTACATATACTGTATATACACGTGTCTGTAAATATGTGAATACAGTGGAATGTAAAAGTTTGGACACCCCTGGTCAAAGTTACTGTTATTGTGAACAGTTAAGCAAATTGAAGATGAAATGATCATTAAAAGACCTAAAGTTAACCCCTTCACGACCGCCGGAACACCTTTTAATGGCGGCAATTAAGGGTAGTTATGCCTCGGCGCCGTTTTTTAACGGTGCTGAGAAATAAGTGTATAGCGCCCCCAGCATTGGAATTTCTCCGAGGTCTCGGCTACCATGGCTAAAGTTAGGGTTGGGCTCGGGTTAGGGTTGTGGTTATGGTTGGGATTACGGTTAGGGTTGGGATTAGGGTTAGGGGTGTGTTTGGGTTAGGTTTGTGGTTATGGTCATGGTTGGGGTTGGGATAAATGTCAAGAGTGTGTTGAGGTTAGAGTTGTGGTTAGGGTTGGGGTTGGGATTAGTGTTAGGTTTGTATTAGGGTTAGAGTTAGAATTGGGGGCTCCACTGTTTAGGTACATCAGGGGGTCTCCAAACGCAGCATGGCTCCACCATTGATTCCAGCAAATTTTGCTTTCAAAAAGTCAAGCGTTGCTCCTTACCTTCTGAGCCCTGGGGTATCGGCGTACTAAGGGAAAATTGCACAGCAAATTTTGTGGTCCATTTTTTCCTGATACCCTTGTTAAAATTTAAAAAAAATTGGTTCCAAAGTAAATTTTGGGGGAAAAAAGTAATAAAATGTTCATTTTTTCATTCCACATTGCTTTAGTTCTCATGAGGCAAATGAAGGGTTAATAAACTTCTTGAATGTGGTTTTCCGCACCCTAAAAATAGGCTTTGTAAATTTTCTTAGAAAAAGGAGAAATCACTGGTAAACTTTTAGCCCTTATGACATCCAAACAAAAAAAAAATTAAGTTTCCAAGTTTGTTCCGATGTAAAGTTGACATGTGGGAACTGGGAAATGTTATTTATTAACTATTTTGCATGACACCACTCTCTGATTTAAGGGTACAAAAATTAAAAGTTTGAAAATTGCAAAATGTTTAAAATTTTTGCCAAATTTTCATTCTTTTCATAAATAAACGCAAGTTATATCGAATAAATTTTACCACTAACATGACGTACAATATGTCATGATAAAAACCAACTCAGAATCAGTGGGATACATTGAAGCGTTCTAAAGCTATAACTTCATAAATTGACAGTGGTCATGATGGAAAAATTTGTTTGGTCATTAAGAACCAAATTGGCTCTGTCACTAAAGGGTTAAAAATGACACCTTTCTTTTATATTTTAGCCTATTTTAGCCTGGGATTAGTAGCATAGTGTCAGACTGCCAACCTGCGCTCCCCACTCTGCTCAGTCAGTGTAATGTCTCGTTCAGACTTCTATGTGTGCAGTGAAGTCTGAATGAGGATTTACTGCTCATTGTCTTAAACCATCCCTTCTATTACTAGATTTTTTTTTCTAAATCAACTCAAGGACTAACTTAAAAAGTCTGTATTGCTTGGTGTAATAATACTTTACGGAGGCCAATAAATAAACAGATGGTTCCATAAATTAGAACACAAAATTTCCATGCGCCCGCTAGAAGAAATGTAATAGTAGAAATCCATATCTACATTTATAATAAAAAGATAGAATAGGAGTGCTTTAAGACAACTATTTGTCAAACCTAAGTTCTAACGTCTAACATGGAAGAAGGATTTTTTTTTTCAGTGTATAAATGACTATCCTCATGGTAAAGTATCCTCATATTTAAAGAGTTTCCTGAAATAAATGGTAGGAAGTACTTCAGAGAGCGCTTCTCGAAGGCTTTAGAGCAGCACATTTTTTAAGTATATCTGCATTCATAGTAAGTAAATAAAGTAAGTAAGTGAAGTAAATGGAGCATGTGATATACTGTTCTCTTGTCTCAAGCTTTCATCTTCCGTTGTCTGATTCATTCTTCTGGAGGCCCCCAAAACGCAGCAAGATAAGTAGAGTGTATGTTATATCTAAGTTTACAGCTGGGTGGAGAGAGGTCATTTATAAAAAGCATACCGTGCAAAGTTCCCACCATTGCAATTCCTTGGTATGCCTGGTTATTTTCCATATTATTTAGACATGTCTGGTCTATGATCACTTTATGAAGAACTTGGCCTATTCACATATTGGTATAAGAATGCTGTCATGAGATAAATGTCATTTTCACATAAAAGAAGAGGAAAAGTGTAGTTTCTAAAGGAACAGATTATTAAATATGCTGTATATTACTTATGTACATTATGTTATACCTATCAAAGTGTAAATGAAAATGTACAAAGTTAAATATAATAATATAAAAACATTTTGTGCGATTTTATTTTGTTCTTATTATTAAATTTAAAATACATGTATGTTAACCCCTTCACGTCATACGCCGTACATGTACAGCGCATGTTATATTTTCCCCTTTGATCTGGGCTCCGGCGGTGAGCCCACATCTTTCCCAACACATTTCAGCTACAGCTATTTTGAACAGCCGTGGGTGGATTGTGATTAACCCATTCAAACTCTGTTAGAGGCATTTAACGCGTGCTTTCGGCCATTGGGCCAGAAATCCGCCCCCTGGTGACCCCTGTCACGTGATCGCAGGTCACCTCTTGGTTGTCATGACAACCAGAGGTCTTCTACACACCTCTATTGTTGTCATTGCCAGCTTGCTATGAGCGTCACGCTGTGGTCAGCGCTCATAGCAAATCAGCAATTCTTCTACATATAGGTGATCTGATCATAGCCTGTAAGACCAGTCTCACACGTCCAGATAATTCCGGTACTGGAAAAATCGGTACCGGAATTATCCGTGTCCGTGTGCCCATGCGTTTCTGTGGCACATCAGTGTGGCACACATGCGGCACACGTGTGTCACCCGTGTGCCGACTGGGTACCACACACACCGTGCAGGAGACAGCACTAGAGATAAGCGCTGTCCCCGGCATCTGGTGCTGCAGCTGCCATTCATATCTTCTCTGCAGCAGCGTTTGCTGTAGAGAAGATATGAATAATTCTTTTTTTTTTTGTTTCTCGTGTTTAAAATAAAGATCCCTATGGGAGGTGGAGCCGCATATTCATGACTATAATGGGCGGCTCCACGTGACCGCTCATACAGTAAAAGGTGCGGCCAGGACAGGAAGCAGCGCCAGCGAGGGAGCCAGGTGAGTATTTTAATAACAGCGGGCGGGCGCACAGGGGGTTGGAGGGGGGAGGGGACGGGGATCTTTATTTTAAACACGAGAAACAAAAAAAAAAAGGATTATTCATATCTTCTCTACAGCAAACGCTGCTGCAGAGAAAGATATGAATGGCGGCTTCAGCACCACGTGGGGGGGACAGCGCTTACTGTAGCGCTGTCTCCTGCACGGCACACGGACTGCACACGGACAACGTCTGTGTGCGGTACGTGTTTTACACGGACCCATTGACTTTAATGGGTCCGTGTAATCCGTGCGCTCCCACGAACACTGACATGTCTCCGTGTTTTCCAAACGGACACACGGTCCGTGAAAACACGCTGACATGTGCAGAGACACATTGATTTCAATGTGTCTATGTGAGTCAGTGTCTCCGGTACGTGAGGAAACTGTCACCTCACGTACCGGAGCCACTGACGTGTGAAACCGGCCTAAGTAGCAGAGCTGATTGGGTTATGTCAGCTTGTAGTCTCCCATGGAGACTATTGAAGTATGCCAAGAGTGAAAAAAAAAATGTTTTTAAAAATATTTAAAAAATATAAAAAAATATAAACATTCAAATCATCCCCCTTTTGCCCCACTCAGAATAAAATGAAAAAAAAAAAATCAAACATACACATGTTTGGTATCGCCACTTTCACAATTACACGATCTATCAATAAAAAAAGGATTAACCTGATCAATGAGAAACAAAGTCAAAATTCCAGAATTAAATGTATTTGGTTGCTGTAACATTGCATTAAAATGCAATAATGGGTGATCAAAAGATCGTATCTGCACCAAAACGATATTATTAAAAATGTCAGCTATGCAAAAACTAAACCCTCATCCAACCTGAGATCACAAAAAATGGAGATGGTAATGACCTGGAGAATCATAATGGCAGGTCAGTATTAGCATTTAGTGAACATGGTAAAAAAAAAATCCAAACAAAAAACAATTGTAGAATTGCACTTTTTTTTTCAATTTCACTGCAATTAGAATATTTTTCCCATTTTCCAGTACACGATATGTTAAAACCAATGGAGTCATTCAAAAGTACAACTTGTCCCACAAAAAAACAAGCCCTCACATGGCCATATTGACCAAAAAATAAAAAAGTTATGGCTCTGGGAAGAAGAGTAAAAAGGGAGATTTGAAATTTTATATATTTTTTATATTTTTAAAAACATTTTTGTTTACTTTTGGCATGCTTCAATAGTTTCTATGGGAAGCTAGAAGCTGCCATAACTCAATTGGCTCTGCTACATACAGGCGATGATCAGTTCACCTGTATGCAGCAGAATTGCTGACTTGCTATGAGTGGCGACCACCAGGCAGCGCTCATAGCAATCAGGCAGTGACAATCATAGCGGTCTGCTGGAGACCTCTGGTTGTCATGCCAACTCATAGGCGACCCGCGGTCATGTGACACGGGTGCCAATAGTAGGGATTTCTGGCGCGCTTGTTAGAAGTGTGTGTTAAATGCCACTGTCAGAGTTTGACAGCGGTATTTTATGGGTTAACAGCAGCAGGTGGATTGTGATTCCTCCCTTGGCTGTTAGCGCCACATGTCAGCGGTTCAAAACAGCTGACATGTGCCAGGAAATATGTGGACTATTCGCCGGAGCCCACATGAAAGGGAGAGTATCCTACATTGGCGTATTATTACGCCCGATGTCGAAAAGGGGTTAATAATTATGGTAATCCTAATTTACCTAAAACAGGAAAGGTTTATTCTGATTTCATGCAGATATTGAGAAAAAAATGCAGATGTGTCTTTTTATATAGGGAACGTAAACCTCTGGGTTTAACTGTAAATAATTGATGAAACCACCACACATATCATTCATGGAGGGGGTGGCTGCCTAGTATTTTAAAGGCACATGGATGAGGCTTGTATAAGGTGCCTGTCACCTACAGTATAAAGGTGTAGTGCACAATGTCTGGCTTACAACATATTAGCGGCCCTCATGCTATTAGATCAGGAGATCCACACAGCACTATATAGGTGCACACCACATAGACAGATACCCCAATTTCCCAAGCCAACACTAAGGGGCCTAGCTGCTCTCTGCATAAGATGAAAAACTTCCATAAAACAATGAAAAATCTGTAAAGAATAAATGGGGTATTGGCCAATATTTTGGCCAAGATATGCAACCTTGCAACTCAAGTGACTGGTGCCATGTATACAAGCCTTATCATGTGTATTTGTAATAATAGGCAACCCCCCCTCCATGAATTGATGAATTGGTAGGTTGTGAGTGGTGGTAAGTGGTGGTCTCATCAGTATTTTGCACCTGTGTTGTCTCCGCCTTTATCATGGGGACCTGTGGTAGCCTTCAGTTCATTACTGTTGTGATGTGTGTTGGTAAGTAAGGCTAACTTTTTTTTTCTTTGGTGTTCTTGAATTTTATATCCTTTTTGGTGAGTTGTTTTTCGTTTTAGTGTAGGGATTCCCAAGAAAATGAGGACCCTTGTGGATGTTGTGAGCTTGCTTATTTTGGCCAAATATTAGTCAATATACTCCTGGGCAACCTGACCAGTGTTAAATTCAGGGTGTCACCGCAGACACTGCATTACACATATCAGGGCATCTCATGCATGTAATGAGTAATATGTAGATTTGCTGCTAGAAATACTATACTGTAGTTGTATGCTCCTTATTAGTTTTGCTGGCACACAGTATTTTATTCCTGCAGATTAATGTCCAGTAATTACACCACTTATCCCCCAAACCTACAATGTTGATAACAGTACAGTTGTGACTCACACTATTTCTATGACGTTGTATTCTGTTTTGTACTAGGTTGATGGCTAAAAAAAGCTTGAAGATACGACAGCGTTAAAGCCCTATAGCATAATGATCCCTGCAAAAATCTGGTCTAGTGTTTATGTGATCTAGAAAGACAAGAACATTTAGTATCTTTTCAACCCACCACTTGCATCAAAATAAATCACTTTCCAAATAAATGAATTCTTGTACTGTTATCCTGTCCTTAATTAACCATGTATTAGAATGTTTAACCAATAGCATTAACTGGATAAGAAGAGATTTTTTTTAAAGGATGCAGATTCGTGATTAGTAATACTCTGAACAGGCTTCCTCCTCTGTTTTATATATCTCACAGGCCTGCCCAGTCGTGCAGACAGTTGTTCAATTACATATACTAGAAATGAATTAGAAAGAGACACAAAAAGGAGTTAAAAGCAGGTCTGGCACACAAACCTCACCAGCCCTGATACTATATTGCCACCGAAGAATAGGGGCTGGAGTGAATTTTGCTATACTTGGTCACACCCATCCTGACCCCCCTACACATGCAAAACACACTATTAACATAATAAGGAAACTAAAAGTAAAACATACAGTAGAACACCCTCACTCCCCCAAAAAATCACATGGTTACACACAGGCTGTACTCTCCTTCATCAGTAAAGAACAAATGTACTCTGCTACTATACAAACACCTATATAACTGATAAGACCACATACAGTGATAATATAGTTGTCATAAGCTAGTTCTACAGAAGCACTGTGCAGATTATCACTTCTCTACTGTCCCCTCTACCTTCCAACTGTCCCACATTTGTATTCTAGATATAGATCAATGTTCCTCGTATAGAATTATTTTTAAGATAGCATTACATAATTTTCCGGCCAAGCTGGAAATGCAATCATTTAGTATTTCTAATATTATAAAGCTATGTGCACACAATCCAGAAGTGTCAGCGCTCTGGACATAGCACATCTTCACCATGAATATACCACTGCCGTCTATTGAACGCAGGTGAATCCACATGTGATCACTGAACCGTGCGGATTCACCACATCCAATAGATTCTATTGGTGACATTTCTCTTGCGCAGACTCGCGTCTCTACAAGAGATATTCTATAAAGGCACGGATGATTGACCTCGTGGAGACCAAAACATCCAACACCGCGGAGACACCATCACGTGTTTCTCAACGCAGTGATCCAGTACACTGCCCACAAATATGCAAATGCATGTAGAGGAGCTGCAGAGACACCATCACATGTTTCTCAACGCAGGCAGTGAATAGCCAGGCCTTTCCCCGGGAAGGAACAACCAAGGGAAGGGCAGCATCCAATAAAGCACCTATGCCAAGCATGGTATCCATCCACAGACAGCTGTTTTGGGGTTTTTGCCCTTCATCAGTGTGGAGTAGGAAACTGGCTATCAGGAGCAGTGCCTAGTAGAAAGTCTATACATGCACGGATGATTGACCTCGTGGAGACCAAAACATCCAACACCGCGGAGACACCATCACGTGTTTCTCAACGCAGTGATCCAGAACACTGCCCCCAAATATGCAAATGCATGTAGAGGAGCTGCGGAGACACCATCACGTGTTTCTTTATTGGATGCTGCCCTTCCCTTGGTTGTTCCTTCCCGGGGAAAGGCCTGGCTATTCATTGCCTGCGTTGAGAAACACGTGATGGTGTCTCCGCATCTCCTCTACATGCATCTACAAGAGATATTGACATGCTGCAGTCTGGATAGATGCGTCACATATCCGTCTCCGCGGGTGAGCCGAGGGTGTCTGTGGACGCATAGTGGACAAGGGATTTCTTGAAATCCACTCCACTATGCTGTAACATCTGGACATTGCGGGTTTGATGCTGCACAAGTACAGTTCGTGGGCACATGTCCTAAGTGATGTAGACTCATCTTTGCTTACACTGTATTGTCATTTGCTAAAACTGAAGCCTGTATAGCTTTCCTTCAAATGATACTTGTTATTTAACCTGTATTTATATCTTCGCTAGATTGTAACAGAAAAAATATTTCAATAAAATGAAAATACATAAAAAAGCTGCATTTACTCTGCATCTCATAGAGGAGGAGGAATAATAGGACATGCAAAACAGTTGACTGTCTTCATGAGCACTAAGATTAAGTTAGATATAACAAAAAAATCTTAAAGTGTAACTATTGTATTACACTGTGTGCAGAATTATTAGGGAAGTTGTATTTTGATCAGATGATACTTTTTATACATGTTGTCCCACCTCCCTAGTGTTCGGGTTCCGTTCAGTTCGTCGAACAGGGAAGTGTTCGACGTACACCGTTGAACCCCATTGAAACCAAAGGCAGGCAAACACAAACACATACAAACACATGGAAAACACATAGAAAACACCTTAAAAGGTGTCCAAAAGCTGACAAACACATGGAAAAGTCACAACTACATATAGTCATGCGAAAAGAAAGGAGGTGGCGGAGTAAAAGGAGGAGGAGACACAGATATAGGCATGTCATGCCCTTCTAAAATCAAGAAAGGCTGGAGTAAAAATCTAAACTCACTCTACCAACACCCAGACGTCTTGACAAAAAAATAAAAAAATAAATATCTTTAGGTAGAATGGCGGCGGGTCCATTCAGAACACTTTCCTTAGAAGACGTAGTGGTACCCCCGTTGGGAGTTGTGCCAAAAAATGAACCCAATACATTCAGACTAATCCACCATTTGTCATATCCAAGGGGCAGGTCAGTAAACGACAACATCGATGTGGAACCAAGTACAGTACTATGTACTGTACCTCCTTTGACGAGGCAATCAGGCGGATCAAGAAGTTGTTAAGGGGCACCCTAATGGCCAAAACAGACATTGAGGGGGCATTCCGGTTATTTCCTGTGCCTCCGAATAGTGTCCTCCCATTGGGCTGCTTCTGTGAAGGAGCATACTACATAGATCGCTGTTGGCCATGGGGTGCTCCATATCCTGCTCACTATTTGAGGAGTTTAGTTGCTTCCTCGAATGTGTTGTCATGGACGTTTGTAAGGCGGCACATATTATCCATTACCTCGATGACTTCTTATGACTTCTTATGAAAAGATTTGCCACAGTGTGAAAAGACGCGGTAGTCCACCTGTGAGGAGAGAGAAGATACAGAGGATCGACGAGAGAGATACAGAGGATCGACGAGCAACTCGTGGGGACAGCAAGACTTGGACAGCAGCCCCTTCTCCTGATGTCACCATAGTTACCCAGTGCTCAGTCACCGACATGTAACGCCCCTGTCCATGTCTACTCGTCCAAGTGTCTGTGGTGAAATGCACCCTGTCACACACAGAGTTTCTCAAGGAAGCGGTGATGTTGTGTGTAACATGCTGTGAGGAATCTAGGGGAGAGAGGTGGACCCAATGAGACCATGACGACGAGCCCCTTACGGGCGTTGCTCAGCAGGCTTGAGGCGATCAACCTGCATGGGTTCAGGAGAGGTAGTGGAAACAGCCGAGGTAACTAGAGGAAAAGAAGACCCACGAGAGGGTGTTGACTGACGGAGGGGTTTCTTCTCTCTGACAAGCTCGCGAGAGCGCTCCTGTATGGCCAAAGAGATTAGATCATCCAGAGAGGTGGGAGTATCTCATCCTGCCAACTCATCCTTAATCCGAGAGGACAAACCACGCCAGAAAGCACCAACCAAGGCCTCGTTGTTCCAACCTAAATCAGAGGACAGCGTATGAAAACGGATGGCGTACTGAGCTACAGAAAGGGTCCCCTGAAGAAGGTTGAAAAGAGACTCAGTAGTAGAGACCAGGCGACCAGGTTCGTCAAAAACTTTATGAAAGGTGTCAAGGAATGGTGCGAGTTGGGTGACTAACGGATCTACTCGTTCCCAAAGGGGATTAACCCATGCCAGCGCCTCACCCTCCAAATGAGAAACTATAAAAGCTATTTTGGCCCGGTCTGTGGGGTAGAGTAGCGGAGACAATTCAAAGTGCAGCTGACACTGATTAAGAAATCCGCGGCAAAGTTTAGGTTCCCCTCCATACCGAGGAGGCCTGGCTAAACGAGGCGATGGTTGGGGAGCAGAGGCCTGGACAGGAGCAGAGGCGACATTTTGGAGACAGCGAAGCCGATCATCCACAGAGGCCATGAAATTCAAAATATGGGATTGAGTATCCCGCTGTTGACCGAGCTCCTGCTGAAGAGTGGTCAGCTGAGTGGCGTTAACAGGATCGGACGACTGTAAAGCCGCTAGACGGGACTCCATACTTTTAAGGAAAGACATGATCCTGGTCTGATTTTCACGCAGGAAAAGTAATTCCTTCTGGGTGGCAGAGACTCCAGCGGGGTCCATGGCCTGATGATACTGTGAGGAATCTAGGGGAGAGAGGTGGACCCACTGAGACCGTGACGACGAACCCCTTACGGACGAGCTGACCAGGTGGACCACCCCCTATACAGGGAGTGTTAGGGGCAGGAATGCAAGGGACTATCGCCATGGAAGCTGGGTGACCAAGGAGGAAGGAAAAACCAAGAGAACCACGGGGAGACAGGGATAAGAAGGAACACGGTACCGCTAGAAACAGAAGGAGAGCTGGAAACGCAGGAACAGCGACGAAACAGGAACTTCAGGAAACCAAGGACTGACGCAGGGACACTGGAAACAGAAGGAGAGCTGGAAAAGCAGGAACGGTGACGAGACTGGAAGTTCGGGAACGGAAGCCACTGACGCAGGACTGCGGGAAAAACGAACAACAATACACAAGATCAGAGCACAGAAGATGCATAGAGATAATGTGCGACCAGGAGCACTTGCAAAGCACAAGTGATCATCAGGCACAGAGGCATGAACGAGACAGGAAGAAATAGCAGCGCAAGATCTTACTTCCGGGTGGCGAGGGTCCTCCAGGATCATGGAGAGGACCGGGCAGGCAGCATAGAAGAGACTAGAGGTGCGCACATGCAGAATGGAAGCCAGCGTGCGTGCGCACCCGATGATCAGCTGACGCCGGGAGCGAGCGCTGGAGAAGGGACGCTGCAGTAGCAAAGCTGCGCCGGGACGCCGAGGACAGGTAAGTATAGCAGGGAGATGCGGGTGGCGGCGGCAGCGTAACACATGCTGGTGTAGTGCAGGCACAGCTTTCTTTGAGAAGTAGTGGCGACTGGGCATCTGGTACTGGGGCACTGCGACGGACATAAGGTCTCGAAAATCCTCTGTGTCCACCAGGCGGAAAGGCAGAATTTCTGTAGCCATCAGCTTGCTGATGGAGAAATTCAACCTCTTAGCTTTGTCATGGCTAGAAGGAAATGGTCTTTTACTTGTCCACATCTGAGGGACAGAGGGCTGGCTGCCGTGCTTAGAAGGAGTTGAGTAGGGTGTCCCCGGCAAACTGCTGGTCTGTGAGGAAGGTGCAGGTGGAGATGTTATGTTGCCTTCATCAAAATGTGGTGTCGATGTCGGCGAGCGCTCAACACCAGTAGGTGTTTCCACTAGCAAATTTCCTGACGACCTGCTAATCACACTGGCTGCAGCGGGTAAAGAGGTGGAAAGTCTGCACCCAAAACCATGTGCGACTGCTGTCCCCACAGTCACAGAAGATGAAGAGGATGCGGATGCACTTGATGGGGCAGATGGTGGTTGACCCAGCCCACTAGGCCGCATTGTAGCACAGTGAGCTTCCCACTGCAACTTATGCCTCATATCCATGTGACGGTTCATGCATGAAGTACTCAAACTAGTGATTTTTTGGCCTCTACTGAGATTTTGTTGACAAATCTTACAGACAACATGAGTTGGGTCATCCTTTGCGATGTCAAAAAATGCCCAGGCTATGCAAGGCATAGAGCCCGTGTGACCTGAAGAGCAACCAAGACTTCTGGTCTGAGGCACAGTTGGGGTTGAGGATGCACTTGTTGACGTGCTTCCAGTACTCCATCTTTGTCCAGGAAGGTGCACCGTTACCTCATTGTCAGACTTGTCACTAGCATCCTCCTCCACTGCCTCTGCTGACCTCATGGACTGGTGGACTGGAGGTTGACAGTAAGTGGGGTCTATAACCTCGTCATCATCATCCTGTGTGTTCGCACACCTGTCGTCCTCAGAGCCAACCTCTTCCTGCCCCGACCGAAAAGTCAAGTTTTCGTTCCAATCAGGTATCTCAGTCTCATCATTATCTTCCTCATTGTCTCCACCAACAGGAGTTACAGTTTGGGAATGAGGGTCTACATTATGCTCAGAACCTTCTTCATCTGGGCCTTGATCTGACTCACAAAGATTCTGGGCATCAGTGCAGATCATTTCCTCGTCTGGATTTACAGAAGCTCTGGAGCAGACCTCTGATTCCCAGGCTATAGTATGCGTAAACAGCACTACAGACTCAACCATGTGTGTTACCCCATGCTCAGACGGGCAGCTGGAGACTTGGGAGCTGTGAGGAAGCAAGTGCGATTGGGGTGACAACTCTGAGGACTAGAGTAGTTGTGATGTTGAAGTTGACATGGTGGAGAGCCCACTTGAATGAGCACTTGATATCCGTTCAAGCACCTGCTGTTTTTGTGCCTAATCTGGAATTTTTGGCGATGCTTGTAGCGATGGTCATAAGAAAGGGATCATATCAGATTGTCCACGAAAAAAGTAGACATCTTAGTTTGGCTGGAAGATGGTCTTTCTTCTGCAGATGTTACTGTTGCTTTACCACCTACCCCACGGACACAACCTTTTATTCCCTTTCGAACACGCCTATTCCCCTTTCCACCATCAGCAGGCCTTTTGCCACTCATTTTAGTGCTTAACTAATTGGCAACTCTGTATCTGTACTTGTTGGCATAACAACCGATGGATGAAAACTGAGCAGAACTGAGTGGCCAAACTGCGGTACTAGGCCCAAAACTATTAACTGGATTAGATGCAGTGAAAATAGAGATACACAGGTGGTGTAGTTAGTTTCACAGGCGGGCTACTCAGATGACTATCAGACAATACTACTAGCCCAAAAGGATTGGCTGAGCTATATTACACCAAATGCTGTGACAAACACTTGCACAGCACTGGCACAGACCTGCCTGGCAAACAGTGCTATGAACTGCTGTAACCTACCCTGAAAAGGGCTAGTCCCGACTCCTCCCGACTCCCTAAACCTTTCTCTCTGATAATTCGCTCAAAAAAACACTCTTTGTCTGTACACCACCCACAGCAGCAGCGCCATCTAACACTAAGCTGCAGCAGTGAGGAAATGGTGGTGACGGGGCAAATGGCTGGTTCTTATAGGGCAAGGAAATGTGACATACACAGCCAATGACACATGCCCTTGCTTGTGTGCATCACATGCACATTGCTGTGTGTGTGCACTGCTGATAGGCTGAGAGACTGCACCGCCCCACTGTAAATGCAGGAAAAAAAAAATGGAGATCGGCGTTATTTCAGCACAGATCTATCCCCTGTCCCCCCCCCACCCACTATACACTGAAACAGTCTATTAACAATGATAAACAGTTTTCATGTGCAAATCAAGCGAGGTTTTGCTGAACGAACAGTTATCAAACAGAAACTCGAACAGCCAAATTTTAAGCAAATTGTTTGGGTTCGTCGAACGACTCGAACACCGCCCAAAACAGCTCGAATTTGAGATTGGCGAACAGTTTGACTCGAACACCGTTCATCTCTACTGTTCAGGCTTGAGAGCCAAATACCAATTAAGTAAATCAGGTGATGTGCATCTCTGTAATGAGGAGGGGTGTTGTCTAATGACATCAAAACCCTATATAAGGTGTGCTTAATTATTAGGCAACTTTCTTTCTTTTGGCAAAATGGGTCAGAAGAGAGATTTGACGGGCTCTGAAAAGTGCAAAATTGTGAGATGTCTTGCAGAGGGATGCAGCAGTCTTGAAATTGCCAAACTTTTGAAGTGTGATCACCGAATAATCAAGCGTTTCATGGCAAATAACCAACAGGGTCGCAAGAAGCGTGTTGGGCAAAAAGGTGCAAAATAACTGCCCTTGAATTGAGGAAAATCAAGCATGAAGCTGCCAAGATGCCATTTGCCACCAGTTTTGCCATATTTCAGAGCTGCAACGTTACTGGAGTAACAAAAAGCACAAGGTGTGCAATACTCAGGGACATGGCCAAGTTAAGGAAGGCTGAAAAACGACCACCTTTGTACAAGAAACATAAGATAAAACGTCAAGACTGGGCCAAGAAATATCTTAAGACTGACTTTTCAAAGGTTTTATGGGCTGATGAAATGTGAGAGATTCTTGATGGGCCAGATGGATGGGCCAGAGGCTGGATCAGTAAAGGGCAGAGAGCTCCACTCCGACTCAGACGCCAGCAAGGTGGAGCTGGGGTACTGGTATGGGCTGGTATCATCAAAGATGAACTTCTGGGACTTTTTTGGGTTGAGGATGGAGTGAAGCTCAACTCCCAGACCTACTGCCAGTTTCTGGAAGACAACTTCTTTAAGCAGTGGTACAGGAAGAAGTCGGTATTGTTCAATAAAAACATGATTTTCATGCATGACAATGCTCCATCACATGCCTCCAACTACTCCACAGCGTGGCTGGCCAGTAAAGGTCTCAAAGAAGAAAAAATAATGACATGGCCCCCTTGATCACCTTATCTGAACCCCATAGAGAACCTGTGGTCCCTCATAAAATGTGAGATCTACAGGGAGGGAAAACAGTACACCTCTCGGAACAGTGTCTGGGAGGCTGTGATGGCTGCTGAACGCAATGTTGGTCGTAAACAGATCAAGCAGCTGAATCTCTGGATGGAAGGTGTCATCATATAGAAAGGTGGCTGAAATAGAAGAAGATTTTTCTGATAATATACATTACAAAGTGTCTTATTTTCTCATGTACCACTGATTTATTAAATAAAAATGAAAACTCTGGTTACACTTTAAAGCGACCATTCTCCCTTGCTCTGAAAAGTGTCTTAACAATAGTCATGTTTAGTCACTTGATCCATGCCTTTACCACTCAGACTGGCATTCGGTCTTTCGCGCATCTAAGTTGGCCACTGCAGTGCCATATGGAGGAATGGTGAGAACGAACTGCGCCTTCCCAGCCTTTCCTGTGCTGTAGAGGCCTGGTA
This sequence comes from Ranitomeya imitator, assembly GCF_032444005.1. Lineage (NCBI taxonomy): Eukaryota > Metazoa > Chordata > Amphibia > Anura > Dendrobatidae > Ranitomeya > Ranitomeya imitator. The sequence continues at coordinate 464,490,906 of NC_091282.1, read as the reverse complement.
TAGATGAAACACTGCTACAAATGCCACTGTGGTGGCCAGCCTTCCCAGTACAGCCTTTCTCTCTAAGGGCTCGTGCACATGACTGTATTTTCGGGTTCGAGCGCGATCCGACTAAGCACTCGAACTGATGTAATTCTATTGTACCATGCACATGTCCAATTTTTTCCTTGGACAGGCTCTGCCAGAGGAAAAAAGACACAGCACTCTCGATTTGCATCGGATATTCGGATCATACTTAGCCATGCAAGTCAATGACTCCATTGAAAAAATTGGATGACATCTGAGTGCAGTCCAAATTTCATGAGCTGACAGAATGGAGAAGATATAAATATTTCTCTTCCATCTTCTATTCATCCAAGATAATCGGATCACACTCTGATCACACTCTGATCACAGTTTGATTAGCATAATGGGCTCCGATTCTCTCGGATGAGAGAAAGTATGGTGGTGTTATCTTGGCCTATTTCTGTGCCAGTCTGTCACTAAAGGTACCGTCACACTAAGCGACGCTGCAGCGATACCGACAACGATGTCGATCGCTGCAGTGTCGCTGTTTGGTCGCTGGAGAGCTGTCACACAGACAGCTCTCCAGCGACCAACGATCCCGAGGTCCCCGGTAACCAGGGTAAACATCGGGTTACTAAGTGCAGGGCCGCGCTTAGTAACCCGATGTTTACCCTGGTGACCAGCGTAAACGTTAAAAAAACACACTACATACTTACCTTCAGCTGTCTGTCCTCTGGCGCTCTGCTTTCCTCTGCACTGTCAGCGCCGGTCAGCCGGAAAGCAGAGCGGTGACGTCACCGCTGTGCTTTCCGGCTGGCTGGCGCTGACACAGGATGCAGGAGGAGTGCAGAGAAGCACAGTGTCGGGAACAGACAGCTGAAGGTAAGTATGTAGTGTTTGTTTTTTTTAACGTTTACACTGGTAACCAGGGTAAACATCGGCTTACTAAGAGTGGCCCTGCGCTTAGTAACCCGGTTTACCCTGGTTACCAGTGAAGACATCGCTGGATCGGTGTCACACACGCTGATCCAGCGATGTCAGCGGGAAGTCCAGCGATGAAATAAAGTTCTGGACTTTCCTCAGCGACCAACGATCTCCCAGCAGGGGCCTGATCGTTGGTCGCTGTCACACATAACGATTTCCTTAACGATATCGTTGCTACGTCACAAAAAGCAACGATATCGTTAACGATATCGTTATGTGTGACGGTACCTTTAGACAATTTATTGTGCTTGTTTTTTCAGTGTCTCATGTTATGTATTTAAACTCATTCATATTTCATAGGTATAGTGCTCTAGTATTTACATTGGGTTGTCCAATGAAAATACACTGCTCACAAAAATAAAGGGAACACTTAAATACCACATCCTAGATATCACTGAATGAAATATTTCAGTTGCAAATCTTTATTCATTACATGGTGGAATGTGTTGAGAACAATAAAACATAAAATTGATCAATGTAAATCAAAAGGAATATCCCATGGGGGCCTGGATTTAGAATCATGCTCAAAATCAAAGTGGAAAATCAAATTACAGTCTTATCCAACTTCAGTGGAAATGCCTCAAGATAAGGAAATGATGTTCAGTTATGTGTGTGTAGCCTCCATGTGCCTGTATGATCTCTCTACAATGCCTGGGCATGCTCCTGATGAAACGACGGATGGTCTCCTGAGGGATCTCCTCCCAGACCTGGACTAAAGCATCCGCCAACTCCTGGACAGTCTGTGGTGAAACGTGACGTTGGTGGATGGTGCGAGACATGATGTCCCAGATGCGTTCAATCAGATTTAGGTTTGGGGAATGGGTGGGCCAGTCCATAGCTTCAATGCCTTCATCTTGCAGGAACTGCTGACACCCTCCAGCCACATGAGGTCTGGCATTGTCCTGTATTAGGAAGAACCCAGGGCCAACCTCACCAGCAGCATATAGTCCCACAAGGGGTCTGAGGATCTCATTTCAGTGCCTAATGGCAGTCAGGCTACCTCTGGCGAGCACATGGAGGGCTGTGCGGCCCTCCAAAGAAATGCCACCCCACACCATTACTGACCCACTGCCAAATCGATCATGTTGCAGGCAGCAGATCGCTCTCCACTGCGTCTCCAGACTCTGTCACATGTGCTCAGTGTGAATCTGTTTTCATCTGTGAAGAGCACAGGGGACCAGTGATGAATTTCCCTATCCTGGTGTTCTGCGGCAAATTCCAAGCGTCCTGCACGGTGTTGGGCTGTGAGCACAACCCCTATCTGTGGACGTCGGGCACTCAGAACATCCTCATGGAGTCGGTATCTAACTGTGCAGACACATGCACATTTGCGGCCTGCTGGAGGTCATTTTGCAGGGCTCTGGCAGTGCTCCTCCTGTTCCTCCTTGCACAAAGGCTGAGGTAGCGGTCCTGCTGCTGGGTTGTTGCCCTCCTGCGGCCCCTCCACATCTCCTGGTGTACTGGCCTATCTCCTGGTAGTGCCTCCAGCCTCTGGACACAGCCTCTGTGATATTGATTGTCAAACAGTGTTGCTTCCTAAGTGGACAGTTTGATTTCACAGAAGATTGATTTACTTGGAGTCATATTCTGTTGTTTAAGTGTTCCCTTTATTTTTTTTTGAGCAGTGTAGAATGCTTTGATGCATTCCCAAGCTAAATATAAAGAATTTATAGATTTGTTTTCCTAAAGGTGGCTCTTTCTTTTGCTATTAGCCTCAGCCCTGGACCCAGCACCTCCTCTTCTGGTTTGTGCTTGACACAGCACAAAGCTAAAATCATCCTGGTTGCTATGGGCAAGTGCACCAGTTCTGATTTTACTATTAATTGGTAAGCACAGTGCAGACAAAACACAAAAGCTAGGTTCATTTTGTTCACCTATACAGTCATAATGACGGGGGACTGGCTAGCTGGTTCATTTGAATATCTAAATCAGCCCCCCATTGAGGCTCACAATCCAGATTCTGCAAACACAGGGAGAACATGCAAACTCCGTGCAGATATTATACTTGGTGGGATTTGAACCCATGACCCCAGCACTGCAGTACTAACCACTGAGCCACCGTGCTGCCCATATTGAAAACTATACTGTATGAACCAGAAGTGGACATGGGACCAAGGCTGATAGTTGAAACTCAAGATAGTTATATATGAAATATAATTTTTTTCGACTCGACAACCCCTTTAATAATGTAATAAAATTAATAATTATATAATCCTTCTTTCTACCTTCATCTTATTAAATTATGTTTTTTATTCTTTACACTTTTATATAGTATTTTAAACAGAGCATTGACTCGCTCAGAAATCTCATTTTCAGCCTTGTGAAAGTTATCATAAGATATCAACAGAATCCAGACGTTCTTTAAAGCACTCCGAACAAAGTGCTGTTGTTCAGCTTTTGTCTCATCATTAAAACTTCCAGGAAATAGGAGAACAAGTCCTCTGTGTTTCATCAATGCATTATGTTTATTCATTCTATCCTTTGTTTGCACTGGTAACAGACAGCAAGCACTTTGTACACATCAAGGTGAGCACAAGTATAGGTTAGCACAATAGGAGGCTTTATATTACGTATATTTGTGTCTTTTACATAGTTGCAAGATGTACAGGTGCTTCTCACAAAATTAGAATATCAACAGAAAATTAATTTATTTCAATTCTTCAATACAAAAAGCTAAACTCATATACTATATAGGGTCATTACAAACAGAGTGATCTATTTCAAGTGTTTATTTCTGTTTAGCAATGGCCTTTTGTGGCTTACCCTCCTTGTGTAATTGTCAATGACTGCCTTCTGGACATCTGTCAAGTCAGCAGTCTTCCCCATGATTGTGGAGCCTACGGAAACAGACTAAGGGACCTTTTTAAACACTTAGGAAGACTTTGCAGGTGTTTTACGTTAATTATTCTAATTTACTGAGATAATAACTTTTGGGTTTTCTTTGGCTGTAATCCATTGTCATCAACATTAAAGGGACTCTGTCACGTGAATTTGGCGGGACTGGTTTTGGGTCATATGGGCGGAGTTTTCAGGTGTTTGATTCACCCTTTCCTTACCCGCTGGCTGCATGCTGGCTGCAATATTGGATTGAAGTTCATTCTCCGTCCTCCATAGTACACGCCTGCGAAAAGCAATCTTGCCTTGCGCAGGCGTGTACTATGGAGGACAGAGAATGAACTTCAATCCAATATTGCAGCCAGCATGCAGCCAGCGGGTAAGGAAAGGGTGAATCAAACACCCGAAAACTCCGCCCATATGACCCAAAACCAGTCCCGCCAAATTCAGGTGACAGGTTCCCTTTAACAGAAATAAACACTTGAAATAGACCATTCTCTTTGTCATAACTATATACAATATATTAGTTTCACGTTTTTTTATTGAAGAACTTAAATAAATTAAATTTTTGATGGTATTCTAATCTTGTAAGAAGCACCTGTATATGGATATTTTCACTAGCATGAAGTGGTCCATAACAAAACAACATGGTAAATTTTCATAAAAATGAGCTTGAAAATGTTGAAAAGAAATAATGAAACAAATATATCGACTGCTCTTTCTGTACTGCAGTTCAAACTATTCATGCATTAGTACTATACCCCACTCTCTTTTTCTCCCTGTATGCGTCAACACTGCCCACCTTCTGGAGGTGCTTAGCTCATACTGGCTCCCTCAATCATATCTTCTGGGAATGTAGCCTTATCACCCCTGTATGGGTATGATGAGGGAGTTGTCAGAGGATCTCTTCTCCATTCACCTTCCACCTTCAGCTGAGGGGATTAGGAAAGAAGATGGTCTGGCTGCTCCTATACATTTGCATAACCACTAAGTCTCTGATAGGAGCATGGAAACAAACAGCCCCACATCTCATCTAGTTTTATATAGGTAAATTAAGAATATCTGCTCATTGGAGAACCTTACAGCCTCTCTGAACAACATCATGGACAAGCTTGTGTTCATCTATTACCACTGGGACGTCTATGATGCCATAACCAAGTTCCTACTGTTTTTCTTGTGACAGGTTCCCTTAAAATCTTGCATCCCTGTGTTGCTCAATGCCCTATGTGGGCCAAGGTGAGGGTATATGCCATTATTACTTTTTCACAATTAACGCAGAGCCAGATGGTACCCTCAGCCACATGTGAATGAAACCCTAGCCACATCTTTGGTCAATTATACTCCTAAACTTTGAAATGGCAATAACAAGAAGGAAGAGTTGTGGAATTATGGAAAATTCAAAGTTGATACACAAGTTAATGATATGCAAATGATGAAGAAATGTAAATAAAATTTTCAAAACATGTCGATTTATACAGTATTGAGTAAATACATAAATTATCATAACATAAATATACAGACTTATACACCTTGGCATACTATAATTGAGGTTATTAATGGTTGTCTGAGGATTGTTCCCACACTGAGCACCCTCGGTAAACAAATCATCATGATCCACTGATGACAGTGTAAGTGGGTGTGGAGTTGAAGATGCAGTTCATCAAAGTTCTACAGATCTTGTGACCAGATGTTGCCATCTATTAAGCAAGCTGAGTAAGATGGAACCAGAAGATGGAGGAAGGGTTTCTAGGGGCGATAGCTGTGACGCAGTTATCAAATATAAAAGAGCAGAGAAGCAAAGCGGAAAGACAGTTGATGCCAGCAAGTGACAGAGTAAGGACGTGTGAATGGCGGAACACCGAGGCAGAGCAACCAAGGATTGGCTGGTGCCCGAGACCAGTGGAACATTGTGGGTTAAACAGTCCAGACTACGCAGGTCAAGAAGCGAAGCCAAGACAGCACCAGTGAAGATCCAAAGCTCAGACTGCGCCGGTCAAGATCTGATGTCCGGATGTCGCAATTCAAGCACCAGAGGTAACACTCTGATCATCATACAGGGCCTGACATCTGCCGTGGTGACCATGAGACACGAGTGAACCAGGCCATTACTTCCAGGGTAAATGCACGGTATAGGTCGTGGGCTGGGGTCATACAATGAAAGGGACCAGGGCCTGTCAGTGTGAAGAGAACACATAGAGTATTAAGTGACTGGCTACTAAAGACTTGTAGCCTTGAAGGAAAGACTGATGACTCATGTTAGTGCCAGTATCATAATTGAAAATGCTTGAAGGAATATTGGAGTGATGGGCCATGCTGCTTGTGAAACTTAAAGTGATAGGACATGAAAGTACCGTTCACACTGGAAGATAGTGAGATAGAATAAAGAATAAGATGTTGAAACTGTTGAATTGCTGTTATTGCCATTAGTGATAATTTTTGTGTGACTTGATACCCTGTGTCCAAACAACTGACTGTTTCCATAATTAACACCTTCATTTCTGTGTTAGAAAAATAAATAGCTTAGTTGGTTACTTACTCCTCATCTCTATCTGCGTATTTCATTGTAGTAACCTGTTCACAATTTTCGTAGTCAGCAGGACACAACATTCTAGGGTGGAAATTGAGGATCATTCAGTACCTGAGTCTGCAAGGGGAAGCATTCCCCTGGGGTTATGCAGAACAACCTCTCAAAGTTTATGGGAAGCAATTTAAAACTATGGGACTGGATGGAGCGACTGAGGGGCATGTTATGCATGCACCACCCCATGACACCTGCCTTACATTCGAAGATGACTCTGCTGACCCTAAACGGAGAGGCTTGACAGACACTTTTGTTCCAACAGCCAAGGGACCTTGATTCGGTAGACAAAGTGATCAGAATTCTAGAGGACATTCATGTGACAACACTGACCTGGGTAACTTACACTTGCATCTATTCCGTCAAACTCAGTGTGGGGAGAAGTCAGAAGAGGAATATCTCTCTCTTCCTATGGCCAACCGCATCGATCACATCACACAACAGAAGAATGTGGTGTAGAATGCTGGACTTGTGATAGAAGAGGTCACATCTTGTGGAAGCGTCCGAATAAAGAAAAAAATAGGAAAGGGTGGCCTATAAACTAATGCAAAGTTTATCAAGGAGAACACTGTGGTTCTCTGCATTGTTTCCAAAGGACCAATTACATGGACAGAGTGCAATATGCAAAGGATCTGCTGTTTAATGGAAACCGGGTTCCAGGTGACAACTATGCCATACTCACCATGCCAGTCTGGGCCCATGTGTCGTTGAAGAGGGTGGAGCTATAAGTCAAACCTTCAGAGAGGGAAGAAGCAACCTTGGTGTTGCTGGTTGCCTGCACGCTAGCCACCGTACACCAAGGTGCATTAACATGAATGGGGAAAACTTACAATTAAACCATAGAAAGGAAGTGACTCAAGCGTACATGATGTCGGAAGATCTCACTCGGTCCAATGCCTTAGAAGTGATTCCCTTGAAAGGAGACCCATGGACCCTGTCAGTATCCATCAATCCAAAATTGTAAATACACACCTGTACTTTGTATCTCCCCCACCTCATTGTAGATTGTAAGCTCTCACGAGCAGGGTCGTCTTATTTCGCTTTAATTATTGTATTGTTAACGTTGTTACTTATGACTGTTGTGTTTGAAACTGTTAAACTGTAAAGCGCTGCGGAATATGTTGGCGCTATATAAATAAAGATTATTATTATTATCGAAAGAGTCTTGCAGATGTTCTTTTTGTTGTTTTCTTCACGATAAAAAGAAATCCAAATGCCCACAGTTGTAGGCATATTCTTTACATGACTTGATGCAAACCTTCTATAAAACCAGGGAAATTCCACGTTGTCAGGTAACAAAATAAGAAAAATGACAACGGGGTGAATACTTGCGCAAGCCACTGTTTAAGAATGTAGCAATTGTGGTGATCAGCTAATCACAGTGGATCTGGTTTCCGTTATTTCCGACAAACAATTGACAGTTATAACAAAGCTTAGTTTTCCACACAATGGCTTAAAGTATGGCAAAGCAATGCCCAAATCTGGTTAAATATTAAAGTCTACAAATCTATTATTGTTAAAAACTCAATAAAAAGGGAATAAAATACATAAATAATGTGTAAACTAAAGAGAGGTATGACTTGTACTTATTGAAAGTATATGATGTTTTATTTTCTTTGGGGTATCTTTTTAGGTAACATGTTAACAATTGTTTGATTAATAGCACTAGCTAAATTGTTGTCAAGATCCACCTGTTTTTCAAACCTACATAAATTAAATCCTTGGCGTGTCTACAAAAACATATTGCACATAGCCTCGAAGGACAGCAAATCTGGGATTGTCAAAGAGAAAATAGGTTATTACGTGATGTTACTATCGTAATGATAATATATTTTCTTGAATTTGTAGATGGTGAATTAAGCTATACCATCTCTTAAATTAAACTATAGCTCCAATTATATTTCAGACAATCAGCTTTATTTATACTGGTTAAATATATTTAAAAATGTTTTGCTAGGACAAAATCTATATTTATATATAATGTTTTCAACATGTATTCTCATCATGTTTTCAACAATTCTTAAAAAGGTTGTTTAAAGATCTTTCTTTAGTAGCACATCACTCTACTTCCTCAAAGATTTTTGCTTGTTTTTTAGGAGGGAGGTGAATTGCTCCTGATGATTAACAGTTTGGACCAGCAACATTTTTAAACCACTGGCCTAAAGGTACCGTCACATTTAGCGACGCTGCAGCGATCTAGACAACGATGCCGATCGCTGCAGCGTCAAGGTTTGGTCGCTGGAGAGCTGTCACACAAACAGCTCTCCAGCGACCAACGATCCCGAAGTCCCCGGGTAACCAGGGTAAACATCGGGTTACTAAGCGCAGGGCCGCGCTTAGTAACCTGATGTTTACCCTGGTTACCATTGTAAATGTAAAAAAAACAAACACTACATACTTACATTCCCGTGTCTGGTCACGTCCCTCGCCTTCAGCTTCCCGTACTGACTGAGCGCCGGCCGTAAAGCACAGCGGTGACGTCACCGCTGTGCTTTGCTTTACGGCCGTCCGGTGCTCACAGTGAGTGCGGGAAGCTGAAGGCGGGGGACGTGACCAGACACCGGAATGTAAGTATGTAGTGTTTGTTTTTTTACATTTACAATGGTAACCAGGGTAAACATCGGGTTACTAAGCATGGCCCTGCGCTTAGTAACCCGATGTTTACCCTGGTCACCAGAGAAGACATCGCTGAATCGGCGTCACACACGCCGATTCAGCGATGTCAGTGGGTGATCCAGCGACGAAATAAAGTCCTGGACTTTCCCCAGCGACCAACGATCTCCCAGCAGGGGCCTGATCGTTGGTCGCTGTCACACATAACGATTTCGTTAACGATATCGTTGCTACGTCACAAAAAGCAACGATATCGTTAACGATATCGTTATGTGTGACGGTACCTTAACTTTAAGCTCAGAAAAACATCAGGGAGCGGAACTAGCTAAATCCAGCCAACCCCAGAGAAGCACATGCAAGCTCTAAAGCAAGCGTGGAAAATCTCAGGCCGCAGGCCACTTACAGCCCTCGATGACCTTTTATCTGCAAATGGTTGGGCCAGCAGCTGTATATTGCCGGCCGCCGGCCTATTAAACTCTTCTTGCTCTGCAAGCACCCTCACGCAGTGTTGACCATTGCTGAACGCTGAAGCCATTGCTATGAAAGATTACATCCTGACACCAGTGACAGTGTCAGTGCGTACTTTGTGGTCAGAGTTATAGCTCACAATTTGTACGGCCCCGAAGGATGGTATAAATAGCTAAATGGCCTTGGAGGAAAAAAAATCCTCATCCCTGCTCTAATGGAAAGACCTTGTAAGATCTGTTGTTATGACCTATGAGACCAGTCACCTCTAATAGATTGCTGAGGTGTTTGGTAAATAAGGCAATAAATAACAAATTATAGAATTAAAAATCCCTTTTCTCTTGAGAAAGGAGATTTTTTGATACAGTGGCATGTAAAAGTTTGGGCACCCCTGGTCAAAATTACTGTTATTGTGAACAGATGAGCACATTGAAAATGAAATTATCTCTAAAAGACCTTAATTTAAAGGGACTCTGTCACCTGAATTTGGAGGGAACAATCTTCAGCCATAGGGGCGGGGTTTTCGAGTGTTTGATTCACCCTTTCCTTACCCGCTGCCTTGCGCAGGCGTGTACTACGGAGGACAGAGAATGAACTTCAATCCAATATTGCAGCCAGCATGCAGCCAACGGGTAAGGAAAGGGTGAATCAAACACCCGAAAACCCCACCCCTATGGCTGAAGATTGTTCCCTCCAAATTCAGGTGACAGAGTCCCTTTAAAAATGACACATTTCCATTGTATTTTAGGCAAAAAAATGTAAATATATATATTTTAATCTTTCACATTTTAAAGATTTACAAAAATGAAAAGTGGGCCTTTGCAAAAGTTTGGCCACCTTGCATGATTAGCACCTAGTATCACACGTTTTGAAAGTATCACAGCTTGTAAACACTTTTTATATCCAGACAAGAGTCTTTCAATTCTTGTTTGAGAGATTTTCATCCATTCTTGCTTGGACTTGGAAAATTCTTCCATTTCTGTGAGATTCCTGGGTCGTACTGCATGCACTGCTGTTTTGAGGTCTAGCCACTGATTTTTAATGATGTTGAGATCAGGGGACTGTGAGGGACATTTTAAAATCTTCAGCTTGCACCTTTTGAGGTAGTCTATTGTGGATTTTGCCGTGTGTTTTGGATTATTCATTACCCATTTGTAGACGTCATCCTCTTTTCAACTTCATCTCTTTTACAGATGGTGTTATGTTTACATTAAGAATTTGTTGAAATCTAATTTAATCCATTCTTCCCTTTACCTATGAAATGTTCCCCTTGCCATTGGCCGCAACACAACTTCAAAGCATGATTGACCCACTCCCATGCTTAATGATTGGTGAGATGTTCTTTTCCTCGAATTCTGTGCCCTTTTTTCTCAACACATACCTTTGATCATTGTGGCCAAATAGTTCTAATTAAACCTCTTCAGTCCACTTGTTTCCAAAATACATCAGGCTTGTTTAGATGTTCTTTTGCATACTTCTGATGCTGAATTTTATGGTGAGGAGTGAGGACACAGGAGAGGTTTTTTTCTGATGACTCTTTCGTGAACAGTAGAACAACGTACCACAACTCAAGAGTGTGCTAAATTTTTCTGAAGGTCTTTTGCAGTCAAGTGGGGTATCTGGTTTACCTCTCTAGCAATCCTATGAGCAGCTCTTACAGTCATTTTTGCTCGGTTTTCTGGACCTTAGCTTGATCTCCACTGTTCCTCCTAACTATCATTTCTTAATTACATTTCACACTGAGGAATTTGAAAAGCTCTTTGCTATATTCTTATAGTCTTGTCCTTTTTTAAAGCGATGCAAGAAACAATTATTTTTTCCATAAAATAGTTTTTATTCTGTAAGAGCGGCAAAATAAAACAATGATATATGTGAGGTATCGCCATAATCATACTGACCCGAAGAATAAAACTGCTTTATCAATCTTACCACACATGGAACAGCTTAAACCCCCAACAAAAAATTCCTGAATTGAAGGTTTTTGTTGATTCTGCCTCCAAAAAATCGGAGTAGAAAGTGATCAAAAAATGTCATGTGCCTGAAAATGGTACCAATAAAAACATCAACTCGTCCCACAAAAAAACAAGCCATCACATGACTGTGTGCCAAAATATGGAAAAATTACAGCAGCCAAACATAAAAATCTGCTATAACTCTGGAATCGCTCACAGACCCAAAGAATAAAGTTGCCTAATCACTTATACTGCATGAGAAACGATGTAAAAAAGAACATTTTCACCTATTAGTAGTGTTGAGCGATACCGTCCGATATTTGAAAGTATTGGTATCAGATGGTATCGCCCGATATCCGAAAAATATCATGTATCGCCGATACCGATATCCGATATCAATACAAGTCAATGGGACACAAATATCGGAAGGTATCCTCTATGGTTCCCAGGGTCTGAAGGAGAGGGAACTCTCCTTCAGGCCCTGGGATCCATATTCATGTGTAAAATAAAGAATAAAAATAAAAAATATTGATATACTTACCCTCGGACGCGCCCTGGTTGTCACCGCTGCAACCGCCATGCTTCCCTTCTTAAGAATGAGCGTGTTAAGGACCTTTGATGACGTCGCGGCTTGTGATTGGTCGCTGAGCGGTCATGTGACCGCTCACACGACCAATCACTAGCCGCGACGTCATCGAAGGTCCTTAACGCGCTCATTCTTAGGAACGGAAGCATGGCGGTTGCAGCGGTGACAACCAGGGCGCGTCCGAGGGTAAGTATATCAATATTTTTTATTTTTATTCTTTATTTTACACATGAATCTTATTCCCGATACCGATTCCCGATATCACAAAAATATCGGAACTCGGTATCGGAATTCCGATACCGCAAATATCGGCCGATACCCGATACTTGCGGTATCGGAATGCTCAACACTACCTATTAGTCAATTTTTTATTCTGCGTCACAAAGATTGCAGAAAGGTGTATATTTATCCTGCGCTGTTGGTTGAGGGCTTACACTGGAGTTTCTGTGTAAATGTCTGAAATGCATGATTAAGATGTAACCTCTGGCGGAAGATTCCCTATATTGAGTCAGATGGAGGCACTGTGGATGCTGTATGACCTATCATTCAGCGCTGTCCATCTTTTAGGATTGCATAAAATTGCCATCGGCCATAGCTTTGTGCACTTCTGAAATGAAGGACACCATTGAACAGAGGCCAGACAGAGTCTGCTGCCTCATTATAGTGAATGGATCCCTCGGGAGTTTCATCTGAATAACATCACTCAGAAATTTAGATGGAAACCCAAAAGTAAGTGCTCAGCGTAGAATTCCGGATAAATGAGATCCCAAATATTATGTAAAATGTTTCCAATAACAGCTTCAATCAATCCACAAAGAAAGCAAGCCTTCACACAGGTCTGTCATCTGTTAACGGAAATATAGGGGGCTTCCACGATACTGGTAGCACAAAGGCTCTGAAAAATCAAAATGGCTTCATAACCCTCCAAAAGAAATGCAGCAAATTCTGTGCTCCCAAATCCTAATACCACCTCCCTTTTGAGCCCAACAGTGTACCTAAACCACATATAGCGTCCACATGTTTGGCATTTCAGAAACGATGAGAGCCCGCCCAACTTATGGGTGCATGCCTCCAGAAGCGCGAGCTGGACATAACGTACTGGTGACTGTAATGTACTGGTCACTACAGAGTACTGGTCACTATTATGGCAGTTTGCAATTTTCACTCGACAACATTAATTGCTTTTTGTTTCTGGAAAATACCCATGAAGTTAAAATCAGCACTTCACCTGTAGATAAATTCCCAAAGGGGTATAATTTCCAAATTGGGGTCACTTGAGGGAGGATTCTGCTCTTCTAGCAATTAGGGGCTCTGTAAGTCCACAAACTCTTCTAGGAAAATCTTGGTCCCAGGAGGCAAATAGCACTCTGTTCCTCCAGAGTCTCTCCGTATGGCTAAATAGTACTGTACAGCCACATATGGGGTACTGCCATGTTCAGTAAAAATTGTGGGACACATTTTTGTGCCATTTTACCCCCCTTGTTGTGTGAAAATGTAAAATCTGGGGCTAAACCTAAATTTTGATGGTAAAAATGTAGTTATTTGTAAAAAAATGTCCTACAAGCCCTTATAAAAATAAAAAACTTGGGGGTAATTAAACATTTTTGTGAAGAGGGGGGGGGTTTCCACTGTTTAGGCACACCAAATGGGACATGGCATCAGCTAATGATTTCAGGAAATTTTGCATTCAAAAAGTCAAATGACGCTCTTTCTCTTCCAAGCACTGCCGAGCACCCAAACAGTAGTTTTCTCCCTCATATGGGGTATCAGCGTATTTACGAAAAATTGCACTACACATTTTATGTTCAATTTGTTCTGTTATCCTCATAAAAATGCAAAATATGCTGCTAAAATAATATTTTTGTGAGGAAAATGTGATTTTATTATTTTCATAGCTCAATGTTATAAACTTCTATGAAGCACCTGGAGTTCAAGGTGCTCACCACACATTTAAATACATTCTTTGAAGGGTCTCGTTTTCAAAATGGGGTCACCTGTGGGGGGTTTCCACTGTTTAGACACATCAGGGGCACTTCAAATGGAACATGACATCCGCTAATGATTCCAGGATATTTTACATTCAAAAAGTCAAATGACGCTACTTCCCTTCCGAGCCTTGCCATGCACCCAAGCTGTAGTTTTCTCCCTCATATTGGATATCGGCGTACTCAGGAGAAATTGCACAACAAATTGTTTATCCAAAAAATGATACAATAATAATTTGTGCTATAAACTAACTATCCATTCCGTCCATATCACATATAACTGTAACCAGTAGTGACACAGAAAAGCACAACCATCTTTTTTTTAACCAATTAAAATCGTTTTTATTAAATAATTAAAAACATACACCATTAAAGTAAACAAAAAACCAGGTATCTCAAATGTGAGGGACCGATAAACTACTCAACTCATAAAACACAAAGCATATATTATCCAACAATTTGCTTAAATCTCCTCAGCTGGACTCCGGGATATAGATCACCCTCTTTGGTATCTGTGGTATAAACCACAATTAATCCACATTTTAATGGGGTATTACCCACCTTTGTATGCTATATATAAAGTTACTGCCGCCGTAACATTAACCTCAGATTGCCTAAATATTGTCCTCCCAATAGGAAGAGCTATGTATAATTATGTTGCCAGGCGGCAGTAAATGAACCATTATACTTACTGCTAAGTGTATGTAAGAGTGTCCAGTCCCTCTACAACCTGGAGTTCAAGGTGCTCACCACACATCTAAATACATTCTTTGAAGGATCTAGTTTTCAAAATGGGGTCACCTGTGGGGGGTTTCCACTGTTTATACACATCAGGGGCACTTCAAATGGAACATGACATCCGCTAATGATTCCAGGATATTTTACATTTAAAAAGTCAAATGACGCTACTTCCCTTCTGAGCCTTGCCATGCACCCAAGCAGTAGTTTTCTCCCTCATATTGGATATCGGCGTACTCAGGAGAAATTGCACAACAAATTGTATAGTGCAATTTTTCCTGTTACCGTTATGAAAATGCAATATTTTGGTCTAAAAACATATTTGTGGGAAACATGGGATTTTTTTTATTTTTACAGCTCAACATTATAGATGCTAGGAGTCGAGTTTCCTCTGCTGCACAGGGGGAATCTCGATCCGTCTCCGCTGCGGTCTCCCATTCTCCTCCAGCCGCAGTGGAACCTGCTCAGCAGGGACGTCGATCCCAGCGTCTCGCTCAGTCTGACTCTGTGAGAAGAGTTACTGCTGCTTCTCCAGCTTCTGCCTGTAAAGCCTATACTGGTCAGCAGCGAGTGGACTTGTCTGGGACTAAGTCCTTGTCTGCGCACACTGAGCATGCCCAGGGCAAGATCTCCCGTTGGAGATCGAGGGTCATGTGCTCAGACTCTGCAGCGCATTCTATTGGTCCTCTTGGCAGGTCTTGGAAGGGCAAAGTTTCTGTGGCCGCTTCCTGTCCTGCAACTATATAGGCTGCGCACGACCGCACGGCCATGCGCTAGTGTACAATTTAATACGTGTGTTTGTTGTGAGTGCAAGTCGTTCTTTAAATACCATTGTATGATTGTTCGCGTATGGAGTATGGCTGCTATCTAGTGCCCGACTTATCACTCAACGTGTCACACACGTGTCAGCGTCTACTGCTGTGACCGCCAGTGCGGTGCCACGCGCCAGTGTGCGCTTCCTGACCCACGTCTGGGTGCTTAGTGGTGCCTGCCAGCACGGCACAGTTCGCACTTCGGTGCCTTTATTATATAATTCCTTTCACACCCAGTTGCGGTGTAGTGCCAGCAAGGGTCTAATCGGACTACAATCCCTGTTGGGGTTTAGTTCGCTGACCACTTGCTCGCGCTCTATGTGCGGTACCGCGGTCCTGTGACGCAACAGGATCGCTTTCTTCACGCTGGGTGAGGTTTAACCCACGCGTGTATACTTTTGAATACCGCCATATTGTCTGTCGTTTCCTAGCAGCAGGTTTCACCTGCACGGTGGACCCCGGACTGCGAACGCATCTATATCATCTCTCTTGGTGCGTTCCGCCAGTCCTAACATTACACTAGCGCCAGGGTCTGGCTAGTGATCACAGACAAACAGCAATCTCTGCGGCATATCCAGCAGCTGGAGGGTAGGTTGGCGGCTCTCGAGAGCGCGACCTCAGCTGTGGATGTTACTGCAGTAGCTGTACAGGCTGCCAGCGTGGCTGCAGCTACTATGTCCATTGCCACCCCTGTTCCGACATTATCTCGCCTCCCGCTGCCAGAAAAATTTTCTGGTGATAGCAAGTTTTGTAGGGGATTTGTGAGTCAGTGCTCTATTCACCTCGAGCTCCTGGCTACACGTTTTCCCACAGAGCGGGCTAAGGTGGGATTTATTCTGTCTCTATTCTCGGACAGGGCGTTGGAATGGGCTACGCCGCTGTGGGAGCGTGGCGATCATGTGGTGCAGAGTGCTCCGCTGTTTCTGAGCGCTCTGAAACAGGTCTTTTTAGGACCTCAAGTCACCCATGATACTGCGCTCCAATTGCTGGCATTAACTCAGGGTGAGTCCTTGGTCAGTCATTTTGCCGTCCAATTCCGCACCTTAGCATCTGAGCTGGATTGGTCGGATAAAGCTCTTATCCCCATATTTTGGAGGGGCTTGGCTGACCACGTAAAGGACGGTCTGGCCACTAGGGAGATTCCTGCCACACTGGAGGAGTTAATAACTGTCTCCACTCGAATTGACCTCCGTTTTAACGAGCGGAGGCTAGAGCGAGCCCAGTGTAGGCAGAGGTTTCGGCTGGCTCCTACTTTCGCCAAACCTCTGGAATTTCCGGTCCTGGTTCCTGAGTCACATGAGGCCAGGGAAGTGTCACAAGCAGGATCTAAGTCCCGGACCGCTTGTGCACTCAGGGTCTGTCATGTTTGCCAGCAGTCAGGACATCTAGCCTCCAGATGTCCTCAGCGGTCGAGGAAACGTCAGCGTCTAGTGGTAGTAGGTGGAGGTAAACTAGACACGGCGACGTTTGCCTCTAAGTTGTCCTTTAAGGGGACAATTACTATTGGCTCATTCTCCCACTCGGTAGAGCTCTGCGTGGATTCTGGGGCGGAGGGCAATTTTATGTCTTCTGCCTTTGCCCAACGTCACGCAATACCCCTGGTTATGCTTGCTCAACCAGTAACGGTGCGAGTGGTGAATGGGTCGACATTGCCCTCACAGATAACACACCAGACCATCCCTTTTACTCTGTCCATGTCGCCATCTCATCAGGAGATAATTTCTCTGCTCGTCATTCCGGAAGGAATTGATGAGGTCCTGTTGGGAATACCTTGGCTACGGTACCACTCTCCTCATATCGAGTGGTCGTCAGGCAGAATTCTGGGTTGGGGTGAATCTTGTGGGGGTAGGTGTCAGTGGGAGTGCGTTCAGGTTGCTACTACTGAGGTACCCGCAGATCTATCCTCTCTCCCCAAGCAGTATTGGTCTTATGCAGACGTGTTCTCCAAAAAGGCGGCGGAGGTCCTTCCGCCTCATCGCCCCTATGACTGTCCTATTGATCTCTTGCCTGGTGCTGAGCCTCCCCGGGGTCGAGTTTATCCGCTATCTCTCCCGGAGACGGAGGCAATGTCACAGTACATCCAGGAAAATCTGGCAAGAGGATTCATTAGGAAGTCAGTGTCACCTGCTGGGGCAGGGTTCTTCTTCGTGCAGAAGAAGAATGGGGAATTGCGCCCATGCATAGACTACAGGGGTCTTAACGCCATCACCGTTAAGAATAAGTATCCTTTGCCCTTGATATCTGAGTTATTCGATAGACTTTGGGGAGCAAGGGTATTTACTAAATTAGATTTGCGGGGTGCTTACAACCTGATTCGCATCCGTGAGGGGGACGAATGGAAGACGGCCTTTAACACCAGGGATGGGCACTATGAGTATCTGGTGATGCCCTTCGGGCTCTGTAATGCCCCAGCCGTTTTCCAAGACTTTGTGAACGATATCTTCCGGGATATGCTTTCCACCTCGGTCGTAGTCTATCTGGATGATATTCTTATCTACTCTCCAGATATTGACTCCCACCGGAGAGATGTTTGCAAAGTCTTCGACCTCCTACGGGCAAACTCCCTCTATACCAAATTGGAGAAGTGTATGTTTGAGCAGGAGTCTTTACCTTTCCTGGGCTACATCATCTCGGCCCAGGGATTGGCTATGGATCCTGTCAAACTACAGGCAGTGATGGACTGGCAGGAACCCCATTCTCTGAAAGCGGTGCAGCGCTTTATGGGGTTCATAAATTACTATCGTCAGTTCATCCCCCACTTCTCAACCCTGGTAGCTCCCTTGGTATCCCTCACCAAGAAGGGAGCGAATCCTAAATCGTGGTCCGAAGAGGTCTCCAAGGCCTTCACTTCTATTAAGTCCCACTTTGCTAGCGCTCCCATCTTACATCGTCCCGAGGTGGATAAGCCATTCCTAATGGAGGTGGATGCCTCTTCCGTTGGTGCAGGAGCAGTCCTCTATCAAAAGGATGCTCAAGGTCGGAAGCATCCATGCTTCTTCTTCTCAAAAACCTTCTCACCAGCGGAGAGAAATTACTCCATCGGGGATAGGGAGTTGCTGGCAATGAAGTTGGCCTTTTCGGAATGGCGACATCTCTTGGAGGGTGCTCGGTTCCCATTCCAAGTCTACACGGACCACAAGAATTTGGTCTATTTACAGACAGCCCAGCAGCTGAATTCTCGTCAGGCCAGATGGTCCTTGTTTTTCTCCCGGTTCCACTTCACTCTACATTATCTCGCCGGGGAGAAGAACATTCGTGCTGACGCTCTCTCTCGCTCCCTGGTGTCAACTGTGGAGGAGGAGGACGAGCCTCGGCTCATTGTCCCTTCAGAGAGTCTGAGAACCGTAGCTCCGGTTTCGCTTGAGTCTGTGCCTCCGGGCAAGACTTTTGTCCCCATCAATTTGCGTCCGGAGGTTCTCTCGTGGGCTCATTCGTCCAGAGTGGGTGGACACTTTTGGGCAAAGAGGACATCTGAGTTGTTGGCGAGAATGTATTGGTGGCCACATATGGTTCGTGACGTTGGAGACTACGTTCGGGCATGTGTCTCTTGTGCCAAAAATAAGTCTCTCCGTCAACGGCCAGCTGGGTTGTTATACCCTCTGCCGGTGGCAGACAGGCCCTGGGAGATGGTCGGGATGGACTTTGTGGTGGGTTTGCCCAAGTCACGTGGCTGTACTGTCATTTGGGTTATCACCGACCATTTTTCTAAAATGGTGTATTTGGTGCCGCTTCCCCGGCTACCTTCTGCACGGGCCTTGGCAGCATTGTTTGTTAAACACATCTTCCGTCTTCACGGTATGCCAGACAAAATTGTCAGTGACCGGGGTCCCCAGTTTGCGTCTCGGTTCTGGAGAGAGCTTTGTCGCCTTCTCAGTATCGAGTTGAATCTCTCTTCGGCATATCATCCCGAGACGAATGGGTCGGTGGAGAGAGCCAACCAGACCTTGGTCACATATCTGCGACATTTTGTCTCTGCTAAACAAGATGACTGGGCATCTTTGCTACCGTGGGCGGAGTTTGCTCTTAACAATGCTGTAGCTGACTCCACTGGACAGACCCCATTCCTCCTTAACTATGGTCAGCATCCGCGGGTACCTGTGCCCATGCCCGTGTCTTCCGCCGATTCCAGGGTGGCAGACTGGGCTGTGGAGGCACGGGACATTTGGGATCGCACTCAGGAGGCCATTCGGGCTTCCAAGGAGAGAATGAGGTCCTCCGCCGATGTTCATCGGCGCCCCGCTCCGACCTTTGCTCCTGGCGACTTGGTGTGGCTCTCCGCCCGTAACATCAGGCTGCGAGTTGAGTCCACTAAGTTTGCGCCTCGCTACTTGGGTCCCTTCAAGGTTCTCAAACAGGTTAATCCTGTGGTCTACCGCCTCGCTCTTCCTCCACGCTTGGGTATCACCGACACCTTTCATGTGTCCCTCTTGAAACCCGTATACATGTCCCGGTTTTCCGAGTCATCTGCCGGGACATCGGGTTCGTCTACGAACGATTACGAGGTGAACGCTATTTTGGAGTGTAAGGTGGTACGCGGCAAAAAGTTCTATCTGGTGGATTGGAAGGGTTATGGTCCAGAGAACAGGTCATGGGAGCCTGCTGAAAACATTCGGGCCCCACAGCTCATTGCTGCCTTCAAACGTAGCGAGGCCCAAGGAGGGGGGGTAATGTTAGGAGTCGAGTTTCCTCTGCTGCACAGGGGGAATCTCGATCCGTCTCCGCTGCGGTCTCCCATTCTCCTCCAGCCGCAGTGGAACCTGCTCAGCAGGGACGTCGATCCCAGCGTCTCGCTCAGTCTGACTCTGTGAGAAGAGTTACTGCTGCTTCTCCAGCTTCTGCCTGTAAAGCCTATACTGGTCAGCAGCGAGTGGACTTCTCTAGGACTAAGTCCTTGTCTGCGCACACTGAGCATGCCCAGGGCAAGATCTCCCGTTGGAGATCGAGGGTCATGTGCTCAGACTCTGCAGCGCATTCTATTGGTCCTCTTGGCAGGTCTTGGAAGGGCAAAGTTTCTGTGGCCGCTTCCTGTCCTGCAACTATATAGGCTGCGCATGACCGCACGGCCATGCGCTAGTGTACAATTTAATACGTGTGTTTGTTGTGAGTGCAAGTCGTTCTTTAAATACCCCTACCCTATTGTATGATTGTTCACGTATGGAGTATGGCTGCTATCTAGCGCCCGACTTATCACTCAACGTGTCACACACGTGTCAGCGTCTACTGCTGTGACCGCCAGTGCGGTGCCACGCGCCAGTGTGCGCTTCCTGACCCACGTCTGGGTGCTTAGTGGTGCCTGCCAGCACGGCACAGTTCGCACTTCGGTGCCTTTATTATATAATTCCTTTCACACCCAGTTGCGGTGTAGTGCCAGCAAGGGTCTAATCGGACTACAATCCCTGTTGGGGTTTAGTTCGCTGACCACTTGCTCGCGCTCTATGTGCGGTACCGCGGCCCTGTGACGCAACAGGATCGCTTTCTTCACGCTGGGTGAGGTTTAACCCACGCATGTATACTTTTGAATACCGCCATATTGTCTGTCATTTCCTAGCAGCAGGTTTCACCTGCACGGTGGACCCCGGACTGCGAACACATCTATATCATCTCTCTTGGTGCGTTCCGCCAGTTCTAACATTAGACAACTGTGAAGCACCTGGGGGTTCAATCTGCTTACCACACATCTTGATCAGTTCTTTGAGGGGTATAGTTTCCAAAATGGTATCACCTGTGGAGGATTTTCACTGTTTAGGCTCATCAGAGGCTCTCAAAACGCGACATGGTGTCCGCGAATTGTTCCAGAAAATTTTGCATTAAAAAAGACAAATGACGCTCCTTCCC
This sequence comes from Ranitomeya imitator, assembly GCF_032444005.1. Lineage (NCBI taxonomy): Eukaryota > Metazoa > Chordata > Amphibia > Anura > Dendrobatidae > Ranitomeya > Ranitomeya imitator. The sequence goes on along the minus strand of NC_091282.1, from coordinate 464,469,517 downwards.
TTCCGAGCCCTGCCATGTGCACAAACAGTGGTTTTCTCCCTCATATGGGGTATCAGCATGCTGAGAAGAAATTACACAAACAATTTTGGGGTCCATTTTTTAATGATACCATTGTCAAAATAAAAAAATTTGGATCTGAATTCAATTTCTGGTAAAAAAAAAAAGTAAAATGTTAATTTTTAGTTTTTTTTCTTCAAAAAATTCCTGTGAAGTACCTGAAGAGTTAATAAACTTCTTGAATGTCGATTTGAGCACCATGAGGAATACAGTTTATAGCAGGATGTCACTTTTGGGTATCTTCTATCATATAGACCCCTCAAAGTGACTTCAAATGTGATGTGGTCCCCAAAAAATGGTTTTGTAAATTTTGTTGGAAAAATGAAAAATCGCTGGTCATCTTTTAACCCTTATAATTTCCTAACAAAAAAATGTTTGGCTCCAAATTTATTCTCATGAAAAGTAGACATGTGGGAAATGTTAATTATTAACTATTTTGTCTGACATATCTCTGTGATTTAAGGGCATGAAAATTCAAAGTTGAAAAATTGCAAAATTTTCCATATTTTTCAAAATTTCTGTTTTTTTTCCACAAATAAATGCAAGATATACCGAAGAAATTTTACCACTATCATAAAGTACAATAGGTCAAGAAAAAACAGTCTCAGAATCACCAGGATTCATTGAAGTATTCCAGAATTATTACCTCATAAATGACAGTGGTCTGAATTGTAAAAATTGTCCCGGTCATTAACATGCAAACCACATTCGGGGGTAAAGGGGTTAAAGATCATGTAATTTTCAAATTGCTTAACATTTCACAATAACAGTAATTTTGACCAAACTTTAACATGCAACTGTAAGGGGTAAATTGAAAAGTTGAATATTTTTGCACTCAGTTTACAATTTTACCTTTTATGATATGCAGAAAACTCAATTACCGTATTTTTCGGATTATAAGGCGCTCTGGATTATTAAATGCACCACAAAATTTAATGAAAAAATTGGAAAAAATTTTTTTTAAATAAAATGGTGGTGCTTCTTATAATCCATGCTTTTATTGCTTTCCAGGGGTGGTGGCTGCGGTGAAGCGAGGTCCCAGCGTCGCTGCTGGAGGCGACAAGAGTGGAGCGTTGCCGCAGGCTGAGATGAGGGGGTGTTCCAATGTGGGGCACGCCGTTGAGGGTGTCCCAGTGGTGTTGCTGCACTGTGTCCAGGTGGCAGTACTGTGCTGTGTCCTGGTAGCGGTGCTGCGCTGTGTCCCCAGTGGTAATGCTGCTCTGTGTCCCCGGTGCTGCAGGGGGCTCTGCTGACATTTTGTGAAAGGCCAGAGTCCACGCAGTGCTTCCATGGTTTCCTGTGTGGCAGTGGACTCCGGGAAAATGGCCAACGGAAGGCAATGCATGTGCAGATGGAGATCTCGGCATCGAGATCTCGGGAGATGAGATCTCCACCGCCACACAGGAAAATATGGAAGGACTGCTGGGGGCTGTGGCCTTTCACAAAATGTCGGCAGAGCCCCCTCGCAGCAACAGGGCTACGGCGCAGCACCGCACTGCCACCTTGGACACAGAGCAGCACTGCTACTGGGGACACAGCACAGTACCACCACTGGGGAAACCGCAGAGCACCGCCCCCAGGACACCCACAGCAGCACGCCGATAAGGTATATCCACATTATAAGATGCACCCCCATTTCCCCAAAAAAAATTTTGGGAAAAAAAGATGCCTTATAATCTGAAAAATACAGTAAGTTATATTCCACAAATAGCATAAAGCAGCCACTTTTTATATGCAGGGATTCACCACTCTGGGCCTGGACATCCACCTTACTATATCATTTTTGCCATCAGTGTTTAATCAACATCCAGTACTCTGTCTTATTTAACCCCATAGTGAGGGAGCCAATTTTCTGCCCATAATGGCCAGGCCAAATTTTCTAAATCTGACCAGTGTCACTTCATGTCGTGATAACTCTGGAATGCTTCAACATATTCCAGTGATTCTGAGATTGTTTTTTCATGACACATTGTACCTTATGAGAGTGGCAAATTGAGGCTGATACGTTTTGCATTTATTTGTGAAAATATTGGAATTTTGGCTAAAATTTTGAAAAACTTGCAATTTTCAAACTTTTAATTTTTATGTCCTTTAGCCAGTTTGTCTTAATGTACAAAATAATTAATAAATATCATTTCCCATATATCTACTTTACATCTGCATCATTTTACAAGCATAATTTTATTTTGTTAGTATTTTAGAAGGGCTAGAAGTTGAGCAGATATATTTTCAAGACATGTACAAAACCTGTTTCTTTAGGGACCTATTCAGAATTAAATTAACTTTGAGGGGCCTATATATTGGCAACTCAGACTCCCCCAAAGTGATGCCATCTTAAAAACGCACCAAATACTTCAAAACTGTTGTCAGGAAATTTTTAAACCTTTCGGGTGCTACACAGGAATTAATGTAAAGTGGATTCTCTCCGTTTTTGCTTGAGTTTCCTCATGGTTCTCCGGTTTCCTCCCACAACCCAAAGACATATTCAAAGGGAATCTAGATTGTGAGCCCGAATGGGGACAGTGCCAATAATGTCTGTAAAGCGCTATGGAATTAATGGTGCTATAGAAGTGATTATAAGAGATAAAGTGGAGCAAAAAGAAAAATTGTAATTTACAAGGAAGAGCTGAGAAAATGGACCCAAAATGTGTTACCCCTCTTCTTTTGATCGCGGTGATACTCCACATGTGGTCAGAAACCTTTATTTGGACAAATAGCACTGCTCATAATGGAAAGAGCACCATTTATATTTTAGAACACAAATTTAGCTGAAATAGATTGTGGGCGCCATGTCACATTTCCATGTGGTTGTACACTACTCTTTAAGAACATGGCAGGGATTAGATGGGAAGGAGTGCTACGTGACTTTTAGAATGCAAATTAAAAAGATTGTGGATGCCATTAACCAAGCCCTTGAGATGCCAGCCAGGCACATACCCTCTTAAGTGACCCCTTACTGGAAGCTTCATTTCTTAAGGATTTCATCTGGGGTGTATTTTGAACCCACAGGTGCCTCACAGAATTTTATAACATTGGGACGTGGAAATATAACATTTTAGTGGTAAAAATGTATTTTTTTATTTTCTGCAAATTTAACAGTTACATAAGTGTTAATAGATGAAACTTGACCACACAATTAATTACACAATTTCTCCCAAACGCGGCAATGCACCAAATGTCATCAGAAACTACAGTTAGTTCACACACCATGGCTGAGAAGGCAGAAGCACTGTTTGGCTTTTGGAACACAGACTTTGCTAGAATAGTTTCCCGGCAATATTTAGGAATCCCCTCAGGTGCGAGAACAGCAGAAAAAAAACAGAAGTGACCCCATTTTAAAAATTGCCCCAATGAATGTATCTATGGCTGCAGTGACTATTTTGTAAAATCCACACCATGCTATATTCTGGAGAATTGCAATTATGACAGTTTAGTGCCAAAATGTTGTGCCCCCATACAAAGACATGCACCCAGAAAATTGTTAATTGAGCTCTCCCTACTAGGGTTGAGCGACTTTTCGTTTTTTGAGGTCGAGTCGGGTTTCGCGAAAGCCGACTTTCTCAAAAGTCGAGTCGAGTGAAATCGGCCAATTATCTTGAAAAGTCGGGGTTGGGGAATCGGCCGAAACACGAAACCCAATGCAAGTCATTGGGAAATCTCTATATATTTATATTTACTTCAGCGCGATAATGTTGAAAAGCCGGTAATTCAATTGCCGGCTTTTCATTTCTCCTTCCTAAACCCGACATGATATGAGACATGGTTTACATACAGTAAACCATGTCATATCCCCATTTTTTTGCATATTCCACACTACTAATGTTAGTAGTGTGTATATGCAAAATTTGGGCGCTGTAGCTATTAAATTTAAGTGTTAAATCACGGAAAAAATTGGCGTGGGCTCCCGCGCAATTTTCTCCACCAGAGTAGTAAAGCCAGTGACTGAGGGCAGATATTAATAGCCTGGAGAGGGTCCATGGTTATTGGCCCCCCTGGCTAAAATCATCTACCCCCAGCCACCCCAGAAAAGGCACATCTGTAAGATGCGCCTATTCTGGCACTTGGCCACTCTCTTCCCATTCCCGTGTAGCGGTGGGATATGGGGTAATGAAGGGTTAATGTCACCTTGCTATTGTAAGGTGACATTAAGCTAGATTGATAATGGAGAGGTGTCAATTATGACACCTATCCATTATTAATCCAATTGTATGAAATGGTTAAAAAACACACACACACACACACACATTATTACAAAGTCTTTTAATGAAATAAAGACACAGGTTGTTGTAATATTTTATTAGACAAATATGATCGGGTCGGGTTTCACGAAACCCGACTTTGCCAAAAGTCGGCGACTTTTGAAATTGGCCGATCTGTTTCGCTCAACCTTACTCCCTACTACAATAATGCCAAACATGTGACCAGTTACTGCGAATTAGGCACAGTGTAGCTCAGAAGGAGGGGTGCATTTGGACTTGGGAGCGTAGATTTCACTGGTGGGATCTGTGATCCCTTTTCCAGAAGTCTTTGTTCTACCAGTAATGTGGGAAACCCCTGTATTTCCAATGAAAGATGACGCACCTGAGTGAGGGGCTGTTTTTGTGCAGGATAAGTTAGGGTTTTTCTTGGTATCATTTTTTTATTGCTTTCAGTGTAATACTAGGATACATTCTTGTGTTCTACGCTGAGCACTTTACGTTGGGGCTTTGCATAAATTTCACAAAATGTGATTCAGACAAAACCCTCTAAAAATCCCCTGACTGAACCACCCGCCTAATGAAGCAGATGTAGACACTTTGCACTCCGTTTGGCGTCGAGTGGTTTATATCTTTTTAGGTGTTCACAGAACTGTGTTTGTCCAGACTTATGCACTTAAAAGACACTTAAATTAATGTGACATCACTAGAACAGAGATCAGACAGAGTCCAAAGTAATTCCATTTGCCTCCAAAGTGTGTGGTTCAGTTAGGGACACAATGAGATGTCCGTAAATATTACTTGTAATGTCTTTATAAGTGTCCATGTTGTGCATTTCCCTGCTATGTATAATTACTGTTACAGGTGTAGGGAAAGCGTAGTACCCTAGTGTGGCCATTAGATGAGGGTGCAGAGTTATTCAGCTTGTAAATAGTTAAGTGGGAGTTGCTAATGGCAGTTAATCTGGGAAACATCTGGAAATTTGAATCAGTTGGGCGAGAGCGCCCTGTCAGGGCAGTCAGCTCTGCAGCAGCTCAAGATCCAGTCAGGCAGCATCAGGGCCAGGAAGGCTATGAGAGAAAGTAGTAAGGCATTCAAACGGTCACTGACAGTGCAGTATAAGTGGGACTACGGCTGTAGGTGCTAGAAAATAACTAAGCAGTACAGACAGGTCACTCAGAATCTGGCAGCTTGCTAAGTGAATGGATGTACTTGTGACCAGGGCGAAAATGGTTTAGAGGAATCCCTACTAAAGTAAGACTGGGCACAGAGGATGCTGGAGTATCGGTGAGCACAGTCTGTCCCGGAAGCGGGCTTAGAGAAGATGATGGAAAGACAGAGAAAGAGGAGAAGCTGTGTAATGCAAAGCCTGATGTAAATGCTGACAAGTAAAGAGAGGAGACAGGGACAGAGAAGAAACTGTGTATTGTAAAGCCTGCTGTAAATGCTGAAAAGAACCGTTATGTGCCTATTTCAAGTAAAGTTCATTATTCAAGCGTTCAATGGGACTGTGACGCTGTTTATTCTGCTTCGGCTGAGGAAAACGTGCAGATCTTCATATGAAGCCCCAAGGGAAAATGAGCTGCAGGTATGCTGACTGAGAGTCGTGGAATGTATGTGAGGGGAGGTCAGGGTGTGCAAGAGACTTCTACTTCAGCCACGACTACCACCCTACCACCCTGCCCTACCCTTACACTTGGCGTGGTAGGCAGGATGCCAAAAACATGCAGCGTGGGAATGCTGTGAGAAAAGAGAATGATGTGCTGAAAGCAGCAAGTGAAGTCAATTTGATTGAAGCTGCAAATGAGAGAAGAAGTGATGCTCTGCAAGGGGCAGACAATATGGACATGACTAAAACTGTGAATCCAGATGCCCTGGAAATGACAATCTTTGACACCTTGCCAGTAGAGAAAATTGTGAGGAGAAAAGAGACTAGAGACTTGAGGAAAGTAACAAGTGCTTCAGATGCTGTGGAAACCCTGGAAAATTATATGCTGCCATGTGGAGATACCACAAAGAGAATAAAAACTGAAACTGCCACTTTATTGGATGTGACTAGAACAAAGGACTTAACAAATCCCATGAGTTTGACTAAAGTGCTTTTTGTGCCCAAGATAGTGACCATAAAGATGGTGGTGAGTGTCTCTGAGGTAAAGAACGACAGTGGTGACTCCACCCTTCATGGGCTTCTCAAAAAGAGTGCGAAAATTTGACTGCCAACAGTGTCTGACCTGCCCATGGTGGGTGTGGCTAAAGAAGAGAGGGGGAGAAGAGGAGGCCATAGCTTACCTGCCCCGGAAGTCCTGCCAAGCACTGGACTGGTGGCTGCCTGAGCAGGGAGGAGTGATGAGCTTGTCCAGCGATACCGGGAGTAGAGGCCTGCACCAGCGATGCTGACCTTGCCAAGTGACGAGTCTGTTCTGCGTCCCTGCTAATGTGGTGCTTGTTGCACTCAGATAATAAGGGACTGTTCCGTGTCCTTGGCCAAAAATTGAATGGGACTGTTCCGCGTCCTATAGGGCCGAAAGAGTCCATACTGCCCTTAAAGGAAGTTGGGGGGGGGGGTAGCATGATCGGATCGGGTCACAAAGGAACTTTTTTTTTGCACCCTTCTGCTTAAAAGCAGAACTATGCCCAAGGACTGTATTGTAGCTTTCGCTGCAGCAACAGACTGTCTTTAGGACAGGCAGCACACATTGCACAAAAGACTGCTATTTTCTAAGGAAGAGGGACAACGTCTCTCCCCTCAAAGACTGTGCACCTTATTTTTGTAAATATGTTTACGTCCCATGAACAGGAATGGGACTGATTTTCAACATTCGTTGTCGCGGAAAGAGACTTTCCTTTATCACAGATAATCTGATGGCCTAGTCATATTTTGAAAAAATGTTGTATCTGTAACCTGGAGGACTGGGAGCCAGGTACCCATTAAGAAAAAAAAGGACTCTTGCAGTGTTCTCCCTGAGTGGTGTATTACTTATACATAATAAAGTTTTGGGTTAAATAGTCTAGTCAGGCAGCATCAAGGCCAAGAAGGCTACGAGAGAAATAAGGAAGGTATTGAAAGGGTCACTGACAGCGCAGTATAAGCGGGACTGCGGCTGTAGGTGCTAGAAAAGAACTAAGCAGTACGGACAGGTCACTCAGAATGTGGTGGCTTGCTAAGTGGATGGATGTACTTGGGACCAGTGCAAAATGGTTTAGAGGAATCCCTACTAAAGTAAGACTGGGTACAGGGGACATTGGAGAACCAGTGAACACAGTCAAGACAGAAAAAAGTCAAACCGCACCCTTTTTTTTTCTTTGCAAATAAAGGTCTCAGCGGACACAGGGGCGCACGTCCAAAGCCAGGGAGCCCATCCTGGACAACGTACCAAGACCTTTATCAAGGTCTGTTGACCGAAACGTCGCTACAGAAGGCAGAATAAATGTGAGTTTTTATTTTTTCACCATCCATTGATTGTGGCGCTGTCTTTTTTCTTTGAAGTCTCAGTGAGCACATTCCGTCCAGTAAGTGGGCTTAGTAAAGATGAAGGAAAGAACGAGAAAGAGGAGAAGCTGTGCAATTTAAAGCCTGCTGTAAATGCTGAAAAGAACCGTTATGTGCCTGTTTCAATTAAAGTTCATTGTTCAAGCATTCAACGGGACTGTGACTCTGTTTATTCTGCTTCAGCTGAGGAAAATGTGCAGATCCTTATAGGAAGCCCCAAGGGAAAAGGAGCTGCAGGTATGCTGACTGAGAGTCATGGAGTGTATGTGAGGGGAGGTCAGGGTGTGCAAGAGACATTTACCTCAGCCACGACTACCACCCTGCCCTACCCTTACAGTTCCATTGAGGGTTTTGTCTGAATTGTGTTTTTAGTTATTTAAATGGAAGCCCCGACATAAGCGAAGAGCATAGGATAAATGTGAACTGAACCTTATTCTGATTTTTTGGGAGGTACAATAAACAAATAGACAACAGTACAAGAACAGTTCTTATTTTTATTTTGCGTGGTGCACCGTGCGGTACAAGTGATGACATGGCTTTATTCTTCAGGGTTGGTGAGATTACAGTAATACCAGATTTATATAGTTGTGTTAATGTTTTGCTACTATCACACAGTAAAAATGCTTCTTTATAAAAAAAAATGTTATTTCATTGCCATATTCTGAAAGCTGTAATTTTTTTTATTGTTTGGCGAACAGAACTGTATGAGGGCTTATTTTTTGCACGATGAATTGGACATTTTTTTGGTACTCTTTTGGGGAACATAACATTCTTTGATTGCTTTTTATTCAGATTTTTCAGACACAGAATGAACAAAAACCAGGTGTTCAGTTTTTAAATACAGGTACATCTCACAAAATTAGAATATCGTCAAAAAGTTAATTTATTTCAGTTCTTCAATACAAAAAGTAAAACTAATTTACTTTTGAGACAAAGAGAGTCATGTATTTCAAGTGTTTATTTCTGTTAATGTTGATGATTACGGCTTACAGCCAATGAAAACCGAAAAGTCATTATCTCAGTAAATTAGAATACTTTATAACACCAGCTTGAAAAAATAACATCCGAAATGTTGGCCTACTGAAATGTATGTTCAGTAAATGCACTCAAAACTGATTGGGGCTCCTTTTGCTTCAATTACTGTATCAATGCAGCGTGGCATGGAGGCAATCAGTCTGTGGCACTGCTGAGGTGTTATGGAAGCCCAGGTTGCTTTGAGATCAGCTTTCTGCTTGTCTGATTGGTTGGGTCTGGTGTTTCTTATCTTCCTTTTGACAATACCCCATAGTTTCTCTATGAGAATTAAGGCCAGATGAGTTTGCTGTCCAATCAAGCACAGTGATACTGTTGTTTTAAACCAGGTATTGGTACTTTTGGCAGTATGGACAAGTGCCAAGTCCTGCTGGACAATTAAATTTCCATCTCCAAAAAGCTTGTCGGCAGTGGGAATCATGAAGTACTCTACAATTTCCTGGTAGATGGATGTGCTGACTTTGGTCTTGATAAAACACAGTGGACCTACACCAGCAGATGACATGGGTCCCGAAACCATCATTTATTGTGGATACTTCACACTAAACCTTGGAAATCAAGGTCCCAGAGTCTGGAGGAAGAATAGAGAAACAAACAATCCAAGTTGCTTGAGGTCTAATGTGAAGTTTGGAGATGGAAATTTAGTTCTCCAGCAGGACTTGGCACCTGTCTACACTGCCAAAAGTACCAGTACCTGGTTTAACCCCTTTCTGTCATTAGACGTTCTATTCCGTCCATGTGGGGTGGGCCTTACTTCCCAAGGACAGAATAGTACGTCCAGCGCGATCGGCCGCGCTCACGGGGGGAGCGCGGCCGATCGCGGCCGGGTGTCAGTTGCCTATCGCAGCTGACATCCAGCACTATGTGCCAGGAGCGGTCACGGACCGCCCCCGGCACATTAACCCCCGGCACACCGCGATCAAACATGATCGCGGTGTGCCGGCGGTATAGGGAAGCATCGCGCAGGGAGGGGGCTCCTTGCGGGCTTCCCTGAGACCCCCGCAGCAACGCGATTTGATTGCGTTGCTCCGAGGGTCTCCTACCTCCTTCCTCGCTGCAGGCCCCGGATCCAAGATGGCCGCGGCATCCGGGTCCTGCAGGGAGGGAGGTGGCTTACCAAGTGCCTGCTCAGATCAGGTGCTTGGTAAGCCTGCAGTGCTCTAAGTCAGATCGCTGATCTGACAGAGTGCTGTGCAAACTGTCAGATCAGCGATCTGTGATGTCCCCCCCATGGGACAAAGTAAAAAAGTTTAAAACATTTTTTCCACATGTGTAAAAAAAAAAAATCCTAAATAAAGAAAAAAAAATATTATTCCCATAAATACATTTTTTTTATCTAAATAAAAAAAACAATAAAAGTGCACATATTTAGTATCGCCGTGTCCGTAACGACCCGACCTATAAAACTGGCCCACTAATTAACCCCTTCTGTAAACACCGTAAGAAAAAAAAAAAAACGAGGCAACAAACAATGCTTTATTAACATACCGCCGAACAAAAAGTGGAATAACACGCAATCAAAAAGACAGATATAAATAACCATGGTACTGCTGAAAACGTCATCTTGTCCCGCAAAAAATGAGCTGCCATACAGCATCATCAGCAGAAAAATAAAAAAGTTATAGTCCTGAGAATAAAGCGATGCCAAAATAATTATTTTTTCTATAAAATAGTTTTTATCGTATAAAAGCGCCAAAACATAAAAAAAGATACAAATGAGATATATCGCTGTAATCGTACTGACCCGAAGAATAAAACTGCTTTATCAATTTTACCAAACGCAGAACGGTATAAACGCCTCCCCCAAAAGAAATTCATGAATAGTTGGTTTTTGGTCATTCTGCCTCACAAAAATCGGAATAAAAAGCGATCAAAAATTGTCACGCGCCCGAAAATGTTACCAATAAAAACGTCAACTCGTCCCGCAAAAACAAGACCTCACATGACTCTGTGGACTCAAATATGGAAAAATTATAGCTCTCAAAATGTGGTAACGCAAAAAATATTTTTTGCAATAAAAAGCGTCTTTCAGTGTGTGACGGCTGCCAATCATAAAAATCCGCTAAAAAACCCGCTTTAAAAGTAAATCAAACCCCCCTTCATCACCCCTTTAGTTATGGAAAAATTAAAAAATTAAAAAAATGTATTTATTTCCATTTTCCCATTAGGGTTAGGGTTAGGGCTAAGGTTAGGGTTAGGGCTAGAGTTAGGGCTAGGGTTACAGCTAGAGTTAGGGCTAGGGTTAGGGCTAGGGTTAGGGTTAGGGTTAGGGCTAGGGTTAGGGTTAGGGTTAGGGCTAGGGTTAGGGCTAGGGTTAGGGTTAGGGTTGGGGCTAGGGTTAAGGCTACAGTTAGGGTTGGGGCTAAAGTTAGGGTTAGGGTTGGGGCTAAAGTTAGGGATAGGGTTTGGATTACATTTACGGTTGGGAATAGGGTTGGAATTAGGGTTAGGGGTGTGTCTGAGTTAGAGGTGTGGTTACGGTTACCGTTGGGATTACGGTTAGGGGTGTGTTTGGATTAGGGTTTCAGTTATAATTGGGGGGTTTCCACTGTTTAGGCACGTCAGGGGCTCTCCAAACGCGACATGGCGTCCGATCTCAATTCCAGCCAATTCTGCATTGAAAAAGTAAGACAGTGCTCCTTCCCTTCCGAGCTCTCCCGTGTGCCCAAACAGGGGTTTACCCCAACATATGGGGTATCAGCATATTCAGGACAAATTGGACAACAACGTTTGGGGTCCAATTTCTCCTGTTACCCTTAGGAAAATACGAAACTGGGGCTAAAAAATAATTTTTGTGGGAAAAAAAGGATTTTTTATTTTTACGGCTCTGCGTTTTAAACTGTAGGGAAACACTTGGGGGCTCAAAGTTCTCACAACACATCTAGATAAGTTCCTTGGGGGGTCTATTTTCCAATATTGGGTCACTTGTGGGGGGTTTCTATTGTTTAGGTACATTAGGGGCTCTGCAAATGCAATGTGACGCCTGCAGACCAATCCATCTAAGTCTGCATTTCAAATAATGCTCCTTCCCTTCCGAGCTCTGTCATGCGCTCAAACGGTGGTTCTCCCCCACATATCAGGTATCAGCGTACTCAGGACAAATTGGAGAACAATATTTAGGGTCCAATTTCTCCTGTTACCCTTGGAAAAATATAAACCTGGGGGCTAAAAAATAATTTTGGAGGGAAAAATGTTTTTATTTTCACAGCTCTGCGTTATAAACTGTAGGGAAACACTTGGGGGTTCAAAGTTCTCACAACACATCTAGATAAGTTCCTTGGGGGGTCTAGTTTCCAATATGGGGTCACTTGCGGGGGGTTTCTACTGTTTAGGTACATTAGGGGCTCTGCAAACGCAATGTGACACCTGCAGACCATTCCATTTAAGTCTGCATTCCTAAAGGCGCTCCTTCCCTTCCGAGCCCTCCCATGCGCCCAAATGGTGGATCCCCCCCACATATGGGGTATCAGCGCACTCAGGACAAATTGGACAACAACTTTTGGGGTCCAGTTTCTCCTGTTACCCTTGGGAAAATACAAAACTGGGGGCTAAAAAATAATTTTTGTGGGAAAAAAATATTGTTTTATTTTTGAGGCTCTGCATTAAAAACTTCTGTGAAGCCCTTGGTAGGTCAAAGTGCTCACCACACATCTAGATAAGTTCCTTAGGAGGTCTACTTTCCAAAATAGTGTCACTTGTGGGGGGCTTCAATGTTTAGGCACATCAGTGGCTCTCCAAATTCAACATGGCATTCCATCTCAATTCCTGTCAATTTTGTATTGAAAAGTCAAACGGCGCTCCTTCCCTTCCGAGCGATCCCATGCGCCCAAACAGTGATTTACCCCCACATATGGGGTATCAGCGTACTCAGGACAAATTGTACAACAACTTTTGGGGTCAAATTTCTTCTCTTACCCTTGGGAAAATAAAAAATTGGGGGTGAAAAGATGATTTTTGTGAAAAAATATGATTTTTTACTTTTACGGTTCTGCATTATAAACTTCTGTGAAGCACTTGGTGGATCAAAGTGCTCACCACACCTCTAGATAAGTTCCTTTGGGGGTCTACCTTCCAAAATAGTGTCACTTTTGTTTTTTTTTCAATGTTTAGGCACATCAGTGGCACTCCAAACGCAACATGGCGTCCCATCTCAATTCCTGTCAATTTTGCATTGAAAAGTCAAACGGCGCTCCTTCTCTTCCGAGCTCTCCCATGCGCCCAAACAGTGGTTTACCCCCACATATGGGGTATCAGCGTACTCAGGACAAATTGTACAACAACTTTTGGAGTCCAATTTCTTCTCTTACCCTTGGTAAAATAATAAATTGGGGGCAAAAAATAATTTTGTGAAAAAAAATGATTTTTTATTTTTACGGTTCTGCATTATAAACTTCTGTGAAGCACTTGGTGGGTCAAAGTGCTCACCACACCTCTAAGTTCCTTAGGGCGTCTACTTTCCAAAATGGTGTCACTTGTGGGGGGTTTCAATGTTTAGGCACATCAGTGGCTCTCCAAACGCAACATGGTGTCCCATCTCAATTCCAGTCAATTTTGCATTGAAAAGTCAAATGGCGCTCCTTCGCTTCCAAGCTCTGTCATGCGCCCAAACAGTGGTTTACCCCCACATATGGGGTATCGGCGTACTCAGGCCAAATTGTACAACAACTTTTGGTGTCCATTTTCTCCTGTTACCCTTGGTAAAATAAAACAAATTGTAGCTGAATTAAATTTTTTGTGAAAAAAGTTAAATGTTCATTTTTATTTAAACATTCCAAACATTCTTGTGAAACACCTGAAGGGTTAATAAACTTCTTGAATGTGGTTTTGAGCACCTTGAGGGGTGCAGTTTTTAGAATGTTGTCACACTTGGTTATTTTCTATCATATAGACCCCTCAAAATGACTTCAAATGAGATGTGGTCCCTAAAAAAATTATGTTGTAAAAATGAGAAATTGCTGGTCAAATTTTAACCCTTATAACTCCCTAACAAAAAAAATTTGGTTCCAAAATTGTGCTGATGTGGGACATGTGGGAAATGTTACTTATTGAGTATTTTGTGTGACATATCTGTGTGATTTAATTGCATAAAAATTCAAAGTTGGAAAATTGCGAAATTTTCAAAATTTTTGCCAAATTTCTGTTTTTTTCACAAATAAACGCAGGTAATATCAAATAAATTTTACCACTGTCATGAAGTATGATTTGTCACGGGAAAACAGTGTCAGAATCACTGGGATCCGTTGAAGCTTTCCAGAGTTATAACCTCATAAAGGGACAGTGGTCAGAATTGTAAAAATTGGCCTGGTCAATAACGTGCAAACCACCCTCGGGGGTGAAGGGGTTAAAAACAACAGTATCACTGTGCTTGGACAGCAAGCTTGTCTGACCTTATCCTCATAGTCTTCTTCCTTAAACTCCCACCCTCCTTTAACTCGCTACTCGACGGGCGAGAGTTCCTTTATCAGCTGTTCACACTTTTCTATTTCTTGCATAATTTGTTGCCAAATAAACTGGTCTTATTCATAATGAGTGGGAGGTATTCCAGCAGTTGCCTGCTCCATACAGCATAGTTCAGGTTGAGTGGTAGAGGACAGAAAAATATCTTGGTTTGACAAATCGGCCGTATCTGGGGTTTTAGGCCTGCGCACTTCCCTGGTACTATCAGACAGCGGACTATCCAAGTCTGAGAACAAGGCAAGTGTTTCCTCCTCATCACAGTTGAGAACAATTGGGGTGTAAGTTTCACTGGTGTTCGGCACTCTCTCTCCTTCAGGACCCTGTGACAAGCAAGGACGCAACATGCTGCGGTGGACTATTCGGGTAGGCACTCCTTCTTCCCGTTCGGGTTGAACTTCATATACTGGACCATCGGACTCAACTCAGCGTTTCTCTCGATATGGGGTTTTTTCCATCGATGTTCCAACTAGTACCGGGGCCGCTTGTCTCGAATAGGCGTCATTTTCTGGAGTTGAAGGTCCAGAAACGTAGTCTGCACCAGCCAGTGAAGCATCTGCAGTTGATATCGTTGTTCTCGGACTCATGAAAACACCCCCATTCGTGGGTAGTCTTCTTCCCGATCAAACTCTACCTCTGTAATTTCCCATCCCTTTCAGCCAAACAGCAGGGTATACGGAGTGTAAAAATCACAAAAAGAGGAAAAAATCCTCCAATATTCAAGAAAAAACAAAAACAGGCAGAGATGCTTACCTGTTTAACTGGGCCTCAATACAAATGCACTAACAGGGTGCAGTGGACCCAAGTAAAATGGTAACTGCACAGGTGCAATAATACCAAATGAGACAGCCAGCCTTCAATCAGGGATTGGCCGTGTGGCACACCAGTGTTAAAAAAAAATCTGTATGTGGCAATGTTTACACAAGGAATGCAGAGCATCTGGTTCTCAGCCAATTAATGATGCCCTATGGCGGGCTGCCCAGTGCTAACTATAATGCATCCTGTGTGAACAGAGGCCACAGTTTACAGAACCATTTGGGCCCAACTGCACCCCAAAATAATATATAAAGTGCACAAAAACATATCAATATATGTAAGGTATTGGTTGATATTCTGGCCATAACACGTAAGCTGACAACCCGCATCAAGGGTCCTTACACTTGCCAGTCCTACTCTAACATAAAAATCACAGTCTGTGCTTCTGTAGTCGACTCAATACTTTCTCCAGCCGCCGGAGATGTTCTTCAAAGGTGGATGCATAGACAATGATATCATCCATGTAGATAAGTGTTGCTTCGAAATTCAGATCCCCAAGCATCTTTGAATTAATTGCTGAAACGTCCCAGGGGCATTAGTCAGGCCAAAGGGCATTCGATTAAATTCAAACAATCCCATGGGCAGTATGAATGCTGTCTTTGGCTAATCCTGTACAGCCATGGGCAAGTGCCAATATCTACTGGCCAGATCCAGGGACAAGAATACTTCGCCTTTTCCAATGCGGATAACGACTCCTCGATTCAGGGTAATGGATAGGAGTCTGTTGTGAATTCTGTTTTGGAACTCCCTCCTGTGGTCATGAATGGTACTTCGGCGAGTTCTGTCCATGGACTCCCTCTGGTGGCTGTGAGTGGAGCTGCTGGTTCTGAGGTTCCTTCCACAGGTGACCTGGTTAATTCTTAGGCTGGCTGCTCTATTTAACTCCACCTAG
The DNA here is from genome assembly GCF_032444005.1 of Ranitomeya imitator. NCBI lineage: Eukaryota > Metazoa > Chordata > Amphibia > Anura > Dendrobatidae > Ranitomeya > Ranitomeya imitator. The sequence continues at coordinate 464,453,580 of NC_091282.1, read as the reverse complement.
ATCGTTACTCCTTGCCACCTGTCAATGTTCCAGTACTGTTTCAGTTCGCTCTTGGATCTTTCTGGTGACCTGTCTACTCCAGCAGAAGCTAAGTCCCTGCTAGTTTATTTTGTTGTTCTTGTTTTCTTGTCCAGCTTGCTAATATGATTCTGTCTGGCTAGCTGGAAGCTCTGGGAGGCAGAGTGGCAATGGTTCCCTCCGCTGACCCTCCTGCCCCGGTGTTGGTCGAAGGGGAGTTGGAGTATGTGGTGGAGAAGATTTTAGATTCTCGTATTTCGAGACGGAAACTCCAGTACCTGGTCAAGTGGAAGGGTTATGGTCAGGAAGATAATTCCTGGGTTGTTGCCTCTGATGTTCATGCTGCTGATCTGGTTCGTGCCTTTCATTTGGCTCGTCCTGATCGGCCAGGGGGTTCTGGTGAGGGTTCGGTGACCCCTCCTCAAGGGGGGGGGTACTGTTGTGAATTCTGTTTTGGAACTCCCCCCTGTGGTCATGAATGGTACTTCGGCGAGTTCTGTCCATGGACTCCCTCTGGTGGCTGTGAGTGGAGCTGCTGGTTCTGAGGTTCCTTCCACAGGTGACCTGGTTAATTCTTAGGCTGGCTGCTCCATTTAACTCCACCTAGATCGTTACTCCTTGCCACCTGTCAATGTTCCAGTACTGTTTCAGTTCGTTCTTGGATCTTTCTGGTGACCTGTCTACTCCAGCAGAAGCTAAGTCCCTGCTAGTTTATTTTGTTGTTCTTGTTTTCTTGTCCAGCTTGCTAATATGATTCTGTCTGGCTAGCTGGAAGCTCTGGGAGGCAGAGTGGCAACCTCCGCACCGTGAGTCGGTGCGGGGGTCTTTTTGCACACTCTGCGTGGTCTTTTGTAGTTTTTTGTGCTGACCACAAAGTTACCTTTTCTATCCTCTGTCTGTTTAGGTAGTCTGGCCTCCCTTTGCTGAAACCTCTTTCATTCCTGTGTTTGTGTATTTCATCTTAACTCACAGTCATTATTTGTGGGGGGCTGCCTTTTCCTTTGGGGAATTTCTCTGAGGCAAGGTAGGCTTTACTTTCTATCTCTAGGGGTAGCTAGCCCTTAGGCTGTGTCGAGGCATCTAGGCCTGTTAGGTACGCTCCATGGATATTTCTAGTGTGTGTGATAGGATCAGGGATTGCTGTCAGCAGAGTTCCCAGTTCCCAGAGCTTGTTCTGTGAGTTTAACCATCAGGTCTTTCCGGGTGCTCCTAACCACCAGGTCCATAACAGTACAGGTGGCCCAAAGTGTTAATGCATCTCAATAGAGGGATAAGAGAAGTTCTGAGACCATTTTTTTTTCTCTGCAGTGTGTTTTGTCTTTCTTTTCCCCTTTACCTCTGGGTGGTTCAGGACACAGGTGTGGATATGGACATTCAAGGTCTGTCCTCTTGTGTGGATCATCTCACTACAAGGGTACAAAACATTCAAGATTTTGTAGTTCAGAATCCAATGTAAGAGCCTAGAATTCCAATTCCTGATTTGTTTTCTGGGGATAGATCTAAGTTTCTGAATTGCAAAAATAATTGTAAATTGTTTCTTGCTTTGAAACCCCGCTCCTCTGGTGACCCAGTTCAACAAGTAAAAATCATTATTTCTTTGTTACGTGGTGATCCTCTAGACTGGGCATTTTCCCTTGTGCCAGGAGATCCTGCATTGTGTGATGTAGATGCGTTTTTTCTGGCGCTTGGATTGCTTTATGATGAACCAAATTTAGTGGATCAGGCAGAGAAAAACTTGCTGGCTTTGTGTCAGGGTCAGGATGAAGCGGAGGTATATTGTCAGAAGTTTAGAAAGTGGTCTGTGCTTACTCAGTGGAATGAGTGTGCCCTGGCGGCAATTTTCAGAAAAGGTCTTTCTGAAGCCTTTAATGATGCTATGGTGGGATTTCCCACGCCTGCTGGTCTGAATGAGTCTATGTCCTTGGCCATTGAGATCGATCGGCGCTTGCGTGAGCGCAAAGCTGTGCACCATTTGGCGGTATTCTCTGAGCATAGGTCTGAGCTTATGCAGTGTGATAGGACTTTGACCAGAGCTGAACGGCAAGAACACAGACGTCAGAATGGGCTGTGTTTTTACTGTGGTGACTCCACTCATGCTATCTCTGATTGTCCTAAGCGCACTAAGCGGTTCGCTAGGTCTGCCACCATTGGTACGGTACAGCCTAAATTTCTTTTGTCCATTACTCTGATTTGCTCTTTGTCATCCTATTCTGTTATGGCGTTTGTGGATTCGGGTGCTGCCCTGAATTTGATGGACTTGGAGTTTGCCAGGCGCTGTGTCGTTTTTTCTTGGAGCCCTTGCAGTGTCCCATTCCATTGAGAGGAATTGATGCTACGCCTTTGGCCAAGAATAAGCCTCAGTACTGGACTCAGTTGACCATGTGCATGGCTCCTGCACATCAGGAGGATATTCGCTTTTTGGTGTTGCATAATCTGCATGATGTGGTCATTTTGGGGTTGCCATGGCTACTGGTACATAATCCAGTATTGGATTGGAAATCTATGTCTGTGTCCAGCTAGGGTTGTCAAGGGGTACATGGTGATGTTCCATTGCTGTCAATTTCGTCTTCCACTCCTTCAGAAGTCCGGAGTTTTGTCGGATTACCAGGATATATTTGATGAGCCCAAGTCCGGTGCCCTACCTCCTCATAGGGATTGTGATTGTGCCATTAATTTGATTCCTGGTAGTAAGTTTCCTAAGGGCCGACTGTTCAATTTATCTGTGCCAGAACACGCCGCTATGCGGAATTATATAAAGGAGTCCTTGGAGGATGGGCATTGATTTGTCTTTTTCTTCGGCTTTCCATCCTCAGACAAATGGCCAAACCGAACGAACCAATCAGACTTTGGAAACATATCTGAGATGCTTTGTTTCTGCTGATCAGAATTTTTGGGTGTCTTTCTTGCCTTTGGCTGAGTTCGTCTTAATAATCGGGCCAGCTCGGCTACTTTGGTTTCGCCTTTTGTCTGTAATTCTGGTTTCCATCCTCGTTTTTCTTCAGGGCAGGTTGAGCCTTCAGACTGTCCTGGTGTGGATTCTGTGGTGGACAGGTTGCAGCAAATTTGGACTCACGTAGTGGACAATTTGACATTGTCCCAGGAGAAGGCTCAGCGTTTCGCTAACCGCCGTCGTTGTGTTGGTCTCCAACTTCGTGTTGGGGATTTGGTTTGGTTGTCGTCTCGTTATGTTCCTATGAAGGTTTCCTCTCCTAAGTTTAAGCCTCGTTTCATTGATCCTTATAAGATTTCTGAGGTTCTTAATCCGGTGTCATTTCGATTGGCCCTTCCAGCTTCTTTTGCCATCCATAATGTGTTCCATAGGTCGTTGTTGCGGAGATACGTGGTGCCTATGGTTCCCTCCGCTGACCCTCCTGCCCCGGTGTTGGTCGAAGGGGAGTTGGAGTATGTGGTGGAGAAGATTTTAGATTCTCGTATTTCGAGACGGAAACTCCAGTACCTGGTCAAGTGGAAGGGTTATGGTCAGGAAGATAATTCCTGGGTTGTTGCCTCTGATGTTCATGCTGCTGATCTGGTTCGTGCCTTTCATTTGGCTCGTCCTGATCGGCCAGGGGGTTCTGGTGAGGGTTCAGTGACCCCTCCTCAAGGGGGGGGTACTGTTGTGAATTCTGTTTTGGAACTCCCCCCTGTGGTCATGAATGGTACTTCGGCGAGTTCTGTCCATGGACTCCCTCTGGTGGCTGTGAGTGGAGCTGCTGGTTCTGAGGTTCCTTCCACAGGTGACCTGGTTAATTCTTAGGCTGGCTGCTCCATTTAACTCCACCTAGATCGTTACTCCTTGCCACCTGTCAATGTTCCAGTACTGTTTCAGTTCGTTCTTGGATCTTTCTGGTGACCTGTCTACTCCAGCAGAAGCTAAGTCCCTGCTAGTTTATTTTGTTGTTCTTGTTTTCTTGTCCAGCTTGCTAATATGATTCTGTCTGGCTAGCTGGAAGCTCTGGGAGGCAGAGTGGAAACCTCCGCACCGTGAGTCGGTGCGGGGGTCTTTTTGCACACTCTGCGTGGTCTTTTGTAGTTTTTTGTGCTGACCGCAAAGTTACCTTTTCTATCCTCTGTCTGTTTAGGTAGTCTGGTCTCCCTTTGCTGAAACCTCTTTCATTCCTGTGTTTGTGTATTTCATCTTAACTCACAGTCATTATTTGTGGGGGGCTGCCTTTTCCTTTGGGGAATTTCTCTGAGGCAAGGTAGGCTTTACTTTCTATCTCTAGGGGTAGCTAGCCCTTAGGCTGTGTCGAGGCGTCTAGGCCTGTTAGGTACGCTCCACGGCTATTTCTAGTGTGTGTGATAGGATCAGGGATTGCGGTCAGCAGAGTTCCCACTTCCCAGAGCTTGTCCTGTGAGTTTAACCATCAGGTCTTTCCGGGTGCTCCTAACCACCAGGTCCATAACAGGAGTCCCACACTATACAGTCATTCCGTTGTCAGTAATCGACACATAAGTGCAGGGTATTGTCCTTTTTTGGACTAAAACAATGGGAGCCACCCACGGGCTCTGGCTCTCCCATATGACTCCACTTTGCAGCATGTGAGCCAGCCGACATCTCTCCCGGACTATGGCAGCACTTCTAGGGATTTCGTGGGCTATAGCCGTGGTACACGCAAAGTCATCTTCATGATGAGCAAAGACTTCCTGTTGCGAGGAGAGTCTCATCTGTTTGGCCGCATCTGTTCCAGAATTTGATGGCCCTCCTTCAGGCTTCCAGGCAGATGTTCTGGTGTCATTGTGATGGCTAGGGTCCAGGGGTCCCCTTGCATGGCTGCCAATTGTACGGCCTCCAATTGTATCAGCTCTTCTGGCATTACCAGCACCTGAGCCACTTCACTCTTAGGTGGGAGGGTGTGATCTTCTTCCCCCAGATTGACGCACCGCACTACCACATTACCATCATGGACTGTGGCTGTGTCCGTGCGTTGAGAAGTCCCGAGGGTATCTGATCATTATGGTTGACTTGAGCTGCACTTCCGCACCCTCAAGAGGCATACAAGCTTGCACTGGCAACATGAACATGGTCTGACCAGGCAGTAGAACGAGTTTAGCTGCTTAAAATTACTATCACCTTTCCTAGAACTTTCCCTTCGCTTGACGTCTCCTGGGCCTGGGCAACCCATATCAACTGTTGAAACACCTTCCTCTGGGGGGGGGGGTGTGGGCTACATGAGTCCAGGAAAGCATTTTGTGGCTCACTAATCAAGAGGTTCCAAGGTCGTTCAGCACATTCATCCCCAAAGTCAGTGCAGGGCCGCTGCCAGTGTTTCCGGTGACTAATATGACTCCTTTCCGGCCCAAATCTTTGCCGCACACCGTAATCTGCATTTGACCACCCCTGCGACCGGGATGGGCAACTGACTAGCTTCAATCAGCCTGATTACTGGGCCCCATTCTGGTCGCTTCACCTCAGGAAAATTACATCTGAAATACATTTCCGGCTTGGTGGTTAGCAGCGAACCGGTATCGACCAGACAGCGAATGGTTCGCCCATTGATCTCAGCCTATATGAGGGGACTCATAGAAACTAAAATTTCAGGACTGCCTTCTCTCCTCCTTGGCCTCTCAGTCTGCGTGCGGCGTCCCCCAGCCATGGAGCCTACTAGTTTAACGGCTGCCGAGCTAGGGGCCACCCACGTCTCATGCATCCTCGGGCATTCTGTCCGGTGTCCCCGCACTTGAAACAGGTTAGATTCCTCTCTGTGAGGAGTTGTCCCATTCCTGGAGGCTGTTCAACTAGCAAGCGAGGCTCGGAGTCACTCCTGTCTATAGGCACATTTAGAGCTGCAGTGGGGACCCCTCTGAGGCTGGACCACTCTTCTTGCATGTCCTGTATTTCCTTCTGGATCTATAGAAAACATGAAAAAACCAGAGCTTTTAAATTCCAAAACATAAGAAAAATACTACAAAAAAATAAATAAACTAGTGTAAGGCAAGAAAGGGGTGTATAAAAATGTATAACTTTATTTTCCTTCTGGATCTGTCTGGCCCACTCTGGTTCTGCTGCGGGCGAGATGGGTACCCCATGGCTGTGGACCATCCTTGCCAAGGTTGCTGTCCCCTGCTCCTGCTCTCTTTTGCGCGCTTCTGCCCCAGCTTCTAAGAAGGTCATACCAGGCCTAGGACACACATGATATTACTCCTTGTAAATTTAGGGAGGTTGCTGAGCATGGCCCCCAGCAGCAAGCTGGGCATTGGGGCACCCATGATAGCTTGGTCAGCCGCCTATGTGTTTGCGGACTGCATCCGATCGACTACGCCAAATATGAGAATGTGCGAGGACGCAGTAGCACAGGGATTGCAGAACCACTCTGTATAACAATATTATTTAATTTGTTAGCAAAAGGTTAACAGTGACCTCATTGCAGGGAGTTAGTGAACAGTAAACTATCAACAAGCAAAGTAAAGTTTTAACGCGACAGTCTGATATTTAAACGGCACTTATCGGAGTCTTCTCTGGTCCTCATCCACATACAGTCCAATGGGAGTTGCGGTACCGACATTGGCCGGAGTGATGTCCTCAAATGAACTGTAGCAAATCACGGTCCAGCTTCTGGCGGCAACGGGCGGTTACCGGTTTTGCCTGCTGAGCCCCTAGTCCATAAATCTGTGCAAAAGAAGTGGGGAGCACTTCAGGAGTCTCTGTCCACCACGTGTACTTCTGCATGTCAGTAATGGAGACCTCAGGGTCTTGCACCTGGCACCCGCTACTCTGCGCGAGCACTGCACTCTGTCTAGCTGGGTGCATGGAGCACTGCACACACCCCGGCTCACCAGAGCGTCCGTGCAAGTTCTGCTGGGGCATGACTACATGCTGCTTTTCTCACTGAGGAACACGCTGTGCACCTTCCTCCAGTCTCACTGTCAACGGGAACCTGACCTCTCTTTCCCATGTTTCCTGTACACTGACAGGCTTAGCAACGCCCCCTCTACTCGGGTCATGGCACCTGTCTGATCCCCCATTCTTTCCCCCCAGCAATGCTGGATGCAGCCTTAACAGTTCCGGACACCTTACACCTGCATAGTTGTTCTCAGGGTTACCTGGTTTGAGGCCCACTCAAATGTTTCAGCCCCTGAGCTGAACGCTTAGTTATGCTTCAGTGTGTAATATATATTTGTCATGTTTTATATATGTGACCACCTGATGAAGCTACTTGAAAATATGCCGTGTGTGTAAAACTGTCATGAAAATAAAATGGAAAAATTTTGATAAATTTTAGGTTTAACGGATTTTCTCGTTTTTTCACACATACAGTATTTCTTTACTCCTCTTTTCCATATCTTTCCCTCTGTGGTTTTCCTGTCTTCAGTCTGAATCTACAATGTGCACATATCAATAAGAGCAAGGAAAAACACTGACTAGACAGGTGTGTCCAAACTTTTGATGACCAATACCGTATATGCTGCATATTTTTATATATGTGTTTTTCCTCATCATATGGTTCTTTAGAATGTAATACTTCTAAATCATTTTACATAATATTTCTTTGTCTCTGTACTGGTAACTTCCATAGTAAGTTGTAAATTAAACAGTAAGGCTTCTAAACACATCTGTCTGTATCTAACTGCATAGCGGGCCTAATACCATTAACTCATCCAGAGAAAAGGTTTCAGGAACAGCTATGGTGTCTGGGGACAACTTCATTTGGACCCTCCTGATAGACAAAAGATTTCAAAATGCCAAAATCATTGTGCAATATGGACAGCCAGCTGTGCTGCTCTAATGCTTCAACTGTTTAATAACCAGAAATAGTAATTTTCTGTCTTTCATGACAATGCTAATAGAAAAATCATAAAGATTGTGTATTTGGATAAAAGATGACAGTGTCTGGAATGAGGCTTTTTATGTAATTAAATCAATGATAAGCACACATGCTATGTGGCAGTTGTATGTAGTAATATACAGTATATATTAGCGTTCTGACCTTCATCTTTGTGACCCAAAAATAAATATTTGAGCAGAGATTACTTAATTAGTAGATATGAGCGAGCACTAAAATCCTTGGAAGCTCGTTACTCGAACCCAGCAATTCCTAATGCTCAAATGCTCGATTCGAGTAGAATGAAAGTCAATGGGAAATCAGAGCAGAGTCACACTACAAATAGGTCTGGGGGTAGTGAAAATGTAGAAATGGATGGAAAAAGTGTTGAATGGAAGAAGAACAGAATGGGGAACAATCCTGGAAGCATCTGTGACTCCCAGATTGCTGCTGAGAACAATGATGTCACACTTTTACTTCACTTTAAGGACTGACAATAAACATTCAAAATCGACAAGAAATTGGAGTTTACAAAAAAAAAATGTTAAGACATTCTTTCTTGTATAATGACTTTTATATAAGTCAAAATTTAAAAAGTAGTTTAAAAAAAATAAACCAAAATTGAAATTTTTAGTAAAAAATTGGAAATTTCAGTGTAATATATGAAGGAAGCTAGAGCTGCCAATTATGTGATGTAAGAGGGACTCAGGTACACCATACATTATACTTAAAGGAGGGTGTTATACACATTCTATTCAAATTGTAATGTAGTGGTACTCCTAGACTCCTAGACTTCCAAAAATTACAAGCAGGATCATCCATACACCCTTGAAGGTGCCAGCTGTAGTATCTCATTCACATATTGTGAGTAAAATATAGTTATGGTACTCCTACACTCCAAAACGTTATGCAGAGGGTAAAGCCTTCCAAAACTTACAAACAGGGTCACCTATACACCCTTGATGGCAACAACTGGATGGCCTCATTAAAATATTAAGAAAGTATACACCTGTAGCAGGCCAATTTTGTTTTTTTATTTGAAACCAACAAACTTTCACACACAGCAGGTCCAACAGTATACAGTATATGACAATAGTTAATTTCTTTACCAAATTTTTTTTTAACTGTACCAGGCCAAGCAGTTTTTAAATTTTTTAGTACACTAGTTTTACACAAAGCATGTTAAATTGTATGCATAAATCATTGAAAACAAACATTTTTGTAAGCTTTTTTGTGAATTTAATATACGAGCGAAAAGTAACAAGAACCGCGTTACAGTGTATGGATGACTAATCGAATCCCTAAAAATTTTTGGAAGGGTTTTTGTAAGTTTAATATATCAGCAAAATGTAACAAGAACCACACTACAGTGTATGGATGCATCCTTGAATTCATAAAAAGTTTTGGAAGGTGTTTTTTTTAGTGTTTTACCCCTTCACCTTCAAGCTTGTTTTCACCTTCATGACCGGGTCAAATTTTACCTTTTTTTACATTTTATGTGGTAATAACTCTGGAATGCTTCAATCCCACTGAGTCTAAGATTGTTTTTTTATGACATATTGTACTTCATGAGAGTGGTAACATTTCTTTGATAAGACTTGCGTTTATTTGTGAAAAGAAACAGAAAGTTGGTGAAAATTTAGCAATTTTCAAACTTTTAATTTTTATGCCCAAAAGTGACACCATTCTAAAAACTGCACCAGTCAAGGTGCTCAAAACTACATTCAAGATGTTTATTAGCCCTATGCGAGGGTGATCGCCATGACGTGTATATACTGCATTGATTGGGAAGTCCATCCTGATTATGACATATATATATCCCTCAAATGTCGAGAAGGGGTTAATATACTAGCAAAATGTAACAAGAACCATGTTACAGTATATGGATGAATAATTGAATCCATAAACATTTTTTCAAGGATTTTTTTTATTTTTGTATAACACCGAAATGTAACAGAAAGCATGTAAACTGTATGGATGAATGATTGAATCCAGACAAATTTCTAACTGCTTTTTTGGAGTGTTATATACTGTATATACAGTGTATATATATAATGAGATGCAGGCCTATAACCGGGGCCAGGGACCTATCAGACCAGTGTTTGTGTGATCTCATATCAGTAAATCCAAGACGCTAAACATGAAAACTCCAATAGAAAACTTTCTATAAACCCCTTAATGACGGGGCCAATTTTTACAATTCTGACCACTGTCCCTTTATGAGGTTATAACTCTGGAACGCTTGCATGGATCCTGGTGATTCTGGCCTTGAATGTTCATGCCCTTAAATCACAGGGATGTGTCACACAAAATACTTAATAAGTAACATTTCCCACATGTCTACTGTACTTTACGTCAGCAGTATTATGGAACCAACTTTTTTTGTTAGGAAGTTATAAGGGTTAAAATTTGACCAGCAATTTCTCTTTTTTACAACACCATATTTTAGGGACCACATCACATTTGAAGTCACTTTGAGGGATCTATATGATAGAAAATACCCAAGTATGAAACCATTCTAAAAACTGCACCCCTTAAGATGCTCAAAATCACATTCAAGAAGTCTATTAACCCTTCAGGTGTTTCATAGGAATTTTTGGAATGTTTAAAAACAATGAACATTTAAATTTTTTTCACAAAAAAATTACTTCAGATCCAATTTGTTTTATTTTACCAAGGGTACCAAGAGAAATGGGACCCCAAAATTTATTGTACAATTTGTTCTGAGTATGCAGATACCCCACATGTGGAGGAACCACTGTTTGGGCGCATGGCAGAGCTCAGAAGGGAAGGAGCGCCGTTTGACTTTCCAATGCAAAATTGGCTGGAATTGAGATAGGACGCCATGTCGCATTTGGAGTGCCCCTAATGTGCCTAAACAGTAGAAAACCCCAGAAGTGACACCATTTTGGAAAGTAGACCCCCTAAGAAACTTAGCTAGATGTGTTGTGAGAATTTTGAACCCCCCAATTGTTTCACTACAATTTATAATGCAGAACCGTGAAAATAAAAAATCTTTTTTTTACACAAAAATTATTTTTTAGCCCCCAGTTTTGTATTTTCCCAAGGGTGATGGGAGAAATTGGACCCCAAAAGTTGTTGTCCAATTTGTCCTGAGTACACTGATACCCCATATGTGGGGGGAACCATCGTTTGGGTGCATGGCAGAGCTCAGAAGGGAAGGAGTGCCGTTTGGAATGCAGACTTAGAATGTTTGTGGGCATCACGTTGCGTTTGCAGAGCCCCTGATGTACCTAAACAGTAGAAACCCCCCACAATTGACCCCATATTGGAAACTAGGCCCCCCATTGAACTTATCTGGATGGGTTGTGAGAACTTTGAACCCCCAAGTGTTTCACTACAGTTTATAATGCAGAGCCGTGAAAATAAAAAATATTTTTTCTCAGAAAAATGATTTTTCAGCCCCCAAATTTTTATTTTCCCAATTGTAACAAGAGAAATTGGACAAAAAACTTTGTAGTCCAATGTGTCCTGAGTATGCTGATACCCCATATGTTGGGGTAAACCCCTGTCTGGGCGTACAGGAGAGCTTGGAAGGGAAGGAGCACTGTTTTACTTTTTCAACGCAGAATTGGCTGGAATTGAGATCGGACGCCATGTCGCATTTGGAGAACCCCTGATGTGCCTAAACAGTGGAAACCCCCCAATTCTAACCCAAACCCTAACCCCAACACACCCTTAACCCTAATCCTACTTTTAGCCCCAACCCTACCTTTAACCCCAACCCTAAGCCTAATATTAGCCCCAACCCTAACCCTAGCTTTAGCCCTAACCCTAACTATAGCCCTAACCATAACTTTACCCCTAACCCTAATGGGAAAATAAAAATAAATCATTTTTTTTATTTTACTTTTTTTCCCTAACTAAGGCGGTGATAAAGGGGGGTTTGATTTACTATTTATAGCGGGTTTTTATAGCGGTCCATGACTGCTCCACTCACATAGTGCCGGATGTCAGCTGTAATAATCAGCTGACACCCGACCGTGAGCGCGGCTGATCGGCTATGAGGTACTATCCCGTCCCTGGGAATTAAGTCCAAGGTCACCTCGACGTAATAGTACGTCAGACGGCAGAAAGGGGTTAAAAAAAGTTGAGGCTGAATACTTATGATCAGTAGCCAGACAGAAGAAAAAAGAAACAGCCAGTGTGTGCATATAGAAAGTTACATATGGGTGCAGGCTCCTGAACATATACTCAGTCTAGACAGCAAGACCCCAAAGGGGGAGAAGGGAAAAAGAGAGGAACAGAATCTGTAGATTGATAATATTCTACCTCCCTCTCTTTCTTCTGGTTCACTCCTTTCTGATTCCCTCTTTGGGGTCTTGTCCATTCAGGGAGCTATACCCATACACTGGCCTCTATACACACCCACTATCTGTTTCTATTTTCTTCTGTTTAGCTCTTTGTCATATACAGTGGGGCAAAAAAGTATTTAGTCAGTCAGCAATAGTGCAAGTTCCACCACTTAAAAAGATGAGAGGTGTCTGTAATTTACATCATAGGTAGACCTCAACTATGGGAGACAAACTGAGAAAAAAAAATCCAGAAAATCACATTGTCTGTTTTTTTAACATTTTATTTGCATATTATGGTGGAAAATAAGTATTTGGTCAGAAACAAACAATCAAGATTTCTGGCTCTCAAAGACCTGTAACTTCTTCTTTAAGAGTCTCCTCTTTCCTCCACTCATTACCTGTAGCAATGGCACCTGTTTAAACTTGTTATCAGTATAAAAAGACACCTGTGCACACCCTCAAACAGTCTGACTCCAAACTCCACTATGGTGAAGACCAAAGAGCTGTCAAAGGACACCAGAAACAAAATTGTAGCCCTGCACCAGGCTGAGAAGACTGAATCTGCAATAGCCAACCAGCTTGGAGTGAAGAAATCAACAGTGGGAGCAATAATTAGAAAATGGAAGACATACAAGACCACTGATAATCTCCCTCGATCTGGGGCTCCACGCAAAATCCCACTCCGTGGGGTCAGAATGATCACAAGAACGGTGAGCAAAAATCCCAGAACTACGCGGGGGGACCTAGTGAATGAACTGCAGAGAGCTGGGACCAATGTAACAAGGCCTACCATAAGTAACACACTACGTGCCACGATGGACTCAGATCCTGCAGTGCCAGACGTGTCCCACTGCTTAAGCCAGTACATGTCCGGGCCCGTCTGAAGTTTGCTAGAGAGCATTTGGATTATCCAGAGGAGTTTTGGGAGAATGTCCTATGGTCTGATGAAACCAAACTGGAACTGTTTGGTAGAAACACAACTTGTCGTGTTTGGAGGAAAAAGAATACTGAGTTGCTTCCATCAAACACCATACTGTAAAGCATGGTGGTGGAAACATCATGCTTTGGGGCTGTTTCTCTGCAAAGGGGCCAGGACGACTGATCCGGGTACATGAAAGAATGAATGGGGCCATGTATCGTGAGATTTTGAGTGCAAACCTCCTTCCATCAGCAAGGGCATTGAAGATGAAACGTGGCTGGGTCTTTCAACATGACAATGATCCAAAGCACACCGCCAGGGCAACGAAGGAGTGGCTTCGTAAGAAGCATTTCAAGGTCCTGGAGTGGCCTAGCCAGTCTCCAGATCTCAACCCTATAGAAAACCTTTGGAGGGAGTTGAAAGTCCGTGTTGCCAAGCGAAAAGCTAAAAACATCACTGCTCTAGAGGAGATCTGCATGGAGGAATGGGCCAACATACCAACAACAGTGTGTGGCAACCTTGTGAAGACTTACAGAAAACGTTTGACCTCTGTCATTGCCAACAAAGGATATTGTATTGAGATGAAATTTTGTTTCTGACCAAATACTTATTTTCCACCTTAATATGCAAATAAAATGTTAAAAAAAACAGACAATGTGATTTTCTGGATTTTTTTTCTCAGTTTGTCTCCCATAGTTGAGGTCTACCTATGATGTAAATTACAGACGCCTCTCATCTTTTCAAGTGGTGGAACTTGCACTATTGCTGACTGACTAAATACTTTTTTGCCCCACTGTATATCAGAGATATGCAAATAGCAGCCCACAGAAAGGGACGGACAGTGACCAGAATCTAAGGAGTGGGAGCTATTGCAGGGTCCATTATACAGCGTGGGAGATAATGCCCCTCACATTATGCAGTGTGGTAGTTAATGTGGGGGTCATTATACAGTGTGGGAGCTAATGTGGGGGTCATTATACAGTGTGGGAGCTAATGTAGGGTGTTGTGAGTTCTGTTTTTGGGCTCCCTCTGGTGGTTACTGATGGTACTGGGTGATTTGTGTTCTGCTGTCTCTGGTGTCCACCTGTTCTATTAGGATTTGGGAGTTTCCTATTTAATCGGGCTTTCTTGTCATTTCCCCGCCGGCTATCAAGGTTATCAGAGTGTTTTGTTACCTCAGCTTCTGGCTTCAGTAATCTTCAGGACAAGCTAAATTTTTGATTTTCTTGTTCCACGTTTTGCTTTATTTTTGTCTTGTCCAGCTTGCATATAATTGTTTCTTTGCTGCTGGTTGCTCTAGTGGGCTGTAATTGCTCCTCATGTTCCTTGAGTTGGAACATGAGTTCAAGTAATTACAGGATGGTTTTTTTGAAGGGTTTTTTGCTGACCGCGCAGTTTACTTTTGTATCCTCTGCTATCTAGTTTTAGCGGGCCTCATTTTGCTGAATCTGTTTTCATACTGTGTATGTGCCTTCCTCTCATTTCACCGTCATTATATGTGGGGGGCTGCTATTTCTGTGGGGGATTTCTCTGGAGGCAAGAGAGGTCTGTGTTTCTTCTAATAGGGGAAGTTAGATCTTCGGCTGGTGCGAGACGTCTAGGATCAACGTAGGCACGTTCCCCGGCTATTGTTATTTGTGTGTTCAGGTTTAGGGTCGCGGTCAGCTCAGGTTCCATCACCCTAGAGCTCGTTGGTGCTTGTCCTTTTGTGATTCCCTGCCATTGGAATCATGACAGTATAGCCGGCCTAAAAAAATGTTTGGGCTGAAGTAGGAGGAAAAGTAGTCTGAGGAAGTTTTTTTTTTTTTTTTCTCTCCTCTGAGGTTGCTGCCTAGCCTTAATTGCAGCCTGGCTGATTTTTTTTTTCCCTCCTCTTAATCCTTGAATGGCTCTTACCTTAGCTGTTTATCATGGACGTCCAGAGTTTCGCTTCCAGCTTGAATAATCTTGCTGCTAAGGTTCAAAATATACAAGATTTTGTTGTACATGCTCCTATGTCTGAACCTAGAATTCCTATTCCAGAGTTCTTTGCTGGAGATAGATCTAGTTTTCTGAATTTTAGGAACAATTGCAAGCTGTTCCTTTCTTTGAAATCTCGCTCTTCTGGAGACCCTGCTCAGCAGGTTAAGATTATTATATCTTTCCTGCGGGGTGACCCTCAAAATTGGGCATTTGCATTGGCACCAGGGGATCCTGCGTTGCTTAATGTGGATGCGTTTTTTCTGGCATTGGGTTTGCTCTATGAGGAACCTAACCAGGAGATTCAGGCTGAAAAAGCTTTATTAGCGCTCTCTCAGGGGCAAGATGCAGCAGAAATATATTGTCAAAAATTTCGGAAATGGTCAGTGCTTACTCAGTGGAATGAGTGCGCCCTGGCTGCAAAGTTCAGTGATGGCCTTTCTGAGGCCATTAAAGATGTTATGGTGGGGTTCCCTGCGCCTACGGGTCTGAATGAGTCTATGACTATGGCTATTCAGATTGATCGGCGTTTACGGGAGCGCAAACCTGTGCACCATTTGGCGGTGTCTTCTGAACAGGCACTTGAGACAATGCAATGTGATAGAGTTCAGTCTAGAAGTGAACGGCAAAACTATAGGCGGAAAAATGGGTTGTGCTTTTATTGTGGTGATTCAGCTCATGTTATATCAGCATGCTCTAAACGCACAAAAAAGGTTGATAAGTCTGTTGCCATTAGTACGTTACAGTCTAAGTTCATTCTGTCTGTGACTCTGATTTGCTCATTATCATCCATTTCCGTCGATGCCTATGTAGATTCAGGCGCTGCCCTGAGTCTTATGGATTGGTCATTTGCCAAGCGCTGTGGGTAATCGGGAACTTTTGGCCATGAAGTGGGCATTTGAGGAGTGGCGTCATTGGCTGGAGGGTGCTAGACATCGTGTGGTGGTCTTGACTGATCACAAAAATCTGATTTACCTTGAGTCTGCCAGGCGTCTGAATCCTAGACAGGCTCGTTGGTCACTGTTTTTCTCTCGTTTCAATTTTGTGGTTTCATACCTGCCAGGTTCAAAGAATGTGAAGGCGGATGCTCTTTCTAGGAGTTTTGTGCCTGACTCCCCTGGAAATTCTGAGCCCACTGGTATCCTTAGGGATGGGGTGATTTTGTCGGCCGTCTTCCCAGACTTGCGACGTGCTTTGCAGGAGTTTCAGGCGGGTAAACCTGATCGTTGTCCGCCTGAGAGACTGTTTGTTCCGGATAGTTGGACCAGTAGAGTCATCTCCGAGGTCCATTCTTCTGCGTTGGCAGGTCATCCTGGAATATTTGGTACTAGAGACTTGGTGGCCAGGTCTTTTTGGTGGCCTTCCTTGTCGAGGGATGTGCGTTCTTTTGTGCAGTCTTGTGAGGTTTGTGCTCGGGCTAAGCCTTGCTGTTCTCGAGCCAGTGGATTGTTGTCACCTTTGCCTATCCCGAAGAGGCCTTGGACGCACATTTCCATGGACTTTATTTCGGATCTCCCTGTCTCTCAAAAAATGTCCGTCATCTGGGTTGTGTGTGACCGCTTTTCTAAAATGGTTCATCTTGTACCCTTGCCTAAGTTGCCTTCCTCCTCTGAGTTGGTCCCTCTGTTTTTCCAAAACGTGGTTCGTTTGCATGGGATTCCGGAGAACATCGTTTCTGACAGGGGATCCCAGTTTGTGTCTAGATTTTGGCGGACGTTCTGTGCTAAGATGGGCATTGATTTGTCCTTTTCGTCTGCATTCCATCCTCAGACGAATGGCCAGACGGAGCAAACTAATCAGACCTTGGAAACTTATTTGAGGTGTTTTGTTTCTGCTGATCAGGATGACTGGGTTACCTTTTTGCCGCTGGCCGAGTTTGCCCTTAATAATCGGGCTAGTTCTGCTACCTTGGTTTCTCCTTTCTTTTGTAATTCGGGGTTTCATCCTCGTTTTTCCTCTGGTCAGGTGGAGCCTTCTGATTGTCCTGGAGTGGACATGGTGGTGGATAGGTTGCATCAGATTTGGAGTCATGTGGTGGACAATTTGAAGTTGTCCCAGGAGAAGGCTCAGCAGTTTGCTAATCGCCGTCGCCGCGTGGGTCCTCGACTTCGTGTTGGGGACTTGGTGTGGTTGTCTTCTCGTTTTGTTCCTATGAAGGTCTCTTCTCCTAAGTTCAAGCCTCGGTTCATCGGTCCTTATAGGATCTTGGAAATTCTTAACCCTGTGTCATTTCGTTTGGATCTCCCGGCATCGTTTGCTATTCATAATGTGTTCCATCGGTCGTTGTTGCGGAGGTATGAGGTACCTGTTGTTCCTTCGCTTGAGCCTCCTGCTCCGGTGCTGGTGGAGGGAGAATTGGAGTATGTTGTGGAGAAGATCTTGGATTCTCGTGTTTCCAGACGGAAACTCCAATATTTGGTCAAGTGGAAGGGTTATGGTCAGGAGGATAATTCTTGGGTGGTTGCCTCTGATGTTCATGCTGATGATTTGGTCCGCGCTTTTCATAGGGCTCATCCTGGTCCCCCTGGTGGTTCTCGTGAGGGTTCGGTGACCCCTCCTCAAGGGGGGGGTACTGTTTTGAGTTCTGTTTTTGGGCTCCCTCTGGTGGCTACTGATGGTACTGGGTGATTTGTGTTCTGCTGTCTCTGGTGTCCACCTGTTCTATTAGGATTTGGGAGTTTCCTATTTAACCGGGCTTTCTTGTCATTTCCCCGCCGGCTATCAAGGTTATCAGAGTGTTTTGTTACCTCAGCTTCTGGCTTCAGTAATCTTCAGGACAAGCTAAGTTTTTGATTTTCTTGTTCCACGTTTTGCTTTATTTTTGTCTTGTCCAGCTTGCATATAATTGTTTCTTTGCTGCTGGTTGCTCTAGTGGGCTGTAATTGCTCCTCATGTTCCATGAGTTGGAGCATGAGTTCAAGTAATTACAGGATGGTTTTTTTGAAGGGTTTTTTGCTGACCGCGCAGTTTACTTTTGTATCCTCTGCTATCTAGTTTTAGCGGGCCTCATTTTGCTGAATCTGTTTTCATACTGTGTATGTGCCTTCCTCTCATTTCACCGTCATTATATGTGGGGGGCTGCTATTTCTGTGGGGGATTTCTCTGGAGGCAAGAGAGGTCTGTGTTTCTTCTAATAGGGGAAGTTAGATCTTCGGCTGGTGCGAGACGTCTAGGATCAACGTAGGCACGTTCCCCGGCTATTGTTATTTGTGTGTTCAGGTTTAGGGTCGCGGTCAGCTCAGGTTCCATCACCCTAGAGCTCGTTGGTGCTTGTCCTTTTGTGATTCCCTGCCATTGGAATCATGACAGTGGGGGTCATTTTACAGTGTGGGAGCTAATGCCCCTCGCATTATACAGTGTGGGAGCTAATGCAGGGGTCATTATACAGTGTGGGAGCTAATGTTGGGGTCATTATGCAGTGAAGCAATTCAGGCAGGCACAATCCAGGGTACTGGATCACAGGTGCTGGTGGTGGTCCGGCCAGCTTGGAAGCAAGTTGGAATTTTCCCCTTACCAGGTGGGGTTAGAAGCCTTCCCTCTTGCACTGTGGTGTAGTTCCTTGCTGCCTATAGCTGTCCAACAAGGTACTCACAAAGTTTCTGTCCTTTTGTGTAAGTGGGACACTAACCTGTATAACTCTATATGTAACTCCTTTCTCATGTACAGCACCATGGAATTAATGGTGCTATATAAATAAATAATAATAATAATAATAACAGGTGGCTTGAGCCTTTTCACAGGGTCTCTATCATGACCTGGGCTCTATACACCACTGTGTCTTCAGGTGTTAGGGCGGGCAAGTGACCTGTAGTTCAGTTATCCTGCCGATTTCTGCTGTGAGTCTTAGAGCCCCTCATAACTTCGGTTTCCCAGCCACCGGTATCTGCGCTCTGTCAAGAGGTAGCTAAATTGCAGCTATACTCCTCTGGTTTTAACTTGCCTTTGACTCTTTTCCTTTCAGTCTCTTTATCAGTTGCTCTGCTCTGTGTTTCCTTCCCAGGAGCTGCAGAATCACTCGTCTGCCCGGCTCCAGCTTTCCTTCCTCACACATAAGTCTCTTCTCAACTACTAACTCTTCCTAACTGCCTAGCAGCGACCTAGCAACTGACTCCTCCTCCTGACCAGAGAGAGCAGCTCCCCTGAAGTCAGATATAGAGATCTGTTGTGAATTCCGCTCTTGGGCTCCCTCCGGTGGTTGTAAGTGGCACTTTTGTGAGTTCTGCTCTTGGGGTCCCTCTTGTGGTTTCAAGTGGTATGGCTGCTCCTTGGATTTAGCTGTCCGCAGCTGCTTCTACTGATTATCTTTTCTGCTCGGCTATTTATGCCTGGCTCTTTCCTTCAGCCAGTGCCACTTGTAAATGGTTCCTGGTTGGATTCACATCTCTTTGGATTTCCCTGTTATCCTGACCAGTTCAGCAAAGCTAAGTTCTTGCTTGCTCTTTTCTGTCCACAGATTGTGGACTTATCCGTTCTGTGCTTTCTATGTTTGTCCAGCTTATCAGTATGAATTAACTCCGTGTTGCTGGAAGCTCTGGGAAGCAGATATACCCTCCACACCTTTAGTCAGGTGTGGAGATTTTTGTAATCTCTGCGTGGATTTTTGTAGTGTTTTATACTGACCGCACAGTATTCCATCCTGTCCTATCTATCTAGCCAGACTGGCCTCCTGTGCTCATCCTGGTTTCATTCTGTGTATGTCTTTTCCCTCTCCACTCACATTATTTGTGGGGGCTAATCTATCCTTTGGGGATTTTCTCTGAGGCAAGATAGCTTTCCTGCTTCTATCTTTGGGGTTGGTTAGCTCTTAGGCTGTGTCGAGGTGCCTAGGGAGAGTTAGGAGCATCCCACGGCTACTTCTAGTGTTGTGTTGAGCTTAGGGACTGCGGTCAGTACAGGTACCACTTCCTTCAGAGCTCGTTCCATGTTGCTCCTAAACCACCAGATCATAACAGAGATCCCCCTTCTGGCCTAAAGTCAGAATGGTGATGTATGTGCTGATTACCTGATAAAAAGATCCTTCCCTGCTTCCAAGCGTGACATCACTCTCCCCATGAGGAAAGTAATGCCACTGTAACAACAGGTTACCTGGGTTGTTACGCCATCCCATCACTCCATGGTGACTGTAATTGGGACAGTCTTAACTCCAACTAGTGGACATACAGCCAAGGGAGACCACATCAATATTATGCCCAGCTCAAGGAAAGGCAGGCCACATCTTTTATATGCACATAATGCAAACAGTCTGTGTAGAGTGTAAGCTCTTTCGTTCAGCTACTGTAGGTTCCAACTTTCTTTCTTCTGTAGAGTATCAGCTCTTATGGTCAACGGGGTCCTGTCACTTTCTTTTCTCCACCATGTGTGTTTTCTGAACAATTACAAGTTTTCTGGTATTGAGATTTGTGCACCAACTGTGCAACAATTCACCCCCCCAAAAAAAAAAAAATCAAATTTTGGAGGGAATTTGGTGAAGGCAGCCAATTCAAATTTAAAAATTTCAGCTCAGATCTATTCTTAATGCAGTGATATGTAAAGGTTTGGGCACCCCTGACCAAAATTACTGTTATTGTGAACAGTTAAGCAAGTTGAAGATGATTTGATCTCTAAAAGGCCTAAAGTTAAAGATGACACATTTCCTTTGTATTTTAGGCAAACAAAAAATATATTGTCATCGTTTACATTTTAAAAATTGCAAAAAGTTAAATTGGCTGATGCAAAAGTTTGAGTGGTGGTTAGTAACTAGTAGCACCCCCTTTTGAAAGTATAAGAGCTTGTAAGTGCGTTTTGTAGGCAGCCAAAAGTCTTTCAATTCTTGTTTGAGGGATTTTTATCCATACTTCCATGGAAAATTCTTCCAGTTCTGTGATATTCCTGGGTCGTCATGCATGCACTGATATTTTGAGGTCTAGCCACAGATTTTCGATGATGCTCAGATCAGGGGACTGTGAGGGCCTTTGTAAAACCTTCCAACCACCTTTTGAGGTGGTTTATTGTGTTTCTTGGCATACGTTTAGGATCATTATCCAATTATCCATTTGTAGAAACCATCCTCTTATCAACTTCAGCTTTTTTTTTACAGATGGAGCTATGTTTGCGTCAAGAATTTGTTGAAATTTCATTGAATCCATTCTTTCCTCTACTCGTGAAAAGCAACCCGTGCCATTGGCTGCAGCACAACACCAAAGCATGATTGATCCACCCCATGCTTATTAGTTGGCGATATTTTTTTTTCCTGAAATTCTGTGCCTTGTTTTCTCCATACATAACTTTGATCATTGTGGCCAAAGAGTGCTATTTTAACCTCATCAGTCTACAAGACTTGTTTCCAAACTGCATCAGGCTTGTTTAGATGTTCTTTTGCATACTTCTGATGTTGAAATTTATGGTGAGAACGTAGGAGAGTATTTCTTCTGATTACTCCTTAATGAAGGCCATGTTGGTGTCGGTGTCTCTGAACAGTAGAATAATGTAGCACAACTCCAGAGTCTGCTAAACCTTTCTGAAGGTCTTTTGCAGTCGAGTGGGGATTATTATTTGCCTCTCCTGCAATCTTATGCAATCAATTTTGCTTGATATTTAAGACCTTATCTTGACCTCCACTGTTCCTGTTAACTGCCATTTCTTTAACTTTGGCCTTTTAGTGATTACTTCAACTTTAACTTGCTTAAATGTTCACAATAACGGTAATATTGATCAGGGGTGCCCAAATTTTTACATGCCACTGTATAATCGTTTTTGCCAAGATTTTCAAAATACAGAATAAAGTGATCTTCAAATGAATTTAATGCAATGAGATACTTTGTTTCATATTAGAGTGTACATGAAACACGTTTCAAACTGTATCAATTCTTACTTTTTCTTATTTGCTTACCACATATCTTTAATTCATTCCTATTAACCTTGGCTAAGATAAGTAGAAAGTAGATTTAAACTCTTGAATTCTTCAAGCAACACCTCTTGTACAATTTCACTGGTCACTTTATCAACTGGCAAGGAGCCTGTAAAGAGCTCTTGGATCCAAACACACTCATATGCAATATGTAAAACAAGCTCTCATTTGTTCTTTGTTACTTATAATAAAAGTGTTAAATAATGTTTTCATTGTTTCTGGAGTTTAAACTGTTATTTAATAAAAGGACTACTAAAAATAATGAAATCTATTGTTTTTGAGAGGCAGTCATTCCAGGCTGAGGAGAGGCTGATTGTAGATTGGATTGTGGGAAATCCAGAAAAATAATCTGGTGTTCTAAAATCCTGGAGTGATTACAAAAGATCTGTTGCAAGAGTTTGAAGCACCAAGGTTTCAGTTTGCACAGTGCAGTGGATAATAAATGCTAAAAGTGTATATGCCCTAGCTTCAACATATACACCTCCACTGACTGAAAAGTACAAGAAATGTTAGCACCAAAATGCTCAAAACTATATTAATCAACCACAGAAATTTTAGAATGCTGCTCGGTGGAGCACTGAAACAAAAACAGGAACTTTTAAGGCCTAAGGATCAGTGGTAAGTTCGGAGGAGAAAGAATGAAGCATAGTTTAAAAAGAACACCCTATCTATGGTGACCATGGTAATGGTTTGATAATGCTTTGGGAATTCTTTGTTTTCTTCTACACTGAAAATTTGCAGTATATGTGTTACGTCTGTCAGAGGCCACAAGCTCAAAAAGGACTAGCTCAGACAGCCATTGCAAAAGCCACTCTTTCTGGCAGACTCCAGAGGAACCCTAATGTTCACTTTGCATCCCTTGTAAAGGGATCTGGACTTCCAATGTGGTCAACTGAATCACTTCCACATAATGGGCAATGACTGGAGGAGAAAACCATGTCAAGAGAGGTCATCATGCTTGGTCAATACCGGGAAGTCAAATCAGGAGGCAAGTGGGTAGTCAAAATACAGTTCATGGTTAGAGAACCTCAGGATATACAATACCCGGAATAAGTTAACTGAGTTGAAGCTGGTTAAAATAAGTTGAAGAAGACAGTTAGGTGTATTCTGAAGATAAGTTTAACAATGTTCCCAAATTGAGGAATAGCTTGTGCTGAGGCTCGAGGGAGTCAAAATGACCAAGTAGAATAGCATGGACTATAATGATATGTTGAAGATGATGAGTAGTAGACCAGTTCTCATAATGAAGAACGCTGAAAGTATTTAGTTAGTGGAGAGACAGTCAAGCATTTATTACATTGTTTACTGGAACATTTTTCTCCTAGTTGAGTATTAATGGTAGTAAAATTGACTTCAAGAGTATTGAGTTTTAGATGTTTCTGAAAACCCTCCTGTAGAAATTTAAGGACTAAAGACAGTACTTGGGGAGAATGAGAAGTAGACTCATCAAGATGAATAGATCTTCTAGATTCAAGAGTATATCTTTATAGTAGAAGGTATTCTTTAAGAAATCGGGGTCTGGATAAGGTCTTCTGAAATGCCTTTAGATCTGAATTCTTGCCACTCATTCTACATGTCGTAAGATGTAGTCTGCAGGGGTCTGTTTGAAATAACTTGTTTTTGATTAAGATGTTAAGTCTCCAATCACTGCCAGTCCATAGCTGTGATGTGAACAAAAACCAGGCACTGCAAGGAAAGAGGAGAGAATCAGAATTGCCGCCACTTGTTCTTCCAGAATCTTCTTCAGACCCGAGGAATTAATGGAAGCAGGAGAAAGGCATATAAGAAGGTGTTGTTCTATTTAATAGATTTGCAGGCTATCACAAAAGGGTGATTTGATCTGCTGAGGGAACAGAAGTTCATAGTTTTTGCATTCTGCCTTGTTGCCATGACATCTAGCACTGAAGATCCCATTGCTTCTGTATTCAACATGACAGCTGAGCAGATCTCTTTTGGAGGTTTGGGCTCCGTCCACATGAACCACTGAAATCCTTCTTTGATGAATGTCTGCCCATGTCAAATAGACATCTACATTCTTCTGACAATGAACAGATGGGTCTACCCTGCTTGTTTAAGTAATACATTGAAACACGATTGTCCATTTTAACTAGGAGATACTGTTGGTGTAGAAGAGGCAGGGAATTGATAAGCTCCAGTGTAATGGCTCTCGGTTGTTTCATACTGAAAGATAGAAGAATCTCTGCTGGAGAGGAGACCATCTCTTTTGAACCCAGTAAAGGTATCGTCACATTTAGCGACGCTCCAGCGATATAGACAACGATCCGACCTAAACTAGATCGCTGGAGTGTCGCTGTTAGGTCACTGTAGAGATGTCAAACACAGCAACTCCAGAACGATGCAGGAGCGATCCAGTGATGTACTTATCGTTCTCGCTGGTTTTTAGCTCTGTGAAAAAACATTGCAGGCATCGTTGCTTTTGCTGTCAAACATGACGAATCACGCCGACCAGACGACCAAATAAAATTCTGGACTTTCAGCTACGACCAGCGATGTCACAGCAGGATCCAGATCGCTGCTGCATGTCAAACAGAACGAGATCGCTATCCAGGACACTGCAACGTCACGGATCGTTGTCGTTCTCGTTGTAAAGTTGCTCAGTGTGAAGGTACCTTAAGTCCATATATGTGCAATTCAGCTTGAAGTTCAGGCATTCAGTATAAGAAGTTTGAATGCTGGAAGAATAGATTTCCCCACAGACAGGTGAGTCCTCAAGATCCTCCATTTGAGATCTTGCTTCACAGAAAGACTGATTGCCACATAATTGTCTATTGTCCTGGGTTTCCTGTACCAGTGCTCTATTGACTGTTTCAACTATGATAGGATTAGACACACAGCAGAAAAGTCATGTCATTGCATTGCATTGCTCAGATTACAGTAATTACCACTGAGCATAGGTCTGGGCAACAGAACTTTGGTGGTGATTACATCCTTTGACATGTGCACAACACTGTATGATGTCACTGCCACGTTTTTAGGTGTCGAGTTCCCACCTCTACAATGGGTGAATCTCAAACCATCTCCGCTGCGGTCTCCCATTCTTCTCTAGCCTCAGTGGAGCCTGCTCAGTAGAGACATTGGTCCCAGAGTCTAGCTCAGGCTGATACTGGACGACTGGTTACTGCTGCTCTTCCAGGCTCTGTCTTTGTAGCCAGCAGTGATCAGCAGCGTGCAGGTCCTTCTGGGACTAAGTCCTGCTTTTCTCATACTGAGCATACCCACGGGACGACCTCCCATTGGAGGTCGGGGGTCACATGCTCAGGTCTTGTTGCGGCTCCCATTGGTCCATCTGGAAGGTCTTGTAGCACTGCCGTTATAAAAGGTTCGCATGGCCGCTCGGCCATGCGCTAGTGTACATTTGAAAACGTGTGTGTGTTGATGAGTGCAAGTCATTCTTTAATCATCCCCTCCCTTGTGTATGACTGCTCGCGTAAGGTGGATGTCTGCTATCTAGCGCCCAGCTGAGCTATCAGCACAATAACACACGAAACAGCGTCTAATTGTTGTGACCGTCAGTGTGGCGCCGTGCGCTATTAGAGCGCTTTCCTGACCCAAGTCTGGGTGGATAGTGGCGTCCACCAGAGTGGCACAGCATGCACTCTTGTGCATTTAAGTTACTTTCTCAGTTACTCTGAGACCCCAATTGTGATGTTGAGCGCAAGAGGTCTACACGAACTCTTATCCTGTGTCCTGGGATAGAGTTCTGTGATTCCTTGCTTGCGTTCTTTGTGCGGTACCGCGGCCTTCTGACGCAACAGGGTTCGCTTCCTTCATACAGGGTGAAGTTAACCCATGTGTGTATCCACATTGTACCACCATATAGTCCGTCATTACTCAGCAGCACGTTCCATCTCTGCAAGGTGGACCCCGGGCTGCGAACGCACCTCATACCTTCTCTCTTATTATTTGTTGCGTTCCGCTAGCTCTAACACACAGCCCTGGTGCCTTGTCCACTGCTCACCAATAATTGATGTAATCTGAGAGCTGCAATGACATGACTGCTCCTCTCAAATCATAGTAGTTACTGGAGAATGCTCTTCAGGTCCATCATGAGGGCTGTGGTAGTGACTTCATCCTGCAGTGAGTACACATCACCGGATGAGCTCACCACCGCAGCGCTGGTGGCCAGACCTGATAGGCACTCACTAGTTACTATGTTATTATATTACTATGACCTGAATAGCGCAATAGAAACGGTAGAGAGAAGGGAGCAATAGCGCAGTTACCAAAATAACAATTTGTTTACTGTAAGGTAAAATTCTCATTTTTACAAGTTGTGAGTATGCACAACACATATAATGAGTATGATAGGAGGGCTGCAGATGGCATCGGACCCATGAAAGATATTCAAGAAATTCTGGATTGGATATTCAAGATGCCGACAATTCCACGCTCCTCCAAAATCAGGCAAGGGAACCACAGAGTTCAGAATAGTTGCATGCTTTATTCAGAGCTATAAAACTATGTGTTTCGTGGATGTCCTGTCCACTTCCTCAGGTACATAGCCAATGATTTTGGAGGAGCACGGAATTATCGGCATCCTGCGTAGTGCAATGAAATAACAGCTCAGATCACATCTATTACATGTGCTAAAGCTAGTTTGTAACCCTGTACACATCACTGGGATACAATAAAGTGGTACATCTAACTTACCTACAGCTGTGAACAGGGCACGCCAAGGGGTGTTCCAAGTTCATAGCTGAGGCAGCCACAGTATAGGAGATAGCACTAGACAATGACCATAGTCTACTATGGCCTTGGACTGCCATATTTTCTATGATTAAGTGTTGTGTTCTGCCACTTACACACCAGCAAATAAAAAAGGCAGCCCCCAGAAGCTCAGTTAAAAAGTTCTAAAAAAATACACCATTTAATTTGATATACTTATTAATAAACCTATGATCTTAAAGTCCAAACAGTTAAAAAATAATTGTGACACATTCTTTTTAAAAAATTGTGCAGCTGAGGACCAAATAATGACAATGGTTGAAAACTATACTCTCCTATAAAATATTCTCACTAGTGTTGAGCGATACCTTCCGATATTTGAAAGTATCGGTATCGGATTGTATCGGCCGATATCCGAAAAATATCGGATATCGCCGATACCGATACCTGATACCAATACAAGTCAATGGGACACAAATATCGGAATGTATCCTCTATGGTTCCCAGGGTCTGAAGGAGAGAAAACTCTCCTTAAGGCCCTGGGATCCATATTCATGTAAAAAATAAAGAATAAAAATAAAAAATATCGATATACTCACCCCTCCGGCGGACCCTGGACTTTAGCGGTGTAACCGGCAGCCTCCGTTCCTAAGAATGAGCGGGTGAAGGACCTTCGATGATGTTGCGGCTTGTGATTGGTCGTGTGACCGCTCATGTGACTGCTCATGCGACCAATCACAAGCCACGACGTCATCGCAGGTCCTTCACTCGCTCATTCTTAGGAACGGAGACTGCCGGTTGCAGCGGTTACAACCAGGGCGTGTCCGAGGGTGAGTATATTCATATTTTTTATTTTTATTCTTTATTTTACACATAAATATTCATCCCGATCCCGATTCCCGATATCGCAAAAATATCGGAACTCGGGATCGGAATTCCGATACCGCAAAGATCGGCCGATACCCGATACTTGTGGTATCGGAATGCTCAACACTAATTCTCACCACACCGTCCCCTCTTATATAATATGACCACCACACTGTCAGCCCCTGTATACTGTTACTGTCACACTGCTCCCTTACAAATGAAAAAGCCACACTGCCTTCCCTTATGAATTACACCTACCACACCTTCCTCAATTATGATTGAACTATGATCTCCACTTTGTCTCCATCCCATGCTCTCCCTCCATGCTGACAGTCCCCATACTGAACCCTCCAAGCAGCCTCTCTATATACTGAGCCCCAAGGTATCCCTTCTCCATACTGAGCTCACCACGCTGCACTTTCTTGATACTGAGCCTCCACGTTGCCTCCTCTCCATACTGAGCCCCCTCATTGCTCCTTATCTATACTCAGCCCACCCATGCTGCCAATTTCCACAATGGGCCACCTACACTACCCTTTTAATACCAATCTACCCATTCTTCTTCCCTCATGCTACCCCTTCTTGATACTGAGACTGCCACGTCACCCCACTCTCCATACTGAGCCCCATTACACAGATTCTCTAAAAATTAGGACACCCATGTTGCCAACCTTCATTCTGAGCCCTTTCGGAGCCCCACTCTCCATACTGGATCCTCCCTGCTCCCTCCTCTTTATACTGTGTCCACATACAGGCCCTTTTTTAATACTGAGCCCCCTAACACTATCCCACTCTCAATACTGTGCCCCACCATGCTGTCCCACTCTCCATTTTGTCTCTTGCACTATCCCTCACTTTATAAGCCCCCATTAAATCCCAGTCTACAGAATTGCTCTCATAAACCCCAAGTTTAAAAATCCCCCAAGTAATAGCCTTCCTAACAACCTGTCTACAGTAATAGCCTCCAACCTCCAGTCTATAGTAATAGCCCTTCTAACCCTCAATCTATATTAATAGCCCTTCCTATCCCCAGTCTATAGGGTTGAGCGAAACGGGTCGTTCATTTTCAAAAGTCGCCGACTTTTGGCAAAGTCGGGTTTCATGAAACCCGATCCGACCCCTGTGCGGGGTCGGCCATGCGGTACGCGACTTTCGCGCCAAAGTCGCGTTTCAATGACGCGAAAAGCGCCATTTCTCAGCCAATGAAGGTAAACGCAGAGTGTGGGCAGCGTGATGACATAGGTCCTGGTCCCCACCATCTTAGAGAAGGGCATTGCAGTGATTGGCTTGCTGTCCGCGGCGTCACAGGGGCTATAAAGGGGCGTTCCCGTCGACCGCCATGTTACTGCTGCTGATCTGAGCTTAGGGAGAGGTTGCTGCCGCTTCGTCAGAAGCAGGGATAGCGTTAGGCAGGGTCCATTAACCACCAAACCGCTTGTGCTGTAGCGATTTCCACAGCCCAACACCACCTTCAGTGTGCAGGGACAGTGGAAGCTACATTTTTTTTTTTTCCTCAGCGCTGTAGCCCATTGGGCTGCCCTAGAAGGCTCCCTGATAGCTGCATTGCTGTGTGTACGCCGCTGTGCAAACCAACTGCTTTTTTCAAAGCACAAATCCTCTTGTTCCTTCCTTTCTGCACAGCTATCTTGTTTGTTTGTCCACACTTTTTATTTAATTTGTGCATCAGTCCACTCCTTATTGCTGCCTGCCATACCTGGCTGAGATTACTGCAGGGAGATAGTAATTGAAGGACAGTTCCTTTTTTTTTTTTTTTTTTGTGGGAGATTAAGATTGGCATTTCTGCTAGAGTGCCATCCCTGTCTGTGTCATCTCTCACTCAGTGGGCCATAGAAAGCCTATTTATTTTTTTGCTTGATTTGGGTTCTAAAATCTACCTGAAAAATCACTACATCAATCAGTGGGAGAAAAATATTGGCCTCAGGGCTTGTGTGCCACTCCTTACTCCTGTGTGTGCCATCTCTCACTCAGTGGGCCATAGATAGCCTATTTATTTTTTTGCTTGATTTGGGTTCCAAAATCTACCTGAAAAAATCACAACATCAATCAGTGGGAGAAAAATATTGGCCTCAGGGCTTGTGTGCCACTCCTGACTCCTGTGTGTGCCATCTCTCACTCAGTGGGCCATAGAAAGCCTATTAATTTTTTTGCTTGATTTGGGTTCTAAATTCTACCTGAAAAAATCAATAAATCAATCAGTGGGAGATTAATATTGGCCTTTGGGCTTGTGTGCCAGTCCTAAGCGTGCCATCTCTCTCTCTCAGATAGTGGGCCATAGAAAGCCTATTTATTATTTTTTTTATTGGGTTTATAAATTTTCCCTGGAAAAAAAAAAAAAGTGGGAGATTAATATTGGCCTCTGGGCTTGTGTGCCAGTCCTGAGCGTGCCATCTCTCTCACAAATAGTGGGCCATAGAAAGCCTATTTATTTTTTTGGTTGATTTGGGTTCTAAATTCTACCTGAAAAAATCAATAAATCAATCAGTGGGAGATTAATATTGGCCTTTGGGCTTGTGTGCCAGTCCTAAGCGTGCCATCTCTCTCTCTCAGATAGTGGGCCATAGAAAGCCTATTTATTATTTTTTTTATTGGGTTTATAAATTTTCCCTGGAAAAAAAAAAAAAAAGTGGGAGATTTATATTGGCCTCTGGGCTTGTGTGCCAGTCCTGAGCGTGCCATCTCTCTCACAAATAGTGGGCCATAGAAAGCCTATTTATTTTTTGGGTTGATTTGGGTTCTAAATTCTACCTGAAAAAATCAATAAATCAATCAGTGGGAGATAAATATTGGCCTCTGGGCTTGTGTGCCACTCCTGACTCCTGTGTGCGTCATCTCTCACTCAGTGGGCCCTAGAAAACCTATTTTTTGTTTTATTTGTTTTCTAAATTCTCCCTGAAAAAATCATTTTATTTTATTTGGTTTCTAAATTATTCCTGAAAAAATCATTTTTTTTGTATTTTTTTTTTCTAAAGTCTCCCTGAAAAAAAAAAAAAATCAAATCAGTGGGAGATTAATATTGCCCTTTCTGCTTGTGTGCCAGTCTTGACTCCTGGGTGTGCCATCTCTCTCTCTCCAATTATGGGCCATAGAAAGCCTATTAAATTTTTTGCTTGATTTGGGTTCCAAAATCTACCTGAAAAAATCACTAAATCAATCAGTGGGAGATAAATATTGGCCTCTGGGCTTGTGTGCCACTCCTGACTCCTGTGTGCGTCCTCTCTCACTCAGTGGGCCCTACAAAGCCTATTTTTTTTTATTTGTTTTCTAAATTCTCCCTGAAACAATCATTTTATTTTATTTTGTTTCTAAATTCTTCCTGAAAAATTCATTTTTTTGTATTTTTTTTTTCTAAAGTCTCCCTGAAAAAAAAAAAAAATCAAATCAGTGGGAGATTAATATTGCCCTTTCTGCTTGTGTGCCAGTCTTGACTCCTGGGTGTGCCATCTCTCTCTCTCTCTCCAATTGTGGGCCATAGAAAGCCTATTTATTTTTTTGCTTGATTTGGGTTCCAAAATCTACCTGAAAAAATCACTAAATCAATCAGTGGGAGATAAATATTGGCCTCTGGGCTTCTGTGCCACTCCTGACTCCTGTGTGCGTCCTCTCTCACTCAGTGGGCCATAGAAAGCCTATTTTTGTTTATTTGTTTTCTAAATTCTCCCTGAAACAATCATTTCATTTTATTTGGTTTATAAATTCTTCCTTAAAAAATCATTTTTTTTTATTATTTTTTTTTTTCTAAAGTCTCCCTTTTAAAAAAACAAATCAGTGGGAGATTAATATTTACATTTGCGCTTCAGTGACAGTCCTGCGTGTGTGGCATCTCTCTCATTTGTTGCCACCAACAACAGAGTGTGTAACATTGTGCCTGATTTTCGTTGTGGTCTCACCCACCTGTAAAGGGGTAGCTAAATCATACTGAAGTTATAGCTCACCGTGTAAGTTGTGTGACAGCAACAAATACTGTTAGTTTGGTAACGTTTTTAAAACAATGAGGAAGTCTGGTGGAAGAGGTCGTGGCCGGGGGCGTTCATTGTCAGCTGGTAATGAGGGTAGTGGTAGTGGTGGAGCATCAGGTGGTCGTGGGAAAAAAAATATTGCACCTAAGTCTGGAGCTGTGGAGCCAGGTTCGTCGTCTGGCTACACAAGGCCTCGAACGCTCCCTTTTCTGGGAGTAGGAAAACCGCTTTTAAAGCCGGAGCAGCAAGAGCAAGTTTTGGCTTATCTTGCTGACTCAGCCTCTAGCTCTTTTGCCTCCTCTCGTGAAACTGGTAAAAGTAAAAGCAGCGCGTCGTTAGTGGATGTTCACGGTCAGGGACAAGTCGCTTCCTTGTCCTCTTCAGCAAAAACAACAACAGAGAAGAATGCAGCAGGCGACACAACGGGTTACTCCATGGAGCTCTTTACACATACCGTCCCTGGCTTAGAAAGTGAAGCAGTTAACAGTCCATGCCCATTACAAGTTGAATCTGACATGGAGTGCACTGATGCACAGCCACAGCCAGACTACTATGCTGGTCCTTTGACTCAGACCACAACATTGCCCTCGCAGGGTGCTGATCAAGAATCAGACCCTGATGAGACTATGTTGCCCCATCACGAACGCTATACCACCGACCGACACGGTGACACAGACGAAGTTGCACACGAGCTACAAGAAGAGGTAATAGATGACCCAGTTCTTGACCCCGATTGGCAGCCATTGGGGGAACAGGGTGCAGGCGGCAGCAGTTCTGAAGCGGAGGAGGAGGGGCCGCAGCAGGCATCAACATCGCAACAGGTTCCATCTGCCGGGCCCATATCTTGCCCAAAACGCGTGGCAAAGTCAAAACCTGTTGGAGGACAGCGTGGCCATCCGTTTAAAGCTCAGTCTGCAATGCCTGAAAAGGTATCCGATGCTAGAAAGAGTGCAGTCTGGCATTTTTTTAAACAACATCCAATTGATCAGCGCAAAGTCATCTGTCAAAAATGTTCAACTACCTTAAGCAGAGGGCAGAATCTGAAAAGTCTCAATACAAGTTGCATGCATAGACATTTAACCACCATGCATTTGCAAGCTTGGACTAACTACCAAACATCCCTTAAGGTTGTAGCACCCTCGGCCAATGAAGCTAGTCATCAACGCAACATCCCTTCCGGCAGTGTAGGGCCACCATTTTCTGCACCACCTGCAGTATCTGTGCAGGTTTCTTTGCCAGGCCAAAGCAGTCAGGGTCAGGGAATCACCAGTTTCGTAGTAGGAAACACTGCATCTAGGGCACCAGCGGCAACAATACCATCTCCCACCGTCTCTCAGTCTGCCATGTCCACCGGCACCCCCGCTAGTTCCACGATCTCCAGCTCTCCAGTCCAGCTCACCCTACATGAGACTATGGCTAGAAAAAGGAAGTACTTAGCCTCGCATACACAGGGTTTGAACGCCCACATAGCTAGACTAATCTCGTTAGAGATGATGCCCTACCAGTTAGTTGAAAGCGAAGCTTTCAAAGCCCTGATGGACTACGCTGTACCACGCTACGAGCTACCCAGTCGACACTTTTTTTCCAGAAAAGCCATCCCAGCCCTCCACCAGCATGTTAAAGAGTGCATCGTCCATGCACTCAGGCAATCTGTGAGCACAAAGGTGCACCTGACAACAGATGCATGGACCAGTAGGCATGGCCAGGGACGTTACGTGTCCATCATGCCACACTGGGTAAATGTGGTGGATGCAGGGTCCACAGGGGACAGCAAGTTTGGGACAGTTCTGCCTAGCCCACGGTCTAGGAAACAGTTGGCTGTAGCCGTTCGCACCCCCTCCTCCTCCTCCTCGTCCTCCTGCAGAAGCGAGACCTCGTCCACAGACAGCAGTCGCACAACCACTCCATCCGCAGCTGCCACTGTTGCACACCAGGTCTCCCATTATGGGGCAGCTACTGGCAAACGTCAGCAGGCTGTATTGGCTATGAAGTGTTTGGGCGACAACAGACACACCGCTGAAGTTCTGTCCGAGTTCTTGCAGAAAGAAACGCAGTCGTGGCTGGGCACTGTAGATCTTGAGGCAGGCAAGGTAGTGAGTGATAACGGAAGGAATTTCATGGCTGCCATCTCCCTTTCCCAACTGAAACACATTCCTTGCCTGGCTCACACCTTAAACCTGGTGGTGCAGTGCTTCCTGAAAAGTTATCCGGGGTTATCCGACCTGCTCCTCAAAGTGCGTGGACTTTGCTCACATATCCGCCGTTCGCCCGTACACTCCAGCCGTATGCAGACCTATCAGCGTTCTTTGAACCTTCCCCAGCATCGCCTAATCATAGACGTTGCAACAAGGTGGAACTCAACACTGCACATGCTTCAGAGACTGTGTGAACAGAGGCGGGCTGTTATGTTTTTGTGGGAGGATACACATACACGGGCAGGCAGTAGGATGGCAGACATGGAGTTGTCAGGTGTGCAGTGGTCGAAGATTCAAGACATGTGTCAAGTCCTTCAGTGTTTTGAGGAATGCACACGGCTGGTTAGTGCAGACAATGCCATAATAAGCATGAGCATCCCCCTAATGCGTCTGCTGATGCAAAGTTTGACGCACATAAAGGATCAGGCGTCTGCAGCTGAGGAAGAGGAAAGCCTTGATGACAGTCAGCCATTGTCTGGCCAGGGCAGTGTACAGGACGAGGTAGCGGGCGAACAGGAGGAGGAGGACGAGGAGGATGATGGGGATGATTATATTTTTAATGAGGAAGCTTTTCCGGGGCCAGTGGAAATTGTTGGCGCGGCAAGGCCGGGTTCTGGTTTTTGGAGGGACACAAGTGACGTGGATTCGCCTGAAACTGCCCCTCAACCAAGCACAATCACAGATTTGAGAACTGGAACTTTGGGCCACATGGCGGATTATGCCTTACGTATCCTCAAAAGGGACACACGCATAACAAAAATGATGAACGATGACGATTACTGGTTGGCCTGCCTCCTTGATCCTCGCTATAAAGGCAAATTGCAAAATATAATGCCACATGAGAACTTGGAACTAATATTATCAACCAAACAATCAACTCTTTTTGACCGTTTGCTTCTGGCATTCCCTGCACACAGCGCCCGTGATCGTTCTAACACGAGCTGCAGGGGCCAGCAGACCAGAGGTGTTAGAGGGGCAGAAATCAGAAGTGGCGTTGGCCAGAGGGGTTTTCTGACCAGGTTGTGGAGTAATTTTGCTATGACCGCAGACAGGACAGGTACTGCAGCATCAATTCAAAGTGACAGGAGACAACATTTGTCCAGTATGGTTACTAACTATTTTTCATCCCTTATCGACGTTCTCCCTCAACCGTCATTCCCATTTGATTACTGGGCATCCAAATTAGACACCTGGCCAGAATTGGCAGAATATGCATTGCAGGAGCTTGCTTGCCCGGCAGCTAGTGTCCTATCAGAAAGAGTATTCAGTGCTGCAGGTTCAATACTAACAGAATAAAGGACTCGTCTGGCTACCCAAAATGTAGATGATCTAACCTTCATTAAAATGAACCACAACTGGATTTCGAAATCTTTTGCCCCACCTTGCCCGGCTGACACCTAGCTTTCCTATGTAAAGGTCTTGCCTGTGGACTATTCTGAACGACTTTTCCAATCTCGTAATTTGCAGCACCTGATTGTCCAGCATCCGACATGTTAACACCTCCCTAAATGGCCAAAGTCCCCACACGGGGCCGTGGTATCGCCACTTGGCGCCAGCACCCGTGAGAGTACTGTTTGTCTGAAGAGGTGGGTGTGCCCGTTTTTGGTCGACGGCACTGCCACTAGGTCCCTTATAGTACAATAAAGTGTCTGGCGGTGGTGGTGCGCACCCAACGTCAGACACACCGTTGTAATATGAGGGGCCCTGGGCCTGTACCGCCGGCCACAAGACAGTCCCCCCCCAGGTCAAACAGTGCTCTACGACTTGCAAAATTTTATCTCACAGCTCCACCAATGTTTAGTCTATGCGCTGACATCCTTCAATGCCTGGCACTGTCAATACCATTGTATTGACATTTTTCTTATGTTAGGCCTTCGAAGCCTGTCTGCGGTCACTCCTTCCACTAGGCCTCCACTGACCTGTCTACTGCTGCCCGTGTTCCCCTGGAACCAATTTTAAATTGCCTACAGCCAGCCCAATTTATTATGTTAGGGCTTCGAAGCCTGTCTGCGGTCCCTCCTTCCACTAGGCCTCCACTGACCTGTCTACTGCCGCCCGTGTTCCCCTGGAACCAATTTTAAATTGCCTACAGCCAGCCCAATTTATTATGTTAGGGCTTCGAAGCCTGTCTGCGGTCCCTCCTTCCACTAGGCCTCCACTGACCTGTCTACTGCCGCCCGTGTTCCCCTGGAACCAATTTTAAATTGCCTACAGCCAGCCCAATTTATTATGTTAGGGCTTCGAAGCCTGTCTGCGGTCCCTCCTTCCACTAGGCCTCCACTGACCTGTCTACTGCTGCCCGTGTTCCCCTGGAACCAATTTTAAATTGCCTACAGCCAGCCCAATTTATTATGTTAGGGCTTCGAAGCCTGTCTGCGGTCCCTCCTTCCACTAGGCCTCCACTGACCTGTCTACTGCCGCCCGTGTTCCCCTGGAACCAATTTTAAATTGCCTACAGCCAGCCCAATTTATTATGTTAGGGCTTCGAAGCCTGTCTGCGGTCCCTCCTTCCACTAGGCCTCCACTGACCTGTCTACTGCCGCCCGTGTTCCCCTGGAACCAATTTTAAATTGCCTACAGCCAGCCCAATTTATTATGTTAGGGCTTCGAAGCCTGTCTGCGGTCCCTCCTTCCACTAGGCCTCCACTGACCTGTCTACTGCCGCCCGTGTTCCCCTGGAACCAATTTTAAATTGCCTACAGCCAGCCCAATTTATTATGTTAGGGCTTCGAAGCCTGTCTGCGGTCCCTCCTTCCACTAGGCCTCCACTGACCTGTCTACTGCCGCCCGTGTTCCCCTGGAACCAATTTTAAATTGCCTACAGCCAGCCCAATTTATTATGTTAGGGCTTCGAAGCCTGTCTGCGGTCCCTCCTTCCACTAGGCCTCCACTGACCTGTCTACTGCTGCCCGTGTTCCCGTGGAACCAATTTTAAATTGCCTACAGCCAGCCCAATTTATTATGTTAGGGCTTCGAAGCCTGTCTGCGGTCCCTCCTTCCACTAGGCCTCCACTGACCTGTCTACTGCCGCCCGTGTTCCCCTGGAACCAATTTTAAATTGCCTACAGCCAGCCCAATTTATTATGTTAGGGCTTCGAAGCCTGTCTGCGGTCCCTCCTTCCACTAGGCCTCCACTGACCTGTCTACTGCCGCCCGTGTTCCCCTGGAACCAATTTTAAATTGCCTACAGCCAGCCCAATTTATTATGTTAGGGCTTCGAAGCCTGTCTGCGGTCCCTCCTTCCACTAGGCCTCCACTGACCTGTCTACTGCCGCCCGTGTTCCCCTGGAACCAATTTTAAATTGCCTACAGCCAGCCCAATTTATTATGTTAGGGCTTCGAAGCCTGTCTGCGGTCCCTCCTTCCACTAGGCCTCCACTGACCTGTCTACTGCTGCCCGTGTTCCCCTGGAACCAATTTTAAATTGCTTACAGCCAGCCCAATTTATTATGTTAGGGCTTCGAAGCCTGTCTGCGGTCCCTCCTTCCACTAGGCCTCCACTGACCTGTCTACTGCCGCCCGTGTTCCCCTGGAACCAATTTTAAATTGCCTACAGCCAGCCCAATTTATTATGTTAGGGCTTCGAAGCCTGTCTGCGGTCCCTCCTTCCACTAGGCCTCCACTGACCTGTCTACTGCTGCCCGTGTTCCCCTGGAACCAATTTTAAATTGCCTACAGCCAGCCCAATTTATTATGTTAGGGCTTCGAAGCCTGTCTGCGGTCCCTCCTTCCACTAGGCCTCCACTGACCTGTCTACTGCCGCCCGTGTTCCCCTGGAACCAATTTTAAATTGCCTACAGCCAGCCCAATTTATTATGTTAGGGCTTCGAAGCCTGTCTGCGGTCCCTCCTTCCACTAGGCCTCCACTGACCTGTCTACTGCTGCCCGTGTTCCCCTGGAACCAATTTTAAATTGCCTACAGCCAGCCCAATTTATTATGTTAGGGCTTCGAAGCCTGTCTGCGGTCCCTCCTTCCACTAGGCCTCCACTGACCTGTCTACTGCCGCCCGTGTTCCCCTGGAACCAATTTTAAATTGCCTACAGCCAGCCCAATTTATTATGTTAGGGCTTCGAAGCCTGTCTGCGGTCCCTCCTTCCACTAGGCCTCCACTGACCTGTCTACTGCCGCCCGTGTTCCCCTGGAACCAATTTTAAATTGCCTACAGCCAGCCCAATTTATTATGTTAGGGCTTCGAAGCCTGTCTGCGGTCCCTCCTTCCACTAGGCCTCCACTGACCTGTCTACTGCCGCCCGTGTTCCCCTGGAACCAATTTTAAATTGCCTACAGCCAGCCCAATTTATTATGTTAGGACTTCGAAGCCTGTCTGCGGTCCCTCCTTCCACTAGGCCTCCACTGACCTGTCTACTGCTGTCCGTGTTCCCCTGGAACCAATTGTAAATTGCCTACATCCCAATTTTTGTTATGTTAGGCCTTCGAAGCCTGTCTGCTGCCCGTTCTTTCCACTACTACTACACTGACCAGGCCACTGCTGCCCGTGTTCCCCTGGAACCAATTTTAAATTGCCTACAGCCAGCCCAATTTATTATGTTAGGCCTTCAAAGCCTGTCTGCGGTCCCTCCTTCCACTAGGCCTCCACTGACCTGTCTACTGCTGCCCGTGTACCCCTTGAACCAACATCAGAAAATATAAAAATAAGTATTTTGCTTATAAAAAAGAAAATACTGGAGAGATATCAAATGCAGACATTTTAACATTAAAAACAAACACATACAACAAAAATCTGGTACAGTACTAAAAATGGCCACCAGCTACAATAACTTTCTCCTGCAAGTAGTTAACTGAAAGTTTTTTTCAATTTAAAACACAGATATGGCATCCACCGAGTGTTGTCCTGTCGCGTCTTCTTTATATTATTGCCAAGAAGATGCAAAACAATGAAAATAATAAAATCATTATTTACCAAAAAAATAGAGTAAGTCAAAACCACATTGCAAATAAACATTCATTACAAATAAAGAAGCAGGGCGTGTCCGAGGGTGAGTATATACCTAATAAGAATATAATCACCCTCGGACGCGCCCTGCTTCTTTCCGACAGCCTTCCTTCCTAAGAATCAGCCCTTCCGTGGTGTAGAGAGAGGGTGTGTTACACTCCAAGGTGTTCCCCAGGTTGCCTTTCCTGAGCTTCGATCTTCATGCTCTCGTTTAGTAGTTGTCGGAAAGTAGGCTGCATTAGGCCTACAAATTGGGTATGGGGTGGAGAGAGATGGTGTGTTACACTCCAAGGTGTTCCCCAGGTTTCCTTGCCATTGCTTCGGTCTTCCGACTCTCGTTTAGTAGTTGTAGAAAACTACACTGCATTAGGCCTACAAAATGGGTATCGGGTGGAGAGAGATGGTGTGTTACACTCCAAGGTGTTCCCCAGGTTTCCTTGCCATTGCTTCGGTCTTCCGACTCTCGTTTAGTAGTTGTAGAAAACTACACTGCATTAGGCCTACAAAATGGGTATCGGGTGGAGAAAGATGGTGTGTTACACTCCAAGGTGTTCCCCAGGTTTCCTTGCCATTGCTTCGGTCTTCCGACTCTCGTTTAGTAGTTGTAGAAAACTACACTGCATTAGGCCTACAAAATGGGTATCGGGTGGAGAGAGATGGTGTGTTACACTCCAAGGTGTTCCCCAGGTTTCCTTGCCATTACTTCGGTCTTCCGACTCTCGTTTAGTAGTTGTAGAAAACTACACTGCATTAGGCCTACAAAATGGGTATGGGGTGGAGAGAGATGGTGTGTTCCACTCCAAGGTGTTCTCCAGGTTGCCTTTCCTGAGCTTCTATCTTCAGGCTCTCGTTAAATTGTGGTTAAATGGAACAACTGCATTTGGCGTACTAGTTGGTTTGGGGCCTACTAACAGTGTCTGCCGCTCCTTGCTGTTCTCCTGGTTTCCTGTCCTGAAATTCCGTTTTCAGGCGCTCGTTAAGTAGTTGTTAATGTTAGACTGCATTTGGCCTACTAGTTGGGTTGGGGCCTACTATCGGTGTCTGCCACTCCTTGCTGTTCTCCTCCACTGAACAAAGCTGTGCCGCCTGTTTACTACGGTTGCCAATTTTGAACTGCATTTCGACTACTTACTGATTTGGGCCTACTCTCTGTGTCAGCCTCTCATTCCAGTTGTCCTCCACTGCAATGCCCCCTGGTTATTCCTGTGTTACCAATTTTGAACTGCATTTAGCCAACTTTATTCTTTGGGCCTATATCTGTGTTTCCTCCTCATCCTGCCCATTGCACAGCCAGTGATAGATGAGTCTGCTGGTACATTGACCCATAACGCAACATTCCCCGTGCACGCTACACAACAACATTGTGACCCTGCTGAAAGTCAGGTTGCTCTTCCCGCATACCATACCACCTTACACGGGGACAAAGAGGAAGGTGCAGATGAAAGTGCAGGTTCCTTCATCAGGTGGGGGGAGGAATACTAGTTGGCGACGTCACTGGCACAGGGCCTCTCATAGTACGCAAAAGTGTTGCTGCCGGTGGGAGGCGCCCCCGCCGTGCAAACACACCGCTGTACTTTGAGGGGCCCTGTGCCAGTGCCAATGCCAACGAGTGGGCCCCCCCTGCTTGCTCAGGTTCACAGCACTTGCAAAGTTGAAATACTTACCTCTCCCTGCTCCACTGCCGTGACGTGGTCCAGATTTCCTGGGCCCACTAATTACTTGAACCAGCCCTACCCACCACAACTTTAGCCAAATGACCCCCAATTTCAAATGCCTTCCAATTATTATAAGGTAAATTACGCTTGACAAGCTTCATTAAGAAGAATGGATGGTTTTGACATTAAAATGGGCACTCTAGGTGTTTTCCTGGCCCCCACTCACTGCCGACTATGCTGCATCATTGACTTGCATTGGGTTTCGTGTTTCGGTCGATCCCGACTTTACGTCATAATCGGCCGATTTCACTCGACCCGACTTTTGAGATAGTCAGGTTTCGCGAAACCCGGCTCGACTCTAAAAAGGTCAAGGTCGCTCAACTCTACCAGTCTACAATAATAGTGGCCCTAACCCCCAGTCTACAGAAAGAGCTCCCTGAGTCTTCGACTCTATGAGTGCTTAACTGCTCCCATTTCTGATGGCACTCCTCCTCTGTGATGCTCTGCTGTGATGTCTGGATGGTGCTAAGGTGACCTCTTTGCACTACAGGTATGTCAACAGCATTAGAATATTGCTGCAAGTTGCAGCAGGAAGCTGATTGGTGCTCCTCTGACCGTGGAACTGCTGGTGCTGGAACATCTGGGGTTTAATCAGCTCCTTGTCTCAGTGTTTCATTAATTTTCATGTGTTAAAGACGCAAACACAAATGAATAGAGGCACACACTCCCTCTTCCGCTGCAAAGAGAACAGTTTTACTACATAGTCTAATGGGGACGGTGCCATACATCTTCGGGCCGCCCCTGCAACCCACCACCCTGGGCATCGGAACTTCACTGCATAGTGGCAAATGTGGGCCTAATCAGCCTAAATCATGTTTATATCTCTTATGTTTTCTCTTGGATATTACCTCTAAAACAGTATCAAACAACTGCTGTTTAAACCATGAAGAGTAGAGCTTAAAAAGGCCTTGTCCCCAGGTCAAAAGTAGCCAGTTTTTGCTCTTATTTTATTCCCGCCGTTCCCATGAGTATTTAATCTTCTGTTTTTAATCTGCAGCACAGCTCTAAAAATATTGTCCTTTTTATTTAGAGCTGCTTGTTATAAAGGTGTCTTGCTCACAGAATTCTCTGGGTTAGCATCTTTAGACTACTCTGTAACATTCCCCTTTAAACCATGCACAATTGGTAAAAACCATAAAAATTAGCAGTAAACAAAAAGAACCATATCTTTGAAACCATATGCCAATGTAAAAAAATTAAAAAATGAATAAATAAATAAATAAAATAAGAGCATGTAATGGCCACTTTGGCATGGTTATAGATTTCTTTAACCCACCCCACATACTGTACTTTAGATAACTTTCAATTGACCGATTGTTCAGCTGGCAGTTAGGCTATGTGCACACGTTAATCCAATGATAACTTTAATAAAAATAATTTTATATGGTGTCTTTTGTTGCACTTTTTATTTGGGATGATTTATATGTGCACACGTTGCAGATTTCCTGCAGAACTGCAGCATTTTTTTCACGCAGAAACACTGCAGATGATTACAGTACAATGTAAATCAATGACAAAAAAAATGCTGTGCTAATGGTGCGGAAAAATCTACACGGAAAACGCAGCGGATTCAAAAAAGGACCATGTCACTTCTTTTGTGCAGATCTGCAGCGTTTCTGTATAGAAATCCGCAAGGGTAAAAACGCATGAAATCCTCACAGAATCCGCAGTAAATCTGCAGGAAAACTGCACAAAATCTGCAAGAAAAATGCATCAAATCTGCACCTGCATTTTCTGCCAAGAGATGCAGAATCCACAAAGAAAATGCCAGAGGCAAATCTGCAATGTGTGCACATAGCCTTACAGTAGCTCTACCATAGACTCTCCCATACAAAGTTGTTCTGACCATATTAGGGATTCACTATATGATATCAGTTGCTTTACAAGTAGTGTTGAGCGATACTGTCCGATATTTGAAAGTATTGGTATCGGATTGTATCTGCCGATATCCGAAAAATATCGGATATCGCCGATACCGATATCCGATACCAATACAAGTCAATGGGACACAAATATCGGAATGTATCCTTGATGGATCCCCGGGTCTGAAGGAGAGGAAACTCTCCTTCAGGCCCTGGGATCCATATTTATGTGTAAAATAAAAAATAAAAATAAAAAATAGGGATATACTCACCCTCGGACGCGCCCTGGTTCTAACCGCTGCAACCGGCAGCCCCCTGTTCCTAAGAATGAGTGGGTGAAGGACCTTCGATGACGTCGCGGCTTGTGATTGGTCGTGTGACCGCTCATGTGACCGCTCACACGACCAATCACAAGCCGCGACGTCATCACAGGTCCTTTACCAGCTCATTCTTAGGAACGGGGGCTGTCGGTTACACCGCTAAGGTCCAGGGTCCGCCAGAGGGGTGAGTATACTCATATTTTTTTTTTATTCTTTATTTTACACATGGATATTCATCCCGATTCCCGATATTGCAAAAATATCGGAACTCGGGATCGGAATTCCGATACCGCAAATATCGGCCGATACCCGATACTTGCGGTATCGGAATGCTCAACATTATTTATAAGGCTTTTTTGATGAACAAGCACTTACCCATGCTCTTCTTCAACTCACTACCCCACTGCACAAATAAACTCACTCTCTTCTAGATCCCCATGTAACTCATGGGACAGCTAACTGTGAAAGAAGCCTTCCCATGAACTTGTTATTCCTTAAACCTTTCTATATGTGTATGTACTATAGTGTTAACCCCTTCCCGATGTGGCGAATTTCCATTTTTGCCTTTTTATTTTTTCCTCCCCTTCTTCCAGAAGCCTTAACTTTTCATTTTTTTTTGTACACATAAATGTAAGTGGGCTTTTTTTTTGTGGAACAAGCTCGAGTTATATTTTTGAGTTACAACATTCATTTTACCACATAATGTACTGGAAAATGGGAAAAATAATAATACAGTGAGAATTATGAAAACCCCCAATTCTAACATTTCTTTTTGGGAATAATTTTTACAGCGTACTTTGTATAGTAAAAATGACCTCAGATTATGATTCTGCTCATCAGTACAATTGCAGCAATACCAAACATGTTGAGTTTTTATATTATGTTAGTTGTGAAAAAAATCAGAAGTTTGAAAAAAAGGGGTTTCTGTCTCCAGATTCCGATATTGTTTTAATTTTTCAGACAATGGAGTTGTGTGATGGCTTATTTTTTACAGGGTGAGAGGACGTTATTATGGATACCATTTTGGGATGGATATAACATTTTGATCACTTGTTATTGCATTTTTTTGGTATTGCAGAGATCATTTTTTTTATTTTACATAGTTGCATAGTAACATAGTTACATAGGTTGAAAAAAAGACCTAGGTGCATCAAGTTCAACCTATCTCCACCAATTGTACAATTTGTCACTAATTTATGTGTAACACACAATGTTATGTGTATCCAGGAAATCATCCAGCCCTTTTATAAAAGCTGTTATAGTGTCTGCTATTACTACCTCTTGTGGTAGGGC
The DNA here is from genome assembly GCF_032444005.1 of Ranitomeya imitator. NCBI lineage: Eukaryota > Metazoa > Chordata > Amphibia > Anura > Dendrobatidae > Ranitomeya > Ranitomeya imitator. The sequence continues at coordinate 464,409,849 of NC_091282.1, read as the reverse complement.
ATTCTACAGTCTGATTGCTCTAACTATAAAGAACCCTTCCTATTTAGCTGCCAAAATCACCTTTTTTCCACCCATTATGAGTGCATTTTGGAATTTTTAAACTTTTTCTGTTTAAACGGTTTACCAATCGGGTTAATCATTATTTTTATTTTTTGATACATTGGACTTTTCTGAATGCGACAATACCACATATGTGTAGTTTTAAAAAATTTTATGGTCTGTAATTTTAATGAAAATAAGGGAGTGATTTAAATTTAGATATTTTTTTCATGTTTTTAAAATATTTCTTTTACTTTTCACTGTAATTCTTAGCCCCCTAAGGGAACTTTAAACTGCAATCATTCACGCATATGCTGCATATAGTGAGAATCATAGCCCTCCTTAATGATGTTATTTGCTCTTCCTCCCATAGGTGATAACCAGCTACAAGTGCTTCTCACAAAATTACAATATTTTCAAAAAGTTAATTTATTTCAGTTCTTCAATACAAAAAGTTAAACTCATATATTGTATAAGTCATTACAAACAGAGTGATCTATTTCAAGTGTTTATTTCTGTTAATGTTGATGATTATGGCTTACAGCCAATGAAAACCAAAAAGTCCTTGACTTAGTAAATTAGAATACTTTATAAGGCTATGTACCCACATTGCAGAAATGCAGCAGAAATGTCCGCAGCATTTCCGCATCTCCCTTCCGCGGGTAGAATTCTGCATTCGTTTTCCCACAAAACACAACCGTTTTGCAAGTGTTTTTAGATTGCAGAATGCTTGCATTTTCCAAGTGATTTGAAGCATCAACTGGAAAAGTGATTGACAGGTTGGTCACACTTGTCAAGCAGAGTGCTTGACAAGTGTGACCAACTTTTTACTATTGTTGCTGCCTATGCAGCATCAATAGTAAAAGATAGAATGTTAAAAATAATAATAAAAAAAATGTTTATTCTCACCTTCCGACGGCCCACGATCTCCTCAGCAGCGCTCCCGGTATGTTCCATTCCCTGGGATGCTTTGCACGAAGGATCTTTGTGACATCATCTCAGGTGATTCACGCAATGCATCCCTGGGAACGGAAGCCACCATGTGCACCGCTGAGAGGCAGGAGGACTCCGGGGGCCATCAGAAGGTAAGCATATCCCTATTTTTTATTTGAATTCTTATTTTTTACATGAATATTGTACCCAGGACCTGAAGGAGAGTCTCCGCTCCTCCCGATCCAGGGTACCATCCGCACATGAAGCGCTCACTTTACGCATGGTGGGCCACATGCATAAACTGAGCATTTCAATGCAATCCTATGGCTGCGGAATCACCGCGATTCCGCAGAAATAATGAACATGCTGCGGATTTTACCGCTATGCGATTCCGCAGTGGGAAAATCCGCAGCATGGGCACAGCAACTGCGGAATCCCGAAGGATTGCATGGAAATGCGTTTTTAAACATTTTTAAGCATTTCCTTTGCGGCAAGAAACACGGCAGAAACGCATAAAAAACGCAACGTGGGTACACATCCTAACGCCAGCTTGAAAAATGATTTTAAAATCGGAAATGTTGGCCTATTGAAATGTATGTTCAGTAAATGCACTCAATACTTGGTAGGGGCTCTTTTTGCGTCAATTGCAGCCTTCAGGTTGTATTGCATTGTTGGGTCTGGTGTCTCTCATTTTCCTCTTGACAATAGAGAATCTATGAGGTTAAGGCCACTCAAGTTTGCTGGTCAGTCAAGCACAGTCATACTGTTGTTTTTAAACCAGGTATTGGTACTTTTGGCAGTGTGGACAGGTGCCAAGTCCGGTTGGAGAATTAAATTCTCCAAAAAGCTTGCTGGCACAGTGAAGCATGAAGTGCTCTAAAATTTCCAGATAGACATCTGCGCTGACTTTGGTCTTGACAAGATACAGTAGACTTACACTAGCAGATGGCATGGCTCCCCAAACCATTGCTGATTGTGAAAACTTCACACTAGACATCAAGCAGCTTGGATTGTGGTCTCTCCACTCTTCCTCCAGACTCTGGGACTTTGATTTCTAAATGAAAAATAAAATGTACTTTCATCTGAAAACACCTTGGACCACTGAGCAACAGTCCATTTCTTTCTCCTTGGCCCAGGTAAGACACTTCTGGCTTTGTCTATTGGTCATGAGTGGCTTGACACAAGGAAAGCGACACTTGTAGCCCATGTCCTGGACATGTCCTGTGTGTGTTGGCTCTTGAAGCAATGACTCTAGAAGCAGTCCACTCCTTGTGAATCTCCCCCCAATTTTTGAATAGCCTTCTCTTAGCAATCCTTTCAAGGCTGCAATTATCCCGGTTGCTTGTGCACCTTTTCTACCACACTTTTTCGTTCCACTGAACTTTCCATTAATATGCTTGGATACAGCACTATTTGAACAGCCAGCTTCTGTAGCAATGACCTTTTGTGACTTACCCTCCTTGTGGAGTGTGTCAATGACTGCCTTCTGGACATCTGTCAAGTCAGCAGTCTCCCCCTTGATTGTAGAGCCTACTGAAAAAGGCTAAGGGACATTTTTAAATGCTTAGGAAGCCTTTCGCATATTTTTTTTTGTTAATTATTCTAATATACTGAGATAATGACTTTTGGGTTTTCATTGGCTGTAAGCCATAATCATCAACATTAACAAAAATAAACACTTGACATAGATCACTCTGTATGTCTTAACTTTATATAATATATGAGTTTAACTTTTTGCATTGAAAAACTGAAATTAATAACTTTTTGATGATATTCTAATTTTATGAGAAGCACCTGTATATGATTTGTTTATTTAATAAAAAGTGGGTATAGTATAGTTTTTATAGATGTATTTTATAATGTTTTTGGCAAATGTTTGTATGGGGGGTTACTTTATAGTCAGGTGATTGGTTAGTTGGAATTGTACTGCCTATATAATGATATTAGAGTGTCATACTGTATTAACCTGACAAGGAATCATTTTCGATTTCATTGAAGCGCGCTGTCTTTTTGCGGATTTTTTGGTATTGAAATAGAGATAGCTTAAGCAAGAAAAGTTGGCCTACTAGGAGCAAGGAGGTTAGATCTCATCTTGGTACACCCAAAAACGCTTACTTAACACCATGGATACTATATGAAGGGGGTCTTATGGGAATAATTCTCATGTACCTTAAGTGATGGTTAACTGCTGCTAATGATATAATACGTGAATTAGCTGTATGTATAGTGCTAACATATTCAATACAAAATATGGATAATTGAATAGGAAAATTGAAAAATAGAGAACATTTACCTTTAACGTTTAAACTTCATGTAGGTGTTATCATTAAACCCAAGAACCCTATGCTGCAATTTGACCAAACACTGAATTTTCTCGAAAACTAATGAGGCTATTGCACTCTGCCTAATGTTTCCACTACTGTGCAAAGCAAAGTCCACAATTCAGCTTTTGTCCACAGAACCCTTGGCTGCTTTAGAAGCCTGATGGTAATACAAGATGTGGTATGGAGTGCAGGTTATGTTATAATTATTTTCTCAGCCTCAAATACTGGAATACTCAGATCACTTACTTATATACCAAATATCCAGGTGAAATTGAAACCGTTTAGCAAGTTGTGACTCCTTTAGCTGTCAATGAATCTTTCTGGCAGTGACAGGCAGTGAATGATGGTATAGCATTCCTTGCCTAGGGAGTATTTGTTAATTTGATAACTTTCTATGTGCAGGATGAAAGCAGCTCCTTGATTTGTTGATGCTGTTTAAGTCATTAGGCTAGCTGTTATGAAACCACTGGCAATTTCCATTTCCACAAGTAATTCCACATGGAGACCTCTGCACATAAGCAGTTGCAGTTATGAGTGGAGATGGTTTGTCTGATTGTGTAATTCGTGATTGTCAATAAAATGTCAAAATACTTAATATAAGTGGTTATATGGAAAGATTCTGAATGCAAATTTAGAATTATTAGCAAATACCACACAGATATTCAGGGTCGACCACAGCCATCTTCATTAGGGACACAAGGGTTTTCCACTCATCAGTTTAATAATATTAATGAATGCTAAGGAATTTCCACCATGCAATAATCTAAAATCTTAAAGGGAATCTGTCACCACGTGTTTGCCTCCTAATCTGAGAGCGCCATAGTGTACAGACTGAGACCCTGATTCCAGCTATGTGTCACTAACTGGGCTGCTCGCTGTAGTTTAAATAAGATCACTGTTTTATCAGAAAGAGATTATCACTAGAGGACTGGTAAACCTGTTGCCATGTAGTTCAGTCATGCTTCCACCACTGATTGGCAGCTTACTGCCTATGCACAGTGTATACTTTAGGCTATGTTCACACATTGCGGTTTTTACCGCGGAACCGCGGCGATTTTGCAGCTGCGGGTCTGCAGCAGTTTCCATAGCGTTTACAGTAACCTGTAAACCCTATGGAAACCGCAAACTGCTGTGCACATGCTGCGGGAAAAACCGCACGGGAACGCAGCGGTTTACAACCCGCAGCATGTCACTTCTTTGTGCAGAATCGCAGCGATTCTGCACCCATAGGAAAGCATTGATCCGCTTACTTCCCGCATGGGGCTGTGCCCACCATGCGGGAAGTAAGCGGATAATGTGTGGGTGGTACCCGGGGTGGATGAGAGGAGACTCTCCTCCAGGCCCCGGGAACCATATTTGAGTAAAAAAAAAAAAGAATTAAAATAAAAAATAATGCTATACTCACCTCTGAAGTCTCAGCGCTGCACGCGGCCATCCGGTCTCAGGTTTGCTATGCGACCAGGACCTGCGGTGACGTCGCGGTCACATGACCGTGACGCCACGAAGGTCCTTCTCGCACAGCATCTTTGGATCTGGACCGCCGCGTGCAGCGCCGAGGAGATCGGGACGTCAGAGGGTGAGTATATCATTATTTTATTATTTTTAACATTACTATTGATGCTGCATATTGCTGCATATGCGGCATCAATAGTAGGAGTAAATCCCGCAGCGGAACCCGCAACACAAACCGCAATAAATCTGCAGGGATAACCGCAGCGGGTTTGCCCTGCAGATTTATCAAATCCGCTGCGGGAGAACCCGCAGGGACCCGACACTATGTGTGAACATAGCCTTAAACTGCCAATCACTATTGTAGGCGGGGTTATACAGAGCTCAGCATTTATAGAACTTTTAGATCTGCCATGTGTTCACCAATGAACTGTCTGTTCCAGGGATCATTCAACAAGGCAAAAATCCAAATTCTCAACCTTATATAACTAGTTTAACCCAAACATAAGTACTTCTACGTCTGAGCAGTTTAAACATTGACAAATCCCCTGGCCCAGATGGCACTCATCATGGATACTGAGGGAATTGAGCTCAATAATTGACAGACTGATGTATCCCATATTCTTAGACTCCCTTGTAACAGGGGTTGTGCCACAAGATTGGAGGATGGCTGATGTGGTACCAATATTTAAGTAAGGTAAGGTGGATCCAGACAACTACCGCCCGGTAAGCCTGACATCAGTAGTGTGCAAAATTTTTGATGACATTATAAGAGATAGCCTGCAGAAATATATTGTAGATAATAATATAACAACTGACAGACGGTATGGATTCATGAAGAATAAGCCGTGTCTAACTAACATGTTGGGTTTCTATGAGGAGGTAAGTGCAATCTGGATATTGGTAAAGCAGCTGATGTGATTTATCTGGTCTTTGCAAAGGAATTTGATACAGTTCCACATAATAGCCTTCAACTGAAGATACAGAAGCAAGGACTGTGGGAAATTATATGCAGATGGGTAAGGAATTGGCTAAATGACAGGAAGCAAAGAGTTGCCATAAATGGTATGTTCTCTAAATGGGGTATAGACAGAAGTTTGGTAACACAGGGATCTGTGCTAGGACCGATTATTTTTTAACCTCTTTATTAATGACCTAGTGGACGGGATTGAGAGTAATATGTCAGTCTTTGCTGATGACACCAAACTATGTAGGTTATTAAACTCTGACCTTGACATTACAATATTGCAAAATGAACTGAATAAGATGACCGAATGGGCATGCACTTGGCAAATGAGGTTTAATGTAGATAAATGTAAAGTAATTCACCTAGGACGGAGTAATCCTATTGCTGCATATACATTAAATGGAGGTATACTCGGGACTACAGAACAGGAGAAGGACTTGGGTATTCTCATTACAAGCAAGCTGAGCAGCAGTACTCAATGTCAAGCAGCAGCAAAAGCAAACAAGATTTTAGGATGTATAAAAATAGAGATAAAATTCTGCGATCCCAACGTATATTACCCCTTTATAAATCACTGTGGCGGTCACATCTAGAATATGGGATCCAGTTTTGGGCTCCACATTGTAAAAAGGATATTCATAAATTAAAATCAGTTCAAAGATGGGCAACTAGATTATTACGAGGGATGGAATGCCTCTCACATGTGAATAGGTTTGAAAAGTTGGGCTTGTTTAGCTAAACCCCTTTCTGCCAATGGACGTACTATTCCGTCCATGTGGGGTGGGCCCTACTTCCCAAGGACGGAATAGTATGTCCAGCACGATCGGCCGCACTCACGGGGGGAGCGCGGCCGATCGCGGCCGGGTGTCAGCTGCCTATCGCATCTGACATCTGGCACTATGCGCCAGGAGTGGTCAAGGACCGCATCCGGCACATTAACCCCCGGCACACCATGATCAAACATGATCGCGGTGTGCCGGCAGTATAGGGAAGCATCACGCAGGGAGGGGGCTCCCTGCGGGCTTCCCTGAGCCCCCCGCAGCAACGCGATGTGATCGCGTTGCTGCGAGGGTCTCCCTACCTCCCTCCCTGCTCCAGGCCCGGATCTAAGATGGCCGCGGCATCCGGGTCATGCAGGGAGGGAGGTGTGTTATGATCAGGTGGCCTTCGAGAAGCATAAAATGACCTTCGCTGGAGCAGTGGTAACTTTACTGACCGCAAACCCTGATCCTATCACCGCTACTAGAAGTAGCCGTGGGGTGTGCCTAACCAGACCTAGACACCTCGACACAGCCTAAGGACTAAATATTCCTAAAGATGGAAATAGGAAAACTCTCTTGCCTCAGAGTAGATCCCCAAAGGATAGGTAGCCCCCCACAAATAATGACTGTGAGTAGGAGAGGAAAAGACACACGCAGACAGAAAACAGAGATAAGCAAAGGAGGCCACTTCTACCTAGATAGGAAAGGATAGTACAGGATACTATGCGGTCAGCATAAAACACTACAAAATATCCACAGCAGAAAAATACAAAAACTCCACCACCTAACTAAAGATGTGAAGAGTATATCTGTGACTCCAGCGAATCCAACTAGACTGAGAAAAACATCAGGCACAGTCTAGCAGGAACAAAAATAGAAACAAGATAAGCACAGAAAATAAACACACAGCAGTGTGTCTAAAAAAAAAATGAAGCAAACACTTATCTTAGCTGAATTGGCAGCAAGCAGGAGAGGCCAGGCAGAGGACCAACACTTCCAAAGGAACATTGACTACTGGCAAGGACTAATGAGTCCTGCACAGCTAAATAGCCCAGTCAGAATTGCAATTAGCAGAAACACCTGTCCAAGACTTCTGCTCAGGAATAACTGCATTACCATCAACAACCACCGGAGAGAGCCCAAGAGCAGAATTCACAACAGTCTCCCCCCCTTGAGGAGGGGTCACCGAACCCTCACCAGAGCCCCCAGGCCTGTCAGGACGAGCAAGATGAAAGGCACAAACCAAATCAGCGGCATGGACATCAGAGGCCGAAACCCAAGAATTATCCTCCTGGCCATAACACTTCCATTTGACAAGGTACTGAAGCTTCCGCCTCGAAAAACGAGAATCCAAAATCTTCTCAACCACATATTCCAACTCCCCATCGACCAACACAGGGGCCGGAGGATCAACAGAGAGAACAACACATATTTCCGCAACAAAGATCTATGGAAGACATTATGGATAGCAAAAGAGGCCGGAAGCGCCAGACGAAAAGACACCGGATTAATAATCTCAGAAATCCTATAAGGACCAATAAACCGAGGCTTAAACTTAGGAGAAGAAACCTTCATAGGAACATGACGGGAAAATAACCAAACCAGATCCCCAACCCGAAGCCGGGAACCAACACACCGACGATGGTTAGCAAAACGTTGAGCCTCCTCCTGAGACAACACCAAATTGTCCACCACCTGAGCCCAAATCTGCTGCAACCTGTCAACCACAGAATCCACACCAGGAAAGTCAGAAGACTCAACCTGCCCAGAAGAAAAACGAGGATGAAAACCAAAATTACAAAAAAAAGGCGAAACCAAAGTAGCCGAACTAGCCCGATTATTAAGGGCAAACACAGCCAATGGCAAAAAAGCCACCCAATCATCCTGATCAGCAGACACAAAGCATCTCAAATAAGTCTCCAAAGTCTGATTAGTACGCTCGGTCTGGCCATTTGTCTGAGGAGGAAATGCAGAAGAAAAAGACAAATCAATGCCCAGCCTAGCACAAAAGGCCCACCAAAACCTAGAAACAAACTGAGAACCTCTGTCGGACACAATATTCTTAGGAATACCATGCAAACGGACCACATGCTGAAAAAACTACGGAGCCAAATCAGAAGAAGGCAATTTAGGCAAAGGCACCAAATGAACCATCTTAGAGAATCGGTCACAAACAACCCAGATAACGGACATCCTCTGGGAAACAGGAAGATCGGAAATAAAATCCATAGAAATATGCATCCAGGGCCTCTCAGGGACCGGCAATGGCAAAAGCAACCCACTAGCACGGGAGCAACAAGGCTTGGCCCGCGCTCAAGTCCCACAGGACTGCACAAAAGACCGCACATCACGCGATATAGAAGGCCACCAAAATGACCTACCAACCAAGTCTCTGGTACCAAAAATGCCAGGATGACCAGCCAACACAGAACAGTGAACCTCAGAAATCACTCTACTAGTCCATCTGTCAGGAACAAACAGCTTCCCCACAGGACAACGATCAGGTTTGTCAGCCTGAAATTTCTGAAGAACCCGTCGTAAATCAGGAGAAACGGCAGAAAGGATCACCCCTTCCTTCAAAATACCGACTGGTTCCAAGACCTCAGGAGAATCAGGCAAAAAACTCCTAGAGAGGGCATCAGCCTTAATATTCTTAGAACCCGGAAGGTACGAGACCACGAAATCAAAATGAGAAAAAAACAAGGACCATCGAGCCTGTCTAGGATTCAACCGTTTGGCAGACTCGAGGTAAATCAGATTCTTATGATCGGTCAAGACCACAATACGGTGCTTAGCTCCCTCAAGCCAATGTCGCCACTCCTCAAACGCCGACTTCATAGCCAAGAACTCCCGATTGCTGACATCATAATTGCGTTCAGCAGGTGAAAACTTACGGGAAAAGAAGGCACACGGTTTCATTAAGGAACCAACAGGATCCCTCTGAGACAAAACAGCCCCTGCCCCAATCTCCGAAGCGTCAACCTCAACCTGAAACGGAAGAGAAACATCCGGTTGACGCAACACAGGAGCAGAAGTAAAACGATGCTTAAGTTCCTGAAAGGCAGAGACAGCCGCAGGGGACCAATTCGCCACATCAGCGCCCTTTTTCGTCAAATCAGTCAAGGGTTTAACCACGCTGGAAAAATTAGCAATGAAACGGCGATAAAAATTAGCAAAACCCCAAAATTTCTGAAGGCTCTTCACGGATGTGGGCTGAATCCAATCATGAATGGCTTGAACCTTAACCGGATCCATCTCTATAGACGAGGGAGAAAAAATAAAGCCCACAAAGGAAACCTTCTGCACCCCAAAAAGACACTTAGACCCTTTCACAAACAAGGCATTGTCACGAAGGATCTGAAATACCATCCTGACCTTCTGCACATGAGACTCCCAATCATCGGAAAAAATCAAAATATCGTCCAAATATACAATCAGGAATTTATCAAGTTAATCCCGAAAGATATCATGCATGAAGGACTGAAAAATAGATGGAGCATTAGAGAGTCCGAATGGCATCACAAGGTATTCAAAATGGCCCTCGGGCGTGTTAAACGCAGTTTTCCATTCATCACCCTGCTTAATACGAACAAGATTATAAGCCCCCCGAAGGTCAATCTTAGTAAACCATCTAGCTCCCTTAATCCTAGCAAACAAAACGGAAAACAAAGGTAAAGGATATTGAAACTTGACCGTGATCTTATTCAAGAGGCGATAATCAATACAGGGTCTTAAGGAACCATCTTTTTTAGCAACAAAAAAGAACCCCGCTCCCAACGGTGAAGAGATGGCCGAATATGCCCTTTCTCCAAAGACTCCTTAATATAGCTCGGCATTGCGGTATGTTCAGGTACAGACAGGTTGAAAAGTTGGCCCTTAGGAATCTTACAGCCTGGAATCAAGTCAATAGCACAATCGCAGTCCCTGTGTGGTGGAAGGAAACTGGACTTGGGCTCATCGAATACATCCTGAAAATCAGACAAAAACTCCAGAATTTACGAAGAGGGAGAAGGGGTGATAGACATCAGAGGAACATCATTATGAACCCCCTGACAACCCCAACTAGTCACAGACATGGACTTCCAATCCAAAACAGGATTATGTACTTGCAACCATGGAAAACCCAGCAAGATAGCATCATGCAAATTATGCAACATCAGAAATCGACAATCTTCCTGATGGGCTGGCGCCATGCGCATGGTCACCTGTGTCCAAAACTGGGGCTTATTTTTAGCCAAGGGTGTAGCATCAATGCCCCTTAAAGGAATAGGGTTCTGCAAAGGCTGCAAGGGAAAACCACAACGCCTGGCAAACTCAAAGTCCATTAAGTTCAAGTCGGCGCCTGAATCCACAAACGCCATGACAGAAAATGATGACAATGAACAGATCAAGGACACAGATAACAGAAATTTAGGTTGTACAGTACTGATAGTAAATGAACTGGCGATCCTCTTGGTCCGCTTAGGGCAGACAGAAATGACATGGGAAGCGTCGCCACAATAATAACACAACCTATTCTGACGTCTGAAACCTTGTCGTTCCGTTCTAGACAGAATCCTATCACATTGCATTGGCTCAGGAATTTGCTCTGAGGATAACGCCATAGCGCACACATTTCTGTGCTCCCGCAAGCGCCGATCAATCTGAATGGCCAGAGACATAGAATCACTCAGACTGGAGGGTGTGGGAAACCCACCATAACATCTTTAACGGATTCAGAAAGACCCTTTCTGAAAATTGCCGCCAAAGCATCATTATTCCATTTAGTCAATACAGACCATTTTCTGAATTTCTGACAATACAATTCTGCCGCCTCTTGACCCTGAGACAGGGCCAACAAGGTCTTCTCAGCTTGATCCACCGAATTAGGTTCATCGTACAGTAATCCTAACGCCTGAAAGAAGGAGTCTACATTAAGCAAAGCAGGATCCCCAGATTCCAGGGAAAATGCCCAATCCTGTGGATCACCACGCAGCAGGGAAATGATGATTTTAACTTGTTGAATGTAATCACCTGAGGATCGAGGTTTCAATGCAAAAAACAGTTTACAGTTGTTTTTAAAACTCAAAAATTTGGACCTGTCACCAAAAAACAAATCAGGAGTAGGTATCTTCGGTTCTAAAGCAGGAGTCTGAACAATGTAATCAGAAATACCCTGTACTATAGCAGCAAGCTGGTCTACACGAGAAACTAATTCCTGAACATTCATGCTAGCACAAGGCTCTTCAGCCACCCAGAGATAAAGAGGGAGGAGAAGGCAAAACAGACTGGAGAAAAAAAAATGGTTCAAGATCTTTCCTCCCTTCTTCTGAGATGCAATTAACTCATTGTTGGCCAGTAGTACTGTTATGATCAGGTGGCCTTGGAGCAGCATGAAATGACCTTCGCTGGAGCAGTGGTAACTTTACTGACCGCAAACCCTGATCCTATCACCGCAACTAGAAGTAGCCGTGGGGTGTGCCTAACCGGACCTAGACACTTCGACACAGCCTAAGGACTAAATATTCCTAAAGATGGAAATAGGAAAACTCTCTTGCCTCAGAGTAGATCCCCAAAGGATAGGTAGCCCCCCACAAATAATGACTGTGAGTAGGAGAGGAAAAGACACACGCAGACAGAAAACAGAGATAAGCAAAGGAGGCCACTTCTACCTAGATAGGAAAGGATAGTACAGGATACTATGCGGTCAGCATAAAACACTACAAAATATCCACAGCAGAAAAATACAAAAACTCCACCACCTAACTAAAGATGTGGAGAGTATATCTGCGACTCCAGCGAGTCCAACTAGACTGAGAAAAACATCAGGCACAGTCTAGCAGGAACAAAAATAGAAACAAGATAAGCACAGAAAATAAACACACAGCAGTGTGTCTAACAAAAATGAAGCAAACACTTATCTTAGCTGAATTGGCAGCAAGCAGGAGAGGCCAGGCAGAGGACCAACACTTCCAAAGGAACATTGACTACTGGCAAGGACTAATGAGTCCTGCACAGCTAAATACCCCAGTCAGAATTGCAATTAGCAGAAACACCTGTCCAAGACTGCTGCTCAGGAATAACTGCATTACCATCAACAACCACCGGAGGGAGCCAAAGAGCAGAATTCACAACAGAGGTGGCTTCACAGAGCCTGCTCAGAGCAGGCACTGTGAAGCCTGCAGTGCTCTGAGACAGATCGGTGATCTGACAGAGTGCTGTGCAAACTGTCAGATCAGTGATCTGTGATGTCCCCCTCCCAGGACAAAGTAAAAAAGTAAAAAAAAAAATTTCCACACGTGTAAAAAAAAAAAAAAATCCTAAATAATGAAAAAAAAAATATATATATTATTCCCATAAATTCATTTCTTTATTTAAATTAAAAAAAAACAAGCAATAAAAGTGCACATATTTAGTATCGCCGCGTCTGTAATGACCCGACCTATAAAACTGTCCCACTAGTTAACCCCTTCAGTAAACGCCGTAAGAAAAAAAAAAAAACGAGGCAAAAAACAACACTTTATTATCATACTGCCGAACAAAAAGTGGAATAACACGCGATCAAAAAGACAGATATAAATAACGATGGTACCACTGAAAGCGCCATCTTGTCCCGCAAAAAACGAGCCACCATACAGCATCATCAGCAAAAAAATAAAAAAGTTATAGTCCTCACAATAAAGCGATGCAAAAATAATTATTTTTTCTATAAAATAGTTTTTATCGTATAAAAGCACCAAAACATAAAAAAAATATAAATGAGGTATCGCTGTAATCGTACTGACCCGAAGAATAAAACTGCTTTATCAATTTTACCAAACGCGGAACGGTATAATCGCCTCCCCCAAAAGAAATTCATGAATAGCTGGTTTTTGGTCATTCTGCCTCACAAAAATCGGAATAAAAAGTGATCAAAAAATGTCACGTAGCCAAAAATGTTACCAATAAAAACGAAAACTCATCCCGCAAAAAACAAGACCTCACATGACTCTGTGGACCAAAATATGGAAAAATTATAGCTCTCAAAATGTGGTAACGCAAAAAATATTTTTTGCAATAAAAAGCGTCTTTCAATGTGTGACGGCTGCTAATAATAAAAATCCACTAAAAAACCCGCTATAAAAGTAAATCAAACCCCCCTTCATCACTCCCTTAGTTAGGGAAAAATTAAAAAATTTAAAAAATGTATTTATTTCCATTTTCCCATTAGGGTTAGGGCTAGGGTTAGGGTTAGGGCTAGGGTTAGGGTTAGGGCTAGGGTTAGGGCTAGGGTTAGGGTTAGGGCTAGGGTTAGGGCTAGGGTTAGGGTTAGGGCTAGGGTTAGGGTTAGGGTTGGGGCTAGGGTTAGGGCTAGGGTTAGGGCTAGGGTTAGGGCTAAGGTTGGGGCTAGGGTTAAGGCTACAGTTAGGGTTGGGGCTAAAGTGAGGGTTAGGGTTTGGATTACATTTTCGATTGGGAATAGGGTTGGGATTAGGGTTAAGGGTGTGTCAGGGTTAGGGGTGTGTTTAGGGTTACTGTTGGGATTAGGGTTAGGGGTGTGTTTGGATTAGGGTTTCAGTTATAATTGGGGAGTTTCCACTGTTTAGGCACATCAGGGGCTCTCCAAACGCGACATGGCGTCTGATCTCAGTTCCAGCCAATTCTGCGTTGAAAAAGTAAAACAGTGCTCCTTCCCTTCCGAGCTCTCCCGTGTGCCCAAACAGGGGTTTACCCCAACATATGGGGTATCAGTGTACTCAGGACAAATTGGACAACAACTTTTGGGGTCCAATTTCTCCTGTTATCCTTGGGAAAATACAAAACTGGGGGCTAAAAAATAATTTTTGTGGAAAAAAAGGATTTTTTATTTTCACGGCTCTGCGTTATAAACTATAGTGAAACACTTGGGGGTTCAAAGTTCTCACAACACATCTAGATAAGTTCCTTGGGGGGTATAGTTTCCAATATGGGGTCACTTGTGGGGGCTTTCTACTGTTTAGGTACATATGGGGCTCTGCAAACGCAATGTGACACCTGCAGACCAATCCATCTAAGTCTGCATTCCAAATGATGCTCCTTCCCTTCCAAGCTCTGTCATGCACTCAAACGGTGGTTCATCCCCACATATCGGGTATCAGCGTACTCAGGACAAATTGGACAACAATATTTAGGGACCAATTTTTCTTGTTACCCTAGGAAAAATACAAAACTGGGGGCAAAAAAAATAATTTTTGTGGAAAAAAAATATTTTTTATTTGCGCGGCTCTGCGTTATAAACTGTAGTGAAACACTTGGGGGTTTAAAGCTCTCACATCACATCTAGATGAGTTCCTTAGGGGGTCTACTTTCCAAAATGGTGTCACTTGGGGGTTTCTACTGTTTAGGTACATTAGGGGCTCTGCAAACGCAATGTGACGCCTGCAGACCATTCCATCTAAGTCTGCATTCCAAATGGCGCTCCTTCCCTTCCGAGCCCTCCCATGTGCCCAAACGGTGGTTCCCCCCATATGGGGTATCAGCGCACTTAGGACAAATTGGACAACAACTTTTGGGGTACAATTTCTCCTATTACCCTTGGGAAAATACAAAACTTGGGGCTAAAAAATAATTTTTGTGGGAAAAAATTTTTGTTTTATTTTTACGGCTCTGCATTATAAACTTCTGTGAAGCCCTTGGTGGGTTAAAGTGCTCACCACACATCTAGATAAGTTCCTTAGGGGGTCTACTTTCTAAAATGGTGTCATTTGTGGGGGGTTTCAATGTTTAGACACATCAGTGGCTCTCCAAACGCAACATGGCGTCCCATCTCAATTCCTGTCAATTTTGCATTGAAAAGTCAAACGGCGCTCCTTCCCTTCCAAGCTCTCCCATGCGCCCAAACAGTGGTTTACCCCCACATATGGGGTATCAGCGTACTCAGGAAAAATTGTACAACAACTTTTGTGGTCCAATTTCTTCTCTTACCTTGGGAAAATAAAAAATCGGGGGAAAAAGATAATTTTTGTGAAAAAAAAAGATTTTTTATTTTTACGGTTCTGCATTATAAACTTCTGTGAAGCACTTGGTGGGTCAAAGTGCTCACCACACCTCTAGATAAGTTCCTTAGGGGGTCTACTTTCCAAAATGGTGTCACTTGTGGGAGGTTTCAATGTTTAGGCACATCAGTGGCTCTCCAAATGCAACATGGTGTCCCATCTCAATTCCTGTCAATTTTGCATTGAAAAGTCAAACGGCGCTCCTTCTCTTCCGAGCTCTCCCTTGCGCCCAAACAGTGGTTTACTCCCACATATGGGGTATCAACGTACTCAGGACAAATTGTACAACAACTTTTGGGGTCCAATTTCTTCTCTTACCCTTGGGAAAATAAAAAATTGGGGGCGAAAAAATAATTTTGTGAAAAAAACGATTTTTTATTTTCACGGTTCTGCATTATAAACTTCTGTGAAGCACTTGGTGGGTCAAAGTGCTCACCACACCTCTAGATAAGTTCCTTAGGGGGTCTACTTTCCAAAATGGTGTCAATTGTGGGGGGTTTCAATGTTTAGGCACATCAGTGGCTCTCCAAATGTAACATGGCGTCCCATCTCAATTCCAGTCAATTTTGCATTGAAAAGTCAAATGGCGCTCCTTCGCTTCCGAGCTCTGTCATGCGCCCAAACAGTGGTTTACCCCCACATGTGGGGTATTGGCGTACTCAGAACAAATTGTACAACAATGTTTAGGGTCCATTTTCTCCTGTTACCCTTGGTAAAATAAAACAAATTGGAGATGAAGTAAACTTTTTGTGAAAAAAAGTTAAATGTTAATTTTTATTTAAACATTCCAAAAATTGAAGTACAATATGTCACGAGAAAACATTGTCAGAATCACCGGGATCTGTTGAAGCGTTCCAGAGTTATAACCTCATAAAGGGACAGTGGTCAGAATTGTTAAAATTGGCCCGGTCCATAACGTGCAAACCACTCTTGGGGGTAAAGGGGTTAAAGTACGCCTCAGAGGGGATCTCATTTACATGTATAAATATATGTGTGGCTAGTACAAAACACTGGCACATGATGTTAGGGGTCGAGTTCCCGCTTCTGCACAGGGGGAATCTCGAGCCACCTTTGCTGCGGTCTCCCATTCTTGTCCAGCCGCAGTGGAGTCTGCTCAGCAAAGACGTCGGTCCCAGCGTCTTGCTCATTCTCACTCTGTTCTGAGAGTTACTGCTGCTTCTCCAGTCTCTGCCATTAAAGTCAGTGCTGGTCAGCAGCGAGCGGACTTCTCTGGGACTAAGTCCTTGTCTGCACGTACTGAGCATGCCCAGGGTAAGATCTCCCGTTGGAGATCGAGGGTCATGTGCTCAGGCTCTGCAGCACATTCCATTGGTCCTCTTGGCAGGTCTTGGAAGGGCAAAGGTGCTATGGCCACTTCCTGTGCTGCAGCTATATAAACTGCGCATGACCGCACGGCCATGCGCTAGTATTGTCTTACAATTGCTAATGTGTGTATGTTGTGAGTGCAAGTCGTCCTTGGATACCCCTACCCTATTGAATGACTGTTCGCGGAAGGTGTATGGCTGCTACCTAGTGCCCGACTTATCCTACAGCACTAGTCACACATTATAGCGTCCAGTTGCTGTGACCGCCAGTACGGCGCCGTGCGCTTGCCTTGCGCTTTCCATAACCAAGCCTGGGTGGTTAGTGGCATCCGTCAGTGCAGCATCGCACGCACTCTTGTGCTCTTATATTGCAGATAAGGTTCTTTGCACACCCAGTTGCGGTGTTGTGCCAGCAAGGGTCTAATCGGACTACAATCCCTTTTGGGGTTAAGTTCGCTGACTGCTTGCTCGCGCTCTATGTGCGGTACCGCGGTCCTGTGACTTAACAGGATCGCTTTCTTCACGCTGGGTGAGGTTAACCCACGCGTGTATACTTTAGTGTACCGCCATATAGTCTGCTAATTGCTAGCAGCAGGTTTTCACCTGCACGGTGGACCCCGGACTGCGAACGCATCTATACCATCTGTTTTGGTGCGTTCCGCCAGTCCTAACAGAATACTAGCGCCAGGGTCTGGCTTGTAAAATGGCGGACGACCAGCGTTTACAGCGGTACATCCAGCAGCTGGAGGGAAGGTTGGCGGCTCTTGAGCGTTCAACCTCAGCTGTGGATGTTACTGCTGTCGCTGTTCAGGCTGCAAGTGTGGCTGCAGCTACCTTGTCCACTGCCGCCCCTGTACCGACGCTATCTCGCCTCCCGCTACCAGAGAAATTTTCTGGTGACAGTAAGTCCTGTAGCGGTTTCGTGAGTCAGTGCTCAATTCATCTCGAGCTTCTGGCCTCTCGTTTCCCTACAGAGCGGGCTAAGGAGGGCTTTATAATTTCCTTATTGTCGGACAGGGCGTTGCAGTGGGCTACGCCGCTGTGGGAGCGTGGCGATCATGTGGTGCAGAGTGCTCCGTTATTCCTGAGCACTCTGAAACAGGTCTTTCTAGGACCTCGTGTCACCCATGACACGGCGCTCCAACTGTTGGCACTGACTCAGGGCTCGTCCTTGGTCAGCCTTTTTGCCGTCCATTTCCGCACTCTAGCATCTGAGCTGGAGTGGTCGGATAAAGCCCTTATCCCTATATTTTGGAGGGGGCTGGCTGACCACGTTAAGGATGCTCTGGCCACTAGGGAGATTCCCTCCACATTGGAAGAGTTAATAACAGTAGCTACTCGGATTGACCTCCGTTTTGACGAGCGGAGGTTAGAGCGAACCCAGTGTAGGCAGAGGTTTCGGCTGGCTCCCACCTTCGCCAAACCTTTGGAATCTCCAGTCCAGGCTCCTGAGTTCCAGGAACCTAAGGTGGTGTCACGAGCGGGATCTAAGTCCCAGACCGCTCGTGCACTCCAGGGTTGCCATGTATGCCAACAGTCAGGACATCTTGCCACCAGATGTCATCAGCGGTCGAGGAAACGTCAGCGTCTAGTGGTAATAGGTGGAGGTGCACTAGACACTGTGACGTTTGCCTCCAAATTGTCCTTTAAGGGGACAATTACCTTTGGCTCATCCTCCCACTCGGTAGACCTCTGCGTGGATTCTGGGGCAGAGGGCAATTTTATGTCTTCTGCCTTCGCCCAACGTCACGCAATACCCCTGGTTATGCTATCTCAACCAGTAACGGTACGAGTGGTGAATGGGTCGACACTCCCCGCACAGATAACACATCAGACCATCCCTGTTACTCTGTCCATGTCGCCATCCCATCAGGACATTATTTCTCTGCTCATCATTCCTGAGGGTATTGATGAGGTCCTGTTGGGGATACTTTGGCTACGGTACCACTCTCCTCACATCGAGTGGTCCTCAGGCAGAATTCTGGGATGGGGTGAATCATGTGGGGGTAGGTGTCACCGAGAGTGTGTTCAGGTTGCTACTACTGAGGTACCCGCAGATCTATCCTCTCTCCCCAAGCAATACTGGTCTTACACAGACGTGTTCTCCAAAAAGGCGGCGGAGACCCTTCCGCCCCATCGCCCCTATGACTGTCCTATCGATCTCTTGCCTGGTGTGGAGCCTCCCCGGGGTCGAGTTTATCCATTATCTCTCCCGGAGACGGAGGCCATGTCTCAGTACATTCAAAAGAATCTGGCAAGAGGGTTTATCAGGAAGTCAGTGTCACCTGCTGGGGCAGGGTTCTTCTTCGTGCAGAAGAAGAATGGGGAACTACGTCCATGCATAGACTACAGGGGTCTTAACGCTATCACCGTTAAGAACAAGTATCCTTTGCCCTTGATATCCGAGCTCTTCGATAGGCTTCGGGGAGCTAGAGTGTTTACTAAATTAGATCTGCGGGGTGCTTACAACCTGATTCGCATCCGTGAGGGGGACGAATGGAAAACGGCGTTTAACACCAGAGATGGGCACTATGAGTATCTGGTGATGCCCTTCGGGCTCTGTAATGCCCCAGCCGTTTTTCAAGACTTTGTCAACGACATCTTCCGGGATATGCTTTCCACCTCAGTTGTAGTCTATCTGGATGATATTCTCATCTTTTCTCCAGATATTGACTCCCACCGGAGAGATGTTGGCAGAGTCTTCGACCTCCTACGGGCAAACTCTCTTTACGCTAAGTTGGAGAAGTGTATGTTTGAGCAGGAGTCTTTGCCGTTCCTGGGCTATATCATCTCCGCCCAGGGATTCGCTATGGATCCTGCCAAACTACAGGCTGTGATGGACTGGCAAGAGCCCCATTCTCTTAAAGCGGTGCAGCGCTTTATGGGGTTCATTAACTATTACCGCCAGTTCATTCCCCACTTCTCAACTCTGGCAGCTCCTTTGGTAGCCCTCACCAAGAAGGGAGCGAATCCTAAATTGTGGTCGGAAGAGGTCTCCAAGGCCTTCACTTCTATTAAGTCCCACTTTGCTAGCGCTCCCATCTTACATCGTCCCGATGTGGATAAGCCATTCCTAATGGAGGTGGATGCCTCGTCCGTTGGTGCTGGAGCAGTCCTCTATCAGAAGGATGCTCAAGGTCGGAAGCATCCATGCTTCTTCTTCTCTAAGACCTTCTCGCCAGCGGAGAGAAACTACTCCATCGGGGATAGGGAGCTGCTAGCAATGAAGTTGGCCTTTTCAGAGTGGAGACATCTTCTGGAAGGTGCGCGGTTTCCCTTCCAGGTTTACACTGACCACAAAAATTTGGTCTACTTACAAACAGCCCAGCGGCTAAATTCTCGCCAAGCCAGATGGTCCATGTTCTTTTCCCGGTTCCACTTTTCTCTTCATTTTCTCGCCGGGGAGAAGAATATTCGTGCTGATGCTCTCTCTCGCTCCCTTATGTCAACTGAAGAGGAGGAAGAGGAGCCTCGGCTTATTGTTCCTTCTGAGAGCCTGAGAACCGTAGCGCCGGTTTTGCTTGAGTCTGTGCCTCCGGGCAAGACTTTTGTGCCCATTAATTTGCGACCGGAGGGCCTCTCTTGGGCTCATTCGTCCAGAGTGGGTGGACACTTTGGGACAAAGAGGACATCTGAGCTACTGGCGAGGACGTACTGGTGGCCACATATGGTCCGGGATGTCAGGGATTATATTCTGGCGTGTGTCTCCTGCGCCAAAAATAAATCTCCGCATCAAAGGCCAGCTGGGTTGCTCTATCCCTTGCCGGCGGCAGATAGGCCCTGGGAGATGGTCGGGATGGACTTTGTCGTGGGTTTGCCCAAGTCTCGCGGCTGTACCATCATTTGGGTCATCACCGATCATTTCTCGAAAATGGTGCATTTGGTGCCGCTACCACGGTTACCTTCTGCGAAAGGCCTTGGCTGCGTTGTTCATTAAGCACATCTTCCGCCTACATGGTATGCCTGACAAAATTGTCAGTGACCGGGGTCCCCAGTTTGCGTCTCGGTTCTGGAGAGAGCTGTGTCGTCTTCTCAGTATTGAGTTGAATCTCTCTTCCGCTTATCATCCCGAGAAGAATGGGTTGGTAGAGAGGGCCAACCAGACCTTGGTCACATACCTGCGACATTTTGTTTCAGCCAGGCAGGATGACTGGGCATCCTTGCTATCATGGGCAGAGTTTGCGCTGAACAACGCCGTAGCCGACTCCACTGGACAAACCCCATTCCTCCTCAACTATGGTCAGCATCCACGGGTACCTGTGCCTATGCCCGTGTCTTCCGCAGACTCCAGAGTGGCAGACTGGGCTGTGGAGGCACGGGATATTTGGGACCGCACTCAGGATGCCATTCGGGCCTCTAAGAAGAGAATGAGGTCCTCCGCCGATGCTCATCGGCGCCCCGCCCCGACCTTTGCTCCTGGCGATTTGGTGTGGCTCTCCGCCCATAACATCAGGCTGCGAGTTGAGTCCACTAAATTTGCTCCTCGCTACTTGGGTCCCTTCAAGGTCCTCGAACAGGTTAATCCTGTGGTCTACCGTTTGGCCCTTCCTCCACGCCTTGGTATCACCGACACCTTTCATGTGTCCCTCCTTAAGCCCGTATACATGTCCCGGTTTTCTGAGTCATCTGCCGGGACATCGGGTTCGTCTACGGACGATTTAGAGGTGAACGCTATCTTGGGGTGCAAGGTGGTACGTGGCAAAAAATTTTTTTCAGTGGACTGGAAGGGTTACGGCCCTGAGGATAGGTCCTGGGAGCCTGCTGAGCACATTCGGGCTCCGCAGCTCATTGCTGCCTTCGAACGTAGCGAGGCCCAAGGAGGGGGGGGCCCTAGGAGGGGGGGTAATGTTAGGGGTCGAGTTCCCGCTTCTGCACAGGGGGAATCTCGAGCCACCTTTGCTGCGGTCTCCCATTCTTGTCCAGCCACAGTGGAGTCTGCTCAGCAAAGACGTCGGTCCCAGCGTCTTGCTCATTCTCACTCTGTTCTGAGAGTTACTGCTGCTTCTCCAGTCTCTGCCATTAAAGTCAGTGCTGGTCAGCAGCGAGCGGATTTCTCTGGGACTAAGTCCTTGTCTGCACGTACTGAGCATGCCCAGGGTGAGATCTCCCGTTGGAGATCGAGGGTCATGTGCTCAGGCTCTGCAGCACATTCCATTGGTCCTCTTGGCAGGTCTTGGAAGGGCAAAGGTGCTGTGGCCACTTCCTGTGCTGCAGCTATATAAACTGCGCATGACCGCACGGCCATGCGCTAGTATTGTCTTACAATTGCTAATGTGTGTATGTTGTGAGTGCAAGTCGTCCTTGGATACCCCTACCCTATTGAATGACTGTTCGCGGAAGGTGTATGGCTGCTACCTAGCGCCCGACTTATCCTACAGCACTAGTCACACATTATAGCGTCCAGTTGCTGTGACCGCCACTACGGCGCCGTGCGCTTGCCTTGCGCTTTCCATACCCAAGCCTGGGTGGTTAGTGGCGTCCGTCAGTGCGGCATCGCACGCACTCTTGTGCTCTTATATTGCAGATAAGGTTCTTTGCACACCCAGTTGCGGTGTTGTGCCAGCAAGGGTCTAATCGGACTACAATCCCTTTTGGGGTTAAGTTCGCTGACTGCTTGCTCGCGCTCTATGTGCGGTACCGCGGTCCTGTGACTTAACAGGATCGCTTTCTTCACGCTGGGTGAGGTTAACCCACGCGTGTATACTTTAGTGTACCGCCATATAGTCTGCTAATTGCTAGCAGCAGGTTTTCACCTGCACGGTGGACCCCGGACTGCGAACACATCTATACCATCTGTTTTGGTGCGTTCCGCCAGTCCTAACACATGATTTATACCTTCCAAGAACAGAACCATGAAAATAAAAAATCTTTTTTTTCCACAAAAATCATATTTTAGTCCCCAAATTTTTACTTTCCTTTTAACAGGAGAAATTAGACCCCAAACGTTGTTGGGTAATTTGTTCTGAATACACTGATACCCCATATGTGGAGGTAAACCACTGTTTGGACACATGGCAAAGCTTGGAAGATAAGGAGTGCCGTTTGACTTTTTCAATGCAGAATTGGCTGGAAATGAGATCGGATGCCATGTCGCGTTTGGAGAGCTCCTGATGTGCCTAAACAGTGGAAACCACCACAATTGACCCTATTATGGAAACTAGACCACCCAAGGAATTTATCTAGATGTGTGGTGAGCACTTTGAGCCCCAATTGATTCACTAAAGCTTATAATGTAGAGCCATAAAAATAAAAAATCTATTTTTTTCCACAAAAATGGTCTTTTAGCCAGGATTTTTTTTAATTTTCCTAATGGTAACTGGAGAAATTGGACCCCAAAATATGTTGTGCAATTTTTCCTTAGTACGCTGATACCCCACATTTGAGAGTAACCACTGTTTGGGTGCATGGCAGAGCTCGGAAGGGATGGAGCACCGTTTTTGAATGCACACTTTGATGGAATGGCATTAGGATTGGTCAACAGATTAACAAATTACTATTTTACCATTTTCTGCATAAACTGTCATAAAAAAATAGGTTTTCTGAGAAATCACCCTCAACTCTCTACACAGGTATGAATTATAGCTTATGTTATCTCCAGATCCCACCTTTGGAGAATTTAATGACAGCAATCGCTATTGACTACGAAATAGCATCCGAATGGGAGAAACAGAAGCCTAGTCATTTATTTTAAGGCTGATGCAGTTAAGGTACCGTCACATTAAGCAACTTACCAACAAGAATGACAACGATCTGTGACGTTGCAGCGTCCTGGATAGCGATCTCGATGTGTTTGACACGCAGCAGCGATCAGGATCCCGCTGTGACATCGCTGGTCGTCGCTGAAAGTCCGGAACTTTATTTGGTCATCAGGTCGGCGTGATTCGTCCTGTTTGACAGCAAAAGCAACGATGCCTGCAATGTTTTTCCATGGAGCGAACAACCAGCGAGAACGATAAGTACGTCACTGGATCGTTCCTGCATCGTTCAGCTGTTACAGTGTTTGACGTCTCCTAGCGACCTAAACAGCGACGCTGCAGCGATTGGCATCGTTGTCTATATCACTGCAGCGTCGCTTAATGTGACGCTACCTTTAGTTTCGAATGTGTAGAAAACTGAAAAGTGCACACCCTGATTATGGCCCTTACACAGCCAGGAGCAAAACAGGAGGTTGGAGGTTAATTTGGCATTAGATGGAGAGTGAAGTTAATTATGGTAGCCAGATAAGTGACTAGAGTCTAGTTACACATGCAAATCCTAGGTTGAATAACATTAGCTTTGAATAGATGTGAATATGTGTTTCACCATCACATGGAAGATAACAGTTGATGCTGGATTAGATTTATTACTAAGGCTCATCCATACATATCTTCTTCTTCAGCATACTTATTGAAAACGTGAGAAAATTAGGTGATACTGGAAGGGAAACTTTCTATGGAGTGTAAAACTTGTGGTGTAAATGTAATGTGCTATTTTTAACAGATACATTACACATCACTCTATGTCTAATATGTATTTGCCACACTTCTCATAGGTATAATATCACCATGTGTTCTTCTTCACATTTTGAGTTTAAAAATGTGAATAGATTCTCCATTGCTATGTATTTTGAGGATCAAACTTTGATCCTTCCTGTGAGTAATGCATTTTTAAATGGTGTTGATATGAGAGGATTTTCTTCCAAATACCAAATCAGTCTTACAAATATATATGACTATGGTCTTAGCAAAGGCTCTAGTATCTCTCAACAAATACATTGAGAGACACATCCCCTGATCTGTCATCTCAGGAAAAGACTATTCACTTTCACTCAACAAAAAAACTTTTAGCCTGCTAAACCTCACATAATTGCCTTTCAGAGATAATCCCTTCACTATATCATCTTGACCATAGACATAAAGAATGCATGAAGAGCAGAGTCAAGCACAAAAATGATTTAAAATGCACTACAGAAATTTTATATACTGTAGTTAACCTGTGTAATATCTTAAAAAATAATTGTTGAAAATTGTAATAATTTCTCATGACCATTTTTTCTGGCATTTGAAAGATTGAAGTTTCAAGACATTTCCTTTAAATTGTCACTAATTGAGGTTGCAAAAATGTACACAAACGGTTGTTAGTTGAACAACTGTTTTTGAAACGCTCATCAGTTGACTGAATGTTTTACTAATGCAGCCATATACAGTACGGAACAAAAGTTTGGACACACCTTCTCATTTAAAGATTTTTCTGTATTTTCATGACTATGAAAATTGTAAATTCACACTGAAGGCATCATTTTTTATAGATGAGAGCTGTATTTATATTTCTATTATAGAGATTGATATAGCATATCATTGTTTTTATCATGCTTCGTGTGCATATACAGTACAGACCAAAAGCTTGGACACACCTTCTCATTTAAAGATTTTTCTGTATTTTCATGACTATGAAAATTGTAAATTCACACTGAAGGCATAAAAAATATGAATTAACACATGTGGAATTATATACTTAACAAAAAAGTGTGAAACAATTGAAAATATGTCTTATATTCTAGGTTCATCAAAGTAGCCATCTTTTGCTTTGATGACTGCTTTGCACACTCTTGGCATTCTCTTGATGAGCTTCAAGAGTTAGTCACCGGAAATCGTCTCTGCTGGTTGTCCTCATATGAACTCGAGCCTGGGAGCTTTCTAGGAAAGTTCCCACGATCTAGGGACAACCAGCAGAGGGCGCCTCACCGCAAATGAAGGTAAATATAGGTCATTGACCTACTTTACCTTCATTCCCCAGGGTTTTGCAGCCACGACCAACGTTGCATTAGCAAAGCTCGTGGCTGCAAAATATTTTAACCCCTTCAGATGGATTTACATCGTTGGACATTACAGATCTTCAGAAGGTAAGGATATTGTTGGTTTATTATTTTGACTTTGTTACAGATCGAGGGTCTTCAGTGAGTGGATTGAGCGTAGAATAAATTATTACAACAACCTTTGTGATTTTTTCATTAAAATAATTTTTAATAATGTGTTTGTGTATTTTTTAACCCTTTACTACTATTGGATTAATAATGGATAGGTGTCATAATTGATGCCTCTCCATTATTAATTTGGCTTAATGTCACCTTACAATAGCAAGGTGGCATTAACCCTTCATTACCCCATATCCCACCGCTACACGGGAATGGGAAGAGAGTGGCCAAGTGCCAGAATAGACGCATCTTCCAGATTTACATACATATGTATATATATAGACAGTATATATATATAATTTTTTTTTTAACACATGGATCCCTTGTATAGCCGTGTGTTGTTTTTGCAAGCCTGCGAGAAAAACACAGTACGGATGCCATACGGATTACATACGGAGGATGCCATGCGCAAAATACGCTGACACACCCTGCCTACGGAGGAGCTACGGACCACTTTTTTGGGGACTTTTCAGTGTATTAGGGCCGTAATATACGGACCGTATTGTCTTACGCCAAGTGTGACGCCGGCCTAATAGTTCTCATGGTAAAGAAGCTTTTACTCCTTTTGAGATTGAACCTTTTTTCTCCAGACGGAGGGAATGCCCCTTTGCTTTGAAGGGGTTTTGCATAAAACAGATTTTGACCATATTTTTTGAATGGGTCATTTAAATACTTGTAAAAGTTAATCATGTTCCTCTTCAGCCATCTCTTCTCCACACTAAACAAGTGTAATTCTTGGAAATGTTTCCTTATAACTACAATCCTCCATGCGCTTCATCAATTTTATGTCTTATCTTTTCTAACTCCGAATGATACGTTCTATGAACTGGGGCACAGAACTGGACTGTATATTCCTGAGAATGTCACACTAATGCTTTGTAAAGTGGTAGTATTATATCCCTGTCCAGTGAATCTATAGCTCTTTTAATACATCAAATTATCCAGCTGACCTTTAATCCCTTCATGACTTATGTCATACATGTACAGTTAGGGCCAGAAATATTTGGACAGTGACACAATTTTCGCGAGTTGGGCTCTGCATGCCACCACATTGGATTTGAAATGAAACCTCTACAACAGAATTCAAGTGCAGATTGTAACGTTTAATTTGAAGGGTTGAACAAAAATATCTGATAGAAAATGTAGGAATTGTACACATTTCTTTACAAACACTCCACATTTTAGGAGGTCAAAAGTAATTGGACAAATAAACATAACCCAAACAAAATATTTTTATTTTCAATATTTTGTTGCAAATCCTTTGGAGGCAATCACTGCCTTAAGTCTGGAACCCATGGACATCACCAAACGCTGGGTTTCCTCCTTCTTAATGCTTTGCCAGGCTTTTACAGCCGCAGCCTTCAGGTCTTGCTTGTTTGTGGGTCTTTCCGTCTTAAGTCTGGATTTGAGCAAGTGAAATGCATGCTCAATTGGGTTTAGATCTGGAGATTGACTTGGCCATTGCAGAATGTTCCACTTTTTGGCACTCATGAACTCCTGGGTAGCTTTGGCTGTATGCTTGGGGTCATTGTCCATCAGTACTATGAAGCGCCGTCCAATCAACTTTGCAGCATTTGGCTGAATCTGGGCTGAAAGTATATCCCGGTACACTTCAGAATTCATCCGGCTACTCTTGTCTGCTCTTATGTCATCAATAAACACAAGTGACCCAGTGCCATTGAAAGCCATGCATGCCCATGCCATCACGTTGCCTCCACCATGTTTTACAGAGGATGTGGTGTGCCTTGGATCATGTGCCATTCCCTTTCTTCTCCAAACTTTTTTCTTCCCATCATTCTGGTACAGGTTGATCTTTGTCTCATCTGTCCATAGAATACTTTTCCAGAACTGAGCTGGCTTCTTGAGGTGTTTTTCTGCAAATTTAACTCTGGCCTGTCTATTTTTGGTATTGATGAATGGTTTGCATCTAGATGTGAACCCTTTGTATTTACTGTCATGGAGTTTTCTCTTTACTGTTGACTTAGAGACAGATACACCTACTTCACTGAGAGTGTTCTGGACTTCAGTTGATGTTGTGAACGGGTTCTTCTTCACCAAATTAAGTATGCGGCGATCATCCACCACTGTTGTCATCCGTGGACGCCCAGGCCTTTTTGAGTTCCCAAGCTCACCAGTCAATTCCTTTTTTCTCAGAATGTACCCAACTGTTGATTTTGCTACTCCAAGCATGTCTGCTATCTCTCTGATGGATTTTTTCTTTTTTTTCAGCCTCAGGATGTTCTGCTTCACCTCAATTGAGAGTTCCTTTGACCGCATGTTGTCTGCTCACAGCAACAGCTTCCAAATGCAAAACCACACACCTGGAATCCACCCCTGACCTTTTAACTACTTCATTGATTACAGGTTAACGAGGGAGACGCCTTCAGAGTTAATTGCAGCCCTTAGAGTCCATTGTCCAATTACTTTTGGTCCCTTGAAAAAGAGGACGCTATGCATTACAAAGCTATGATTCCTAAACCCTTTCTCCATAGTAACATAGTAACATAGTTAGTAAGGCCGAAAAAAGACATTTGTCCATCCAGTTCAGCCTATATTCCATCATAATAAATCCCCAGATCTACGTCCTTCTACAGAACCTAATAATTGTATGATACAATATTGTTCTGCTCCAGGAAGACATCCAGGCCTCTCTTGAACCCCTCGACTGAGTTCGCCATCACCACCTCCTCAGGCAAGCAATTCCAGATTCTCACTGCCCTAACAGTAAAGAATCCTCTTCTATGTTGGTGGAAAAACCTTCTCTCCTCCAGACGCAAAGAATGCCCCCTTGTGCCCGTCACCTTCCTTGGTATAAACAGATCCTCAGCGAGATATTTGTATTGTCCCCTTATATACTTATACATGGTTATTAGATCGCCCCTCAGTCGTCTTTTTTCTAGACTAAATAATCCTAATTTCGCTAATCTATCTGGGTATTGTAGTTCTCCCATCCCCTTTATTAATTTTGTTGCCCTCCTTTGTACTCTCTCTAGTTCCATTATATCCTTCCTGAGCACCGGTGCCCAAAACTGGACACAGTACTCCATGTGCGGTCTAACTAGGGATTTGTACAGAGGCAGTATAATGCTCTCATCATGTGTATCCAGACCTCTTTTAATGCACCCCATGATCCTGTTTGCCTTGGCAGCTGCTGCCTGGCACTGGCTGCTCCAGGTAAGTTTATCATTAACTAGGATCCCCAAGTCCTTCTCCCTGTCAGATTTACCCAGTGGTTTCCCGTTCAGTGTGTAATGGTGATATTGATTCCCTCTTCCCATGTGTATAACCTTACATTTATCATTGTTAAACCTCATCTGCCACCTTTCAGCCCAAGTTTCCAACTTATCCAGATCCATCTGTAGCAGAATACTATCTTCTCTTGTATTAACTGCTTTACATAGTTTTGTATCATCTGCAAATATCAATATTTTACTGTGTAAACCTTTTACCAGATCATTAATGAATATGTTGAAGAGAACAGGTCCCAATACTGACCCCTGCGGTACCCCACTGGTCACAGCGACCCAGTTAGAGACTATACCATTTATAACCACCCTCTGCTTTCTATCACTAAGCCAGTTACTAACCCATTTACACACATTTTCCCCCAGACCAAGCATTCTCATTTTGTGTACCAACCTCTTGTGCGGCACGGTATCAAACGCTTTGGAAAAATCGAGATATACCACGTCCAATGACTCACCGTGGTCCAGTCTATAGCTTACCTCTTCATAAAAACTGATTAGATTGGTTTGACAGGAGCGATTTCTCATAAACCCATGCTGATATGGAGTTACACAGTTATTCTCATTGAGATAATCCAGAATAACATCCCTCAGAAACCCTTCAAATATTTTACCAACAATAGAGGTTAGACTTACTGGCCTATAATTTCCAGGTTCACTTTTAGAGCCCTTTTTGAATATTGGCACCACATTTGCTATGCGCCAGTCCTGCGGAACAGACCCTGTTGCTATAGAGTCACTAAAAATAAGAAATAATGGTTTATCTATTACATTACTTAGTTCTCTTAGTACTCGTGGGTGTATGCCATCCGGACCCGGAGATTTATCTATTTTAATCTTATTTAGCCGGTTTCGCACCTCTTCTTGGGTTAGATTGGTGACCCTTAATATAGGGTTTTCATTGTTTCTTGGGATTTCACCTAGCATTTCATTTTCCACCGTGAATACCGTGGAGAAGAAGGTGTTTAATATGTTAGCTTTTTCCTCGTCATCTACAACCATTCTTTCCTCACTATTTTTTAAGGGGCCTACATTTTCAGTTTTTATTCTTTTACTATTGATATAGTTGAAGAACAGTTTGGGATTAGTTTTACTCTCCTTAGCAATGTGCTTCTCTGTTTCCTTTTTGGCAGCTTTAATTAGTTTTTTAGATAAAGTATTTTTCTCCCTATAGTTTTTTAGAGCTTCAATGGTGCCATCCTGCTTTAGTAGTGCAAATGCTTTCTTTTTACTGTTAATTGCCTGTCTTACTTCTTTGTTTAGCCACATTGGGTTTTTCCTATTTCTAGTCCTTTTATTCCCACAAGGTATAAACCGCTTACACTGCCTATTTAGGATGTTCTTAAACATTTCCCATTTATTATCTGTATTCTCATTTCTGAGGATATTGTCCCAGTCTACCAGATTAAGGGCATCTCTAAGCTGTTCAAACTTTGCTTTCCTAAAGTTCAATGTTTTTGTGACTCCCTGACAAGTCCCCCTAGTGAAAGACAGGTGAAACTGCACAATATTGTGGTCGCTATTTCCTAAATGCCCAACCACCTGCAGATTTGTTATTCTGTCAGGTCTATTAGATAGTATTAGGTCTAAAAGTGCTGCTCCTCTGGTTGGATTCTGCACCAATTGTGAAAGATAATTTTTCTTGGTTATTAGCAGAAACCTGTTGCCTTTATGGCTTTCACAGGTTTCTGTTTCCCAGTTAATATCCGGGTAGTTAAAGTCCCCCATAACCAGGACCTCATTATGGGTTGCAGCTTCATCTATCTGCTTTAGAAGTAGACTTTCCATGGTTTCTGTTATATTTGGGGGTTTGTAACAGACCCCAATGAGAATTTTGTTACCATTTTTCCCTCCATGAATTTCGACCCATATGGACTCGACATCCTCATTCCCTTCGCTAATATCCTCCCTTAAAGTGGACTTTAGACAAGACTTTACATAGAGACAAACCCCTCCTCCTCTCCGATTTTTACGATCCTTTCTAAACAGTCTGTAACCCTGTAAGTTAACTGCCCAGTCATAGCTTTCATCTAACCATGTCTCGGTTATTCCCACTATGTCAAAGTTACCTGTAGATATTTCTGCTTCTAGTTCTTCCATCTTGTTTGTCAGGCTTCTGGCGTTTGCGAGCATGCAGTTTAGAGGATTTTGTTTTGTTCCAATCTCCTCGCTGTGGATTGTTTTAGAAATGTTCTTACCTCCCTTCTGAGTATGTTTTCCTGGGTCGTCTTTGTTCAAGTCTAATGTTTTTCTTCCCGTCCCCTCTTCTTCTAGTTTAACGCCCTCCTGATGAGTGTAGCGAGTCTTCTGGCGAATGTGTGTTTCCCAGGTTTGTTGAGGTGTAGTCCGTCTCTGGCGAGGAGTCCATCATACCAGTAATTCACACCGTGGTCCAGGAATCCAAATCCTTGTTGTCTGCACCATCGTCTTAGCCAGTTGTTTGCATCAAGGATCCTGTTCCATCTCCTGGTGCCATGCCCGTCTACTGGAAGGATAGAAGAAAAAACTACCTGTGCATCCAGTTCCTTTACTTTCTTCCCCAACTCTTCAAAGTCCTTGCAGATTGTCGGTAGGTCCTTCCTTGCCGTGTCATTGGTGCCAACATGTATCAGAAGAAATGGGTGGACGTCCTTGGAGCTGAAGAGCTTTGGTATCCTATCGGTCACATCCTTGATCATCGCACCTGGAAGGCAGCATACTTCTCTTGCAGTTATGTCCGGTCTGCAGATGGCTGCTTCGGTGCCTCTCAGTAGTGAGTCTCCCACCACCACCACCACTCTTCGTTGCTTCTTGGCTGTACTTTTTGCTGTCACTTGTTGCTGTGTGCCCTTTTCTTTTTTGCTTGCTGGTATTGCTTCATTCTTAGGTGTGCCATCTTCATCCTCTACAAAGATTTGATATCGTTTCTTCAGTTGTGTGGTTGGTGATTTCTCCATGGTCTTCTTGCTTCTTTTGGTCACATGCTTCCACTCATCTGCTTTTGGAGGTTCTCTGACACTTTTTGCACCTTCTGTGACCAGTAGAGATGCTTCTGTTCTGTCTAGAAAGTCTTCATTCTCTTTGATGAGTTTCAAAGTTGCTATTCTTTCTTCCAGACCCCGCACCTTTTCTTCTAAAAGGGCCACTAGTCTACACTTCTGACAGGTGAAATTGGATTCTTCTTCTGGTCGATCTGTGAACATGTAGCACATGCTGCAGCTCACCATGTAGGTTGTCACATCTGCCATGTTGCTCCTAGATCCTGCTGACTTGCTGTGTGTTTTCCTTCTTGTGTAATCTACTCAGCCAAGCTCTCTTGCAATAATGTCCTACAGGCAAAAATTCTTCTAGCTTAGGGAGACTTCGCTTCTCCCAGAAGGCACCTGGAATATGCAAATTAGCCTCCTGAAGCTTGAATCCCTGGTTTGGTGATGCTTTCGAAGCAGCTGGTCCCGGCTGTACCCAACGATCTTCTAGCTTAGGGAGACTTCGCTTCTCCCAGAAGGCACCTGGAATATGCAAATTAGCCTCCTGAAGCTTGAATCCCTGGTTTGGTGATGCTTTCGAAGCAGCTGGTCCCGGCTGTACCCAACGATCTTCTAGCTTAGGGAGACTTCGCTTCTCCCAGAAGGCACCTGGAATATGCAAATTAGCCTCCTGAAGCTTGAATCCCTGGTTTGGTGATGCTTTCGAAGCAGCTGGTCCCGGCTGTACCCAACGATCTTCTAGCTTAGGGAGACTTCGCTTCTCCCAGAAGGCACCTGGAATATGCAAATTAGCCTCCTGAAGCTTGAATCCCTGGTTTGGTGATGCTTTCGAAGCAGCTGGTCCCGGCTGTACCCAACGATCTTCTAGCTTAGGGAGACTTCGCTTCTCCCAGAAGGCACCTGGAATATGCAAATTAGCCTCCTGAAGCTTGAATCCCTGGTTTGGTGATGCTTTCGAAGCAGCTGGTCCCGGCTGTACCCAACGATCTTCTAGCTTAGGGAGACTTCGCTTCTCCCAGAAGGCACCTGGAATATGCAAATTAGCCTCCTGAAGCTTGAATCCCTGGTTTGGTGATGCTTTCGAAGCAGCTGGTCCCGGCTGTACCCAACGATCTTCTAGCTTAGGGAGACTTCGCTTCTCCCAGAAGGCACCTGGAATATGCAAATTAGCCTCCTGAAGCTTGAATCCCTGGTTTGGTGATGCTTTCGAAGCAGCTGGTCCCGGCTGTACCCAACGATCTTCTAGCTTAGGGAGACTTCGCTTCTCCCAGAAGGCACCTGGAATATGCAAATTAGCCTCCTGAAGCTTGAATCCCTGGTTTGGTGATGCTTTCGAAGCAGCTGGTCCCGGCTGTACCCAACGATCTTCTAGCTTAGGGAGACTTC
Source organism: Ranitomeya imitator (assembly GCF_032444005.1). NCBI lineage: Eukaryota > Metazoa > Chordata > Amphibia > Anura > Dendrobatidae > Ranitomeya > Ranitomeya imitator. The sequence continues at coordinate 464,376,508 of NC_091282.1, read as the reverse complement.
GCTTCTCCCAGAAGGCACCTGGAATATGCAAATTAGCCTCCTGAATCTTGAATTCCTGGTTTGGTGATGCTTTCGAAGCAGCTGGTCCCGGCTGTACCCAACGATCTTCTAGCTTAGGGAGACTTCGCTTCTCCCAGAAGGCACCTGGAATATGCAAATTAGCCTCCTGAAGCTTGAATCCCTGGTTTGGTGATGCTTTCGAAGCAGCTGGTCCCGGCTGTACCCAACGATCTTCTAGCTTAGGGAGACTTCGCTTCTCCCAGAAGGCACCTGGAATATGCAAATTAGCCTCCTGAAGCTTGAATCCCTGGTTTGGTGATGCTTTCGAAGCAGCTGGTCCCGGCTGTACCCAACGATCTTCTAGCTTAGGGAGACTTCGCTTCTCCCAGAAGGCACCTGGAATATGCAAATTAGCCTCCTGAAGCTTGAATCCCTGGTTTGGTGATGCTTTTGAAGCAGCTGGTCCCGGCTGTACCCAACGATCTTCTAGCTTAGGGAGACTTCGCTTCTCCCAGAAGGCACCTGGAATATGCAAATTAGCCTCCTGAAGCTTGAATCCCTGGTTTGGTGATGCTTTCGAAGCAGCTGGTCCCGGCTGTACCCAACGATCTTCTAGCTTAGGGAGACTTCGCTTCTCCCAGAAGGCACCTGGAATATGCAAATTAGCCTCCTGAAGCTTGAATCCCTGGTTTGGTGATGCTTTCGAAGCAGCTGGTCCCGGCTGTACCCAACGATCTTCTAGCTTAGGGAGACTTCGCTTCTCCCAGAAGGCACCTGGAATATGCAAATTAGCCTCCTGAAGCTTGAATCCCTGGTTTGGTGATGCTTTCGAAGCAGCTGGTCCCGGCTGTACCCAACGATCTTCTAGCTTAGGGAGACTTCGCTTCTCCCAGAAGGCACCTGGAATATGCAAATTAGCCTCCTGAAGCTTGAGTCCCTGGTTTGGTGATGCTTTCGAAGCAGCTGGTCCCGGCTGTACCCAACGATCTTCTAGCTTAGGGAGACTTCGCTTCTCCCAGAAGGCACCTGGAATATGCAAATTAGCCTCCTGAAGCTTGAATCCCTGGTTTGGTGATGCTTTCGAAGCAGCTGGTCCCGGCTGTACCCAACGATCTTCTAGCTTAGGGAGACTTCGCTTCTCCCAGAAGGCACCTGGAATATGCAAATTAGCCTCCTGAAGCTTGAATCCCTGGTTTGGTGATGCTTTCGAAGCAGCTGGTCCCGGCTGTACCCAACGATCTTCTAGCTTAGGGAGACTTCGCTTCTCCCAGAAGGCACCTGGAATATGCAAATTAGCCTCCTGAAGCTTGAATCCCTGGTTTAGGGATTCCGATTTGGATGTGGAAACTATCATATTGCAGCTGGGAGTGTGCACTTTCAGCCCATATTACATATATAATTTTATTTCTGAACATGTTTTTGTAAACAGCTAAAATAACAAAACTTGTGTCACTGTCCAAATATTTCTGGCCCTAACTGTATGTCATATCTCGGGTCCCTGCCTTTGATGTGGGCTTGCATACCGAGCCCGCATCTTTCCTGGTAGATGATTGCTGATTTAATCAGCATCATGTGCCTTTCTTTAAAATCTGCTTGGAGCCCCACTATGCACGAAGCTGTTAACCTGGTCAGTTCTGCTGTCAATCTCTGAAAGTGGCATTTAACACGCACCTGCAGTGGGGGCACATCATTGCACGCGCTCATCGGTGTGCCCATGACATGATAGCAGGGCGCAGATATGTTGCCATGACAACCGCAGGTCGGCTGAAGGTCTGCGTGCCTGTCATTACGATACTCCTGTGAAAGCCAGTCCATAGCTGGCAGTCATATGAGATTGTGATTTTAGTTATACATAGCAGTGATGATGCACTACTGTGTATAGCACAAGACACCAGATAATTGTAGCTTCAAGTCCCCTAAAGGGGTTATTAAATACAGTGAAGAGTAAAAAGTGATATTAAAAATAAAGAAAAATAAAAAAACACAAATGTTCAAATCCTCCACCTTTTGCCCAATTAAAGATAAAACAGTTAAAAATAACAAAAAAAAACATATTTAATATCACTATCTTCAATCTAGTAAAACCTAAAATACATTCATCGGATCAGTAAAATGGCGTAATGAGAAAAAAAAGCAAAATACCAGAATCATGCTTATTTCTTTTTAGCAACCCACCTCATTGCAATAAAATGCAGTAAGAACAGATCAAAACATCTTATGTCCCGCAAAATGGTATCAGCAAAATGTCAGCTTAGAACACAAAAAATAAGCCCTCACACAGTTCCACATTCTAAAAATTAAGAGCATTACGGGCCTGGGAAAATGGCAACACTGGCAAAGTTTTTTTTTTAAATAGATTTCTAATTTTTTTCACCACTTAAATAATAAAAACCCATACATGTTTAGTATCTGCGTAATCGTACTGACCTGGAGAATCATGCTGCCAGGTCAGGTTTACTGTATAGTGAACTTGGTACATAAAAAAAGAAAAAAATATTAAATTGCACTTTTATTGCAATTTCAATGCACTTGCATTTTTTTTCTGCTTTCCAGTATACATTATAACATAAATGATGACAATCAAAAATACAACTTGTCTTTCAAAAAACAAGCCCTCATATGAGGACAGGAGAATAAAAAGTTATAGCTCTTTGAAAAATTGGAGGAAATAAACAAAAAAGAAAAAAAGGAAAATTGCCAGGGGGTGAATGGGTTAAAACAACTGATTAACTTGCACGCTGTCATTTAGGCCGTAGTCACACTAGAGAGAAATACGGACGAGTGCTATGCGATAATACATCGCATAGGACTCGGACCAGTGTTAATCTGTGGGGCAACTCATCATCCGTTGTTTTCTCAGCCGTATAATATGTGTGGAGGAAATCGCAGCATGCTGAGATTATTATCGTATTACGCCCGAAATACGCCAATGAAAGTCTATAGGTGCGAGAAAAACTCGCACACCACATGGACCATCAGTGTGACTTGCAAGAAATAGGCACCGGTGTCCTATAGAGATGCCGGCAATTCAGTGAGGTGTAATGTAAAATCACAGTGACAGCTTACAATAGAATAGATAAAATAAATGTCTACACATAGTATAGGTAGATACTGTATATATATATGTCATTGACACACATATATATATATATATATTTATATTTCATAGAGCGTTAGATAGCAGAATAGCCGATAAATCAATACAGAACCCGAAAGGATATGAGAAATGGTTTACATACAGTAAACCATTGCATATCTGTTAGATTTTTACATATTCCTCACTAATAATGTTAGTAGTGTGTGTGTAAAATTTTGGAGCTGTAGGTGTTAAAGGATTAATTCATGGAAAAAACTGACGTGGGCTCCCACGCAATTTTCTCTGCCAGAGAGGGAATGCCAGTGACTGAGGGCAGATACTAATAGCTCAGAGAGGGACCATGGTTATTGGCCCCCCCCCCCCCCCCCGAAAAAACTCTGCTTCCAGCCACCCCAGAAAAGGCGCATATGTTGGATGTGCCTATTCTGGCACTTATCCTCTCTCTTCCCATTGCCCTGTGGCATTGGCATAAGGGGTTAATGTCATCTTGCTTTTGTAAGGTGACATTAAGCCTGGTTAATAATGGAGAGGTGTCAATAAGACACCTATCAATTATTAATCCAATAGTATAAAAGGGTTAAAAATACACACACATTAAGAATAAAGTCTTTTTAATGAAATAATGAAACACACAGGTTTAACATCTTTATTGTACTCTCAATCCAAGCGAAGCCCTCGTTCTTCTGTAAAAAAGTGCAAAATAACAAACCACCAATATCCCATAGCTGTCTTCTATACAGTCAAGTGCCACACTGCAATCCATCTCAAGGAGTTAAATAGTTTACAACCTGGAGCTGTGCTAATGTTACCGACAGGGATGTAAACCACGGAGGAATGAATGAAAAGCTGTGGAGGCTATTGAAGCATGGCAAAAGTAAAAAAAATGTTTTAAAAATCTGAAAAAAAAAAGTTCAAATCACCCCCTTTTGCCTAATTCAAAATAAAACAATAAAAAAAATCAAACACCTACACATATTTGGTATCACCGCATTCAGTATTGCTTGATCTATCAATAAAAAAAGTATTAACCTGATTGCTAAACGGATTTACGTTTTTTTGGTCGCCATGACATTGCATTAAAATGCAACCGGTGATCAAAAGAACATATGTGGACCAAAATAGCATAATTAAAAATATCAGATCAGCCTGCAATAAATAGGCACTCACCCAACCCAAGATCACAAAAAATGGAGATGCTACGGGTCTCGGAAAATTGCGCATTTGTTTTTTTTAGCAAAGTTTGGATTTTTTTTACCACTTAAATAAAAAAGAACCTAGACATGTTTGGTGTCTATGAACTCGTAATGACCTGGAGAATTATAATGGTCAGTTTTAGCATTTAGTGAACCTAGCAAAAAAGCCAAACAAAAAACAAGTGTGGGATTGCACTTTTTTTTCAATTTCACTGCACTTGGAATTTTTTTCCCGTTTTCTAGTTCACAACATGGTAAAACCAATGATGTTGTTCAAAAATACAACTCATCCCGCACAAAATAAGCCCTTACATGGCCATATTGACAGAAAAATAAAAAAGTTATGGCTCTGGGAAGGAGGGGAGCAAAAAGCAAAAATGCTAATCCAAAAAAGGTCAGGGGTTAAGGGGTTAAAGAACAATAGAAAGGAGGAGATAGATGGAACACAAGCAGGTGGGAAGGTGTATATAAATGATGGACCACACCATTATGCACTTGTACTTGGTGCGAACAGTCATTCTGTGCTGACAAAGTACCTTTAATTTATCCTTTAGGTGTTTGTGTAACCGTATCAAATGCCTTTGCAAAGTCCAAAAACACTACACTGCTCAAAAAAATAAAGGAAACATTAAAATTCCACATCCTAGACATCACTGAATTAAATATTCCAGTTGTAAATCTTTATTCATTACATACTAGAATGTGTTGAGAACAATAAAACTTAAAAATTATCAATGTACATCACAAGTAATATCTCACGGAGGCCTGGAGTTGGAATGATGCTCAAAATCAAAGTGGAAAATGAAGTTACAGGCTGATCCAACTTCAGTGGAAATGCCTCAAGATAAGAAAATGATGCTCAGTAGTGTGTGTGGCCTCCACGTGCCTGTATGACCTCCCTACAATGCCTGGGCATGCTCCTGATCAGGCGGTGGATGGCCTCCTGAGGGATCTCCTCCCAGACCTGGACTAAAGCATCCGCCATCCCCTGGAGAGTCTGTGGTGCAACGTGACATTGGTGGATGGTGCGAGACATGATGTCCCCGATGTGTTCAATCGAATTCAGGTCTGGGGAATGGGTGGGCCAGTCCATAGCTTCAATGCCTTCATCTTACAGGAACTGCTGACACACTCCAGCCACATGAGTTCTGGCATTGTCCTGCATTAGGAGGAACCCAGGGCTAACCACACCAGCATAAGGTCTCACAAGGGGTCTGAGGATCTCATCTCGGTACCTAATGGCAGTCAGGCTACCTCTGGTGAGCACATGGAGGGCTGTGCAACCCTCCAAAGAAATGCCACCCCACACCATTACTGACCCACTGCCATACCGGTCATGCTGAAGAATGTTGTAGGCATAAGATTGCTCTCCACGGCGTCTCCAGTCTCTGTCACATCTGTCACATGTGCTCAGTGTGAACCTGCTGTCATCTTGTGAAGAGCACAGGGCGCCAGTGGTGAATTTGCCAATCCTGGTGTTCTGTGGCAAATGGCAAGCATCCTGCATGGTGTTGGGTTGTGAACATAACCCCCATCTGTGAATGTCAGGCACCCAGACCATCCTCATGGAGTCGGTTTCTAACCGTTTGTGCAGACACATGCACATTTGTGGCCTGCTGGAGGTAATTTTGCAGGGCTCTGGCAGTGCTCCTCCTGTTCCTCCTTGCACAAAAGCTGAAGTAACGGTCCTGCTGCTGGGTTGTTGCCCTCCTATGGCCCCCTCCACGTTTCCTAGTGTACTGGCCTGTCTCCTGGTAGCGCCTCCATCCTGGATGAGCTGCACTACCTGAGCCACTTGTGTGGGTTGTATTGTCCGTCTCATGCTACCATGAGTGTGAAAGCACAACTAACACTCAAATTGACCAAAATATCACACAGAAAGCATTGGTACTAAGATGTCGTCTGTGGTCCCCACCTTCAGAACCACTCCTTTATTGAGGGTGTCTTGATAATTGCCAATAATTTCCATTTGTTGTTTATTCCATTTGCACAACAGCATGTAAAATTGATTGTCAAAAAGTGTTGCTTCCTATGTGGACAGTTTAATTTCACATAAGTTTGATTTACTTGGAGTTATATTCTGTTGTTTAAGTATTCCCTTTTTTTTTGAGCGGTGTATATCCATCTCTAACCCTCTATCCAGGTTTCTACTAACCTCTTCGTAGCAAAAAAAAAATAAATTGGTTTGGAAACTTCTGTCCATAGTGAAACCATGTTGATTGTAACTACTAGGGTTGAGCGACTTTTACTTTTTTAGGGTCGAGCCGGGTTTCGCGAAACCCGACTATCTCTAAAGTCGAGTCGAGTGAAATCGGCCGATTATGGCGAAAAGTCGGGGATCGACCGAAACACGAAACCCAATGCAAAGTTAATGGGAATTTTTTATTTTTTTTTTTAATTTTTGTTTTAATTAATTTATTTATTTATTTATTTCTCTCTCTCTCTCTCTCTCCCCTCTGTCCCTGAACAGAAAAGCTGGTGTTACACGTTGCAAATCGCTACTGCGCACAATCGACAAGATGACGATAGGCGTCCACGCCCCTAAGACCTATGTCATCACTCTGCCCGCGCTCCTTCATTGGCTGAAAAAATGGCGCCAAGCGTGTCATACGAAACGCGACTTTGGCGCGAAAGTCGCGTACCGCATGGCCGACCCCACACAGGGATCGGGTCGGGTTTCATGAAACCCGACTTTGCCAAAAGTCGGCGACTTTTGAAAATGAACGATCCGTTTCGCTCAACCCTAGTAACTACTAATATTTTCTACCACGTTCTCCTGTATATAGACCTTCAAACATTATTTACCACAATGGATGTTCAGCTTACTTGTCTATAATGACCCAGGAGAGACCTGAAACCCTTTTCCAAATGGGCATCATATCAGCTTCACGCCAGTTGCTCAGCACAGTACCGTACCAGTCACTAGAGAATCTCTAAAAATAATCAACACAGGAATGCCAATGACTGAAGTGGATTTCTAAAGGACTATTGGATTCACCCCATCTGTTACGGAGGCCTCAAACTCATTTTCTTAAACTTAGCTTGGACCATATCTACAACTGAGCATTTTAGGTGACGTATTACGGACACTGGGTTCAACGACATTAGCCACCCTCTCTTTTAGCAACTTCACCACCCTAATTTGTCTTCTTTATCAGGCCATACAAAGAACACTTTTTGCCCAGTGACATAAATTTATCAGAGTTTACATCGTCATCCTAAAAGGATATAAGGGAAGAGGTTGTCTTCATGTCTTGGTTGAACACCAATGGCAGAGCTGTTATTTTTATTTTGCAGTCAAAGACAAGATACATATAAAACTATTTTACATAACCCACACAGTGAATAGATCGAGTATGCTAATACAGGAGTACAAACAAAACAAATAAAAGACTGAAAACCCTTCTCATAATTTTTGGTAAACATCAGGATCTTCATCTGATTACTTATTTAAAGTCTGTATGGTTTGTGTTAGCACCTGCTTGTTATCTTCAGGACACCAGTAACATTTGGAGAATGAAAAATAATATATTTTACAGTTGGATGGAATTGCTAAGGAAATGAAGATCAAGCCTTGCTTTGATTTTCCTGCCAATGTGAAAATCTTGAAACATTTATAATGAAGTCATCGAATCCCAAACCTGCCCAAATGTGAATTTTCTTTATGTGGGTGGCCTCAGTAGGGAAAAGTAAAATAGCTGTAACAATTTGAGAAAGATAAATAGTTAATTTCAGTTACAGAGAATACTTTGAAATCCCAAGAAGACTTAAAAAGCCATCCATGTATTTATGTAGCCAATAGCTTGAACATCAAAAAAGTGGAATATTATCATGTTCCAAGCTAACACATTTGTAGAACTTGAATTACTGGTGATTTTTGTCAAGTTTTCATACCACCAACCTTATCTACAAAATTAGAATCGCATTGGTCCAATTCTTAGCTATGTACAACTACAAATCTGGTAAAAATCTAATTGTATATTACACTCATTAATATGGCTATTACCTTTGTGCCATTGATATGTCACCTTGTCGCTGCTACCTAATAATGATACTGTTAATATTTGATATAAATTATTTTTTATTATTAAATTATTATTAATTTTTATTAAACTATATTGTCAAGTAGAAACCTATATATTATAGCTAGGATGTCACAAGCGTAAAACTAATTGGCTACAGTTAATGCACTGGTACTTAAATCTTTTCCTATAGGCAAAAGGGCCTAAAGGGCCAATCAATAAAATGTGTATTTGAATTTTGGGTGTTTGCAGACAGTTTGGCCTCTTGCAACTTATTTCCAATGGGGAAATATTAAGGTTGCAGTGTGCTTACAGTAATTCTGTGATTTTTAGTGATGATGTTGGGCAGTGCTGTGTTATCTTTTCCTAATTAAATCATATAAATGAAGGTGGCCAGATAGATTAAATATTTAACTAGCTGAAGTCCAGAAAACTCACTATAATCCATGTTTTCAATCATATGTCTGCTGAATGGTGGCTCAGTGGTTAGCATTGCAGCGCTGGGGTCTTGGGTTGGAATTCCACCAGGAGAAACACCTAGAAAGAGTTCTTTTCCCCATGTTTGTGTGTATTTCTTCCCACACCCAAAAACATACTGATATGTCCAGTGTGATCGGCCGCGCTCACGGGGTGATGTGGCCGATCGCGACCGGGTGTCAGCTGACATCCAGCACTATGTGCTAGGAGCGGACCGCCCCGGCACATTAACCCCTGGCACACTGCGATCAAACATGATCGCAGTGTTCCGGTGGTATAGAGAAGCATCGCGCAGGGAGGGGGCTCCTTGCGGGCTCCCCTGAGACCCCCGGTGCAACATGATCACATCTCCTACCTCCTTACTCTCTGCAGCAGGCCCAGATCCAAAATGGTCACAACATTCAGGTCCTGAAGGGAGCTGGCTTCACTGCGCCTGCTCAGAGCAGGAGCCGGGAAGCCTGGAGAAGTACACATCAGATCGCTGATCTGACACAGTACACAGCAAATTGTCAGATCAGCGATCTTACACTATAAAATGATGCCCCCCCCTGGGGCAGTGTTATAGTGTAAAAAAAAAAATATTCACATGTGTAAAAAAAAATTAAAAAAATTCCAAAAAAAAATTGTTCCTATAAATACCCCAACCCCACCTATAAAATTATATCACTAGTTAACCCCTTCAGTGAACACCGTAAAAAAAAAAAACGAGGCAAAAAACAACGCTTTACTCTCATACTGCCAAACAAAAAGTGGAATAACACGCGATCAAAAAGACTGATATAAATAACCATGGTATTGCTGAAAACGTCATCTTGTCCTGCAAAAAATGAGCTGCCATACAGCATCATCAGCAAAAAAATAAAAAAGTTATAGTCCTCAGAATAAAGCGATGCAAAAATAATAATTTTTTCTATAGAATAGTTTTTATCGTATAAGAGCGCCAAAACCTAAAAAAAGATATATAAATGAGGTATCGCTGTAATTGTACTGACCTGAAGACTAAAACTGCTTTATCAATTTTACCAAACGCGGAACGGAATAAACGCCTCCCCCAAAAGAAATTCAGGAATAGCTGGTTTTTGGTCATTCTGCCTCACAAAAATCAGAATAAAAAGCGATCAAAAAATGTCACGTGCCCGAAAATGTTACTAATAAAAACGTCAACTCGTCCCACAAAAAACAAGACCTCACATGACTCTGTGGACCCAAATATGGAAAAATTATAGCTCTCAAAATGTGGTAACGCAAAAAGTATTTTTTGCAATAAAAAGCATCTATCAGTGTGTTACGGCTGCCAATCATAAAAATCCATTAAAAAACCCGCTATAAAAGTAAACTAAAACCCCCCCTTCATCACCCCCTAGTTAGGGAAAAATAAAAAAATTAAAAAAATGTATTTATTTCCATTTTCCCATTAGGGTTAGGGCTAGGGTTAGGGTTAGGATTAGGGCTAGGGTTAGGGTTAGCGCTAGGGTTTAAGGCTAGGGTTAGGGTTAGGGCTAGGGTTAGGGTTAGGGCTAGGGTTAGGGCTAGGGTTAGGGTTAGGGTTAGGGTTGGGGCTAGGGGTAAGGCTACAGTTAGGGTTGGGGCTAAAGTGAGGGTTAGGGTTTGGATTACATTTACGGTTGGGAATAGGGTTGGGATTAGGGTTAAGGGTGTGTCAGGGTTAGAGGTGTGGTTAGGGTTACCTTTGGGATTAGGGTTAGGGGTGTGTTTGGATTAGGGTTTCATTTATAATTGGGGGGTTTCCACTGTTTAGGCACATCAGGGGCTCTCCAAACGCGACATGGCATTTGATCTCAATTCCAGCCAATTCTGCGTTGAAAAAGTAAAACAGTGCTCCTTTCCTTCCGAGCTCTCCCGTGTGCCCAAACAGGGGTTTACCCCAACATATGAGGTATCAATGTACTCAGGACAAATTGTACAACAACTTTTGGGGTCCAATTTCTCCTGTTGCCCTTGGGAAAATGCAAAACTGGGGGCTAAAAAATAATTTTGGTGGGAAAAAAAAGATTTTTTTATTTTCATGGCTCTGCATTATAAACTGTAGTGAAACACTTGGGGGTTCAAAGTTCTCACAACACATCTAGATAAGTTCCTTGGGGGATCTAGTTTCCAATATGGGGTCACTTGTGGGGGGTTTCTACTGTTTAGGTACATTAGGGGCTCTGCAAACGCAATGTGATGCCTGCAGACCAATCCATCTAAGTCTGCATTCCAAATGACGCTCCTTCCCTTACGAGCTCTGCCATGCGCTAAAATGGTGGTTCCCCCCCACATATCAGGTATCAGCGTACTCAGGACAAATTGGACAACAACTTTTAGGGACCAATTTCAACCTGTTACCCTTGGAAAAATACAAAACTGGGGGTTAAAAAAAAATTTTTGTGGAAATTTTTGGTTTATTTGCACGGCTCTGCGTTATAAACTGTAGTGAAACACTTGGGGGTTCAACGCTCTCACAACACATCTAGATGAGTTCCTTAGGGGGTTTACTTTCCAAAATGGTGTTACTTGTGGGGGTTTCTACTGTTTAAGTACATTAGGGGCTCTGCAAACGCAATGTGATGCCTGCAGACCATTTCATCTAAGTTTGCATTCCAAAAGGCGCTCCTTCCCTTCCAAGCCCTCCCATGCACCCAAACGGTAGTTCCCCCCACATATGGGGTATCAGAGTACTCAGGACAAATTGGACAACAACTTTTGGCATCCAATTTCTTCTCTTACCATTGGGAAAATAATAAATTGGGGGCAAAAAGATCATTTTTGTGAAAAAATATGATTTTTTAATTTTATGACTCTGCATTATAAACTTCTGTGAAGCAATTGGTGGGTCAAAGTGCTCACCACACATCTAGATAAGTTCATTAAGGGGTCTACTTTCCAAAGTGGTGTCACTTGTGGGGGGTTTCAATGTTTAGGCACATCAGGGGCTCTCCAAACGCAACATGGCGTCCCATCTCAATTCCAGTCAATTTTGCATTGAAAAGTCAAATGGCGCTCCTTCGCTTCCGAGCTCTGTCATGCACCCAAACAGTGTTTTACCCTCACATATGGGGTATCGGCGTACTCAGGACAAATTGTACAACAATGCTTGGGGTCCATTTTCTCCTGTTACCCTTGGTAAAATAAAACAAATTGGAGCTGAAGTAAATTTTTTGTGAAAAAAAGTTAAATGTTCATTTTTATTTAAACATTCCAAAAATTCCTGTGAAACACCTGAAGGGTTAATAAACTTCTTGAATGTGGTTTTGAGCAACTTGAGGGGTGCAGTTTTTAGAATGGTGTCACACTTGGTTATTTTCTATCATATAGACCCTTCAAAATGACATCAAATGAGATGTGGTCCTTAAAAAAAATGGTGTTGTAAAAATGAGAAATTGCTGGTCAACTTTTAACCCTTATGATGTTCGTCCTTCGTTTTCGAAGATGACCATGACTTCAGGGCTGGAAGAGAATTAGTAGTTATGGGTCCAGATGTGGCTGATGAGTCAAATCTGGGCCCTGAGGGTTCACCCACATACTTGACAGAAGGAAGCAGATGTGGTCAGAACACAGATTCTACTTGTGCCTTGCGTACAGCATGCTTTCTTTTTGCGTCACAGATTTTCCTATCTTCAGCTGCACGTGCTCCTGAGGTGATCCTGCCCTGCCAACCTGGACGATCCAGGGCAAGCTCTTCCCATTCATTGGTGTTGACTTCCAGGTTTTTGAGAGACACCTTAAGGCAGCCTTTATAGCGCTTCTTCTGCCCCCCCAACTGCTCGCTTTCCTTGGCACAGTTCTCCGTACAGCAGTTGTTTCGGTAGTCGGATGTCAGGCATTCTGACCACATGTCCAGCCCACCTGGCTTGGACTTTCAGCAGGAGAGTGTAAACGCTGCAGAGCCCAGTTTGTTCCAGAATTGCCGTGTCCGGGACATTGTCTTGCCACCTGATGTGGAGGAGTCTGCGGAGGGAACTCATGTGGAAATGATTAAGCTGTTTAGCATGCCGGCTGTACACTGTCCAGGTCTCACTAGCATAGAGAAGTGTGGTGAGGAGCACCGTGCAGTAGATCTTCAGATTGGTGATAAGGCTGAGTCCCCTTCGTTCCCAGATGTTCTTACGCAGTCTCCCGAAGGCGGCACTGGCTTTGGCGATTCTGTTATTAACCTCAGCGTCTATGGTTACTTCATGGGAAAGTGTGCTGCCTAAGTAGGTGAAGTTATCGACTGCTTTGAGGTTTTGCTCCTTCACCGTGTACGTGGCTCCTTGTACAGTTTTCCTGGAACCGGTTGATACATGAGTTCGGTTTTTCTAATGTTGATCTCAAGACCAAAACTGTCGCAGGCTTGCGAAAAACAATCCATTTCATGCTGCATCTGCTGTTCCGTGCTAGCGTTAAGTGCACAGTCATCAGAAAATAGTAATTCACGGATAACAGTTTCATGCACCTTCGTAGCCGCCTTCAGGCGTTTTGGGTTGAATAGCTTGCCATCAGTCCTGTACCTAACCTGGATTCCATCTTCACAGTTGTTAAAGGCATCACTTAACATTGCAAAGAACAGCATACTGAACAGGGTTGGAGCAAGCACACAGCCTTGTTTTACGCCGTTTGTTACTGGGAAAGCCTCAGATACGTCTCCATCGTTCAGAACCTTCAGCATCATGCCATCATGGAACTGCCGGATGATTGAGATGAACTTGCACGGTGTTAGGGTTGGCGGAACGCACCAAATATATAATTTATTAAATGGAATTGGTGCGTTCGCAACCCGGGATCCACCGTGCAGGAAAGCACCTGCTGCTAAATAATGGCGGCTCTATATGGCGGTATATACCAACTCTGTTAGCTTCACAGAGTAACCGCGAGAGGAAAGCTCTGTGCCCTGTTAGACTTTCACAGAGGCACAGGCCAACTACCCAGATGTGAGCAGTGAGTGGTCATGCATGCATACAAAACTCCTCGCCGGAGATGCCAGCATTCTAGGGGCTTATTTCAGTCAGGTCCCTGAACACACTTAAACACAATCTCCTCGCCAGAGGTGTCAGCATTCTAGGCGCTTATTTCAGCCGGATCCCTGAACACATTCAAACACATGACCACATTGGCGCAAAGCATATAGCATAAGACGATACTAGCGCATGGCCGTGCGGTCATGCGCAGTTTATATAGTTGCAGCACAGGAAGCTGCTACTGAAGTTTTTGCCCTTTCAGGACCTTCCAGAAGGACCAATGGAAAGTGCTGCAGTACCTGAGCATGTTTTGCCCTTTCAGGACCTTCCAGAAGGACCAATGGAATGTACTGCAGCACCTGAGCATGTGACCGAACATGTGGCCCTCGACCTCCAATGGGAGACCCTGCCCTGGGCATGCTCAGTGTGAGTAAACAAGGACTTAGTCCCAGAGAGGCTCGCTTGCCGCAGATCGGTACCATAGGAAAGCCAGAAAAGGCAGTAGTGACCCTATGCACCGAATCAGCCCCAGCGAGACGCTGGGAGCGACGTCTCCGCTGAGCAGAGCCCACTGCGACCGATACCGAATGGGAGACCGCAGCAGACACGAATCGAGATTCCCCCTGTGCAGCAGAGGAAACTCGACTCCTAACATTACCCCCCCTCCTAGGGCCCTCCCCTCCTTGAGCCTCACTACGCTCAAAAGCTGCGAAAAGCAGCGGAGCCTGAATGTGCTCCACAGGCTCCCAGGTTCTATCCTCTGGGCCGTGACCCTTCCAGTCCACCAGATAAAATTTCTTGCCACGTACCACCTTGCACCCCACAATAGCATTCACCTCAAACTCATCCGTGGATGAACCCGATGTCCCAGCAGATGACTCGGAAAACCGGGACAAATGAACGGGCTTTAAGAGGGAAACGTGGAAAGTATCGGTGATACCAAGGCGTGGAGGAATAGACAAACGGTAGACCACAGGGTTGACCTGTTCCAGAACCTTAAACGGGCCAATGTAGTGAGGAGCAAACTTAGTGGACTCAACTCGCAGCCTGATGTTACGGGCGGAGAGCCACACTAAGTCGCCAGGAGCAAAGACCGGAGCGGGGCGCCGGTGTGTATCAGCCGAAACCCTCATTCTCTCCTTGGAGGCCCGGATGGCATCCTGTATGCGGTCCCAGATGTCACGTGCCTCCACCGCCCAGTCTGCCACCCTAGAATCGGTGGATGACACGGGCATGGGCACAGGGACACGCGGATGCTGGCCGTAATTAAGGAGAAAAGGAGTTTGACCAGTGGAATCGGCTACGGCGTTGTTCAGGGCAAATTCCGCCCAAGGTAGCAAAGATGCCCAGTCATCCTGCCTAGCAGAGACGAAATGTCGCAAATATGTCACCAGAGTCTGGTTGGTTCTCTCCACCAACCCATTCGTCTCGGGATGGTATGCAGAGGAGAGGTTTAACTCTATGCTGAGTAAATGGCAGAGCTCTCTCCAAAACCGAGATGCGAACTGGGGACCCCAATCGCTGACAATCTTATCAGGCATACCATGCAAATGGAAAACGTGTTTAATGAACAACACCGCCAAGGCCCGTACTGAGGGTAACTGAGGAAGCGGCACCAAATGCACCATCTTGGAGAAATGGTCGGTGACAACCCAAATAATGGAGCAGCCACGCGACTTGGGTAGACCCACCACAAAGTCCATCCCGACCATCTCCCAGGGCCTGTCTGCCACCGGTAGAGGGTAAAGCAACCCAGCAGGCCGTTGCCGAGGAGACCAATTCTGGGCGCAAGAAACGCACGCCTGAATATAGTCCTTGACATCTCGGGCCATATGCGGCCACCAGTATGTTCTCGCCAGAAGCTCAGATGTCCTCTTGGTCCCAAAATGCCCACCCACTCTGGAGGAGTGAGCCCAAGAGAGAACCTCCGGTCGCAAGTTAGCTGGTACGAAAGTCTTGCCCGGGGGCACAGACTCTAGCGAAACCGGAGCTACAGTTCTCAGGCTCTCAGAAGGGTAAATAAGCCGAGGCTCCTCCTCCTCCGATGACACCACGGAGCGGGAGAGAGCATCAGCACGAACGTTCTTCTCCCCGGAGAGGAAATGGAGAGTAAAATGGAACCGGGAGAAGAACAGGGACCATCTAGCCTGGCGAGAATTCAGCCGCTGGGCCGTTTGCAGACTCACCAAGTTCTTGTGGTCAGTGAAGACTTGGAAGGGAAAGCGAGCTCCCTCCAAGAGATGTCTCCACTCCGAAAAAGCCAACTTCATGGCCAGCAACTCCCTGTCCCCGATGGAATAATTCCTCTCCGCTGGTGTGAAGGTCTTGGAGAAGAAGAAGCAAGGATGCTTCCGACCTTGAGCATCCGTTTGGAAAAGGACTGCTCCAGCACCAACGGATGAGGCATCCACCTCCAAGATAAATGGCTTATCAACATCGGGGCGATGTAGGATGGGAGCGCTAGCGAAGTGTGACTTGATCGAGAGAAAGGCTTTGGAGACCTCCTCTGACCACAACTTGGGATTTGCTCCCTTCTTGGTGAGGGTAACCAAGGGAGCTACCAAAGGTGAGAAGTGTGGAATGAACTGGCGATAGTAATTAATGAACCCCATAAAGCGCTGCACCGCTTTAAGAGAATGGGGTTCCTGCCAGTCCATTACAGCCTGTAGCTTGGCAGGATCCATAGCCAAACCCTGGGCAGAGATGATATAACCAAGGAAAGGCAAGGACTCCTGCTCAAACACACACTTCTCCAACTTGGCGTAGAGGGAGTTTGCCCATAAGAGGTTGAAGACTTTGCGAACATCTCTCCGATGGGAGTCAATATCTGGAGAGAAAATGAGAATATCATCCAGATAGACTACGACCGAGGTGGTGAGCATATCCCGGAAGATGTCGTTCACAAAGTCTTGGAAAACGGCTGGGGCATTACAGAGCCCGAAGGGCATCACCAGATATTCATAGTGCCCATCCCTGGTGTTAAAAGCCGTCTTCCATTCATCCCCCTCACGGATGCGAATCAGGTTGTAAGCACCCCGCAGATCTAACTTTGTAAATACCCTCGCTCCCCGTAGCCTATCAAACAGCTCAGATATCAGGGGTAGTGGGTACTTGTTCTTAACGGTGATGGCGTTAAGACCCCTGTAGTCTATGCATGGACGTAAGTCTCCAGTCTTCTTCTGTACGAAGAAGAACCCTGCCCCTGCCGGTGACACTGACTTCCTAATGAATCCTCTTGCCAGATTCTCCTGGATGTACTGGGACATTGCCTCCGTCTCTGGGAGAGATAACGGATAGACTCGACCCCGGGGAGGCTCAGCACCAGGCAAGAGGTCAATAGGACAGTCATAGGGGCGGTGAGGCGGAAGGGTCTCCGCAGCTCTTTTGGAGAACACGTCTGCATAGGGCCAATAGTGCTTGGGGAGAGAGGAAAGATCTGCGGGTACCTGTGTAGTAGTAACCTGAACGCACTCCCTCAGACATCTACCCTCGCAAGATTTACTCCAACCCAAAATTCTCCCAGAGGACCACTCAATATGAGGAGAATGGTAGCGAAGCCATGGTATCCCCAACAGGACCTCATCAATTCCCTCAGGAATGACTAATAGGGAGATTATCTCCTGATGTGATGGAGACACAGATAGCGTGAAAGGAATGGTTTGGTGGGTAATCTGTGAAGGTAGTGTTGACCCATTTACCACTCGAACGGTTACCGGCTTGGCGAGCATCACCAAGGGTATTGCGTGACGCTGGGCAAAAGCAGAAGACATAAAGTTACCCTCTGCCCCAGAATCCACGCATAGCTCGACCATAAGAGTGGATGGGCCTATGGTAATTGTCCCCTTGAAGGACAACTTTGAGGCAAACGTCGCCGTGTCTAGTGTACCTCCTCCAAGTGCCACTAGACGCTGATGTTTCCCCGACCGCTGAGGACCCTTGGAGGCAAGGTGTCCTGACTGCTGGCAAACATGACGGACCTTATGTGCACGGGCAGACTGAGACTTGGATCCCGCTCGTGTCACCTCTAAGGCCTCATGTGACTCGGATGCCTGGACTGGAGATTCCAAAGGTTTGGCGAAGGTGGGAGCCAGCCGAAACCTCTGCCTACACTGGGCTCGCTCCAACCTCCGCTCGTTAAAACGGAGGTCAATACGAGTAGATACGGCTATGAGCTCCTCCAGTGTGGCGGGAATCTCCCTAGTGGCCAAAGCGTCCTTCACATGGTCAGCCAGCCCCCTCCAAAATACGGGAATGAGGGTTTTATCTGGCCATTCCAACTCAGACGCTAATGTCCGGAAGTGAACAGCAAAATGGCTGACCATGGTTGAACCCTGAGTCAAAGCCAGCAGTTGGAGCGCTGTATCATGGGTGACTTGAGGTCCTAAAAAGACCTGTTTCAGAGTGTCCAGAAACCTAGGAACACTCCGCACCACATGATCATTCCGCTCCCACTGCGGCGTAGCCCACTCCAACGCTCTGTCCGACAGGAGAGAGATTATGAATCCCACCTTTGCCCGCTCAGTAGGGAAACGTGCAGCCAGAAGCTCGAGGTGTATACCACATTGGCTCACGAAACCCCTACAGGACTTACTGTCCCCAGAGTATCTCTCAGGCAAAGGAAGGTGAGATAGGGTCGGAACAGAGGTGGCAGTGGGTAAAAGCTGCTGCAGCCACGCTAGCAGCCTGAACAGCTATTGCGGTAACATCCACCGCCGAGGTTGCATGCTCAAGAGACGCCAACCGGCCCTCCAGCAGCTGGATGTACCCCTGCAATCGCTGTTCATCCGCCATTACTTAGCCAGATCCTGGCGCTAGTATACTGTTAGGGTTGGCGGAACGC
Organism: Ranitomeya imitator; assembly: GCF_032444005.1. NCBI lineage: Eukaryota > Metazoa > Chordata > Amphibia > Anura > Dendrobatidae > Ranitomeya > Ranitomeya imitator. The sequence goes on along the minus strand of NC_091282.1, from coordinate 464,357,942 downwards.
ACCAAATATATAATTTATTAAATGAAATTGGTGCGTTCGCAACCCGGGATCCACCGTGCAGGAAAGCACCTGCTGCTAAATAATGGCGGCTCTATATGGCGGTATATACCAACTCTGTTAGCTTCACAGAGTAACCGCGAGAGGAAAGCTCTGTGCCCTGTTAGACTTTCACAGAGGCACAGGCCAACTACCCAGATGTGAGCAGTGAGTGGTCATGCATGCATACAAAACTCCTCGCCGGAGATGCCAGCATTCTAGGGGCTTATTTCAGCCGGGTCCCTGAACACACTTAAACACAATCTCCTCGTCGGAGGTGCCAGCATTCTAGGGGCTTATTTCAGCCGGGTCCCTGAACACATTCAAACACATGACCACATTGGCGCAAAGCATATAGCATAAGATGATACTAGCGCATGGCCGTGCGGTCATGCGCAGTTTATATAGTTGCAGCACAGGAAGCTGCTACTGAAGTTTTTGCCCTTTCAGGACCTTCCAGAAGGACCAATGGAAAGTGCTGCAGTACCTGAGCATGTTTTGCCCTTTCAGGACCTTCCAGAAGGACCAATGGAATGTACTGCAGCACCTGAGCATGTGACCGAACATGTGGCCCTCGACCTCCAATGGGAGACCCTGCCCTGGGCATGCTCAGTGTGAGTAAACAAGGACTTAGTCCCAGAGAGGCTCGCTCGCCGCAGATCAGTGCAGGGTACCATAGGAAAGCCAGAAAAGGCAGTAGTGACCCTATGCACCGAATCAGCCCCAGCGAGACGCTGGGAGCGACGTCTCCGCTGAGCAGAGCCCACTGCGGCCGATACCGAATGGGAGACCGCAGCAGACACGGATCGAGATTCCCCCTGTGCAGCAGAGGAAACTCGACTCCTAACACACGGGCAGCCGAATTTTGCCATGATCTTCCACAGTGTCAAAAGCCACAGTGTTGCTTCTGGCACTTTTCGTGAAGTTGACATGCTGAAAAGACCATATCTACTGTTCCACATTTAGCACGGAAACCACACTGGCTTTCGGGTAATAGTCCTTGCTCAAGGTGATGTAAAAGGCGGTTGAGCAAGAGACGAGCCAATATCTTGCCTGCAGTGGACAGAAGGGAGATGCCTCAATGGTTGTCACAAGATTGGCGATTACCTTTCCTCTTGTATATTTGAATTATGCTGGCATCTTTCATCTGTTGTGGAACCTGTTCCTTTGTCCACATATATTGGAATAGTTTGGTCACCGTTTGCATCAGAACAAGGCTGCCAGCTTTATATACCTCAGCAGGTATAGCATTATTTCCAGGTGCTTTTCCACAAGAAAGTTGTTTTACTGCTTTCCTGACTTCATCTCCAATTGGAAGAACATCAAGCTCCTTGTTGATTTCTACCTGGGGCAGGCGAGCAATAGCCTCATCATTGATATTGGCAGGGCGATTAAGAATATTATTAAAGTGCTCAGCCCACCGTTCCAGAATTTGTTTCCTTTCTGTCAGCAGCTTAGTTCTATCTGCGTTAAGCAGAGATGATGTCACGGGGCTGCCAAGAGAGACTAAGGCTGGTTACCCAGGCCCCTGCGTCATCCCTCAGACTAGGGGAAACCCTGTCTGTCCCTCTCCCAGAATTTACACTGATGGAGTGCTTGTCTGGGCCGCCAGGCCTGGCCCTAACTCCTGTTTCAGCCCTATGCTGAAACCACCACCCGCCACCCAGTGAAGAGACCACACACCAATCCCCCACAGAAAGCACACACAGGGAAAACTAAAAACGCACCACGCTGCAAGCACACAGGAAAATACGATAATGTGCACAGGGCAAAACAAATACAAATATAGGAAGGAGAAATATAACAACGGATCAAACACCACCAGATAAGATAATACTTCTCCAAGACCACCACTCCAGACCGGAATCACTAGGCATGAGGCACAAGCTATGATCGGCGACGCCCAAAGTCCAGCAGGACTATTTAAAGGCCATGGACGTAACCCAACCTCCAATCTGATTACCAACTAAATTAACCCCGAGAAACCTGACTAAAGTCTAGCCGGCGCCACTGAGCGTATAGTGGTCATAAATGGAATTACCGCTGTCTGTCGGACGCCCTAGTTTGAATAGCGTCTGACATGACAGTACCCCGCCTTCTACGAGGGACCCCAGGGCCATCACGACTTATAGGATCCGGCTTGTCTGGATGACAGCGGTGAAACATACTAACCAGCCAGTCCGCATGTATGTCCGAGGCTGGTACCCAGGACCTCTCCTCCGGTCCATAACCACGCCAGTGTACCAGATACTGTAATGTGCGACGCACTACTCGAGAGTCAACCACATTGGAGACTTCAAATTCCAAATTGCCATCCACCAAGACTGGAGGTGGCATTGGCGCCGTGTCCACGGAACCCACCACCTTTTTTAATAGCGATCTGTGAAACACGTGTATCTTATATACCGTAGGAAGCTCCAATCGGTAGGCTACCGGGTTGATGATGGCGGCGACCCTAAATGGACCAATATACCTTGGACCCAATTTCAAAGATGGTATTTTAAGTTTTATGTTTTTTTGTGGACAACCACACCCAGTCACCCACACTCAGGTCCGGACCTGGCACACGTCTGCTGTCAGCCACACGTTTGTACCTTGCACACATGCTTAGCAAGCACTGTTTCACTCTCCTCCAGACGGATGACAGTTGTGCTCCCAGATGGTCCTCCTCCGGAACGCCAGCAGAGCCCCCCTGACGTAATGTACAAAATTGAGGATGGTGCTCGTAAACACAAAAGAACAGGGACACCCCAGACGATTCCTGGTGGTGATTATTTATGGCAAACTCAGCCAAAGGAAGGAACGTCGACCACTCTTCCTGGTTGTCAGAAACAAAGCAGCGTAAATACTGCTCCAAATTTTGTTTAATACGCTCGGTCTGACCATTTGACTGAGGATGAAACACCAAAGAATGCGACAACTTGATCCCCAACCGTAAGCAAAATGCCTTCCAAAATTTTGCCACAAACTGAGTACCCCTATCAGACACGATGTCAGATGGGACCCCGTGAAGTCTGACCACCTCCTGCACAAATACCTGAGCCAGAGTCTTAGCATTAGGCAAAGAAGGCAAGGACACAAAGTGCGACATCTTTGAGAACCGATCAACAACCACCAAAATGACCGTGTTCCCAGCTGAGGAGGGCAAATCTGTGATAAAATCCATGGAAATTTCCGTCCATGGTCTACTGGGTACCCCGAGAGGATGGAGTGTGCCAGCAGGATGGGAACGGGGCATCTTAGCCCTAGCGCATGTGGTGCAAGCTGACACATACGAGACCACGTCCTGCCAGATTTTAGGCCACCAAAACCGACGAAACACCAACTCCAAGGTACCCCTCACCCCCGGATGGTCGGCCAGAACAGCATCATGATGCTCACCTAACACCTTTAGGCGTAGATGGAGCGGAACAAATGCTTTGTTAAGGGGAAGCCCTGGTGGTACCCTCTCCTGAGCCTTGGCAATCTCAGCCTCAACCTCGGTCGTGAGAGCCAAGACCACTACACCCTTTTGGAGGATAGGTACCGGATCTTCCCGAGGTTCTCCCCCTGGAAAACACCTGGATAAGACATCCGCCTTAGTGTTTTTAGACCCAGGATGGTAAGTAACAACAAAGTTGAAACGTGGGAAAAACAGTGCCCAACGAGCCTGCCTGGGGGACAGATGCTTGGCTGACTCCAAATAAAGTAGATTTTTATGGTCAGTGAAAACTGTAACCTGGTTCACCGATCCCTCCAAGAAGTGACGCCATTCCTCAAAAGCTAACTTGATAGCCAACAACTCCCTGTTGCCGATATCGTAATTACGTTCGGCGGACGACAACTTCTTGGAGAAGTAGGCGCATGGAAGCAACTCTCCCAATGATGAGCCTTGTGATAACACTGCCCCCACTCCAACCTCAGACGCATCGACTTCCACGATAAATGGTTTCGATATGTCCGGTTGCACCAGAATGGGGGCCGAAGCAAAACAGTTCTTCAGAAATTTGAATGCACGCACAGCAGCCTCCGGCCAGGCGGAGAAATTGGTTCCCTTTTTCATCATGTCAGTAAGCGGTTTAGCAACGGTAGAAAAATCTTTGATAAACTTTCTATAATAATTAGAAAATCCAAGGAACCACTGGAGTGCTTTTAGGTTATCAGGCCGTTCCCAATGCAGCACCGCTTGCACCTTAGCGGCGTCCATTTTAAACCCTGAAGCAGACACAATATAACCCAAGAAAGGCAACTCCTGAACCGAAAAAACACATTTCTCAAGTTTTGCATAGAGCTTATTTTCTCTGAGTAGTTGTAACACCTGCCTCATATGCTCTAAATGAGTATCACGGTCGCATGAATAAATGAGAATGTCATCTAGGTACACAATAACGAATTTCCCCAGTACATGCGAGAACACATCATTTATGAAATGTTGGAATACAGCAGGTGCGTTTGTCAACCCAAATGGCATCACCAAATTTTCAAAATGACCCTCAGGAGTATTAAAAGCCGTCTTCCACTCATCACCTTGATGGACTCTTATGAGGTTGTACGCCCCCCTGAAGTCAAGCTTGGAAAACCACTTAGCACCAGCCACCTGGTTGAACAAATCAGGTATCAGTGGCATAGGGTATGGATCATGAACCATAATCTGGTTTAACTCCCTGAAATCCAGACACGGGCGTAGTCCGCCATCTTTCTTCTTAACGAAGAAGAACCCCGCTGCCACCGGCGAGGATGAAGGCCTGATATGCCCTTTGCTCAGACTCTCAGCAATGTAGTCCTTTAGGGCTTGCCTCTCAGGACCAGAGATGTTAAACATCCTAGCTTTCGGCAATTTGGCCCCTGGTTTAAACCTAATAGTACAGTCATAGGGTCGATGTGGTGGCAATTCAGGGCAACCCTTCTTAGAGAACACATCTGCGAAATCCAGCAGTGACTCAGGAATGCTAGGAGAAACAGCGGACACACATGTGGCCAGGCAATTCTCCTGGCAGAATCTGCTCCACTGAATAATATCCTGAGTTTTCCAGTCAATCACCGGGTTGTGCATAGACAACCATGGAAAACCCAGAACCATTTGTGCAGGAAGATTACTGAGCACCCTACATGTAACTTGCTCAAAATATAGGACCCCAATGTGGAGTTTAACCTCAGCCACAAACTCAGTAATCTCCCCCTGTGGGAGTGGAGTAGCATTGATGGTGACCACCCAGAGAGGATGAGGCAGTTTATCGACCGTGAACCCGGCCGTGCGCGCAAACTCCACATCAATGAGATTAGTGGACGACCTACTATCCACAAAAGCAGTGATTGGCAGCTCTCTGATAGCGACCATAACTCTGGCAGGGAGCATATATTGAGAGACCCCCATGGAGGATATGCATAAGCTCAGATTGGCCTCCTCCACACCCTCTGAGCCTAGAAGTTTTCCGCCGTTGCACTTTTCTTAGAAAACAGAGGACAAGCATTTACATAATGCCCTTTTTTACCACAGCAAAAACAGGCTCCCTGCTTCCTGAGTGAGGAGGCAAGATGAAGTGACACCTCTGCGATTTGCATAGGCTCCATGGGCTCACCTGCAGCAACCACAAGTACACCTACGCCTTCCCCCATAGGCGGCATGTCTTGAGCCCCCTGACGCAAACGGCGATCAATGTGGACAACTAGACTCATGGCAGACTCTAGAGAAGCAGGAGTCTCATACATAAGGAGGGCTTGTTTAACCCTTCTCAAAACCCCATGTACAAATTGACTCCGCAGCGCAGGGTCATTCCATTGTGTGTCCATCGCGAAGCGGCGAAATTCAGAACAGTAATCCTCCGCCATATGCTCCCCCCGGCAGAGAACGCGTATTTTAGACTCTGCTAGAGCCAGTCTGTCAGGATCATCATAGATGAGTCCAAGAGCAGAAAAAAAAATCTCCACTGAGTTAAATGCAGCTGAATCAGATGGTAGTGAAAACGCCCATGCTCGGGGGTCTCCGTTCAATAATGACAATACCAGGCCCACATGCTGAGCCTCATTACCTGAGGAAACTGGGCGCATACAAAAATACAATTTGCAAGCTTCACGAAAAACAACAAATTTACTGCGTTCCCCAGCAAACCTCTCAGGTAAAGGGATCTTTGGCTCTGCGACTCTACCTGCAGTTTCAACTTGCACATTAGATACTACAAGACCTTGTTGTTGGAATGCTTCCTTCCACTCAGTGACCTGTAAAGACAGCGCCTCCAACTGGCGGGTTATGGAAGTCATGGGATCCATGGCATCCAAAATTTATTTAGGCCGATTATAATGTCACGGGGCTGCCAAAAGAGACTAAGGCTGGTTATTCGGGCCCCTGCGTTATCCCTCAGACTAGGGGAAACCCTGTCTGTCCCTCTCCCAGAATTTACACTGATGGTGTGCTTGTCTGGGCCGCCAGGCCTGGCCCTAACTCCTGTTTCAGCCCTATGCTGAAACCACCACCCGCCACCCAGTGAAGAGACCACACACCAATCCCCCACAGAAAGCACACACAGGGAAAACTAAAAACGCAACATGCCGCAAGCACACAGGAAAATACGATAATGTGCACAGGGCAAAACAAATACAAATATAGGAAGGAGAAATATAACAATGGATCAAACACCACCAGATACGATAATACTTCTCCAAGACCACCACTCCAGACCGGAATCACTAGGCACAAGCTATAATCGGCGACGCCCAAAGTCCAGCAAGACTATTTAAAGGCCATGGGCGTAACCCAACCTCCAATCCGATTACCAACTAAATTAACCCCGAGAAACCTGACTAAAGTCTAGCTGGCGCCACTGAGCGTATAGTGGTCGTAAATGGAATTACCGCTGTCTGTCGAACGCCCTAGTGTGAATAGCGTCCGACATGACAGATGAAGAGCTTGATGACTGGTGTCCATATACAGCTTTGAGCGCATTGTAGAAGCGCTTGTGGTCATGGGTATCTGCATAGCCCTGAATTTCATCGGCCTTCTTGCTAAACCAGATATCCTTCATCTCACGTAGCTTGATTTGTACCTTTCTTTTTATGTTGGTAAATGCACCTTTCTTAGCTAACGACGTGGGGTCATTTTGATACACCTTATACCGCTGATGTTTCTCTTCTAGGAGTGTCTTTACTTCCCCGTTGTTTTCATCGAACCAGTCTTGATTATTTCTGGCTACTGATCCGAGATGCTCCAGAGCAGTATTATAAACAGCATCTCTCAGAATTGTCCACTGTTCCTCAATGCCAATCTCCTCTGCCTGTAGTATATTTAACAGTGTGCCATCATGATCATTGGCAAATTCCCTTGCAATTCTTTTATTTTGCAGCTTAAAGATATTCAGCCTCTTTGTCGTTTTCTGCCCTTGGGGTCTCCTCGCAGGCAGCATGCGGAGCCTGCACTTAGACATAATGAGGCGATGGTCAGTCCAGCAGCCTGCACCGCACATGGCCTTCGTCACTCTAAAGTCTATCTCATCCCTTTTCCTGGCAATGATGTAATCAATGAGATGCCAATGCCTCAAGCGTGGGTGCATCCATGATGTCTTCTTGCATGTGGGTAAGCGGAATAAAGTGTTGGTGATGACACGGTCATGTGTGGCACACATCTTGAGGAGCAGCAGGCCATTACTGTTACACTTGCCAGTGCCGTGTCTCCCAATGACCCATTCCCAGTTTTGATGGTCTGTTCCCACTCTGGCATTAAAGTCTCCAAGTATAATGAGCTTGTCTGCTTGTGGGATTGCTGAAATAAGTGTGTCAAGTTCATCGTAGAACTTATCTTTAATGTCATCCGGATTAGTCATCATGGGAGCATAGGCACTGATCAGAGTCGCGTGTTTCTTGTTTGTAAGTGGGAGCTGAAATATCATCAGACGGTCGTTGATGCCCTCTGGAAGCCAGGTAAGTTTACGAGCAAGATGAGTTTTGATAGCAAATCCCACACCTGCTTCTCGTTTTCCAGTGCTGCCTCGACCACTCCAGAAGAATGTATATCCACCACTATGCTCTGTCAATTGACCCTTGTCTGCCAGGCGTGTTTCACTGAGAGCTGCTATATCAACCTTGTAACGAGCTAGCTCCCGAGCAACCAATGCCATTCTTCTCTCTGGTCTGTCCGCCTTGGTATTATCCAGCAGAGTTCTCACATTCCATGTGCCAAGGTTGAGTACCATCATTTTCTTTTTCTTTATTTTGTGTCGACCGCTGTATGGGAAACCCGCCAGCTGCGGTAAGCTGGCCAGGTGAAATGAAGCAGACTATGTTTGAGGCCCCTTTTCTAGCCCCGTCCTCGATTGAGGTGAGCAGAGTGATCCTGAACAGGACTGCTCAGACACCCAGGAGGCTGCCGAACTCCACTGCTGCTTCGGTCCAGTAGAGAGCGACTATATGGCCTGGGCCACCTGCGTGCAGGTTCATGACTACAGCTTCCAGCGACTCCACACCTGCTGCTTTGCCACTCTCCCATTGTCACAGGACTTTTGGATGCGCAGTGGTTGAAGTCATGACTTGCGCTTGACTTGGATTAAAGTGAGGAGGAGTTGCGCAGTCATCAACCTCACTCTCTCACCCGTATCTATCGAGCCCCAGTGTCAAGAACTAGGCGAGACAACTGGAGATAGGTCAGGGTGCAGTGGATGGCCAGCAGTGTCCTATATGTGCCTCGCTGCGCCCTCTCAGCGCTCCACAACGCTGTGATGGAAATCGCTTGTCTGTCCGTTGAATCTTGGTTTTTTCCGCACAGTCTGCCAGTAACCCTTATAACTCCCTAACAAAAAAAATTTTGTTCCAAAATTGTGCTGATGTAAAGTAGACATGTGGGAAATGTTACTTATTAGGTATTTTGTGTGACATATCTCTGTGATTTAATTGCATAAAAATTCAAAGTTGGAAAATTGCGAAATTTTCAAAATTGTCGCCAAATTTCCATTTTTTTCACAAATAAACGCAGGTAATAGCAAAGAAATTTTACCACTATCATGAAGTACAATATGTCACAAGAAAATATTGTCAGAATCACCAGGATCAGTTGAAACGTTCCAGAGTTATAACCTCATAAATGGACAGTGGTCAGAATTGTAAAAATTGGCCCGGTCATTAACGTGCAAACCACCCTTCAGGGTAAAAGGGTTAATTATATTTCGAACTGTGGAAAGGACAACTTGAAAATGCATTGCTATCTTCTTTATAGCTTTCTCCTGCTTTGTGGACCTCCACCATTTTCATTTTCAGTTTGCTAGGCAGCTGCTTGGATGAACCCATGATTGATGTTTTTGGCACATGGTTAAAGTAGGCTGGATTTTTATAAACTTGGAAAATTTGCATCACCTGGCATTTCCTAATGATGATAGTGAACAAGCCATAACCCTAACAGGCTAATTAAAATCTGAAACTTTGGTCAAAGTTATCTAAGCACACAAGTCTCCAAAAGTGCCCAAACTTTTGCACTGGCACTTCTTATTTTTTGTAATTTTAAAAATATAAAAGATGAAAATATATATTTTTCCTCTAAAATACAAAGGAAATGTGTCATCTTTAACTTTAGGCCTTTTAGAGATCATTTAATCATCAACTTGCTTAACTGTTCACAATAGCAGTAATTTTGACCATTCTGAAAATCTGTGGTAAATTTCTCCTTATAAATGACAGGTTAAGGTTTTAACAGCTATTGAATAATATGAATTCTAAATTTCCATGAAAGAATGATCCAAGTAGTAACAATTGTCACTACTGTTCATCCCACAGGGACATGTATGTTGTGAAGGCCATCAATATGTCTTCACTCCTCTTAAATCCAAGAAAACAGATGGATTCTTACTAGGGATGAGTGAACGTGCTCAGTGATACTCGGTTATCACTCGAGTATCACTGTGCTCAGATGTACTCTTTACTCGACGAGTAATGGGTGGTGCTCTGTGTAAAACCCAAAACTCGGCCCAACATTTTTGGCATCTGTTACACAGCCAATAAGCATGTGGGGATTGCCTGCAGGTCACTGTAATGCCGTGGCCATCTTGGTTGCGGCATTACTGTGATTTACTGGCTGTGTGACATCATCAGGGGTTATAAAAGAACACCGGCTCAGCACACTGATGTCACTGCACAGCTCTATGACACTTCGTATTGGAGGGAGAGAGCATTTGTCTAGGCCTACAGTATGTGAGCACAGTATAATGAATCAAAGGCTGGTAGTCTTGATACTGGTGCTGACACTGAGCAATCATACTAGCAGCCATTCTAATGACTGATTGTTTGCTGTATTGCTGTTTTATCACATTCAGTGTGCATTTAGCCTCAGGCAAATGAGAGAATTGCAGGAGCAGGGAGAGTGTCAGAATCCAGTCTGTAGACAGGGATTAGGTTTCATGCTGTGACTGTACATAAATAAAGATAGGGGTCCTCTACTGTTCTTAGGGCTAGGACACTAACTATCCTTGCTTCCAAAGGTGGCCCTAACGTTGAGGAGGTTTGGGCCACCAACCTTACTGTTCTCTGTTGTGAATTCTGTTGTCGGGCTCCCTCCTGTGGTCATGAATGGTACTTTGGCTGGTTCTGTCCATGGACTTCCTCTGGTGGGTGTTTCTGAGTTTCACAGGTGACTATGTTAATTCGTTAGCTGCTGCTCTATTTAACTCCTCTTAGATCTTTGCTCTATGCCACCTGTCAATGTTCCAATATTGGTCTAGTTCACTCCTGGATCGTTCTTGTGACCTGTCTTCCCGTCAGAAGCTAAGTAACAGCTTGTATTTCTTTGGTTTTCTATTTTTCTGTCCAGCTTGCTATTTAATTTGTTGTCTTGCTTGCTGGAAGCTCTGGGACGCAGAGGGAGCGCCTCTGCACCGTGAGTCGGTGCGGAGGGTCTTTTTGCGTCCTCTGCGTGGTCTTTTTGTAGGTTTTTGTGCTGACCGCAAAGTAACCTTTCCTATCCTCGGTCTGTTCAGTAAGTCGGGCCTCACTTTGCTAAATCTATTTAATCTCTGTGTTTGTATTTTCATCTTTACTCACAGTCATTATATGTGGGGGGCTGCCTTTTCCTTTGGGGAATTTCTCTGAGGCAAGATAGGCTTTATTTTTCTATCTTCAGGGCTAGCTAGTTTCTTAGGCTGTGCCGAGTTGCATAGAGAGCGTTAGGCGCAATCCACGGCTATTTCTAGTGTGTTTGATAGGTTTAGGGATTGCGGTCAGCAGAGTTCCCACGTCCCAGAGCTCGTCCTTATTATCAGTAACTATCAGGTCATTCCGTGCGCTCTTAACCATCAGGTCCATTATTGTCCTGACCACCAGGTCATAACAGTTCTCCTGTTATACCCTAAGCTGTCCTCCTCTCCCTCCCCCAGGAGAGCAGGAGGCCTGAGACCATAATGCTAGTTTATAAACACATAAAATAGGAATAGCAAAAATAAACTAACATTAAAAAACACTCACCCAAAGGTAGAGAGGTATATAGGGGAGGGTAGGAATGTGCAAACCAAATGGGAATGTGACATTGAGGAAAGCATACACTCAAAAACATGATGCAACAATCTCCAGCAGCAACAACGACCTCCAACTCTGCACACCAACTCCAAGGAGCTAGGAAGTAAAGCTTTCACTGGCAAGGAAGAGAACACCTGGCCAAATTTTATAGAAAAGGAAATGACCAGGTCAGAAACAGCAGTCAGAAGGAGCTGAAAGATTCCAATGAGCATAGAAAAAGTTGTTAACTTCTTCAGCACTAAAGGAAGTGAAATCCAAACACACAGGCTAAATGGAAGATCTGCGATTCACAATACGTAGTGATCTTAGGGCTGTGCAGTCTGTTGGCAAACATAAAGCTGCAGCTTTTTTTGGGGTGGTGAAAAATTTAACGTATTTTGATCCATCAAGTATTACGTGATTTGTATTACTTTTTTGTGCTATATAACACTCAAAAAATCGTAAAAATGTTTCCCTGGGTTAAATTTCATACTCGTACACTATTCTGTATTCTGGATTCATTTTTTTTTATCTATATATATAATTGTCTAAGTGTTTTTCCGTCTGTCTGTCTGTCTGTCTGTCCTGGAAATCCCGCATCTCTGATTGGTCGAGGCCGCCAGGCCTCGACCAATCAGCAACGGGCACAGCGACGAAGATGTCATAAAGGATGTAGAAATCCCACGTTTCTGATTCAGCGACGGGCATAGTATCGACGTAGATGTCATTAATGGTTGCCATGGCGACGATGATGTCATAAAGGTTGCCTCGACCAATCAGCGACGGGCACAGTCTGCCGCAATTTCTGGAATCATCATTGTCCATATACTACGGGGACATGCATATTCTAGAATACCCGATGCGTTAGAATCGGGCCACAATCTAGTATATACAGTGGGGCAAAAAAGTATTTAGTCAGTCAGCAATAGTGCAAGTTCCACCACTTAAAAAGATGAGAGGCGTCTGTAATTTACATCATAGGTAGACCTCAACTATGGGAGACAAACTGAGAAAAAAAAATCCAGAAAATCACATTGTCTGTTTTTTTAACATTTTATTTGCACATTATGGTGGAAAATAAGTATTTGGTCAGAAACAAACAATCCAGATTTCTGGCTCTCACAGACCTGTAACTTCTTCTTTAAGAGTCTCCTCTTTCCTCCACTCATTACCTGTAGTAATGGCACCTGTTTAAACTTGTTATCAGTATAAAAAGACACCTGTGCACACCCTCAAACAGTCTGACTCCAAACTCCACTATGGTGAAGACCAAAGAGCTGTCAAAGGACACCAGAAACAAAATTGTGGCCCTGCACCAGGCTGGGAAGACTGAATCTGCAATAGCCAACCAGCTTGGAGTGAAGAAATCAACAGTGGGAGCAATAATTAGAAAATGGAAGACATACAAGACCACTGATAATCTCCCTCGATCTGGGGCTCCACGCAAAATCCCACCCCGTGGGGTCAGAATGATCACAAGAACGGTGAGCAAAAATCCCAGAACCACGCGGGGGGACCTAGTGAATGAACTCCAGAGAGCTGGGACCAATGTAACAAGGCCTACCATAAGTAACACACTACGCCACCATGGACTCAGATCCTGCAGTGCCAGACGTGTCCCACTGCTTAAGCCAGTACATGTCCGGGCCCGTCTGAAGTTTGCTAGAGAGCATTTGGATGATCCAGAGTAGTTTTGGGAGAATTTCCTATGGTCTGATGAAACCAAACTGGAACTGTTTCGTAGAAACACAACTTGTTGTGTTTGGAGGAAAAAGATTACTGAGTTGCATCCATCAAACACCATACCTACTGTAAAGCATGGTGGTGAAAACATCATGCTTTGGGGCTGTTTCTCTGCAAAGGGGCCAGGATGACTGATCCGGGTACATGAAAGAATGAATGGGGCCATGTATCGTGAGATTTTGAGTGCAAACCTCCTTCCATCAGCAAGGGCATTGAAGATGAAACGTGGCTGGGTCTTTCAACATGACAATGATCCAAAGCACATCGCCAGGGCAACGAAGGAGTGGCTTCGTAAGAAGCATTTCAAGGTCCTGGAGTGGCCTAGCCAGTCTCCAGATCTCAACCCTATAGAAAACCTTTGGAGGGAGTTGAAAGTCCGTGTTGCCAAGCGAAAAGCCAAAAACATCACTGCTCTAGAGGAGATCTGCATGGAGGAATGGGCCAACATACCAACAACAGTGTGTGGCAACCTTGTGAAGACTTACAGAAAACGTTTGACCTCTGTCATTGCCAACAAAGGATATATTACAAAGTATTGAGATGAAATTTTGTTTCTGACCAAATACTTCTTTTCCACCATAATATGCAAATAAATTGCTAAAAAAACAGACAATGTGATTTTCTGGATTTTTTTTTCTCAGTTTGTCTCCCATAGTTGAGGTCTACCTATGATGTAAATTACAGACGCCTCTCATCTTTTTAAGTGGTGGAACTTGCACTATTGCTGACTGACTAAATACTTTTTTGCCCCACTGTATATAATTGTTCAGAAAGACAAAAAATGTGGCACCCACCCTCCAAGTAAAGCGTTCCTTTATTTCATGTATTAAAAGATGCAGCGAGAAAATAGTAGGATACTTCATGAGACGACGCTTCAACTGGTCCTGTGATTAGGGGGAAGTGATGAGGAATCCATTTAAATGTAAAAGACCCAGTGAACGAAGTCACAACTTAGTGAACAAAGCCTGCCCGCATACACATACAATACAGACCAAAAGTTTGGACACACCTTCTCATTTAAAGATTTTTCTGTATTTTCATGACTATGAAAATTGTAAATTCACACTGAAGGCATCAAAACTATGAATTCACACACGTGGAATTGTATACTTAACAAAAAAGTGTGAAACAACTGAAATTATGTCTTATATTCTAGGTTCTTCAGAGTAGTCACCTTTTGCTTTGATGACTGCTTTGCACAGTCACCGGAAATCGTCTTCCAACAATCTTGAAGTTTTAGGCTGTTTGCACACGTTGCAGATTTGTCGCGTTTTAGTCACATTTTTTTCCGTGTGGATTTGTGACAAAACCTGAAGCCAAACCGGATGCCAGCAAAGTGAATGAATACTTGAAGTGTCATGCACACATTAGGTATTTTGACTTGACGATTTGGTGCAGAAAATAATCTGCAGCATGTCAATTCTTTGTGTGCTTTTTCCCTGTGTTTTTCACCATCTACTTCACTCAAATCTATCAAAAATGCACCAAAAACGCACATTTTTGCAGCTATGTTTTTCCTGCTAATAGATCCAGAAATGGAGCAGAAATTTTACTCAACTTTTACATATTACTGAGTAGATTTCGTTGCTATATGAGCCTCAAAAAACTTGTTTAAAATTTTAGGCTGTATGCACACATTGCAGATTTTGTGCGCTTCTTTCGTGTTTTTTCTGCGCAAGTTTGTGACAAAGCCTGAAGCAAAGCCTGATGTCAGCAAAATGTATGAGAAACCTAAAGTGTCAAGTACAAGTTGAGTATTTTTGAATTTCACATCTGCAGCATGTCAATTCTGTTTCATTTTTGCCCTGCATTTTTCACCATTGACTTCACTCAAATCAATTAAAAACGCAGCAAAAATTTGCATTTTTGCAGCTACTATTTTCCTGCCAAGAGATGCAGAAATGGTGCCGAAATTTGACTCAATGTGTGCAGATTCCCTTATTGGCATTGTATTGCTCACCCATAGAATATTCCGTGCTTTGGAGTACATTTCGTTGTTATATAACCCTCAAAGTGCATAACCTTTATAAGTCTAGGAGTACCAATACATGACAATGTGAACAGAATATGTGTGAGGCCCTCCTTTATGTTTAATGCAGGGTGTGGCTGAGTCCCTAATTTTTGGCAGTCCTTGTTTCCTTCATAAATTACAGTGAAATTTCCTATCTTTTAATTAAAAAAATTAATTTTGTATTTTTCAAAATCCTGTTAAAATTTAGCCTTATATACAAGTCATTATACAGGAAAAAACGTTATTTAACATTTTTCCCTGTGAAATGCATTTTATCGTTGGTTATTATGTGCTCCATGGACAATGCTACCAGGAGTGCATCTTGTGAGATATATGCATGCCTTGAACAGTCATTTAGGGTGAATATATCTGCGATCGATATCACCATGTTACATGTTTGGAAGCCCAGATAATTTATCTAAATGTGCAGCTTGCAACACTCATGAGCATTGCAAACCTGGTGAGGAGTTTGGAACTCACTGATCATGCTCTGGCTGGGGCCAGTGATAAGGAGTAGTGATGGGCAGTCCAGCTCTTTTTGGTGATCTGGCTCTCATGGCTCCGCTCACCAAAAAGAGCTGGCTCTATTTGGACCCTAAATGGATCTCTATTAAATATGTGTTCATAATATGAACACATATTTATGCTGCCGATAATGCAAACAAACTCCGCCCACCTACTGCAGAAACCCCGCCCACTTTCTATTAGACAATTAAATTGATGAATGGGCCAGGTGGGCGGAGTTACATCTGTCGAACCCCGGAATTTTATGCCCAGTGAGAGCCAGTCAGAGAATTCAGTGGCTCTCACTGGGGTGCAGGCTACGATCATTCGCAGCAGGGAGCCGGCTCTTTGTACCAGATCAGTCACGAATGACCCATCACTAATATGGAGGAGGGTGGAGGTGGGGATGATCAGGACCTAAAAGTAGGTAGCTGAGTAACAGTTAGAAGTAGTGGTAGGGGGGAAACTGCCATTGAGCCCAGTTCTGATCTGGCACAACTCAGTAAATATGCTTGTTGGCTGATATTAGGAATGCAAGCCCAGGACTGGGATTACTGCAGAAGGACGTTGCTCCTAGCAAGCAGGAAAACAACTACTGTAGGAAGGAGGGAAATAGGAGTGCAGCAAAGGTCAGACAGATGTTGGCGGTAGGAGACTATAATTAGGAGGACAGAACATGCCCCATGTTTAAGGATATACTACTGGAATCCTGTAGAAAACTTACACCATGTAGTAACAAAATGTCCAGGAATAAAAATAAACCTTTATGGATAAATAAGAAAGTACAAAGTTCAATAAGACAACAAACTTGAAGGTCGAAAATACAGAAATAGCATTTCAGTAGTAAAAAAATCTCAATTTCAGTAATAAAGATTTCAGTAATAAAGATCTAAATTTAAAAAAAATAAAAATAAAACAAGGTGGCAAAGTTATCTACAGAGAAACAAATCGCCAGGGAGATTAAAATAAATCCCGGAAATTTTATAAATGCATCAATGCAAATAAGAAAAAAAAACAGATGGTATCGGTCCCTTAAAAGGCGATAATAACATCTTTATTTTATATCCGACAAAGAAAAGTCTAAAATTTTAAACAGACACATTTCATCTGTGTTCACCAATGAACTGACTGTTCCAAGGATCATTCAACAAGGCAAAAATCAAAGTTCACCACCTGATATAACTAGTTTAACCCAAGAAGAAGTACGCCTGCGTCTGAGCAAATTAAACATTAACAATTCCCCCTGCCCAGATGGCATTCATCCACGGATATTGAGGGAATTGATGTCACGACCCAACTTGGGTCGGTCCAGCAGACAGTATAACACACACATCGGGATGGAAAAAGAGAGAGGAAGGCCCTAACAATAGAGAACGAGGGATGGGGCACCTCCTATACAGCCTATGCCTATCCCTAAGCTCCTCTAATGCCTTATGTGGGTCCACCTCCCCGCCGTCACGTGCCTAGTCCATAGCTGTCACATCGTTAAACCCTGGCTAGTTTACAGGCCGGCAAGGATGCTAGCCTCACCACTGCTGATGATGTAAACACTGGAGAAGTGACAAGCCCGAGACAGATAAAGAGAGAAACAACAAAAACTTAGCTCGTGCAGTGGCTGTAAGCTCCTTACAGCTGAGGATATGGAAGCAGGACCTCAAGCAGCTGATACCCTGCTTACACCAGAGAGCTCCTTACTCCAAAACTGGTCTTCAGGGGCAAACTCTATTACCAACAGTCAGCTGATGTGTCATGTGACTATTTAAAGGTTGGTGGGAGTGGTCACCACTCACATCAACTAACCAGCAATGCAACAGCTGCCAGCAAGGAAGCTGACATTAACCCTTGCTGGCCTGCAAAGGAAAAACTATATTTAAATTGTAGCGGAACCAAAGCTGCCATAAATCCAAAAATGTATAGTGACAATTGAGCTCAGTAATTGGCAGACCGCTATATCTCATCTTCTTAAACTCTGTTGCAACAGGGTTAGTGCCAGAGGATTTGATAATGGCTGATGTAGTACCGATATTTAAGAAAGGTAAGAAGGAGGGTACAGGCAACTACTGTCCGGTAAGTCTGACATCAGTAGTGTGCAAATTTTTGAGGGCATTAGAAGAGATGACCTGTAGAAATATATTGTAGAGAATAATATAATAACTGACAACAATCACAGATTCATGAAAGATATGTCAAATCTAACCAACATGCAGATGGCTAAGGAATTGGCTAAAAGACAGGAAACAAAGAGTTGTCATAAATGGTACGTTCTTTAAATGGGATATAGTCAGCAGTAGAGTAGCGCAGGGATCTGTGCTAGGACCGATTCTTTTTAACCTTTTTATTAATGACCTTGTGGATGAGATTGACAGTAAAGTGTCAGTCTTTGCTGATAACACCAAACTATTTAAAGCAGGAACACATAAGCCATGCGCACATTGAACAAGCCTGTAGGGACATGTTCACACCACCAAGAGACTGAAAACACAAAAAAAGCTCAGTAAAACCAAAAAATACTCTGTTGCAAAAAAATCACAATAAACAGCAAGTGCTAGTAAAAAGATGGAAAAACACAGGGTATTTGGTTGATACGTTTCTTTGCAAAAAAATGTACATTAAGCCGTTCTTCCAAACGTCAAGGTATACCCGTATTAGAGCAGTCTTAACTAATGTATGTAATCCCTATCTGATGTATTTTAAGACCTGGTCATATGTATACTACCTGTATGAGCAGAATTCAGAAAGGTAATTTCCAATGTGGACAGGCTGCATGGAATGGCTCTTGTGCGCATGGCTCACAAGGAGGGGTGGAGAACTCCCTAGTTTTGTAGAAACAAGAAAACAATTATTTAAAGCAGGAACACATGAGCCATGCGCACAGTGAACAAGCCTGTAGGGACATGTTCACACCACCAAGAGATTGAAAACACAAAAAAGCACAGTAAAACCAAAAAATACTCTGTTGCAAAAAAATCACAGTAAACAGCAAGTGCTAGTGAAAAGATGGAAAAACACAGGGTATTTGGTTGATACATTTTTTTTGCAAAAAATGTATATTAAGCCACTCTACCAAACGTCAAGGTATACCCGTAACCTTGACACCAAACCATGTAGGATATTAAAATCTGACCTTAACATTACAATATTGCAAAGCGATCAGGATAAAATGTGTGAATGGGCAAACACTTGGCAAATGAGGTTTAATGTAGATAAATGTAGAGTAATATACCTAGGATGGAGTAATCTACATATACATTAAATAGGAGTTTACTCGGGAACAAAAAACATGAGAGGGACCTAGGTATTCTGGTTGCAAGAAAGCTGGTTGCAAGAAAACTCCTGTCAAGCAGGAGTTTTAAAAAAAGGGCTGCATGATTTTCCAACAACACATAACATTGTGTGTTATAGATAATTTAGTGACAATATGTACAATTGATGGAAGAAAGTTGAAGTTGATGAACCTAGGTCTTTTTTCAACCTATGTAACTATGTAATTGTTCCTGTTTGGTAAGGTTGGTTGCAACCCACCTACTCTGTAGGCTCTACTTTGTCTTGTTTGATAAAGAAGATGTTAAATGAGCCTCAGCATTTCATTATTGTGTCTTTGTCTTAGAGTGTTTGGTTGAACTGTCACTACAGCAATAATATGTAGCAAAAACATAGCCCTTTTTATTTAATCAAACCATACAAAATCCTTAAGAAGACATAAAATGGCTAGAAAAATCCATACTTGAAAACTTTTTGGCCACCCTGCCAGTGTACTGATGTTACTATCCCTGAGCTATGAAGTGCACATTTTCTGGTGACTATCATCTCAATTTGTAGAAAGAGGAATACTAAAATTGCCTATTTAATTTCTACCTGATCTAAAAAGCTTTTATTTATTCTGACAGTTATAACAGAAGTAAATATAGTTTTGAACATACTTGCATCTCAATCTCAATCTGTGCATGAGACGCTGGAAGCAGCCATTTTCCTGAAACCCACAGCTGGGAAATGAAATGTCAGAGCAGGAACTCCGCTGCTCTTTACCAACATTTTCTTCAAGCCCAGGGCTGGACAGCACTGGAACACCCTCCTCCCAGCCGTGGCCTGCATCATCACCTTACTCCTACTGCTGGCTTTCTGCAGCAGCGACCTTGCCTCCTGTGACCTCGCTCCAATGCTGTCCCCCCGGTAAGCTACCGAAAATTCAGACTACAAGACGGACCACCATTTTATTAAAAAACATTTTTTTCCTATTTTCCTCTCCAAAATTTTGGGTGCATCTTATGGTCCACAAAATACGGTAGATTTTAATGTGTAAAAGCAGCAAAACGTGAAATATATATATATATATATATATATATATATATATAAATGTGGAATAAAGCTGTCTTAGCACTTTTACCACATGGTGAGCGGGATAAATAAAACCTAAATCTATTCCTGAATTGCAGGTTTTTGTTCATTCTGTCACCCAAAAATTGGAATACAAAGCGATCAAAAAATGTTATGTACCCGAAAATGGAATCAATAAAAACTTTAAGTTGTCCCACAAAAAATAAGCCCTCACAGGACTCTGTCAGCAGAAATATTGAAAAATTACAGCTCTAAAAACATAGAGATGCAAAAACTTTTTGCAAAAAAAGCGTCTTTTAGTGTGTGATTGGAGCCAAACATAAAAACCTATATAAATCTGATATTTCTGTAATCGCACCAACCCAAGAACTTATATTGTACCACACGAGGAATGGCATAAAAAATAAACAAAACCAATTCTTCACCTGCTGTTGATTTGTTTGTTCTGCATCCCAAAGATCACAGTAAGGTTCTGCTTGCAGTTATCATGCACTTTGTGCTGAGTGCTTACACCGGGATTTCCATGTAAATCTCTGAAATGCGTGATTCTGTCAGAACCCCTAGTGGAAGATTCCCTATAATGAGGGAGAAGGAGCAACTGTGGATGTTGTCTGGCCTGTGATCCGGCGGTTTCCATCTTTTTAAGCCTGCATAAAAGTGCGGTCGATAAGTTTTCTGCACTTCTGAAAAGAAGGACACCGCTGAACAGAAGTCAGCCGGAGTCCAGAGTAACTCTGCTGCCTCATTGTGATGATTGGATCCATCAGGTGTTTCATCTGAATCACATCGTTTGGAGATTTGGGCTGGAGTCACACTACCATAGAATACGGACGAGTGCTCTGCGAGAAAACATCGCATAGCACTTGGACCACTGTTAATCTATGGGGCACCTCACATCACCATATTTTTTCTCAAGCATATTCGAAGTGCGTGTAAAATCGCAGCATGCTGCAATTGTACGTGTATATCGTTAGAGATTTGCCAATGCAAGCCTATGGGTGCAAGAAAAACTCAAGCACCACACGGACTATTCATCTAGCTTGTGACAAATACGCACACATTTTCGTCATTTCAGCCCATTGAGCCATTAAATTCAATGAGGAAAAGCAGTGAGAAATATAAAGCCATACGCATGTCATACGGATACATAGGTGCGAGAAAATCGCATCATCGCATTGCAAACACATTATACACGGACGACCATACGGAGAACACTTGTGCCACTCCCGCCGATTTTCTGTACATTTAGTGTGACACCGGCCTTAGATGAAAACCCCGATGCAAGTGCTCAGCATATAGCTAAGGATAAAAGTTATCCAGAATGTTATGTAAAATGTTCCCAATAAAACTCCAGCTCACGTGCAAAAAAATTAAGTCCTCACTCAGGTCTGTCATCTGCTACTGGAAATATATGGGGCTTCTACATTACTGGTAGCACAAAGTCTCTGGAAAAGCACTATAGCTCAGTGCCCCCAAAAGAAATCAAACAAATTTTGCTTACAAAATCCACATGCCCCCTCACTTCTGAGCCCCAGTGTGCATAAAACATATTAAGCGTCCAAATATTTTTCAGTTCTGTAGTGATGAAAGCCCACTTAATTTATCGGTGCATGTCTCAAGAAGCACAAGCTGGGCATAATGTACTGGGTACTACAACGTTCTGGGCACTGTAACGTGGACGATACAATAGCAGATTTGCAATTTTCACTTAATATGATTCATTGCTGCTCATTTCTGGAAAATACTCATGGAGTCAAAATCATCACTATACACGAAGATAAATTCTTCGAGGGATTCTGCTCTTCTGGCACTTAGGGGCTCTGTATATGGAGTCCGCAAACTATTCTAGAAAAATCTGTCAAATAGCATGCCTTCTCACCCGAGACTCGCCGTGTGACTAATCAGTATAGTGCAGCCAAGTATGGGCTATTACCACTTTCCGCAGAAATTGTGTGACAAATTTTGGTGCCACATTTACCCATTTCTCCTTCTGAAAATTTAAACTCTGAGGCTAAAACAACATTTTGTGGTAAAAATGAAACTATTTTTTCTTCACTAACAAATTATATAAAATTCTGTGACTCACCCATAATGTCAATATGATCACTGCACCCTTATATGAATTCATTGAGAGGTATATTTTGTAAAATGAGGTCATTTATGGAGGGGTTCTACTGTTCTGGCACCTCAAGGGACTTTCCAGTGGGTCATGGCACCTGCAAACCATTATATCAAAATTTGGGGGCTAAAACAACATTTTAGTGGAAAAAATTTAATTATTCTTTCTTCACCAGCAAATTCTGATCTCCAATATGGAGCTTTTTCACTTTTGAGCTCAAACATACAGTATTTTTGTCTACATATGAAGTATTGGCACACTCAGGGGAAATTATGTAACAACTTGGACTGTTCATTTTCCCCTATTACCCATTTTGTAAATTAAAAAGTTAAAGCCAATGCAACATTTTTGTGTCAAAACTGGTAACTTTCCATTGACAGCCCAATGTTATGCAATTCCGTGTATCACTTGATGTTTAAAAATGCTCACTACACCCATAGATGAATTCCTCAAGAGGTGTAATTTCCAAAATCGAGTCACTTCTGGGGGGTTTTGGCTGTTTTGGCAAGTCAGGGGCTTTTTACATTTCAATTGGTGCTCCTTCCCTTCCATATGCCCAAACATTATTTTTCCACCACATATGGGGTATTGATGTACTCAGAAAAAATTGCAAAAAAAATTGTAAAATTCATTTTCTTTTGTTACCCTAAAAATAAAAATGAAAGCCAAAATGACAAATTTGGGGCTGAAACAACATTTTGTGAGAAAAATGTATTTTTCTATTTTTACGGCTCAAGGTTATAAAATTCTGTGAAGCACCTGTTGGTTCAAGATGCACACCACACCTTTGAATAAATTCCTTGGTGGGTGCACTTTAAAAATGGGGTCACTTGTTAGGTTTTCCATTATTTATGCTCTTCAAACATAGCATCCTCTATCTATTCCAGGCAATTTTGGATCCAAAAGTCAAATGATGCTCTTTCCTTCCCTATCCTGTCATGCGCCCAAACAGTAGTTTTCCACTACATATGGAGTATTGATGTACTTAGCAGAAATTGCACAACAATGTGTAAGGTCCATTTCCTCTTGTGGAAATTAAAACTATGGGGGAAAAGAACACTTTTTTGAGGATAATTTTTTTCTAAAACAATTTCTTGAGAGGAGTAGTTTCCAAAACGGGGTCACTTGGGGATTTCCACTGTTTAGGCACACCAGGAGCACTTCAAACACGATATGGCATCCTCTATTGATTCCAGCCAATTTTAAGTTCCAAAAGTCAAATTGTGTCCCTTCACTTCTAAGCCCAAGCAGTAGTTTTCCCCCACATATGGGGTATCCTCCAATTCAGGAGAAATTGCACAATATATTTTGGTATCCATTTTCTCCTGTTACCCTTGCAAAAATGCAAAATTTGGTGCTAAATCAACACTTTTGTGGGAAAAATGTGATTTCCGCTCAAACTTAGAAAATTCTGTGAAGCAACTAGGTGCTCATTATTAGTGTTGAGCGATACCGTCCGATATTTGAAAGTATCGGTATCGGATGGTATCGGCCGATATCCGAAAAATATCGGATATCGCCGATACCGATATCCGATACCAATACAAGTCAATGGGACACAAATATCGGAAGGTATCCGTAATGGTTCCCAGGGTCTGAAGGAGAGGAAACTCTCCTTCAGGCCCTGGGATCCATATTAATGTGTAAAATAAAGAATAAAAATAAAAAATATTGATATACTTACCCTCGGACGGGCCCTGGTTGTCACCACTGCAATCGCCATGCTTTTCTTCCTAAGAATGAGCGCTTTAATGACCTTCGATGACGTCGCGGCTTGTGATTGGTCGCTGAGCGGTCATGTGACCGCTCACGCGACCAATCACAAGCCGCGACGTCATCGAAGGTACTTAACGCGCTCATTCTTAGGAATGAGTGCATTAATAACCTTCGATGACGTCGCGGCTTGTGATTGGTCGCGTGAGCGGTCACATGACCGCTCAGCGACCAATCACAAGCCGCGACGTCATCGAAGGTACTTAACAAGCTCATTCATAGGAAGGAAAACATGGCGATTGCAGCGGTGAGAACCAGGGCCCGTCCGAGGGTAAGTATATCAATATTTTTTTATTTTTATTCTTTATTTTGCACATTAATCTAAATCCCGATACCGATTCCCGATATCACAAAAATATCGGAACTCGGTATCGGAATTCCGATACCGCAAATATCGGCCGATACCCGATACTTGCGGTATCGGAATGCTCAACACTACTCATTATACCACCTAGATAAGTTTGTTGAGTGGTGTAGTTTCCAAAATGGGGTCAATTGTGGGTGTTTCTACTGTATAGGCACATTAGGGGTCCGCTATCGATTTTAGCCAATTTTGCATTCCTGAAGTCAAATGTTGCTCCTTCCCTTCCGAGCCCTGCCATGTGCCCAAACAGTAGTTTTCCACCACATTTTTGGTATCGGCATACTCAGGATAAATTGCACAGCAATTTGCATGATTCATTTTCTCCTGTTACCCTTGTGAAAATGCTAAATTTTGAGCTAAGGCAACATTTTTGAGGAAAAAGTAAAATTTTCATTTTTTTTTCTTCTACATTGCTTTAATTTCTGTGAAGCACTCAAAGAGTTAATAAATTTCTTGAATATTGTTTTGAGCACTTGGAGGGGTGCAGTTTCTAAAAAAAGTCTCATTTTTGTGTATTTTCTGTCGTAAAGGCTTCTTAAAGTCACTTCAAATGTGATGCGATCCCTGCAAAAAATGGTTTTGTAAATTTTGTTGGAAAAATGAGAAATTGCTGATAAACTTTTAACCCTTCTAACTTCTTAACCCAAAAATATTGTTTTTCAAAAATAATGCTGATGTAAAGTAGCATGTGTTAAATGTTATTTATTAACTATTTTGTGTGACATAATTATCTGGTTTAAGGGCATAAAAATTAAAACTTTGGAAATTGTGAGATTTTTCTGAAAAGTTTCACCAAAATTCCAATAGTTTCACAAATAAACGCAAAAACATTTGAGCTAAGTTTACCACTAACATAAAGCACAACGTGTCACCAAACTACGAACTTAGAATAACTGGGATATGTTGAAGCATTCAAGAGTTATTACCTCATAATGTGAGAATGGTCAGAATTGTAAAAATTGGCCTGGTCAGGAA
Source organism: Ranitomeya imitator (assembly GCF_032444005.1). Lineage (NCBI taxonomy): Eukaryota > Metazoa > Chordata > Amphibia > Anura > Dendrobatidae > Ranitomeya > Ranitomeya imitator. The sequence goes on along the minus strand of NC_091282.1, from coordinate 464,332,640 downwards.
GGTGAAAACAAGCTATAGGTTGAAGGGGTTTAATATGTCTAATAAATGGTAATTTACCTTGTGATTAGTGCTTGATACATCTTTTCTACATAACACACTTGTAATAGGCAAAATAAAGAAAAGCACATATAATATTTTTAAAGCTTTTAACATTTGTGGTTTATGCCAAAATCTCAAAAGAATTGTGAAATAAAATTAGTAAAACATTTCAGTGAAAGAATGTAAAATTCTGAAAATGTAAAATTTTGTAAAAATAGAATAGAAAAATCAAAGGATTTAAATGCCTCACATAACATTCAACACCACATGTTTACTACTAATATTTATAAAATCAGTTCTTTTTACCATTTATGACTTTCTTTCTCTTAAATGGACACTATCATTTTACCAACCTTTCAACAGTACAAGCAAATATGAGAAACTATGTAATATATGTTATCACAGAAATATGCTTCTTTTTCTGATTATGGGCCATATCTTCTCCTACCCCCTGCCTTCTGAGCTAATTATTCCCCTTAAAAATTCTGCTTAAAATAAATCTGTCAGCAAGTTTTTGCTACTATATCTGAGATCAAAACAACAAAAAAAAAGAGTCGTTGGTATACGTGCAATGCATAGGTGTGCATTCACACTGGCCACTTAACAAGCATAACATAAGGTAAAAAACAAAATGAGCAAATACCCTGTAGTAAGTTAATAAATAGTAATTGTATATTTAAATAACATAGAGTACTTAGTTAACATTGTTTTGATAAAAAAAAGTTAAAGACATCTCACCACGTTAAGGTGTATTCTAATCGGGACAGTACCTTTCTCTTGTAGTTCACCTATGTATCAGCATATGTAAAACTAGGAAAGGGCAGAGTAGGACCTGGGTCATGACTGTTCAGACACCTGGGTAGTGTTTACTTTTTTTTTTTTTACCAAAACAATGTTAACTAAGTACTCTATGTTATTTACTTACTACGTTATACAGTTGCATGTAAAAGTTTGGGCACCCTTGGTGAAAATTATTGTTATTTTCAACAGTTTAGCAAAATGAAGATGAAATGATCTCTAAAATAGCTAAAGTTAAAGATGACATACTTCCCTTTTATTTTAGACAATATGTGTATATATATATATATGTATATACATATATACCGTATTTTTCGGACTACAAGACGCACTTTTTCCCCCCCAAAAAAGGGGGGAAAATGGGGGGTGCGTCTAATAGTCGCAATGCAGGCTTACCGTGGCGGCAGAGGTGCTGTGGCAGAGGTGCGGCGGCAGAGGTGCGGCGGCAGAGGAGGCGCAGTAAGCGGGGTCCCTTTCTCCGGTGAGGTGATGCAGCAGCCCGGTATGCAGCAGAGCCGGGTGAATCCTGTTGTTATCGGTGGTGGTGGCCATTTTCCTGAGGCCGCGCGTGCGCAGATGGAGCGCTCTGCTTCCCGGGGTTTCAGGAAAATGGCCGCCGCGATCTCCATCTGCGCACGCGCAGCCTCCCGCGGCCATTTTCCTGAAGCCCCGGGAAGCAGAGCGCTTCATCTGCACATGCGCGGCCTCAGGAAGATGGCCGTGCCCACCGATAACAACAGGATTCACCCGGCTCTGCTGCTTACCGGGCTGCTGCATCACCATACCGGGGAAATGGACCCCGCTTACTGCGCCTCCTCTGCAGCTGCACCTCTGCCACCGCACCTCTGCCAACGCACCTCTGCCGCCACGGTAAGCCTGCATTGCCTGCACGGTAAGCCTGGGACCCCTCTCACTCCATGCCTCTCACTGCACCTCCTGATCCCAGCACCTCCTGATCCCAGCACCTCCTGATCCCAGCACCTCCTGATCCCAGCACCTCCTCATCCCAGCACCTCCTCATCCCAGCACCTCCTCATCCCAGCACCTCCTGATCCCAGCACCTTCTCATCCCAGCATCACCCCACCTCTGCCGACACCTTGCCTCCTGTGACCCTGCCCTGCCACCCCTCAGGTAAGATACTGTAAATTCGGACAATAAGACGGACCCCCATCTTATAAAAAATCTTTTTTTCTGCAATTTTCACCCCAAATTTGGGGTGCGTCTTATGGTCCGGTGCGTCTTATAGTCCGAAAAATACGGCATATATATATATATACATATATATATATATATATATATATATATATATACAGTTCAGACAAATTTTGGACACACCTTCTCATTTAAAGATTTTTCTGTATTTTCATGACTATGAAAATTGTACATTCACACTGAAGGCATCAAAACTATGAATTAACACGTGCAATTATACAGTATACTTAACTAAAAAGTGCGAAACAAATGAAATTATGTCTTATATTCTAGGTTCTTCAAAGTAGCCACCTTTTGCTTTGATGACTGCTTTGCACACTCTTGGCATGGTCTTCCAACAATCTTGAAGGAGTTCCCAGAGATGCTTAGCAATTGTTGGCCCTTTTACCTCCACTCTGTGGTCCAGCTCACCCCAAGCTGAAGTGCAGCTGCCTAGCACTCTGAAAATGAAAACGATAGAGGCCCACAAAGCAGGAGAAGACTATAAGTACATACCAAAGTGTTTTCAAGTTGCACTTTTCTCAGTTTGAAGTATAATAAAGAAATGACAGTTAACAGGAAGAGTGGAGGTCAAGATAAGGTCTGGAAGACAAAGCAAAATTTCAGTGAGAGCTGCTTGTAGGATTCCGAGAGCGCCAACTCAAACCCCTGCATGACTGCAAAAGACATCCGGAAAGATTTAGCAGACTCTGGAGTTGTGGTACATTGCTCTAGTGTTCATATATTTACATAGTTATTAAGGTTGAAGGAAGACTTTAAGTCCATCTAGTTCAACCCATAGCCTAACCTAGCATGCCCTATAATGTTGATCCAGAGGAAGGCAAAAAAAAACCATGTGGCAAAGAGTAAGCTCCACATTGGGGAAAAAAATTCCTTCCTGACTCCACATACGGCAATCAGACTAATTCTCTGGATCAACGCCCTATCAAGGAATCTAGTGTATATATCCTGTAACATTATACTTTTCCAGAAAGGTATCCAGTCCCCTCTTAAATTTAAGTAACAAATCACTCATTACAACATCATACGGCAGAGAGTTCCATAGTCTCACTGCTCTTACAGTAAAGAATCCGTCTATGTTATTATGCTTAAACCTTCTTTCCTCTAGACGTAGATGATGCCCCCTTGCCCCTGTCTCAGGTCTATGATTAAAAAGATCATCAGAAAGGTCTTTGTACTGTCCCCTCATATATCCCCTCATATATTTATACATTACAATAAAATCACTCCTTAGTCTTCGTTTTTCCAAACTAAATAGCCCCAAGTGTAATAACCTATCTTGGTATTGCAGACCCCCCAGTCCTCTAATAACCTTGGTCGCTCTTCTCAGCACCCGCTCCAGTTCAGCTATGTCTTTCTTATACACCGGAGACCAGAACTGTACACAGTATTCTAAGTGTGGTCGAACTAGTGACTTGTATAGAGGTAAAATTATGTTCTCCTCATGAGCATCTATGCCTCTTTTAATGCATCCCATTATTTTATTTGCCTTAGTAGCAGCTGCCTGACACTGGCCACTGAATATGAGTGTGTCATCCACCCATACACTCAGGTCTTTTTCATTGACGGTTTTGCCCAGAGTTTTAGAATTAAGCACATAGTTATACATCTTATTACTTCTACCCAAGTGCATGACCTTATATTTATCCCCATTAAAGCTCATTTGCCATTTATCAGCCCAAGCTTCTAGTTTACATAAATCATCCTGTAATATAAACTTGTCCTCCCTTGTATTGATTACCCTGCAGAGTTTAGTGTAATCTGCAAATATTGAAATTCTACTCTGAATGCCCCTACAAGGTCATTAATAAATATGTTAAAAAGAAGAGGGCCCAATACTGACCCCTGTTGTACCCCACTGCTAACCGCGTCCCAGTCCGAGTGTGCTCCATTAATAACCACCCTTTGTTTCCTATCCCTGAGCTAGCTCTCAACCCACTTACGCATATTTTCCACTATCCCCATTATTCTCATTTTATGTATCAACCTTTTGTGTGGCACCGTATCAAAGGCTTTTGAAAAGTCCATATACACTACATCTACTGGGTTCCCTTGGTCCAATCCAGAACTTACCTCTTCATAGAAACTGATCAAATTAGTCTGACATGAACGGTCCCTAGTAAACCCGTGCTGATACTGGGTCATGAGGTTATTCCTCTTAAGATACTCCAGTATAGCATCCCTTAGAATGCCCTCCAGGATTTTACCCACAGAAGAGGTTAAGCTTACTGGCCTATAATTACTGATTTCAGTTTTTGTCCCCTTTTTGAATATTGGCACCACATTTGCTATACGCCAGTCCTGTGGTAGAGACCCTGTTATTACAGAGTGTTTAAAGATTAAAAATAATGGTCTATCAATGACTGTACTTAGTTCCTGCAGTACTCGAGGGTGTATCCCATCAGGGCCCGGAGATTTGTCAATTTTAGTGATTTTTAGACGCCGACGTACTTCCTGCTGGGTTAGGCAGGTGATATTAAATCATTTAGTCATTTTGTCTGCCATGGGATTTTCTTGTGTAAATACTGATGAAAAAAAGTCATTTAGCATATTGGCTTTTTCCTCATCCTCATCCACCATTTCACCCAGACTATTTTTAATGGGTTCAGAGACACCTGCGCAAAAATATCCTTTATGGAAAAGTCATTAGAAGAAAAGCTCTCACCATAAAACTCAGCATCAGATGTATGCAATAGAACATCTAAACAAGCATGGTGCATTTTGGAAACAAGTCCGATCTACAAATGGATAATAATTAGGGATGAGCGAACGTGCATGGTGATACTCGGTTATCACTTGAGTATCACATTCTCGGATGTGCTCGTTACTTGGCAAGCAATGGGTAGTGCTGAAGTTCAAACTTGAATTCTCACCTGGCATCTTTGGTGCCTGTTTCGCCGCCAATACGCATGTGGAGATTTCCTGTGAATCACTGTAATGCCGCAGCCATCTTGGCACACTGACACCATTGCACGGCACTTCTTATTGGAGGGAAATAATGCCTGTCTAGGCATAGTATAAGGAATCAGAGGCATGTTGTCTTGATACTAACAGTCTTTCTAAGGGCTAATCGTTTGCTATGCTGTTTGTATCACATGCTATCTGCATTTAGCCTAGGTAAGGATGTAGGTTCCAAGGAGCAGGGAGAACTGCTGAATATAATCAGTAGACAAGGATTAGGTCTGTGCAATCCATTGAAAAATATATATCTGCAGCTTTTTTGGGAGGGCTGAAAAAATGTAATATATTTTGATCCATCAAGTATTACATGCTTTGAGGTACTTTTTTCTGTTATATAACACACCCAAAAATCATTGAAACATTTTCCTGGGTTATGTTTCTCAGCCATACAGTGTTACATGGTCTGGGAACATTTCTATGATCCCTAAATCGGAAAAAAGCTTTTAAAACATTTGTGCACTTTGATTTCTCAGCCATACAGTGTTACATTGTCTGGGAACATTTCTATGATCCCTAAAACTGAAAAAAAGCTTTTAAAATTTTTGTAGGCCTCCATTTCTCAGCCAATCAGTCTGTGAACAGTTCTGTGATCTCTAAAACTTTTTATTTTATTTGTATGTCTTCTTCCATTTACATTAAACAGTAGAATGTTGTGCTTTAACAAAATCTCTATCTTGGTCTGATCTGTCCTTAAGACCCTCTAGGATGTGTCTGATCTTTCACACCACACTCACACACCACATGGCCAGTAAGGTAGTAAAATGTTAAAATTATATTTCCTGGTGAATGCTTTTTCCCCATTGAAAGCTATGCAAAAGTGCAACAATGCAGCAAAAACACTACGTGTGAACATAGCACAAGGTACGGATGAGCAACTTTTATTTCTCTTATTTATGTTGTCTTACATACAAGTCATTATGCAGTAAAGAATGATTCTTAAGATTCTTTCCAGGAAAATCCATTTTATCTTTGTTTTTGTATATTATATTGTCAGTCCGTAAAAGTGGCATAATACTCTAACAACATTGTTCAATGCACCGACCTGGGATCTGCAGATGCTTCCAGGGGTCTTTTCCATGCTGTTCCCATGCCATTTCAGCTCATTCCCTCAATTTGTGCAATTTTTAGACCCTCTCCAGGCCTTCGGAGGGGGGCCTCCGGAAAAATGTTCGAGTTTCCCATTGACTTCCATTATACTTGTTACTCAGGTCTAGCACCCAAGAATTACCATTTGCTCTACCTGAGTAACGAGCACCCAAGCATTTTAGTGCTCGCTCATCACTAGTCATAAGTCTAAAAAAAACTTGTTAAAAATTGAAAGGTATTATATTGCTTACCCATATGGCATTACATCATTTTGGGTACATTTCCTTGCTATACAAGCTTAAAAAAACTTGTTAAAAACTGTATCGGTATTATATTGCTCACCCATAGACTAGTCCATGGTCTGGAGTACATTTCATTGGTATATCACCCTCTAAACACTTATTCAAAAGTTATCAGTATTATATTGCTCATCCATAGGGTTTTATATATTCTTGGGTACATTTTGTTGCTAGATAAGCCTACAAAAACTTTTTTTAAATTTATTGGTATTATATTGCTTATCCATTGACTATTCCGTGGTCTGGGGTACATTTTGTTGGTATATAATCCTCAAAACCGTGTTTAAAAATGTACCAGTCTTATATTGCTCATCAATATGGTATTACATTTTTTTGGGTACATTTCATTGGTATATAATCGACAAGAAAATTGTTCAAAAATTTAGAATCTGTTCTCACGTTTGGTGCGTTTTTGCTTTGCTTTTCTGCCCAGATTTGTGAAAAAAACAGAAACAAAACCTGATTCCAGCAAAGTAGATGAGAAGCCTGTAGTGTCATGCACAAGTTGAGTATTTTTGACTTGCAGGTTTGGTGCAGAAAATAATCTGTGGCATGTCAATTCTCTGCATGTATATCACCATTGAGTTCATTCAAATATATCAAATGCAGGCAAAAATTCACCAAAAAGGTTGTTTTTGCAACTATGTTTTTCCTATCAAGAGATTTAGAAATGGTGCAGAAATGTGCACATGCCCTTATTGGTATTATATTGCTCACCCATAGACTATGGACAATGGACCCCATAGACTCTGTGGTTTGGAGTACATTTTGTTAGTATATAAGCCTCAAAAAACTTGTTAAAAAATGTATTGGTCTTGTATTGCTCACCCATAGACTATTCCGTGGTCTGGAGTGCATTTGCTTGGTATATAACCCCCAACAAAATTCGATAGCCTTTACGAGTCAAGAATTACCAATATATGACAATTTGAACAGAATGTGTATGAGGCACTCCTTTATGTCCAATACAGGGTGTATCTGAGTGCCTAATTTTTGGCAGTTCTTGCTTTCTTCATAAATTAAACAGAAATTTCCTTTTTTTAATTAAAAAATTCAATTTAGGTTTACTTAAATTTTATTTTTCTTAATTTCTTTTTTTTAATTGCCTTCTATACAAGTCACTATACAGGAAAAATGTTTCTTACCATTTTTTTTCCTGTAAAATGCAATTTATTGTCGGTTTGGAATGTTTTATTGTCACTCCTTAAAGTGGAGTAAATGTGTGACACCATTGTTCTTAGCTGCGATCTGGGAGTCAGAGATGCTTCCCCATGCTGTTCTCCTTCCATTCAGCACTTTTCCCATCCATTTAAACATTTTCACTGCCGCCCCGACTTCTAGGGATTGCTCGGTTTGCGTAACGAGCACCCAAGTATTTTAGTGCTCGCTCATTTCCAATAATGATCCTAAACACGTGTCAAAATTCACAATGGGCTACCTCAAAAGCTAAAGGTTTTACAATGGCCCTCACAGTCCCATGATCTGATCATTGAAAATCTGTGGCTAGACCTCAAAATAGCAGTGCATGCAAGACAACCCAGGAATCTCACAGAACTGGAAGAATTTTCCAATTAAGAATGTATGAAAATCTTTCAAACAAGAATTGAAAGACTCTTGTTGGGCTACAAAAGGTGTTTACAAGCTGTGATATTTCAAAAGGGGGTTCTACTAGGCACTAACCATGCAGGGTGCCCAAACGTTTGCATTATAGAGAAAAAGAAAATGACGAACGGCTTCACAGGAGCTCCAAGCTGGTGTTAGGGTTGGTTAAAATGGAAGATACGTTGCAGCTCCAGCAGGATTCCTCGCAAGAGGATCAAACAAGAAGGGACAAAACAATGGTCATAGAAGCGCATGCGAGACGGCGAGTTGATGTAAAATCTTCATTTATTAGTTTCCACAACATGTTTCAATGGAATAGCTCCGTCTTCCTCAGGTGAAGTTATAGGTAGAGTGGGGAAAGTACATAAAGGGAAGGCAGCCTATGAACAATCAGAAACAATTCCAAAGACCGCCCACATAGTTAAAAAGGCCAATCAAGGCTCCACTAAAGAAATGTAACAGGGATGATACAAAATAAAACACATAATTTAAATACAATCTAAAATTAAAAGACAAATAAGAACAGTGCATATAAAATATACACATAATTAATATATAAATAGCAGCATTCATATATTATGTTATTTTCTCAATAGTGAGGTTTAACCCTTTAGGGGCCAGTGTGCCAACCTTAAAAATCCAGAAACTCTCTTTTCTTATTAGATTATTATACCAGTCATCTGGAATCTGGTCGATAACTGCAAGTTTTAATGTATTACAATTCTTTTGATGCACTAAAGAAAAGTGTTTAGAAAGACTATGTAGCATGAACCCATTATGGATGTCTTGACGGTGCTTGTTGAGTCTAGCAGGAATCGTCTGTACCGTCCGACCAATATACTGCAAACCACAACCACACTCAGGCTATGTGCACACGTTCAGGATTTCTCGCAGAAAATTCCTGAGAATTCCGGACATTTTCTGCAAGAAATCTGCAAGAAAACTGCATGCGTTTTTGCCGCGATTTTGCCGCAGTTTCGATGCGTTTTTGCCGCGGTTTTGATGCGTTTTTGCCGCATTTTTTTCCAGACACTTCCCAATGCATTTTGGAGTGGGAAATACGCAAAAAAACTGAAAATTAATGAACATGCTGCGGTTTTTACCGCGATGCATTTTTTTCGCAGAAAAAAACGCATCATGTGCACAAAACATGCAGAATTCATTCTAAATGATGGGATGCTTATTGTATGTGTTTTTTTTGCGGTTTTTTTGCGGTTTTATAGCATTTCTATCGGGAAAAACCGCAAAAAAAACGCAAAAAAACGCAATGTGTGCACACAGCCTCAATTAAATAAATGACGTAGCAGGATTAAACTCAGGCATGTAGGAATTTTTCTTCGGACAGCCTCAGTCCCAAGAAAAAAACAGTCATGTTCACGGCCGCCTAGAATAAAATTGGTCTGAGTGCGATCTGATGTTTTGTTGGAACATATATTTTTGTTACTATGACTTTGTGCATGATGTCCCACAAGACCGACAGCTGGAACATGGCAGTGGCAACCCTGCATCTACTGCACATTTGGAAAAAGAGTCATTCAGACATCAGTGATTTTCTCGGACACGAAGATTGGTCTGAGTTTCATCAGTTTTTTTTTTTTTTAAGAATACGGTCAATGACAGTTTTTACCATCAGAGTTTTTTCTGAGCCTCATCAGTTTTTCTCAGATGAGTAACAAATAAAAATGAGAGTTTTCCTATCTTTTCTTTGATAACAGTCTATGAAAAAATGGACAGCACTCCGATAGCATCGAAGTGCTGTTCAATTTTTTCATGCATCCATAGACATGCATTGGCAATTTTGATCTGACGTTTGGATCAATATTGGACATGTATCCATAATTTTGTGCAGAACAAACTTGTTTCATGAAGAATCACGGACATGTGAACAATCCCATTTACTAGTATTGGTACGAGTGCTATCCGTGATAAAGATGGATAGCACTTGTACACAAAAAAGGACATGTGAATGAGCCCTGAGAGTTATCCCTTCAGTGCCGTGATCAAACACGATTGCATCAAGCCCCCTTGGAAAAGTGACAATCGTAGATTATCACTGGGACTAGCATTACCATTGACCATGGACGTAATAAATGTGAAAGCTAATATATATTTTTTAAAGTGTAAAGTTAAATTCACTATATAAGGAAAAAAAAGGAAATTAAATCAGCCTCGATATTGGATATAATTACCTATTTATAAAATATTTCACTACTATTTAACCCCTTCATGACCCAGCCTATTTTGACCTTAAAGACCTTGCAATTCTGACCAGTGTCTTTTTATGAGGTAATAACTCAGGAACGCTTCAACGGATCCTAGCGGTTCTGAGATTGTTTTTTCGTGACATATTGGGCTTCATGTTAGTGGTAAATTTAGGTCAATAAATTCTGCGTTCATTTGTGATAAAAACGGAAATTTGGCGAAAATTTTGAAAATTTCGCAATTTTCACATTTTGAATTTTTATTCTGTTAAACCAGAGAGTTATGTGACACAAAATAGTTAATAAATAACATTTCCCACATGTATACTTTACATCAGCACAATTTTGGAAACAATTTTTTTTTGCTAGGAAGTTATACGGGTTAAAATTTGACCAGCGATTTCTCAATTTTACAACGAAATTTACAAAACCATTTTTTTTAGGGACCACCTCACATTTGAAGTCAGTTTGAGGGGTCTATATGGCTGAAAATACCCAAAAGTGACACCATTCTAAAAGCTGCACCCCTGAAGGTACTCAAAACCACATTCAAGAAGTTTATTAACCCTTCAGGTGCTTCACAGCAGCAGAAGCAACATGGAAGGAAAAAATGAACATTTAACTTTTTAGTCACAAAAATTATCTTTTAGCAACAATTTTTTTATTTTCCCAATGGTAAAAGGAGAAATTGAACCACGAAAGTTGTTGTCCAATTTGTCCTGAGTACGCTGATACCTCATATGTGGGGGTAAACCACTGTTTGGGCGCACGGCAGGGCTTGGAAGGGAAGGAGCGCCATTTGAATTTTTGAATGAAAAATTGGCACCACTCTTTAGCGGACACCATGTCGCGTTTGGAGAGCCCCTGTGTGCCTAAAAATTGGAGCTCCCCCACAAGTGACCCCATTTTGGAAACTAGACGCCCCAAGGAACTTATCTAGATGCATAGTGAGCACTTTGAACCCCCAGGTGCTTCACAAATTAATCCGTAAAAATGAAAAAGTACTTTTTTTTCACAAAAAAATTCTTTTCGTCTCAATTTTTTCATTTTCACATGGGCGATAGGATGAAATGGATCATAAAATTTGTTGGGCAATTTCTCCCGAGTATGCCGATACCTCACATGTGGGGGTAAACCACTGTTTGGGCACATGGTAAGGCTCGGAAGGGAAGGAGCGCCATTTGACTTTTTGAATGAAAAATTATCTCCATCGTTAGCGGACACCATGTCGCGTTTGGAGAGACCCTGTGTGCCTAAACATTGGAGCTCCCCCACAAGTGATCCCATTTTGGAAACTAGACCCCCCAAGGAACTTATCTAGATGCATATTGAGCACTTTAAACCCCCAAGTGCTTCACAGAAGTTTATAACGCAGAGCCATGAAAATAAAAAATAATTTTTCTTTCCTCAAAAATGATTTTTTAGCCTGGAATTTCCTATTTTGCCAAGGGTAACAGGAGAAATTGGACCCCAAATGTTGTTGTCCAGTTTGTCCTGAGTACGCTGATACCCCATATGTGGGGGTAAACCACTGTTTGGGCACACGGAAGGGCTCGGAAGGGAAGGCACGCCATTTGGCTTTTTAAATGGAAAATTAGCTCCAATCATTAGCGGACACCATGTCACGTTTGGAGAGCCCCTGTGTGCCTAAACATTGGAGATCCCCCAGAAATGACCCCATTTTGGAAACTAGACCCCCAAAGGAACTAATCTAGATGTGTGGTGAGGACTTTGAACCCCCAAGTGCTTCACAGAAGTTTATAACGCAGGGCCATGAAAATTAAAAAAAAAATTATTTTCTCAAAAATGATCTTTTAGCCTGCAATTTTTTATTTTTCCAAGGGTAACAGGAGAAATTTGACCCCAAAAGTTGTTGTCCAGTTTCTCCTGAGTACGCTGATACCCCATATGTGGGGGTAAACCACTGTTTGGGCACATGCCGGGGCTCGGAAGTGAAGTAGTGACGTTTTGAAATGCAGACTTTGATGGAATGCTCTGTGGGCTTCACGTTGCGTTTGCAGAGCCCCTGATGTGGTTTAACAGTAGAATCCCCCCACAAGTGACCCCATTTTGGAAACTAGACTCCGAAAGGAACTTATCTAGATGTGTGGTGAGCACTTTGAACCCCTAAGTGCTTCACAGGCGTTTATAATGCAGAGCCGTGAAAATAATAAATACGTTTTCTTTCCTCAAAAATAATTATTTAGCCCAGAATTTTTTAATTTTCCCAAGGGTAACAGGAGAAATTTGACCCCCATATTTGTTGTCCAGTTTCTCCTGAGTACGGTGATACCCCATATGTGGGGGTAAACTACTGTTTGGGCACATGCCGGGGCTCGGAATTGAAGTAGTGACGTTTTGAAATGCAGACTTTGATGGAATGCTCTGCAGGCGTCACGTTGCGTTTGCAGAGCCCCTGGTGTGCCTAAACAGTAGAAACCCCCCACAAGTGACCCCATTTTAGAAACTAGACCCCCCCCAAGGAACTTATCTAGATATGTGGTGAGCACTTTGAACCCCCAAGTGCTTCACAGACGTTTACAACGCAGAGCCGTGAAAATAAAAAATCATTTTTCTTTCCTCAAAAATGATGTTTTAGCAAGCATTTTTTTATTTTCACAAGGGTAACAGGAGAAATTGGACCCCAGTAATTGTTGCGCAGTTTATCCTGAGTATGCTGGTACCCCATATGTGGGGGTAAACCACTGTTTGGGCACACGTCGGGGCTCGGAATTGAGGGAGCACCATTTGACTTTTTGAATACGAGATTGGCTGGAATCAATGGTGGCGCCATGTTGCGTTTGGAGACCCCTGATGTGCCTAGACAGTGGTAACCCCTCAATTTTACCTCCAACACTAACCCCAACACACCCCTAACTCTAATCCCAACTGTAGCCATAACCCTAATCACAACCCTAACCACAACCCTAATTCCAACCCTAACCCTAAGGCTATGTGCCCACGTTGCAGATTCGTGTGAGATTTTTCAGCATCATTTTTGAAAAATTCGCGGGTAAAAGGCACTGCGTTTTACCTGCGGATTTACCGTGGATTTCCAGTGTTTTTTGTGCGGATTTCACCTGTGGATTCCTATTGAGGAACAGGTGTAAAACGCTGCGGAATACGCACAAAGAATTGACATGCTGCGGAAAATACAACGCAGCGTTTCCGCGCGGTATTTTCCGCACCATGGGCACAGCTGATTTGGTTTTCCATAGGTTTACATGGTACTGTAAACCTGATGGAACACTGCTGCAAATCCGCAGCGGCAAATCCGCTGCGGATCCGCAGCCAAATCCGCACCGTGTGCACATAGCCTAATTCTAAAGGTATGTGCACACGCTGCGGAAAACGCTGCGGATCCGCAGCAGTTTCCCATGAGTTTACAGTTCAATGTAAACCTATGGGAAACAAAAATCGCTGTACACATGCTGCGGAAAAACTTTACGGAAACGCAGCGGTTTACATTCCGCAGCATGTCACTTCTTTGTGCGGATTCCGCAGCGGTTTTACAACTGCTCAAATAGAAAATCGCAGTTGTAAAACCGCAGTGAAATGCGCAGAAAAAACGCGGTAAATCTGCCATAAATCCGCAGCGGTTTAGCACTGCGGATTTATCAAATCCGCAGCGGAAAAATCCGCAGAGGACCAGAATACGTGTGCACATACCGAAACCCTAACCCTAACCCTAGCCCTAACCCTAGCCCTAGCCCTAACCCTAGCCCTAACCCTAACCCTACCCCTAACCCTACCCCTAACCCTACCCCTAACCCTAGCCCTAACCCTAACCCTAGCCCTAGCCCTAACCCTAACCATATTCTAACATTAGTGGAAAAAAAAAATCTTTATTTTTTTATTGTCCCTACCTATGGGGGTGACAAAGGGGGGGGGGTCATTTATTATTTTTTATTTTGATCACTGAGATATAATCTATCTCAGTGATCAAAATGCACTTTGGAACGAATCTGCCAGCTGGCAGATTCGGCGGGCGCACTGCGCATGCGCCCGCCATTTTGGAAGATGGTGGCACCCAGGGAGAAGACGGACGTACCCCGGCAGGATCGGTAAGTATGATGGGGTGGGGGGAGCACGGGGGGGGGGCATCAGAGCATGGGGGGATCGGAGCGCGGGAGGGGTGGAACAGAGCACGGGGGGGTGGAACGGAGCACGGGGGGGTGGAATGGAGCACAGGGGGGGTGGATCGGAGTGCAGGGGGGTGATTGGAGCACGGGGAGGGTGACTGGAGCACGGGGGGAGCAGACAAGAGCACGGGGGGAGCGGAGCACAGGACGGAGGGGAGCCGGAGCAGTGTACCGGACAGATCGGAGGGCTGAGGGGGCGATCGGTGGGGTGGGGGCACATTAGTGCATCGGCCATGGCCGGATTGTAATGTTTCACCAGTTATAATAGGTGAAATATTACAAATCGCTCTGATTGGCAGTTTCACTTTCAACAGCCAATCAGAGCGATCGTAGCCACGGGGGGGTGAAGCCACCCCCCCTGGGCTAAACTACCACTCCCCCTGTCCCTGCAGATCGGGTGAAATGGGAGTTAACCCTTTCACCCAATCTGCAGGGACGCGATCTTTCCATGACGCCACATAGGCGTCATGGGTCGGATTGGCACCGACTTTCATGACGCCTATGTGGCGTCATGGATCGGGAAGGGGTTAATATTATTTATTTAACATCTACTGGTTTAAAATACAATTATTTTGTCCAATTTTCTAATTCCTGTTATGTTGTCAAAATAAAATTGAACCACTGAAAAGGTTTTTCAGGTTTATTTCAAGTATAAAGAAGCACACATGTTTTACTTATGCCTTAAAACATTCTGCTTCCACCTTAATTGTGAATGTACTGTATGTTGCATGGGGATGCTAAACTCCTGCCAAATATCTATCAGGGAGTGATTTATGACATGTGATATGCTGTTCAGCTCAAATGGGAACTGTTTAGCTGAAATATGAGAAAGGATAGGCCTTATGCGTTCAAAGCCACGATGACAAGTTTCTGTTTGGCTTACCGAGAGAACATACCGTACAAAGGTGCCACATTTTACAATCAGAGGGAAAACACAGGCATTCTAAACTAAACAATTTAGAACAAAAGTTTTCTTTCAGAAGTATTTTTCCTTTTGTTTACATGTGTGAGCGCTGCCTGAGATTTATATGAAATCAGATACAACAGAAATTGTGTTTTACTCTTAACATTTAATAATTTTGTAAATTACCAGCACACATTAACTGTTATTAAGGACAAAACAATGTGTTTTCTTACTAGCAACCGGGTTAAGAACATGTACATTTCTAAAGTACAATGGATTAAAATTTGAGAGTCCTCAGTGGTTGATGCCTTTTAATGGCTAACTGAAAAGATGGAAATAAATTGCAAGCTTTCGAGATTACTTACGTCTCTACATCAGCCATTGAATAGCATAAAATCTGAAGAGTCACATAGTTATGCACAAGAGGACACAGAAATAATGCAATAGACAAGTGACATGAAGCAGAACTATCAATATGGGAGAGGGAGAGACAACAGTGGCTGTAAATATTGGAACATTTGCTAGATAAGGAGTGTGAAAGTTTCATTGTCCATTGATTGAGGTCTGGTCCATTTCTTAGTTCATATAGAAAGACATAAATCCATGTGAATACAAATTTCAAAAAACTGACCATCTCATCAAAACATAAACTTAGTGTGAACAGGTGCTAACCTAAAGTCATCAACTCATATACACTAAAACAAAAAAGGAAGCACACTGTGGCACCATAGCATGCAAATATGAAAATTGAATTGCATTATTGCAGTAGAAATATGAAAAATTGAGAAAGTTTATTGCATAAATTGGCCAATTCATGTGCAATTTGAAGACACGATAAGGCGTTTCTCATATTCAGGACCTAGCAATGCCATTCATCTCTTAGAATAAAGTCTTCATCTGCATGGGAACCTAATATTAGTCCTCTCTTAGACTGAAATCTATCTCTCTGTGGAGGGGAAGTGGTCCTGCTGTGATTAAAAACACCTGTGGCTAAAAGGCGGAGTGCTCAGTCAGAAAACTGAACATCACACTTAGTTTATGTTTGGATGTGACAGTCAGGCTTTTGAAATTTGTATTTATTAGCCTTCTGACTGAGCACTCATATTTAAAATGCAGTAATGCAATTCAATTTTCATATTTCATATTTGCTATGGCACCACAGAGTGCTACCTTTTATGTTTGAATAAATCCATGTGACACATTCATTCTTGCACTGAGTGTGTCAAAGGTTGTCATAAGTTTTTACTCCCAGGCTCTTCTGTTTTTCTGAGATTTGAAGTTACCTTTTAATACAAGTAAAATTATTTTTACTCTTATTGTGTGGTGATGAGAATTCATCCTTGCTCTAAGTTTTTGCTCTGTCTCTCCTACATATAGACCCCCAGCTGGACATTTGGTACAAATAATTAAGTATACCACATTTGATGTGATGCAGCTGAAAGTACTTGGGATCTTGTAGTCCTGATGTGAGTTGGAGATCTTTATTTTGTCCGTGGCCATTATAAATGGACAGGTTTAGATTTTTTCTGGTTGCAGGGAAAGGTTCCTGTAGCTGTTGGAGAGGACAGGGAGATTCTGATAATTGTGCTTCCTAGATTTGAGGGTTGCCTAAAACAGAGAAGTGGGGGATCTGGAAATATAGATTGTAATCGGGCATCTTTTTTTAATAAAGGTTGTAGTTTCTGTGCTGTTTCCCTTAACAACTTCAGATTTGGATTGTAGGTGACTACTAGAGGCACCCGGTTGCTTTCTTGTTTTGTTTTGTAATATAGATGACTCCTTGTTATTCTGGTGGCTCTTGCAATCTGGTTTCAAGTGTTCTTGGATGGTAGCCCTGGTTCAAAAAGGTTTTTCTGAGGCTACCAAGGTGTTTGTGTCTGTCTATTGAAACATATACAATTGTATCTGATGGCTTGGTGGTAGACAATATAATTTTTTGTGTCTTTTGAATGGAAGCTGTCCATTTTAAGGTATGTTGGATGGTCAATTGGTTTTATGGTACAGGGACATCTTTATTTTATTGTTCTGTGGCTTAAAAATGGTGTCTAAAAAGTTAATTTCAGTACAGTAGTAGTTGAATGGTAAGTTGATGGTGGGATGAAATTGATTGAACTGTTCATGGAACATCTTACTCTTTAGCTGTTGCTCAGACTCCTTCCAGATGATTAAAATATCATCAATGTAACAGTAGTAGGCTAGATGCCTGATGGGACAAGAGGACAAGAATTAA
The DNA here is from genome assembly GCF_032444005.1 of Ranitomeya imitator. NCBI lineage: Eukaryota > Metazoa > Chordata > Amphibia > Anura > Dendrobatidae > Ranitomeya > Ranitomeya imitator. The sequence continues at coordinate 464,315,165 of NC_091282.1, read as the reverse complement.
CTTTGAAGCTTGGCCATTGAAATATTTGCCTACTGTGGAAACATTTTACTTCCCATTGCTGTACCAGTCTCCTGTAGACATACTGTATGTTTTTAACAAATTCAAAGTAGTCGTGGATGAAAATTAATTTTGTAAGCTTCTCCAGGGAATCAGCATCAATTCCTGAATTTTCCATGAAGACATTGCAGGCATTTAATCCATTTTGGCATGGGATATTAGAGTACAAAGATTCCACATCCATGGTGGCCAGGATGATTTCTTCAGGAAGAGGACCTATTGCTATTAGTTTATTAAATGAGTCAGTTGTGTCCTGAATGTAAGAGTATGCTAGCATAAATAAAACCCCTAACTAATTAAGATTTAACTTTTATTAAATACCTTTAAAAACGGGACAGGCAACAAATCCAAGTACAACACCATACACAAAGGGCACTCTACAAAACCATATAACAATAGATACAACCTGGTCTATGTACCTGCCTATTTGAGGAGGTTGGCACCCTATACAGATACAAACACGAGACTGGTGCCTCCACACCACGGCGGCTCTCCCTGTTCTCCTATTGAGCCCTAACAATAAGTGCCCACCATTGCACTTTCACAACCAAAAAAATAGTACCCAATAGTAAAGATCAGAAATGACACACAATGTACAGTACAGATCAAAAGTTTGGACACACCTTCTCATTTAAAGATTTTTCTGCATTTTCAAGACTATGAAAATTGTAAATTCACACTGAAGGCATTAAAACTATAAATTAACAAAAAAGTGTGAAACAACTGAAAATATGTCTTATATTCTAGGTTCTTAAAAGTAACCACCTTTTGCTTTGATGACTGCTTTGCACACTCTTGGCATTCTCTTGATGAGCTTCAAGAGGTATTCACCGGGAATGGTCTTCCAACAATCTTGAAGGAGTTCCCAGAGATGCTTAGCACTTGTTGGCCCTTTTGCCTTCACTCTGCGGTCCAGCTCACCCCAAACCATCTCGAATGGGTTCAGGTCTGGTGACTGTGGAGGCCAGGTTATCTGGCGTAGCACCCCATCACTCTCCTTTTTGGTCAAATAGCCCTTACACCACCTGGAGGTGCGTTTGGGGTCATTGCCCTGTTGAAAAATAAATTATGGTCCAACTAAACGCAAACCGGAAGGAATAGCATGCCGCTGTAACATGCTGGTTCAGTATGCCTTCAATCTTGAATAAAACCCCAACAGTGTCACCAGCTAAGCACCCCCACACCATCACACCTCATCCTCCATGCTTCATGGTGGGAACCAGGCATGTAGAGTCCATCCGTTCACTTTTCTGCATCGCACAAAGACACGGAGGTTGGAACCAAAGATCTCAAATTTGGACTCATCAGACCAAAGCACATATTTCCACTGGTCTAATGTCCATTCCTTGTGTTTTTTAGCCCAAGCAAGTCTCTTCTGCTTGTTGCCTGTCCATAGCAGTGGTTATTTAGCAGCTATTTTACCATGAAGGCCTGCTGCACAAAGTCTCCTCTTAACTGTTGTTGTAGAGATGTGTCTGCTGCTAGAACTCTGTCGCATTGACCTGGTCTCTAATCTGAGCTGCTGTTAACCTGCGATTTCTGAGGCTGGTGACTCGGATAAACTTATCCTCAGAAGTAGAGGTGACTCTTGGTCTTCCTTTCCTGGGGTGGTCCTCATTTGAGCCAGTTTCTTTGTAGCACTTGATGGTTTTTGCAACTGCACTTGGGGACACTTTGAAAGTTTTCCCAATTTTTTGGACTGACTGACGTTCATTTCTTAAAGTAATGATGGCTACTCATTTTTCTTTACTTAGCTGCTTTTTTCTTTCCATAATACAAATTCTAGCAGTCTATTCATTAGGACTATCAGCTGTGTATCCACCAGACTTCTGCTCAACACAACTGATGGTCCCAACCCCATTTAAAGGCAAGAAATCCCACTTATTAAACCAGACAGGGCACACCTATGAAGTGAAAACCATTTCCGGTGATTAGCTCTTGAAGCTCATCAAGAGAATGCCAAGAGCGTGCAAAGCAGTCATCAAAGCAAAAGGTGGCTACTTTGAAGAACCTAGAATATAAGACATATTTTCAGTTGTTTCACACTTTTTGTTAAGTATACAATTCCACTTGTGTTAATTCATAGTTTTGATGCCTTCAGTGTGAATTTACAATTTTCATAGTCATGAAAATACAGAAAAATCTTTAAATGAGAAGGTGTGTCCAAACTTTTGGTCTGTACTGTATATCAATTTAACTCTTTGTGTGTAACACAGACCAGGAATAGGGAGTAAAGTGCTTGATTTGATGAAGATATAATAAAATAATATAAATTTCAATCCAGAATACCCCTCGCACTAGAACTGCACCTCCACTACTCCCTACCTACCAGCGGAGGTTGGCACCCTACTTGTCAGCGGAAATGGTGCCCCTGCTCCACGGTGGCTAGCCCTAGAGAGCCCTGCTATCCTCCAGGCCTATAAGATTTATTACAAACTTGGAGCGGTCTCTTTGCTCTCTTTATAAGACATCAATGTAAGTCATAATACCAGATTATAATAGGAATAAATAACAGAGGGGTACTCATCCAAACATAGATGTATAGGAATCTCTATGCGTTTCATCTGACGGCTCCTCATGAGGTTAGATGTCCAGATATTGCATGGTGGCCAAGTAAACCCACTGTGTTTTATAATGTGGGCTTTGTGAGACTCCACCCCCTGAATAAATTACCCATCCAAAAATCCAGGGTATAGACACCATAAGAGAAATGTCCTATGCCAAAAGTCTGGACTAAATTGCCCAAGACTACTGCAACATGGCGATTATCGTACTCACCACATGCACAAGTTTCAGCTTGAGGCTGCGACAGTGTGCGTTCCAGCTTGGGGCGCATGGAGGAATATTCCATCATTCATTCACCCTCGTGCACTTCCATGACTCTGATATCGGAACTGACCGTATGCGAAGGACTGCGCTTGCGCCTGATGATTTTGCGTTCCATGCTGTGAAACGCATCGAACTGTGCATGCGTTGAGCATATCTGTTATGATCCGGTGACCTTGGAGCAGCATGAAAACTTTCACTGGAGTAGGTGGTAACTATACTGACCGCAAATCCTAATCTAAACCACGCAACTAGAAGTAGCCGTGGGGTGTACCTAACAAGCCCTAGACACCTTGTCACAGCCGGAGGACTAAATACTAGGGTTGAGCGAAACGGGTCATTCATTTTCATAAGTCGCCGACTTTTGGCAAAGTCGGGTTTCATGAAACCCGACCCGATTCCTGTGTGGGGTCGGCCATGCGGTACGCGACTTTCACGCCAAAGTCGCGTTTCAATGACACGAAAAGCACCATTTCTCAGCCAATGAAGGTGGATGCAGAGTGTGGGCAGCGTGATGACATAGGTCTCAGTCCCCACCATCTTAGAGAAGGGCATTGCAGTGATTGGCTTGCTTTCTGCGGTGTCACAGGGGCTATAAAGGGGCGTTCCCGCCGACCGCCATCTTACTGCTGCTGATCTGAGCATAGGGAGAGGTTGCTGCCACTTCGTCAGAAGCAGGGATAGCGTTAGGCAGGGTCCATTAACCCCCAAACCACTTGTGCTGTAGCGATTTCCACTGTCCAACACCACCTTTTGTTTGCAGGGACAGTGGAGGCTACATTTTTTTTCCTCAGCGCTGTAGCTCATTGGGCTGCCCTAGAAGGCTCCCTGATAGCTGCATTGCTGTTTGTACACTGCTGTGCAAACCAACTGCTTTTTTCAAAGCACAAATCCTGTTGCTCATTCCTTTCTGCACAGCTTTCTTGTTTGTTTGTCCACACTTTTGACTTTTTTGTGCAGCAGTCCACTCCTTGTTATTGCTGCCTGCCATACATTGCTGAGATTACTGCAGGGAGATAGTAATTGTAGGACAGTCCCTTTTTTTTTTGTTTCGTTATATCTCTTCAAGCCACTTTCTGCCACAGAAAATATACTCTAATACAGTGGCCCAGATTTATTCACTAGTCTCCCTGAAGGAAAAAAAAAAAAGGTGCAGATCAAAATTGGCAAATCTGTATCAGTGGCAGTCCTGTGTGTGGCATCTGTGTCTCATTTTCTGGCACAGAAAGCATACAGTCTAACAGTGGGCCTGATTTCTTGCCAATTCTCCCATAAATAAAAAGAAATAGTGGGAGATTAAGATTGGCAATTTTGCCTCAGTGCCAGTGCTGCGTGTGGCATCTGTCTCAAATTGTGTGCCACATTAAACCTAGTGTGTAATACTGGGCCAGATTTCTTTTAAATTCTCCCTGAAAAAAATAGTGGGAGATTAAGATTAGCATTTCTGCTTCAGTGCCACTCCTGTGTGTGCCACCTGTCTCAAATTGTGTGCCACATTAAACCTAGTGTGTAATACTGGGCCAAATTCCTTTTAAATTCTCCCTGAAAAAAAAAGTAGTGGGAGATTAAGATTGGCATTTCTGCCTCATTGCCAGTGCTGTGTGTGCCACCTGTCTCAAATTTTGCGCCACATTAAACCTAGTGTGTAATACTGGGCCAGATTTCTTTTAAATTCTCCCTGAAAAAAAAAAATAGTGGGAGATTAAGATTGGCATTTCTGCCTCATTCTAGTGCTGTGTGTGCCACCTGTCTCAAATTTTAGCCACATTAAACCTAGTGTGTAATACTGGGACAGATTTCTTTTCAATTCTCCCTGAAAAAAAAAAAGTGGGAGATTAAGATTGGCATTTCTGCTTCGGTGCCAGTCCTGTGTGTGCCACCTGTCTCTAATTTTGTGCCACAGAAAACCTAGTGTGTAACACTGGGCCAGATTTCTTTTAAATTCTCCCTGGAAAAAAACAAATAGTGGGAGATTAAGATTGGCAATTCTGCCTCAGTGCCAGTGCTGTGTGTGGCATCTGTCTCTAATTTTGTGCCACAGAACATATACTGTATAAGAGTGGGCCACATTTCTTCAATATTGTCCCAGAAAAAATAAAAAGGGTGAGATTTTAATTGTTAGTGTCTGCATCAGCGTCAGTCCTGTTAGTGGCATATCTGTCTGCCACTGAAGCTGTGTACTGTTATACATTGGGCCTGATTTTCCCTGCAGTCTCACCCACCTATAAAGGGATATGTAAATCCAACAGAAGTTTGAGTTCACCTTGTAACTGGTTTTACAGTAACAAATACCGTTAGTTTGGTTACGTTTTTCAAACAATGAGGAAGTCTGGTGGAAGAGGTCGTGGCCGTGGGCGGTCATTGCCAGCTGGTAATGATGGTAGTGGTGGTGGAGCATCAGGTGATCTTGGGAAAAGCAATATAGCACCTAAGTCTCGAGTTGTTGAGCCAGGTTCGTCGTCTGGCTACACAAGGCCTCAAACGCTCCCTTTTCTGGGAGTAGGAAAACCGCTTTTAAAGCCGGAGCAGCAAGAACAAGATTTGGCTTTCCTTGCTGACTCAGCCTCTAGCTCTTTCGCCTCCTCTTCTGAAACTGCTAAATGTAAAAGCAGCGCATCGTTAGTGGATGTTCACGGTCAGGGACAAGTCGATTTCTTGTCTTCTTCACCAAGAACAACAGAGAAGGATGCGTCAGGTGACACAACGGGTTACTCCATGGAGCTCTTTACACATACCGTTCGTTGCTTAGAAAGTGAAACAGTTAACAGGCCATGCCCATAACAAGTTGAATCGGACATGGAGTGCACAGAAGCACAGCCACAGCCAGATTACTATGCTGTTCCTTTGACTCAGACCAGAACATTGCCCTCGCAGTGTACTGATCCAGAATCAGACCCTGATGAGACTATGGTGCCCCGTCACGAACGCTATACCACCGGCTTACACGGTGACACAGACGAAGTTGCACACGAGATAGAAGAGGAGGTCATAGATGACCCAGTTGTTGACCCCGCTGGCAGCCATTGGGGGAACAGGGTGCAGGCGGCAGTAGCTCTGAAGCGGAGGAGGACCAGCCGCAGAAGACATCAACATCGCAACAGGTTCCATCTGCCAGGCCCGTATCTGGCCAAAAACACGTGGCAAAACCAAAACCAGTTGTAGGACAGCGTGGCCATCCGGTTAAAGAAGCTCAGTCTGCAATGCCTGAAAAGGTATCCGATAGTAGAAAGAGTGCAGTCTGGCATTTTTTTAAACAACATCCAAATGATCAGCGCAAAGTCATCTGTCAAAAATGTTCAACTACCTTAAGCAGAGAAAAATGTAGCAAAACAACACACCTTCATATCCAATAATGAGATCCCTTCATGAACAAATATAGGTGCACCAATCGAGGACTTATGAAGACACTGGATCAAAAATTGTAAATATATAAATCATAAACTTTATTACAAAAGATTAAAAGTACATATAAACCATATGACAAACTGGTGAGGCTGGTAATCCAGCTGACCCACAGTGTATATAATCTAAAGAGACCCACTACCAGTAAGCGTGGGCCTAAATAGTAAGTCACTATATATGTAATAGGTAACAACTAAGAATCATATATACCTGTAGACATGATGGAGCCCAGGGGAGAGGAGTCATACAGACTAGGCACACCTCGACGCGCGTTTCGCTGCAGGAGCAGCTTCGTCAGGAGGATTATATACACTGTGGGTCAGCTGGATTACCAGCATAATCTAGGAGCCATTTACACATGGTATATCTATATATGGTAATCATCTTATATATGGTATGGGTAGGGGAGTCCTATTGTTCTAGAGCTTCTGCTATGACCCTGTACTTGTTGTCTGTACGCCTCACCAGTTTGTCATATGGTTTACATTTACTTTTAATCTTTTGTAATAAAGTTTATGTTTTTTTTATATTTACAATTTTTGATCCAGTGTCTTCATAAGTCCTCGATTGGTGTACCTTAAGCAGAGGTCAGAATCTTAAAAGTCTAAATACAAGTTGCATGCATAGACATTTAACCACTATGCATTTGCAAGCCTGGACTCACTACCAAACGTCCCTTAAGGTTGTAGCACCCTTGGCCAATGAAGCTAGTCAGCAACGCTACATCCCTTCCCTCACTGTAAGCCCACCATTTCCCGCACCACCTGCAGTAAATGTGCAGATTTCGTCGCCAGGCCAAATCAGTCAGGGAATCACCAGTTTCGTAGTAGGAAACACTGCATGTAGGGCACCAGCAAGAATACCATCTCCAACCCTCTCTCAGTCTGCCATGTCCACCGGCACCCCCGCTAGTTCCACCATCTGTAGCTCTCCAGTCCAGCTCACCCTACATGAGACTCTCGTTAGGAAAAGGAAGTACTCATTCTCGCATCCGCGTACACAGGGTTTGAACGCCCACATTGCTAGACTAATCTCATTAGAGACGATGCCCTACTGGTTAGTTGAAAGCGAAGCTTTCAAAGCCCTGATGGACTACGCTGAACCACGCTACGAGCTACCCAGTCGACACTTCTTTTCGAGAAAAGCCATCCCAGCCCTCCACCAGCATGTAAAAGACCGCGTCGTCCATGCACTCAGGCAATCTGTGAGTACAAAGGTGCACCTGACAACAGATGCATGGACCAGTAGGCATGGCCAGGGATGTTACGTGTCCATCACGGCACACTGGGTTAATGTGGTGGATGCAAGGTCCACAGGGGACAGCAATATTGGGACAGTTCTACCTAGCCCACGGTCTAGGAAACAGTTGGCTGTAGGCGTTTGCCCCCCTCCTCCTCCTCCTCGTCCTCCTGCAGAAGCAAGAGCTCGTCCACAGACCGCAGTCGCACAAGCACTCCATCCGCAGCTGCCACTGTTGCACACGAGGTGTCCCATTATGGGACAGCTAGTGGCAAGCGTCAGCAGGCTGTATTGGCAATGAAGTGTTTGGGCGACAACAGACACACCGTGGAAGTTCTGTCCGAGTTCTTGCAGAAGGAAACTCTGTCATGGCTGGGCACTGTACATCTTGAGGCAGGCAAGGTAGTGAGTGATAACGGAAGGAATTTTATGGCTGCCATAGCACTTTCACAACTGAAACACATTCCTTGCCTGGCTCACACCTTAAACCTGGTGGTGCAGTGCTTCCTGAAAAGTTATCCGGGGTTACCCGACCTGCTCCTCCAAGTGCGCAGACTTTGCTCGCATATCCGCCGTTCGCCCGTGCACTTCAGCCGTATGCAGAACCATCAGCGGTCTTTGAACCTTCCCCAGCATCGCCCAATCATCGACGTTGCAACAAGGTGGAACTCCACACTGCACATGCTTCAGAGACTGTGCGAACAGAGGCGTGCTGTTATGTATTTGTGGGAGGATACACATACATGGGCAGGCAGTTGGATGGCAGACATGGAGTTGTCAGGTGTGCAGTGGTCGAAGGTACAAGACCTGTGTCAAGTCCTTCAGTGTTTTGAGGAATGCACATGGCTGGTTAGTGCAGACAATGCCATAATAAGCATGAGCATCCCCCTAATGCGTCTGCTGATGCAAAGTTTGACGCACATAAAGGAGCCGGCGTCTGCAGCTGAGGAAGAGGGAAGCCTTGATGACAGTCAGCCATTGTCTTGTCAGCGCAGTCTACAGGACGAGGTAGCGGGCGAAGAGGAGGAGGACGAGGGGGATGATGGGGATGAGTATTTATTGTATGAGGAAACTTCTCCGGGGCCAATAGCAACTGGTGGCGTTGCAAGGCCGGGTTCAGGGTTTTTTAGGGAGACAAGTGACGTAGATTTGCCTGAAACTGCCCCTCAACCCAGCACAACCGCAGATTTGACAACTGGAACTTTGGCCCACATGGCGGATTATGCCTTACGTATCCGCAAAAGGGACCCACGCATTATTAAAATGATGACCGATGACGATTACTGGTTGGCCTGCCTCCTTGATCCTCGCTATAAAGGCAAATTGCAAAATATCATGCCACATGAGAACCTCGAACAAATAATAGCAACCAAACAAGCAACTCTTGTAGACCTTTTGATTCAGGCATTCCCAGCACACAGCGCTGGTGATGGTTCTCACACGAGCTGCAGGGGGCAACAGGGCAGAGGTGTTAGAGTTGCACAAATCAGAAGTGGCGTTGGACAGAGGGGTTTTCTGACCAGGTTGTGGAGTGATTTCGCAATGACCGCAGACAGGACAGGTACTGCAGCATCAATTCAAAGTGACAGGAGACAACATTTGTCCAGTATGGTTACTAACTATTTTTCATCCCTTATCGATGTTCTCCCTCAACCGTCATTCCCATTTGATTACTGGGCATCCAAAATAGACACCTGGCCTGAATTGGCAGAATATGCATTGCAGGAGCTTGCTTGCCCAGCAGCTAGTGTGCCATCAGAAAGAGTATTCAGTGCTGCTGGTTCAATAATGACCAAAAAAAGGACTTGTCTGGCTACCCAAAATGTTGATGATCTAACCTTCATTAAAATGAACCACTCATGGATTTCGAATTATTTTGCCCCACCTTTCCCGGCTGACACCTAGCTTTCCTATATAAAGGTCTAGCTTGTGGACTCGTCTTACTGACTGTTCCAATCTCTTAATTTGCAGCAGCTGTTTGTCCAGCATACAACATGTTTACACCTCCCTAAATGGGCTAACTCCCCCCACGGGGCCGTGGTCGCGCCTCCTGGCGCAAGTACCCGTGAGAGTGCCGTTTGTCTGAAGAGGTGGGTGTGCCCGCTTTTGGTCGACGGCACTGCAACTGGGTCCCTCATAGTACAATAAAGTGTCTCTGGCGGTGGTGGTGCGCACCCAACGTCAGACACACCGTTGTAACATGAGGGGCCCTGGGCCTGTACCGCCGGCCACAAGAGAGTTCCCCCCCAGCTCAAACAGTGCTCTACCACTTGCAAAATTATCTCTCACAGCTCCACCAATGTTTAGTCTATGCGCTGACATCCTTCAATGCCTGGCACTGACAATACCAATTTGTTGACATGTATGATGCTAGTTAAAATAGTCAGGGTCAGTGTCCTATATTGACACCAGTAAATACTTAGCGCCAAATTACTATGTTTGAAACTCTAGTATTGAAAGATAGGTGTTGTGAATTCTGTGGCAGAGCTCCCTCCTGTGGTCACAAGTGGTACTTCGGCTGATTCTCTCTATGAGCTTCCGTTGGTGGAGGAAAGTGGTACTGCGGCTTCTGAGTTTCCTTCCTCAGGTGATGTGGTGAAGTCGTTAGGTGCTGCTCTATTTAACTCCACCTAGTGCTTTGATCCTGGCCTCCAGTCAATGTTCTAGTATTGGACTTGTTTCCTCCTGGATCGTTCCTGTGGCCTGGGCCTGCTGCTCTGCATAGCTAAGTTGCTCTTGTGTTATTTTTGTTTGCTGTTTCTTCTGTCCAGCTTGTTTATTTGTTTTTCTTGCTTGCTGGAAGCTCTGGGACGCAGAGGGTGTACCTCCGTGCCGTTAGTCGGTACGGAGGGTCTTTTTGCCCCCTTTGCGTGGTTGTTTGTAGGGTTTTGTGTTGACCGCAAAGTTACCTTTCCTATCCTCGCTCTGTTCAGTAAGTCGGGCCTCACTTTGCTAAATCTATTTCATCTCTACGTTTGTCTTTTCATCTTAACTCACAGTCATTATATGTGGGGGGCTGCCTTTTCCTTTGGGGTATTTCTCTGAGGCAAGGTAGGTTTATTTTCTATCTTCAGGCTAGCTAGTTTCTCAGGCTGTGCCGAGTTGCATAGGGAGCGTTAGGCGCAATCCATGGCTGCCTCTAGTGTGGTTGGAGAGGATTAAGGATTGCGGTCAGCAGAGTTCCCACGTCTCAGAGCTCGTTCTATGTTTTTGGGTTATTGTCAGGTCACTGTATGTGCTCTGACTTCTATGTCCATTGTGGTACTGAATTACCTCATCATAACAGTACTGGAGGCCCAAAGTACTAATGATTCTCAATAGAGGGAAAAAAGAAGTTCTGAGACCATTTTTTTTTCTCTGCACTGTGTTTTGCCTTTTTTTTCCCCTAGACATTTGGGTGGTTCAGGACACAGGTGTAGCGATGGACATTAAAGGTCTGTCTTCATGTGTGGATCAGCTCACGGCAAGAGTACAAAATATTCAAGACTTTGTGGTTCAGAATTCTATGTTAGAACCAAGAATTCCTATTCCTGATTTGTTTTTTGGAGATAGAACTAAATTTCTGAGTTTCAAAAATAATTGTAAAATATTTCTGGCTTTGAAACCTCGCTCCTCTGGTGACCCAGTTCAACAAGTCAGGATCATTATTTCTTTTTTACGTGGCGACCCTCAGGACTGGGCATTTTCTCTTGCGCCAGGAGATCCTGCATTATGTAATATTGATGCGTTTTTCCTGGCGCTCGGATTGCTGTACGATGAACCTAATTCAGTGGATCAGGCAGAGAAAAATTTACTGACTCTGTGTCAGGGTCAGGATGAGATAGAGGTATATTGTCAGAAATTTAGAAAGTGGTCCGTGCTCACTCAATGGAATGAAGGTGCGCTCGCAGCTATTTTCAGAAAGGGTCTCTCTGAAGCCCTTAAGGATGTCATGGTGGGATTTCCTATGCCTGCTGGTCTGAATGAGTCTATGTCTTTGGCCATTCAGATCGGTCGACGCTTGCGTGAGCGTAAATCTGTGCACCATTTGGCGGTATTATCTGAGCATAAACCTGAGCCTATGCAGTGTGATAGGACTTTGGCCAGAGTTGAACGGAAAGAACACAGACGTCAGAATGGGCTGTGTTTCTACTGTGGTGATTCCACTCATGCTATCTCTGATTGTCCTAAGCGCACTAGGCGGTTCGCTAGGTCTGCCACCATTGGTACGGTACAGTCAAAATTTCTTTTGTCCGTTACCTTGATCTGTTCTTTGTCATCTTATTCTGTCATGGCATTTGTGGATTCAGGCTCTGCCCTGAATTTGATGGACTTGGAGTATGCTAGGCGTTGTGGGTTTTTCTTGGAGCCCTTGCAGTGTCCTATTCCATTGAGAGGAATTGATGCTACGCCTTTGGCCAAGAATAAGCCTCAGTATTGGACCCAGCTGACCATGTGCATAGCTCCTGCACATCAGGAGGTTATTCGCTTTCTGGTGTTGCATAATCTGCATGATGTGGTCGTGTTGGGGTTGCCATGGCTGCAAGTCCATAATCCAGTATTAGATTGGAAATCCATGTCTGTGTCCAGCTGGGGTTGTCAGGGGGTACATGATGATGTCCCATTTCTGTCTATTTCGTCATCCACCCCTTCTGAGGTCCCAGTATTCTTGTCTGATTACCGGGATGTATTTGATGAGCCCAAGTCCGATACCCTACCTCCGCATAGGGATTGTGATTGTGCTATCGATTTGATTCCTGGTAGTAAATTCCCAAAAGGTCGACTGTTTAATTTATCTGTGCCTGAGCACGCCTCTATGCGGAGTTACGTGAAGGAGTCCTTGGAGAAGGGGCATATTCGCCCGTCATCGTCGCCATTGGGAGCGGGGTTCTTTTTTGTGGCCAAGAAGGATGGTTCGCTGAGACCTTGTATAGATTACCGCCTTCTAAATAAGATCACGGTTAAATTTCAGTACCCCTTGCCGCTGTTATCTGATTTGTTTGCTCGGATTAAGGGGGCTAGTTGGTTCACCAAGATAGATCTTCGTGGTGCATATAATCTTGTGCGTATTAAGCGAGGCGATGAATGGAAAACTGCATTTAATACGCCCAAGGGCCATTTTGAGTACCTAGTAATGCCATTCGGACTTGCCAATGCTCCATCAGTGTTTGAGTCCTTTATGCATGACATCTTCCGAGAGTACCTGGATAAATTCCTGATTGTATACTTGGATGATATTTTGGTCTTCTCGGATGATTGGGAGTTTCATGTGAAGCAGGTCAGAACGGTGTTTCAGGTCCTGCGTGCTAATTCTTTGTTTGTGAAGGGATCAAAGTGTCTATTTGGTGTTCAGAAGGTTTCATTTTTGGGGTTCATTTTTTCCCCTTCTACTATCGAGATGGACCCTGTTAAGGTCCAGGCCATCCATGATTGGACTCAGCCGACATCTCTGAAAAGTCTGCAAAAGTTCCTGGGCTTTGCTAATTTTTACCGTCGCTTCATCTGCAATTTTTCTAGTATTGCTAAACCATTGACCGATTTGACCAAGAAGGGTGCTGATGTGGTCAATTGGTCTTCTGCTGCTGTGGAAGCTTTTCAAGAGTTGAAGCGTCGTTTTTCTTCTGCCCCTGTGTTGTGTCAGCCAGATGTTTCGCTTCCGTTCCAGGTCGAGGTTGATGCTTCTGAGATTGGAGCGGGGGCTGTTTTGTCGCAGAGAAGTTCTGATCGCTCGGTGATGAAACCATGTGCCTTCTTTTCCAGGAAGTTTTCGCCTGCTGAGCGAAATTATGATGTTGGTAATCGAGAGTTGCTGGCCATGAAGTGGGCATTCGAGGAGTAGCGTCATTGGCTTGAGGGAGCTAAGCATCGCGTGGTGGTCTTGACTGATCATAAGAACTTGACTTATCTCGAGTCTGCCAAGTGGTTGAATCCTAGACAGGCTCGCTGGTCGCTGTTTTTCGCCCGTTTTGACTTTGTGATTTCGTACCTTCCGGGCTCTAAAAATGTGAAGGCGGATGCCCTGTCTAGGAGTTTTGTGCCCGACTCTCCGGGTTTGTCTGAGCCGGCGGGTATTCTCAAAGAGGGAGTAATTGTGTCTGCCATCTCCCCTGATTTGCGGCTGGTGCTGCAAAAATTTCAGGCTAATAAACCTGATCGTTGCCCAGCGGAGAAACTGTTTGTCCCTGATAGGTGGACGAATAAAGTTATCTCTGAGGTTCATTGTTCGGTGTTGTCTGGTCATCCTGGAATCTTTGGTACCAGAGAGTTGGTGGCTAGATCCTTTTGGTGGCCGTCTCTGTCGCGGGATGTGCGTTCTTTTGTGCAGTCCTGTGGGATTTGTGCTCGGGCTAAGCCCTGCTGTTCTCGTGCCAGTGGGTTGCTTTTGCCCTTGCCGGTCCCGAAGAGGCCTTGGACACATATCTCTATGGATTTTATTTCAGATCTTCCTGTCTCTTAAAAAATGTCGGTCATTTGGGTAGTTTGTGATCGCTTCTCTAAGATGGTCCATTTGGTACCCTTGTCTAAATTACCTTCCTCCTCTGATTTGGTGCCATTGTTCTTCCAGCATGTGGTTCGTTTACATGGCATTCCAGAGAATATTGTTTCTGACAGAGGTTCCCAGTTTGTTTCGAGGTTTTGGCGAGCCTTTTGTGCAAGGATGGGCATTGACTTGAATTTTTCCTCGGCTTTCCATCCTCAGACTAATGGCCAGACCGAACGAACCAATTAGACCTTGGAAACATATCTGAGATGCTTTGTTTCTGCTGATCAGGATGACTGGGTGTCCTTTTTGCCTTTGGCTGAGTTCGCCCTTAATAATCGGGCCAGCTCGGCTACCTTGGTTTCGCCGTTTTTCTGCAACTCTGGGTTCCATCCTCGTTTCTCTTCAGGGCAGGTTGAGTCTTCGGACTGTCCTGGTGTGGATACTGTGGTGGACAGGTTGCAGCAGATTTGGACTCAGGTAGTGGACAATTTGACCTTGTCCCAGGAGAAGGCTCAACGTTTTGCTAATCGCAGACGCTGTGTGGGTCCCCGACTTCGTGTTGGGGATTTGGTTTGGTTGTCTTCTCGTCATATTCCTATGAAGGTTTCCTCTCCTAAGTTTAAACCTCGTTTCATTGGTCCGTATAGGATTTCTGAGGTTCTTAATCCTGTGTCTTTTCGTTTGACCCTTCCAGATTCTTTTTCCATCCATAACGTATTCCATAGGTCATTGTTGCGGAGATACGTGGCACCTATGTTTCCATCTGTTGATCCTCCTGCCCCGGTTTTGGTGGAGGGGGAGTTGGAGTATATTGTGGAGAAGATTTTGGATTCTCGTGTTTCAAGACGGAAACTCCAGTATCTGGTTAAGTGGAAGGGTTATGCTCAGGAAGATAATTCCTGGGTCTTTGCCTCTGATGTCCATGCTCCCGATCTTGTTCGTGCCTTTCATATGGCTCATCCTGGTCATCCTGGGGGCTCTGGTGAGGGTTCAGTGACCCCTCCTCAAGGGGGGGGTACTGTTGTGAATTCTGTGGCAGAGCTCCCTCCTGTGGTCACAAGTGGTACTTTGGCTGATTCTCTCTATGAGCTTCCGTTGGTGGAGGAAAGTGGTACTGCGGCTTCTGAGTTTCCTTCCTCAGGTGATGTGGTGAAGTCGTTAGGTGCTGCTCTATTTAACTCCATCTAGTGCTTTGATCCTGGCCTCCAGTCAATGTTCTAGTATTGGACTTGTTTCCTCCTGGATCGTTCCTGTGGCCTGCTGCTCTGCATAGCTAAGTTGCTCTTGTGTTATTTTTGTTTGCTGTTTTTTCTGTCCAGCTTGTTTATTTGTTTTTCTTGCTTGCTGGAAGCTCTGGGACGCAGAGGGTGTACCTCCGTGCCGTTAGTCGGTACGGAGGGTTTTTTTGTCCCCTTTGCGTGGTTGTTTGTAGGGTTTTGTGTTGACCGCAAAGTTACCTTTCCTATCCTCGCTCTGTTCAGTAAGTCGGGCCTCACTTTGCTAAATCTATTTCATCTCTACGTTTGTCTTTTCATCTTAACTCACAGTCATTATATGTGGGGGGCTGCCTTTTCCTTTGGGGTATTTCTCTGAGGCAAGGTAGGCTTATTTTCTATCTTCAGGCTAGCTAGTTTCTCAGGCTGTGCCGAATTGCATAGGGAGCGTTAGGCGCAATCCACGGCTGCCTCTAGTGTGGTTGGAGAGGATTAGGGATTGCTGTCAGCAGAGTTCCCACGTCTCAGAGCTCGTTCTATGTTTTTGGGTTATTGTCAGGTCTCTGTATGTGCTCTGACTTCTATGTCCATTGTGGTACTGAATTACCTCATCATAACAGATAGGAGACAAAAAAAAGCGCAAATAGGGTCTTATCCCCAGGATTGTTCTTAATCAATTGTAAGAGGACTGCTCACCTGGTGGTACACAGTACAAGCGTGTAGTTGTCAGCTGCTGCAGATCCACAGGTCGGCGTTGCGACCTCTCAAAACCGTTATAATAAATGAAATGTGGATTACATCCGCGCTGCTGCGACAAATAATAGATCCAGATATACTGTTAGGGTGTTCGGGTGGTTTATTCAACGCGTTTCGAAGCTCAAAGGCTTCTTCTTCAGGAAGTTTCCACAAAGATATCTTTGTGTGGAAACTTCCTGAAGAAGAAGCCTTTGAGCTTCGAAACGCATTGAATAAACCACCCGAACACCCTAACAGTATATCTGGATCTATTATTTGTCGCAGCAGCGCGGATGTAATCCACATTTCATTTATTATATGTTTGAAACTCAGCAGAGGAGCCCACCCCTGTACCTAAGTATGCCACCCTTTTGTTTTTTGGTTTTGCTGTTTTGCGAGACATTAACATCTATTTATTTTTTGGGAGTACTAACTGTGTCAGACACTCCTTCCAATCGTCCTCCGCTGACCACACCAATGCTGCCTGTGTACCTCTGCAAGATAATTCAAACTGCTTTGAGCCTAATTTTTTTATTTTAGGCCTATTAAGTCTGTCTGCTTTCCCTCCTTCCAATTGTCCTCCGCTGAACACACCAATGCTGCCTGTGTACCCCTGCAAGATAATTGAAACTGCTTTGAGGCTAATTTTTTTATTTTAGGCCTACTAAGTCTGTCTGCGGTCCCTCCTTCCATTTGTCCTCCGCTGAGCACACCAATGCCGACCGTGTACCCATGTAACTTTTTGTCATCCTGCAGTGAGCCTACTTTGTGGTGTAAGGCCTACTAGCAGTATCTGTCTGCGCCACTTAATACAGCTGTCCTCCTCTAAAAAAAAAATGGTGGATTTTCAGCTTGTCAGAATTATAAAACTGCATTGGGGCCACAAGTTTCGTTGTGGTCTACATACTGAGTCTTCCGCTCCAAGGTGTTCTCTCTGTTGCCTCTCCTTCGCTTCTATCTTGAAGCTCTTGTTAAGTAGTTGTTGAAACAACACTGCATTAGGCCTACAAGTTGGGTCTGGGTTGTAGAGACGATGTCTGCCGCTCCAAGGTGTTCTCCAGGTTGCCTCTCCATAGCTTCAATCTTCATGCTCTTGTTAAGTAGTTGTTGAAACAACACTGCATTAGGCCTACAAGTTGGGTCTGGGATGTAGAGACGGTGTCTGCCGCTCCAAGGTGTTTTCCAGGTTGCCTCTCCATGGTGTTCTCCAGGTTGCCTCTCCATAGCTTTAATCTTCATGCTCTTGTTAAGTAGTTGTTGAAACTACACTGCATTAGGCCTACAAGTTGGGTCTGGGTTGTAGAGACGGTGTCTCCCGCTGCAAGGTGTTCTCCAGGTTGCCTCTCCATAGCTTCAATCTTCATGCTCTTGTTAAGTAGTTGTTGAAACAACACTGCATTAGGCCTACAAGTTGGGTCTGGGTTGTAGAGACGGTGTCTGCCGCTCCAAGGTGTTCTCCAGGTTGCCTCTCCATGGTGTTCTCCAGGTTGCCTCTCCATAGCTTCTATCTTCTAGCTCTCGTTAAGTAGTTGTTGAAACAACACTGCATTAGGCCTACAAGTTGGGTCTGGCTTGTAGAGACGGTGTCTCCCGCTCCAAGGTGTTCTTCAGGTTGCCACATAATCGAAGCTGCATAGAGCCTATTTTGTTATTTTAGGCCTACTAACTCTTTCTGCGGTCCCTCCTTCCAATTGTCCTCCACTGAGCACACCAATGAAGACCGTGTACCCATGTAACCTTTTTTAAACCTGCGTCGAGCCAACTTTGTGGTGTAAGGCCAACTTGCAGTGTCTTGCTGCGCCACTTAATACAGCTGTCCTCTTTAAAAAAATGACCTGCAATTATCAGGTTTTCAGCCTATCGGAATTTTAAAACTGCAGTGGGGCTACTAGTTTGGTTGGGGCCTACTAACAGTGTCTGCCGCTCCAAGGTGTTCTCCTGGTTGCCTTTCCTGAGCTTCTATCTTCTGGCTCTTGTTAAATAGTTGTTAAATCGAACAACTGCATTTAGCCTACTAGTTGAGTTGGGGCCTACTAACAGTGTCTGCCGCTCCTTGCTGTTCTCCTGGTTTCCTGTCCTGAAATTCCATTTTCAGGCTCTCGTTAAGTAGTTGTTAATGTTAGACTGCATTTGGCCTACTAGTTGGGTTGGGGCCTACTATCGGTGTCTGCCGCTCCTTGATGTTCTCCTCCACTGAAAAAACCAGTGCCGCCTGTTTACTTCTGTTACCAATTTTGAACTGCATTTAGCCTACTTACTGATTTGGGCCTACTCACTGTGTCAGCCTCTCATTACAGTTGTACTCCACTGAACAAAGCAATGCCCCCTGGTTAGTCCTGTAACCAATTTTGAACTGCATTTAGCCCACTTTATTCTTTGGGCCTATATCTGTGTTTCCTCCTCATCCTGCCCATTGCCCAGCCAGTGATAGATGAGTCTGCTGGTACATTGACCCAAACCGCAACATTCCCCGTGCACGCTACACAGCAAGATTGTGACCCTGCTGAAAGTCAGGTTCCCCTTCCCGCATACTATACCACCTTACACGGGGACAAAGAGGAAGGTGCAGATGAAAGTGCAGGTTCCTTCATCAGGTGGGGGGAGGAATACTCGTTGGCAACGTCACTGGCACAGGGCCCCTCATAGTACGCAAAAGTGTCGCTGCCGGTGGGAGGCACCCCCGCCGTGCAAACACACCGCCGTACTTTGAGGGGCCCTGTGCCAGTGCCAATGCCAACGAGTGGGCCCCCCCTGCTTGCTCAGGATCACAGCACTTGCAAAGTTGAAATACTTACCTCTCCCTGCTCCACTGCCGTGACGTGGTCCAGATTTCCTGGGCCCACTAAATACTTGAACCAGCCCTACCCCCCACAACTTTAGCCAAATGACCCCCAATTTCCAATGCCTTACTATTATTATAAGGCAAATTAAGATTGACAAGCTTCATTAACAAGAATGTATGTTTTTGCCATTAAAATGGGCACTGTACATGTTTTCCTGGCCTCCACTCACTCACTGTTTCGGTCGATCCCCGACTTTTCGCGATAATCGGCCGATTCCACTCAACTCGACTGTTGAGATAGTCGGGTTTCGCGAAACCCGACTCGACCCTAAAAAACTAAAAGTCGCTCAACCCTACTAAATACCCCTAAAGATGGAAATAGGAATACTACCTTGCCTCAGAGCAGAACCCCAAAGGATAGGCAGCCACCCACAAATATTGGCTGTGAGTAGGAGAGGAAAGACACACACAGTCAGAAAACAGGATTTAGCACAAGAGGCCACTCTGGCTAAAATAGGAAAGGATAGGACAGAGTTCTGTGCGGTCAGTATTAAAACCCTTCCAAAAATATCCACAGCAGATTATACAAAAAATTCCTCCATCTAACTAAAGACGTGGAACATATATCTGCAACTCCAGAGACTACTAAACTCAGAGCAGGAATATAATCAAAAAACAAGCACACAGCTTGTGTACCATAGAAAAAGAAACAGACACTTATCTTTGCTGAATTTGCAGCTAAGCAGGAGAAGCCAGACAGAGATCCAACACTTCCCAAGAAACATTGCCAACTGGCAAGGACTAATGAGTCCTGCAAACTTAAATACCCCAGTCAGACTTGCAATCAGTAGATACACCTGTCCAGGACTGCAGCCCAGAGACAACTGCATTACCACCTGCAACCACCGGAGGGAGCCCAAAAGCAGAATTCACAACACATATCTACCCTCCTTCATTCGGGAATATTCAAATAATGCTATTATGACTCGTATTACCACATTTCGGTGCATAAAAGCACCTTGTGTAGAAGAGGGTTTTGTCCAAATTTGAGTTATATTATTATTTATTAGTTCAAAGGTACCAATTTATTAACTTAGACACCTCACACGCACAACTCTTATTGAAACCATATGGGAGTGCATAGTGGTAAAAAGTGGTTAGGACAAATATAGGGGTCTAATATAAATAAATAGTCCCAATACAGATAACATAAATTTAACAGATGGCACACCTAAGTAGGTGATCAAGCCCCCTTCACCATGACATTATAAAGATACATGGCTGTCAAAATATCATTTTTGGGTCCCAACAGCTTTAGTTTTTCAAAGAAAACAGGCATGCGAATTCTGCTCTCTCAGACCAGCAGGGGCCATGGAACCCATCCAGAAAATCCACTCACACTCCCTTTGCAATAAATGTCTATCATAATTTCCTCCCCTTGGGTTAGGCTTAACCACCTCTAAAACACAGAAAGAGACCTCATCCAGATTCCCCTGATGGGTACCATTCATATGTCTTGCTACGGGGGTATTCCTTTTATTTCTTATGTCTCCGATGTGTTCACCCACTCTTCTTCTGACCTACCTAACCATCTTGCCCACATAGTCCATAGGGCATGTACAAGTAGCTAAATACACTACACCCGTGCTCTTACAATTAGAGAAGTCATGTTGATAAAATCTCCTGCCTGAAGATGAGCTACACACTGATTTACAGGACACCATCCACTTGCATTTGACACAGTTACCACGCCTAAAGAAACCACAAATTTTTTGCTCCAACCAAGTGCCTTCCGGATTTGGTCTTCTAAAGAAACTATGCACCAGACTATCCTTAATGGAGCGCCCCCTTCTATAGTTGACCATTGGTGACAGTCCCACTACATCCCTTAAATCTGGGTCAGCTTTCAAAATCCCCCAGTGTCTTTTAAGTACCGTCATGACTCGCCTATTCTGGCAGTCAAAAGTGCCAATCACCCGGGATCACTCAGATGTTTGTTTCTTTGATTTACCACAGGTCTGCAATAAATTTGTTCTATTACAGGAGAGGGCATGTTGAAAAGCTGACACAACAATATGCCTCGGATATCCCTTATCAGCAAACCTTCCACCCATATCAACAGCTTGTTTTTGAAAGTCAGTCATATTGGAGCAATTTCTCCCGAGTCTCAAAAATTGGCCCTTAGGTATACCATGTTTTAAAGGCAGCGGGTGGTGACTGTCCCATCTGAGCAAACTATTGGTACTCAAACGTTTACGATAAATTTGGGTTTCTAAACCACCCATCTCTTTTTTCTGAATGTGGACATCCAAAAAGGGCAGAGCATCAATCCCTACTTCACAGGTTAACTTGAGGCCTATCTTATTTACATTTAGATCCCCTATAAATCTATGGAAATCGGCCTCAGTACCTTGCCATATGACATAGATGTCATCGATGTACCTATACCAAATCCCAATGTGGGGATGCCACCACCTAGGCTCATCGATGAACACCACGGTTTCCTCCCACCAGCCCAGGAACAGATTTGCATACGATGGGTCACAGTGAATCCCCATCGCAGTGCCCCTGAGCTGGTGGTAGTACTTCCTGTCAAAAATGAAGAAGTTGTGCGTTAGTGTGAATCTCAGGAGATCTATGACAAAAACATTGTTTCACAAAATCCCTCAATCTGGATCTCAAGAAATGCTCCACCCCCTGAATGCCACACCTTTGTGGGATGTTGCTATATAAATACTATATCTATAGAGGCTAGAATAGAGCCTTCCCCAATGTGGATGTCTTCAATTTTGGTAAGGAGGTCAGAGGTGTCTCTAATATAGGATGGGAGGGTGAGCACAAAGGGACAGAGAATCTTGTCTATATAAATCCCACAATTTTGAATAAGGCAATCCGTACCTGATACAACTGGGCATCCCCTTAAGGGATCCAAGCCCTTATGCACCTTAGGAAGGGTGTAAAAAGTTGCCACCGTGGGGTATGCTGGAAAGAGAAAATCATACTCATTCTTTGATATTAATGTGTCCTCCCTCGCTTTCTCTAGTATCACCCTAAGTTCCCCCCTAAATGTCTCCATAGGGTTAGATGTTACGACTTCATATGTATTTGTATCCTTCAAGATCGCTAGGCACATATTCACCAATGGTCACCTATAGAAGGGGGCGCTCCATTAAGGATAGTCTGGTGCATAGTTTCTTTAGGAGACTAAATCCGGAAAGCACCTGGTTGGAGCAAAAAATTTGTGCTTTCTTTAGGTGTGGTAACTGCGTCATTTGCAAGTGGATGGTGTCCTGTAAATGGGTGTGTAGCTCATCTTCAGGCA
The DNA here is from genome assembly GCF_032444005.1 of Ranitomeya imitator. Lineage (NCBI taxonomy): Eukaryota > Metazoa > Chordata > Amphibia > Anura > Dendrobatidae > Ranitomeya > Ranitomeya imitator. The sequence goes on along the minus strand of NC_091282.1, from coordinate 464,293,125 downwards.
GGAGATTTTGTCAACATGACTTTTCTAATTGTAAGAGCATGGGTGTAGTGTATTTGGCTACTTCTACATGCCCTATGGACTATGTGGGCAAGATGGTTAGGGAGGTCAGAAGAAGAGTGGGTGAACACATCGGAGACATAAGAAATAAACGGGATACCCCCGTAGCAAGACATATGAATGGTACCCATCAGGGGAATCTGGATGAGGTCTCTTTCTGTGTTTTACAGGTGGTTAATTATGATAGATTAGATGGTGGCCCGATTCTAACGCATCGGGTATTCTAGAATATGCATGTAGTTTATTTATGAAGTTTTCAGAATAATGCAATTTATACACAGGATTCGGCCGTCTGGCCGCGACCAATTACCGAAGCGTGGTTCAAATTCTGCGCCAATTTGCGGGCGGACTGCGCCTGTCGCTGATTGTTCGTGGCCGGGCATGACCAATCAGTGAAGCCAGGGCCGGCTCCAGGTTTTTTGAGGGCCCCGGGCGAAAGAGTCTCAGTGGGCCCCCCTCTTTAACACATACCATGATTCATGATGCATAGATACAGCAGACAAATATAGCACAGCCAAGTAGCGTATAACACAGCCCACGTAGCATATAACACAGCCCATGTAGTATATAGCACAGCCACATAGTATATTGCACAGCCACGTAGTATATAACACAGCCAAGTAGTATATTGCCCAGCCACGTAGTATATAGCACAGCCCCGGTTTTTGAGAATCCCGGGCGAAAGAATCTCAGTGGGCCCTCCTCTTTAACACATACCCTGATTCATGATGCACAGATGCAGCAGAGAAATATAGCACAGCCAAGTAGCATATAACACAGCAGTCCATGTAGTATATAACACAGCCACATAGTATATTGCCCAGCCATGTAGTATATAGCACAGCCCACGTAGTAAATAGTACAGACACGTAGTATATTGCCCAGCCACGTAGTATATTGCCCAGCCACATAGTATATTGCCCAGCCACGTAGTATATTGCTCAGCCATGTAGTATATTGCCCAGCCACGTAATATATTGCACAGCCATTTAGTATATTGCACAGCCACGTAATATATTGCACAGCCACGTCGCTTATAGCACAGCCATGTAGTATATTGACCAGCCACATAGTATATTGCCCAGCCATGCAATATAATGCACAGCCACGTAGTATATTGCACAGCCACGTAATATATTGCACAGCCATGTCGTATATAGCACAGCCACGTAGTATATAGCAAAGAGACGAAGTATATAACACTGCCCATGTAGTATATAACCCAGGCCACGTAGTCTAGAGCAAAGCAATGTAGTATATTGCCCAGCCACATAATATATTGCACAGTCACGTAGTATATAGCACAGAGACGTAGTATATAACACTGCCCATTCAGTATATAACACAGGCCATGTAATATAGAGCACAGCAATGTAGTATATTGCCCAGCCACTAATATATACCACAGCCATGTAGTATATAGCACAGCCCACATAGTATATAGCACAGAGATGTATGTAGTATATAACACAGCCCATGCAGTATCTCACACAGTCCACGTAGTATATAGCAATGTGGGCACCATATCCCTGTTAAAAAAGAATTAAAATAAAAAATAGTTATATACTCACTAACGGAGTGCGGCATAACGCGGTCCATTAACCCTGTGTGAGCGCTGACTAGAGGGGAGTATGGAGCGGGCACTGACGGCAGGGGAGTAGGGAGCGGCCATTTTGCTGCTGCACTGTGCCCGTCACTGATTGGTTGTGGCCGTTTTACCGCGACCAATCAGCAACTTGGGATTTCCGTGACAGACAGACAGACAGAAAGACAGAACTGACCCTTAGACAATTATATAGTAGACATTTATTGCAAAGGGAGTGTGTTAGGATTTGAGTTCCCACCGCTGCACAGGGGGAATCTCGAACCATGTCTGCTGCGGTCTCCCATTCTGCATCGGCCACAGTGGAGCCTGCTCAGCAGAGACGTCGGTCCCAGCGTCTCACTGAATCTGATACTGTGCAAAGGGTTACTGCTGCCTCTCCAGGCTCTACTATTGTACCCTGCACTGGTCTGCGGCAAACAGGCTTTTCTGGGACTAAGTCCTGCTTTGCACACACTGAGCATGCCCAGGGTAAGATCTCTCAGTGGAGATCAAGGGTCACATGCTCAGGTACTGCAGCAACTTCCATTGGTCATCCAGAAAGGTCCTGTACCTGATCAAGTTCTGTGGCAGCCTTCCATTGGTCCTTCTTGGAAGGTCCTGTAGGTGCTACAGCTATAAAAGGTTCTCGTGACCGCACGGCCATGCGCTAGTATCGAATAGCTCAGCGCCAGTGTGGTCGTGTGTGTGGTCAGGGACCCAGCTGAAATAAACCCCTGGAATGCTGGCACCTCCGGCGAGGAGTTTATGTCTGAATTCAGGGTTGTCTAATAGCCATTAAAATTCCGGCTCCACCGGAGAGGAGCTGCTTGTTGGTTGGACTGCATGACCACTGTCGGCTCTACACAGTAGCTGTGTCCCCTGGGAGATAAACAGGGCACAGCGTTCTCTTTACTACGGGCTCTGTGAAGTAACAGAGTTCGTTTGTACTAATTTGCTTCGCCGCCTTGCTTAGCAGCAGGTTCTTTCCTGCACGGTGGATCCCGGGTTGCGAACGCACCTATCCCATCTAATAAATATATTCGGTGTGTTCCGCCAACCCTAACAGTGTGTGAGTGGATTTTCCAGATGGGTTCCATGGCCCCTGCTGGTCTGAACGAGCAGAATTCGTATGCCTGTTTTCTCTGAAAAACTAAAGCTGTTGGGTCTGCAAAAATGATATTTTGACAGCCATGTCTCTTTATAATGTTCTGGTGAAGGGGACTTGATCACCTATTTAGGTGTGCTTTCTGTTAAATTTATGTTGTTTGTATTGGGACTATTTATATATGTGAGACCCCTATATTTGTCCTAACCACTTTTTAACACTATGCACTCCCATATGGTTTCAATAAGAGTTGTGTGTGGGAGGTGTCTAAGTTAATAAATTGGTACCTTTGAACTAATAAATAATAATATAACTCAAATTTGGGCAGAACCCTCTACAACACGAGGTACTTTTATGCACCGAAATGTGGTAATACGAGTCATAATAGCATTATTTGAATATTCTCGAATGTAAGGAGCACATATATGCTCAACGCATGCGCAGTTCGATGTGTTTCACGGCGTGGAATGAAAAATCATCAGGCGCATGCTCAGTCCTTCGCATACGGTCACTTCTGCTATCAGAGTCATGGAAGTGCGCGAATTAATGAGGGAATATTCCTCCATGCGTCCCAAGCTGGAACGCACGCTGTCGCAGCCTCTGAAGCTGAAACTTGTGTATGTGGTGAGTATGATAATCGCCATGTTGTAGTAGTCATGGGCAATTTAGTCCGGACTTTTGGCATAGGACATTTCTCTTATGGTGTCTATACCTTGGATTTTTAGATGGGTAATTTATTCTGAGGGTGGAGTCTCACAAAGCCCACATTACAAAACACAGTGGACTTACTTGGCCACCATGCAATATCTGGACATCTAACCTCCTGAGGAGCCGTCAGATGAAACGCATAGAGATTCCTATACATCTATGTTTGGATGAGTACCCCTCTGTTATTTATTCCTATTATAATCTGGTATTATAACTTACATTGATGTCTTATAAAGAGAGCAAAGAGACCGCTCCAAGTGTGTAATAAATCTTATAGGCCTGGAGGATAGCAGGGCTCTCTAGGGCTAGCCACCGTGGAGTGGGGGCGCCATTTCCGCTGACAAGTAGGGTGCCAACCTCCGCTGGTAGGTAGGGAGCAGTGGAGGTGCAATACTAGTGCGAGGGGTATTCTGGATTGAAATTTATATTATTTTATTCTATCTTCATCAAATTAAGCACTTTGCTCCCTAGTCCTGGTCTGTGTTACGGGCAAAAATTTAGATTGATATGCACTGCGTGTTTTTTCTGATCTTTATTATTGGGTACTATTTTTCCTGGTTGTGAAAGTGCAATGGCGAGCACTTACTGTTAGGGCACAATAGGAGAACAGGGAGAGCCGTCATGGAGCAGGGGCTCCAGTCTTGTGTGGGTATCTGTATAGGGTGCCAACCTCCGCAAATAGGCAGGTACATAGACCAGGTTGTATCTATTGTTGTAGGGTTTTGTAGAGTGCACTTTGTGTATCGTGTTGTACTTGGATTTGTTATTTGTCCCATTTTTAAAGGTATTTAATAAAAGTTCAATCTTAATTAGTTAGGGGTTTTGTTTATGCTAGAATTCTATAAAGAAACCCCCTTTTTTCGGTATACTTTATGATTTGAAGTTGCTGAATGTAAGAGTAGCCATCTCTATACATATCAAACAAATAAAGTTGCATTCTGTAGCGCTATAGCATGTAAACATGAAGTACAAGGCTGAATTCACAGATCCCTTATTCCTCATTCATAAGTGTGCTCAATGAGAATTTCATCTGATTTTGGTCAGATTGTCTGTATTTACCATTTGTGTCGTACATTTTTCTCGTATGCAAAAAACCCATGAATGATTTCTCAAGATTCTCCTAGAGGCCAGTCAGAGAAAAGCAGACAGAATACGTACGTAACTTTGATGGAATCCATATGATCTGTGTTTTTCTTTGTCTTTTTTTTTACTCAGCTATTCCCTTGATTGGAAGCTGGCAACGGGAGCCAGCAGCTCTGACTGGCAATAAAAACGTTACCTTTGGTCACAGGCATTGGCTAATAATAAAGTTCTACTCTCATCAGCCTATGCATTCTGTCATTGATAACAGCGAGAGCGGGCACCGCTGATGGGAGTATTCATCAGCCAGCGAATGTGCTATAAATAAATAAATGTGGGTTATCTTTTATTTTTGATAACCAGCACAGACAAAACTGACATCTGCGGGATGCAATCCTCAGCTGTCAGCTTTATCAAGGCTGGTTATCAAGAATACAGGGGTCCCCATGCCGTTTTTTAAAATTATTTAAATAAATAATTAAAAATAAATGGCATGAGGTTCCCCATTTTTTACAACCAGCCAAGCTAACGTAGACAGCTGGGAGCTAGTGTTCTCAGGCTGCTAAGGGGACATGGACACTTGCCCCCCAGACTAAAAATAGTAGCCCACAGCCACCCTAGAAGAAGCGCATCTATTAGATGCACCAATTCTGGAGCTTTGCCCCACTCTTCCCACTTGCCCTGGTGTGGTGGTAAGTAGCGTATTGGCAGTGGGGTTGATGTCAGCTTTTTTATGGCCACTGTCATCAAGCTCACATATTAGTAATGGATAGGTGTATATAAGACGCCCACATTACTAACCTTATATTTTGATTGTAAAAAAGACACAGCCAGAATAAAATCCTTAAATTGAAAGAAAGACAATAACATTTTTAATTAAAATAAAAATAAAAAAGAACAGTTATACTCACCTTACACCTATTCCATTGAAACCGTTGTCCCCTGCAAAAAAACAGAAAATAATAAACAACCATAATACTCACCTTATGCCTAATCCACCGATGCCCATGTCAACTTTAAATAAAGAAAAGTAATAAACAACCATATCCCTCACCTATCCTACGTGAAGATAATCCATACTGGCCCATGATGATCTGGATGATTTTCATTTTGATTTTGAACCTCAACAGCCGGAACACACTGATAGAAGCAAAGAGTCTAGCGCTGAGCTCCGATGAGAAAGTTCATCAGAGTTCAAATCTGATGAACCCCAGTGACCTCACTCATGACATCGCTCACTGCATGAGAAAGCTATCCAAATCATCTTCATCTTCATGGGACAGTATGGATTATCTTCACGTAGGGTGAGTATAACTGTGCTTCTTTATTTTTATTTCAAATAAAGGTGTCAGTGTCTTTCTTTCAATGAAAGGATTTTATTTTGGCTGTGTCTTTATCATAATCTAACTATGAGGTTAGTAATGGGGGCGTTTTATAGATACGTCTCCATTACTAACCTGTGGGCTTGATGCCAGTGGCCATAAAACAGCTAACATCAACGCTACAACCATTACCCCACTTGCCACCACACCAGGGCAAGTGTGAAGAGTTGGGCAAAGTGCCAGAAATAGCATATCAAATAGATGGCTCCTTACCAGTCTGAGAATACTAGCCCTCAACTGTCTGCTTTAGCTTGGAAGGTTGTCAAAAATGTGGGGGACCCCACACCATTTTTTTAAAAATGATTTGTTATAAATAATTTAAAAAACAGTGTGGGACCCCTCTATTCTTGATAATCAGATATGATAAAGCTGACAGCTGAGGGTCGCAGCCCGCAGCTGTCTGTTTTGCCTGTGCTGTTTATCAAAAATAAAAGAAACCTCTCATCATTTTTTTTCTACATTTATAGGAGAGGTACTGGCTGATGAATACTCCCACCAGTGGCACCTGCTCTTGCTGTTACTAGTGACAACAGGCATAGGATGACGAGAGTGGTACTCTCTCATCAGCCAATGTCTATGACCAGCAGTAACATTTTTACCGCTGGTCACAGCTTCTGGCTCATGCTATGATCTAGCAGTGTGGGAACTGCAGTTTTCTGAGCGGCAGAAGTGACCTTACCTCCTATCATAGAAGCTCTAAACATGAAGGGAAATCACTGATTCGGAATGTAGAGAGGGGAATGAACAGACACGGGAACAGTCAGGAATCGAAGCAGGACAAATCAGGATATAACCAGAGTCAGCTACGCACACCGTAGGCAGAAGCTATAACTGACATGGACTGCAGGAAACAGTGGACATAAAAAGCAAACCTGAGACCAGACTGAGGCTGAAAAAAGTTAACCCCCTTCCATGATCAGACCGGGAAAAGTGAAGACAGGATCAAAACCCGGTCTGGACCATGACATTGTCATGCAGATGACAGCGTGAGAAGCACCTGATATATGGGGTGTAAAATCCAAACAGCAACAGAGACTTCCTGGAGAAGTCTGTGTACGGCATCAGTATCCGAACACCATGTGTTTGGTATGGACCCTGAACTTTACTGTTCGGGATTGCCCATCTCTACCTATTATGTACATATCGATCTTGTGCATAGGCTAAAATATAGAAAAATTTGTCCTTTAGCATTAACTGCTTTACTAGTCCAATTTAACAACCTTTCGTGCCGCAACAATACTGCTGGTTGTTGCTGCATCTTCTAATTGTGTGTGTACCTAGCAACTAACATAGCATTAAAGGGGTCACATACAACTGGTGCAGCCGGTGAAGCTGCAGAGGATAGGTCAATGATGGATCTGGATTAGGGGACAATGAGGGAGGTTGAGGAGAGGACAATTATGGATATGGGGGAGTGGACAATGATGGATGTGGGGAGAAGACAATGAGGTGGTGGAGTAAAGGACAATGAGGGGGGTGCGGAAGAGGAAACTAATGGATGAGTGGCGAGGACAATGAGGGGTGGGATAGAGAACAATAAGCGGGAGAGGAGAGGACAATGAGGGAGGTGGGGAGGGAGAGAACAATGAGGGGGTGAGGCAGAGAACAATGAGGGATGTGGAGGAAAGGACAATAAAGGGGTGGGGAAGAGGACAATGAGAGGAGTGGGGGAGAGGACAATGAGGTATGTGGGGGAGAGGACAATAAGGGGAGTAGGGGAAAGAACAATGAAGGATGTGGGGAAAGGACAATGAGTTATGAGGGGGAGAGGACAATGAGGCAGGTGGGTGATTGGGATGGGAGTAAGGGGGATTTATAATGGACTTATGGACAGGGGGGAAGACATTAGATATGGATGTAAAATTAATTGGGTGGTGGAGGGTGCTGATAGCATCCTCCCCCATCCCACAATTCATTATGACACTATCAGGGACTTAAAATGTATTTGGGAGTGGAAAAGCAAGGGGTAAGCTGCACAGGACACTTTGAAATAAATTGAAAGGTGGGGAAAGATGCTTTCAGGGACTTGTAATGAATTGGGAGGTGGCGAAGGATGTTAAGTACCCGATAATGTATTCTCCCACCCCCAAATTCATGATGGCGCTATCAAGGAAATATAATGAATGAAGGGGACACAGGGCAGGGACTAAGGCTACGTGCACATGCTCAAGATTTGCAGCAGAGAATTCTGCTGCATATGCAAATGTATTGGCAGGAAGAACGCTTCGTAAAATACATTTTTGATATGTTTTTTACATACTTTTGGTGCATATATCCCTCACTCATTAGTATAGGTGAAATACATTGCAATCTTTGATATACTGGAGACTTTAATCTGCTGCAAATCATCAAAGATAAAATAAGCAATGAGTTCATGAGATTTCAGGGATCTCATCCACTTTGCTTTTACTGTAAAACCTTGCATATTTTCCATAACAAAAATGTAGTGTGCACATAGCCTTAAAGTTAATTGGGGAGGGTCACAGAGACTGAATAATTTATATTTATTGGGTGATGGAGATTATAGTTAATGGGGAGCACATTGCTGCTTATCACTTTATATTTTGATTTGTGTGTGTTCAGTAGTATATTAATGGTGGGGCAAATACATTTGGGTAAAAAAGTGTTTGTCCCCTTCCTGATTTCCTATTCTTTTGCATATTTGTCACACTTAAATGTTTCATATCACAAAAAAATGTAAATATTTGACAAAGATAACACAAGGAAATATAATATGCAGTTTTTAAATGAAGGTCTTTGTTTTTAAGGGAAAAGAAATCCAAACATGATTTATTTCAGGATAAGGTTGTATAAGCATAAGTTCTGCAAAGTACTGAAGGATATGGCTGTATATAAAGGGTGGTTTACTGTTGAATGGCACTGTAAATAGATGAAGGGATTAGTATACTTTAGGAAGGGTCTTTATATACATGATGAAAGAAGTGACAAAGGAAGGACTATGGTGTCTAGACAAGATGGAGGATAAAAAAAGACTGTTTCGAATAAGAGAAGACGTCACCTCTAAGGTACCTGGATGTAAATGTTTGTGAAACTGACTGAGGCTAATCAGTTCTCTTGTCCAAAGGTTCATGATGGCTGCTAACAACAGCACTCAGTATCTCTTTGCAATAGTTAACTTGCAAACATACTTGGAGATGACAAATATCAGTATTTTCCTGAAGCTAACTTGACATTGTAATTCATTGCTGAACTAAGCTTGGTGATGTACTAATGTACTAATGATGGTTCTGGTGATGTTTTCATGTACTAATAATGGTTCTTGAGCTGTGTTTATATAATGATCATGTTTATGGTGCTCTATTTATGTAATGATGATAGTTCTGATGATATATTTATGAACTCATGATAGTTATGGTGATGTATTAACATTCTGATGATGGTTCTGGTGGAGTATTCATGTATTAACCCCTTTACCCCCAAGGGTGGTTTGCACGTTAATGACCGGGCCAATTTTTACATTTCTGACCACTGTCGCTTTATGAAGTTATAACTCCGAAACGCTTCTATGGATCTTAGCGATTCTGAGACTGTTTTCTTGTAACATATTGTACTTCATGATAGTGGTAAAATTTCTTCGATATAACTTGCGTTTATTTGTGAAAAAAATGGAAATTTGGCGAAAATTTTGAAAATTTTGCAATTTTCCAACTTTGAATTTTTATTCTGTTAAACCAGAGAGTTAAGTGACACAATATAGTTAATAAATAACATTTCCCACATGTCTACTTTACATCAGCACAATTTTGGAAACAAAATTTTTTTTTCTAGGAAGTTACAAGGGTTAAAAGTTGACCAGCAATTTCTCATTTTTACAACAAAATTTACAAAACCATTTTTTAGGGACCACCTCACATTTGAAGTCATTTTGAGGGGTCTATGTGGCAGAAAATACCCAAAAGTGACACCATTCTAAAAACTGCACCCCTCAAGCTGCTCAAAACCACATTCAAGAAATTTATTAACCCTTCAGGTGTTTCACAGCAGCAGAAGCAACATGGAAGGAAAAAATTAACATTTTACTTTTTAGTCACAAAAATGTTCTTTCAGCAATAATTTTTTTAATTTCCCAAGGGTAAAAAGAGAAAATGGACCTCAAGAGTTGTTGTCCAATTTGTCTTGAATACGCTGATACCCCACATGTGAGGGGGAACCACTTTTTGGGCGCATGGCAGGGCTCAGAAAGAAAGGAGCGCCGTTTGACATTTTCAAGCTAAAATTGGCTGGAATTGAGATCGGACGCCATGTCGCGTTTGGAGAGCCCCTGATGTGCCTAAACAGTGGAAACCCCCCACAAGTGACCCCATTTTGGAAACTAGACCCCCTAAGGAACATATCTAGGTGTGTGGTGAGCACTTTTATCCCCCAAGTGCTTCACGAAAATTTATAACGCCCGGGCGTGAAAATAAAAAATCCTATTTTTTCCACAAACATGTTGGTTTAGTCCCCAATTTTTTATTTTCTCAAAAGTAAAAGGAGAAATTGAACCCCAAAAGTTGTTGTCCAATTTGTCCTGAGTACGCTGATACCCCATATCTGGGGGGAACCACTGTTTGGGCGCATGGCAGGGCTCAGAAGGAAAGGAGCGCCGTTTGACATTTTCAAGCTAAAATTGGCTGGAATTGAGATCGGACGCCATGTCGCGTTTGGAGAGCCCCTGATGTGCCTAAACAGTGGAAACCCCCCACAAGTGACCCCATTTTGGAAACTAGACCCTGTAAGGAACTTATCTAGGTGTGTGGTGAGCACTTTTATCCCCCAAGTGCTTCACAAAAGTTTATAACGCCCAGGCGTGAAAATAAAAAATCCTATTTTTTCCACAAACATGATGGTTTAGTCCCCAATTTTTTATTTTCTCAAAGGTAAAAGGAAAAATTGGACCCCAAAAGTTGTTGTCCAATTTGTCCTGAGTACGCTGATACCCCATATGTGTGGGGGAACCACTGTTTGGGCGCATGGCAGGGCTCAGAAGGAAAGGAGCGCCGTTTGACATTTTCAAGCTAAAATTGGCTGGAATTGAGATCGGACACCATGTCGCGTTTGGAGAGCCCCTAATGTGCCTAAACAGTAGAAACCCCCCACAAGTGACCCCATTTTGGAAACTAGACCCCCTAAGGAACTTATCTAGGTGTTTGGTGAGCACTTTTATCCCCCAAGTGCTTCACGAAAGTTTATAACGCCCAGGCGTGAAAATAAAAAATCCTATTTTTTCCACAAACATGATGGTTTAGTCCCCAATTTTTTATTTTCTCAAATGTAAAAGGAAAAATTGGACCCCAAAAGTTGTTGTCCAATTTGTCCTGAGTACGCTGATACCCCATATGTGGGGGCAACCACTGTTTGGGCGCATGGCAGGGCTCAGAAGGAAAGGAGCGCCGTTTGACATTTTCAAGCTAAAATTGGCTGGAATTGAGATCGGACGCCATGTCGCGTTTGGAGAGCCCCTGATGTGCCTAAACAGTGGAAACCCCCCACAAGTCATGTTGGAAACTATACCCCCTAAGGAACATATCTAGGTGTGTGGTGAGCACTTTTATCCCCCAAGTGCTTCACGAAAGTTTATAACGCCCAGGCGTGAAAATAAAAAATCCTATTTTTTCCACAAACATGATGGTTTAGTCCCCAATTTTTTATTTTCTCAAAGGTAAAAGGAGAAATTGGACCCCAAAAGTTGTTGTCCAATTTGTCCTAAGTACGCTGATACCCCATATGTGGGGGGGAACCACTGTTTGGGCGCATGGCAGGGCTCAGAAGGAAAGGAGCGTCGTTTGACATTTTCAAGCTAAAATTGGCTGGAATTGAGATCGGACGCCATGTCGCGTTTGGAGAGCTCCTGATGTGCCTAAACAGTGGAAACCCCCCACAAGTGACCCCATTTTGGAAACTAGACCTCCTAAGGAACTTATCTAGGTGTGTAATGAGCACTTTTATCCCCCAAGTGCTTCACGAAAGTTTATAACGCCCAGGCGTGAAAATAAAAAATCCTATTTTTTCCACAAACATGATCGTTTAGTCCCCAATTTTTTATTTTCTCAAAGGTAAAAGGAGAAATTGGACCCCAAAAGTTGTTGTCCAATTTGTCCTAAGTACGCTGATACCCCATATGTGGGGGGGAACCACTGTTTGGGTGCCTGGCAGGGCTCAGAATGAAAGGAGCGCCGTTTAACATTTCCAAGCTAAAATTGGCTGGAATTGAGATCGGACGCCATGTCGCGTTTGGAGAGTCCCTGATGTGCCTAAACAGTGGAAATCCCCCACAAGTGACCCCATTTTGGAAACTAGACCCCCTAAGGAACTTATCTAGATGTGTCGTGAGCACTTTTATCCCCAAAGTGCTTCACTAAAGTCTATGATGCCTGGCGTGAAAATAAAAAATTCTATTTTTTTCCCCACAAAAATGATCTTTCAGCCCCCAATTTTTTATTTTCCCAAGGGTAACAGGAGAAACTGGACCCCAAAAGTTGTTGTCCAATTTGTCCTGAGTACGCTGCTACCCCATATGTGGGAGAAAATTACTGTTTGGGCACACTTCAGGGCTTGGAAGGGAAGTAGTGACGTTTTGGAATGCAGACTTTGATGGAATTGTCTGCTGCGGGCATCATATGCCATTTGGTGAGCCCCTGATGTGCCTAAACAGTAGAAACTCCCCACAAGTGACCCCATTTTGGAGACTTGACCCCCTAAGGAACTTATCTAGGTGTGTCGTGAGAATTTTGAACCTCCAAGTGCTTCACTAAAGTCTATGATGCCCGGCGTGAAAATAAAAAATTCTATTTTTTTCCCCACAAAAATGATCTTTCAGCCCCCAATTTTTTATTTTCCCAAGGGTAACAGGAGAAACTGGACCCCAAAAGTTGTTGTCCAATTTGTCCGGAGTACGCTGGTACCCCATATGTGGGAAAAAACTGTTTGGGCACTTCGGGACTCAGAAGGGAAGCAGTGACGATTTGGAATGCAGACTTTGATGGACTAGTTCTGAGAGCGTCATATTCCGTTTGCAGAGCCCCTGATGTGCCTAAACAGTAAAAAAACCCACAAGTGACATCATTTTGGAACCTAGACCCCCAAGGAACTTACTTAGATGTGCCCCCTCTTTGGAACTAATCTACTGGTTCCTGTTAAGTAAATTAGTAGTGCATAGAGGTGTGGTACAATTTGAAGCAGTCCTTCATACACAGGCCAGGTTTGTCGGGGCAGGTGTCGCATTGATAGATGGTGTCCTTGCGTACTCCTCTTTTGTAGCACACTCGGCACCTTTTTTGTGGCTTACTTTTTCTATCAGTTGGCGGGACCACCCCCGGAAAATGCTGACCTGGTACGATACGAGCACCCTCAGTTCCGGAAGTACTGGGGCCCGCTCCTTCCCTTGTGCCAAATATCAGGGCCTTAACCACTACCTCCTGGAACTGAAGGTATGACATATCAGTGTGTCGTGCACATCGTGACAGCAGGAAAGCGTTGAGCATTGCCATTTGTACGATGTACACGGACAGCTTTTTGTACCACACCTTGGCCTTCCTCAAAGCACTGTACGGTTGGAGGAGGTGATCAGAGAGATCAACGCCCCCCATGTTTTTGTTGTACCCCAGTACACAGTCCGGTTTGCATACCTGTGTTGAGGTACCCCGTACACTGCCGAGGGCACTGCCATCACCGTGTATTGTGGTCAAGAGAAGGACATCCCTCTTGTCCTTTTACTTGACCACCAGCAGGTGGTCGCTACATTGGGCTTTGCTCTCACCTTTTCTGAGCATCTGCCCAAGTAGCGTCTTCGGGAGGCCTCTCTGATTTTTGCGGACAGTACCGCAGGCTGCGGTACCTCGCGCAGAGAGGGATTTGTAGAGTGGGATGCTGGAATAAAAGTTATCGGTGTAGAGGGGATAACCTTTATCCAGCAGTGGGTGCACCAAATCCCACACAATTTTCCCACTCACTCCCAGGATGGAAGGACACTCAGGCGGTTCAATCCTGCTGTCCTTCCCTTCGTACACTCTAAAGCTGTAGGTGTACCCTGAGGTACTCTCACACAGCTTGTAGAGTTTGATTCCGTACCTGGCCCTTTTGCTGGGCAGGTATTGACGGAATCTGAGCCGCCCCTTAAAATGAACCAAGGACTCATCCACACAGATGTCCCTTTTGGGCACGTACACTTCAGCAAACTTTTTGCTGAAGTGTTCGATGACCGGCCGAACTTTGAACAGACGGTCAAAATTGGGGTCATCTCGTGCGGGACACCGTGCATTATCGTTGTAATGCAGGAACTTATGGATGGCCTCAAAACGCGTCCGAACCATGACCATTCGGAATACTGGAGTGTTATATAAAATATCTACACTCCAATATTGCCGAATTTCTGGCTTCTTCACGATCCCCATATGGAGGACCAGGCCCCAAAACTGCGTCATTTCAACTGCGTCTACAGGAGACCAGTTAGAAAATGATGAACGGGGGTTTTGCTCCAAAAATTGCCGAGCATACAAATTAGTTTGCTCCACCATGAGGTTAACGAAAGCCTCAGAGAAAAAGACTTTGAAAAAGTCTATTTCTGTGAGGCCGGTGGTGTCAAACTTGATTCCTGATTCTGCCACAAAATCAGGAATCAGTGGCTCGTAATTTTCGGGGGCCGAGGTCCATATGGGGTCCGAAGAGGGTCGCGCTGGTTCATCTTCAGGAGTGGGCGCTGCCTGATCTTCTCTCCTGGGGCGTCTGCGTGGCGGTTCCGCAGGACCCGAGGAGGAAGATGAGGAGGAGGAGGAGGAAGAGGATGAAAAATCTGAGGAATAAAGGAATGTGGGATCCTCTCCCTCGCTATCAGTGTCGGAGGCAAGGAAAGCATATGTCTCCTCCAATGAATAGCGCTGCTGGGACGAACAGGACTTTTTTTTGTGAGTATGGTGCTTGGGTGTAATATTTATTGGTAACTGTGTACGTGTGGGGGGGGGATAGTGTTTGGTGCAAACTATTCTGAAAGGAAAAAAAAGCTAATAGGGAAAAAAAAATACCTGTGAAAGGAAAAGTCTAAAACAGCAGGCCCTAGCTCTGATAAGTGAACTGCATCACTTATCAAAGTGCATGGACGGGGATGTGGAAAAAAAAAAAAAATGAAAGGCACGGGTTCAGACGCAGCGGCGGGGTGCGTGGACGGGGATGTGGAAAAAAAAAAGAAATGAAAGGCACGGGTTCAGACGCAGCGGCGGGGTGCGTGGACGGGGATGTGGAAAAAAAAAAGAAATGAAAGGCACGGGTTCAGACGCAGTGGCGGGGTGCGTGGACGGGGATGTGGAAAAAAAAAACAGAAATGAAAGGCAAGGGTTCAGATGCAGCGGCGGGGTGCGTGGACGGGGATGTGGAAAAAAAAAAAAAAGAAATGAAAGGCACGGGTTCAGATGCAGCGGTGGGGTGCGTGGACGGGGATGTGGAAAAAAAAAAGAAAAAAAAGGCAAAGATTCAGACGCAGCGGCGGGGTGCGTGGACGGGGATGTGGAAAAAAAAAAAAGAAATGAAAGGCAAGGGTTCAGACGCAGCGGCGGGGTGCATGGACGGGGATGTGGAAAAAAAAAAAATGAAAGGCACGGGTTCAGACGCAGCGGCGGGGTGCGTGGACGGGGATGTGGAAAAAAAAAGAAATAAAAGGCACGGGTTCAGACGCAGTGGCGGGGTGCGTGGACGGGGATGTGGAAAAAAAAAAATAAATGAAAGGCACGGGTTCAGACGCAGCGGCGGGGTGCATGGACGGGGATGTGGAAAAAAAAAAAAGAAATGAAAGGCACGGGTTCAGACGCAGCGGCGGGGTGCGTGGACGGGGATGTGGAAAAAAAAAAAAGAAATGAAAGGCACGGGTTCAGATGCAGCGGCGGGGTGCGTGGACGGGGATGTGGAAAAACAAAAAAGAAATGAAAGGCAAGGGTTCAGACGCAGCGGCGGGGTGCGTGGACGGGGATGTGAAAAAAAAAAAAAGAAATGAAAGGCACGGGTTCAGACGCAGCGTCGGGGTGCGTGGACGGGGATGTGGAGAAAAAAAAAAGAAATGAAAGGCAAGGGTTCAGACGCAGCGGCGGGGTGCGTGGACGGGGATGTGAAAAAAAAAAAAGAAATGAAAGGCACGGGTTCAGACGCAGCGGCGGGGTGCGTGGACGGGGATGTGGAAAAAAAAAAAAGAAATTAAAGGCACGGGTTTAGACGCAGTGGTTGGGTGCGCAAGGGGATGTGGGAAAGAAAAGCGAGCACGAGTGTTGATCGGTGAACTGCGTCACCAATCAACGCTCGGCGGCTGCTAAATTTGGGCACGGACGGACGCGGCGCAAAGTGGGGGTGGAGGGGGAAGGGGAAGGGGGGGGGGTAAGGGTAAGGGGGGGTGAAGTAAGATCGGGCCGGGATCGGGGATGAACACTTACGGTTGTAGTCTCTCTTCTTTCTTCTGTCTTCTTTCTTCTGTCTTCTTTCTTTAGCAAGAATTGTGGTGTCACAGGCTACTGTGGCACCACAAGTCTCAGAACAGGAGGGGATCTGTCAGCGTGACCGCTCTTCAGGAATCCTCACCAAGTGTGAGGATTCCTGAAAAGCAGTCAGACAGGTCAGGGACAGGTGAGACAGGTCACAGAGCGGTCACACCGCTGCTGTGACCTGTCATTGGTGGGATCGAATGATCACATCGATCCCACCAATCAGAGGAAGCCCTGGTGACGCCGGTGTCGCTAGGCACCTGCCTATGATCGGAGCTTACAGCTCCGATCATAGGCAGGTCACCAGAAGGTGACCAGCCGGTGACCAGCAGGTCACCGGCAGGTCACCATCAGGGCACAGCGCGGGCACACCGCTGCTGTGCCCTGATTGGCAGAGCTGCAGGAGGAGGTGGCAGGAAGATGCAGGGCTCGGCGCAATGATTTCCAAGCAGGGCACAGCGCGGTAACACCGCTGCTGTGCCCTGTGATCGGCGCGATCGATGTGATCGTCGATCGCGCCAATCCGGCGGGTCTGTTCCTGATTGGCGTGATCGACGATCACATCGATCGCGCCAATCACAGCTGCAGGATCCGGAGCCGCAGGGCAGATGAAGCAGGCTCTGGATCAGGTACTTTCAGGCAGGGCACAGCGCGGTAATGCCGCCGCTGTGCCCTGCGATTGGCGCGATCGATGTGATCGTCGATCGCGCCAATCCGGGGGGGTTTTGGCCGGTGCCTGGGTTGCCAGGCACCGGCCCCAGGATTGAGTACATCGGTACTCGATCCTAGCCTGGAACCTCACTGTTTCAGCCAAGCTGATTGGCTGAAACAATGAGAAAGGCTGTGATTGGCTGTTCAGAATTGAACAGCCAATCACAGCGATCGGGAGGCGGGGGAGGGGACGCCATACCCCAGGATGCCGAGGCCATCTTCCCTGAGGTAAGATGGCGTCGGAATTTTAATGCGATCACCGCGACTTAAGTCGCAGTGTCGCATTAAAGGGCATGACGTACTATCCCGTCGCTGGTCATAGGGGCCCACCCCACCTCGACGGGATAGTACATCTGATGTCAGAAAGGGGTTAATGATAGTTCAGTTGATTTATCCCTGGGGAAGACACATTTTTATGGTGTAACACATGAGGTCTCAGACTTTCTCTCTTGTCCAATATTTCCATGGGTTATCTGTCCATTTGAGATCTATTTCTATTGTGCAGTATTCTTCATTTTATTTATTCACATTGTTTACCTATTGCTTTATTACCTTACCAGACTTACCTTGTCATTGTATTTTGTCATCTCTATGTGTGGTTGCTTACCTCATGAACATTATATATATACTGCACATGTTTTCTTTTCTATACAGGATACAGCCAAGCCCATCAATGTTGTCCTTGAAAACTAGGGTGCCTGTCCCTGTGGTGTGCACTTCTATAGTGCTGGGCAGCCTGCTTTGTCAAAAATTATGGGCGTCACTGACTGTAAGGCAGACAGTGTATACTATACATGTATATGTGATTGGCACACTATACGAGCCTTATTCAATTATAATTCTAGGCAATCACCCCCTCCATAAATTGGGAGGTGTGTGAGTAGTTATTTAATCTCCATAAATTGGTAGGTGTGTGAGTGGTTATTTCATCTGTATGCTGCACCTGATTTGCCTCTGCCTTTATCAAGAGAGGCTGTTGCAACCTGTAAATGTGTTAGTTTGTGACCTGTGTTGGTAAATATGGCTACCTTTTAATGTTACATTTATATATTCATGTATTGTTGGTGATTCTGTATTCATATACCAATGTTGGCTCTGATCCTGTAAGATTTAACAATTCATAATTTGTCAGATAATGTTCTACATGGCTATGTTAATAAAGTAGTGTGCCATCAGACACTTTAAGGATTACTACATCTGTATTTTTCTAGTATTACACTTTTGTATCTGGTGAGTGGCTGATTCATGGGATTCTGTAATCTATGGATCTTCCTTTTTCTAGGATGTATCCTTGCATTGATATTAGTTCTGATGCTGCATTCATTTAAGGATGATACTGGATCTGTTCTCATTCCCTGATAGTGATTTTTGTGTTGTATGCATGTACTGATGTTGCTTTGGTGCTGTATTCTTGTTCTGATGATTTTTCTGATGCTGCATTCATGTTGATTCTGGTACTATATTCATTTACTGATTATGGTTCTGTTGGTACATTGATGTATTAATGGTATTTTTGGAACTGTGTTCATTTACTGATGGTAGACTTAGTGCTGTATTCATGAACTTATGAAAGTGTTGATGTATTCAGGTACTGATGGTGATTCTGGAGATGCACTTGTGTACTGTTGGTGGTACTGGTTCTGCAATCATTTATTCATGTTGGTTCTAAACCTGTATACTGTAGATGCATCAATCCATAACCATGGCTATGTTAATAAATTAAAGCTCAGTCTAAAAAGTTAATGAATACTATATGGGCAATCATGTAATTGGCAATAAACTTATGTTTTTTTGTGTGGTAAGGGTGGAAGCTGAAACATTAGAGTCCTACTTTAACGTGCTGTGTAAGTTGTTTAGATTCTGTAATCTTGTGAAGTACTTGTATAACTTCACAAAAAAAATTGCACAAGCAAGCACACCTTCTGGCACTGATTTCAAATTTTTTTCTCTAAAAATGATACCTGTCTTGCATCTGCTTTTTATTGTATTAGGAACGTAGAAAAAAAGTGTCATTGTAATTTAACCCCTTCACCACCTTGAGATTTTCTGCTTTTGGGTTTTAGTATTTTGCTCCCCTTTTTCCCAGAGCCATTGTTAGGACTGGCGGAACGCACCAAGACAGATGGTATAGATGCGTTCGCAGTCCGGGGTCCACCGTGCAGGTGAAAACCTGCTGCTAGCAATTAGCAGACTATATGGCGGTACACTAGAGTATACACGCGTGGGTTAACCTCACCCAGCGTGAAAGAAGCAATCCTGTTAAGGCACAGGACCGCGGTACCGCACCTAAAGCGTGAGCAAGTAGTCAGCGAACTCAACCCCAACTGGGATTGAAGTCCGATTAGACCCTTGCTGGCGCAACACCGCAACTGGGTGTGAAATGAAACAGAAGAGCATGCAGTGCCGCACTGACGAACGCCACTAACCACCCAGGCTTGGGTAAGGAAAGCACAGAGGAAGTGCACGGCGCCGTACTGGCGGTCACAGCAGCTGGACGCTATAATGTGTGACTAGTGCTGTAGGATAAGTCGGGCGCTAGGTAGCAGCCATACACCTTCCGCGAACAGTCATACTATAGGGTAGGGGTATCCAAGGACGACTTGCACTCACAACATACACACATTAGCAATTGTTTGACAATACTAGCGCATGGCCGTGCGGTCATGCGCAGTTTATATAGCAGCAGCACAGGAAGTGGCCACAGCACTTTTGCCCTTCTAGGACCTGCCAAGAGGACCAATGGAATGTGCTGCAGAGCCTGAGCACATGACCCTCGATCTCCAACGGGAGACCTTACGCTGGGCATGCTCAGTACGTGCAGACAAGGACTTAGTCCCAGAGAAGTCCGCTCGCTGCTGACCAGCACAGACTTTAATAGCAGAGACTGGAGAAGCAGCAGTAACTCTCAGAACAGAGTGAGAATGAGCAAGACGCTGGTACCGACGTCCTTGCTGAGCAGACTCCACTGCGGCTGGACAAGAATGGGAGACTGCAGTGGAGGTGGCTCGAGATTCCCCCTGTGCAGAAGCGGGAACTCGACCCCTAAAATTACCCCCCCTCCTAGGGCCCCCCCCCTCCTTGGGCCTCGGTACGTTTGAAGGCAGCAATGAGCTGCGGAGCCCGAATGTGCTCAGCAGGCTCCCAGGACCTATCCTCAGGGCCGTAACCCTTCCAGTCCACCAAAAAAAATTTTTTGCCACGTACCACCTTGCACCCCAAGATAGCGTTCACCTCGAAATCGTCCGTAGACGAACCCGATGTCCTGGCAGATGACTCAGAAAACCGAGATATGTATACGAGCTTAAGGAGGGACACATGAAAGATGTCGGTGATACCAAGGCGTGGAGGAAGGGCCAGACGGTAGACCACAGGATTAACCTGTTCGAGGACCTTGAAGGGACCCAAGTAGCGAGGAGCAAATTTAGTGGACTCAACTCGCAGCCTGATGTTACGGGCGGAGAGCCACACCAAGTCGCCAGGAGCAAAGGACGGGGCGGGGCGCCGATGAGCATCGGCGGAGGACCTCATTCTCTCCTTAGAGGCCCGAATGGCATCCTGAGTGCGGTCCCAAATATCCCGTGCCTCCACAGCCCAGTCTGCCACCCTGGAGTCTGCGGAAGACACGGGCATAGGCACAGGTACCCGTGGATGCTGACCATAGTTGAGGAGGAATGGGGTTTGTCCAGTGGAGTCGGCTACAGCGTTGTTCAGCGCAAACTCTGCCCATGATAGCAAGGATGCCCAGTCATCCTGCCTGGCTGAAACAAAATGTCGCAGGTATGTGACCAAGGTCTGGTTGGCCCTCTCTACCAACCCATTCGTCTCGGGATGATAAGCGGAAGAGAGATTCAACTCAATACTGAGAAGACGACACAGCTCTCTCCAGAACCGAGACGCAAACTGGGGACCCCGGTCACTGACAATTTTGTCAGGCATACCATGTAGGCGGAAGATGTGCCTAATGAACAACGCAGCCAAGGCCCGTGCAGAAGGTAACCGTGGTAGCGGCACCAAATGCACCATTTTCGAGAAATGATCGGTGATGACCCAAATGATGGTACAGCCGCGAGACTTGGGCAGACCCACGACAAAGTCCATCCCGACCATCTCCCAGGGCCTATCTGCCACCGGCAAGGGATAGAGCAACCCAGCTGGCCTTTGACGCGGAGATTTATTTTTGGCGCAGGAGACACACGCCAGAATATAATCCCTGACATCCCGGACCATATGCGGCCACCAGTACGTCCTCGCCAGTAGCTCAGATGTCCTCTTTGTCCCAAAGTGTCCACCCACTCTGGACGAATGAGCCCAAGAGAGAACCTCCGGTCGCAAATTAATGGGCACAAAAGTCTTGCCCGGAGGCACAGACTCAAGCGAAACCGGTGCTACGGTTCTCAGGCTCTCAGAGGGAACAATAAGCCAAGGCTCCTCTTCCTCCTTTTCAGTTGACATAAGGGAGCGAGAGAGAGCATCAGCACGAATATTCTTCTCCCCGGCAAGAAAATGAAGAGAAAAGTGGAACCGGGAAAAGAACAAGGACCATCTGGCTTGGCGAGAATTTAGCCGCTGGGCTGTCTGTAAGTAGACCAAATTTTTGTGGTCAGTGTAAACCTGGAAGGGAAACCGCGCACCTTCCAGAAGATGTCTCCACTCTGAAAAGGCCAACTTCATTGCTAGCAGCTCCCTATCCCCGATGGAGTAGTTTCTCTCCGCTGGCGAGAAAGTCTTAGAGAAGAAGAAGCATGGATGCTTCCGACCTTGAGCATCCTTCTGGTAGAGGACTGCTCCAGCACCAACGGACGAGGCATCCACCTCCATTAGGAATGGCTTATCCACATCGGGACAATGTAAGATGGGAGCGCTAGCAAAGTGGGACTTAATAGAAGTGAAGGCCTTGGAGACCTCTTCCGACCACAATTTAGGATTCGCTCCCTTCTTGGTGAGGGCTACCAAGGGAGCTACCAGAGTTGAGAAGTGGGGAATGAACTGGCGGTAATAGTTAATGAACCCCATAAAGCGCTGCACCGCTTTAAGAGAATGGGGCTCTTGCCAGTCCATCACATCCTGTAGTTTTGCAGGATCCATAGCCAATCCCTGGGCGGAGATGATATAGCCCAGGAACGGCAAAGACTCCTGCTCAAACATACACTTCTCCAACTTAGCGTAAAGAGAGTTTGCCCGTAGGAGGTCGAAGACTCTGCCAACATCTCTCCGGTGGGAGTCAATATCTGGAGAAAAGATGAGAATATCATCCAGATAGACTACAACTGAGGTGGAAAGCATATCCCGGAAGATGTCGTTGACAAAGTCTTGAAAAACGGCTGGGGCATTACAGAGCCCGAAGGGCATCACCAGATACTCATAGTGCCCATCTCTGGTGTTAAACGCCGTTTTCCATTCGTCCCCCTCACGGATGCGAATCAGGTTGTAAGCACCCCGCAGATCTAATTTAGTAAATACCCTTGCTCCCCGAAGCCTATCGAAGAGCTCAGATATCAAGGGCAAAGGATACTTGTTCTTAACGGTGATAGCGTTAAGACCCCTGTAGTCTATGCATGGACGTAGCTCCCCATTCTTCTTCTGCACGAAGAAGAACCCTGCCCCAGCAGGTGACACTGACTTCCTGATAAACCCTCTTGCCAGATTCTCTTGAATGTACTGAGACATGGCCTCCGTCTCCGGGAGAGATAATGGATAAACTCGACCCTGGGGAGGCTCCGCACCAGGCAAGAGATCGATAGGGCAGTCATAGGGGCGATGGGGCGGAAGGGTCTCCGCCGCCTTCTTGGAGAACACGTCTGCGTAAGACCAATATTGCTTGGGGAGAGAGGATAGATCTGCGGGTACCTCAGTAGTAGCAACCTGAACGCACTCTCGGTGACACCTACCCCCACATGATTCACCCCATCCCAGAATTCTGCCTGAGGACCACTCGATGTGAGGAGAGTGGTACCATAGCCAACAGGACCTCATCAATACCCTCAGGAATGACGAGCAGAGAAATAATCTCCTGATGGGATGGCGACAGGGACAGAGTAACAGGGATGGTCTGATGTGTTATCTGTGCGGGGAGTGTCGACCCATTCACCACTCGTACCGTTACTGGTTGAGATAGCATAACCAGGGGTATTGCGTGACGTTGGGCGAAGGCAGAAGACATAAAATTGCCCTCCTCCCCAGAATCCACGCAGAGGTCTACCGAGTGGGAGGATGAGCCAAAGGTAATTGTCCCTTTAAAGGACAATTTGGAGGCAAACGTCGCAGTGTCTAGTGCACCTCCACCTACTACCACTAGACGCTGACGTTTCCTCGACCGCTGATGACATCTGGTGGCAAGATGTCCTGACTGTTGGCAAACATGGCAACCCTGGAGTGCACGAGCGGTCTGGGACTTAGATCCCGCTCGTGACACCACCTTAGGTTCCTGGAACTCAGGAGCCTGAACTGGAGATTCCAAAGGTTTGGCGAAGGTGGGAGCCAGCCGAAACCTCTGCGTACACTGGGCTCGCTCTAACCTCCGCTCGTGAAAACGGAGGTCAATGCGAGTAGATACTGCTATTAACTCCTCCAGTGTGGCGGGAATCTCCCTAGTGGCCAGAGCATCCTTAACGTGGTCAGCCAGCCCCCTCCAAAATATAGGGATAAGGGCTTTATCCGACCACTCCAGCTCAGATGCCAGAGTGCGGAAATTGACGGCAAAAAGGCTGACCAAGGACGAGCCCTGAGTCAGTGCCAACAGTTGGAGCGCCGTGTCATGGGTGACACGAGGTCCTAGAAAGACCTGTTTCAGAGTGCTCAGGAATAACGGAGCACTCTGCACCACATGATCGCCACGCTCCCACAGCGGCGTAGCCCACTGCAACGCCCTGTCCGACAATATGGAAATTATAAAGCCCACCTTAGCCCGCTCTGTAGGGAAACGAGAGGCCAGAAGCTCGAGATGTATTGAGCACTGACTCACGAAACCCCTACAGGACTTACTGTCACCAGAAAATTTCTCTGGTAGCGGGAGGCGAGATAGCGTCGGTACAGGAGCAGCAGTGGACAAGGTAGCTGCAGCCACACTTGCAGCCTGAACAGCGACAGCAGTAACATCCACAGCTGAGGTTGAACGCTCAAGAGCCGCCAACCTTCCCTCCAGCTGCTGGATGTACCGCTGTAAACGCTGGTCGTCCGCCAATTTTACTAGCCAGACCCTGGCGCTAGTATTCTGTTAGGACTGGCGGAACGCACCAAGACAGATGGTATAGATGCGTTCGCAGTCCGGGGTCCACCGTGCAGGTGAAAACCTGCTGCTAGCAATTAGCAGACTATATGGCGGTACACTAGAGTATACACGCGTGGGTTAACCTCACCCAGCGTGAAAGAAGCAATCCTGTTAAGGCACAGGACCGCGGTACCGCACCTAAAGCACGAGGAAGTAGTCAGCGAACTCAACCCCAACTGGGATTGAAGTCCGATTAGACCCTTGCTGGCGCAACACCGCAACTGGGTGTGAAATGAAACAGAAGAGCATGCAGTGCCGCACTGACGAACGCCACTAACCACCCAGGCTTGGGTAAGGAAAGCACAGAGGAAGTGCACGGCGCCGTACTGGCGGTCACAGCAACTGGACGCTATAATGTGTGACTAGTGCTGTAGGATAAGTCGGGCGCTAGGTAGCAGCCATACACCTTCCGCGAACAGTCATACTATAGGGTAGGGGTATCCAAGGACGACTTGCACTCACAACATACACACATTAGCAATTGTTTGACAATACTAGCGCATGGCCGTGCGGTCATGCGCAGTTTATATAGCAGCAGCACAGGAAGTGGCCACAGCACTTTTGCCCTTCTAGGACCTGCCAAGAGGACCAATGGAATGTGCTGCAGAGCCTGAGCACATGACCCTCGATCTCCAACGGGAGACCTTACGCTGGGCATGCTCAGTACGTGCAGACAAGGACTTAGTCCCAGAGAAGTCCGCTCGCTGCTGACCAGCACAGACTTTAATAGCAGAGACTGGAGAAGCAGCAGTAACTCTCAGAACAGAGTGAGAATGAGCAAGACGCTGGTACCGACGTCCTTGCTGAGCAGACTCCACTGCGGCTGGACAAGAATGGGAGACCGCAGCGGAGGTGGCTCAAGATTCCCCCTGTGCAGAAGCGGGAACTCGACCCCTAACAGCCATAACTTTTTATATTTTTCTGTCAATATGACTGTGTGAGAGCTTTTTTTGTGTGAGACGAGTTATACTTTTGAATGACACCATTGGTGTGACCATATAGCATACAGTAAAACAGGGAAAAAAATCAAAGTGCTGTGAAGTTGCGAAAAAAAGCACAATTTTACAATAGTTTTGTGTTGTTTTTTTACCATGTTCACTAAATGCTAAAATTTACCTGCCATTATGATTTTCCAGGTCATTATTAGTTTGTAGATACCAAACATATATAGGTTCTTCTTTATTTAAGTGGTGAAATAAATATCCTAAGCTTGTAAAACAAAAGCTGTCATTTTCCAAGACCTGTAGCATCTCTATGGCTTATTTGTTGCATGCCGAGCTGATGTTTTAATGGACACAGTTTGGTGTAAGTACAATTTTTTGTTGTCCCGTTATTGCATTTTAATGCAGTATTGCAGCAATAAAAAAGATGTGAGTCTGGAGTTTGATTTTTTTCTCAATTTTTAAAATCTTTTTTTAACTTTTTACTAGCTTCAAGTCTCTTTGGCAGACTAGAAGCTACAATCTTCTGATCGCTTGTGCTACACCCAGCAGGGAGGCGCTTATAGCCATCCAGCAATGATAACCACAGGAGTCTCCTGCAGACCCAGGTTTGTCACACCAACCCATCGGTAACTCACTGTCATGTGACATGGGCACTGATGGACGGGGTTTGTGAAATGCTTCCGGTATAATCTTGTTAAATGTTGCTGACAGAGATTGACAGCGGCATTTAGCATGTTAACAGCCGCGGGTGGATTGCTGTTAGGGACACATGTCAGCTGACTTCATCAGCTGACATGTGCCAAAAAAGTTGAGGGCTCATTGCCGTAGCCCGCAGCACACAGGGGGAGGCTACCTTAGTTGTACCTGTATGTACAAGGTCATAAAGGGGTTAAATGGTTAAAAAAAATCCAAATTTGTGCCATTTTTAGAGACCCGTAGCGTCTCTATTTTTTGGAATTTGGGCGAAAGCCTATTTTTCTCACTGAGCTGATGTTTTTATAGATACAATTTAGGGGTAGATACGATCTTTTGATTGCCTGTTATTGCATTTTATTGCAACGTAGTAGCGACCCAAAAAATGTAATTCTGGAGTTTTTATCTTTTTTCCTGATACACCGTTTAATGATCAGATAAATTCTTTTTGTATTATATGTATATATATCAGAAATGATCATCTGCTATGAACACTGGCCATTGGGTAGCGCTCATAGCAGATCTGCGGTGAAAACCACGTGAGTCTCCAGGAGACCTCCGGTTGTCATGCCATTTGAGCCCTGTGATCATGGGACAGGGGCGTTGATGGGTGGGGTTTGTGACACACTTCTGGCATGCGCATGTTAAATGACGCTGTCTGAAATTGACAGCATGTTAACATCTATGGGTGGATCGCGATCCTACCCGTGGCTGTTAGGGGCACATGAAAGCTGATTAGATCACAGCTGATCAAATCAGTTGTCATATACCTGAAAAGATGCGGGTTCAGTGCCAGAGCCTGCATCAAAGACTGGGTGGCGACTTTTAACGCATCTATAAGTCATAGGTTGTAAAAGGGTTAAATGCAGCAGGACGGACGCCAGCTGCACCACATCACTAATCTGTCTCCCTGAGCCTTGGCACCTTCCCTTTCTCTCTTTTCCTTTATAAATTGAATTTTTGTGTTATCCAAAGATAACTGCTCATTTACTTCAGTGCTGCAGGTATATAACATATTACTGCTTGGAGTATTTGTCCAATGTTTCTCTTCCTATCTCTATTGCAAAGCTGTGAGCTCTGAGGACCTCTCAATATCTCAGTACCTAAAATCACCCTAAGAATGCTGCTACATTCCCTGTGTAGGCTTTTAAGAAAGCTATGATAGTCATTATTGATTGGTTGCATTTTGCTATGTGATAAAATAGTTGCAAAGCATAATGGGGAAGCCCTGAGTTCATGTCAGCTTTCTTTGACTGATAGAAAAAGGGGGAGGGGGAAAGAAACCAACCAAAATGTCCCAATACAGAAAATAGTGATAACAAGATTATCTTTATTGAAAACAAACAGTAACAGGGGTGACAACGATAAAAACTATCTATAAAATCACATATAAAAACAGGAACACACACCCAGGATATAAGGTGGTATTGGAAGGAGGGCAAAAATGACTTACATAATATAATTATAGCCATACAAAACAAAAATGACATAGCCAAAACAACGCAATGATATAAACTTATTGCAAAAAATAGATAAAGTGCCAGTGCAATAGTCAATGTGTTGAGACACTATAAGAAAGGTCCATGTTTGCCAAACAGAGTATACATAGAACAGTGCTCATATCATAGTGGGCCAGTATGTGGTGAAACACTTAATAATGTAAGTCACAGTATAATCAATAATGGGGATAATTAACTTACATAAACAGCGGAGCTTCTTCATTCGAGTGGCGTCCACTCTGACGTGCGTTTTGGCTTGCGCCTTCGTTAGAAGATGGAGTCAACAAGGACAGGTAAGCCCTATATAGTGCAAAGGTCCAATCATATGTGGGAGGTGTGTGGTGTTGTGAATTCTGCTCTTGGGTTCCCTCCAGTGGTTGTAGGTGGGAATGCAGTTGTCTCTGAGTCACAGACCTGGCCAGGTGTATCGGATGATTACAATTCTGACTGGGATATTTAAGTGGGCAGGATCCTTTAGCCCTTGCCAGTAGTCAATGTTCCTTGTTAAGTTTTGGATCACTTTCTGGCTTCTCCTGCTCGCTGCCAATTTCAGCAAAGATAAGTGTTTGGTTTTTGTTTCTGTGGCACACTGCCGGTGTGCTTGTTTCAGTTTTATTCCTGCTCTGATTGTAGGATTCACTGGAGTTGCAGATTTACGCTCCTACATCTTTCAGTAAGATGTAGGAAGTTTTTGTATATTCTGCTGTGGATGTTTTGAAGGGTTTTTATACTGACCGCACAGAACTCTGTCCTATCCTGTCCTATCTAGCTAGAGTGGCCTCCTGTGCTAATCCTGTTTTTCTGCCTGTGTATGTTTTTTCCTCTCCGACTCACCGCCAATATTTGTGGATTTTCTTTGAGGCAAGATAGTATTCCTATTTCCATCTTTAGGGGTATTTAGTTCTCCGGCTGTGATGAGGTGTCTAGGTGTGTTAGGTACACTCCAAGGCTTCTTCTAGTTGCGGTGTTAAGTTCAGGATTGCGGTCAGTACAGTGGCCACTTTCTCCAGTGAAAGTTCTCATGCAGCTCCTAGGTCACCGGATCATAACAGTACTACTGGCCAACAATGAGTTAAATGCATCTCAGAAGAAGGGAAGGAAGCTCTTGAGCCATTTTTTTTTCTCCAGTCTGTTTTGTCTTCTCCTCCCTCTTTATCTCTGGGTGGCTGAGGAGCCTGGTGCAAGCATGAATGTTCAGGAATTAGCTTCTCATGCAGACCAGCTTGCTGCTAGGGTGCAAGGTATTTCTGATTATATTGTTCAAACTCCTGCTTTAGAACCGAAGATTCCTACTCCTGATTTGTTTTCTGGTGACAGGTCTAAATTTTTGAGTTTTAAAAACAACTGTAAACTGTTTTTTGACCTGAGACCTCGATCCTCTGGTGATTCCATTCAGCAGGTAAAAATCGTAATCTCCCTGCTGCGTGGCGACAGGCAGGATTGGGCGTTTTCCCTGGAATCTGGGAATCTGGCTTTGCTTAATATTGACTCCTTTTTTTCAGGCTTTAGGACTATTATATGATGAACCTAATTATGTGGATCAAGCTGAGAAAACCTTGTTGGCCCTGTCTCAGGGTCAAGAGGCGGCAGAATTGTATTGTCAGAAATTCAGAAAATGGTCTGTGTTGACTAAATGGAATAATGATGCTTTGGCGGCAATTTTCAGAAGGGGGCTTTCTGAATCCGTTAAAAATGTTATGGTGGGGTTTCCCACGCCTTCCGGTCTGAGTGTTTCTATGTCTCTGGCCATTCAGATTGACCGACGCCTGCTGGAGCGCAGAACTGTGCGCGCTGTGGCGTTATCCTCAGAGCAAATTTCTGAGCCTATGCAATGTGATAAAATTCTGTCTAGAACGGAACGACAAGGTTTCAGACGTCAAATTAGGTTGTGTTATTATTGTGGCGATGCTTCTCATGTCATTTCTGTCTGCCCTAAGCGGACAAAGAGGATCGCCAGTTCAATTACCATCAGTACTGTACAACCTAAATTTCTGTTATCTGTGTCCTTGATCTGCTCATTGTCATCATTTTCTGTCATGGCGTTTGTGGATTTAAGGCGCCGCTTTGAATTTAATGGATTTTGAGTTTGCCAAGCGTTGTGGTTTTCCCTTGCAGCCTTTGCAGAACCCTATTCCTTTAAGGGGCATTGATGCTACACCCTTGGCTAAAAATAAGCCCCAGTTTTGGACACAGATGACCATGCGTATGGCGCCAGCCCATCAGGAAGATTGTCGATTTCTGGTGTTGCATAACTTGCATGATGCTATCGTGCTGGGTTTTCCATGATTGCAGGTACATAATCCTGTGTTGGACTGGAAGTCCATGTCTGTGACTAGTTGGGGTTGTCAGGGGGTTCATAATAATGTTCCTTTGATGTCAATATCCTCTTCTTCACCTTCTGAAATTCCAGAGTTTTTGTCTGATTTTCAGGATGTATTCGATGAGCCCAAGTCCAGTTCCCTTCCACCGCACAGGGACTGATATTGTGCTATTGACTTGATTCCAGGCTGTAAGTTTCCTAAGGGTCGACTTTTTAATCTATCTGTGCCTGAACATACCACCATGCGGAGCTATATTAAGGAGTCTTTGGAGAAAGGGCATATTCGGCCATCTTCTTCACCGTTGGGAGCGGGGTTCTTTTTTGTTGCTAAAAAAGATGGTTCCTTGAGACCCTGTATAGATTATCGCCTCTTGAATAAAATCACGGTCAAGTTTCAATACCCTTTACCTTTGCTTTCCAATTTGTTTGCTAGGATTAAGGGAGCTAGTTGGTTTACGAAGATTGACCTTCGGGGGGCATATAATCTTGTTCGTATTAAGCAGGGTGATGAATGGAAAACTGCGTTTAATACGCCCGAAGGTCATTTTGAATACCTTGTGATGCCATTCGGACTCTCTAATGCTCCATCTGTTTTTCATTCCTTCATGCATGATATCTTCCGGACTTATCTTGATAAATTCTTGATTGTATATTTGGACGATATTTTGATTTTTTTCCGATGATTGGGAGTCTCATGTGCAACAGGTCAGGATGGTATTTCAGATCCTTCGTGACAATGCCCTGTTTGTGAAAGGGTCTAAGTGTCTCTTTGGGGTGCAGAAAGTGTCTTTTTTGGGCTTCATTTTTTCTCCTTCGTCTACAGAGATAGATCCGGTTAAGGTTCAGGCCATTCATGATTGGATTCAGCCCACATCCGTGAAGAGCCTTCAGAAATTTTTGGGTTTTGCAAATTTTTATCGCCGTTTCATTGTTAATTTTTCCAGCGTGGTTAAACCCTTGACCGATTTGACGAAGAAAGGCGCTTATGTGGCGAATTGGTCCTCTGCGGCTGTCTCTGCCTTTCAGGAGCTTAAACGTCGATTTACTTCTGCTCCAGTGTTGCGCCAACCGGATGTTTCTCTTCCGTTTCAGGTTGAGGTTGACGCTTCTGAGATTGCGGCAGGGGCCGTTTTGTCTCAGAGGGATCCTGTTGGTTCCTTAATGAAACCATGTGCCTTCTTCTCTTGTATGTTTTCGTCTGCTGAACGCAATTATGATGTCGGCAATCGGGAGTTGTTGGCTATGAAGTGGGCGTTTGAGGAGTGGCGACATTGGCTTGAGGGAGCTAAGCACCGTATTGTGGTCTTGACCGATCATAAGAATTTGATTTACCTCGAGTCTGCTAAACGGCTGAATCATAGACAGGCTCGATGGTCCTTGTTTTTTTCCCGTTTTGATTTCGTGGTCTCGTACCTTCCGGGTTCTAAGAATATTAAGGCTGATGCCCTCTCTAGCAGTTTTTTGGTTTTTTGCCTGATTCTCCTGAGGTCTTAGAGCCGGTCGGTATTCTGAAAGAGGGGGTGGTCCTTTCTGCCATTTCCCCTGATTTACGACGGGTTCTTCAGGAATTTCAGGCTGACAAACCTGACCGCTGTCCTGTGGGGAAATTGTTTGTTCCTGACAGATGGACTAGTAGAGTGATTTCTGAGGTTCACTGTTCCGTGTTGGCCAGTCATCCTGGCATTTTTGGTACCAGAGATTTGGTTGGTAGGTCCTTTTGGTGGCCTTCATTGTCACGTGATGTGCTGTTGTGAATTCTGTGGCAGAGCTCCCTCCTGTGGTCACAAGTGGTACTTCGGCTGATTCTCTCTATGAGCTTCCGTTGGTGGAGGAGAGTGGTACTGCAGCTTCTGAGTTTCCTTCCTCAGGTGATGTGGTGAAGTCGTTAGGTGCTGCTCTATTTAACTCCACCTAGTGCTTTGATCCTGGCCTCCAGTCAATGTTCTAGTATTGGACTTGCTTCCTCCTGGATCGTTCCTGTGGCCTGCTGCTCTGCATAGCTAAGTTCCGCTTTTGTTATTTTGTTTGCTGTTTTTTTCTGTCCAGCATGCTTGTTTGGTTTTTCTTGCTTGCTGGAAGCTCTGGGACGCAGAGGGTGTACCTCCGTGCCGTTAGTCGGTACGGAGGGTCTTTTTGCCCCCTTTGCGTGGTTGTTTGTAGGGTTTTGTGTTGACCACAAAGTTACCTTTCCTATCCTCGCTCTGTTCAGAAAGTCGGGCCTCACTTTGCTAAATCTATTTCATCTCTACATTTGTCTTTTCATCTTAACTCACAGTCATTATATGTGGGGGCTGCCTTTTCCTTTGGGGTATTTCTCTGAGGCAAGGTAGGCTTATTTTCTATCTTCAGGCTAGCTAGTTTCTCAGGCTGTGCCGAGTTGCATAGGGAGCGTTAGGTGCAATCCACGGCTGCATCTAGTGTGGTTGGAGAGGATTAGGGATTGCGGTCAGCAGAGTTCCCACGTCTCAGAGCTCGTTCTATGTTTTTGGGTTATTGTCAGGTCACTGTATGTGCTCTGACTTCTATGTCCATTGTGGTTCTGAATTACCTGTTCAGAACAATGTGCGTTCTTTTGTGCAGTCCTGTGGGACTTGTGCGCGGGCCAAGCCTTGTTGTTCCCGTGCTAGTGGGTTGCTTTTGCCATTGCCAGTCCCTGAGAGGCCCTGGACGCATATTTAGATGGATTTTATTTCTGATCTTCCGGTTTCCCAGAAGATGTCTGTTATCTGGGTTGTTTGTGACTGGTTCTCTAAGATGGTTCATTTGGTGCCCTAACCTAAATTGCCTTCCTCTTCAGATTTGGTTCCGTTGTTCTTTCAGCATGTGGTTCGTTTGCATGGTATTCCGGAGAATATTGTGTCTGACAGAGGTTCCCAGTTTGTTTCTAGGTTTTGGCGGGCCTTTTGTGCTAGGCTGGGCATTGATTTGTCTTTTTCTTTTGCGTTTCATCCTCAGACAAATGGCCAGACCGAGCGAACTAATCAGACCTTGAAGACTTATTTGAGATGCTTTGTGTCTGCTGATCAGGATGATTGGGTGGCCTTCTTGCCATTGGCCGAGTTTGCCCTTAATAATCGGGCTAGCTCTGCTACCTTGGTTTCGCCTTTCTTTTGTAATTTTGGTTTTCATCCTTGTATTTTTTCTGGGCAGGTTGAGCCTTCTGACTGTCCTGGTGTGGATTCTGTGGTGGACAGGTTGCAGCAGATTTGGGCTCATGTGGTAGACAAGTTGGTGTTGTCTCAAGAGGAGGCTCAACGTTTTGCTAATCGTCGTCGGTGTGTTGGTTCCCGGCTTCGGGTTGGGGATCTGGTCTGGTTGTCTTCCCGTCATGTTCCAATGAAGGTTTCTTCTCCTAAGTTTAAGCCTCGGTTTATTGGTCCTTATAGGAATTCTGAGATTATTAATCCGGTGTCTTTTCGACTGGCGCTTCCGGCCTCTTTTGCTATCCATAATGTCTTCCATAGATCTTTGTTGCGGAAATATGTGGAGCCCGTTGTTTCCTCTGTTGATCCTCCTGCCCCTGTGTTGGTTGATGGGGAGTTGGAATATGTTGTTAAGATTTTGGATTCCCGTTTTTCGAGGCGGAAGCTCCAGTACCTGGTCAAATGGAAGGGTTATGGCCAGGAGGATAATTCTTGGGTTTTTGCCTCTGAAGTCC
The DNA here is from genome assembly GCF_032444005.1 of Ranitomeya imitator. Classification (NCBI taxonomy): domain Eukaryota; kingdom Metazoa; phylum Chordata; class Amphibia; order Anura; family Dendrobatidae; genus Ranitomeya; species Ranitomeya imitator. The sequence continues at coordinate 464,259,656 of NC_091282.1, read as the reverse complement.
ATGCTGCTGATTTGGTCCGTGCCTTTCATCTGGCTTGTCCTGATCGTCCTGGGGGCACTGGTGAGGGTTCGGTGACCCCTCCTCAAGGGGGGGTACTGTTGTAAATTCTGCTCTTGGGTTCCCTCCAGTGGTTGTAGGTGGGAATGCAGTTGTCTCTGAGTCACAGACCTGGCCAGGTGTATCGGATGATTACAATTCTGACTGGGATATTTAAGTGGGCAGGATCCTTTAGCCCTTGCCAGTAGTCAATGTTCCTTGCGAAGTGTTGGATCACTTTCTGGCTTCTCCTGCTCGCTGCCAATTTCAGCAAAGATAAGTGTTTGGTTTTTGTTTCTGTGGCACACTGCCGGTGTGCTTGTGTCAGTTTTATTCCTGCTCTGATTGTAGGATTCACTGGAGTTGCAGATTTACGCTCCTACATCTTTCAGTAAGATGTAGGAAGTTTTTGTATATTCTGCTGTGGATGTTTGAAGGGTTTTTATACTGACCGCACAGAACTCTGTCCTATCCTGTCCTATCTAGCTAGAGTGGCCTCCTGTGCTAATCCTGTTTTTCTGCCTGTGTATGTTTTTTCCTCTCCGACTCACCGCCAATATTTGTGGGGGGCTGTCTATCTTTTGGGGATTTTCTTTGAGGCAAGATAGTATTCCTATTTCCATCTTTAGGGGTATTTAGTTCTCCGGCTGTGACGAGGTGTCTAGGTGTGTTAGGTACACTCCACGGCTACTTCTAGTGGCGGTGTTAGGTTCAGGTTTGCGGTCAGTACAGTGGCCACTTTCTCCAGTGAAAGTTCTCATGCAGCTCCTAGGTCACCGGATCATAACAGTGTGGTAATGCCTGGAGAAAAAGTAAAAAAGCTTCTGCAGGCAGGTACCAGCCGTAGCGCCTGCGCTGCAGCATAATCGCATGGTTAGTGGCCACTTAGTTCCTATTTCTGATGTTATTGAGTTTTAAAAAATGTAACCACGGATCTCTGTAACCGAACATCTGAATACACAAATAGATTTTGTAGTGACGCAATCAATACAGCTATAAAGGGTCTTCCTAGTCGTCTATGAATACATTTAAAAATTTTTGTAAGAAAATAAAACACTGTATAGAAGTATAACAAATCTTGATGAACTTTTCTCATCTTTAGTTATTTATAATATTATTACTATTTCCCAAAGACAGCAAATCATCCAAATTCTTTAGTGAGTGTTGATGTGGAGTCCTCCATCAATTCAGTGTAGTAAGTTCCATCAGATAGTATTCTACATTCTTCACTAAGGTAATACTATAGGTACCGTCACACTCAGCAACTTTACAACGAGGACGACAACGATCCGTGACGTTGCAGCGTCCTGGATAGCGATCTCATTGTGTTTGACATGCAGCAGCGATCTGGATCCCGCTGTGCGATCGCTGGTCAGAGCTAGAAGTCCAGAACTTTATTTCGTCGTCAGGTCGGCGTGTATCGTCATGTTTGACATCAAAAGCAACGATGCCAGCAACATTTTACATGGATCTAAAAACCAGCGAGAACGATAAGTGAGTCGTCGTTACGTCACTGGATCGCTCCTGCATCGTTCTGGAGCTGCTGTGTTTGACGTCTCTACAGCGACCTAAACAGCGACGCTCCAGCGATCAGCTAATTGCCTATATCACTTCAGCGTCGCTGAGTGTGACGGTACCTTAAGAGTTCATTATCACAACCCATCAACCCCCTTCAATGCACTTTTTACAATGATCTTAGGGTTGGAGAATAGGTGGTTGACAGCATCCATCTGTTTAGCTGTTAGATCATAGTTATTTGGTTTCCCCCAAGCTATTGCATTGTCTTATTTTTGCAATCTTGTAACACCATAATGTAATAAAAAACCTCATACCTTTGCCTCTGGTATACTAAGGTCCCAGCCTACAAAATAAGATCTGCTGTTCCAAGGTGTGGTCCCCATACTTGGCTCTTTTACATTAATGTATCTGTCTACATTTCTACTAGTGTTCCAAGGTGTTATTAAACACACTCGGGTCTGCTGTTTCAAGGCGCCTAAATACATACACTGCTCTCCCACTTTAAGATGCTATCCGGACACTTGACTCTGCTTTTTCATGGTGCCTGTCTGAATATCCAGCTCTACTAAGCCTTGCTTTTTACCTGCTGTCCAACATATCCAACTCTGCTGTTCCACGTGCTGTCCAGCATAACCACTGATCCTTACTGTTTCATCTATCCTTTCCAACTCTGTTGCATCAACAACTCAGGTCCATGCTGCATTGCTGACCTTTACAGTATCTATGGCTTAGTGAATCCATCAACCAGGTGAGCCATAACAGCAGGTTTACTGTTGACAGCCTGAGTATGTTGCTCTTTGTGTGCCTATATGAGAGCATTTATAATGTAACAGCCATTAAAATATGAACTAAATTTAGGAATAGTTCTCTAAATTGATGGAAATAATACACTTCATGTTAGTTTTCTTCTGCATGAGAGTTCAGAAAGCTCCTATTTACTGTCAAGGTGAAGGATGTCAATAAAATTGCACAAGATCCAATGCATAGCAATTATTCTATAAGAAATTGCACCTGGGATACAATTTATAGGCAGCCGCTGTCGATGTAGAACAAGTGTCTCATTGTAAAAAGTCATTCATCTGTGGCTTGCTATGAAGCTTGCAATGGAAGGATACGGCCGTTCTTTCTTCCCTCCGCTTTGTTGTCTCCACTGAAGTTACTCTTGTCATCAATGCATTGCATTACTTCACATGATACTGCAGAAAATATGGGTTACGTGTGAATTGCTAGGCATGTGGCTTCACATCAAACACTGTAATAATTCATTAATGGTGACATACTCAGCCCCTGTCGTAAATTAAGCTCTTGAGATCTGCAGTGACAAAACAGAACATTAAAAGTTGGGATAATTGACAGCTTTCACAGCTGAATTTACTTTACAAACGTCTATACTTGAAACAGAATAAATTATACATTGCAGAAAAGAAGAAAAAAAGTCAGCTTTGTATTTGAGTTTAATGTAAATGGCATTGGACACCTGGCACTTTCTAAACACTGTGACACTGTGCAGTAGTAAACAGGGGTACAATGGTGTTCTTATTCTGGAGTGGGGAATCCATCTGCGCACCACAGCACAAAGACAAAAGAGGATTGTTAGCACTTTAAGGCACCTTGATGCAATCATACCACTTGACTGTTTTATTAATTGTTCCATCTGCTAAGTGAGAACTTTCTGACATTGGCTGGTACAGTGATATGAAACCCTAAAGTCTGCTTCCTATTGGTTCCACATGTGTTTGTGTTCGTTCCCAGCTAGTACTGATTCCAGTGAAAAGACAAAGCGCTTCAGATCGATTGCTTTATCAGTCATGCAGAATAGAAGGCGAGACGTGTCATGCCCTCCTTTTAAATGAATTTCATTAGCTGCTTTAATTCCAGGGGAAGAAAATGTACCAAAAGATACGTATATGGATTGCCATACTTATCATTACCTTGTGAACTGAAATGAACTCATAAATAGCTTCCTATTTAAATAGACCAAATATGTTTATCATTATTTAGATATTTTTACAATGTATTTTTATTATTATTATTATTATTATTATTATTATTATTATTATTTATTATAGTGCCATTTATTCCATGGTGCTTTCCACATTTTTCTCTGTGCAATGTTCATTACCTGCAAGCCATAGATATAGACTACAATATTTTGCCCATTTTCTTAAATTAGTTAAGCTATTTAAATAATTTTCATACAAAAGTCAAATAAAAATGATTTTATAATATGTCAACTGTCTAGCTATAAATCAATGGACTGTTTGCAAGGCTTGTATACCATATACAGGTGCATCTCACAAAATTATAATATCATCAAAAAGTTGATTTACAGTTCTTCATTACAAAACATGAAACTCATATATTAGATTTATTTCAAACATAGTGATCTATTTCAAGTGTTTATTTCTATTAATGTTGATGATTATGGCTTACAGCCTATGAAAACCCAAAAGTGATTATCTCAGTAAATTATAATACTTTATAACACCAGCGTGAAAAAAAAGATATTAAAATCCGAAATGTTGGCCTACTGTGATGTATGTTCAGTAAATGCACTCAATACTTGGTCGGGGCTCCTTTTGCATCCATTACTGCATCAATGTGGCGTGACATGGCGGCAATCAGTCTGTCTCACTGCTGAGATGTTATGGAAGCCCAGGTTGCTTTGATAGCAACTTTCATCTAGTCTGCGTTGTTGGGTCCGATGTCTCTCATTAGAGTTGAGCGACCTTGACCTTTTTAGAGTCGAGCCGGGTTTTGCGAAACCCGACTATGTCCAAAGTCGGGTCGAGTGAAATCGGCCGATTATGACGTAAAGTCGGGATCGACCGAAACACGAAACCCAATGCAAGTCAATGGGGCAGCATAGTCGGCAGTGAGTGGGGGCCAGGAAAACACCTAGAGTGGCCATTTTAATGTCAAAACCATCCATTCTTCTTAATGAAGCTTGTCAAGCGTAATTTACCTTATAATAATTGGAAGGCATTTGAAATTGGGGGTCATTTGGCTAAAGTTGTGGGGGGTAGGGCTGGTTCAAGTAATTAGTGGGCCCAGGAAATCTGGACCACGTCACGGCAGTGGAGCAGGGAGAGGTAAGTATTTCAACTTTGCAAGTGCTGTGAACCTGAGCAAGCAGGGGGGGCCCACTCGTTGGCATTGGCACTGGCACAGGGCCCCTCAAAGTACAGCGGTGTGTTTGCACGGCGGGGGCGCCTCCCACCGGCAGCAACACTTTTGCGTACTATGAGAGGCCCTGTGCCAGTGACGTCGCCAACTAGTATTCCTCCCCCCACCTGATGAAGGAACCTGCACTTTCATCTGCACCTTCCTCTTTGTCCCCGTGTAAGGTGGTATGGTATGCGGGAAGAGCAACCTGACTTTCAGCAGGGTCACAATGTTGTTGTGTAGCGTGCACGGGGAATGTTGCGTTATGGGTCAATGTACCAGCAGACTCATCTATCACTGGCTGGGCAATGGGCACGATGAAGTGGAAACACAGATATAGGCCCAAAGAAGAAAGTGGGCTAAATGCAGTTCAAAATTGGTAACACAGGAATAACCAGGGGGCATTGCAGTGGAGGACAACTGGAATGAGAGGCTGACACAGAGAGTAGGGCCAAATCAGTAAGTAGTCGAAATGCAGTTCAAAATTGGCAACCGTAGTAAACAGGCGGCACAGCTTTGTTCAGTGGAGGAGAACAGCAAGGAGTGGCAGACACCGATAGTAGGCCCCAAACCAACTAGTACGCCAAATGCAGTTGTTCCATTTAACCACAATTTAATGAGAGCCTGAAGATAGAAGCTCAGGAAAGGCAACCTGGGGAACACCTTGGAGTGTAACACACCATCTCTCTCCACCCCATACCCATTTTGTATGGCCTAATGCAGTGTACTTTTCTACAACTACTAAACGAGAGTCGGAAGACCGAAGCAATGGCAAGGAAACCTGGGGAACACCTTAGAGTGTAACACACCCTCTCTCTACACCCCATACCCAATTTGAAGGCCTAATGCAGTGTAGTTTCCAAGAACTACTAAACGAGAGCCGGAAGATCGAAGCTCAGGAAAGGCAACCTGGGGAACACCTTGGAGTGTAACACACCCTCTCGCTACACCCCATACCCAATTTGAAGGCCTAATGCAGCGTAGTTTCCAACAACTACTAAACGAGAGCCGGAAGATCGAAGCTCAGGAAAGGCAACCTGGGGAACACCTTGGAGTGTAACACACCCTCTCTCTACACCCCATACCCAATTTGAAGGCCTAATGCAGTGTAGTTTCCAAGAACTACTAAACGAGAGCCGGAAGATCGAAGCTCAGGAAAGGCAACCTGGGGAACACCTTGGAGTGTAACACACCCTCTCGCTACACCCCATACCCAATTTGAAGGCCTAATGCAGCGTAGTTTCCAACAACTACTAAACGAGAGCCGGAAGATCGAAGCTCAGGAAAGGCAACCTGGGGAACACCTTGGAGTGGAACACACCATCTCTCTACACCCCATACCCAATTTGAAGGCCTAATGCAGAGTAGTTTCCAAGAACTACTAAACGAGAGCCGGAAGATCGAAGCTCAGGAAAGGCAACCTGGGGAACACCTTGGAGTGTAACACAACGTCTCTCTACACGACGGAAGGGCTGATTCTTAGGAAGGAAGGCTGTTGGAAATAAGCATTGCGCGTCCGAGGGTGATTATATTCTTATTAGGTATATACTCACCCTCGGACGCGCCCTGCTTCTTTATTTGGAATGAATGTTTATTTGCAATGTGGTGTTGACTTTCTCTATTATTTTGGTAATTAATGATTTTATTATTTTCATTATTTTGCATCTTCTCGGCAATAATATAAAGAAGACGCGACAGGACAACACTCGGTGGATGCCATATGTGTGTTTTCAATTTAAAAAAACTTTCAGTTAACTACTTGCAGGAGAAAGTAATTGTAGCTGGTGGCCATTTTTAGTACTGTACCAGATTAGAGTTGTGTGTTTGTTTTTAATGTTAAAATGTCTGCATTTGATATCTCACCAGTATTTTCTTTTTTATAAGCAAAATACTTATTTTTATATTTTCTGATGTTGGTTCCAGGGGTACACGGCCAGCAGTGCCCTGGTCAGTGTAGTAGTAGTTGAAAGAATGGACCGCAGACAGGCATCGAAGGCCTAAAATAATAACACATGGCTGTAGGCAATTTTAAATTGGTTCCAGGGGTACACGGACAGCAGTGGTGTGGTCAGTGGAGGCCTAGTGGAAGGAGTGACCGCAGACAGGCATCGAAGGCCTAAAATAATAACACATGGCTGTAGGCAATTTTAAATTGGTTCCAGGGGTACACGGACAGCAGTGGTGTGGTCAGTGGAGGCCTAGTGGAAGGAGTGACCGCAGACAGGCATCGAAGGCCTAAAATAATAACACATGGCTGTAGGCAATTTTAAATTGGTTCCAGGGGTACACGGACAGCAGTGGTGTGGTCAGTGGAGGCCTAGTGGAAGGAGTGACCGCAGACAGGCATCGAAGGCCTAAAATAATAACACATGGCTGTAGGCAATTTTAAATTGGTTCCAGGGGTACACGGGCAGCAGTGACCTGGTCAGTGTAGTAGTAGTTGAAAGAATGGACCGCAGACAGGCATCGAAGGCCTAAAATAAAAAAATTGGGCTGGCTGTAGGCAATTTTAAATTGGTTCCAGGGGTACACGGGCAGCAGTGGTGTGGTCAGTGGAGGCCTAGTGGAAGGAGTGACCGCAGACAGGCATCGAAGGCCTAACATAACAAACTTGGGCTGGCTGTAGGCACTTTTAAATTGGTTCCAGGGGTACACGGGCAGCAGTGGTCTGGTCAGTGGAAGTCTAGTGGAAGGAGTGACCGCAGACAGGCATCGAAGGCCTAAAATAATAACACATGGCTGTAGGCAATTTTAAATTGGTTCCAGGGGTACACGGACAGCAGTGGTGTGGTCAGTGGAGGCCTAGTGGAAGGAGTGACCGCAGACAGGCATCGAAGGCCTAAAATAATAACACATGGCTGTAGGCAATTTTAAATTGGTTCCAGGGGTACACGGACAGCAGTGGTGTGGTCAGTGGAGGCCTAGTGGAAGGAGTGACCGCAGACAGGCATCGAAGGCCTAAAATAATAACACATGGCTGTAGGCAATTTTAAATTGGTTCCAGGGGTACACGGGCAGCAGTGACCTGGTCAGTGTAGTAGTAGTTGAAAGAATGGACCGCAGACAGGCATCGAAGGCCTAAAATAAAAAAATTGGGCTGGCTGTAGGCAATTTTAAATTGGTTCCAGGGGTACACGGGCAGCAGTGACCTGGTCAGTGTAGTAGTAGTTGAAAGAATGGACCGCAGACAGGCATCGAAGGCCTAAAATAAAAAAATTGGGCTGGCTGTAGGCAATTTTAAATTGGTTCCAGGGGTACACGGGCAGCAGTGGTGTGGTCAGTGGAGGCCTAGTGGAAGGAGTGACCGCAGACAGGCATCGAAGGCCTAACATAACAAACTTGGGCTGGCTGTAGGCACTTTTAAATTGGTTCCAGGGGTACACGGGCAGCAGTGGTCTGGTCAGTGGAAGTCTAGTGGAAGGAGTGACCGCAGACAGGCATCGAAGGCCTAAAATAATAACACATGGCTGTAGGCAATTTTAAATTGGTTCCAGGGGTACACGGACAGCAGTGGTGTGGTCAGTGGAGGCCTAGTGGAAGGAGTGACCGCAGACAGGCATCGAAGGCCTAAAATAATAACACATGGCTGTAGGCAATTTTAAATTGGTTCCAGGGGTACACGGACAGCAGTGGTGTGGTCAGTGGAGGCCTAGTGGAAGGAGTGACCGCAGACAGGCATCGAAGGCCTAAAATAATAACACATGGCTGTAGGCAATTTTAAATTGGTTCCAGGGGTACACGGGCAGCAGTGACCTGGTCAGTGTAGTAGTAGTTGAAAGAATGGACCGCAGACAGGCATCGAAGGCCTAAAATAAAAAAATTGGGCTGGCTGTAGGCAATTTTAAATTGGTTCCAGGGGTACACGGGCAGCAGTGACCTGGTCAGTGTAGTAGTAGTTGAAAGAATGGACCGCAGACAGGCATCGAAGGCCTAAAATAAAAAAATTGGGCTGGCTGTAGGCAATTTTAAATTGGTTCCAGGGGTACACGGGCAGCAGTGGTGTGGTCAGTGGAGGCCTAGTGGAAGGAGTGACCGCAGACAGGCATCGAAGGCCTAACATAACAAACTTGGGCTGGCTGTAGGCACTTTTAAATTGGTTCCAGGGGTACACGGGCAGCAGTGGTCTGGTCAGTGGAAGTCTAGTGGAAGGAGTGACCGCAGACAGGCATCGAAGGCCTAAAATAATAACACATGGCTGTAGGCAATTTTAAATTGGTTCCAGGGGTACACGGACAGCAGTGGTGTGGTCAGTGGAGGCCTAGTGGAAGGAGTGACCGCAGACAGGCATCGAAGGCCTAAAATAATAACACATGGCTGTAGGCAATTTTAAATTGGTTCCAGGGGTACACGGGCAGCAGTGACCTGGTCAGTGTAGTAGTAGTTGAAAGAATGGACCGCAGACAGGCATCGAAGGCCTAAAATAAAAAAATTGGGCTGGCTGTAGGCAATTTTAAATTGGTTCCAGGGGTACACGGGCAGCAGTGACCTGGTCAGTGTAGTAGTAGTTGAAAGAATGGACCGCAGACAGGCATCGAAGGCCTAAAATAAAAAAATTGGGCTGGCTGTAGGCAATTTTAAATTGGTTCCAGGGGTACACGGGCAGCAGTGACCTGGTCAGTGTAGTAGTAGTTGAAAGAATGGACCGCAGACAGGCATCGAAGGCCTAAAATAAAAAAATTGGGCTGGCTGTAGGCAATTTTAAATTGGTTCCAGGGGTACACGGGCAGCAGTGGTGTGGTCAGTGGAGGCCTAGTGGAAGGAGTGACCGCAGACAGGCATCGAAGGCCTAACATAACAAACTTGGGCTGGCTGTAGGCACTTTTAAATTGGTTCCAGGGGTACACGGGCAGCAGTGGTCTGGTCAGTGGAAGTCTAGTGGAAGGAGTGACCGCAGACAGGCATCGAAGGCCTAAAATAATAACACATGGCTGTAGGCAATTTTAAATTGGTTCCAGGGGTACACGGACAGCAGTGGTGTGGTCAGTGGAGGCCTAGTGGAAGGAGTGACCGCAGACAGGCATCGAAGGCCTAAAATAATAACACATGGCTGTAGGCAATTTTAAATTGGTTCCAGGGGTACACGGACAGCAGTGGTGTGGTCAGTGGAGGCCTAGTGGAAGGAGTGACCGCAGACAGGCATCGAAGGCCTAAAATAATAACACATGGCTGTAGGCAATTTTAAATTGGTTCCAGGGGTACACGGGCAGCAGTGACCTGGTCAGTGTAGTAGTAGTTGAAAGAATGGACCGCAGACAGGCATCGAAGGCCTAAAATAAAAAAATTGGGCTGGCTGTAGGCAATTTTAAATTGGTTCCAGGGGTACACGGGCAGCAGTGACCTGGTCAGTGTAGTAGTAGTTGAAAGAATGGACCGCAGACAGGCATCGAAGGCCTAAAATAAAAAAATTGGGCTGGCTGTAGGCAATTTTAAATTGGTTCCAGGGGTACACGGGCAGCAGTGGTGTGGTCAGTGGAGGCCTAGTGGAAGGAGTGACCGCAGACAGGCATCGAAGGCCTAACATAACAAACTTGGGCTGGCTGTAGGCACTTTTAAATTGGTTCCAGGGGTACACGGGCAGCAGTGGTCTGGTCAGTGGAAGTCTAGTGGAAGGAGTGACCGCAGACAGGCATCGAAGGCCTAAAATAATAACACATGGCTGTAGGCAATTTTAAATTGGTTCCAGGGGTACACGGACAGCAGTGGTGTGGTCAGTGGAGGCCTAGTGGAAGGAGTGACCGCAGACAGGCATCGAAGGCCTAAAATAATAACACATGGCTGTAGGCAATTTTAAATTGGTTCCAGGGGTACACGGACAGCAGTGGTGTGGTCAGTGGAGGCCTAGTGGAAGGAGTGACCGCAGACAGGCATCGAAGGCCTAAAATAATAACACATGGCTGTAGGCAATTTTAAATTGGTTCCAGGGGTACACGGGCAGCAGTGACCTGGTCAGTGTAGTAGTAGTTGAAAGAATGGACCGCAGACAGGCATCGAAGGCCTAAAATAAAAAAATTGGGCTGGCTGTAGGCAATTTTAAATTGGTTCCAGGGGTACACGGGCAGCAGTGACCTGGTCAGTGTAGTAGTAGTTGAAAGAATGGACCGCAGACAGGCATCGAAGGCCTAACATAACAAACTTGGGCTGGCTGTAGGCACTTTTAAATTGGTTCCAGGGGTACACGGGCAGCAGTGGTCTGGTCAGTGGAAGTCTAGTGGAAGGAGTGACCGCAGACAGGCATCGAAGGCCTAAAATAATAACACATGGCTGTAGGCACTTTTAAATTGGTTCCAGGGGTACACGGGCAGCAGTGGTCTGGTCAGTGGAAGTCTAGTGGAAGGAGTGACCGCAGACAGGCTTCGAAGGCCTAACATAACAAAATTGGGCTGGCTGTAGGCACTTTAAATTGGTTCCAGGGGTACATGGGCAGCAGTGTATGGTCAGTGGAAGTCTAGTGGAAGGAGTGACGGCAGACAGTCTTCGAAGGCCTAACATAACAAAATTGGGCTGACTGTAGGCACTTTTAAATTGGTTCCAGGGTAACACGGCCAGCAGTGGCCTGGTCAGTGTAGTAGTTGTAGAAAGAAGGGACCGCAGACAGGCTTCGAAGGCCTAACATAACAAAAATGTCAAAACAATGGTATTGTCAGTGCCAGGCATTGAAGGATGTCAGCGGCTAGACTACACATTGGTGAAGCTGTGAGAGATAATTTTGCTAGTGGTACAGCACTGTTTGAGCTGGGGGGGGGAACTGTCTTGTGGCCGGCGGTACAGGCACAGGGCCCCTCATATTACAACGGTGTGTCTGACGTTGGGTGCGCACCACCACCGCCAGAGACACTTTATTGTACTATGAGGGACCCAGTGGCAGTGCCGTCGACCAAAAGCGGCCACACCCACCTCTTCAGACAAACAGCACTCTCAAGGGTCCAAGCGCAAAGTGGCGATAGCACGGCCCCGTGTGGGGAGTTTGGCCATTTCGTGAGGTGGAAACATGTCGTATGCTGGACAATCAGGTGAAGAAAATTACGAGATTGGAAAAGTCATTCAGAATAGTCCACAGGCAAGACCTTTTCATAGGAAAGCTAGGTGTCAGCCGGGCAGGGTGGGGCAAAAGATTTTGAAATCCAGTTGTGGTTCATTTTAATGAAGGTTAGATCATCTACATTTTGGGTAGCCAGACGAGTCCTTTTTTCTGTTAGTATTGAACCTGCAGCACTGAATACTCTTTCTGATAGGACACTAGCTGCCGGGCAAGCAAGCTCCTGCAATGCATATTCTGCCAATTCTGGCCAGGTGTCTAATTTGGATGCCCAGTAATCAAATGGGAATGACGGTTGAGGGAGAACGTCGATAAGGGATGAAAAATAGTTTGTAACCATACTGGACAAATGTTGTCTCCTGTCACTTTGAATTGATGCTGCAGTACCTGTCCTGTCTGCGGTCATAGAAAAATCACTCCACAACCTGGTCAGAAAACCCCTCTGTCCAACGCCACTTCTGATTTCTGCCCCTCTAACACCTCTGGTCTGCTGGCCCCTGGAGCTCGTGTGAGAACGATCACGGGCGCTGTGTGCAGGGAATGCCAGAAGCAAACGGTCAACAAGAGTTGATTGTTTTGTTGCTAATATTAGTTCCAAGTTCTCATGTGGCATAATATTTTGCAATTTGCCTTTATAGCGAGGATCAAGGAGGCAGGCCAACCAGTAATCGTCATCGTTCATCATTTTTGTAATGCGTGTGTCCCTTTTGAGGATACGCAAGGCATAATCCGCCATGTGGGCCAAAGTTCCCGTTGTCAAATCTGCGGTTGTGCTTGGTTGAGGGGCAGTTGCAGGCAAATCTACGTCACTTGTGTCCCTCAAAAAACCAGAACCCGGCCTTGCCACGCCACCAATTTCCCGTGCCCCCGGGAAAGCTTCCTCATTAAAAATATACTCATCCCCATCATCCTCCTCATCCTCCACCTCCTCTTCGCCCGGTACCTCGTCATGTACACTGCCCTGACCAGACAATCGCTGACTGTCATCAAGGCTTTCCTCTTCCTCTGGTGCAGACGCCTGATCCTTTATGTGCGTCAAACTTTGCATCAGCAGACGCATTAGGGGGATGCTCATGCTTATTATGGCGTTGTCTGCACTAACCAGCCGTGTGCATTCCTCAAAACACTGAAGGACTTGACACATGTCTTGAATCTTCGACCACTGCACACCTGACAACTCCATGTCTGCCATCCTACTGCCTGCCCGTGTATGTGTATCCTCCCACAAAAACATAACAGCCCGCCTCTGTTCGCACAGTCTCTGAAGCATGTGCAGTGTTGAGTTCCACCTTGTTGCAACGTCTATGATTAGGCGATGCTGGGGAAGGTTCAAAGAACGCTGATAGGTCTGCATACGGCTGGAGTGTACAGGCGAACGGCGGATATGTGCGCAAAGTCCACGCACTTTGAGGAGCAGGTCGGATAACCCCGGATAACTTTTCAGGAAGCACTGCACCACCAGGTTTAAGGTGTGAGCCAGGCAAGGAATGTGTTTCAGTTGGGAAAGGGAGATGGCAGCCATGAAATTCCTTCCGTTATCACTCACTACCTTGCCTGCCTCAAGATCTACAGTGCCCAGCCACGACTGCGTTTCTTGCTGCAAGAACTCGGACAGAACTTCCGCGGTGTGTCTATTGTCGCCCAAACACTTCATAGCCAATACAGCCTGCTGACGTATGCCAGTAGCTGCCCCATAATGGGAGACCTGGTGTGCAACAGTGGCAGGTGCGGATGGAGTGTTTGTGCGACTGCGGTCTGTGGACGAGCTCTTGCTTCTGCAGGAGGACGAGGAGGAGGAGGAGGAGGGGGTGCGAACGGCTACAGACAACTGTTTACTAGACCGTGGGCTAGGCAGAACTGTCCCAAACTTGCTGTCCCCTGTGGACCCTGAATCCACCACATTTACCCAGTGTGCCGTGATGGACACGTAACGTCCCTGGCCATGCCTACTGGTCCATGCATCTGTTGTCAGGTGCACCTTTGTGCTCACAGATTGCCTGAGTGCATGGACGATGCGCTCTTTAACATGCTGGTGGAGGGCTGGGATGGCTTTTCTGGAAAAAAAGTGTCGACTGGGTAGCTCGTAGCGTGGTACAGCGTAGTCCATCAGGTCTTTGAAAGCTTCGCTTTCAACTAACCGGTAGGGCATCATCTCTAACGAGATTAGTCTAGCTATGTGGGCGTTCAAACCCTGTGTACGCGGATGCGAGGCTAAGTATTTCCTTTTTCTAACCATAGTCTCATGTAGGGTGAGCTGGACTGGAGAGCTGGAGATCGTGGAACTAGCGGGGGTGCCGGTGGACATGGCAGACTGAGAGACGGTGGGAGATGGTATTGTTGCCGCCGGTGCCCTAGATGCAGTGTTTCCTACTACGAAACTGGTGATTCCCTGACCCTGACTGCTTTGGCCTGGCAAAGATACCTGCACAGATACAGCAGGTGGTGCGCTAAATGGTGGTCCTACACTGCCGGAAGGGATGTTGCGTTGATGACTAGCTTCATTGGCCGAGGGTGCAACAACCTTAAGGGACGTTTGGTAGTTAGTCCAAGCTTTCAAATGCATGGTGGTTAAATGTCTATGCATGCAACTAGTATTGAGACTTTTCAGATTCTGACCTCTGCTTAAGGAAGTAGAACATTTTTGACAGATGACTTTGCGCTGATCAATTGGATGTTGTTTAAAAAAATGCCAGACTGCACTCTTTCTAGCATCGGATACCTTTTCAGGCATTGCAGACTGAGCTTTAACCGGATGGCCACGCTGTCCTCCACCAGGTTTTGGCTTTGCCACGCGTTTTGGGCAAGATACGGGCCCGGCAGATGGAACCTGTGGCGATGTTGATGCCTGCTGCGGCCCCTCCTCCTCCTCTGCTTCAGAACTGCTGCCGCCTGCACCCTGTTCCCCCAATGGCTGCCAATCGGGGTCAAGAACTGGGTCATCTAATAACTCTTCTTGTACCTCCTGCGCAACTTCGTCTGTGTCACCGTGTCGTTCGGTGGTATAGCGTTCGTGATGGGGCAACATAGTCTCATCAGGGTCTGATTCTTGATCAGCACCCTGCGAGGGCAATGTTGTGGTCTGAGTCAAAGGACCAGCATAGTAGTCTGGCTGTGGCTGTGCGTCAGTGCACTCCATGTCAGATTCAATTTGTAATGGGCATGGACTGTTAACTGCTTCACTTTCTAAGCCAGGGACGGTATGTGTAAAGAGCTCCATGGAGTAACCCGTTGTGTCGCCTGCTGCATTCTTCTCTGTTGTTGTTTTTGCTGAAGAGGACAAGGAAGTGACTTGTCCCTGACCGTGAACATCCACTAACGACGCGCTGCTTTTACTTTTACCAGTTTCACGAGATGAGGCAAAAGAGCTAGAGGCTGAGTCAGCAAGATAAGCCAAAACTTGCTCTTGCTGCTCCGGCTTTAAAAGCGGTTTTCCTAATCCCAGAAAAGGGAGCGTTCGAGGCCTTGTGTAGCCGGACGACGAACCTGGCTCCACAGCTCCAGACTTAGGTGCAATATTTTTTCCCCCACGACCACCTGATGCTCCACCACTACCACTACCCTCATTACCAGCTGACAATGAACGCCCCCGGCCACGACCTCTTCCACTAGACTTCCTCATTGTTTTAAAAACGTAACCAAACTAACGTTATTTGTTGCAGTCACACAACTTACACGGTGAGCTATAACTTCTGTATGATTTAGCTACCCCTTTACAGGTTGGTGAGACCACAGCGAAAATCAGGCCCAATGTTACACACTCTTTTTTTGGTGGCTGCAAATTAGAGAGATGCCCCACACGCAGGACTGTCACTGAAGCACAAATGTTAATATTAATGTCACACTATTATTTTTTTTTTATTTTTATTTTTTTCAGGAACACTTTAGAAACCCCCCAAAAAAAAAAAAATAGATTTTTGCAGGGAGAATTTAGAAAACAAATGTAACAAACTATATGCTTTCTATGGGCCACTGAGTGAGAGATGACGCACACAGGAATCAGGAGTGGCACACAAGCCCAGAGGCCAATATTTTTCTACCAATGATTGATGGAGTTATTTTCTCTGGTAGATTTTGGAACCCAAATCAAGGAAAAAAAATGTAGGCTTTCTATGGACCACAATTGGAGAGAGAGAGAGAGAGAGATGGCACACCCAGGAGTCAAGACTGGCACACAAGCAGAAAGGCCAATATTAATCTCCCACTGTTTTTTTTGGTTGTTTTTTTTTTTTTTTTTTTCAGGGAGACTTTAGAAAAAAAAATAATAAAAAAAATATGATTTTATCAGGAAGAATTTAGAAACCAAATAAAATAAAATGATTTTTTCAGGGAGAATTTAGAAAACAAATAAAACCAAAAATAGGCGTTCTATGGCCCACTGACTGAGAGATGACGCACCCAGGAGTCAAGACTGGCACACAAGCAGAAAGGCCAATATTAATCTCCCACTGTTTTTTTTGGTTGTTTTTTTTTTTTTTTTTTTCAGGGAGACTTTAGAAAAAAAAATAATAAAAAAAATATGATTTTATCAGGAAGAATTTAGAAACCAAATAAAATAAAATGATTTTTTCAGGGAGAATTTAGAAAACAAATAAAACCAAAAATAGGCGTTCTATGGCCCACTGACTGAGAGATGACGCACCCAGGAGTCAAGACTGGCACACAAGCAGAAAGGCCAATATTAATCTCCCACTGTTTTTTTTGGTTGTTTTTTTTTTTTTTTTTTCAGGGAGACTTTAGAAAAAAAAATAATAAAAAAAATATGATTTTATCAGGAAGAATTTAGAAACCAAATAAAATAAAATGATTTTTTCAGGGAGAATTTATAAAACAAATAAAACCAAAAATAGGCGTTCTATGGCCCACTGACTGAGAGATGACGCACCCAGGAGTCAAGACTGGCACACAAGCAGAAAGGCCAATATTAATCTCCCACTGTTTTTTTTGGTTGTTTTTTTTTTTTTTTTTTTCAGGGAGACTTTAGAAAAAAAAATAATAAAAAAAATATGATTTTATCAGGAAGAATTTAGAAACCAAATAAAATAAAATGATTTTTTCAGGGAGAATTTAGAAAACAAATAAAACCAAAAATAGGCGTTCTATGGCCCACTGACTGAGAGATGACGCACCCAGGAGTCAAGACTGGCACACAAGCAGAAAGGCCAATATTAATCTCCCACTGTTTTTTTTGGTTGTTTTTTTTTTTTTTTTTTCAGGGAGACTTTAGAAAAAAAAATAATAAAAAAAATATGATTTTATCAGGAAGAATTTAGAAACCAAATAAAATAAAATGATTTTTTCAGGGAGAATTTAGAAAACAAATAAAACCAAAAATAGGCGTTCTATGGCCCACTGACTGAGAGATGACGCACCCAGGAGTCAAGACTGGCACACAAGCAGAAAGGCCAATATTAATCTCCCACTGTTTTTTTTTTTTTTTTTCAGGGAGACTTTAGAAAAAAAAATAATAAAAAAAATATGATTTTATCAGGAAGAATTTAGAAACCAAATAAAATAAAATAATTTTTTCAGGGAGAATTTAGAAAACAAATAAAACCAAAAATAGGCGTTCTATGGCCCACTGACTGAGAGATGACGCACACAGGAGTCAGGAGTGGCACACAAACCCAGAGGCCAATATTTTTCTACCAATGATTGATGTAGTTATTTTCTCTGGTAGATTTTAGAACCCAAATCAAGGAAAAAAAATATAGGCTTTCTATGGACCACAATTGGAGAGAGAGAGAGAGAGAGAGAGAGAGAGAGAGAGAGAGAGAGAGAGAGATGGCACACCCAGGAGTCAAGACTGGCACACAAGCAGAAAGGCCAATATTAATCTCCCACTGTTTTTTTGGTTGTTTTTTTTTTTTTTTTTTTTCAGGGAGACTTTAGAAATAAAAATAATAAAAAAAATATGATTTTATCAGGAAGAATTTAGAAACCAAATAAAATAAAATGATTTTTTCAGGGAGAATTTAGAAAACAAATAAAACCAAAAATATGCGTTCTATGGCCCACTGACTGAGAGAGAGAGAGAGATGGAACGCTTAGTACTGGCACACAAGCCCAAAGGGCAATATTAATCTCCCTTTTTTTTTCCAGGGAGAATTTCTGAAACCCAAAAAAAAAATAAAATAGGCTTTCTATGGCCCACTATTTGTGAGAGAGATGGGACGCTCAGGACTGGCACAGATGGCACGCTCAGGACTGGCACAGAAGCCCAGAGGCCAATATTAATCTCCCTTTTTTTCTGGGAGAATTTATAAAACCAAAAAAATATTTAAATAGGCTTTCTATGGCCCACTATTTGTGAGAGAGATGGCACGCTCAGGACTGGCACAGATGGCACGCTCACAACTGGCACAGAAGCCCAGAGGCCAATATTAATCTCCCTTTTTTTCTGGGAGAATTTATAAAACCAAAAAAATATTTAAATAGGCTTTCTATGGCCCACTATTTGTGAGAGAGATGGCACGCTCAGGACTGGCACAGATGGCACGCTCACAACTGGCACACAAGCCCAGAGGCCAATATTAATCTCCCTTTTTTCAGGGAAAATTTATAAAACCAAAAAAAAAATTAAATAGGCTTTCTATGGCCCACTATTTGTGAGAGAGATGGCACGCTCAGGACTGGCACAGATGGCACGCTCACAACTGGCACACAAGCCCAGAGGCCAATATTAATCTCCCTTTTTTCAGGGAAAATTTATAAAACCAAAAAAAAAATTAAATAGGCTTTCTATGGCCCACTATTTGTGAGAGAGATGGGACGCTCAGGACTGGCACAGATGGCACGCTCAGGACTGGCACAGAAGCCCAGAGGCCAATATTAATCTCCCTTTTTTTCAGGGAGAATTTATAAAACCCAAAAAAAAATAAAATAGGCTTTCTATGGCCCACTATTTGTGAGAGAGATGGCACACTCAGGACTGGCACACAAGCCCAAAGGCCAATATTAATCTCCCACTGTATTTTTATCAGGGAGAATTTATACACCCCACAAAAAAAAATACAGAAAAATGAAAAGGCTTTCTATGGCCCACTATGTGAGAGAGATGGCACACACAGGGATGGCACTCTAGCAGAAATGCCAAATTGCCAATCTTAATCTCCCACCAAAAAAAAAAAAAAAAAAAAAACAGGGAATGTCCTACAATTACTATCTCCCTGCCTGCAGTAATCTCAGCCAGGTATGGCAGGCAGCTACTATCTCCCTGCCTGCAGTAATCTCAGCCAGGTATGGCAGGCAGCAATAAGGAGTGGACTGATGCACAAATGAAATAAAAAGTGTGGACAAACAAAAAAGATAGCTGTGCAGAAAGGAAGGAACAAGAGGATTTGTGCTTTGAAAAAAGCAGTTGGTTTGCACAGCGGCGTACACACAGCAATGCAGCTATCAGGGAGCCTTCTAGGGCAGCCCAATGAGCTACAGCGCTGAGGGGAAAAAAAAAAAAAAAAAAATTCCACTGTCCCTGCACACCGAGGGTGGTGTTGGACAGTGCAAATCGCTGCAGCACAAGCGGTTTTGTGGTTAATGGACCCTGCCTAACGCTATCCCTGCTTCTGACAAAGCGGCAGCAACCTCTCCCTAAGCTCAGATCAGCAGCAGTAAGATGGCGGTCGGCGGGAACGCCTCTTTATAGCCCCTGTGACGTCGCAGACAGCAAGCCAATCACTGCAATGCCCTTCTCTAAGATGGTGGGGACCAGGACCTATGTCATCACGCTGCCCACACTCTGCGTTTACCTTCATTGGCTGAGAAATGGCGCTTTTCGCGTCATTGAAACGCGACTTTGGCGCGAAAGTCGCGTACCGCATGGCCGACCCCGCACAGGGGTCGGATCGGGTTTCATGAAACCCCGACTTAGCCAAAAGTCGGCGACTTTTGAAAATGTTCGACCCGTTTCGCTCAACCCTATCTCTCATCTCTCTCTTGACAATACCGCATAGATTCTCTATGGGGTTAAGGTCAGGTGAGTTTGCTGGCCAATAAAGCACAGTGAAAATGGTGTTTTTAAACCAGGAATTGGTACTTTTGGCAGTGTGGACAGGTGCCAAGTCCTGCTGGAGAATGAAATTTCCATCTCCAATAGGCTTGTCAGCAGAGGAAAGCATGAAGTGCTCTTAAATTTCCTGGTAGATGGCTGCGCTGACTTTGGTTCTGATAAAACACAGTGGACCTACAACAGCAGATGACATGGCTCCCAAAACCAACATTGATTGTGGAAACTTTACACTAGACCTTGGAAATCAAGGTCCTAGAGTCTGGAAGAAGAGTGGAGAGACAGACAATCCAATCTCCTTGAGGTCTAGTGTGAAGTTTTCACAATCATTGATCGTTTGGGGAGCCATGTCATCTGGTGTCAGGGAGCCAGGGAGCCCAGTCCTGATCTGGCACAACCTAGTAAATATTCCTGTTTGGGTGATATTAAGAATGCAAACCCAGGACGTTGCTCCTAGTAACCAGGGAAACAACTGCTGTAGGAAGGAGAGAAATAGGAGTACAGAAAAGGCCAGATAGATGTTGGTGGTAGGGACTTTATAATTAGGTGGACAGACAGTGTCTGCTGCCGCCAAGACCATGAATGCCGATCAGTTTGTTGTCTGCTGGGTGCTCGGTTTTGACATATTGCGGATCAGATAGACAGATTGCTGGGTGGGGCTGGGGAATACCCAGTCATCATGGTACACATCGGTACCAATGACAAAGTTAGAGGAAGGTGAAAGGTCCTTAAGAATGATTTCAGTGAACTAGGAGATAAGGTGAAGGCCAGAACTTCCAAGGTGGTGTTTTCAGAAATACTGCAAGTGCCACTAGCATCAGTAGATAGGCAACGGGAGCTTAGGGAGATAAATAAGTGGCTTAGGGTTCCTGGAGAACTGGGCTGTCTTCTGTGGGCTAAAGGCTCTGCAGTAGGGATGGGCTGCACCTCAATGGGGAGGGTGCAGCTGTGCTTGAGCAAAAAATTGTAAGACAGATGGAGGAGTTTTTAAACTATAATCTGGGAGGAGGCAGGGTAGTTGTGCTAATAAGGGGATAGATAGAGTAGACAGATAGAGATAGGGAGAGGCAGTAGGGGTAAATGAGGATTTAGGGGGGATAGAATATGCAAGGAAAGCAGGGAGCTGAGTAGGAGTAACACATGTTCTAAAAATATTAGAGGTCTGCTGGCAAATGCAAGAAGTCTTCCAAGCAAAATGAATGAACTGGATACTGTTCTGACAGTCACAGAATGCGATGTGGTGGGCATTACGGAAATGTGGCTTGACGAGAGCCTTGACTGGGTAGCAAATGTAGAGAGTTGCACTACATTTAGAAATAACAGGAAAGGTAAAAGTGGAGTGTGCATCTTCATAAAATCCACATTAAAATCTGTGCTCAACGAAGACATTGGGGGGAATTGCAGCAATGTAGAGTCACTATGGGTAAATGGGTAAATGTACATGGGGATGGCAATAATGGAAAGCTGCTAATTGGAGTTGCTACAAGCCTCCTAATATAGCTGAACAGGCAGAGGATGAAATGCTGCAGCAAATTAAAAAGGCAGCAAACAGTAATAGGGTTATAATGGAGGATTTTAACTATCCAGACATTCAATTGGGCATAGAATCTTCTGGTTGTGCTAAAAGCTACAATTTCTTATTCCCAGGTCAGGCCAACAATCTCTCAGCTGGTTGATGAACCAACCAAGGGAGGTAATCTGATGGATCTGGTTCTGTCAAATAGATCAGATACAATTTCAGATCTACTGGTCATGGAGAATTTGGAAAGCAGTGACCATAACATGGTAAGTTTCAATGTAATTTTCAATCAGATATTCAAATGGGGAAATGCCAAAACCTGGAACTTTAAGAAAGCTGATTTCAACAAATTAAGGGAAGAGCTTAATCGCATAGACTGCGACAAAGTCATGGTAACTGGGGATATCAAACATAAATGAGGCATTAGTAAAGGAAATACTACTAGAATCTTGCAGAAATCTTATACCCTCTGATAGTAAAATGTCGAGGAATAAAAAGAAACCATTATGGATGAATAAGACAGCACAAACGTTAATAAGTGGTGATGAGCGAGTGTACTCGTTGCTTGGGTTTTCCCGAGCACGCTCGGGTGACCTCCGAGTATTTGTTATTGCTCAGAGATATAGTTTACATCGCCTCAGTTGCATGATTTACAGCTTCCAGATACGCTGAATACATGTGAGGAATGCCTGTTTGTTAGGGAATTCCCACATATATTCAGCATATCTGGAAGCCATAAATAATGCAACTGAGGCAAAGAAAACTATATCTCCGAGCAATAACAAATACTCGGAGGTCACCAGAGGAACGAGTACACTCGCTCATCACTATTAATAAGACGAAAACAAAGGGCATTCAAATTCGTGAAAGCCAAGAATACCGAATAGCATTTCAGGAGTATAAAGATCTAAATAAGAAATGTAAAAAAGAAATCAAGTTAGTAAAGTTGTCTTCAGAAAAACAAATCGCCAACGACATTAAAATAAATCCCAACATTTTTTATAAATACAGCAATGCCCAAAAGAAAAAAAACATGGTATTGGCCACTTAAAACATGACAATAACAAGATAATCACAGAGGATAAAGAAAAGGCTGAAATATTAAACAGGCACTTTTCATTCATGTTCACCAATGAACTGTCTGTTACAGTTATCATTCAACAAGGCAAAAATCAAAATTCACACCCTGATATAACTGCTTTAACACAGAAAGAAGTACATCTATATCTCAGCAATTTAAACATTGACAAATCCCCCGGCCCAGATGGCATTCATCCATGGATACTGAGGGAATTGAGCTCAATAATTCACAGACCACTATGTCTCATATTCTTAGACTCTCTTGTAACAGGGGTGGTGTCACAGGATTGGAGGGTGGCTCACGTGGTACCAATTTTTAAGAAAGGTAAGACCGTGGATCCAGGCAACTACCATCCGGCAAGCCTGACATTAGTAGTGTGCAAAATTTTTGAGGGGATTATGAGTGATGACCCGCAGAGATATATTGTAGATAATAATATAAAAGCTGACAGCCAGCATGGATTCATGAAGAATAAGCTGTGTCTAACATGACCATACTAAGGACTAGGGGGCACTCTTTACGGGTGGAAGAAAGGGGATTCTGGCAGCTAAACAGGAATGGATTCTTTACAGTTAGAGCAGTCAGACTGTGGAACGCGCTTCCACAAAAGGTAGTAATGGCAGACACTATAACAGCTTTTAAAAAAGGGCTGCATGATTTCCTTGATACACATAACATTGCAGGTTATAGTTAAATTAGTGATGAAATGTATAATTGGTGGAGAAAGGTTGAACTTGTTGGACTTAGGTCTTTTTTCAACCTACATATGTAATGCAACCAAAAGTACACACGTTTTTCTTAATTTAGTCAACACGTTTGAAAGTACTACAAACTTCTTCATCAATACAAGAAAAACATGGTGCTTTTTTTCCGCAAATTCTCCTTATCTGTTGTCATGCAGTTCTGTCTGTATCTGGTTTTCGGTGCAACAATGCATGTCTTTGCTTTAACCCTTTGCTCTTTTCCCAATAATTGAGCTGGGATACAGTTGGCTGTTACCCTGTTACCTGTATGGATCCTGCTCAGTTCCCTGCTCTGCTGCAAGGTAATGCAGCAGAGCAAAGACCTAACCAACCATGTACAGAGCATTACCTTCCGCATGTGCGGTCCCTGGTTCCCGAGGTTGTGAGGTCATTTGCAGCTGGTGCATGACTTTCCAGGTGTGTCTGAGTGTGCAGTCGCTGTTAGGTGCCCTGATCCTCAATTCCTGCACTGATTGTGCTGTATTGGTTTCTGTTAGTGCTAAGGGCATGTGCGGCCACACTTCCCCTGCATTTATCAGGGCTAGTGTGTGTAATTGAAATGCTGTCTCCAGCCAAATGCTGAGGGGCAGCTCCTCTTTAAAGTTCCTCTGCCCTATGGGCGGGGGCTGAGCCACTCACAAAGCTCCTGAACTTTGCTATGTGTGTTGTGTCTTCCTGCACCTCTCCTGTCTATATTTTGGTATCATAGTCCTTGACTTGATTCCTGTTATATCCTGTTCTGGCACCTGTCTTGGAGGTAGTATATCCAGGCCTGAATTCTTGACCCTGTACCTGTCCTGTACCTGATCCTGTTTCATGTCTGCTAGTGACCCTCTGTTCAGATGTCCTGATGTCCTGTCTGTACCCTGATGTCCTGCCTACGTCACGATGACCTAAGGTACCCTGATGTCCTGATGACCTGATGAACCCTGATGTCCTGATGACCTCATGTACCCTGATGTCCTGACGTCCTGTCTGTGTCCTGATGTCTTGCCTGCATCCTGATGACCTCACGTACCCTGATGTCCTGCCTGTGTCCTGATGTCCCGCCTGTGTGTGCCTCGGTGATCCGTTGGTGCCTTGGGGTCCACTGAGTGGTACCCTTCTGGGATTTTACCACTATCATGAAGTACAAAATGTCACAAAAAATTCTCAAAATCAGTGGGATCTGTTGAAGCGTTCCAGAGTTATAACCACATAAAGTGACAGTGGTCAGAATTGTGTAAATTGGCTTGATCATCAAGCACAAAATTGGCTCTGTCACTAAGGGGTTAAGCTGTGCGGTAGAGCAGGAAGACATGATCTACTTGCACTACCGCTATCCATTCTGTAGACTGCAGGTCAATTTATTCCTGTGGCCCACACAGGACAGAACAGGATCGAAATGCCACAACACTATCAGGACGTCATAGTCCCTGCGTGGTGACATCATATACAGTATGTATTTTTTTTATTTTAACTAAAACTTCTGCTGTGACTGGGCATCATAAAGTATGGGGGACTCTCATATAGTGAGGTCCTAATATATTGGAGGGGCTGTTGTGGGGTACCTCATAAAATGGGAGGGACAGTATTCAGTTTGGAGAGTACTATTAGGGCCATCATACAGTGTTGGTGGCAACTTGGTGGCACTATTATTATAGGGGCAATCAGATTATTGTGACTGTCAAAGGTGCCCATGGGGGCATTATTACTTTCTAAGGGCCAAATGTGGAAACTGTTTCCTAGGGCACTTAGGATATTACTAATTTTTAGGGGACCATTTTACCATTTATAAGGCACAGAGGAGGCATTTTACTTTTTAAGGGGCACAGAGGTGGGCATTCTTATATGGGGCAGTAAGAGTAGCTCTGTTTTTGTACCACGTAGAAGGTGCAGAAATATTGATACTATTTATGAGTACAGGAATAGTTGCTCAGCATTAAGGTGACAGCAGTATGTGGAGTACAATTGTGCAGGTTGGGAATACATGGGAATGCTGCTGGAAATGTGAGGTGAGAAGTCATATACAGTTAAGTCCATATATATTTGGACAGAGACAACATTTTTCTAATTTTGGTTATAGACATTACCACAATGAATTTTAAACAAAACAAGTCAGATGCAGTTGAAGTTCAGACTTTTAGCTTTCATTTGAGGGTATCCACATTAAAATTGGATGAAGGGTTTAGGAGTTTCAGCTCCTTAACATGTGCCACCCTGTTTTTAAGGGGACCAAAAGTAATTGGACATATTAAATAATTGTAAATAAAATGTTCAATGACTGCCTGATGTCTTGAACTCATGGACATCACCAGACGCTGTGTTTCCTCCCTTTTGATGCTCTGCCAGGCCTTCACTGTGGCAGTTTTCAGTTTAGTCTTCAACAAGTGAAATGCATGCTCAATTGAGTTGAGATCAGGTGACTGACTTGGCCATTCAAGAATATTCCACTTCTTGGCTTTAATAAACTCCTGGGTTGCTTTGGCTTTATGTTTTGGGTCATTGTCCATCTGTAGTATGAAACAACGACCAATCAGTTTGGCTGCATTTGGCTGGATCTGCGCACACAGTATGGCTCTGAATACCTCAGAATTCATTCGGCTGCTTCTGTCCTGTGTCACATCATCAATAAACACTAGTGGCCCAATGCCACTGGCTGCCATGCATGCCCAAGTCATCACAGTGCCTCCGCTGTGTTTTACAGATGATGTGGTATGCTTTGGATCATGAGCTGTACCACGCCTTCACCATACTTTTCTCTTTCCATCACTCTGGTAGAGGTTGATCTTGGTTTCATCTGTCCAAAGAATGTTCTTCCATAACTGTTCTGGCTTTTTTAGATTTTTTTTAGCAAAGTCCAGTCTAGCCTTTTTATTCTTGATGCTTATGAGTGGCTTGCACTTTGCAGTGAACCCTCTGTATTTACTTTCATGCAGTCTTCTCTTTATGGTAGATTTGGATATTGATACACCTACCTCCTGGAGAGTGTTGTTCACTTGGTTGGCTGTTGTGAAGGGGTTTCTCTTCAGAATGGAGATTATTCTGCGACCATCCACCACTGTTGTCTTCCGTGGGCGCCCAGGTCTTTTTGCATTGATGAGTTCACCAGTGCTTTCTTTCTTTCTCAGGATGTACCAAACTGTATATTTTGCCACTCCTAATATTGTAGCAATTTCTTGGATGGGTCTTTTCTGTTTTCGCAGCTTAAGGATGGCTTGTTTCAGCTGCATGGAGAGCTCCTTTGACCGCATGTTTACTTCACAGCAAAACCTTCCAAATGCAAGCACCACTCCTCAAATCAACTCCAGGCCTTTTATCTGCTTAATTGAGAATGACATAACAAAGGGATTGCCCACATCTGTCCATGAAATAGCCTTGCAGTCAATTGTTCAATTACTTTTGGTGCCTTTAAAAACAGGGTGGCACATGTTAAGGAGCTGAAACTCCTAAACCCTTCATCCAATTTTAATGTGGAAACCCTCAAATGAAAGCAAAAAGTCTGAACTTCAACTGCATCTGAATTGTTTTGTTTCAAAATTCATTGTGGTAATGTTTATACCAAAATTAGAGACATTTTGTCTCTGTCCAAATATATATGGACTTAACTGTATATGTTTGTTATAATCTCTGCAGATGAGTTGTGACTAGAAGTAGTTGTCATGCTGGTCTGGGCCAGATGGAAAAGATAGGAAAAATGAACGATTTCATCAGAAAAAGTGTCAGCTGTAAGTCACCATCTATAACTGTGCTGTAATCTCTCAGATGTCCTGCAGGACTGGTTTCTACCACTGACCATATGGCGGTAATATCAGTGTTGGTTTGTATATAGATTTATTTTCAGTAACACCATGGTCACCTGCTCAGGTTCCCCTGTACCCACAATTCAGGTGTGCCTGCATAGTTGTAATCAGGGTTACCTGGTTAGAGGCCCACTCAGATGTTTCCCTCCCTGAGCTGAACCCTTAGCTATGCATCTGATGATGTACATTTCTTATGATGAGATAAAAAGGAAATCTTTTCCTTGGAACTCGCCATTTGTGCAGATTAAACTTACAGGTATTTAACCCCTTCACCCCAAAGCCTGTTTTCACCTAAGTGACAAGGCCAATTTTTACAATTCTGACCACTGTCACTTTATGAGGTCATAACTCTGAAACGCTTCAACGGATCATGGTGATTCTGACACTGTTTTCTCGTGACATATTGTACTTCGTGATAGTGGTAAAACTTCTTCGATATGACTTGCATTTATTTGTGAAAAAAACAAAAATTTGTCGGAAATTATGAAAATTTAGCAATTTTCAAACTCTTAGTTTTTATGCCCTTAAATTAGAGAGTTATATCACATAATATAGTTAATAAACAACATTTCCCACATGTCTGCTTTACATCAGCACAATTTTGGAAACATAACATTTATTTGTTAGGACGTTATAAGGGTTAAAAGTTGACCAGCGATTTCTCATTTTTGCAACAAAATTTGCAAAACCATTTTTTTACGGACCACCTCACACTTGAAGTGACTTTGAGGGGTCTATATGACAGAAAATGCCCAAAAGTGACACCATTCTAAAAACTGCACCCCTCAAGGTACTCAAAACCACATTCAAAAAGTTTATTAACCCTTCAGGTGCTTCACAGGAATTTTTTGAATGTTTAAAAAAATTGAACATTTAACTTTTTTTTCACAAAATTTTTACTTCAGGTCCAATTTGTTTCATTTTACCAAGGGTAACAGGAGAAATTGGACCACAAAAGTCGTTGTACAATTTGTCCTGAGTACGCCGATACCCCATATGTGGGGGTAAACCACTGTTTGGGCACATGGCAGAGCTCGGAATGGAAGGAGCGCCATTTGACTTTTCAATGCAAGATTTGCTGGAGATCGGAGCCCATGTCACGATTGGAGAGCCCCTGATGTGCCTAAACAGTGGAAACCCCCACAAGTGACACCATTTTGGAAAGTAGACCCCCTAAGGAACTAATCTAGATGTGTGGTGAGCACTTTGAACCTCCAAGTGCTTCACAGAAGTTTATAATGTAGAGCCGTAAAAAAAATTTTTTTATTAATTTTCACAAAAAATGATCTTTTTGCCCCAAATTTTTTATTTTTCCAAGGGTAAAAGGATAAATTGGACCCCAAAAGTTGTTGTGCAATTTGTCCTGAGTACGTCGATACTTCATATATGGGGATAAACCACTGTTTGAGCGCATGGCAGAGCTCGGAAGGGAAGGAGTGCCATTTGACTTTTCAATGCAAAATTGGCTGGAATTGAGATCGGACGCCATGTCGCATTTGGAGAGCCCCTGACGTGCCTTAACAGTGGAAACCCCCCACAAGTGACCCCATTTTGGAAAGAAGACCCCCTAAGGAACTTATCTAGTTGTGTGGTGAGCACTTTTAACCCCAATTGTTTCACTAAAGTTTAGAATGTAGCATTGTGAAAATTAAAAAATCATTATTTCTTTCCACAAAATGATGTTTTAGCCCGCAATTTTTTTTTTCCCAAGGGTAACAGGAGAAATTGGACCACAAATGTTATTGTCCAATTTGTCCTGAGTACGCTGATACCCCACATGTGGGGGGGAACCACCGTTTGAGTGCATGGCAGAGCTCGGAAGGGAAGGAGCACCGTTTGAAATGCAGACTTAGATGGAATGGACTGCAGGTGTCATGTTGCATTTGCAGAGCCCCTGATGTACCTAAACAGTAGAAACCCACCACAAGTGACCCCATATTGGAAACTAGACCCCCCAAGGAACTTATCTAGATGTGTTGTGAGAGCTTTGAACCAACAAGTGTTTCACTACAGTTTATAACGCAGAGCCGTGAAAATAAAAAATATTTTTTTTTTCACGAAAATGATATTTTATCCCCTATGTTTTTGTTTTCCCAAGGGTAACAGGACAAATTGGACCCCAAAAGTTGTTGTCCAACTTGTCCTGAGAACGCTGATACCCCATATGTTGGGGGGAACCACTGTTTGGGTGCACGGCAGAGCTCGGAAGGGAAGGAGCGCCATTTGAAATGCAGACTTAGATGGATTGGTCTGCAGGCGTCATGTTGCATTTGCAGAGCCCCTGATGTACCTAAACAGTAGAAACCCCCCACAAGTGACCCCATATTGGAAACTAGACCCCCCAAGGAACTTATCTAGATGTGTTGTGAGAGCTTTGAACCAACAAGTGTTTCACTACAGTTTATAACGCAGAGCCGTGAAAATAAAAAATATTTTTTTTTCCACGAAAATGATATTTTATCCCCTATGTTTTTATTTTCCCAAGGGTAACAGGACAAATTGGACCCCAAAAGTTTTTGTCCAACTTGTCCTGAGAACGCTGATACCCCATATGTTGGGGGGAACCACTGTTTGGGCACACAGGAGAACTCGGAAGGGAAGGAGCCCTGTTTTACTTTTTCAAAGCAGAATTGGCTGGAATTGAGATCGGACGCCATGTCGCGTTTGGAGAGCCCCTGATGTGCCTAAACAGTGGAAACCCCCAATTATAACTGATACCCTAACCCCAACCCTAACCCTAGCCCTAACCCTAACCCTAACCCTAGCCCTAACCCTAGCCCTAGCCCTAACCCTAGCCCTAACCCTAGCCCTAACCCTAGCACTAATGGGAAAATGGAAATAAATACATTTTTTTACATTTTATTATTTTTCCCTAACTAAGGGGGTGATGAAGGGGGGTTTGATTTACTTTTATAGCGTTTTTTTGGCGGATTTTTATGATTGGCAGCTGTCACACACTAAAAGACGCTTTTTATTGCAAAAAATAGTTTTTGCATCACCACATTTTGAGAGCTATAATTTATCCATATTTTAGCCCACAGAGTCATATGAGGTCTTGTTTTTTGCGGGACGAGTTGACGTTTTTATTGGTAACATTTTCGGGCAGATGACATTTTTTGATCGCTTTTTATTCCGATTTTTGGGAGGCGGAATGAACAAAAACCAGCAATTCCTGAATTTCTTTTAGGGGGGGCGTTTATACCGTTCCACGTGTGGTAAAATGGATAAAGCAGTTTTATTCTTCGGGTCAGTACGATTACAGCGATACCTCATTTATGTAATTTTTTTTATGTTTTGGCGCTTTTACACAATAAAAACTATTTTATATAAAAAAATAATTGTTTTTGCATCGCATTATTCTGAGAGCTATAACTTTTTTATTTTTCTGCTGATGATGCTGTGTCGCGGCTTTTTATTTGCGGGACAAGATGACGTTTTCAGCGGTACCATGGGTATTTATATCCGTCGTTTTGATCGCGTGTTATTCCACTTTTTGTTCGCCTGTATGATAATAAAGCGTTGTTTTTTTTTTTTTTGTTTTTTTTTGCGGTGTTCACTGAAGGGGTTAACTAGTGGGATAGTTTTATAGAGCGGGTCGTTACGGACGCGGCGATACCAAATATGTGTACATTTATTGTTTTTTTTTTTTTTTACATAAATAAATGGATTTATTGGGAAATGTTTTTTTTTTTATTTGGGGATTTTTTTTTATTTTTTTTTACACATTCTATTTTTTTTTTTTTTACTTTCTAACATTGTCCCAGGGTGGGACATCTCTGTATTAGATCAGATCGTTGATCTGACACTGTGCATAGCACACTGTCAGATCAACGATCTGACATGCAGTTTAGCTGGCTTCAATCGCCTGCTCTCAGCAGGCGCCGGCTAGCCAGGTCACTTCATGACCCGAAAGGAGTCCGGCGGCCATCTTGGATCCGGGGACTCCTTCCGGGTCACCGGAGCAACGCGATCTCATTGCGTTGCTCCGGTGGGAGAGCGCAGGGAGCCCCCGTCCCTGCGCGAGCCCCCTCTATGCCGCTGTCACTACTGACAGCGGCATCAGAGGGGTTAAATGCCTGCGATCGGCGATAGCGCCGATCGTGGGCATTGCTGCGGGGTGTCAGCTGTCATATACAGCTGACCCCCGCACCCGATCACCGCGGCGCTCAGCGCGAGACCGCGGTGATCGGTGCGCCGTACTAGTACTGCTGCTGGCACTAATGCAGTGCTGGCAGCGCAGTACTAGTACGGCGCATGTCGCAAAGGGGTTAAATTTAGCTTATGGTTATGTTTTTTGCTCACAAAGATAAAAAGAGAATATGGATGCTTTATGGCCTGGATGAAAACAGTGCCTGTTGCCTTGTATTTTTTTTGTGGGGGGTGGGAGTGGGGCACAATGTCTCTTGTTGCTGTCATATTTGTGGTCTTGCAAAGCACATTTGGCTAAGAAGTATTTAACCCCTTTCTGACCTCGGACGGGATAGTGCGTCCGAGGTCAGATCCCCTGCTTTGATGTGGGCTCCGGCAGTGAGCATATATCCTCTTCTGTGTGAGAATGAAGAAATTATTGTTCAACATTAGCTAGATGTCATATTTTGGATTTTCAAAAAGGCAGCTTCCTAAGTCTGAGAAAAATATGAGTCTAAACAATGTAATTATCAACATGTGCAATAGCACAAATCATATTATACAAGAAACATATCGTGTGTGGAATCACCACACATAATATACCCAATGTATATGAGAGTAGTGTATAGAGAGGCTGACATAAAATGCTTTCCACCTCAATACTTAGTTTTGGAAAATTTTAATTTACAATAAATACAAAATATTATAAGAAAAGGAACTGCAAAGGACATATAAAGAATTTGTAGAAAGCCAAAGTTGCCAGAGTAAGAAACCTACCCACGAATGTCAATCACTTGCAAAAAGAAACTTCGCTTCTTCATGTACATGTAGGGCCCTTTTTTGGGTGGTACGGAGTCACTTTTGGCATATTGCTACTTCTGTCCGCGATACTGATCTCAACAGCTGTGCCAAAGTTTGGTAACATATTCATCTGAGTTTGTAGTAAAATTAAAAAAAAAAACAATACCCAAAAACGCAACTTTGATCAAGCAGAGACAAACACAATGTGCATTTTTTTATTTTTTTACAGACCCTCAAAATGGGCCTGTTACAATGTTTTTAACCCCTTTACCCCCAAGGGTGGTTTGCACGTTATGGACCGGGCCAATTTTTACAATTTTGACCACTGTCCCTTTATGAGGTTATAACTCTGGAATGCTTCAACGGATCCCGGTGATTCTGACAATGTTTTCTCGTGACATATTGTACTTCATGATAGTGGTAAAATTTCTTTGATATTACTTGCGATTATTTGTGAAAAAAACGGAAATATGGCGAAAATTTTGAAAATTTTGCAATTTTCCAACTTTGAATTTTTATGCAATTAAATCACAGAGATATGTCACACAAAATACTTAATATGTAAAATTTCCCACATGTCTACTTTACATCAGCACAATTTTGGAACCAAAATATTTTTTTGTTAGGGAGTTATAAGGGTTAAAAGTTGACCAGCAATTTCTCATTTTTACAACACCATTTTATTTTAGGGGCCACATCTCATTTGAAGTCATTTTGAGGGGTCTATATGATAGAAAATACCCAAGTGTGACACCATTCTAAAAACTGCACCCCTCAAGGTTCTCAAAACCACATTCAAGAAGTTTATTAACCCTTCAGGTGTTTCACAGGAATTTTTGGAATGTTTAAATAAAAATTAACATTTTACTTTTTTTCACAAAAAATTTACTTCAGCTCCAATTTGTTTTATTTTGCCAAGAGTTACAGGAGAAAATGGACCCCAAACCTTGTTGTACAATTTTTCCTGAGTATGCTGATACCACATAAGTGGAGGTAAACCACTGTTTGGGCGCATGACAGAGCTTGGAAGCGAAGGAGCGCCATTTGACTTTTTAATGCAAAATTGACTGGAATTGAGATGGGACGCCATGTTGCGTTTGGAGAGCCCCTGATGTGCCTAAACATTGAAACCCCCCACAAGTGACACCATTTTGGAAAGTAGACCCCCTAAGGAACTTATCTAGAGGTGTGGTGAGCACTTTGACCCACCAAGTGCTTCACAGAAGTTTATAATGCAGAACCGTAAAAATAAAAAATATTTTTTGTAAAAAAAATGATCTTTTCGCCCCCAATTTTTTATTTTCCCAATGGTAAGAGAAGAATTTGGAACCAAAAAGTTGTTGCACAATTTGTCCTGAGTACTCTGATACCCCATATGTGGGGGTAAACCACTGTTTGGGCGCATGGGAGACCTCGGAAGGGAAGGAGTGCCGTTTGACCTTTCAATGCAAAATTGACAGGAATTGAGATGGGACGCCATGTTGCGTTTGAAGAGCCACTGATGTGCCTAAACATTGAAACCCCCCACAAGTGACACCATTTTGGAAAGTAGACCCCCTAAGGAACTTATCTAGAGGTATGGTGAGCACTTTGACCCACCAAGTGCTTCACAGAAGTTTATAATGCAGAACCGTAAAAATAAAAAATCATTTTTGTGAAAAAAAAATGATCTTTTCGCCCCCAATTTTTTATTTTCCCAATGGTAAGAGAAGAAATTGGAACCAAAAAGTTGTTGTACAATTTGTCCTCAGTATGCTGATACCCCATATGTGGGGGTAAACCACTGTTTGGGCGCATGGGAGAGCTCGGAAGGGAAGGAGCGCCGTTTGACTTTTCAATGCAAAATTCACAGGAATTGAGATGAGACGCCATGTTGCGTTTGGAGAGCCACTGATGTGCCTAAACATTGAAACCCCCCACAAGTGACACCATTTTGGAAAGTAGACCCCCTAAGGAACTTATCTAGATGTGTTGTGAGCACTTTGACCCACCAAGAGCTTCACAGAAGTTTATAATGCAGAGCCGTAAAAATAAAACAAATTTTTTTTCCCACAAATATTATTTTTTAGCCCCCAGTTTTGTATTTTCCCGAGGGGAACAGGAGAAATTGGACCCCAAAATTTGTTGTGCAATTTGTCCTGAGTGCGCTGATACCCCATATGTGGGGGGGAACCACCGTTTGGGCGCATGGGAAGGCTCGGAAGGGAAGGAGCGCCATTTGAAATACAGACTTAGATGGAATGGTCTGCAGGCATCACATTGCGTTTGCAGAGCCCCTAATGTACCTAAACAATAGAAACCCCCCAAAAGTGACCCCATATTTGAAACTAGACCCCCAAGGAACTTATCTAGATGTGTTGTGAGAACTTTGAGCCCCCAAGTGTTTCACTACAGTTTCTAACGCAGAGCCGTGAAAATAAAAAGAAAAATTCCCCCCAAAATTATTTTTTAGCCCCCAGTTTTGTATTTTCTCGAGGGTAACAGGAGAAATTGGACCCCAAAATTTGTTGTCCAATTTGTCCTGAGTGCGCTGATGCCCCATATGTGGAGGGGAACCACCGTTTGGGCGCATGGGAGGGCTCGGAAGGGAAGGAGCGCCATTTGGAATGCAGACTTAGATGGAATGGTCTGCAGGCGTCACATTGCGTTTGCAGAGCCCCTGATGTACCTAAACAGTAGAAACCCCCAACAAGTGACCCCATATTGGAAACTAGACCCCCCCATGAACTTATCTAGATGTGTTGTGAGAACTTTGAGCCCACACGTATTTCACTACAGTTTATAAAGCAGAGCCGTGAAAATTAAAAAAATCTTTTTTTTCCCACAAAACTTATCTTTTAGCCCCCAGTTTTGTATTTTCCCAAGGGTAACAGGAGAACTTGGACCCTAAAAGTTGTTGTCCTATTTGTCCTGAGTACGCTGATACCCCATATATTGGGGTAAACTCCTGTTTGGGCACACGGGAGAGCTCGGAAGGGAAGGAGCACTGTTTTACTTTTTCAACGCAGAATTGGCTGGAATTGAGATCGGACGCCATGTTGCGTTTGGAGAGCCCCTGATGTGTCTAAACAGTGGAAACCCCCCAATTATAACTGAAACCCTAATCCAAACACACCCCTAACTCTAATTCCAACGGTAACCCTAACCACACCTCTAACCCTGACACACCCCTAACCCTAATCCCAACCCTATTCCCAACCGCAAATGTAATCCAAACCCTAACCCTAACTTTAGCCCCAACCCTAACTGTAGCCTTAACCCTAACTGTAGCCTTAACCCTAACTGTAGCCTTAACCCTAGCACTAACCATAACCCTAGCCCTAACCCTAGCCCTAGCCCTAACCCTAGCCCTAGCCCTAACCCTAGCCCTAACCCTAACCCTAGCCCTAACCCTAGCCCTAACCCGAATCCTAACCCTAACCCTAGCCCTAACCCTAACCCTAGCCCTAACCTCAGCCCTAACCCTAGCCCTAACCCTAGCCCTAACCCTAACCCTAACCCTAACCCTAGCCCTAGCCCTAACCCTAACCCTAGCCCTAACCCTAATGGGAAAATGGAAATAAATACATTTTTTAAATTTTTTTTACTTTTCCCCAACTAAGGGGGTAATGAAGGGGGGTTTGATTTACTTTTATAGCAGGTTTTTTAGCGGATTTTTATGATTGGCAGCCGTCACTCACTGAAAGACGCTTTCTATTGCAAAAAATATTTTTTGCGTTACCACATTTTGAGAGCTATAATTTTTCCATATTTGAGTCCACAGAGTCATGTGAGGTCTTGTTTTTTGCGGGACGAGTTGACGTTTTTATTGGTAACACTTTCGGGCACGTGACATTTTTTGATCGCCTTTTATTCCGATTTTTGTGAGGCAGAATTACCAAAAACCAGCTATTCATGAATTTCTTTTGGGGGAGGCGTTTATACCGTTCCGTGTTTGGTAAAATTGATAAAGCCGTTTTATTCTTCGGGTCAGTATGATTACAGCGACACCTCATTTATATAATTTTTTTATGTTTTGGCGCTTTTATACGATAAAAACTATTTTATAGAAAAAATAATTATTTTTGCATCGCTTTATTCTGAGGACTATAACTTTTTTATTTTTTTGCTGATGTTGCTGTATGGCAGCTCATTTTTTGCGGAACAAGATGACGCTTTCAGTGGTACCCTGGTTATTTATATCTGTCTTTTTGATCGCGTGTTATTCCACTTTTTGTTCGGCGGTATGATAATAAAGCGTTGTTTTTTGCCTCGTTTTTTTTTTTTTTTTCTTACGCTGTTTACTGAAGGGGTTAACTAGTGGGCCAGTTTTATAGGTTGGGTCGTTACGGACGCGGCGATACTAAATATGTGTACTTTTATTGTTTTTTTTTTTATTTAGATAAAGAAATGTATTTATGGGAATAATATATATTTTTTTTTTCTTCATTATTTAGGATTTTTTTTTTTTTTTACACACTTGTAAAAAAATTTTTTTTTACTTTTTTACTTTGTCCCAGGGGGGGACAATACAGATCGGTGATCTGCCAGTTTGCACAGCACTCTGACAGATCACCGATCTGTCTGAGAGC
Organism: Ranitomeya imitator; assembly: GCF_032444005.1. NCBI lineage: Eukaryota > Metazoa > Chordata > Amphibia > Anura > Dendrobatidae > Ranitomeya > Ranitomeya imitator. The sequence goes on along the minus strand of NC_091282.1, from coordinate 464,223,274 downwards.
AGTGCAGCGTTACCAAGTGCCTGCTTTGAGCAGGCACTTGGTAAGCCACCTCCCTCCCTGCAGGACCCGGATCCGCGGCCATATTGGATCCGGGACTTGATGCAGGGAGGGAGGTGGGAGACCCCGGAGCAACGCGATCACATCGCGTTGCTGCGGGGGTCTCAGGGAAGCCCGCAGGGAGCCCCCTCCCTGCGCGATGCTTCCCTGCACCGCCGGCACATCGCGATCATGTTTGATCGCGGTGTGCCGGGGGTTAATGTGTCGGGGGCGGTCCGTGACCGCTCCTGGCACATAGTGCCGGATGTCAGCTGCGATAAGCAGCTGACACCCGGCCGCGATCGGCTGCGCTCCCCCCGTGAGCGCGGCCGATCGGCTATGACGTACTATTCCGTCCTTGGGAAGTAAAGCCCACCCCACATGGACGGAATAGTACGTCTAATGGCAGAAAGGGGTTAATGTTATATGTAGCACACTTCAATGGAGGCTGCATATGGCAATGAAAAAAATATGAATACGTTGGTGTCATATTTAGAATAGAGGCACTGACAAACTTGTGACCAAGCTGCTCCCTTTTTCTGCTTGTCACTGTAGGAGGGGTCACATATATCCCACAGGATGTGTATCTCCTAGACCAATAAAATCAAACACTCCACCGCATCCAGTAGCTCTGGCATGGCGGCAGAAGTGCATCAATTTTTTTTTTTACCTGTGTCATTTCAATTCATTTTCCATAAAGATCGGATGCCACATGGATGAACATAGTGTGATACGTTATTGTGTTTTGCTCTGCCATTAAGTTACATGGGCGAGTCTCATTTGGTAGTAGGGTATGCTGCAATTTTTTTCTCATGGATGGTCGGATCTGGAAGGAAATCTGTCATCTGAACAGCCCTATTGAATAATTTGGGTCATCAAATTTTATATTGCTTGAAAAATCTTTTCAGAGTGTAAGTTAATTTGATCTACTGGTCATTACACTGTATCTCATCCTTCCTGTGTGCTCCCTATAGATTGAAGAAATGAAGAAGCTGAAGCTCGGTGATTTGAACTTGACCTTGCAGATAGCCGGCTTTCTGGCAGACAATCCTGTATAGAATATGTGAGTCTAGGTGCAGATCATTTATAACTTACATGGACCACAGGAGATCAGTTCTGTAATATCCTAAAAAAAGGAAAAATCTGGTGATATATTAAAATGGGAAAATTATTATTATGTTCTAGTCGTCAAATATATCTTCCAGAATAAACAATTTGCAATCATTTTTCATTTACTACCTACGAGCCTAGATAATTTTCAACTTTCCGTATTTCGTACTAATAGTAATCTTGTCATTTTCTCATGGGTCTTCAATGCACTCTCCATATGACTTTGGATACTTAAACCTCCTGGCCTGAGTTCTTGGTTAGAGGAACATGATATTAATTCCCTGCTTTCACCATTATTTGGTGTTATGCTTCATGCATCTTGGCTCTTACATGCTCCTTTCTGATCAAGAATTAATTCCAATGGCGCCTGCTGTTTTCTTTCAAGCTTCACTTGTAAAAAGAGAAATCCTCATACTATTCTTGCTATAAATGCTACACAACATTTAAACTATATTCACTGAATATTCCGAAAAAGAGCAGCTTCGAAATAACATAAATCAGCATGAACCGTATGGTTAGCTGAACTAACGCCACACTGAGATTTGTATTCAGAGTATTCTGATAGTAATTAGTAAACACGACGGAGCATGGAATTGCAGACAGATCGTTACTGACCGCATCTATGGAGTCAGCCAACCATTGTGCAGAACACATGGCCAGTCCCTTGGCTTTAACAAATGTCAAGGTGGGCACCATGCCACACAGACATATGGGTAGGTATGTTAGCAGACCAAAAACAGGTATGGGATTACAGAAAATAAAGAATTTCAAGGGCAACTACTCCAGCTGGCTACAATGATCCGTATTTCTAGATTCAAGCAAACATCCTCTACATTAAATAGTTATTTTAAAACTAAAGATATCACCCTAAGTTTAGTATGATGTAACATACACTTACTTGCGATATCTGAATGTGTTTGATTGCTTGTAAGTATGCAAAATATGTTTTTAATGGGTTATAAAATAAACATGTGCAGACTGCTTTTGTACGTTTACATGACATATTCATTCAATTTTAATTTTTTCACTTGCATTTCCCCCCACTTTTCCAAGTGCCATGTCTTTTCCTCTTTCATAGGAGGGTTTGTTTTTTGCAGTCTAAGTTTTAGTTTTGAATTACACCTTGTATTTCATACAATGAATTGAAAAATGGGAAAAAAAACAATTTGCTGTCAAGTGGTGAAAAAAAATGTAATTATGCCTTTAGATTTTTGAGTTTGTCTTTTGCAATGTTAATTGTGCAATAAAAATATGATTCTTCAAGTCAGTAATATTACAGAGATAGCAAACTTCAAAAGATTTTCTTTAGTTCAGAATTTTGTAAAATCTGTAAAAAAAAATTGCTTGTGTTTACATTTTCTGATACACGAAACTTTTTTATTTTTCCAATTGATGGAGCCATTTGGGGGCTGTTTTTTTTTGTTTGGTGAGCTGCTATCATTTACTGGTGCCATTTTAGGACATACATGACTTTTCGATTGGTTATTATTTTCTTTTCAATGGGAGGCATGGTGGCTAGAAAATGTCAATTGTGCCAAATGGATTTATTTTGCTTTACGACATTTTCCTTGTGAGTTAAATAGTTTTAAATTTTGATCAGAATGCTAAAGTTGTGGCAATACCAAATGTGTTATTTTGTATTTCTTTATTTTCAATCAAATTAAGAAAATACAAATAATTTCTAATATAAATTAGTAATGTAAATATATATACAAACAGTGGGGAAGATAAGTGTTTAATACACTGTCGATTCTCTACAAAGAATAGAGAGGTCTGTAATTTTTATCATAGGTGTGCTTCAACTGTGAGAAACAGAATCTAAAAATAGAAACAGAAAATCACATTGTATGATATTTAAATAATTACATTGCATTTTACTGCATGAAATAAGTATTTGATTACCTACCAACCAGCAAGAATTCTGGCTCTCACAGACCTGTTAGTTTTTCTTTAAGAAGCCCTCCTACTCTGCACTTATTACCTGTATTATTTTCACTTGTTTGAACTCATTATCCTTATAAAAGACACCTATCCACACACTCAATAATTCACACTCCAACCTCTCCACCATAGCCAAGACCAAAGAGCTATCTAAGAACTCTGGGAACAAAATTGTAGAACTGTACTAGGCTGAGATGGGCTACAGGATAATAGGCAAGCAGCTTGGTGAGAAGGCCACAACCAAAGGCACAATTATTAGAGAATGGAAGAAACTACATAGGAGGACCTGGTCAATGACCTGAAGAGAGCTGGGACCACAGTCTCAAACATTACCAATTGTAATACACAATGCCTTCTTGGATTAAAATTCTGCAGGCCACACAAGGTCCCCTTGCTCACACCAGTACATATCCAGGCACATTTGACGTGGCCGATGACCATTTTGATGATCCAGAGGAGGCATGGGAGATGACCATGTGATCATCTCCACTCACTGTGTTTGGAGAAAGAAGAAGGATGAGTACAACCCTAAGAACCCCGTCCCACCTGTGAAACATGGTTGGAGAAACATTATACTTTGGGGATGCTTTTCTGCAAAAGCGACAGGATAACTGCAGCATACTGAAGGGAGGATGGATGGGGTCATGTATTGCGAAATTTTGGCAAACAACCTACTTCCCTCAGTAAGAGAATTGAAGATGGGTCATGGCTGGGTCTTCCAGCATGATAATGACCAAAAGCACACAGCCAAGGCAACTAAGAGTGGCTCCGTAAGAAGCATTTTAGGGTCCTGGAATGGCCTAGCCAGTCTCCAGACCTGGACTCAATATAAAATCTTTGGAGGGAGGTGAAACTCAATGTTGCCCAGAGATAGCCTTGAAACATGAAAGATCTGGAGGAGATCTGTATGGAGGAGTGGGCCAAAATCCCTGCTGCAGTGTTTTTAAACTTGGTCAAGAACTGCAGGAAACGTCTGACCTCTATGTTTTTCTATTGTATCAAATACTTACTTCATGCAGTAAAATGCAAATTAATTATGCAAAAATCATACCATGTGATTTTCTTGATTTTTTTAACCCTTATCCGGCTGAATAGGTACAATTGTAACTATTCCGTTTTAAAATTGCAATAACTTTTTTTTGAAAAGACGTAGAGGGCTGAAATTTCGTGACATCTCTACATTTTTGGTCCAGAATATATTGGCCAAATTTCAATAAAATATCTCCACCCGCTTCCGAGATAAGGGGTCGAGATCTTTTTGCATCCATAACAAGCTGCATAGGTACAAATGTACCTCATATATTTTGAATGAAGATAATGCAAGGGAAAAAGCATAAATTTTTTTTTAATGATAATGCTATTTAACTATTATAAACAAGTAAAAAACTGTTCATTTACATTATAAAAGAAAATGTAAGAAACTTTTTTTTATTGATTTTCTTTGCAAGTAATGCATGTTGGCTTTGCTACAGAGTGTTCATCGCAAATGGGTTTCACACAAACCACACAAGACTTTCTAGTCTTGTGTTGTTTTCGCCTCAGGTCTCTGCAGACATAGCAACTACCAACAACAGGGGAGGGTCCACGACTACCATGAGGTATTTTGGGGCCAGCTGCTGGCTGCGATGCTACCACAATGCATCGTCCAAGCACCATTTCTACTGCACCTCGAAGAAAATGGTTTCTCATTATCATTTTGTTTGTACTACGATCTTCAATTGCAATCATACACAGCTGATTTGCGAGATCTTTCAGGAACTTTCTTCGTTGATCCTTTGCCCTGAAGCTTGGATTGTGTTCTCTGTAGATGATGTAGGATGCTAACCCACTGACATCAATCATATTGTAGAAAAATGCCAAAGTCCAACGTGATGTTCGTCGTTTCACAGTGTACTCTCCCAACATTTTATCCATAACATCAACGCCACCTTTTGTTATGTTGTAGTATTTTATTATCTCTGGCTTGGCTGCTAGTGTCTCTTCAACTTCTCCCGTCATGTGCATAGATGATAGAAGCACGACTGATTTGTTCTTCTTTGGTACATATGAACAGACTGTTGCATCATGATTGTAGGCAAAATTTGTCGAGTATACAGGCCTTTCTTTGGCAGGCTGCATGTTGTTAGGTAGGAACCTTTTGTTTTTTCTCACTGTACCAACTAGTGTCATGTTCCAGGAGTTCAATACCTTAGCTAGTTCCATGGTTGTAAAGAAGTTATCGGTGGTGACATTTCTTCCAGAGCCTTTATACGAGCTCACTAGGTCCAATACTGTTCGTTCTCCAATGTTTACTTGTCGAGGACCATCAGTTGGTTTCCCAGTGTAGAGCTGACCTTGTAAAGGGTAGGCATTTGATGAGTCACAAGCCCAGAAAATCTTTATGCCATATTTAGCTGGTTTTGAAGGTATATACTGGGTAAATTTAGTATGACCTCTAAATGGAAATAATTGCTCGTCGACGGTGATACAATGATATGGCTTGTAGGCTCTCTCCAGATTACTGTTCAGCATTGTCCAGATGTCCCGTATTGGTGCAGCTTTATCTGTTTGCACACGTTCTGCACGTGTATTTTCGTTGTCAAACCTGATAAATCTGAGTATCATCTTGAAGCGGTCACGAGACATGGCTGCACGTATAAGAGGCAGAGCAGCAACATTCCACATTTCCTCCAGATTCTCTTTGTTGGCTCTGTGCACACCAGCAGCAATCAGTATGCCCAAAAATGCATGAAGTTCAGTTTCAGTAAATTGCTTGAATGTTTTTTGTGGTGGCCGTTTGGAAGAATCAGGAAAACGTTGTACCAGTTCGTTGTTGTAAGCATCACAAACTCTCTTGGCCTTTCGATTCGTTTCCCGTAATATGATGTCACACATCTCGGGAGTCATGATGGACTTGAATAGCTCTTTTGCTGTATATAGGTTGCTGATTGCTGCAGGGCCACCTCTTTGTCGTAGGACATTACGAGATTTTGTTTGTGCATTTGGCAGTGGATTACTGCACCATTGAGTTTCATCCTTAGCAGTCCAAATGTCGCCTGCACTTTGAGGCACAGAATCATCCTCAACACTTTCGTCTGATTCGTATTCATTTTCATGCTCTATGACCATTTCTTGTTCAATGTCTCAATCTTCTTCAGTAACATCCACTTGTGGTACATAGTTTTCATCATCAGATGGAACATATGGTTCATCCTCATGCTCAGAATCAGATTCTTCTAGCATTCGCATTATTTCGTCAGACGTAAATCTGTAAATATGAAAAAATGTAAAATAAATAATTTTCCGAAATACTACATTATTGGCTTTTCACAAAATTATACTAACCTGCAAACACGTTTTCTTGGATTATGGCGGAAACTAGATCCAGCATTACTATCACTCATGATGACTTGCTAGATGAATTTTGGCTTCGTATTTTGTGCTGAATATAAATAAAACATCGTAAAACAATATGTAGATACTAATTATTATCCATTTTTCGTATAAAAATTATACCTATAGTGATAAGTTTCATACAAAATATATGTAAGCCAAGTCCAGGCTGAAAGACAATTTGACTGTTCTGTCCCCACATAATGAGAATAAAGGTATAACTGGCTGTTAGATGCTGTGAGACTTTCCTACCTTCGTTTCCAAGAAATTGAAGACTTCACAAGCCTAGAAATGTGTGCTCACAGCAATGAGATGAACAGCAAAATGGCTAATGAGAGGAGGGAGGCAGGAAGACAAGTAGAAGCCACTCCCAGTTTGAATTAACTTAATTGACAGCAACATAAGTGACCAGTAACAACACTGAACAATAGATATCAGCATAACATTTGTAGCTGAATGAACTTTAGTTTCTGAAACCAAGTAAAGTCTTCCCACAGTGGAGGTATATGTGAAGGTACAATTGTACCTATGCAGCCTGTTAAGGTTGTAAAATTATGCAGCCTGACAAGGGTTAAAGATTCTGTCTCTCACAGTTGAAGTGCACTTACGATAAAAATGACTGATATCTCCATTCTTTTGAAGGTGGCAAAACCTCCCCCACAGTACAGGTATAAATATATATATATATATATATTTGTTTGTTTTAGCCCCCTAAAGGCCCACTACATAAATCCATACCGACATGTGATAGTTTACATTTTAGTTATCATTATTTTATATTAGTATTTTTCATCAAACAATAATAAAAAATAGAATAGAAAAAAAAATATTATTTATGTAGGAACTTGCAAAATAAATAAAATGTCTACTTCATGATATTTTCTAAGATTTCATGCATAATTTTGGGAGTAGATCACGGACTCCAGGGTTGATCATTTGTGTCATAATTGCTGTTCCCAAAATAAATTGTCTGCTTTTTGCCATTATTATTATTGGAAACTATATGGTATCTAGTTTTGTGCTGTTATTACTTATGGCTACAAACAATTTTATGATATTACCCAGGACAAGCCAGATTGTTTACATTTTGTTCCTATATAATGGAGGACAGGGAGCAATAGGGTCTTCTAGGGAAATCTGCCGAGAAGCGGGGCGCCAATTGTCGCATTACACATAGGGTGCCAACCTCCACTGTTAGGCAGATATTGCTAACAGGTCTGCCTAGGGCTTGTAGAGGTATATGTATTTTTTGTTTATGTCTGTCTTATGTTACAGGAAAGAAATATATCTTGGTACCGTGTTAGCCAGTAGATAGAAAAATATTTAGATTTGAGAGTCCTCAGTGGTTGATACCTTTTAATGGCTAACTAACTTTTTTTCTATACGATGTTGTGCACAAATATGTGATTCTTCAGAATTTGTTTTAGTCTTAGCCTGATGAAGAGACGTATGTAGTCTCGAAAGCTTGCAATTTGTTACCATCTTTTCAGTTAGCCATTAAAAGGTATCAACCACTGAGGACTCTCAATTCTAAATATTTTTCTGTCTTATGTTATACACTTTTAACATTATTTAACAAGATTAAAGATTTTATTAAGCTTTTTTCTTTGATGCTACAGTAAGATTTACAATCAGAGAAAACTAAAGTGTTGATTTACTTGAAATTTCCTGAAATGAGAATCAGAAATATTTTATTACAAGAGTTTATCAAACCCTCAAAGCCTCATGGCAACATCAATCAACCGACAGATATCTAAACATCAAGGAAGATATAGATTTTAACAGCTGGTGTGCTGAAGACTGCTCATCCTTGACCTACTAATTCTGAAGAGATCAGATTGTGCAATGAATCCTAATGTTTTAAGAACAACTTCTGCTATGTGTAAATCCATATGGATTGGCCTTTTTAAAAATGTTTTTGCCCAACCAATCTATGGTTTTTATTTTTTTGCAATTTAGGTAAAATTGACTTAAAAAAGGGCAGATTTACTAAATTTGGCTAATTTTTAGACAGGTAAGAAATGTTCATGCTGTTTGATAAGTTTGTTTCACCTTTAAACTGCGTAGGACAATTTTCTGCCTTTCCAACTTTTCTTTCTAAAAGAGTGTAAAATTGTGAAGAATTCACAAAATGCAAAATCATGTAAAGGGAGAAGTGAAATGCATTTAAAAGATTTACTAAACAACAGTTCATACCTATGATAGATGACAAAACTAGATTAGCGAACCTGAATTTTAAAGTTGGAGGTTCCTACTGGACACTTAATGTCCGGTGATTAACTCTGAACACAGACTTCTCCCAGAAGTCAGCTTCACTGTTCCACATTATGGGTGGTTCGAGTCACCTTTGATTTCAATGGGGTTCAGGTTAAAGTTCGAGTACAGTTCTGCACTAAAGTTCATAGGTCCGCTCATCCCTAATGACAAGTAAGGTCTAATGAAATAAGGCTGCAGTAGTAAAGTAGTATCAGGAGAAAATGTATTTAATGGGTTAGAAACAAATGCAGGGTTAAAGCTGTGAGCACATGTATTAGAGCTATTTGCAGAGAATACCGGTATATTACTAGTCAAAAACAAGAAAATATAGGAAGCTAAAAGGAAAAAAAAAATGGTGGGGGGGGAAGTAAAAAAGAAAAAATGGAAAAAAATATGTAGGAAAACCAAAATATCTGTATTTAGAAATTGCAACATGCATATGATAACATAGAGTCCATAGGTGTCGGTGGAAAAAGTCAGGGAGCTGAAAAACAATACCATGAAGAAACAAGATTTAGGAAACAAAATTCTATAGTAACGTAAGGGATGAGTGCCTGTATACCAAGGATAATTAGTATAATGGAAGATATATCAGTGAAAGCAGCCGAAGTGTTGAAAAAAACAACCACAATCCAATTTTCAGCTAGAATGTTGAGGTGGAACGGCCGCATAGCAAAAGTAGTGATGACAATGAAATCATTCAGAGGAAAATCCGAGATTACCTGTGATGCTGGGAACGCCGGTGTACTTCCGGTATGGCGGGAAGCTGCTCCATGATAGGACGGGTGGAGTTTAAATGTGATATGAGGAGTCACATCCGGTGAGAAACTGAGTGCCGAGAAACTGCGAAGATACCCGAAGTGCCAAGGTCAAGTGCGCGTGCGCAATAGAGTCGATGTAATCTGATGTGGAAGAAGGAAGACGTGAACTGCGCATGCGCCGCTCGCGCTATGGAAATTGAAACCAATTACATTACAAAAAAGATAAGAGCATCATACCAGGTTGACAAATATATAGAAAAAAGAAAAATATAGATGTAATATACCGATTTGAATAAAGAGGACATACATGGAATGTAAGTAAATAAAGAAAATAAAGAAAAGATAAGGAGTGTCACCCAGCAGGAGAACAGTGTCAAGGGATAATATGGAGTTGTACTGGAATCTATAAGAAATCAGAGAGACACAATTAATGACAAATGATCGTTTACAGTAAGAATGCATAAAGAATACAAGCATTTATCATAATATAATGTTTTAAAAGAAATAATGGCAAATAGAATAGGGCATAAAGGATTAATGAAGAACCTCATACTCCCTATTCATCCCAAATGCATCGGATAGTCGACTTATGTTGGGAAATGCGGTCTCGGATATGTTGGGTAGTTTCACCAACATATCCGAGACCACATGGGCACTTTATCAAATATACTATGTACGTGGAGTTGCACATAAAAAAACCTTTGATTGGATATCGTTTTCCAGATCTGGGATGTGTACAAGAATCACCTTTCGTAACATTTGAACATTGAGGGCATTGCAGGCAAGGAAATGTACCTTTATTCTCTGTCATTAAAGTTAGCTGTCATGATAATAGTTTGCAAGAGCCAACATGTGCTTTTACCAGTATATTTCGAATATTTTGTGTTTTTCGATGGCAAATCAATGGAAGTCTATTAAATTCCGGGATTGTTAGGTAAGCTGTACCCAATAGTGGCCAATATTCAAAAATGCAATTTTTGAGCATATTCAACCCAGTTGATTATGGTAAGACATTTCAAGCAAAGGAATTTAATGAATTAACTTATTACAACCTTGACATCGTATTACAGCACCACATTCAAATTCAATGATCTCTTTAGAATGACATGAATGGGTGATACGTGGAAATAAAAGGCATCCTTTCAGATTTCAGATTCTGAGGCGGAGTAAACTGTGAAGCCATTTTAACCTTCGTCCGGCTGAGTAGGTACAATTGTAACTATTCCGTTTTAAAATTGCAATAACTTTTTTTTTTCAAAAAGCCATAGAGGGCTGAAATTTCGTGACATCTCTGCAGTTTTGGTCCAGAATATATTGGCCAAATTTCAATAAAATATATATGAAGGTACAATTGTACCTCTGCAGCCTGTAAACGTTGTAAAATTATGCAGCCTGACGAAGGTTAAGTAGATCAGGGGGATATCCACAATCTTTAAATGTATTACACATTTCCTAAATTCGGTCTTTCCTTATGTTTGGATTTGTGACGATCCGGTTCACACGACCGATTTGCGATCTTGGCAGTGACTTTTTCACAAGTAATGGGTGACAACTAGAGAAATGGAGTATGCTGTTCTTGTCTGTCGGTTTTATGTAAAGATCAATGTCTAACGATCCATCATCTTTCAGAGTAACCATAGTATCTAAAAAGTTCATCTTATATTTGTCTAGGTGTATGGTAAATGTTAAACCAGGAATCTGGGAGTTGATCCCCGAATAAAATTCTGTAAGCGATGATTCATCCCCATTCCAAATCAAAAAGACATCATCAATTAATCTTTTCCAATATATTGCATATTTTTGGAAAAGTTCATTGGTGTATACATGTTTTTCTTCAATAAAAATATTGGCATATGGAGGTGCCATATTGGATCCCATTGCTGTGCCTCTTTTTTGAATATAGAACTGATCAGAAAAGAGAAAGACATTTTTAATGAGAATTAGGTCTAGCAGTGCCATACAAAAATCTTTCTGGGCCAATGTAAAGCTTGTATACTTATCTAGGAAAGTTGCAACTGTCTCCATGCCCCCAATGTGATCTATACTATTGTATAGGCTATTCACATCCATAGTAACAAGAGGCAATCATCAGGTAATGTGCCTAACGTTTTTAGTCCTGCCAAAAAATCTGAGGTACCCTTGATAAAAGACACTACATGTATGAACAGCGGTGTGAGAATTTTCTCCAGGGCCATAGCTAGTGGTGACAGTATGGAATTGGTGTTAATAAAAAGAACCCGGCACTCAACTTAATGCTGTGAGAGGTTTATTTTAGAACCAAAAAACGTTTCGATCCTAGTTCAGGACCTTCATCAGTTACTACAGAGTGAACACAATGATAATCATAAATAATATTTGCAACAAAACAGAAAAATAAAAAAAGTCAAATGAAATAAAAATAAAGTATACACAAGGTAAGAGCCAGAATAGAGCATCACGGTCAGATGAGAATTAAGAATATCGCTGTGCAGAGTGGACCACAAGAATGCAACGGCACAGATGAGTGATATTTGTGAAAAAAGAAACGAAAAGGAAAACGTAACGTACTAGTAGGTGATTGTATTAGATATTGTGTCAAAGAGCACAATGTAAACTGCGTCTAGAAGGGGGAGGGGGAGAAAAAAGACCTTATTGTCACAGTTGATTCCCAGTGCAAGAAGTGCAGTTTGTCACTCCACAAAACACTTTTCCGATACTCCAAAGTCCAGTGGCAGTGTGCTTAACACCACTTTATCTAACATTTGGCACTGTGCTTGGTGATGTAAGACTTACATGCAGTTCCTTAGCTATATAGCTATAGAAACCCGTGCCACGAGCATTGGTGAATTATATGCATCATGCACCTCAGCACTCATCTATCCTGTCCTATAACTTTACACAGTTGGAGTTTTTTGGACAAGTTACTGTTGTTCTCTAAGGCCTCCACTTCTAAATAATACTTCTCACAGTTGATTATGGTAAGACATTTCAAGCAAAGGAATTTAATGAATTAACTTATTGCAACCTTGACATCGTATTACAGCACCACATTCAAATTCAATGATCTCTTTAGAATGACACATTTCTTCACAAATATTGGTGACACAAGACTGCACAGCTAAGAACAAGATTTTATACAACTGTGCCAATGGGATTAAATGAAAATCCCGAGTTCAATGATCTGCGCCCCAATCATTTTTCATATTTAGTGTATCAAGAATTAGATAAATAAAATGTAATTTTATGAGATACTTATTATATTGCTCAGGTACCATTCCAAACGTAGCAATATCTATTTGCTTGCCACGTATTTGCTAATTTATTTACCAACATTCAGTAATATTCAATTAGTTAATTTTATTACATTGGATTGATTACATACCTTTTTTGGTATATTTGAAACCAATTATTATTTAGATAAAAAATATACATATCTAAACACCTCATTGAGTGGCATCCATCCAAAGCTTCTTGGGTATTCCGAGAGCTGTCTGCAGCTGTCTTATGCCAGTTTGGTACTGTGTAATCATATTTGCATAAAAATAAAGAGGTAGGTGTAGTAGGATGCAGTTAAACCTATGGTTTTATCACAAATTAAAGGTAATTTTACACTAATTAGATATAATTTGTTAAGAACGTCTTCTCAGCCATGAGGACTCTGAATTTGTAATTATAGACCACTGCTAACTGTAGTTTTTAGGTGGGACAAAGCATACCTGAGGGGGTCTTAATTCATATCAGATAGATCTAATGGAGCCACAAAAGACAGGTGCCTTGTCAGATAGGAGAAGCGTATCATAACACCTGCACCATATTACCAGTAGCACTGCTTCTAATCGAGAGCAGGTGTCTGATTTAAATGAGGAGTAAACAACATATTTAATCTTTGTTTCCAGATTATTATATCTGCATAAATGATTTCTGTGTAGTTTGTGATCTCAGGCCTCATCTGTTATTTATCCAAAATATCTGCCTTGTAGTCCAAGGCTATTTAGAAACTTGAACAAGTTTTACTAATTTCATGAACTATGGAAGAATTATCACCTAGTTATGTGTACAATTGTTCTTTCTAGCTTTTTTTTCTTGTTTATGTAACAGTGGGATACAAAGAAATGAAGAGAATTTCTATTTTATAAATACAATTTCAAGGGAATCTGTTTGCAGACCCTTGTATAATCTGAGAGCAAAATAATGTTGGGCAGAGAACCTGATTCCAGGGATTTGTCTCTTACTGTGCTGCTTGTTGTAGTTTCAATACAATTGATGTTTTATCAGCAGGAGATTATCACTGCAAGACTCTGGTTGCAATTTATCAAAGCTTTTCCCCCCAGATTTCTGTTGAAAAAAGCTTTGAAAGGTTTGCATTTTTTCACAACATTAAGGCTTCTTATTTTCGTTATTTACAATCAGTCACAATCAGTCAAAATGTTGAAAAGACGGATCCTGTGCAGATTGTAAAAAACTGATGCACTGGATCCATTTTTTTGACGGATCCATCAAGGCAGTTGTTGCCAGAATTTAAGGCTATCTGCACACGTTGTGTATGCGTCTTCACCGCGTTTTTCCTCTGCGAAAACGCATACACAACACAACCCATGTTAAAAATATAAAAATAATAATAAAAAAAATAAAAAATTGTGATATTTTCACCTTCCGGCGTCCCCCGCAGCCGTCCCGATGCTCGCGATGCTCCCAGCAGCTCCCGTTCCCAGTGATGCCTTGCGAGACAATGACCTGTGATGGCGTAGTGGTCTTGCGGGGCATCACTGGGAACGAGAGCTGCCGGGAGCATCGCGAGCATCGGGAAGGCTGACGGGAAATTCTACCACGCATGCTCAGTTTCAAAAGACGGCATCCGTCGCTGGATTCCTGCTTTTGACGGTCATCGACGGATCCTGCGTCCATATGCTTCCATTAGATACAACGACGGGCAGCGCAGGATCCGTCGCTGGGCGATTTTCCGACGTACACAAGAAATGTTTCTATGTGCGTTGTCTCCTCCCGACGGACAGCAATTTTACGATGGATCCAGTGCACCACGGATGAAACGGAAAGTCATCCGTCACAATCCAACGCTAATACAAGGCTATGAGAAAAAACGGATCCAGCAGAAACATTTGCTGGATCCGTTTTTCACAAGACAATGGATTTTGACAGAAACAAAAAGACGGAAGTGTGAAAGAAGCCTAAGTTGTGCATAAAAATGCTACTTCTGGTGTTATTACTCCATTGCCACCCCAGCTCAGCCCACTTTGTCTGACAGGAGGGATAGCGGCGTGACAGCGCATGGCGACACTCACTAATCAAATTCATAATGAGCGACGGGACAGGTGACCAAAAAATGATACCTCATCTCTTTTGGAGCTGCCCGAGAGTCACAGGAATTAATGAGTTTGTAGAATTTTATTTTTTGTTTTTCAAGTAAAAATTGTGTGGTGTTTTCCATCTAATGAACATAAGTTCATCTGGCTTTCTTAGAGGATGTTCACATAATATTTTCAGGAGACCAAATATGTCAATTCTTCAAGTGGAAGATGTTTCTGGAAACACATCTTCTCTAGTGCTTTGTATATCTGGCACATATTTTTTTAGGGCTTTTCGGTAGTTTCTTCACAGCATTTTCAATATTTTTGACTGCTGGTATTATTATTTTTTTAATCTTTTTTCCATTTTGTACTAGTATTTTCCAGACTTTTCTTAAACGTTTTAACCAATATTGAATAAGCTGCTGAAGGATTTTGAAACAAAGATGTCTGGGCGTCTTCTGAGTGTCTTTTCAGCCTTCCCACTGACTTGTATTGGAAAGTGTAGAGCAGTGTTCACCAAATCCAGTCCTCAAGAGCCACCAACAGGTCATGTTTTCAGAGTCACTTTAAAAAAATAACATACCCTTAGAAGCTTGGACTTTCTGTAGCACCCTACATAAAGATATACTTATTTCATCTTTATCCTATTATATTTGAAATATATAATTATAAAATATGGCGTAGAGCATACTAAAATGTCCAGTTTTCATAAAACACCTTTAGCTTTCCCTACGTTCCAGCTTTTATTAACAGACATCATTGTGAGTTAGACCATAGATCACGTCATTGTGGTCTGCAACTGTTCCCAGTGGCATTTAATAATTACATCAAAAACACTAGTCAAGATTTTGATTAGGATTCATTACATGGAACAGAATTTATTTGGTTCATATAAAAATTAGTAATTGAAACAGTAATCCGGGTATTAAAAGATGTTTTGCATTATGTTACAAATCATAATACTAATGTAATTGTCATCATTACAATAATGAGTTAAAAAAACAAACATGTTTCAGAAATCTGCAAAAAAAAAGGTTCATATCAAAATAGATGAAAAAAATATTGTACTGTCAAGGAAATAGCACAGTGGATAGAACAATAATATCTCATTAACAACATAGCAACAATCAGGTGCATTGCTTAGTATACTGTTAGAAATCATAGACCTATTATTCAAAGAGCCTATTTACAAAAAGGAGGATATGCAAACAGGGTAAATTAACCCCTTAGTGACAGAGATAATTTTGACCTTAAAGGGACTCTGTCACCTCAGTTTGGCGGGATATTAAAATGAGTTGTTACTGGTCATATGGGCGGCGTATCCTCATAATTTCTCCACCCTGTCCGTCCCTTTTTTCTGTAATAGTTTAGTGAATAAGAGTATGTGTGCGCTATAGTTGGCACGGGCACCTGCAGTCTTCGGTGGCGCACACGTAGTATGCTTTGCCCTACTGCGGGCAAAGCCGAAAAGCATTACTGTGCATGCGCCTGCGCGCTATGTTCCGGAACACACAAAATACTTCCAGAACATAGTGCGCGGGCGCATGCGCAGTAATGCTTTTTGGCTTTACCCGCTGTAGGGCAAAGCAACTTTTGAATAAATCGTAACCTCTTCATATGCAAACTGCTCCAGGTCTCTCATATTTGAAGGATGCCTTCTCCCAACTGCAATTTTAAGATCTCTTCACAGTTAGCTAACCCTATCTCTAGCCGAACCCTAACCATAACCTAAACCCAACCCTAAACCTAGCCTAAACCCAACCCTAACCTTAGCCTAGCCCCAACCCAAACCTTAACTCTAATGGCAAAGAATGATAGAAATAAAATTATAAAATAAAAAAAATGTAATTTGACTAAGGACATGACACACTAATGACATACTAATTATTCACTTTTATGTCTGTGACGCTATTATAGTGATCAATATGAACCAATAACAAAAATCCCGCTGTTGCTGGGTGGTGTCCAGCAGATCTCGGCAGGCACACTGTACATGTGCCCATCATCTTCTTTTCCAGGAAGTTTTGGCGGAGTGTCGGGATGGATCTGAAGGGATGAGGGATGGTGAAGGTAGTGAGGGGGGGTCATGGGGACCTCATTTTTCTCTCCTTTGACATGTATATCATTTCAGAAGAGAGAGAAATGATTCTAATAGTGGGCACACTTTTATTTTTGTGTGATCGTCATTATTCATTGTTCATTGAGTAATTGTGATGACATGATCGAGGACCAGAAAAAACGGCCCTGATTGTGTTCTCCAGGGTCTCAGGTACCCCCAGTTGCTGATATCCCAGAGAATTTCCAACCCTGGGGTGTGCTATACCCTTATACCCGATTGCTGTTTTAAAACAGGAATGAGGGATCAAGGTCCCTTAATGGCCTCCATTTTAATGCGTATCGGTGAATTAAATAATTTTTTTAGATAAATAAAGAAAAGGGGTCACATCAAGGTTAAAAAGTCAAACTTATGCTAGTTTCACATTTGCGTTTAAATCCGAAGCGTTTAATCCGCATCCGCAAGTGGTGGAAAAACGCATATAAACGCGTACAAACGCCAGACACCACCAATGGGACTACAGAGGGCGTGTATTATGGTATTTCTTTATATAGACCCCTGAACAGCTGTAATATTCAGATTTTGCTCCTGTATCCTGTGTCATGATGGATCTTCGCATGGAGAGCTTTTATTTCAACCTGGATTTAAGCATCAAGCTGTTTCTTGCCTGTGCTTTTGCTTGGGAGCAAGACAGAAATCGCGAAAGATGGAGAAGGAGACAACGTCGGCGTTTTTGGAGACACCCCATAATCGAACTACGTGAGAGCCGGGGAGCCTATCACGCGCTGTATGGCGAGTTTAATGCCAACCTGGAAAAATTCCATGAATATACAAGGATTTCGCAAGACTCATTCCGGGATTTGCTTGCTCGTGTCCAAGGAACCATACGGTGACAGGACACCCAGCTCCGTAGAGTGATTCCACCGGAGGAACGTCTGCTGGTTACATTAAGGTACGTTACAAATCTAAACCAATGACAGTCCAAATTTTGTGTTTTCAGACATGTATGTTTTGGCTATTTACCTATCTTTCTTTAGCGTAAACACACCATCAGTAGTATAGATTGTAATTTTTTTTGTTTCTGTTTTTCTTACAGATTTCTGGCAACCGGAGAGAGATTATCATCCCTCCACTTCCAATACCGGTCACAGCAGAAAGAAGAGATTATGGAGATAATATATCTATTATTTTTGGGCTCACCTCATATCTTTATACTAAAGACACACAAAGGTGCATTTTTTTAAAATAACTACTGGAGATATGATGTGGCCCAAAAATTAAGTGTGTGGTGAAGTTTCTTGGCGCACGGTGTGTGTTGCCGGCGGCGATAGACACAATAAACCAAACATAATTGTGGCAAATCAAATTGTATTTATTTTTTTAACAACCCAAAAATTGTATTTAACTGTGCCAGCTTGGGGTAGAGTGATGTCAACGGGGGGGTGTGAAGCACTGAGGCCTGGCTAACCATGGACGACGCAGAGGTGACAGGAGAAGGGGCAAAGAAACAAGTGGGGTCTGGTAGTTCGGGGATGGGGCTTGACACATGAGAGGCTTGAGATGCAGTTGAAGGGTGAGACAAACCTAACATTACAGACACATTGGAAGGTGAAGGGGGAGGAATGCTAAGAGTTCTGTTTTTTTTTTTTTTTTTAATTTTGACGAGTTCTGGGAGGTATTGGTGGGCTGATATGGCGTGGCGTGGTAGTGGGTGACCTGTCAGTGTCCGGCTGCACCGTGTCAGAGTCCATAGCGCTCATAAAGCATGCAGCCATGCCAGAGTCCATAGTGCTCGTAGAGCGTGCAGCCATGCCAGAGTCCATAGCGCTCGTAGAGCATGCAGCCTTGCCAGAGTCCATAGTGCTCGTAGAGCGTGCAGCCATACCAGAGTCCATTGTGCTTGTAGAGCGTGCAGCCATGCCAGAGTCCATAGCACTCGTAGAGCGTGCAGCCATGCCAGAGTCCATAGCTCTTGTAGAGTGGAAGGCCATGCCAGGGTCGTACTGCATCATAGTGGGGGGGGGCGGTACGGAAGGCGATGCCAGGGTCCTGCTGCATCGTGGTGTCAGTGGAGGAGGTCCAAGCAGGAGCAGCGGTTGTCACGGTGGTGGCGGTGGGATGTCCAACTGCACTCGGCATGGTGCTGGCACTGTAGTGGTGTCTGCCTGTGGAAGGAATTGAGGTGGCCGTGCAGTGGTATGCAGCAGAGGTCGGCATTGAAGTTAATCATGACAGTGAAGGCACAGTTGGATATGCCGCCACTGTCTGCTGGAAATACCGACTCTGCTGCATAGCCTGCACGTAAGCATCATTGCAGGCCTGCATAACACTCAGCTGGAGATCAGGAGTAAGGTGTTCCGACATGCCCTGCTCAATTTGGTTAAAAAATTGATGAGCTGGCCTCTGGAGGTCGGCTTTCACTAGATCAAGGCTTTTGCTGACCTCCTGGATACGTGCATTCAAGAGGTTATGTGAAACATCTATTCGGTCACCCAAAGCCTTGATTGCTTCATGTAAAACCGAGCTCAAGTGCAAAAACTCGGGCATGAGTGACCTGTCTGAAGCCCTCTGCCGCTGCTGGGAGGAGCCCAAAAAAAAAGGGGCAGTGGAAGAGGACTGCGAAAGGGGAAGACCTGATGGACCAGCTCCCTTGTCTCCAGTTAGTGTGGAAGGCCCACTTTCTGCTGCGCTGCTGGATGGCTGGGACAGGTCCGCGGCTGTCGGATGAAGGACCACTCCAGAACCTGGGCCAACAGTAGTGCTCCATGTGCTGTGAAAAAAGGAAAAAGAAAATTAATACCAAAAATTAACAAGACGGCAAATCCTGTGGAATAGAAACATACATAGTATGGCAATACAACACATCCAAATGCACAGGAGAAATACTTACGCTCTCTGAGCAAGGACCGGTCTTAAAAATGCCAGAACGCGATGGTATTTGTATTTTCGGATCCTTGCTCCTGAACCACTGGGAACACGGCTCTCTTGACGCAGGTCCTTGTTGAAGCGGTCCTTAATCGAACGCCAACGTGTTTTGACTTTGCCCACTGTTAAAAAAAAAGACATTTTGGTCAGAAAAAGGACTTTGGGCCATGCTCACACAACTGTGTGTGATGAGAGATACTCCTGAGAGATTCTTTCATTACACACAGTTGAGTGAGCACGGCCAAGGTCTCTGCTGCTTCACGCTGCAGTGCAATACTTACCAAATGCACTTCGGACCCGAGTCGGGACGTTGTCCCAGCCATCCCACAGCTCTTTGGCCACCTCATTCCATAGGCGCCGCAATGTCACATTATTTGAGTGCAGTGGATCCCGGGTGTCCCACAACGGGACTCGCTCCTGGACCAGGGCGATGAGGAGTTCATTCTCTATGAGATCATCCTCCCATTGTGAAACCTAAAAAATAAATAAAGTCATTAAAGTTTGGTCAATTAACATAAGGAAAAGAAAGAAAAAAGATGCAGAGAAATGGCATGAATAGGAAAGTTAACATACAAAAGCATTCCAGAAGAAAAAAGTAAAGAAATACGAATGAAAAGAAAGGAAGATTCAAGAGTATGACACTGAGGATACATAAAAAACAGTCAGCCTTGTATACGTACCCGCTGCCGTCTTTCCACCGGACCTTGACTCCGCTGCTCCTAGCCAGTCTCTGCCGCAGATGAAGAAGAGCTCTAAAAAAATTAAAAACAAAAATTGCCCCATGTGTGGATGTGACAGTGAATACTTACCAATCGGACGAGGCAAGTACTCACCTCACTCACATACTCGACTTCTGACGGCCAAGGAAGAAACTCCTCATGAGAAGAAGCCAAAGAAGAAGACATTCTGATGCATGTAGAAAGAAAGAAATGGAAGAAATTAGGACATGTAGAGACAGAAAATAGAAAATAAAGGCATTGGCTTGGATATACTCACATTGTTCAGAGGCTTGTTTTCTCAAAGGTGCTTGGTCCGTCTGTTCTCCTTGGCTGTCTGCTGTGGTCTGTCTGTTCTGCTTGGCTGTCTGCTGAGTAGTGACCTGCAAATGTCCACTATCTCCCTTCATCATCTACTATGTGGGGGATGGCTTATCAGTGTCTAGACATGTTGTTTTCAATTGAAACGCATGCGTCCGCAAACGCAACCAAACGCATGTGCTTGTGAACGCATGCATTCATATAGACAGCAATGCGTTTTTTTGGCACAAACCTTGTGCAATCAACCGCATGCATTACCAGGCGGCAAATTGACGCTTCTAAAAATTACTACATGTTGCATTTCCGCGCCAAACCGCAAACGACGAAACGACGCATGCGTCGTCAAACGCAGTATAACACGAACAATCGCAAACGCATGCATTCCTAATGTTAAATATAGGAATACACAACGCATGCAGATGTATGCGGTAGAAACGCTGCAGTCTCCCCCCCCGAAAAAGTGAGATTTAAATTGCCAACAAGTTTATATACATCAGTTCTGTTTGTCGTATATCTGCCAGCCACGTTGTGCCACTTACATTGTGTAGTGCAATACACAGGGCCTGTTTTTTGCTGCAGTCCCCCCCCCCCTAAAAAAGTGAGATTTAAATTGACAACAAGTTTCTATACGTCAGTTCTGTTGGTCACATATCTGCCAGCCACGTTGTGCCACCTACATTGTGTAGTGTGATACACAGGGCCTGTTTTTTGCCGCAGTCTCCCCCCCCAAAAAAGTGAGATTTAAATTGCCAACAAGTTTATATATGTCAGTTCTGTTTGTCGTATATCTGCCAGCCACGTTTGCTACTTACATTGTGTAGTGTAATACACAGGGCCTGTTTTTTGCTGCAGTCTCCCCCCCAAAAAAAAGTGAGAAACAAATTGACAACAAGTTTATATACATCAGTTCTGTTTGTCGTATATCTGCCAGCCACATTGTGCCACTTACATTGTGTAGTGTAACACACAGGGCCAGTTTTTTTCCGCAGTCTCCCCCCCAAAAAAGTGAGATTTAAATTGTCAACAAGTTTATATACGTCAGTTCTGTTTGTCGTATATCTGCCAGCCACGTTTGCTACTTACATTGTGTAGTGTAATACACAGGGCCTGTTTTTTGCTGCAGTCTCCCCCCCAAAAAAGTGAGATCTAAATTGACAACAAGTTTCTATACGTCAGTTCTGTTTGTCGTATATCTGCCAGCCACGTTGTGCCACTTACATTGTGTAGTGTAACACACAGGGCCAGTTTTTTTCTGCAGTCTCCCCCCAAAAAAGTGAGATTTAAATTGCCAACAAGTTTATATACGTCAGTTCTGTTTGTCGTATATCTGCCAGTCGCGTTGTGCCACTTACATTGTGTAGTGTAATACACAGGGCCTGTTTTTTTCCAGTCTCCCCCCAAAAAAAGTGAGATTTAAATTGACAACAAGTTTCTATACATCAGTTCTGTTGGTCACATATCTGCCAGCCACATTGTGCTACTTAAATTGGGTAGTGTAATACACAGGGCCTGTTTTTTTGCTGCAGTCTCCCCCCCAAAAAAGTGAGATTTAAATTGACAACAAGTTTCTATACGTCAGTTCTGTTGGTCGTACATATCTGCCAGCCACGTTGTGCCACTTACATTGTGTAGTGTAATACACAGGGCCTGTTTTTTTGCTGCAGTCCCCCCCCTCCCCCCGAAAAGTGTATTACATTCTATGGGGGGATTTATTACATTCTATGGGGGCTGGCTGCATTACATTCTATGGGGGCTGTGCTGAATTACATGCTATGGGGGCTGTGCTGTATTACATTCTATGGTGGCTGTGCTGCATTACATTCTATGGGGGGCTGGCTGCATTACATTCTATGGAGGCTGGCTGCATTACATTCTATGGGGGCTGGCTGCATTACATTCTATGGGGGGCTGTATTACATTCTATGGAGGAGGCTGTATTACATTCTATGGGGGGCTGTATTACATTCTATGGGGAGGTGGGCTGTATTACACTCTATGGGGGGCTGTATTACATTCTATGGGGTGCTGTATTATATTCTATGGAAGGGCTACACTATATTCTATGGGGGGGCTGCATTATGCTCTATGAGGGGGCTACCATACATTATATATGCAGGGGCTGCATTAGACTATATGAGGGGGCTGCATTATATTCTCTGGGAAGTTACATTATACTCAGGGGGCTGCAATATATTCTGTGTGGTGGCTCCATTATACTCTGGGGTGGCATCATTATACTATATGTGGGCTGCATTATACTATATCGAGGACTATGGGGAATACATTATACTATATGAAGAACTATGGGGTGCATTATACTATGGGAAGTGAATTGTACTACATGGATGACAATGGCGGGGCATTATACTATATGGAGCACTATGAGGAATGTATTATACTATTTGGAGGACTGAGGTGTGTATTATACTATATGGAGGACTGTGGCAGTACATTATACTATATGGAGGACTGAGGAGTGTATTATACTATATGTAGGAATTGCAATGTATTTTAATATATGGAAGACTATGAGAAGTGTATTATACTATATGGAGGACTATGGGGAATGTATTATACTATATGGAGGACTGAAGAGTGTGTTATACTATATGGAGGACTGAGGAGTGTATTATACTATATGGAGGACTGAGGTGCACATTATAATATATGGAGGAGTATGGGGTGTATTATACTAAACAAGCAAAATGCTGCCTATTCATCGAGTGATTGGATTGTTTGTGGGAACAGAAATCCTTGTTCTCAGCAGCACATCGCCAGTGTAGATGTGCTGCTAATAACATGATATTGTATGGGGACAGATTGATCTAATTGTGATTGTTCTGTTCCCATCATTCTTTCTCAGTTGGTGTAAAGAGGCCGGGAAACAAGCAAACGACTTCAGTATTGTCGATCACACTCGTTTAGTGGCCTGAGATCAGCGCTTGGAAATACAGCAGAAATGCTTCGCAGGGAGACCAGGCAAGGATGATGACAGTTGTAGTTAGCACCCGGCGCCTGGGAATAGCGCTAACTCTACTGCTTTTCCCAGCCACCAGAGCATTTAATTCTGGTATGTGTAATGATTTTTAGGGTTGATGTCAGCTGCGTAATGTCAGCTGCTATCAATCCCTGGTGTAAGTAATGGAGAGGTGTCTATCAGACACCCCCACTACTAGCCCAGACCTGGCGAGATCCAGCGACTGTGAAGAGCGGTGACGGCAGTAACAATACCGCTCTTCACAGTAGCCGAGCTCAGCGCAAGACCCGGAATATCTGAAGAGCGGTGACATTACTGATTTCACCGCTTTTCAGAGTCATCGGGTCTAGTGCTGCGCAGCGGAACCAAAAGTGGCTGTAAGCAACGTTTATGAAGCATCAGAATGAGGTTCCATAGCTTTTGGTTGTCTCAATCCCTTCATTATCTATGAGATCCAGTTATGTAGGTAAAGTAGCTGCTTTTCTTGGTACTGCAACTAAAAGCAATAAATATGACTGAGCTGTAATACTGGATACAGCTGTAATTATATGTTATATAGTCATGTTACACTCCCCTCACTTCTTGTAACCTACAAGTGTACAAATATATTATACAGTCACCATGTGACAAGTGGGCCTGTGTAACTTCAAATGCCAGGGCTGAATTTTAGTCCCAGTCCGGCCCTGTCCCTAGGTGTATATACAGCTCTGGCAAAAATTAAGAGACCACTGCAAATTTTCAGTTTGTCTGATATTTCGCTTTATAGGTATATTTTTGAGTAAATTGTAAATTGTTCTTTTATTCTATAAACTTCTGACAAAATGTCTTCGAAGTTCCAAGCAATAACATTTGTATTTATTTTCGGAAAATGAGAAATGCATTGCTGCAGATCTCAAATAATGCAAAAAAAACACAGCTTCCATGCGTCTTGGCATGCTTTTCACCAATCTTTCACGGTGCTTTTGGGTGACCTTATGCCACTCCTGGTACAAAAATTTAAGTAGTTCTTCTTTGTTTGATGGCTTGTGACTATCCATCTTCCTCTTGATTACATTCCAAAGGTTTTCAATGGGGTTCAGGTCTGGAGATTCGACTGGCCATGACAGGGATTTGATGTGTGGTCCTTCATCCACACCTTGATTGACCTAGCTGTGTGGAATGGCACATTGTCCTGCTGGAAAAAAAACAGTCCTCAGAGTTGGGGAACATTGCCTGAGCCGAAAGAATCTCATGTCAACTCTAGCGCCATTAAAAATGTTCACATAATTGTTTAAAACCTGTACACTTTAACAATCTTTAGCCACTTTATTTGTGACTGGAAGTTTGTCTTGCTATTATTAAAAGTGTCACTTCAGAAGTGATCATGGTGGCATATCCAGTCACAAATTTAGAAATGACAGTGAAAACATAGAGTAACTGTACGATAATGGAAATGTCATCTTCACAGTAACACTGAAGTGCAGTCATTGGGTTACATACAAAGGAGTAACAGTACAGCTTGAAACATCTGAGTTTGTATTTCCATTCTTCTATTAAATGAACAGACAAATCAATATAACGGCAGTGGTGGAACCTGGTCATGATGCACCAACAATGCCCAATAGATTCTATAAGGGCTCTTATGAGACCTATTCTGTTTCTCTTGTGATGTCCAGCATTTGTCAAGTTTCAGTTTTAAGTGGAATATGCGATTGTGCCTCTAGTGCAGGTCAAATATAGCCTAACCAGGAGAAAGGTCAAGATTAATCCTGATCAGAAGTACAGGTGGAAGTGTCACTGCTCGAAGGAGCACCAGGGTTTTTCTATCATATTATCCTATATATTGTTGGCATTTTGTCCCATTCTGCCTATTCCTGTGTGTGTCACGTGACCTACTACACCCAGAATTGTAGTACTTCTGCTGGTGTCATCAATAACAATGTGCTCAATCGCCTATTCCTGCTTACTCATATGTTGGGATGTTAGTAGTTGGGTGCCAATGTGTACCAAAAAGACAGAAAAAAGCCAATGCCCAACAATTTTGCAGACAAAACCATGTAGTCATTGGATTCTGATGAAGGTCATGCATGTTTAGCCATGCTACTGTGTTTCATCCTTAGTATCAAATAAGAAAAACATAACAGTAATTGGTAAAGCAATAGTGCACATTGTGCATGAAGCTCTCCACATCCATGACTGATGCCCCTTTCATCTTAGTGGATAGAGGTTAGAAGATTGGTAGCTCCAGTGCTTAAAGTACTGTGCAATGTCCATACAATTGTCTCACTAGTTCTAATTAACTAGGTGTTTAAAAGTGAGTCTAAGTAGCAATGTTCTGTCTCCGCCATCTAATATTGTTACCCTGATTATCTCTTTGCATAATTGCAGGTTTCTCAGTATAGATGTTCATATCTGTATTTGTTTTTAGTGCTTTGGCTCCCTCTAGCGGTCAGAGTTATGTTGACAGTTCAATCTTCTGTGTTTGTATTATCCATGTCTGATTCTCGTCCTCCTTTGCAATGCATTATGGTAGCTCAGCCTCCATTTCCCTCCATTTTTTCCTTTCACTTTCCTCAGTCTGCCTTCAAGGAAAGACGCTTCACTTCATCCCCCTTGCGATTGCATTGCCGGTATGTCTTTATGCTTCCTATAGATATTTCTGCTCCATATTAGCCTAGCCTAGCCAGTTGTACTCCCAGTTCAGTTACTAGCTTTCTAAATGTTATGCATAATGTATATCATGTGTATTATGTATCTGTTCTATGCCATGCACTGATTCTATGTATATCATTGTTCACAGTTTCACCGCATCAATATACCACTACGTTTAATAAAGCACAGACTCAACTACAGTCTCCTTATTAGACCCCGGTATAGCGGTTTAGCTGACTGTATAGCTACGTATGAGCCTGCCTCATTTAGTGAGGACAGAACAAGCAAGGCAGGACTACACTGTACAAGGTTCCTGCTTACCAAAAACAGACACACATGCTACATAAATCACAATTTTTTTCTTGCCTACAGAGGTGTAATAGGCTGTTCGCTAATTTCAACAGCTGCTTTGCAACCATAGGGAGCATTTAAAGTAACAAAGGTAAATTAGAGAATTTCTGAGATCGCAATAACCTAATGAACACCAAATGGAGGTTCACTAAAAGTTAATGTACACTTTAATATTAATTCTGTGATTTCCTTATGTGTACTAGTGATTTATCATAATCACATAATAACATTCAACACTCTGAAACACATATACATAATAAATGCAACATTTTATTAACAGTATACTTGCTCACTCCATCATTTTTTACATTTATTTTAATTATTCTACTTTAACCGTTTACCCTTAAGCAGTTCTCTATTATTGCTGTTGACAAGTGTCCTGAGTAGGGTTGAGAGAAATGGGTCGGCCATTTTCAGAAGTCGCCGACTTTTGGCAAAGTCGGGTTTCATGAAACCCGACCCGACCCCTGTGTGGGGTCGGCCATGAGGTCGGCGATCTTCTGAATCTGGTATCGGAATTCCGATACGGAGTTCCGATATATTTGCAATATCGGAAATCGGTATCGGAATCCATATTTAAGTGTAAAATAAAGAATTAAAATAAAAAATATTGCTATACTCACCCTCTGACGCGCCCTGGTACTAACCGGCAGCCTTCCTTCCTTAGAATCAGCGCGTGAAGGGCCTTAGATGACGTCGCGGCTTGTGATTGGTCGCGCGACCGCCCATGTGACCGCTCGCACGACCAATCACAAGCCGCGATGTCACCGAAGGTCCTTCAAGCGCTGATTCTTAGGAAGGAAGGCTGCCGGAAAGAAGCAGGGCGCGTCCGAGGGCGAGTATATACCTATAGGAATATATACCTAATAGGAATATACTCACCCTCGGACGCGCCCTGCTTCTTTCCGGCAGCCTTCCTTCCTAAGAATCAGTGCTTGAACGACCGTCGGTGACGTCGCGGCTTGTGATTGGTCGCGCGAGCGGTCACATGGGCAGTCGCGCGACCAATCACAAGCCGCGACGTCATCTAAGGCCCTTCACGCGCTGATTCTAAGGAAGGAAGGCTCCCGGTTACAACCAGGGCACGTCAGAGGGTGAGTATAGCAATATTTTTTATTTTAATTCTTTATTTTACACTTAAATATGGATCCCAGGGTCTGAAGGAGAGTTTCCTCTCCTTCAGACCCTGGGAACCATTGGAAACCCAATGCACTGCATTGGGTTTCGTGTTTCGGCCGACCCCGACCCCGACTTTTTTATAGGATCGCCCGATTTCACTCGACCCGACTTTTGAAAAAGTCAGGTTTCGTGAAACCCGACCCGATCCTATAAAAGTAAAAGTCGCTCAACCCTAGTCCTGAGTTTACATTGCAAACAAAACCAAGAGGAAAAAAAGATGGTAAATATTTCAGAAACATCTACTAATTGTCAGTTAATTGTCAATTTCTGTTATTTGCTACAATTGTGATTATAAAATGGTTGGGTTTATCCCTAATGTAATTTAGTAAATGCAGCCTAATGTGCAATAGCACAAGATGGAATAATGACATGTAAATAACAATTGAAATATATTTGGCAGATTGGTAGCTACTAGCTACACATTTTAACAAAACCACTAGTTAAAATCAAGCTTAACTAAGATACTGATGTGATAGAATATCTTAAAAATAGCGAACTTCTAAACTTACTTTTAGGTGTTTGAGCCACTGGCTATCTGCTATTTTGTGAGCCACAGTCATTTCTAGCAGAGATTATAAAAACTTCAACATTGGATTGTATGCCAAAGCGCCAAAATTATTTCAGGTACATAACCTACAATACATTTAAAGCCAACCCTTCTTTTAACTAAAGAGTTACCGAACGGTAATACAGTTGATGCTACTGATTTATTTTAAATAGTAATGGTCTTAGAATATAAGTCATACACATTTTACTAGTACTTACACATTTGTGGCACTTTGTAACTCTTCCCTTGATGTATCCCTTGATAAGCCAAATTATTGTGTCAGCATATTAATAGCATGAACAAAAAATTGAGTATTGTCAATAATTACCATTGTGCCTTCCACCTAGTAGGACCAACATTTTCATAAAAATATCCCTGACAGTGGATTAATGCTATACATTTGTCAGGAGGAAGGATAAGTCACTTGATACATGAATATACAGACAGAAAAGCAGAGATTCATAGCTGCTACTTTGTGAGGTAACACATTTCCCTTCCTGTTTTATCACAGGAGCATGTATTTATGCGGCGATTTTAGCCCTCTGAGCTCAGCATAAATGAAGCTAGTGATGAAAGAGCTCAAGCGGCTGTTTCACTTACAAGTCACTGACTTGATTTATGTATCACTCACAGGACTAGTGATTTTCATGAAAATGTTGGTCCTGCTATGTAGCAGTATGGCAGACACAATGGTGTTACCTGAGACAGTAGCAGTTGTGGGCTCCTACTGTTTTGTCTGTATACTAACTTATAAAAAGAGAATTATGCCTCAATGCCTGGATAGAAGCTGCGATATGTGTTGACCATAATCCTGAGGAGATCCTTTTGCCTGACCCAGCAAATAATAATAGTAGGGACACATTTATAAGATTACCTCAGCACAGGGGGATTTTTTTTAAAACATCCAAACATGGAACTTATTTTTCTTTTAACATCTAGTAATTAAAATGTACTTTGTTTCTAGGACAACCCATTTAATTGGCCACCAAACAAGTCACTAGTCCTGCTTGATCCTTACTCGCATTTACGTAATTTAACATATGGTAAGATTTTAATACTAGAGGTTAGGACTGTCCCAAATAGGGTTGCACTGACGTGGCAGGATGGCTCTTATCGGATTTTTTTAAATGAAAATCATGTTAACTAAGTACCAAATGTTATTTTCATGCACTATTGCTATTTATTTACTTATTTACTGCAAGGTATTTGCACATTTTGTTATTATCTTAGGTTTTCACTAAACAAGCAGCAGCTAAAGAGGGCGTCACCAATCAAATCAAATAGCTTGATTTGGCTATTGGAAATTAATTGAAAGGAAAAGGTAGCCATAAGGTATATCTCCCAAATGGGGAAGAGAGGCAAATACTTTGGAGAGCACAGCATACCATAGAAATTTATATGTAATGCTAAGCCACTTCTTTAACCTTGTCCTATCCTTTACATGCACCCACACATAAATATTGCACCTCGTGAAACCCATTAGTATTCACACACATTGATTGTGAAGATCTGAATTTGTGGGTTGTAATAATCACCTAGGCAGGTTAAAAAGGCAACAGTTTTTTATTCCTTAAGTTCATGGTTTTACAGCAACTCCAGGTAGATGGCCACAATGCTACACCCCCAGTCCACAAGATCGCAACCTGGGGCCAGTAGTTCAACTGCCCCCTTACAAGGCTATACCCACTGTCTCCCAACTTTTGCTTTGCAACAGCTCTTGTATCTCCCGCCAGTATCGTCTGTAGTTACAATCCATGCTCATTCAGATGACAGATACCACGACTGTAGCACATGTATCCAGCTGCAGCCAGCAACAACATAGAGCACAGTCTCGGCAAGCATAGAAGATGTGGCAAATGTCAGATTCTTATGCTTCCCCTTGCTCGTCGAGGATTAGAACCTCTGTTACTTTGGGGCATCCGGGGCAACCCATCCCAACCAGTAGCACCCCTCTTTTGGGGGGCATCCAGAGAGAGGAGGTAGCAGCAAGCTTAGGAGGCTGGCCAAGTACAGTCAGATATATCACCAGATGACTTGATTGTCCCAACCTGGGTTCCATGGTGGGCATTTGAAAAGATCTGTATTCCCCCAGATGGAGCCACAGTTTCCTTGGGTTTTTCCTGAAGAGTCTCTCTGCAGAAGGAGCCAGACACTTTATCCCCACAGCTCCCATCCAGGACATTCTTCCACAAGATTGGAGAAAGGTGGGGGAGGTGATCCTTCAATGTTCAATTTACCTGCATATTCTTCTTAAATTGTGTAGATTAGTAAACTGCTGTGGGATGATGCAACACGTAATTAGTAGGCATTCACTAATTAACATAAGAGAGTCAATATACAGTCTCCTATGAAACAATAGCTTAATTGAGGCCTCTGAAACACTAACAAGCATAATTATTATTATTATCATTATTTATTGTTATAGTGCCATTTATTCCATGGGGCTTTACATGCAAGGAGGGGTATACATAATAAAAACAAGTACAATAATCTTAAACAATACAAGTCATAACTGGTACAGGAGGAGAGAGGACCCTGCCCGCGAATGAATGCTTTACCTGATTATCAATCTCGTGTCTGGCCTTATGTATGTAAAAGATCCAGCTTGCACATCTTCCTTTGCTTACTGTCACTGAATGGAAACATTGATTCCTGAAGCTGAACACTTTCTAGGTGAAATTAGCGCACTTAAACAAACAAGCAAACAAATCTCTAATAAAACACAACAATAAGATCAACATAACTGGTGCTCTGTGCTGAAAAAGTTTGCATTCATTATAGCTGTGGACCCTGCTCTACGTCCTTTGGTGCAATAGTCTTTAGCATATTGGCCAGCTACTCACATTGATGATCCCGTGGAGCACCATCAAATCCATTATCATCAAATAGAAAGAACATGGTACCACAACAAACCGGCCAAGAGAGGGCTGTCCACTAAAACTTTAAGCCTGGGCAAGGACGGCATTAATCAGAAAAGCAGCACAGAGACCAAAGGTAACCCTGAAAGAGCTACAGAGTTCTCAAGCGGAGACTGGAGTATCTGTCCATAGGACCACAATAAGCCATACACTCCATAGAGGTGGCCTTTATAGAAGAATAAGCAGGAAAAAAGCCTTTGCCAAAAAATTGTAATTGTAATTTTGAGTTTGCCAAAAGACATGTGGTGGACTCCCTAAATGTATGGAGAAAGGTGCTGTGATCAAAGGAGACCAAAATTGAACGTTTAGCCACCAAGGTAAGCACTATGTCTGGCATTAAACCAACACAACTCATCACCCCAAGAACATCATCCCTACAGTGAAAGATGGGGGTGGCAGTATCATGCTGTGGAGATGATCTTTGGCAGCAGTTACAGGTAAAATGGTCCAAGTCTAGGAGAAGATGGATGGCGAGAAATACTGGAATATTCTTGAGCAAAACCTGTTTCAGTCTGTCATTGATTTGACAATGACCCAAAGCATACTGCTAAAGCAACAATCAAGTGCTTTAAAAGGAAATGTGTAAATGTTTTAGAGTGGCCTAGTCAAAGCCCAGACCTTAGTTCAATTAAGAATCTGTGGTCAGAAATGAAGATTGTTGTTTACTAGAAGAAACCATCTTGAAGGAGTTGGAGCAGTTTTGCCCTGAGGAATGGGTAAAAATCCCAGTGGCAGGATATGGAAAGCTCATAGAGTCTTATCCAAAGTGAATTGTAATGTAACTTCCGCAAAAGGAGGCTCTGCAAAGTACTAACTTTATGGGGGTGAATACTGTAGTTATGCACATTGAAGTTTTCAGTTATTTTGTCCTATTTGTTGTTTGCTTCACAATAAAAATAAAACCAAGTGTTCACAGTTGTAGGTGTGTTCTTTATATGAGCTGAAGCAATTACTCGCTACTTGTCTTTCTCCAATGTCTCATCTCATAAACTAAAGCAAACCTTAAAAAAACAGTGAAATTCTATGTTATGAGGTTGCAAAACACAAAATAATGCCAAGAGGGGTGTATACCTTTGCAAGTCACTGCATGTATAAGACAAGCAACATGAAACTATGCAGTCTATTAAATGGTGCAGAGTAATGGTTTTGTAAAATGAAGCCAAACTGACCTAGACATGTGATTTTTTAATCATAGGAACTAGGGATGAGCGACGTGCTCAGTGATACTCGGATACTAAGGATGGTTTTCAGGTACAGTTCTTATTGGAAGGAGAGTGTGCTTGTGCAGGGCTATGTATGCACAGTTGAATGAATCAGAGTCCTCTAGGGTTGATATGGAGCCCCGAAAGGACCGTGGGGTACTCCGGCCGGGTCCCACAGTTCTTAAGGGGAATGTGTTACGGCAGCAGTGACCCAGTCTGTGGCCCTGGGCGTCCAAATGAAGAGTCAATGAAATAAAGAGGGAATTGTAAATGTTCGTGACGCTACCTGTGGTATTCGGCAATAAAGGTGATGTTAGCGGACGCTGCTTAAAGAGACTGCTGGGGCTGATGGTGATGCAGCAGAGTTGGAGCTGCTATAAAATATGGTCTGATTCCGGACCACACGCCCCTGCCACCTCCGCTGTTAAGTGCTTTCATTTACTTTCAGTGGAATATAACACTCCAAAAAAGCATTGAAAAATATTTCTGGATTCAATTAATCATTCATAGAGTATTAGATGCTTTCTGTTACATTTTGGTGGTATCTAACACTGTAAAAAAGCATTGAAAAATATTTCTGGTTTCAGTTAATCACTCATAGAATATTACGTGCTTTCTGTTACCTTTCGGTGGTACACAACACTCCAAAAAAAAGCATTCAAAAATATTTATGGATTCAATTAGTCATCCATAGAGTATTAGGTGCTTTCTTTAACATTTTGGCGCTATATAACACTCCAAAAAAGCATTGAAAAATATTTCTGGTTACAATTACTCACCCATAGATTATTACGTGCTTTCTGTTACATTTCAGTAATATATAACACAGTAAAAAAGTGGAGGTGGCAGGAGCCTGTGGTCCAGAATAGGCCACTTTCCCGGAACCACCAAGGCCCGAACCCATGCCGCATGGTACTGATAGAAGGCATCCCTGGGGGAGGTTGTTACTTATGACCAGCATCAGAGATGGGGGTCCATAGAAGAGTTTGGGACTCGTCATCAGATGTCGTTCAACTAGCGGGCAGTAAA
The DNA here is from genome assembly GCF_032444005.1 of Ranitomeya imitator. NCBI lineage: Eukaryota > Metazoa > Chordata > Amphibia > Anura > Dendrobatidae > Ranitomeya > Ranitomeya imitator. The sequence goes on along the minus strand of NC_091282.1, from coordinate 464,189,661 downwards.
GATGGAACACTTGCCTCAAAAACTCCGAGCTTATGCCTTGAACCAGGGTCACGTTCCTCAAAATGAAGGGGCAACCTTGCTGAAATGCAGTGGTTGTTATCCAAGAAGGAAGGGAGCAGGATGAATCATTGTTGAGAAATGAACAAACCTGGGAGAGGCTCCTCAAGGCAGCTTGAGATGGGGCTACCATTCCCAAGAGATCGGACTGTCCATGAGGTTTCCCACCTCCTATGCGGGAGCAGGCCATGGTGCAGGTGACACAGGGGGGCCATTTCTACATGTCGGGGGCTCCAGCACTACCCAAAGCCGGGTCACATACAGCCCAGGCACCTGGGAATTGGGCTCCAGGAAGCCAGTGGACGCAGTCCCCTTAGCCAGCCAAGAAAGGAAAAGAAGATGTGGACACATGAAGAGGATTACTGTAGCACCCTCCTTATAATTCTTTCCTGGCTTTGCACTTTCTGCACACTTTTGTGCGTAGGAGTACATCAAAAACATTTCCAAAATATTTACATTCAAAAGTATATTCTGGATTCAATTAGTCATCCATACAGTTTAATGTGCTTTGAGTAAAATTATGATTAGTTAAAACATTTTAAAACTGCTTGGCCTGGCACAATTCACAAAAGTTTTTTGTTCCAAAAATAGTTTTGGTTTCTGTGAAATTTTGTTGGTTTGAAATAAAAACCAAAATTGGCCTGCTACAGGTGTACAAATTTGGCTGTTCAAAATTGACTATTGTCATATATAATATAGAAACAGCTCCATGTGAAACTGCGTTGGTTTGAAATAAAAACTAAAATTATCATGCTACAGGTGTACAAATTTGGTTCTTCAAAAATTGACTATTGTCATATATTATTATTTATATTGCACCATGTTAGGGGTCGAGTCCCCGCCTCTGCACAGGCGGAATCTCAAACCACCTCCACTGCGGTCTCCCATTCTTCTCCAGCCACAGTGGAGCCTGCTCAGCCGAGAGACATCGATCCCAGCGTCTGGCTCAGCCTGATACTGTGCGGAAGGTTTCTACTGCTTTCACAGACTCAGCTATTGTAGCCAGTACTGGTCAGCAGCGAGCAGACGTCTCTGGGACTAAGTGCTTTTTGATTTCTGAGAATGCCCAAGGTAAGACCTCTCAGTGGAGGTCAGGGGTCATATGCTCAGGTACTGCTGCAGCTCCCATTGTTCCTCTAGGAAGGTCCTGAAGTTGCTCTGGTATAGTAGCAGCTTCCATTGGTCCTCTAGGAAGGTCCTGAAGCTGCTGCAGCTATAAAAAGTTTGCATGGCCGCACGCTGCGCTAGTATCACTTCATGTTATGAGCTTGCTATTTGTGGCCCCGCCTGTTTGTGGATAGGGTGTGGCTGAAATAAGCCCCTAGAATACGGCACCTCCGGTGAGGAGTTTGTATGTATGTATTCAGGGCTGGCTAATAGCCACTAGAATTCCGGTTCCACCGGAGAGGAGTGTTTGTGTGCTTCTCTGTGTGTGTGACCACTGACTGCCATCAGCTCAGCAGTTAGCTGTGTTCCTCTGGGACGCTAACAGGGCACAGCGTGTTCTTTTCAGTGCGACTCAGTGAAGTAACTGAGTTCACTTATACCTCATATAGTGCCGTCATCTTCTAGCAGCAGGTTCTCTCCTGCACGGTGGACCTCGGGCTGCGAACGTACCAATTATAACATCTATATTAACTTGGTGCGTTCTGCCAGTATTTACACAAAACATTGATTTCATGGTGCTGTACATGAGGAGGGGTTACACACAAATTACAGATATCACTTCCAGTAAGCAAACTAACAATTACAGACATACAGAGGGGTGAGGACCCCTCAATAGGTTGAGGGTTACAGGAGCTCCGGTGTTGGTGAGGCGGTATCTTCAGTAAGGGTGAGGAGGCAGCGGGGTCAGTGCAGGCTCAAGGCTTTCCTGAAAAGGTGGGTTTTCAGGTTCCGTCTGAAGGATCCGAATGTGGTTGATAGTCGGACGTTTTGGGGCAAAGAATTCCAGAGGATGGGGGATATTCGGGAGAAGCCTTGGAGGCGGTTGGGTGAGGAGCGAATAAGTGTGGAGGAGAGAAGGAGGTATTGGAAGGACCAGAGATTACGTGAGGGAAGATATCGTGAGATTAGGTCAGAGATATATGGAGGTTACGGATGGCTTTGTAGGTTAGTATTAGTAATTTGAACTGGATACGCTGAGGGAATTGGAGCCAGTGAAGAGATTTGCAGAGGGGGAAGCGGAGGAGTAGCGAGGAGAGAGACGAATTAGTTGAGCAGCAGAGTTAAGGATGGACTGGAGAGGTGCAAGGGTGTTAGCAGGGAGGCCACAGAAAAAGATGTTGCAGTTGTCAAGGTGGGAGATGATGATGGCATGCACAAGCATTTTAGCAGTTTGACGGTTGAGGAAAGGACGGATTCTGGAGATATTTTTGAGCTGAAGGTGACAGGAGGAGGAAAGAGCTTGGATGTGCGGTTTGAAGGATAGGGCAGAGTCAAGGGTTACTCCGATGCAGTGGACTTCTAGTACGGGAGAAAGCGTGGTTATTAATTGCGATAGATATGTCAGGTAAGGAAGATCTATGAGATGGAGGAAAGATGATGAGTTCAGATTTGTCCACATTGAGTTTCAGGAAGCGAGAGGAGAAGAAGGAGGATATGGCTGATAGACACTCTGGGATTCTGGACAGCAGAGAGGTAATGTATGGGCCAGAAAGGTAGATCTGAGTGTCATTAGCATAAAGATGGTACTGGAATCCTTGAGACTTTATGAGTTGTCCCAGGCCAAGTGTATAGATTGAGAAGAGTAGGAGTCCTATAACAGAGCCTTGGGGGACTCCAACAGAAAGAGGGTGGGATGAGGAGGTAGCGTGGGAGTGGGAGATGCTGAATATATGGTTGGAAAGGCATGAGGAGATCCAGGATAGAGCGAGGTCTTTGATGCCAATGGAGGAGAGGACCTGTAGTAGGAGGCAGTGGTAAACTGTGTCAAAAGCAGAGGACAGAAAAATACGATGAATCCAGCAGGAATGTAGTAAAATCAGATAATTTATTTCTTCATTTAAAAAAAAGGAAGGGCTATAATGACCTATGGTACACCACTTCTGAATAAGTTATAATTTCTCACAGCATTATGCACATATGGCAGCGTTCTTCCGACGCGTTTCGACTGACGCCATGATTAAGAGGTCAGTCGAAACGCGTCGGAAGAATGCTGCCATATGTGCATAATGCTGTAAGAAATTATAACTTATTTACAAGTGGTGTAACATAGGATATAACCCTTCCTTTAAAAAAAAAAAAATGAAGAAATAAATTCACTGATTTTACTACATTCCTGATGGATTCATCGTATTTTTCTTTGGACTGAGTGCTCAACTTTTCCGTGCAGGAACGGATGTGGAATAGGCGATATTCAGGTGAGCTGACTATTTTTTGTTTTTTGTGAAAGCAGAGCACAGGTCTAGAAGGAGGAGCACAGAGTATTGTCTGTTAGCTTTGGCTGTAAGTAGGTCGTTAGTGATTATGGTCAGGGCTGTCTCAGTTGAGTGATGGGGCGGAAACCAGATTGTAGATTGTCAAAGAGCAAGTTAGATGAAAGGTGGGAGGAAAGTTCAGCATGGACGTGCTGCTCCAGGAGTTTAGAAGCGAATGGGAGCAGCGATATTAGGCGATAGCTCAACATAGCTGTTGGATTGAGGGTTCACTTTTTAAGGATAGGCGTGATTGTGGCATGTTTGAAAACAGAAGGGAAGGTGCCAGAAGTTAGTGATAGGTTGAAGAGGTGGGTTAGGGATAGGATAAGAGTGGTGGTGAGGTTGGGGAGGAGGTGGGATGGAATGGGGTCGAGCGCACAGGTGGTGAGGTGCGATTTAGAGAGGAGACAATTAAACCCCCTTCAGTGATGTTGGATAGGGAGGTTATGGGGTTTGGGCATTGGTCTGGTATACAAAGGGGTTGTAGTGGTTGAACAATGAAGACTTGCCTTGGCTGGTCGATCTTATTTTTAAAGTGTGTGGCAAAGTCGTCAGCAGACTTGTAGATACTGTAGAACTTGGTTTGTGTTACATTTCATTGGTTTGAAATAAAAAAAAATTGGCCTCCTACAGGTGTACAAATTTGGTCCCTTGATACTTGGTCCCCAGCCGCACCTATTTCTCCTGGTGTGTTGTCCCCACCTTGTAGCAGCACGTGGCCAGGATAATCACCTGTGTCCTTACCAACGCTGTTACTGGGATTGTCCACTTAATGACCGACACGTGAACCCAGCACTTGTCACCAGGCATGCTATATTTTCCTGATGGCACACTGGATGAACATTGTGGATGCCCGGGGCGAAATCCCACCCTGGCATGGCACATGTGCTTCCAACGCTGCAGAGACTGAACCAAAACTCAGGCCCAGTGTATATAACAACGCAATCTAAGTGGCAGAAAGTGGTTGGCTGACACACGACAAACTAACAGGACTGAAGTATATCCACTTTGTGAGAATTTGAATCCCACTTTTTGTTTGGGGGGAGACTGAACCAAAACTCAGGCCCAGTGTATATAACAATGCAATCTAAGTGGCCGAAACTGGCTGGCTGATATACGACAAACTAAATGGACTGCAGTATATCCACTTTGTGAGAATTTGAATCTCACTTTTTTGGGGGGAGACCAGGGACGTCGCTATCATAAGGCCACTTGAGTTGGTTGCTTCAGGCAGATCCACCTGCTGATAAAAAGGGGGGCGGCATCTGCGGGGAGCGTTCTTTCAGATGCCGACTTGTGCCTGCATTTGGCTGCTCTTGTCTCCCTGACATCCTGTTATCTCCTGCTTCTTACTGGGGGAATATGCGCTTTGATTACTGGTGTGCGGTGGCTGGCTTTTACACTCCGGGTTCAGAAACTCAGAGAGGGGAGGTGTCGTACAGGAGAAGAACACTGGCCAATGAAAGCTCTCACATCACTGACAGGAAGAGCTGATTGGCCAGTGCTCCTGTCCTCCTGCATGGCGCCTCTTTGAAGGGAAGAATTGAGAGCCAGGAAATAAGAACAGAGAGGAGCCACCTGTGCTGGAAGATAAGGGAGAAGCAGCTCCAATCCACAAGGTGACAGATCTCCTGCTGGGCAATCCCGTCAGAGAGAGTGGGTGTGGGGCTCAGCTGCTGTGAGCAGGGAAAGCTGCACATGTATACCAGCCCCCACCCCTGTAGCACAGAAGAGTGTGTGTGTGTGTGTGTGGGGGGGGGGGTTGTGTCATGTGTGGCTTGTCTCTCTATCATTGTGTCTTTCTGTGTGGTGAGTGAGTAGTATCTGTGTGTGGGTTGTGTCTATGTGTGTGTCTGTGTATGGTCTGTCTGCGGGTTGCATGTTTGTGTGTGGGTTGCGTGTCTGCTTGTATGTGGGTTGCATGTCTGTCTGCTTGTGTGCGGGTTGCATGTCTGTGTGTGTTTGCTTGTGTGTGTCTGTGTGGGTTGTGTCTATGTGTGTGTCTGTATGGTCTCTCTGCGGGTTGCGTGTCTGTGTGTGGGTTGCGTGTCTGTGTGTGTGTCTGCTTGTGTGGGTTGTGTGTGTGTCTGCTTGTGTGTATGTCTGTGTGTGGGTTGTGTCTTTCTGTGTTGGTTGTGTCTATGTGTGTGTCTGTGTATGGTCTGTCTGCAGATTATGTGTCTGTGTGTGTGGGTTGCGTGTCTTTGTGTGGGTTGCGTGTTTGCTTGTGTGTGGGTTGCGTGTCTGTGTGTCTGCTTGTGTGTGTCCGTGGGTTGTGTGTGTCTTCTTGTGTGTATGTCTGTGGGTTGCGTGTCTGTGTGCGGGTTCTGTCTTTCTGTGTGGGTTGTGTTTGTGTATGGTCTGTCTGTGGGTTGCGTGTCTGTGTCTGCTTGTGTGTGTCTGTGTTTGTCTGCATGTGTCTGTTTGGGTTGCGTGTCTGTGTGGGTTGCGTGTCTGTGTGTCTGCTTGTGTGTGTCTGTGTACGTCTGTGTATGTGTCTGTGTGTGGGTTGCGTGTCTGCATGTATCTGTGTGGGTTGCGTCTCTGTGTGTGTCTCTCTGTGGGTTGTGTGTCTGCTTGTGTGGGTTGCGTGTCTGTGTGGGTTGTTTGTGTGTACGTTGTGTCTTTCTGTGTGGTGTGTGGGTTGCATGTCTGTGTGTGGGTTCTGTCTCTGTCTTTCTGTGTGGTGTGTGGGTTGTGTCTGTGTGTCTGCGTGTGTATGGGTTGTGTATGTGTGTGTAGTTTGTCTCTCTGTGGTGTGTGGGTTGTGTCTGTCTGTGGTGTGTCTGTTGTGTGTCAGTGTGGGTTGTAGGTCTGCGCTGACTGTGGGTTGTGTCTGCGTGTGTGTGTTGTATCTCTGTGTGTGGGGGGGCTGTGTATGTTTGTGTGTTTAGATATCTTTTGAGAATACTGAGGTGTGTATGTACTGTATATACACTTGTCCTGCATGCATGTTCTCTATATATGATGTGTACCTGCTGTGCATCTGTTATATAGCATGTGTGTACTAAGGACATGTATGATGTGTGTGTCTGTGACTGTATGATGTGTATGTAATTAGCATGTATTGTCCAGTGCATGTGAGCTGTATATAATGTAATTTAACCCCTTCACCACCTTTGACGTTCATATAGGTTGTATCCTTGCCTTTGATACAATCTTTTCACACTGGCAATATAATATATGGAGGACTATGGGGGATGCATTATAATATATTGATGACTATGGGGTGCATTATACTATATAGAGGCATATGTGGGTGCATTATACTATATGGAGGACTATGGGGAGTTTATTATACTATATGGAAGACGATGGATGGTGCATTATAATATACTAGATGGTGGCCCGATTCTAACGCATCAGGTTCTAGAATATGTATTTATGTATGTATATAGCAGCCACATAGTATATAGCACAGGCCACGTAGTATATAGGAGCCATGTAGTATATAGCAGAAATACTATGTGGCCTGTGCTATATACTATGTGGCTGCTATATACATACATATTGTAGAATACCCGATGCGTTAATACAGGCCATGCAATATATAACAGTGGCCACGCAGTATATAATACAGCCACGTACTATATAACACAGCCCACACAGTATATAGCAGCCACGCAGTATATAACACAGGCCACATAATACTGTATATAGCACAGCCCATGCAGTATATAGCAGCCACGTAGTATATAACACAGCCCACGCAGTATATAGCAGCCACATAGTATATAACACTGCCCACGCAGTATATAACAGTGGCCACGTAATATATAGCACAGCCCACATAGTATATCACACTGCCTATGTAGTATATAGCAGCCACGCGGTATCTAACACAGCCCACGTAGTATACAGCAGTGTGGGCACCATATCCCTGTTAAAAAAATAATTAAAATAAAAATAGTTATATACTCACCCCTGGGATCCACCGAAGCTCTGGTGATACGCACGCGGCTGCCGTCATCTTCCGTTCCCAGGATGCACTGCGAAATTAACAGGTGACTTAGTGGTCTCGCGAGACCGCTAAGTTATCTGGGTAATTTTGCAATGCATCCCCGGGAATGGAAGATGGCGGCAGGCACGTGCGGCTCGGTGGACTACGGAGGGTGAGTATAGCAGGGTTTTTGTTTTTTTTAATTATTTTTAACATTAGATTGTTTTTACTATTTACTAATAATACTATATGGAAGTAATTATAATATTTGGAGGGCTCTGTGGGGGGGCATGATAATACTTGACGGGCTATGAGGAAGCCTTTATACTTTATGGAGGGCTGTTTTGGGGGCCATTATACTGTATGCAGCTCCTTTATACATTATGGAGGGCTGTTTGGGGGGCCATTATACTGTATGCAGCTCCTTTATACATTATGGAGGGCTGTTTTGGGGGCCATTATACTGTATGCATCTCCTTTATACATTATGGAGGGCTGTATGGGGCTCACAGCTGGGGATCATACTGTGGCGGGATAGTTGAGGGGGTACAATAAGGTCTCATCATACTGTGCGTGTGGAGGAATCATTGTGGGGAGTCATAGTGTTTGCGGGACACCTTTGTTGGCATCATACTTTATGGGGCAATGAAAGAGGAATCTGGGGGCTTCAATAGGAGGAAAATTACTTTGTAACGGCAGCAATCTTGTGAGATATGTACCTATGTGATCCAGACAAATTCTTTTTTTTCCGGACAGCCCCGTGTGCGGCGCTTGTGATTGGCTAAGCGTTTCGGGAGAAGGAGGCGTGATCTGTTTGGACATCTTTTTTCTATTTTTCCAAATTAAAATGTCCACTATTGTCCTCATTTTTACAGTATAAATATAAATCTGTATGAACCAGATTTATTCCTACCAATTTAAACAAATTTACTATGGAGGAGGGGGCGTCGTTCTGCACTTCGCCTCAGGCAACACAGAGGCTAGGTTCACCCCTGGGGGAGACTGAACCAAAACTCAGGCCCAGTGTATATAACAATACAATCTAAGTGTCAGAAAGTGGCTGGCTGACATACGACAAACTAACAGGACTGCAGTATATCCACTTTGTGAGAATTTGAAACTCCCTTTTTTGGGGAGAGACTGAACCAAAACTCAGGCCCAGTGTATATAACAATGCAATCTAAGTGGCAGAAAGTGGCTGGCTGACATACGACAAACTAACAGGACAGAAGTATATCCACTTTGTGAGAATTTGAATCTCACTTTTTTGGGGGGAGACTGAACCAAAACTCAGGCCCAGTGTATATAACAAAGCAATCTTAGGCTTCTTTCACACTAGCGTTTTTTGGCATATGCCGCAATGCATCGTTTTGGACAAAAAACGCATCCTGCAAAAGTGCTTGCAGGATGCGTTTTTCTCCATTGACTTGTATTGACGACGCATTGCGACGGATTGCCACACGTCGCATCCGTCGTGCGACGGATGTGTCGTGCTTTGGTGGACCGTCGGGAGCAAAAAACGCTACATGTAACGTTTTTTGCTCCTGACGGACCGCTTTTTCCGACCGCGCATGCGCGGCCGGAACTCCGCCCCCACCTCCCCGCACCTCACAATGGGGCAGCGGATGCGCCGGAGAAATGCATCCGCTGCCTCCGTTGTGCAGTGCGTTAAACGCTAGCGTCGGAATTTCTGCCCGACGCATTGCGACGGGGAGATTCCGACGCTAGTGTGAAAGTAGCCTAAGTGGCAGAAAGTGGCTGGCTGACATACGACAAACTAACAGGACTGAAGTATATCCACTTTGTGAGAATTTGAATCTCACTTTTTGTTTGGGGAGACTGAACCAAAACTCAGACCCAGTGTATATAACAACGCAATCTAAGTGGCAGAAAGTGTCTGGAAGATATATGAAAAAATACAAGGACTGTAGAACAATTTCAATCTCCCTACAATGATCTCAGGAAAAGTATGGCAGCAATAAGAAGGACTGCTGCACACAAAAGTGTGGACAAATAAACAAGATAACTGCAAGAAGGAGCAAAGGATGTTTGCTTTTAAAAAAGCAGTTATTTTGCACAGCGGCGTGCAAACAGCAATGCAGCTATCAGGGAGCCTTATAAGGCAGCCTAATAAGCTACAGAGCTGATGCACAAAAATATAGCCTCCACTGTCCCTGCAAAAAAATGGTGGTGTTGGACAGTGGAAATCGCTACAGCACAAGCAGTTTGGGGGTTTATCTTCCCTCCCTAACTATATCCCTTCTTCTGATGAAGCTGCAGCAACCTCTCCCTATGCTAAGATCGGCAGAAGTAAGATGGCGGACGGCGTGCACGCCCCTGTGACGCCGCAGAAAGCAAGCCAATCACTGTCATGCCCTTCTCTAAGATGGTGGGGACCGAGACCTATGTCATCACTTTGCCCACACTCTGCATCCTCCTTCATTGGCTGAAAACGTCATACGAAATGCGAATTTTGCACGCAGATCGCCGACCTCATGGCTGATTCCACACTAGGATCGGGTCGGGTTTAATGAAACCCGACTTTGCCGAAAGTCGGCGATTTTTGAATTTGTCTGATCCGTTTCGCTCAATCCTAGTTGGAAGCCCTGAAGCACTGCCTCAGAGATGCGGCACGTGGCTTTGCTGAAGCTAGTTTGTCTAGGAGACAAACCGTATAGTGCGGAAGAGTTACTTAAAGGATAATAATAATAATCTTTATTTATATAGCGCCAACATATTCCACAGTGCTTTACAGTTTAACAGTTTCAAACATAACAGTCATAAGTAACAACGTTAACAATACAATAATTAAAGCAAAATAAGATGACCCTGGTTTTGTGAGCTTACAATCTACAGTAATTACAGACCAGAGATATCTCTTATCACTGAACCTCCAACCAGTCATGGTCATGACTCATGAGTGATAATGGCCGTGACCTTGTGGTGGCTCTGATTCTTGGCAAGCTCACAAGCGTACCATGCTTGACCTAAGTGCTCAACTTGATAATTTAGCAGTTTCTGAAAACCTAACAAGCTTCTGGTCAAGGTACACCGCGTCAGCACCCTTTTCCACAAGTGACCTACAGGTGCCGCTGCTTTGGCAGTGTTGCAACAAAGCATCTAAGGGCCATCTCACCAACTGGTGTACAACATAACCACGAGCTGGAACTCCACACTGCACATGCTGGACTTTGTGAGCAGTAGAGGCCAGTTGTAGAATACCAGCTTCAACTCGCCCATCGGTATTCTGGTCAGCCTCAGCACATAGCAGCAATGGAAAAGTGGGCATCAATGTCTGACATTCCAAGACTTTAAGGAGTCCACAAAGTTGGGGAGCAGCGATGACTCCATAATAGTGCAACAATACCACTTCTGTGCCTACTTATCAGTTGTTGACAATTAAATATGAAGCAATGCATGTGGACCAGGGCCAGGTGGAGATGAAGGAATACATGAGACAGGGAGATACTACCCAGCCCAGACTCATCTCATCTGCTCAGCACAGTTTGGGAAACAATAAGGAGGTGCAGGCTGAGGAGGATTAGGAACAGGAGCTGGTTGAGGAGGGGAATGAGGAGAAGATGGAGAGTATCTTTATCATTTAGACAGGGAAGTGTTGGCACATATGACATACTTTATGTACCGCTGATTTTCCCATGAACCTCCCATTACATTCATCTTGGCCAAAAAAGAGTACTGGTTGTTCAGCCTGCTAGACTCATGCTACAAGGAGAATCTTGCATCTTTCCATCCTGAGGCAGAGAGGTCTACTAAAATGGTGCTACAGCAGAAGGCCTTTGTGGAAAATATGTGGAAAAAAATTCCCATCAGACAATGCTAGTGGCAGGGGGCAAGCTTCCTTGCCCAACCAAGGAGGAGAAGTGAGTGAGACACAGCAGAGTCATGGGTACACTGTCAAAGGCCTGGGCCAATTGCATGACACCCTCCCAGCATCCAGGCCCTGATGACTGAGTTTTTTTGACAAGGTGAGGAAAGTTTTTAAAGATGGTCAAGCAATAACAGGCTAACATAACCATAGTACTCCCTAATTCCTTAGTGTCCTTCGGCTTTGGGTCTCAAGGCTGGACACCTGGCATGAGCTGTCCCTTTATGTTTTGAAGGTGATGTGCTGCCCTGCCACTAGCATCTTGTCTGAGCATGTTTTTAGTGCTGTCAGGGGGGTCAAAACAGATAGGTGCTTCTGCATGTCAACAGTAAGTCCTGACAGGTTCACTATGATAAAAATGAGCAAAGTTTGGATTAATTCCAACTTTTCCACACCATCAGATTACAGCAGCACATAACCTGTTTTTAATCTTCAATATTTGAATGAGGCCTGCCCTTTGTTGCATTCAAGGGTCTATAGATAACGGGATGACCTTACTTACAATATTTTCCTGGATTTGCACTTTGCACAAAACCTTGACGAATGTAGGAGTACATAAACTACACTTTCAAAATATTTTAATGAGGCCGCAAGTTGTTACCTTCAAGGTTGTATGGATAACCCTCCTTAGAAATTTTTTTTATGAGGCACTCCAGTTGATGCCTTCACGGATGTATGGATGTGCTGTGTTTAAAAGTGTATGGGTGACCATGCTTGCTAGTTTTGTCAGGCTTTGCACTTTGTGTATAGCTTTTATGAGTGTAGAAGTACCATAACTACAATTTGTTCAATTTGTGTGAGTTAATACAGTTGGTGCCTTCCAGTGCGTATGGATTAGAGATAAGCGTACCTTTCAAGGTTCGGTTCCATTCGACGAACGGACCACCATTCATTGTACATGTTCAATAGGAGGCCAAACCAAATGTAAACACAACACCTTAATGAGTGACAAAAAACTTCCCAAACAGCTAAAATTAGGGGCAGACACCAGGAAAAGTGTCATCAATTGACCCACAGTAGAAATTTACAAATGGCACGACAGCAGTCAGCCATGGGCCATGCATGAGGTATAAGGGTCTAGGCCAGTATTTACAGCTTCGAATTGAAGTTTTAATGAGGACCTAGTGATTAAGGGAGTGGTGTAAGCCTTATTTGCTGGAAGCCCTATACCTCATGCAACAGCTCCATTTTTTTTACAGACACACTCAGATGGCACAAACATCAGTTTCATACAGTATTATTGGTAGAAAAATGTAAGGAAAGTAACACAGGTAGTTGACTAATCAATTGACCTACAGTAGAACCTTTTATGATAGCACAGAAGCAATCAGTCATGGGTCAAGCATGAGGTGTCAGGGTCTGGGCCAGCATTTACAGCTTTGAACTAAAGTTTCAATGACGATCTGGTCCTTAAGGGAGCGGTGTAAGCCTTCTTAGCTGGGAGCCCTGTTAACACATGCAACACCTTCAATGTTTTTTTCTCCAGCCACACTCAGATGACACAGACATTAGTTTCATACTGTACTATTGGTATAAAAGTATAAGGAAAGTAACACAGGTAGTTGACTGAAAGTGCAGACCCGCATGTCTGGGGGCCATTCTTAAACAGGCAACCCACTAGATGGCAACCCAACAATTAGTCTCGCCATTTCCAAAAATTATTGTCCCTCACCACTAAAGAGGCATACATTTCCACAGAATAGAAACAGTATAATATGCCTCTGACACAACTTCCACTACAGGCAACCAACCAGATGAAGACCCAACTTCGAGTCTCCACATTTCAAAAAATTGTTTGTAACATCAGCCATGACAAAGGTGGCACAGACTGCAATTTTGCAATATCAATGCATGACATTAAAAACTACACCTACGCCAAGTCTGCCCAGTCTGCGACTGAGGTGCAAGAGTCATTGGGGATCCATGACTTGTTCATTTTTATGAAAGTTAGGTGGTCTACACTTTCAGGGAACAGCCGTATGCACTTATCTGTCAGGACACCACCAGCAGAGCTGAAGACATGATCTGAGAAAACGCTGGCTGCCAGGCATGACAAAACCTCCAAGGTGTGACAGGTGAGCTCAGGCCACTCTTCCATGTTTTAAGACCAAAATGCAAAAGGGTTCAAACCACCCTCTGATGGCATTGATATTGAACTCCAGATAGTCCTTCACATCCTCTCCAATCATTCACAATGCATTAGACTTGTACTCTGTTTTGCTGGTTCACAGGCTGATCTAAATAATGTGTGAAGCAACTCACAGAGATTGCTTATGCCACTTACACTGCTGCTGCTAATGTTTTTGCGATGGTGCATTGCGGTTCCCGGAGATGGACATCTATAAAAGTGATGCACACTGTGTGCCTTACTGCTGTCTTGGGGAATACCACTCTTAAAATTGTCCACAAACGTGCTTCAATAATCCAGCATGCGCATGTCCCTTTCCTGGGAGGGGAATCATCTGGCTAAATTTACTCTTGTACCATGGATATAACAGAGTGGCAACCCAACAGTCAGCACTATTTTTAAACCTAACAGAATAGGCATCATATTGAAGAGTGTAGCGAGAAGACGCTCATGTGTCGGGCGCTTCCATGAGGTCCAAGTGCATGGTGTGTTGGTGGCGGGGTAACACTTAAGGTTGTTTCCTCCATCCCCTTCTGCCAAACATGGATAACAGAGAGGGGATCATTATCCTCTTGATCTCCTGACTGTTCTGCGTCCATCACCTCTTCCTCCTCATTCTCCTCCATTTGCTCCTTGGCTCCTGCACATTCATTATCAAATTTTCTGGTACCATGAGCATCCTTTGATCACTGTAAGCCACCATCACATGGCACCTGTTTGTGCGACGACAGTCTGGAAATTTGAGATATTGTTTTCCCTTCCACATTCTCCTCTGCTTCCACCTTTTTCTCTGAGACCACCAACTCATCACACATGTGCAGAGTGGAACTGTCGTGACACCTAAGGTGTCACTGGTGCTGCCTAGGGGGTGCTATCAGGGGGGCACGAATACGTAAATGTAGTGAGTGCAGAAACAAGTCACACCGAACTCAAGGAGATTACTCTAATGCAGTGAGAACAGGACCTGGCACAGAGCAGTCATGTGACCAGGGGGGTGGAGCCACAGCAGGTGAGTTAGGGAATGACACTGAACACACAGTGTGCAGTGCACAGAGAGAAAATTTAGTCAAACAGAGCTCAGGGTCAAAGCCAGGAGGGAGTGAAGTACCTTACAGATAAGACAAAGAGTAAACATTGGCAAGCCAAGGGGTCTGAAAACCAGGAGAGACAGAGCAGTACAAAGAAGAATGCAAAGACGGAGGTCAGAGAACAAAACCGAGTCATACACAGCAAGGCACACGAGTACAGAGGCAAAATGTTTAGGGATGAGAACCTGGGTCAGCAACCACAAGCCGAGTATACGAAAGTATCACCGACACACAATCCAGGAACTGCCAGCATTAAATAGCCACCCCAGAACCAAGGCGAGGCAGACTAAAATTAACCCTGACCTGGATGGAGGCGGCATCATCCTGTCCAGAGTCATGACAGGAACATCTCTAATCAAACGGTTAATTGGTAGCCCGAAATAACTCTGTAGCAATGCAGTTCAATGACCTTTGTGGTGTGATTGTTGGAAATGAGCACAAAGCAACCGTGCTTCCTGTAGCAGTGCATCTAGGCCAGGATAGAGGTGGAGAAATTGCTGTACAACCAGGTTGAGGCCATGAGCCATGTCAGGCACGTGTGTGAGGTTGCCCTGATGTAGGGCCACCATCAGGCACCATTATCACACACAGCCTTTCCTGGCTCCAGTTTTCATGGAGACAGCCATTGCTCTATTTCGGCCTGTCCACAACTCCTGAGCTGTGTGACTGTGATGTCCAAGGCATATTAATTTGAACACTGCCTGATTATGATGACCCATGGCTGTGCAGTACAGAGGCGAAGGCGATTCTATCTGCATTGTTGGAACAGGTGTCTGATTAGGGGAGAGGATGAGGGCACAGGTGGAGGTTCTAGAGGAGGAACCAGAGGTTGTGGAGGAAGTGTTAGAAGCAGGGGTTTGTCCTGCAAGATTTTGGGATTCAAGCCTCTTGAACGCCTGCTCCCACAACCACCAGAGTCACCCAGTGACCAGTCAGTGAGATGTAATGCCCCTACCCTTCTTTGCTCATCCAGGTGCCAGTGGTTAAATGCACCCTGGCAGACATATACATTTTTTTCAGGAAACAAGTGATGTTGTCTGCACAGGATTTTTTAGAGAAGTAATGGCAACTGAGCAACTGGTACTGGGGGACTATGACAGCCATCAACTTTCAGAAAACGTCTATATCCACCAAGCGGAATGGCAGCATTTCCATGGCCAAAAGATTGGAGATTGTGGAATTCAAGCTCTTAGCTTTTAGATGTGTAGTAGAAAACATTATTTTATGTGACCACAACTGCGGGATCGAGGGCTGGATGCTGTGCTGAGAGAGGGTAGAGTATGCAGGACAGGACAAACTGGTGGACTGTGAGTGAGGTGCAGGCAGAGATGTTATTGCGGATTGAGAATGATGTGTTATGCTAAGTGACAAAAAACAGCAGTCACGTCCACTTCTGACTGTAGGAGGTAAACAAGTGGAGAACTGTGACCAAATTTTGCCGACTTTGAGTAAAAATGCTCGGGAAACAGAACACAAATCCAAATGTGCTTATATACAAGTCATAATACAGGAAAAAATGTTTCTGAACATATTTTTCCTGTATACTCCAATTTCTCTTAAATTGTTAATGTTTTATTGTCAGTCTTTAAACTGAAGTAAAAATGTGACACCATTGTTCACAGCAGCGATCTGGGAGTTAGCGATGCTTCCGTGGGTCTTCCACATGCTGTTCTCATTCCATTCAGCACTTTTTCCATCCATTTCAACATTTCCACTGCCCTCAGACCTCTTTGTAGGGTCTACTGGAAAAATGCTCCCATTTCCGATTGACTCCCATTATACTCGTTACTAGTAACATGCATCCGAGCATTAGAAATTGCTTGGTTCAAGTAACGAGCATCCAAGCATTTTTATTGCTTGCTTATCTCTAAAAGGAACACATTCATAAGCAGTGAAATTCTTTTAGCCTGGTTTATCATGGCCTACCTATCATACCTCAAAGCAAGCATTTTTAAAAAACTACAGAGATCCTTTAAAAATATTACGTTGGAATTTGGATGAGAAAGACATCATGAAGTATGAAAGGATTGCTTTACTTCGTAATATTTTAATACAAAAAATTTAATGGATCTATGTTTTGTTTCATCTTAACAGTTATGCAATTATCTTCAGTATTACAAAATTACTTTGATTACCTAATATAACTGAAAACTGATACATATAATATATAGGTTTTGTTGCCTTTGTTAATTAATATTATAATTTTTACATATTTGTGTATATAATTCTATCTATCTATCTATCTATCTATCTATCTATCTATCTATCTATCTATCTATCTATCTATTTATCTATCTCTGCTTACCAGCCAAGCCAGAAGACTCAATTACAAATGTTCTTTACAAATGTTCTATACATTAAAGCTTACATGAATTTTTTGTGACAGTACCGTATGTTTAATTTAATAAACAGAGTAACATGAGCAGCGTGCAGTTATTCACAATCTGGTACTAACTGTCCTCAAAATGTAGGTCCCCTTGGAAATATGATTCAGATTCCCTTGAACTTAGAAAACTTTTTCCTTTTTCCTGTTTCAAGCAAAATACAATACAATACAGGGCTATAAAAAAAAGCAGTTCCATAGCATTTTTAAATTCTTCTTTTGAGAACTTTAAGCGTTAGATCAGATATCATTGTAGGTGGTCTTTATATATACTAACCTCGCAATGACCTTTGTGGAATAGAGAAGTAATTTAATGCATTTGCATGATTGTTCCGTGTGCCAGGAATCAACAAAACCACAAGCTTGGAGAGATTCAATTTTCAATTTGTAACAATTAAAAGAATACAATATCTCAAGATTTATTACACTCATTCTTTCATGACCTATAATAATAAGGTGAAATGTTTGGTATTAGTAATAGTAAGGCTCTAGAAAAAAGAAAATATAATGGAGTATTTAATATGTACCGGTCGTTTCAGGTGAACTTGTAGTAGAATGTCCATGCCTGCCTCTCACTTCTCCTCACTCCCCTCTCCATAGTAGCTATCACCAATTTGGAGGTGCAATTTTTATGCAATTAAACAGTCGGCAGCCTCATATTGGTTGTGGAACCCCAGCATTTAGAGTGGGATCCCACAACCCGAAAGCTTAGGCTCAACTTTGCTAGAAGGTCCTTTTTGAGGACATTAAAGGAGTATTCCCATCTCCAAAATGCTATCCCAATGTGTATCAGGTGTAATAATAATAGCAAATACCTCCAATTAAAAATGTAGTAGAGTTCTTCTGATTTGCTATGTCTCTTGCCCCATGTGCAGGGCATTGTAGTAGCTTAGATCTCTACGATTACGACCACTAACTGTCACTATATGAGTGGCTGTGACAGTATAATTCATGTCATCTGTCATCATGACCCATTTATCAAATCCGACGTGTGTCACTTTTTGTGGTAATAACTCTAGAATGTTTCAACATATCACAGTGATTCTGAGAGTGTTTTTTTGCGACACATTAGGCTTTATATTACTGGTAACTTTAGGTTGATAAGTTATGCATTTTTTATCAAAATATCTGAAATCTGATTAAAATTTAGAAAAATTATAGATTTTCAAACTTTTTATGCTTACTGTACAGTATATTCTTAAATCAGATAGTCATACCAAAGACAAAAAATTAATAACCGTCCCCATAAGATTACTTTATATCAGTATCATATTTCAAATATCTGCTTTTTTTGTAGAACGTTAGAAGGGTTAAATTTTAGCAGCAATTTTTCCTTTTTTCAAGGTAATTTACAAAACATATTTTTAAAGTCCTATTCAGTCTTGAAGTGACTTTAAATGGCCTGTATATTGAAAAAGACCCAGAAGTGATACCATTTTAAAAACTGCACCCCTAAAATTATTTGAGACTGCTGTCAGGAACTTTGCTAATCCTTCAAGTGCAATGAAAAAATGTAATAATGAAATATTGCTAAATTACTAAATTACTGCTTTAGCAGAAAAAAAATATTTTATCAAGAGATAACAGGAGAAAATGGATCCTCAAATGTATTGCCCAATTTCTCCCAAATGTAAAAATGTACCATATGTGGTTAAAAACTGCTACACCAGATGTAATGGGACGTACACCTTCCAAAAAGTTCATTGCGTCATCAGTCCACAGAGTATTCTCCTAAAAGTCTTGGGAATCATCACAATTTTTTCTGGCAAAACTGAGATGAGCCTTTATGTTCTATTGCAATGGTTTTCGTCTTGGAACTCTTCCATCCAGGCCATTTTTGCTTAGTCTCTTTCGTATGGTGAAGTCATGAACATTGACCTGGGGCCAGTGAGGACTGCTGTTCTCTGGATGTTGTTGTGGGGTCCTTTGTGACTTCTTGGATGAGTCGTCACTGTGCTCTTGAGGTAATTTTGGTCAGCTGGCCACTACTGGGAAGGTTCACTTCTGTTCCATGTTTTCTGTTTTCGCAACTTGTGGATAATGCCTCTCACTGTGGTTCGCTGGAGTCACAAAGCTTGATAAATGGCTTTACAACCTTTTCCAGACTGATAGATCTCAATTGCTATGTTTCTTATTTTGTTCCAGAATTTCTTTTGCATGATGTTTAGCTTTTGAGGAACTTTTGCTCTATCTCACTTTGTCAGGCAGGTTCTATTTAAGTGATTTCTAGATTGAGAACATATGTGACAGTAATCAGGCCTGGGAATTTTAACTCAGCTTCATAAAGATGTGATAAACCACAGTTAATTTATGTTTTAAGAGGGGGGGGGGAAGTCAGTCAATTTTTCACACTTTTTTGTAGGTTTGGCATTCTTTTTCCATTAATAATAAAGACCTTCATTTAAAACCTGAATTATGTGCTTACTTGTGTTATCGTTGTCTAATATTTCAATTTGTTTTGTGATCTGAAACATTTAAGTGTGACAAACATGCTAAAGAATAGGAAATCGGGAAGGGGCAAACACTTTTTCACAAAACTGTATAAGTAAAAGAGAATTCAAATGACTTGTCTTTTTTAATGCAACATCAGGTATATTTAACCCATTATATTCTAGATCATAAGGTAGTTGCCTTGTATTTCAGATTCATGGAAAAGAAGAGATATTTTTGGAAAGATGAAACCTCATTTTCCTTGGAAAGCCTTTGCCTAACATGTGAATTTCTTTTCAAACGCAAGAAAAGACTGGAAGTGAAGAATTTTTTTGGCTGTTGACCAAATGCTATAGCATTCATCTTGTTATTCGACTTCACATTAATCATCACTGTAATTTTTTTCAGCTTAGAATATGAAAGGATAGAGTCTGTGTTTCAGGCTGAACAAAAGCCAAGTTCACTGATAAACAGAGAGAGTGGGCTGGCAGAGGTTCAGGTATGTGAGATCTGATTAATTAGCTTGATGCGCTGACATTAGGATATCCGCCTTCATTTAAAATATATAGAGAAATCCCAGTCGCTTCTGAGATGGATATGAAAGATATTGCTTGGGTCTGTTGAGTTTATCTGTGCTAGAGATTCACATAGTAAATATTTACATTAAAAAGTAGGTGAATGAGTTTTAATTGGTCAATTATAAAATGTATAATTTCCAGTATTAAGAGGGTTTTCTCTATGCATCGCAGCTTGCTCAGCATAGGACTGCATAGCTGTAGTTAAAGAGAATCTGTCAGTAGGTTTTTGCTATGTAATCTGATAACAGCATGAGGTAGGGCCTGAGACACAGATTTCAGTGATGTGTCACTTATTAGGTTGTGTACTGTTTCACTGCCATGAATGTTTTATCACCAGGAAACTATCACTGCCTGGACTACAGCTCACATAAACCCTGGTCTAATCATGCCTCCTTCTCTGATAAGCAACTAAGGCTACTTTCACACTAGCGTCGGAATCTCCCCGTCGCAATGCGTTGGGCAGAGATTCCGACGCTAGCGTTTGATGCACTGCACAACGGGTGCAGCGGATGCATTTCTCCGGCACATCCGCTGCCCCATTGTGAGGTGCGGGGAGGTGGGGGCGGAGTTCCGGCCGCGCATGCACGGTCGGAAAAAGCGGTCCGTCAGGAGCAAAAAACGTTACATTTAACGTTTTTTGCTCCCGGCGGTCCGCCACAACACGGGGCAACCGTCGCACGACGGTTGCGACGTGTGGCAAAGCGTCGCAATGCGTCGCCAATGTTAATCTATGGGGCAAAAACGCATCCTGCAAACAACTTTGCAGGATGCGTTTTTTGCCATAAACGACGCATTGCGACGTCTGGCAAAAAACGCCAGTGTGAAAGTAGCCTTACTGGCAATAGACAATTCGATTCAATACAATAGTATCCAAAAAATGTATAGAGAAATGACACTTCAAACAAATGACTCAACCCAATTTCAGACTAACATAAATTCACAGCCGAACAAAGAGACCCATCAATAGTACAACTTCTCATTAATTACCCGATAAAAACAATATTTAAAAATACAATAAATGCAAGATGAACATAACCGCAGAGTGCCCAGTAGGGGAGTGATCATTATGTGCTGAGAACAAGATTCTGTATATATGCAATAAGTAATACCGAAGATGTAAAATAAGTAGATTATATTATATACTATGGTGATAACTACCCATATAAAGAGTATGCCTGAGGAACAGAGATTAGAGCCTGAATGAATGTGAATAGAACAATTATATGAATAAGATGGAAATGTAGACTAGTACTGCTGTTCAGAAACTAAAAGGTAAACACACCCCAATATAGGGCCATGCAGTTTACAAGGCTATAAACTAAATCTTACTGTATCATAAAAGTTAGATAACTGATTGGTATACGCTAAACAAACTGTTACCTCAGTATACAGCCAGGAGGTATCACCTGCAGAATTGACCGCACGTCTCCCCCCACCCAGACACACGTGTCTAAACTCGGCTTCTTCTGAACAGCAGTACTTGTCTACACAATAAAACTTTAAACAAGATTACCTATGGAAAAGATGGCACCAGAATGCACTATAGGAAGAAGACAAGGCAGATGTACTGTAAAGCTGGAGTCACACATAACGATATCGTTAACGATATCGTTGCAACATCACGCTTTTGGTGACGTAGCAACGATCCCACTAACAATCTCGTTATGTGTGACAGCGACCAACGATCAGGCCCCTGCTGGGAGATCGTTGGTCATTGGGGAAAGATCAGGACCATTTTTTGGTCGCTGATCACCCGCTGTCATCGCTGGATCGGCGTGTGTGACGCCGATCCAGCGATGTGTTCACTTGTAACCAGGGTAAATATCGGGTTACTAAGCGCAGGGCCGCGCTTTGTAACCCGATATTTACCCTGGTTACCATTGTAAAAGTTAAAAAAAAAAACAGTACATACTCAAATTCTGATGTCTGTCACGTCCCCCGGCGTCCACAGAGTTAAAACTGCTTTCGGCAGGAGCGCTGCTAATGTGTCAGCGCCGGCCGTAAAGCAGAGCACAGCGGTGACGTCACCGCTGTTACTGCCGGCGCTGACATAGTCAGTGCAGGGAAGCTCTCTGCAGCAGCACGTGCATTAGCAGCGCTCTTGCCGAAAGCAGTTTTAACCCTGTGGAAGCCGGCGGGGGATGTGACAGACATCAGAATGTGAGTATGTAGTGTTTTTTTTTTTACTTTTACAATGGTAACCAGGGTAAATTTCGGGTTACTAAGCGCGGCCCTGCACTTAGTAACCCGATGTTTACCCTGGTTACCTGGGTGCTGCAGGGGGACTTCGGCATCGTTGAAGACAGCGATTTGTAATATTTCACCTAAAAACTGGTGATATATTACAATCCAGCCATGGCCGTTGCTGCAATATCATCGGCCATGGCTGGAAACACTGGTGTACCCCCCCCCACTGCCTCCGATCTCCTCCCCGGTCCTCCGTTCTGTGGTCCGCTCCCCTCCGCCGTCCTGTCTGCTCCCCCATCCTCCTGCCCGCTCCCCCATGCTCCGATGCCACCCCCATCCTCCGATCCACCCCCCATGATCAGATCTCCCCCTCTTATACTTAACGGGCCTCCCGGTGTCCGTCCGTCTTCTCCCTGGGTTCTGCCATCTTCCAAAATGGCAGGCGCATACGCACTGCGCCCGCCGAATCTGCCGGCCGGCAGATTCGTTCCAGGTATATTTTGATCACTGTGATATAACCTATCACAGTGATCAATATAAAAAAAAATAGTAAATGAACCCCCCTTTATCATCCCCATAGGTAGGGCCAATAATAAAATAAAGAAAATACTTTTTTTTTCTTTTTCCACTAGGGTTAGGGTTAGAACTAGGGTTAGGGCTAGGGTTAGAACTAGGGTTAGGGTTAGGTTTAGGGTATTTGCACACGGTGCGGATTTGGCTGCGGATCCGTAGCGGATTGGCCGCGGATCCGCAGCGGATTGGCCGGGGATCCGCAGCGGATTGGCCGCTGCAAATTCGTAGCAGTTTTCCATCAGGTTTACAGTACCATGTAAACCTATGGAAAACCAAATCCGCTGTGCCCATGGTGCGGAAAATACCATGCGGAAACGCTGAGTTGTATTTTCCGCAGCATGTCAATTTTGTGCGGATTACACAGCGTTTTACACCTGTTCCTCAATAGGAATCCGCAGGTGAAATCCACTCAAAAAACACTGGAAATCCACTGGAAATCAAAAATCGTGCGGAAAAATCTCACACGAATCCGCAACGTGGGCACATAGCCTTAGGGCTAGGGTTGGAATTAGGGCTAGGGTTGGAAATAGGGTTAAGATTAGGCTTGTGGTTAGGGTTATGGATAGGGTTAGGGGTGTGTTGGGGTTAAAGTTGTGGTTAGGGTTGGGGTTGGCATTAGGGTTAGGATTAGGGTTAGGGTTGGGATTAGGGTTACGGGTGTGTTGGAGTTAGGGTTGTGGTTAGGGGTGTGTTGGGGTTAGGGTTGTGATTAGGGTTATGGCTACAGTTGGGATAAGGGTTAGGGGTGTGTTGGGGTTAGTGTTGAAGTTATAATTAAGGGGTTTCCACTGTTTAGGCACATCAGGGGTCTCCAAACGCAACATGGCGCCACCATTGATTCTTGCGTTCAAAAAGTCAAATGGTGCTCCCTCCCTTCCGAGCCCCGACGTTCGCCCAAACAGTGGTTTACCCCCACATATGGGGTACCAGCGTACTCAGGACAAACTGGGCAACAACTATTTGGGTCCAATTTCTCCTGTTACCCTTGCGAAAATAAAAAATTGCTTGCTAAAACATAATTTTTGAGGAAAGAAAAATTATTTTTTATTTTTACGGCTCTGCGTTATAAACTTCTGTAAAGCAGTTGGGGGTTAAAAGTGTTCACCACATATCTAGATAAGTTCCTTGGGGGGTCTAGTTTCCAAAATAGGGTCACTTGTGGGGGTTTCTACTGTTTAGGCACATCAGGGGCTCTGCAAATGCAACGTGACAACCGCAGACCATTCCATCAAAGTCTGCATTTCAAAAGTCACTACTTCCCTTCCGAGCCCCGACGTGTGCCCAAACAGTGGTTTACCCCCACATACGTGGTATCCGTGTACTCAGGACAAACTGGGCAACAACTATTAGGGTCTAATTTTTTTGTTAACCTTGTGAAAATAAAAAATTGATTGCTAAAACATAATTTTTGAGGAAAGAAAAATTAATTTTTATTTTCACGGCTCTGCGTTATAAACTTCTGTGAAGCACTTTGGGGTTGAAAGTGCTCACCACACATCTAGATAAGTTCCTTTCGGGGTCTAGTTTCTAAAATGGTGTCACTTGTGGGGGGTTTCTACTGTTTAGGCACATCAGGGGCTCTGCAAATGCAACGTGACGCCCGCAGACCATTCCATCAAAGTCTGCATTTGAAAACGTCACTACTTCCCTTCCGAGCCCTGACGTGCGCCCAAACAGTGGTTTACCCCCACATATGGGGTATCAGCGTACTCATGACAAACTGGGAAACAAATATTGGGGTCCAATTTCTCCTGTTACCCTTGTGAAAATAAAAAATTGCTTGCTAAAACATCTTTTTTGAGGAAAGAAAAATTATTTTTTATTTTCACGGGTCTGCGTTGTAAACTTCTGTGAAGCACTTGGGGGTTCAAAGTGCTCACCACATATCTAGATAAGTTCCTTTGGGGGTCTAGTTTCCAAAATGTGGTCACTTGTAGGGGGTTTCTACTGTTTAGGCACATCAGGGGCTCTGCAAATGCAACCTGACGCCCGCAGATCATTCCATCAAAGTCTGCATTTCAAAAGTCACTACTTTCCTTTTGAGCCCTGACGTGTGCCCAAACAGTGGTTCCCCCCAAATATGGGGCATCAGCATACTCAGGACAAACTGGGCAACAACTTTTGGGGTCCAATTCCTCCTGTTACTCGTGTGAAAATAAAAAATTGCAGGCTAAAAAATATTTTTTTGAGGAAAGAAAAATGATTTTTTATTTTCACGGCTCTGCGCTATAAACTTCTATGAAGCACTTGGGGGTTTAAAGTGGTCACCGCACATCTAGATTAGTTCCATGGGAGGTCTAGTTTCCAAAATGGGGTCACTTGTGGGGGAACTCCAATGTTTAGGCACACAGGGCCTCTCCAAACGTGACATGGTGTCCGCTAACGATTGGAGCTAATTTTTCATTCAAAAAGTCAAATGGCACTCCTTCCCTTCCGAGCCCTGCCATGTGCCCAAACAGTGGTTTACCCCCACATGTGAGGTATCAGTGTACTCAGGAGAAATTGCCCAATAAATTTTAGGATCCATTTTATCCTGTTGCCCATGTGGAAATGAACAAATTGAGGCTAAATGAAATTTTTTGTGAAAAAAAGTACTTTTTCATTTTTTGGATCAATTTGAGAAGCACCTGGGGGTTCAAAGTGTTCACTATGCATCTAGATAAGTTCCTTGGGGGGTCTAGTTTCGAAAATGGGGTCACATGTGGGGGAGCTCCAATGTTTACGCACACAAGGGCTCTCCAAACGCAACATGGTGTCCGCTAATGATTGGAGCTAATTTTTCATTCAAAAGTCAAATGGCGCTCCTTCCCTTCCGAGCCCTGTCGTGCGCCCAAACAGTGATTTGTGACCACATATGAGGTATCGCTGTAATCAGGAGCAATTTTCCAACACATTTTAGGATCCATTTTATCCTGTTGCCCATGTGAAAATGAAAAAATTGAGGCTAAAATAAATTTTTTGTGAAAAAAAAGTACTTTTTTATTTTTACGATCAATTTGTGAAGCACCTGGGGGTTCAAAAGTGCTCACTATGCATCTAGATAAGCTCCTTGGGGGGTCTAGTTTCCAAAGTGGGGTCACTTGTGGGGAAGCTCCAATGTTTAGGCACACAGGGGCTCTCCAAACGCGACATGGTGTCCGCTAAAGATTGGAGCAAATTTTTCATTGAAAAAGTCAAATGGCGCTCCTTCCCTTCAGTGCCCTGTCGTGCGCCCAGACAGTGGTTTACCCCCACATATGAGGTATCAGCATACTCAGGACAAATTGAATAACAACTTTCGTGGTTCAGTTTCTCCTTTTACCAAACATCATTTTTGTGACTAAAAAGTTAAATGTTCGTTTTTTTCTTCCATGTTGCTTCTGCTGCTGTGAAGTACCTGAAGGGTTAATAAACTTCTTGAATGTGGTTTTGAGTACCTTGAGGGGTGCAGTTTTTAGAATGGTGTCACTTTTTCAGCCATACAGACCCCTCAAACTGACTTCAAATGTGAGGTGGTCCCTAAAAAAAATGGTTTTGTAAATTTTGCTGTAAAAATGAGAAATCGCTGGTCAAATTTTAACCCTTATAACTTCCTAGCAAAAAAAAATGTTGTTTCCAAAATTGTGCTGATGTAAAGTAGACATGTGGGAAATGTTATTTATTAACTTTTTTGTGTCACATAACTCTCTGGTTTAACAGAATAAAAATTCAAACTTTGAAAATTGCGAAATTTTCAAAATTTTAGACAAATTTCCATTTTTTTCACAAATAAATGCAAAAATTATTGACCTAAATTTACCACTAACATGAAGCCCAATATGTCACGAAAAAACAATCTCAGAACCGTTAGGATCCGTTGAAGCGTTCCCGAGTTAATACCTCATAAAGGGACACTGGTCAGAATTGCAAAAAACGGCCAGGTCATTAAGGTCAAAATAGGCTGGGTCATGAAGGGGTTAATAATATTTTTATTCATTTTAACCCCTTAATCCCATATGACGTACTATCCCGTCCAGGTGACCTGGGACTTAATTCCCATGGACGGGATAGTACGTCATATGCGATCGGCCGCGCTCACGGGGGGAGCGCGGCCGATCGCGGCCGGGTGTCAGCTGCCTATCGCAGCTGACATCCGGCACTATGTGCCAGGAGCGGTCATGGACCGCTCCCGGCACATTAACCCCCGGCACACCGCGATCAAAGATGATCGCGGTGTGCCGGCGGTGCAGGGAAGCATCGCGCAGGGAGGGGGCTCCCTGCGGGCTTCCCTGAGACGATCGGTACACGGTGATGTGCTCACCGTGTACCGAGCGTCTTCTCCCTGCAGTCCCCGGATCCAAAATGGCCGCCGGGCTGCATCCGGGTCCTGCAGGGAGCACTTCCGGGTCAGGATCAGGCTGCAGCTGCAGCTCTAATCCTGCCCGGCTGTATGTCAGATCACCGATCTGATAGAGTGCTGTGCACACTGTCAGATCGGTGATCTGTGATGTCCCCCCCTGGGACAAAGTGAAAAAGTAAAAAAAAAAATTTCCACACTTGTAAAAAAAAAAAAAAAAAAAAAATTCCTAAATAAAGCAGAAAAAAAAAATATTATTCCCATAAATACATTTCTTTACATAAAAAAAAAACAAAAAAACAATAAAAGTACACATATTTAGTATCGCCGCGTCCGTAACGACCCGACCTATAAAACTGGCCCACTAGTTAACCCCTTCAGTGAACACCGTAAGAAAAAAAAAAAAAAAACGAGCCAAAAAACAACGCTTTATTATCATAACGCTGAACAAAGAGTGGAATAACACGCGATCAAAAAGACGGATATAAATAACCATGTTACCTCTGAAAACGTCATCTTGTCCCGCAAAACACGAGCTGCCGTATAGCATCATAACCAAAAAAATAAAAAAGTTATAGTCCTCTGAATAAAGCGATGCCAAAATAATTATTTTTTCTATAAAATAGCTTTTATCGTATAAAAGCGCCAAAACATAAAAAAAATGATATAAATGAGGTGTCGCTGTAATCGTACTGACCCGAAGAATAAAACTGCTTCATCAATTTTACCAAACGCGGAACGGTATAAACGCCTCCCCCAAAAGAAATTCATGAATAGCTGGTTTTTGGTCATTCTGCCTCACAAAAAAATCGGAATAAAAAGCGATCAAAAACTGTCACGTGTCCGAAAATGGAACCGATAAAAACGTCAACTCGTCCCGCAAAAAACAAGACTTCACATGACTCTGTGGACCAAAATATGGAAAAATTATAGGTCTCAAAATGTGGAGACGCAAAAACTTTTTTGCTATAAAAAGCGTCTTTTAGTGTGTGACGGCTGCCAATCATAAAAATCCGCTAAAAAACTCGCTATAAAAGTAAATCAAACCCCCCTTCATCACCCCCTTAGTTAGGCTAGGTTCACATTGCGTTAATGGGTTAACGCTAACGGACAGCGTTGCACGGCGAAAATGTCACAATTAACGCCATGCAACGGGTCCGTTAGCACAACCATTGACAGCAATGTGATTTTCAGGTGTAGCGCATCGCTAGAGCGTGCCATTTTCGGCTCGCGCTAGCAAGGTGCCATTCTTTTGTGGCGCGCCTCAGACGCTGCTTGCAGCGTCCGCGGCGCGCCCGAGGTCCGATCCCCGATCTTCCAGAGCGGGGACGTTAACGCGACCACTAAACACGACACCTAAAAAGACATTGTGTTAGCGCAATCCGCTAGTGCTAAACGGATTTCCCTAACGCAATGTGAACCTAGCCTTAGGGAAAAATAATAAAATTAAAAAAAATGTATTTATTTCCATTTTCCGGTTAGGGTTAGGGTTAGGGCTAGGGTTGGGGCTAGGGTTAGGGTTTGGATTACATTTACGGTTGGGATTAGGGTTGGGATTAGAATTAGGGGTGTGTCTGGGTTAGGTGTGTGGTTAGGGTTACAGTTGGGATTAGGGTTAGTGGTGCGTTTGGATTAGGGTTTCATTTATAATTGGGGGGTTTCCACTGTTTAGACACATCAGGGGCTCTCCAAACGCGACATGGCGTCCGATCTCAATTCCAGCCAATTCTGCATTGAAAAAATAAAACAGTGCTCCTTCACTTCCGAGCTCTCCCGTGCGCCCAAACAGGGGTTTACCCCAACATATGGGGTATCAGCGTACTCGAGACAAATTGGACAACAACTTTTTGGGTCCAAGTTCTCTTGTTATCCTTGGGAAAATAAAAATTTGGGGGGCTAAAAATCATTTTTGTGGGAAAAAAAAGGATTTTTATTTTCACGGCTCTGCGTTGTAAACTGTAGTGAAACACTTGGGGGTTCAAAGTTTTCACAACACATCTAGATAAGTTCCATGGGAGGTCTAGTTTCCAATATGGGGTCACTTGTGGGTGGTTTCTACTGTTTGGGTACATCAGGGGCTCTGCAAATGCAACGTGACGCCTGCAGACCAATCCATCTAAGTCTGCATTCCAAATGGCGCTCCTTCCCTTCCGAGCTCTGCCATGAGCCCAAACAGTGGTTCCCCCCGACATATGGGGTATCAGCGTACTCAGGACAAATTGAACAACAACTTTTGGGGTCCAATTTATTCTGTTACCCTTGTAAAAATACAAAGCTGGGGGCTAAAAAATCATTTTTGTGAAAAAAAAAAGAATTTTTATTTTCACGGGTCTGCGTTATAAACTGTAGTGAAACACTTAGGGGTTCAAAGTTCTCACAACACAACTAGATAAGTTCCATGGGAGGTCTAGTTTCTAATATGGGGTCACTTGTGGGGGGTTTGTACTGTTTGGGTACATCAGGGGCTCTGCAAATGCAACGTGACTCCTGCAGACCAATCCATCTAAGTCTGCATTCCAAATGGCGCTCCTTCCCTTCCGAGCTCTGCCATGCGCCCAAACAGTGGTTCCCCCCCACATATGGGGTATCAGCGTACTCAGGACAAATTGGACAACAACTTTTGGGGTCCAATTTATTATGTTACCCTTGTGAAAATACAAAACTGGGGGCTAAAAAATTTTTGCGAAAAAAAAATAAATTTATTTTAACGGCTCTGCGTTATAAACTGTAGTGAAACACTTGGGGGTTCAAAGCTCTCAAAACACATCTAGATAAGTTCCTTAGAGGGTCTAGTTTCCAAAATGGTGTCACTTGTGGGGGTTTTTAATGTTTAGGCACATCAGGGGCTCTCCAAACCAACATGGCGTCCCATCTTAATTCCAGTCAATTTTGCATTGAAAAGTCAAATGGCGCTCCTTCCCTTCCGAGCTCTGCTATGCACCCAAAAAGTGGTTTACCCCCACATATGGGGTATCGTCGCACTCAGGACAAATTGCACAACAACTTTTGTGGTCTAATTTCTTCTCTTACCCTTGGGAAAATAAAAAATTGGGGGCGAAAAGATCATTTTTGTGAAAAAATAAGATTTTTTATTTTTACGGCTCTGCATTATAAACTTCTGTGAAGCACTTGTTGGGTCAAAGTGCTCACCACACATCTAGATAAGTTCCTTAAGGGGTCTACTTTTCAAAATGGTGTCACTTGTGAGGGGTTCCAATGTTTAGGCACATCAGGGGCTCTCCAAACGCAACATGGCGTCCCATCTCAATTCCAGTCAATTTTGCATTGAAAAGTCAAATGGCGCTCCTTTCCTTCCGAGCTCTGCCATGCGCCCAAACAGTGGTTTACCCCCACATATGGGGTATCGTCGCACTCAGGACAAATTGCACAACAACTTTTGTGGTCTAATTTCTTCTCTTACCCTTGGGAAAATAAAAAATTGGTGGCGAAAAGATTATTTTTGTGAAAAAATATGATTTTTTATTTTTACGGCTCTGCATTATAAACTTCTGTGAAGCACTTGTTGGGTCAAAGTGCTCACCACACCTCTAGATAAGTTCCTTAAGGGGTCTACTTTCCAAAATGGTGTCACTTGTGGGGATTTCAATGTTTAGGCACATCAGGGGCTCTCCAAACGCAACATGGCATCCCATCTCAATTCCAGTCAATTTTGCATTGAAAAGTAAAATGGCGCTCCTTCCCTTCCGAGCTCTGCCATACGCCCAAACAATGGTTTACACCCATATACGGGGTATCAGCGTACTCAGGACAAATTGGCCAACAATTTTTGAGGTTCAATTTCTTCTCTTACTCTTGGGAAAATAAAAAATTGGGGGCGAAAAGATCATTTTTGTGAAAAAATATGATTTTTTATTTTTACGGCTCTGCATTATAAACTTCTGTGAAGCAATTGGTGGGTCAAAGTGGTCACCACACATCTAGATAAGTTCCTTAGGGTGTCTACTTTCCAAAATGGTGTCACTTGTGGGGGGTTTCAATGTTTAGGCACATCAGTGGCTCTCCAAACGCAACATGGTGTCCCATCTCAATTCCTGTCAATTTTGCATTTAAAAGTCAAATGGCGCTCCTTCCCTTCCGAGCTCTGCCATGCGCCCAAACAGTGGTTTACCCCCACATATGGGGTATCAGCGTACTCAGTACAGATTGTACAACAATGTTTGGCATCCATTTTATCCTGTTACCCTTGGTAAAATAAAACAAATTGGAGCTGAAATAAATTTTGTGTGAAAAAAAGTTAAATATTCATTTTTATTTAAACATTCCAAAAATTCCTGTGAAACCCCTGAAGGGTTAATAAACTTCTTGAATGTGGTTTTGAGCACCTTGAGGGGTGCAGTTTTTAGAATGGTGTCACACTTGGGTATTTTCTATCATATAGACCCCTCAAAATGACATCAAATGAGATGTGGTCCCTAAAAAAAAATGGTGTTGTAAAAATGAGAAATTGCTGGTCAACTTTGAACCCTTATAACTCCCTAACAAAAAAAAATTTTGGTTCCAAAATTGTGCTGATGTAAAGGAGACATGTGGGAAATGTTACTTATTAAGTATTTTGCGTGACATATCTCTGTGATTTAAGGGCATAAAAATTTAAAGTTGGAAAATTGCGAAATTTTCAAAATTTTCGCCAAATTTCCGTTTTTTTCACAAATAAACGCAAGTTATATCGAATAAATGTTACTACTAAAATGAAGTACAATATGTCACGAGAAAACAATGTCAGAATCGCCAAGATCCGTTGAAGCGTTCCAGAGTTATAACCTCATAAAGGGACAGTGGTCAGAATTGTAAAAATTGGCCCGGTCATTAACGTGCAAACCACCCTCGGGGCTTAAGGGGTTAAAGCACACTGAATTACAGAGTGTTATTGTATGCCCTCCTTACTCTTACTTATTTATTTATGTTCATTGTATTTTTTTTATACCTTATGCTGTCTTTATGTTTCGATGTTATATACAGTACACATTGTATTTTATTCATGTTTCATATGAGTTGCATGGGACCAGACCCATCAGCCTCTTCCAAAAGAAAAGCAGCACAGCTATGTGTGGTGTTTTACAATTGGAAGATGCTGATGGACTGATCGGTTCACATGCTAATCCATTAGCAGATATTTTATGCATAAGAAGTTCAGGTCAATTTATGAGGAAAGCTACACTAACACAAGAAGGTTGACAACCCCTTTAAGGCCTGCATAATAACTGGTCTTAGTGAAAAGAGGATGTCAGAGGGTATGATCAGTGTCCTCTCTAAAAGGCAGGCTTCCTAAGCGTCCTAACAACATTACAAGATATTCTACCACACGGCCCCAGTGATCAGCTGTAATCTGTGGGAGAAACACCAGTACCACAGCCACTGTCACAAGAGAAGGACACAAATGACAGGTTCTCCAAAGTATGATATGCTCTTTGTATTAGCTCTTTAATATGACCAAAACATAAGCATGGAAAGAGGTATTACCCTCTTTTAGCTCCGAATTCACTAATTCTACACAATTATTGTATGTATTTATTTATTTTAAACCCAATCTATTTAATTGAAAACTAACTAGACTAACACACCAAATGTTATATAACAAACATTAAATATTACATAAAACATAGACAGAAAGTACCGTATTTTCCGCTTTGTAAGACGCACTTTTATTTCCCCCAAATTGGGGGGGAAATGGGGGTGTGTCTTACCATCGGAATAATGAAAAATATAGGGAAAAAGTGAAGGAATCTCTTACTGTCGTGCTGATGGCGGCAGCTGCGGAGCGGGTGGGCTGGCTGGCTGGCAGAAGGCAGGGTCACCGGTGGGGCAGTGCAGCAAGCCTGGAGCTGGGGGTGGCAGTGCGGTTTTCTCCAGTGTTTGGGTGGCACAGTGCAGGGTGGCGCCATTGCACTTTTGGTATCCGGAGTTTCCAGTTTCCGGAATAAGCACCTGTGCCTACCGCACAGGACTTCAAGAAAATGGCCGCCGAACCAGCGCATGTGAAGATGGAGCTCTCGGTCACTGAGCTCTCGATCTGTGCATGTGCTGTAGTAGTTCTCGGCAAATACTAGCTGGCAGCAGGGTGAATTCAGGGCTCCGCTGCACACGGCGCCCTAAAGCAGAGGAGGGAAAGAAGCATGATTCTCCTCCTCTGCAGAGATAGATATTGATTGGTGGAGGGAACTGTTGCTGAGCTGCCTTCACCAATCAGATATCTGTCCCTGCACAATGTGTAGTGTTGCACTTGTTATTTACACTAGCACGAGATCCTTGAGAGAGGTGAGCACACATTGAAGGGAAACACAACCCCCTTCATCCTTCAGAATTTACTGCACCGATGGATGTATTCTGAAGGATGATGGGGGTTGTAGCCATATTTGGTGTAACAGATCCCCCATATCTGCATCATCCACAGATCCCCCCAATAATTGTGTACCCTGCAGATCCCCATAACAGTGCGTCACCACAGATCCCCATAACAGTGTGCCATCCGCAGATCCTCCCATAAGTGTGTTCTCTGCAGATCCCCATAACAGTGCATCATCCGCAGATCCCCCAAAAAAGTGTGTACCCCGCAGATCCCCCATAACAGTGTGTTACTTACGGTACATGGGACTGTTCTTACGTTACCCACAATGCTGCTGTTGACTGCTATTGAGTCTACTATGTTAAAATAATATTTTGTTATTTAATTAAAGTTTTTTGCACACTATTTGGCTCTAAATATTTATTTTCTTATTTTCCTCCTCTAAAATCTGGGCACGTCTTATAATCAGGTGTGTCTTATAAAAATATCGTACCTATGCTAGAAAACTATTACATTATTTTATCTGAGACACCAGCAGCTTTGACATTTTTAAGCAGAGAATGCATTATTTACATATCCAGGGCTCTTCTTTCCTCAAAAAAGTGTTAAAAATGTAAAATGCTGGCACTCCTGTCCCAATTTAAAGGGGTTGTTGGACCCTAGGGTACAATTCTGCAATCACTCTATATTACTACAGACATGTGAATCCTCACCTCACGTGTGCTGCACGCTGTGAGGATTCTCCGGTACCAGTGCCAGGAGCAAGCAGTCATGTGATTGCAAGTATGCGCTCACGTGCTGACTAGATGGGCCCTGCCTTGCTCAATGCAAGTGTATTTATTGAGTTCGGTTATAGTCTAGTCAGAATGTGGCCAGAAATATGGAAATCGCACCAGCAATGGAGAATCCTCACAGCGCAATGCACATGATGTGAGGATTCACAAGTCAAGTAACTGCAGACTTGGAGACTAAGGCCAGACAACCCATTTAAACTCGTCATGAAGTATGATGAATTTTCAGATTCAGCAATATTAATAAAAAAGTGTACTCTCGGTGAAAATAGAATCTTAAACTGCATTTACACTGGCCTATAATCTGCCAGATTCTAATGGTAATGATTCATCATTCATGATAATTATGCAGTGTGAATTGTGACTGATCATTGTGTTCAAAAAGGCTTATTCATCATGTATGATCCAATTATTTCTGTTCCTCGAATTTGTTATCTTCATACTCTGATCGTAATTCAGATCCCTTTCTCTGACTACACTACTTCTTCAACATCACATATGCCATCTATCTGTGACTTTTCTTAGAACAATCACCTAGGAATCCAACTTGAACTCCATGGTAAGTCCATATTCCGTAAAATGTCTTACCATTAGTGTTGAGCGATACCTTCCGACATTCGGAAGTATCGGTATCGGATTGGATCGGCCGATATCGAAAAAATATCGGATCTCGCCGATACCCGATGCCAAAGCAAGTCAATGGGACAAAAATATCGGAATTAAAATAAACCCTTTCTTTCCTTGTAGCTTACCATGATTCTGGAACTTGTATGAAAAAACAAGGTTTTGGATCAACATTTCCAGGAAAAGTATTTAGTGAAGAAACTCGCTGGCTATTACCCTTGCCTAGCAGCGACCTTCAGTAATTCTTCCACTACAATAATAAATAATAAGCTCCTGAGCTGCCCTGACTTTTTGACTCAGAGGCTATATTTCTACTATTGCCTGTACCAATCCCAACACTTTAACCACTTTAATGATGTGATCGATATTGTTCGCAGCATTTAGAAGGTATGGTGAAAAGCCCTCTGATAGTTGCGGGAGCCCGATCCTTGCTATGGTGACCCGATGTCATCACGACGACATCCAGTCACCAGGGCTAGCAAACTTGGTTACATCATGTGCTGTGAATGGCCTAACAAGCTTGTGTCAGTGCAGCACTGACAGTTTATAAAATACTGCAATGCTGGTGCATTGAATTGCTTTATAAAGCGATCAGACTGTTAGGGGAATTAAGTAAAAAAGTCAAAAAAATTGTAAAATATTTTACAAAAATCACAAAATAATAAATATATATATATATATATATACACACACAAGATGGTGGCTCGATTCTAACGCATCGGGTATTGTAGAATATGTATAGTAGTACAAAGCACAGGCCACGTAGTATATAACAAAGCCCACGTATTACATAACACAGCCCACGTAGAATATAACACAGGCCATGTAGTATATAACACAGGCCACGTAGTATATTGCCCAGCCACGTAGTATATTGCCCAGCCACGTAGTATATATAGCATAGCCACGTAGTATATTGCCCATATGCTCGATCTTATACTCGAGTATATATGGTATATATATATGTATATCCCTTATTTTTCGGATTATAAGACTCACTGTTTTTCCCCCAAATTTGGGGGGAAAGTGGGGGTGGGTCTTTTAATGAGAATGTACCTTACCGGTACCATTGCTGCAGGCCACAGGCTGGGATGAAGGTGTGTCCAGCGGTGGGTTGTGGGTGTCTGGCGCTGCTACCCAGTGCGATGCGGGTGTCTCCGATGCTGTGGGTGCGCGGCCGGTATTGCCCGATGCTGCTGCAGCGGTCTCCGGTGCTGCCGGGGCCCACTCCGGCAGTTCCATGATTTCCTGTGCGGTGGACTCCGGTAAAATGGCCGCGGGGCGGGCATCGCATGAGCAGATCGAGATCTCAGCACCAAGATCTCGGGAGATGAGATTTTAGCGCTGAAATCTCATCTCCCGAGATCTCGGTGCCGAGATCTCCATCTGTGCATGTGCTGCTCCCCCGCTGGCCATTTTACCAGAGTCTACCACACAGGAAATCATGGGACTGCTGGGGCTCTGGCCCTTTACAAAATGTCTGCAGAGCCCCGGCAGCACCAGAGACCGTCGCAGCAGCATTGGGCTGTGCCGTCCGAGCACCTGCAGCATCAGAGACACCTGCAGAGCATCAGGCAGCAGCACCGGATGCCTGCAGCAGGACCGTTGGACACCCCCTCAGCGCCGCCAGGCACAGGAGACACCGGCAGAGCACCAGGCAGCAGCACCAGACACCAGCAGCACTGCCGGACACCCCTTCATCCCAGCCTGTGGCCTGCAGCATCACCCCACTCCTGCCTCCTCCAGCAACCACCCTGGGTCCCCGCTTTACCACAGCCACCATCCCCGGTAAGCAATAAGATGCATGGATTATAAGAAGCACCACCATTTTATTAAAAACAAATTTTTTACTATTTTTCTCCTCAAAATTTGAGGTCCGTCTTGTAATCCGGAGCGTCTTATAAAGTGAAAAATACGGTATATATATTTACCCATAAATAAGGATTTTTCTGAAAAGCAGTCAAAAAAAGTACACATTTGGTATCGCCACTTCTAGAATGACCCGACCTATAAAAACTGTCCCACCAAATAACCCCTTCAGTGAACACCATAAAAAATGAGGCAAAAATAATTTTTTCACATACTGCCTAACAAAAATTGGAAATGAAAACACGATCAAAAAGACTACTATAATGAGAAATAAAAATGAACAGAGCTTCACTTCCACAGGTGAAATAAAATAACTATTTTTTTTTCCCTGAACTGTAAAACCTAACATGCAAAGATAAAAAACTGACCCATTTCTGGCATCCCAGATGCCCTTATTAATGCTATGATTAAGGGTGTCTGGGATGTCAGAAATGCGTCAGTTTTTTATATGTGTGTGTGTCAGGTTTTACAGTTCAAAAGAATAAACTGCGTCTTTTATTTCACCTGTGGAAGTGCTGCTATTTTCACTTTTTCACTGTTGCTGAACCATACCTGCTGGAGCTATGGCACCCACCACTCCCATGGACTTTCAATCTACAAAGCATGGTAAGTTGTGATATTTTTTTCTATAAAGAAAGTATCGATGAAAAGGTCATCTTGCTCCATCAGTGAAAAAATAAAAAAAATTATACCTCTCAGAATATAGTGATGCAAAGCGAATTCTTTTTTCTGTACAATAGTTTTTATTATGTAAAAACATAAAAAATTGATATAAATGTGCCATTGCTGTAATCATACTGACCCAAAGAATGAAGCTGCCTTATCAATTTTACCACACCTGGAACTTCATAAACCCCCTCAGAAAAAACAGTTCCTGAATTGCAGGTTTTTTTCTTTCTGCCCCCAAAAAGGTGAATTGAAAGCGAACAAAAAATGTAATGTGTCCGAAAATGGTACCAATAAAAATGTCAACTCATCCCGCAAAAGAAAAAGCCATACATGATTGTTTTGGCAGAAATATGGAAACATCATAGCTCTCAAAATATGGCAATAGAAAAACTAAAAAGCATCATTTAGTGTGTGACAACAATCAAATATAAAAATACTATATAAATCTAGTATCGTTGTAATCATACTGACACAAAGAATAAAGCCGTCTAATCACATACAGTGGGGGAAATAATTATTTGATCCCTTGCTGATTTTGTAAGGTTGCCCACTGGCAAAAGACATGAACAGTCTATAATTTTAAAGGGAACCTATCACCTCCCTCAGGGGTTTGTAACTAAAAGAGCCACCTTGTGCAGCACAAATGCTGCACTCTGACAAGGTGGCTCTTTTAGTTATGATGCCTGCACATGCTGAAATAAACGTTTATAAAATGTGCCCCCTCATACCCTGAAATCGCCAGGGAGGCGGGTCTTTCCTTCCTAATCAGACGCAGCACAGACGTCACTCCGGGCCTGTGCGCGCCGCCTCCTCTTGCTGCATTATCGTCCCCGCTTCCCTTTAAGGGTAGGTTAATTTTAACATTGAGAGATCACATA
This sequence comes from Ranitomeya imitator, assembly GCF_032444005.1. Classification (NCBI taxonomy): domain Eukaryota; kingdom Metazoa; phylum Chordata; class Amphibia; order Anura; family Dendrobatidae; genus Ranitomeya; species Ranitomeya imitator. The sequence continues at coordinate 464,151,542 of NC_091282.1, read as the reverse complement.
GTATAAATTATATACATTTATTTGCATTTTGCAGTGAGAAATAAGTATTTGATCCTTCTGGCAAACAAGACTTAATACTTGTAAAATCCTTGTAGGCAAGCACAGCAGTCAGACATTTTTTGCAGTTGATGATGAGGTTTGCGCACAAGTCAGGAGGAATTTTGGTCCACTCCTCTTTGCAGATCATATCTAAATCATATACCATTAGACCCAGCCACGACCCATTTTTAATGTCCTGGCAGAGGTAAGGAGGTTGTCACTCAGGTATTTACAGTACATGGCTCCATCCATTCTCCCATTGAGGCAGTGAAGTAGTCCTGTGCCCTTAGCAGAGAAATACCCCCAAAACATAATGTTTCCACCTCTCTCCATGCTTGACAATGGGGACGGTGTTCGTTCTTGGGGACATAGGCAGCATTTCTCTTCCTCCAAACACGGTGAGCTGAGTTAATGCCAAAGACCTTAAATTTGTCTCATCTGACCACAGCACCTTCTCCCAATCACTCACAGAATCATCCAGGTGTTCATTGACAAACTTCAGACGGGCCTGCGCGTGTCTTCTAGAGCAGAAGGAACTTGGAAGCTCTGCATGATTCTAAACCTTAAAGGCATAATGTGTTTCCAATGGTTTTCTTGGTGACTGTGGTCCCAGCTGCCTTGAGATCATAAACAATAACCCTCCTGTGTAGTTTTAGGCTGATCTCTCATCTTCCTCATGATCAGGGATACCCCATGAGGTGAGATTTTGCATGGTGCCCCATATCCATGTCGATTGACAGTCATTTTGTATTATTTCATCTTCTTACTATTGCACCAACAGTTGTCTCCTTTTCTCCCTGTGTCTTATGGTTTTGTAGCCCGTTCCAGCTTTGTGCAAGTCTATGATCTTGTCCCTGACATCCTTATAAAGCTCTTTGATCCTGCCCATGTTGTAGAGGTTACAGTCTGACTGATAAATTAAGTCTGTGGACAGGAATCTTTTATAAAGGTGACTATGTAAGACAGCTGTCTTTAATGCAGGTACTGAGTTGATTAGGAGCGTCTAACTGGTCTGTAGGAGCCAGAACTCTTAATGGTTGTTTGGGATCAAATACTTATTTCTCAATGCAAAATGTAAATAAATTTATATAATTCATACAATGTGATTTTTTGGATTTTATTTTTGATATTCTTTCTCTCAATGTTAAAATTAACCTACCCTTAAAATTGTAGACTTTTCATGTCTTTGTCAGTGGGCAAACTCACAAAATCAGCAAGGGATCAAATACTTATTTCCCCTCTTTATACTGCACAAGGAACTATGTAAAAAATAAATAAAACTGATTCTTGACCTGCTGTTGATTTGTTTTTCTGCCTCCCAAAGATCACAGTAAGGCTCGGCTGACATTTATCCTGTGCTCTGCATTGGACGCTTAAGCCGGAGTTTACGTGTAAATCTCTGAAATACGTGGCACAGGTGGAACCACCAGCAGAAGATTCCCTTTAATGAGGCAGATGGAGGCACTGTGGATGCCAACTGACCTATAATCCGGTGGTGTCAGTCTTTTTAGGCATGCATAAAAGTGCCGTTGTCCACCTTTTTGTGCACTATTGAAAAGAAGGACACCACTGAACAGAGGCCAGATTCAGCCAAGAGTAACTCTGATGCCTCATAATAATGAATGGATCCCTTTGGGGTTTCATCTGAATCACTCCATTTTGAGATCTAAACATAAATGACTTAGCATAGAGCGTCGGATAATTCTGATACCAAACATTTTGTAAACTGTTCCCAATAAAAATGTAAACTCAATCTACAAACAAGCGAGTCCCCACTCAGGTCTGTCATCTGTTAATGGAATTATAGGGGGCTTTCACGTTACTGGTAGTACAAAAAGCCCTACAGCTCCTCGCCCCACAAAAGAAATCCAGTGAATTCTGCATTCCGAAATCCAAATGCCCTGCTGCCTTCTGAGTCTCACAGTGTGCCTAAACCACATTTAGTATCCACACATTTAGCAATTCTGTAACGAGGGGAGCTCGCTTAATTTATGAATGAGTGCATGTTTCCAGCAACATAAGCTGGGCATAACGTACTGGGCACACAACGTATTGGGCTCTACAATGTACAGGAACTACAATAGCAGATTTGCATTTTATTATTATTATTATTTATTGTTATAGCGCCATTTATTCCATGGCGCTTTACATGTGAAGGGGGGTATACATAATAAAAACAAGTACAATAATCTTAAACAATACAAGTCATAACTGGTACAGGAGGAGTGAGGACCCTGCCCGCGAAGGCTCACAATCTACAAGGGATGGGTGAGAATACAGTAGGTGAGGATAGAGCTGGTCATGCAGCGGTTTGGTCGATTGGTGGCTACTGCAGGTTGCAGGCTTGTCGGAAGAGGTGGGTCTTCAGGTTCTTTTTGAAGGTTTCGATGGTAGGCCAGAGTCTGATGTGTTGTGGTAGAGGGTTCCAGAGTAGAGGTGATACGCGAGAGAAATCTTGTATACGATTATGGGAAGAGGAGATAAGAGGGGAATAGAAAAGGAGATCTTTTGAGGATCGGAGGTTGCATGTGGGTAAGTACCGGGAGACGAGGTCACAGATGTATGGAGGACACAGGTTGTGGATGGCTTTGTAAGTCATGGTTAGGGTTTTGTAGTGGAGTCTCTGGACAATGGGGAGCCTGTGAAGGGATTGACAGAGGGGAAAGGCCGGGGAATAGCGGGGGAACAGGTGGATTAGTCGGGCAGCAGAGTTTAGAATAGATTGGAGGGGTGTGAGAGTGTTAGAGGGGAGGCCACAGAGCAGAAGGTTGCAGTAGTCAAGGCGAGATATGATGAGGGCATGGACTAGGGTTTTTGCAGATTCTTGGTTGAGGAATGAACGGATTTGTGAAATATTTTTGAGTTGAAGTCGGCAGGAAGTGGAAAGGGCTTGGATATGTGGTTTGAAGGAGAGATCAGTGTCAAGGATTACCCCGAGGCAGCGAGCTTGTGGGACTGGGGAGAGTGGGCAGCCATTTACTGTAATGGATAGGTTTGTTGGGGGGGGTCGCGTGAGATGGGCGAAAGATGATGAATTCTGTTTTGTCCATGTAAAGTTTCAGAAATCTAGCGGAGAAGAAGTATGAAATAGTGGACAGACATTGAGGAATTCTGGTTAGTAGGGAGGTGATATCTGGTCCAGAGATGTAGATCTGTGTGTCATCAGCATAGAGATGATACTGAAAGCCATGAGATTCTATGAGCTGTCCCAGGCCAAAGGTGTAAATGGAGAAGAGCAGGGGCCCAAGGACTGAACCTTGTGGGACTTCGACAGATAGGGGGTGAGGTGAGGAGGTGGTGTGTGAGTGGGAGACGCTGAATGTCCGGTCTGTTAGGTATGATGAGATCCAGGATAGGGCCAAGTCTGTGATACCAAGGGATGAGAGGGTCTGTAATAATAGGGAATGGTCCACTGTGTCAAAGGCAGCTGAGAGGTCGAGGAGGAGGAGGACAGAGTAGTGTCGTTTGATCTTGGCGGTTAAGAGGTCATTGGTGACCTTAGTTATGGCAGTTTCAGTGGAATGGTGTGACCGGAAGCCAGATTGTAAGCGGTCAAAGAGGGAGCAAGAAGAGAGATGGGAGGACAGTTCAAGGTAAACGTGTTGTTCCAGTAGTTTGGAGGCATAAGGGAGAAGTGATATAGGGTGATAGCTAGATACAGAGGATGGGTCAAGAGACAGCTTTTTGAGGATAGGTGTGATGGAGGCATGATTAAAGCTTGAGGGGAAAACACCAGTTGCTAGTGATAGGTTGAAGAGATGGGTTAGGGTTGGGATGAAGACTGTGGTGAGGTTTGGGATGAGGTGGGATGGGAGCTGGTGAAGTGCACAGGTGGTGAGATGCGATCTTGAGAGTAGAGTGGAGAGTTGATCTTCTGTAATGGTGGAGAAGTTGGTTTTGGAGGTGGAGGGCTGGGAAGTCGGGAGGAAGGGCTCTGGGGGTTGCTGACCAAAACTGTCTCTGATGCTATCAATCTTCTGCTTGAAAAATGAGGCAAAGTCTTCAGTGGCAATAAGTGGAGAGGGAGGAGGTGCTGGGGGACGGAGGAGAGAATTGAAGGTGTTGAATAACTGTTTAGGGTTGTGAGACAGAGAGGATATGAGAGATGAGAAGTAGGTTTGTTTAGCTGTGGCTGAAGTGCTCATTGGAGTGGGATCTTTTCCATCTGCGCTCAGCAGCCCTGGAAGCTCGCCTCAGTTCTTTGGTCAGGCTGGTGTGCCAGGGCTGTCTGTTGATTTGGTGAGCTTTGGTATGTGTAAGTGGGGCAGCAGATTCCAAAGCTACAGCTATTGTGGTGTTATATAGAGCGACAGCGTCATCCGCATTGTGTATGGAAGTTATGTCTGTGAGAGGGAGGAGGGATTCAGAGAATGAATGTAGGTCAAGATGTTTAAGATTTCTGCGAGGGTGTGAAAGTTTGTGGGGTGGGGATTGTAGACATGGAGTGGAGAGAGATGAGAATGTGAGAAGGTTGTGGTCAGAGAGTGGAAGAGGTGAGTTAGAGAGGTTAGATAGAGAGCAGAGGCGGGCGAAGATGAGGTCCAGTGTGTGACCATCTTTGTGAGTGGCTGCAGAAGACCATTGGCGATAAATGACAGCCAGTTGGAGGGGGAGTAGATGCGCACAGATTGCACCTCAAAGGAAGGGAGGGTAACAGAGGGTGGCAGTGGGATTAGGGTGAAGGAGCAGTTATCTGACAGGAGAAAACCAACTCCTCTGCCATGTTTGCTGCTGGGGCGGGGTGTGTGAGAATGGTGGAAGCCACCGTAAGAGAGTGCAGCAGGGGAGGCTGTGTCAGAAGGGGTGAGCCAGGTTTCGGTGATGGCGAGGAAGGAAAGTTTGGTAGTAACAAAGAGTTCATGGATGTAGGAAAGCTTGTTGCAGACAGAGCGAGCATTCCACAGAGCTCCTGTTATGGGACTGGGGAAGCGGGGGCTGGGTGAATGGGTATAAGGTTAGAGAGGTTACGGAAGTTTGTGATAGAGCATGGATGGGAGGTAGAAATGACTGTGGGAATATGGTGAGGAGGACCAGGATTTGGAGAGATATCACCAGCAGTGAGAAGGAGCAGAGAAAGTGTTAGCAGGTGGGAGCAGGAGAGGGCATGAGGGGGCTGTCTGTGTTTGGAGACAGAGGATTGTATGTTAAGGAACATTTCACAACATCCACTCTTTCAGGAGAACACCCATGGAGTAAAAATCATCATTACACTTATAGATAAATTCCAAAATGTCTTCATTGAGGGGGGCATTCTCCATTTCCCCATTTCAGGCTAAAACAAACTTTATGGTAAAAATGTAATTATTTTTTCTTTACTGCCCAATGGCATAAAATTTTGTGGCACACCCGTGGTGTCTGTATGATCAATGCACCCTTAGATGAACTAATTGAGAGGTTCAGTTTGTAAAATGGGGTCGATTATAGGGGGTTCTTCTTTTCTGGCACCACAGGGCTCTCCCATTGGGTCATGGCACCCGCAAATAATTACAGTAAATCTGTACTAAATTATGGAGCTCTATCCCTTCTGAGTTTTGCACTGTGCCTCAAAAGTAGTTCCTCATTACATGTAGGGTATTGGCACACTCAGAAATGAACATTTTATTTACAATTATTTAATATGCCCAATTACTTTTGGCCCCCTTAAAAACAGGGTGGCACATGTTAAGGAGCTGAAACTCCTAAACCCTTCATCCAATTTTATTGTGGATACCCTCAAATGAAAGCTGAAAGTCTGAACTTCAACTGCATCTGGATTGTTTTATTTAAAATTCATTGTGGTAATGTCTATAACCAAAATTAGAAAAATGTTGTCTTTGTCCAAATATATATGGACTTAACTGTACGTATGATCAATTTCATTGCTATAAAATGGAGAAACTGGTACAACACATCCAAGATTATTGCCAGAAATTAATTGCATTTGAAAATGTTTTTACTATGACTTCATTATTTTCAGTTGTTCAGTACCTGTTCTAGTGTTATTTATGACACTAATAGCATTTTTTTCTCCTGTTAGATATCTCTCAAACGGCTCCTTGCTTATAATATATGATTGCTTTATAGAAAATCAATTACTTTTTAATACCATGACTATGAAGGAAAACTGAATTTTTTTAGGTCTCTCATGGTAATTTCTATCCAGTAAAATTATTTAATACTATTGAATACTGCACCAGAAATCCCTTTACCTACATAAGAGATTTGACGAACGTAAAGTGCATAGAGCATTTATGTCTGATTAGGAAAGAAATAAAGACTATAGCTTAGTAAAAGCATATGTTACTTTCAGTGACCTAACAACCACATTCATTTCAGACTTCCAGTCTTGCCAAGGTACATTAACATTTCTAAAGACCTTTCATTACATTTTCCTCTTCAGGCTTATATGACTTGTATTTAGCGTACATTATAGCTTAACCCATTCAGGTCCTTTTCAGTTTTATGTTATACAGCTGAAAAATATTTCAAGTTTTAAACCTCTTAGAGCTATGTGGTCATTGTATAAACTATTCTTAAAAAAATAATTTTTCCAAACAGCCATTGGCCCACACAGAAATACTTCTATGCAGGGGAGTCGCTAATATTGTGGAAAACCCCTCTTCAGGAAGAGCTTTGGGGAAGACGCTAGGGGTCTCAACACTTTTGCCAGTTTTGACCAAATCAGGGTGCCAATCGGTCGCGGAGACCCAGCCACAATATTCACACTCGTTGTTGCATAGAGCCTCTCTGCAGGCCCAATGACATTAATCATTTTTATTAGCAAGTCAGAAAAAGAGAGTGAATAACTGCAACAGCATTTATGGAAATAAGGTAATTTCAGCAACAAGCATATAAATTAAAAGGTCAACTCTACAATAACCTACTCCTACACTTATGAAACCATATAATGTCTAAAATAGTTCCCAAAATTATCAAGGCCTTACATGTTGTCTGGTTATCTTTAAAATAAAGCAAAACTTAATGCTAAGCAAGAAATTAAAAACCAAAGTTATTCACCAGAGATGTAAATTGTGTTAAATGATAATAAAAACAATCTATAAAATATTAACCATAACATTTGGCACTTATATCCAGGGCCTGGGCCCCAAATCTGAAGGGCACTGCCCCAGAACTCCTGAATCACTGGTTAGGCTACGTTCACATTTGCGCCGCTCCCGGCTGCGTCGGGCACAGCCACGGCGACGCACGAGCCATGCGCCCCTATATTTAACATGGGGGCGCATGGACATGCGTTGCATTTGCGTTTTGCGACGCATGCGTCGCTGCAGCGCATGCGTCAGGGCGCAGGGAACGCAGCATGATGCAGTTTTTCCTGCGCACAAAACCATGCAAAAAGCGACGCATGCGTCGCAAAATGCAGCGTTTGTGCATGCGTTCATATTTGCGTTGTGCGTTGCGTCGTCGACGCAGCGCCGCACAACGCAAATGTGAACGTTGCCTTAGCTGGCTTCTTTTCTTTGTCAATAATCTTTGTAAACTCAGCCATGCATACAGGCAGGATGTGTCTAACACAACTCAGCATTCAGCATACTTTTGATTAGCTGTGTAGATCCTCGTCTTTGCTACCTCAGGGGCCACACGCTGGTGGAGACATGCGTCGGGCATTCTGGGCAACTTTTGCACAGTCAGATGAAATGATTTTCTCATGACCCAGGTTATTTTCTCCTTCCTTGGCACTCACCATTGGTATCTTCAATGCGTTTCATATTTGCGTTTGCTACCTATACCTCTGATCTCTGCTTTCTCTTTTGTGTAGCATTTTTACAGCATGAATACATTTATACCACATGTGCTGCTGCATTCTGCACTTTATTAGGGTACTAGCTGAAGAGCCCCGCGTTGCCTGGGAATAGTAACTAACTATGGTTAGTTAAAACAAATTACAATGATTATATTGCACATAAAAACATTTCACATCATATACTCAACACTACAGATTTGCAACACAAATTAACTAAATGATTACCTAAGTATTGATATTATTTTATTTTCAACTCATTCAAGAGCCTCTTGGATAAACAACATTTTTGTTTTTTCCTTCCAGTGCAAAGATGAACAGATTTTTGGCAGTTCCAACACTTGAAATGGCCACGTAAAGATGACCATGAGAAAAGCATGGAGATTGCAAATCGATCCCTACTACTTTCCAGGACTGTCCCTGAGCCTTGTTAATGGACATTGCAAATGCCAGTCGAAGTGGAAACTGGAGGCATTTAAAATCAAAAGGCAAATCTGATGGAATGAGTGGAATTCTTGAAATGAAAAGGTTCTTTCCTTTGGCACATCCTGTTGCTAAGCTGTGTATCTAATCCTATCCTGTGTGATACCGTCTGCAGAGCTGTGCATCTAATTCTGTCCTGTGTGATACTGTCTGCAGAGCTGTGTACCTAATCCTATCCTGTGATACTGACTGCTGGGCTGCGTATCTAATCCTATCCTGTGTGATACAGTCTGCTGAGCCGTGTATCTCATCCTGTCCTGTGTTACTGTCTGCTGAGCCATGTATCTAATCCTATCCTATAGTGTTACTGACTGTTGAGCTGTATATCTAATCCTCTCCTGTTTGTTACTGTCTGCTGAGCTGTGTATCTAATCATGTCCTGTGTGATACTGGGCTGTGTATCTAATCCTATCCTGTGTGATACAGTCTGCTGAGCCGTGTATCTAATCCTATTTTGTGTTATACTGGTCTTCCCCTGGGCTACCCTGCAGTCCGTGTCAGAGGGTGGTCTGTGTCAGCATGGTAATAAATTATGTTATTTCCAGCTTTACAGAAGGAAGATAACACCATAGAAATGATAAGAATGATAAGCCTCAGTTATCACAACTGTTTAGATGGAAAACTGTTGCTCATAGCGACCAGTCACAGCTCAGCTTCTTATAAACAGCTCTGGTGAAATGAAAGATGCTTAGTGATTGGTTGCCGATACGCACACACACACACACACACACACACACACACACACACACACACACACACACACACACACACACACACACACACACACACACACACACACACACACACACACACACACGGGTGGATTAAGTGTAGCCAGGGCCCCGGGCTGTTCAGACACTGTAGGCCTCCCAGTCATGTGACGGGGTCATGTGATGGGGTCATGCGACGGGGTCATCATATACCTGAACCAGATTATTCCAGAAAAATAGTTGCTGTGTGAAACTATAACCTGTCAAACATCCATTGCTCTAATCAATTTACCCTTCAGTTTAGTATATAGTATACAGTGTATAGTGTCAGTGTATAGGTAACACACTGACTCACCAGTGACGTCTCTAGGTGAAGTCCTTCATCTTTCATCCAGTACAGACCACTAGGGTTGAGCGAAACGGGTCGAACATTTTCAAAAGTCGCCGACTTTTGGCTAAGTCGGGGTTTCATGAAACCCGATCCGACCCCTGTGCGGGGTCGGCCATGCGGTACGCGACTTTCGCGCCAAAGTCGCGTTTCAATGACGCGAAAAGCGCCATTTCTCAGCCAATGAAGGTAAACGCAGAGTGTGGGCAGCGTGATGACATAGGTCCTGGTCCCCACCATCTTAGAGAAGGGCATTGCAGTGATTGGCTTGCTGTCTGCGACGTCACAGGGGCTATAAAGAGGCGTTCCCGCCGACCGCCATCTTACTGCTGCTGATCTGAGCTTAGGGAGAGGTTGCTGCCGCTTTGTCAGAAGCAGGGATAGCGTTAGGCAGGGTCCATTAACCACAAAACCGCTTGTGCTGCAGCGATTTGCACTGTCCAACACCACCCTCGGTGTGCAGGGACAGTGGAAGTTTTTTTTTTTTTTTTTTTCCCCTCAGCGCTGTAGCTCATTGGGCTGCCCTAGAAGGCTCCCTGATAGCTGCATTGCTGTGTGTACGCCGCTGTGCAAACCAACTGCTTTTTTCAAAGCACAAATCCTCTTGTTCCTTCCTTTCTGCACAGCTATCTTTTTTGTTTGTCCACACTTTTTATTTCATTTGTGCATCAGTCCACTCCTTATTGCTGCCTGCCATACCTGGCTGAGATTACTGCAGGCAGGGAGATAGTAGCTGCCTGCCATACCTGGCTGAGATTACTGCAGGCAGGGAGATAGTAATTGTAGGACATTCCCTGTTTTTTTTTTTTTTTTTTTTTTGGTGGGAGATTAAGATTGGCAATTTGGCATTTCTGCTAGAGTGCCATCCCTGTGTGTGCCATCTCTCTCACATAGTGGGCCATAGAAAGCCTTTTCATTTTTCTGTATTTTTTTTTGTGGGGTGTATAAATTCTCCCTGATAAAAATACAGTGGGAGATTAATATTGGCCTTTGGGCTTGTGTGCCAGTCCTGAGTGTGCCATCTCTCTCACAAATAGTGGGCCATAGAAAGCCTATTTTATTTTTTTTGGGGTTTTATAAATTCTCCCTGAAAAAAAGGGAGATTAATATTGGCCTCTGGGCTTGTGTGCCAGTCCTGAGCGTGCCATCTGTGCCAGCCCTAGGCGTGCCATCTCTCTCACAAATAGTGGGCCATAGAAAGCCTATTTATTTTTTTTTTTGGTTTTATAAATTCTCCCTGAAAAAAAGGGAGATTAATATTGGCCTCTGGGCTTGTGTGCCAGTCCTGAGCGTGCCATCTGTGCCAGCCCTGAGCGTGCCATCTCTCTCACAAATAGTGGGCCATAGAAAGCCTATTTAATTTTTTTTTTTGTTTTATAAATTTTCCCTGAAAAAAGGGAGATTAATATTGGCCTCTGGGCTTGTGTGCCAGTTGTGAGCGTGCCATCTGTGCCAGTCCTGAGCGTGCCATCTCTCTCACAAATAGTGGGCCATAGAAAGCCTATTTAAATATTTTTTTGGTTTTATAAATTCTCCCAGAAAAAAAGGGAGATTAATATTGGCCTCTGGGCTTGTGTGCCAGTCCTGAGCGTGCCATCTGTGCCAGCCCTGAGCGTGCCATCTCTCTCACAAATAGTGGGCCATAGAAAGCCTATTTAATTTTTTTTTTTGTTTTATCAATTTTCCCTGAAAAAAGGGAGATTAATATTGGCCTCTGGGCTTGTGTGCCAGTTGTGAGCGTGCCATCTGTGCCAGTCCTGAGCGTGCCATCTCTCTCACAAATAGTGGGCCATAGAAAGCCTATTTAAATATTTTTTTGGTTTTATAAATTCTCCCAGAAAAAAAGGGAGATTAATATTGGCCTCTGGGCTTCTGTGCCAGTCCTGAGCGTGCCATCTGTGCCAGTCCTGAGCGTCCCATCTCTCTCACAAATAGTGGGCCATAGAAAGCCTATTTTATTTTTTTTTTGGGTTTTAGAAATTCTCCCTGAAAAAAGGGAGATTAATATTGGCCTCTGGGCTTGTGTGCCAGTTGTGAGCGTGCCATCTGTGCCAGTCCTGAGCGTGCCATCTCTCTCACAAATAGTGGGCCATAGAAAGCCTATTTAAATATTTTTTTGGTTTTATAAATTCTCCCAGAAAAAAAGGGAGATTAATATTGGCCTCTGGGCTTCTGTGCCAGTCCTGAGCGTGCCATCTGTGCCAGTCCTGAGCGTCCCATCTCTCTCACAAATAGTGGGCCATAGAAAGCCTATTTTATTTTTTTTTTGGGTTTTAGAAATTCTCCCTGAAAAAAGGGAGATTAATATTGGCCTCTGGGCTTGTGTGCCAGTTGTGAGCGTGCCATCTGTGCCAGTCCTGAGCGTGCCATCTCTCTCACAAATAGTGGGCCATAGAAAGCCTATTTAAATATTTTTTTGGTTTTATAAATTCTCCCAGAAAAAAAGGGAGATTAATATTGGCCTCTGGGCTTCTGTGCCAGTCCTGAGCGTGCCATCTGTGCCAGTCCTGAGCGTCCCATCTCTCTCACAAATAGTGGGCCATAGAAAGCCTATTTTATTTTTTTTGGGGGTTTTATAAATTCTCCCTGAAAAAAAGGGAGATTAATATTGGCCTCTGGGCTTGTGTGCCAGTCCTGAGCGTGCCATCTGTGCCAGCCCTGAGCGTGCCATCTCTCTCACAAATAGTGGGCCATAGAAAGCCTATTTAATTTTTTTTTTTGTTTTATAAATTTTCCCTGAAAAAAGGGAGATTAATATTGGCCTCTGGGCTTGTGTGCCAGTTGTGAGCGTGCCATCTGTGCCAGTCCTGAGCGTGCCATCTCTCTCACAAATAGTGGGCCATAGAAAGCCTATTTAAATATTTTTTTGGTTTTATAAATTCTCCCAGAAAAAAAGGGAGATTAATATTGGCCTCTGGGCTTCTGTGCCAGTCCTGAGCGTGCCATCTGTGCCAGTCCTGAGCGTCCCATCTCTCTCACAAATAGTGGGCCATAGAAAGCCTATTTTTTTTTTTTTTTGGGTTTTAGAAATTCTCCCTGAAAAAAGGGAGATTAATATTGGCCTCTGGGCTTGTGTGCCAGTTGTGAGCGTGCCATCTGTGCCAGTCCTGAGCGTGCCATCTCTCTCACAAATAGTGGGCCATAGAAAGCCTATTTAAATATTTTTTTGGTTTTATAAATTCTCCCAGAAAAAAAGGGAGATTAATATTGGCCTCTGGGCTTCTGTGCCAGTCCTGAGCGTGCCATCTGTGCCAGTCCTGAGCGTCCCATCTCTCTCACAAATAGTGGGCCATAGAAAGCCTATTTTATTTTATTTTTGGGTTTTAGAAATTCTCCCTGAAAAAAGGGAGATTAATATTGGCCTCTGGGCTTGTGTGCCAGTTGTGAGCGTGCCATCTGTGCCAGTCCTGAGCGTGCCATCTCTCTCACAAATAGTGGGCCATAGAAAGCCTATTTAAATATTTTTTTGGTTTTATAAATTCTCCCAGAAAAAAAGGGAGATTAATATTGGCCTCTGGGCTTCTGTGCCAGTCCTGAGCGTGCCATCTGTGCCAGTCCTGAGCGTCCCATCTCTCTCACAAATAGTGGGCCATAGAAAGCCTATTTTATTTTTTTTTTGGGTTTTAGAAATTCTCCCTGGAAAAAAAAAGGGAGATTAATATTGCCCTTTGGGCTTGTGTGCCAGTACTAAGCGTTCCATCTCTCTCTCTCTCTCAGTCAGTGGGCCATAGAACGCCTATTTTTGGTTTTATTTGTTTTCTAAATTCTCCCTGAAAAAATCATTTTATTTTATTTGGTTTCTAAATTCTTCCTGATAAAATCATATTTTTTTTATTATTTTTATTTCTAAAGTCTCCCTGAAAAAAAAAAAAAAAAAACAACCAAAAAAACAGTGGGAGATTAATATTGGCCTTTCTGCTTGTGTGCCAGTCTTGACTCCTGGGTGTGCCATCTCTCTCTCTCTCTCTCTCTCTCTCTCTCCAATTGTGGTCCATAGAAAGCCTATATTTTTTTTCCTTGATTTGGGTTCTAAAATCTACCAGAGAAAATAACTACATCAATCATTGGTAGAAAAATATTGGCCTCTGGGTTTGTGTGCCACTCCTGACTCCTGTGTGCGTCATCTCTCAGTCAGTGGGCCATAGAACGCCTATTTTTGGTTTTATTTGTTTTCTAAATTCTCCCTGAAAAAATCATTTTATTTTATTTGGTTTCTAAATTCTTCCTGATAAAATCATATTTTTTTTATTATTTTTTTTTCTAAAGTCTCCCTGAAAAAAAAAAAAAAAAACAGTGGGAGATTAATATTGGCCTTTCTGCTTGTGTGCCAGTCTTGACTCCTGGGTGCGTCATCTCTCAGTCAGTGGGCCATAGAACGCCTATTTTTGGTTTTATTTGTTTTATAAATTCTCCCTGAAAAAATCATTTTATTTTATTTGGTTTCTAAATTCTTCCTGATAAAATCATATTTTTTTTATTATTTTTTTTTCTAAAGTCTCCCTGAAAAAAAAAAAAAAAAAACAACCAAAAAAAACAGTGGGAGATTAATATTGGCCTTTCTGCTTGTGTGCCAGTCTTGACTCCTGGGTGTGCCATCTCTCTCTCTCTCTCTCTCTCTCTCTCTCTCTCTCTCTCTCCAATTGTGGTCCATAGAAAGCCTATATTTTTTTTCCTTGATTTGGGTTCTAAAATCTACCAGAGAAAATAACTACATCAATCATTGGTAGAAAAATATTGGCCTCTGGGTTTGTGTGCCACTCCTGACTCCTGTGTGCGTCATCTCTCAGTCAGTGGGCCATAGAACGCCTATTTTTGTTTTTATTTGTTTTATAAATTCTCCCTGAAAAAATCATTTTATTTTATTTGGTTTCTAAATTCTTCCTGATAAAATCATATTTTTTTTATTATTTTTTTTTCTAAAGTCTCCCTGAAAAAAAAAAAAAAAAAACAAAAAAAAAAAAACAGTGGGAGATTAATATTGGCCTTTCTGCTTGTGTGCCAGTCTTGACTCCTGGGTGTGCCATCTCTCTCTCTCTCTCTCCAATTGTGGTCCATAGAAAGCCTACATTTTTTTTCCTTGATTTGGGTTCCAAAATCTACCAGAGAAAATAACTCCATCAATCATTGGTAGAAAAATATTGGCCTCTGGGCTTGTGTGCCACTCCTGATTCCTGTGTGCGTCATCTCTCACTCAGTGGCCCATAGAAAGCATATAGTTTGTTACATTTGTTTTCTAAATTCTCCCTGCAAAAATCTATTTTTTTTTTTTTGGGGGGTTTCTAAAGTGTTCCTGAAAAAAATAAAAATAAAAAAAAAATAATAGTGTGACATTAATATTAACATTTGTGCTTCAGTGACAGTCCTGCGTGTGGGGCATCTCTCTAATTTGCAGCCACCAAAAAAAGAGTGTGTAACATTGGGCCTGATTTTCGCTGTGGTCTCACCAACCTGTAAAGGGGTAGCTAAATCATACTGAAGTTATAGCTCACCGTGTAAGTTGTGTGACTGCAACAAATAACGTTAGTTTGGTTACGTTTTTAAAACAATGAGGAAGTCTAGTGGAAGAGGTCGTGGCCGGGGGCGTTCATTGTCAGCTGGTAATGAGGGTAGTGGTAGTGGTGGAGCATCAGGTGGTCGTGGGGGAAAAAATATTGCACCTAAGTCTGGAGCTGTGGAGCCAGGTTCGTCGTCCGGCTACACAAGGCCTCGAACGCTCCCTTTTCTGGGATTAGGAAAACCGCTTTTAAAGCCGGAGCAGCAAGAGCAAGTTTTGGCTTATCTTGCTGACTCAG
The DNA here is from genome assembly GCF_032444005.1 of Ranitomeya imitator. NCBI lineage: Eukaryota > Metazoa > Chordata > Amphibia > Anura > Dendrobatidae > Ranitomeya > Ranitomeya imitator. Next base: position 464,136,392 of record NC_091282.1, on the reverse strand, counting down.
CCTCTAGCTCTTTTGCCTCATCTCGTGAAACTGGTAAAAGTAAAAGCAGCGCGTCGTTAGTGGATGTTCACGGTCAGGGACAAGTCACTTCCTTGTCCTCTTCAGCAAAAACAACAACAGAGAAGAATGCAGCAGGCGACACAACGGGTTACTCCATGGAGCTCTTTACACATACCGTCCCTGGCTTAGAAAGTGAAGCAGTTAACAGTCCATGCCCATTACAAATTGAATCTGACATGGAGTGCACTGACGCACAGCCACAGCCAGACTACTATGCTGGTCCTTTGACTCAGACCACAACATTGCCCTCGCAGGGTGCTGATCAAGAATCAGACCCTGATGAGACTATGTTGCCCCATCACGAACGCTATACCACCGAACGACACGGTGACACAGACGAAGTTGCGCAGGAGGTACAAGAAGAGTTATTAGATGACCCAGTTCTTGACCCCGATTGGCAGCCATTGGGGGAACAGGGTGCAGGCGGCAGCAGTTCTGAAGCAGAGGAGGAGGAGGGGCCGCAGCAGGCATCAACATCGCCACAGGTTCCATCTGCCGGGCCCGTATCTTGCCCAAAACGCGTGGCAAAGCCAAAACCTGGTGGAGGACAGCGTGGCCATCCGGTTAAAGCTCAGTCTGCAATGCCTGAAAAGGTATCCGATGCTAGAAAGAGTGCAGTCTGGCATTTTTTTAAACAACATCCAATTGATCAGCGCAAAGTCATCTGTCAAAAATGTTCTACTTCCTTAAGCAGAGGTCAGAATCTGAAAAGTCTCAATACTAGTTGCATGCATAGACATTTAACCACCATGCATTTGAAAGCTTGGACTAACTACCAAACGTCCCTTAAGGTTGTTGCACCCTCGGCCAATGAAGCTAGTCATCAACGCAACATCCCTTCCGGCAGTGTAGGACCACCATTTAGCGCACCACCTGCTGTATCTGTGCAGGTATCTTTGCCAGGCCAAAGCAGTCAGGGTCAGGGAATCACCAGTTTCGTAGTAGGAAACACTGCATCTAGGGCACCGGCGGCAACAATACCATCTCCCACCGTCTCTCAGTCTGCCATGTCCACCGGCACCCCCGCTAGTTCCACGATCTCCAGCTCTCCAGTCCAGCTCACCCTACATGAGACTATGGTTAGAAAAAGGAAATACTTAGCCTCGCATCCGCGTACACAGGGTTTGAACGCCCACATAGCTAGACTAATCTCGTTAGAGATGATGCCCTACCGGTTAGTTGAAAGCGAAGCTTTCAAAGACCTGATGGACTACGCTGTACCACGCTACGAGCTACCCAGTCGACACTTTTTTTCCAGAAAAGCCATCCCAGCCCTCCACCAGCATGTTAAAGAGCGCATCGTCCATGCACTCAGGCAATCTGTGAGCACAAAGGTGCACCTGACAACAGATGCATGGACCAGTAGGCATGGCCAGGGACGTTACGTGTCCATCACGGCACACTGGGTAAATGTGGTGGATTCAGGGTCCACAGGGGACAGCAAGTTTGGGACAGTTCTGCCTAGCCCACGGTCTAGTAAACAGTTGTCTGTAGCCGTTCGCACCCCCTCCTCCTCCTCCTCCTCGTCCTCCTGCAGAAGCAAGAGCTCGTCCACAGACCGCAGTCGCACAAACACTCCATCCGCACCTGCCACTGTTGCACACCAGGTCTCCCATTATGGGGCAGCTACTGGCATACGTCAGCAGGCTGTATTGGCTATGAAGTGTTTGGGCGACAATAGACACACCGCGGAAGTTCTGTCCGAGTTCTTGCAGCAAGAAACGCAGTCGTGGCTGGGCACTGTAGATCTTGAGGCAGGCAAGGTAGTGAGTGATAACGGAAGGAATTTCATGGCTGCCATCTCCCTTTCCCAACTGAAACACATTCCTTGCCTGGCTCACACCTTAAACCTGGTGGTGCAGTGCTTCCTGAAAAGTTATCCGGGGTTATCCGACCTGCTCCTCAAAGTGCGTGGACTTTGCGCACATATCCGCCGTTCGCCTGTACACTCCAGCCGTATGCAGACCTATCAGCGTTCTTTGAACCTTCCCCAGCATCGCCTAATCATAGACGTTGCAACAAGGTGGAACTCAACACTGCACATGCTTCAGAGACTGTGCGAACAGAGGCGGGCTGTTATGTTTTTGTGGGAGGATACACATACACGGGCAGGCAGTAGGATGGCAGACATGGAGTTGTCAGGTGTGCAGTGGTCGAAGATTCAAGACATGTGTCAAGTCCTTCAGTGTTTTGAGGAATGCACACGGCTGGTTAGTGCAGACAACGCCATAATAAGCATGAGCATCCCCCTAATGCGTCTGCTGATGCAAAGTTTGACGCACATAAAGGATCAGGCGTCTGCACCAGAGGAAGAGGAAAGCCTTGATGACAGTCAGCGATTGTCTGGTCAGGGCAGTGTACATGACGAGGTACCGGGCGAAGAGGAGGTGGAGGATGAGGAGGATGATGGGGATGAGTATATTTTTAATGAGGAAGCTTTCCCGGGGGCACGGGAAATTGGTGGCGTGGCAAGGCCGGGTTCTGGTTTTTTGAGGGACACAAGTGACGTAGATTTGCCTGCAACTGCCCCTCAACCAAGCACAACCGCAGATTTGACAACGGGAACTTTGGCCCACATGGCGGATTATGCCTTGCGTATCCTCAAAAGGGACACACGCATTACAAAAATGATGAACGATGACGATTACTGGTTGGCCTGCCTCCTTGATCCTCGCTATAAAGGCAAATTGCAAAATATTATGCCACATGAGAACTTGGAACTAATATTAGCAACAAAACAATCAACTCTTGTTGACCGTTTGCTTCTGGCATTCCCTGCACACAGCGCCCGTGATCGTTCTCACACGAGCTCCAGGGGCCAGCAGACCAGAGGTGTTAGAGGGGCAGAAATCAGAAGTGGCGTTGGACAGAGGGGTTTTCTGACCAGGTTGTGGAGTGATTTTTCTATGACCGCAGACAGGACAGGTACTGCAGCATCAATTCAAAGTGACAGGAGACAACATTTGTCCAGTATGGTTACAAACTATTTTTCATCCCTTATCGACGTTCTCCCTCAACCGTCATTCCCATTTGATTACTGGGCATCCAAATTAGACACCTGGCCAGAATTGGCAGAATATGCATTGCAGGAGCTTGCTTGCCCGGCAGCTAGTGTCCTATCAGAAAGAGTATTCAGTGCTGCAGGTTCAATACTAACAGAAAAAAGGACTCGTCTGGCTACCCAAAATGTAGATGATCTAACCTTCATTAAAATGAACCACAACTGGATTTCAAAATCTTTTGCCCCACCCTGCCCGGCTGACACCTAGCTTTCCTATGAAAAGGTCTTGCCTGTGGACTATTCTGAATGACTTTTCCAATCTCGTAATTTTCTTCACCTGATTGTCCAGCATACGACATGTTTCCACCTCACGAAATGGCCAAACTCCCCACACGGGGCCGTGCTATCGCCACTTTGCGCTTGGACCCTTGAGAGTGCTGTTTGTCTGAAGAGGTGGGTGTGGCCGCTTTTGGTCGACGGCACTGCCACTGGGTCCCTCATAGTACAATAAAGTGTCTCTGGCGGTGGTGGTGCGCACCCAACGTCAGACACACCGTTGTAATATGAGGGGCCCTGTGCCTGTACCGCCGGCCACAAGACAGTTCCCCCCCCCAGCTCAAACAGTGCTCTACCACTAGCAAAATTATCTCTCACAGCTTCACCAATGTGTAGTCTAGCCGCTGACATCCTTCAATGCCTGGCACTGACAATACCATTGTTTTGACATTTTTGTTATGTTAGGCCTTCGAAGCCTGTCTGCGGTCCCTTCTTTCTACAACTACTACACTGACCAGGCCACTGCTGGCCGTGTTACCCTGGAACCAATTTAAAAGTGCCTACAGTCAGCCCAATTTTGTTATGTTAGGCCTTCGAAGACTGTCTGCCGTCACTCCTTCCACTAGACTTCCACTGACCATACACTGCTGCCCATGTACCCCTGGAACCAATTTAAAGTGCCTACAGCCAGCCCAATTTTGTTATGTTAGGCCTTCGAAGCCTGTCTGCGGTCACTCCTTCCACTAGACTTCCACTGACCAGACCACTGCTGCCCGTGTACCCCTGGAACCAATTTAAAAGTGCCTACAGCCAGCCCAAGTTTGTTATGTTAGGCCTTGGAAGCCTGTCTGCGGTCACTCCTTCCACTAGACTTCCACTGACCAGACCACTGCTGCCCGTGTACCCCTGGAACCAATTTAAAAGTGCCTACAGCCAGCCCAAGTTTGTTATGTTAGGCCTTGGAAGCCTGTCTGCGGTCACTCCTTCCACTAGACTTCCACTGACCAGACCACTGCTGCCCGTGTACCCCTGGAACCAATTTAAAAGTGCCTACAGCCAGCCCAAGTTTGTTATGTTAGGCCTTCTAAGCCTGTCTGCGGTCCATTCTTTCAACTACTACTACACTGACCAGGTCACTGCTGCCCGTGTACCCCTGGAACCAATTTAAAATTGCCTACAGCCAGCCCAATTTTTTTATTTTAGGCCTTCGATGCCTGTCTGCGGTCCATTTTTTCAACTACTACTACACTGACCAGGTCACTGCTGCCCATGTACCCCTGGAACCAATTTAAAATTGCCTACAGCCATGTGTTATTATTTTAGGCCTTCGATGCCTGTCTGCGGTCACTCCTTCCACTAGGCCTCCACTGACCACACCACTGCTGTCCGTGTACCCCTGGAACCAATTTAAAATTGCCTACAGCCAGCCCAATTTTTTTATTTTAGGCCTTCGATGCCTGTCTGCGGTCCATTCTTTCAACTACTACTACACTGACCAGGTCACTGCTGCCCGTGTACCCCTGGAACCAATTTAAAATTGCCTACAGCCATGTGTTATTATTTTAGGCATTCGATGCCTGTCTGCGGTCCATTTTTTCAACTACTACTACACTGACCAGGTCACTGCTGCCCGTGTACCCCTGGAACCAATTTAAAATTGCCTACAGCCATGTGTTATTATTTTAGGCCTTCGATGCCTGTCTGCGGTCACTCCTTCCACTAGGCCTCCACTGACCACACCACTGCTGTCCGTGTACCCCTGGAACCAATTTAAAATTGCCTACAGCCATGTGTTATTATTTTAGGCCTTCGATGCCTGTCTGCGGTCACTCCTTCCACTAGGCCTCCACTGACCACACCACTGCTGTCCGTGTACCCCTGGAACCAATTTAAAATTGCCTACAGCCATGTGTTATTATTTTAGGCATTCGATGCCTGTCTGCGGTCCATTTTTTCAACTACTACTACACTGACCAGGTCACTGCTGCCCGTGTACCCCTGGAACCAATTTAAAATTGCCTACAGCCATGTGTTATTATTTTAGGCCTTCGATGCCTGTCTGCGGTCACTCCTTCCACTAGGCCTCCACTGACCACACCACTGCTGTCCGTGTACCCCTGGAACCAATTTAAAATTGCCTACAGCCAGCCCAATTTTTTTATTTTAGGCCTTCGATGCCTGTCTGCGGTCCATTCTTTCAACTACTACTACACTGACCAGGTCACTGCTGCCCGTGTACCCCTGGAACCAATTTAAAATTGCCTACAGCCATGTGTTATTATTTTAGGCATTCGATGCCTGTCTGCGGTCCATTTTTTCAACTACTACTACACTGACCAGGTCACTGCTGCCCGTGTACCCCGGGAACCAATTTAAAATTGCCTACAGCCATGTGTTATTATTTTAGGCCTTCGATGCCTGTCTGCGGTCACTCCTTCCACTAGGCCTCCACTGACCACACCACTGCTGTCCGTGTACCCCTGGAACCAATTTAAAATTGCCTACAGCCATGTGTTATTATTTTAGGCCTTCGATGCCTGTCTGCGGTCACTCCTTCCACTAGGCCTCCACTGACCACACCACTGCTGTCCGTGTACCCCTGGAACCAATTTAAAATTGCCTACAGCCAGCCCAATTTTTTTATTTTAGGCCTTCGATGCCTGTCTGCGGTCCATTCTTTCAACTACTACTACACTGACCAGGTCACTGCTGCCCGTGTACCCCTGGAACCAATTTAAAATTGCCTACAGCCATGTGTTATTATTTTAGGCATTCGATGCCTGTCTGCGGTCCATTTTTTCAACTACTACTACACTGACCAGGTCACTGCTGCCCGTGTACCCCTGGAACCAATTTAAAATTGCCTACAGCCATGTGTTATTATTTTAGGCCTTCGATGCCTGTCTGCGGTCACTCCTTCCACTAGGCCTCCACTGACCACACCACTGCTGTCCGTGTACCCCTGGAACCAATTTAAAATTGCCTACAGCCATGTGTTATTATTTTAGGCCTTCGATGCCTGTCTGCGGTCACTCCTTCCACTAGGCCTCCACTGACCACACCACTGCTGTCCGTGTACCCCTGGAACCAATTTAAAATTGCCTACAGCCATGTGTTATTATTTTAGGCCTTCGATGCCTGTCTGCGGTCACTCCTTCCACTAGGCCTCCACTGACCACACCACTGCTGTCCGTGTACCCCTGGAACCAATTTAAAATTGCCTACAGCCATGTGTTATTATTTTAGGCCTTCGATGCCTGTCTGCGGTCCATTCTTTCAACTACTACTACACTGACCAGGTCACTGCTGCCCGTGTACCCCTGGAACCAATTTAAAATTGCCTACAGCCATGTGTTATTATTTTAGGCCTTCGATGCCTGTCTGCGGTCACTCCTTCCACTAGGCCTCCACTGACCACACCACTGCTGTCCGTGTACCCCTGGAACCAATTTAAAATTGCCTACAGCCAGCCCAATTTTTTTATTTTAGGCCTTCGATGCCTGTCTGCGGTCCATTCTTTCAACTACTACTACACTGACCAGGTCACTGCTGCCCGTGTACCCCTGGAACCAATTTAAAATTGCCTACAGCCATGTGTTATTATTTTAGGCATTCGATGCCTGTCTGCGGTCCATTTTTTCAACTACTACTACACTGACCAGGTCACTGCTGCCCGTGTACCCCTGGAACCAATTTAAAATTGCCTACAGCCATGTGTTATTATTTTAGGCCTTCGATGCCTGTCTGCGGTCACTCCTTCCACTAGGCCTCCACTGACCACACCACTGCTGCCCGTGTACCCCTGGAACCAATTTAAAATTGCCTACAGCCAGCCCAATTTTTTTATTTTAGGCCTTCGATGCCTGTCTGCGGTCCATTCTTTCAACTACTACTACACTGACCAGGTCACTGCTGCCCGTGTACCCCTGGAACCAATTTAAAATTGCCTACAGCCATGTGTTATTATTTTAGGCATTCGATGCCTGTCTGCGGTCCATTTTTTCAACTACTACTACACTGACCAGGTCACTGCTGCCCGTGTACCCCTGGAACCAATTTAAAATTGCCTACAGCCATGTGTTATTATTTTAGGCCTTCGATGCCTGTCTGCGGTCACTCCTTCCACTAGGCCTCCACTGACCACACCACTGCTGCCCGTGTACCCCTGGAACCAATTTAAAATTGCCTACAGCCAGCCCAATTTTTTTATTTTAGGCCTTCGATGCCTGTCTGCGGTCCATTCTTTCAACTACTACTACACTGACCAGGTCACTGCTGCCCGTGTACCCCTGGAACCAATTTAAAATTGCCTACAGCCATGTGTTATTATTTTAGGCCTTCGATGCCTGTCTGCGGTCACTCCTTCCACTAGGCCTCCACTGACCACACCACTGCTGTCCGTGTACCCCTGGAACCAATTTAAAATTGCCTACAGCCATGTGTTATTATTTTAGGCCTTCGATGCCTGTCTGCGGTCCATTCTTTCAACTACTACTACACTGACCAGGGCACTGCTGGCCGTGTACCCCTGGAACCAACATCAGAAAATATAAAAATAAGTATTTTGCTTATAAAAAAGAAAATACTGGTGAGATATCAAATGCAGACATTTTAACATTAAAAACAAACACACAACTAAAATCTGGTACAGTACTAAAAATGGCCACCAGCTACAATTACTTTCTCCTGCAAGTAGTTAACTGAAAGTTTTTTTAAATTGAAAACACACATATGGCATCCACCGAGTGTTGTCCTGTCGCGTCTTCTTTATATTATTGCCGAGAAGATGCAAAATAATGAAAATAATAAAATCATTAATTACCAAAATAATAGAGAAAGTCAACACCACATTGCAAATAAACATTCATTCCAAATAAAGAAGCAGGGCGCGTCCGAGGGTGAGTATATACCTAATAAGAATATAATCACCCTCGGACGCGCAATGCTTATTTCCAACAGCCTTCCTTCCTAAGAATCAGCCCTTCCGTCGTGTAGAGAGACGTTGTGTTACACTCCAAGGTGTTCCCCAGGTTGCCTTTCCTGAGCTTCGATCTTCCGGCTCTCGTTTAGTAGTTCTTGGAAACTACTCTGCATTAGGCCTTCAAATTGGGTATGGGGTGTAGAGAGATGGTGTGTTCCACTCCAAGGTGTTCCCCAGGTTGCCTTTCCTGAGCTTCGATCTTCCGGCTCTCGTTTAGTAGTTGTTGGAAACTACGCTGCATTAGGCCTTCAAATTGGGTATGGGGTGTAGCGAGAGGGTGTGTTACACTCCAAGGTGTTCCCCAGGTTGCCTTTCCTGAGCTTCGATCTTCCGGCTCTCGTTTAGTAGTTCTTGGAAACTACACTGCATTAGGCCTTCAAATTGGGTATGGGGTGTAGAGAGAGGGTGTGTTACACTCCAAGGTGTTCCCCAGGTTGCCTTTCCTGAGCTTCGATATTCCGGCTCTCGTTTAGTAGTTGTCGGAAACTACGCTGCATTAGGCCTACAAATTGGGTATGGGGCGTAGAGAGAGGGTGTGTTACACTCCAAGGTGTTCCCCAGGTTGCCTTTCCTGAGCTTCGATATTCCGGCTCTCGTTTAGTAGTTGTCGGAAACTACGCTGCATTAGGCCTACAAATTGGGTATGGGGTGTAGAGAGAGGGTGTGTTACACTCCAAGGTGTTCCCCAGGTTGCCTTTCCTGAGCTTCGATCTTCATGCTCTCGTTTAGTAGTTGTCGGAAACTACGCTGCATTAGGCCTACAAATTGGGTATGGGGTGTAGAGAGAGGGTTTGTTACACTCCAAGGTGTTCCCCAGGTTGCCTTTCCTGAGCTTCGATCTTCCGGCTCTCGTTTAGTAGTTGTTGGAAACTACGCTGCATTAGGCCTTCAAATTGGGTATGGGGTGTAGCGAGAGGGTGTGTTACACTCCAAGGTGTTCCCCAGGTTGCCTTTCCTGAGCTTCGATCTTCCGGCTCTCGTTTAGTAGTTCTTGGAAACTACACTGCATTAGGCCTTCAAATTGGGTATGGGGTGTAGAGAGAGGGTGTGTTACACTCCAAGGTGTTCCCCAGGTTGCCTTTCCTGAGCTTCGATATTCCGGCTCTCGTTTAGTAGTTGTCGGAAACTACGCTGCATTAGGCCTACAAATTGGGTATGGGGCGTAGAGAGAGGGTGTGTTACACTCCAAGGTGTTCCCCAGGTTGCCTTTCCTGAGCTTCGATATTCCGGCTCTCGTTTAGTAGTTGTCGGAAACTACGCTGCATTAGGCCTACAAATTGGGTATGGGGTGTAGAGAGAGGGTGTGTTACACTCCAAGGTGTTCCCCAGGTTGCCTTTCCTGAGCTTCGATCTTCATGCTCTCGTTTAGTAGTTGTCGGAAACTACGCTGCATTAGGCCTACAAATTGGGTATGGGGTGTAGAGAGAGGGTTTGTTACACTCCAAGGTGTTCCCCAGGTTGCCTTTCCTGAGCTTCGATCTTCCGGCTCTCGTTTAGTAGTTGTTGGAAACTACGCTGCATTAGGCCTTCAAATTGGGTATGGGGTGTAGCGAGAGGGTGTGTTACACTCCAAGGTGTTCCCCAGGTTGCCTTTCCTGAGCTTCGATCTTCCGGCTCTCGTTTAGTAGTTCTTGGAAACTACACTGCATTAGGCCTTCAAATTGGGTATGGGGTGTAGAGAGAGGGTGTGTTACACTCCAAGGTGTTCCCCAGGTTGCCTTTCCTGAGCTTCGATATTCCGGCTCTCGTTTAGTAGTTGTCGGAAACTACGCTGCATTAGGCCTACAAATTGGGTATGGGGTGTAGAGAGAGGGTGTGTTACACTCCAAGGTGTTCCCCAGGTTGCCTTTCCTGAGCTTCGATATTCCGGCTCTCGTTTAGTAGTTGTCGGAAACTACGCTGCATTAGGCCTACAAATTGGGTATGGGGTGTAGAGAGAGGGTGTGTTACACTCCAAGGTGTTCCCCAGGTTGCCTTTCCTGAGCTTCGATCTTCATGCTCTCGTTTAGTAGTTGTCGGAAACTACGCTGCATTAGGCCTACAAATTGGGTATGGGGTGTAGAGAGAGGGTTTGTTACACTCCAAGGTGTTCCCCAGGTTGCCTTTCCTGAGCTTCGATCTTCCGGCTCTCGTTTAGTAGTTGTTGGAAACTACGCTGCATTAGGCCTTCAAATTGGGTATGGGGTGTAGCGAGAGGGTGTGTTACACTCCAAGGTGTTCCCCAGGTTGCCTTTCCTGAGCTTCGATCTTCCGGCTCTCGTTTAGTAGTTCTTGGAAACTACACTGCATTAGACCTTCAAATTGGGTATGGGGTGTAGAGAGAGGGTGTGTTACACTCTAAGGTGTTCCCCAGGTTTCCTTGCCATTGCTTCGGTCTTCCGACTCTCGTTTAGTAGTTGTAGAAAAGTACACTGCATTAGGCCATACAAAATGGGTATGGGGTGGAGAGAGATGGTGTGTTACACTCCAAGGTGTTCCCCAGGTTGCCTTTCCTGAGCTTCTATCTTCAGGCTCTCATTAAATTGTGGTTAAATGGAACAACTGCATTTGGCGTACTAGTTGGTTTGGGGCCTACTATCGGTGTCTGCCACTCCTTGCTGTTCTCCTCCACTGAACAAAGCTGTGCCGCCTGTTTACTACGGTTGCCAATTTTGAACTGCATTTCGACTACTTACTGATTTGGCCCTACTCTCTGTGTCAGCCTCTCATTCCAGTTGTCCTCCACTGCAATGCCCCCTGGTTATTCCTGTGTTACCAATTTTGAACTGCATTTAGCCCACTTTCTTCTTTGGGCCTATATCTGTGTTTCCACTTCATCGTGCCCATTGCCCAGCCAGTGATAGATGAGTCTGCTGGTACATTGACCCATAACGCAACATTCCCCGTGCACGCTACACAACAACATTGTGACCCTGCTGAAAGTCAGGTTGCTCTTCCCGCATACCATACCACCTTACACGGGGACAAAGAGGAAGGTGCAGATGAAAGTGCAGGTTCCTTCATCAGGTGGGGGGAGGAATACTAGTTGGCGACGTCACTGGCACAGGGCCTCTCATAGTACGCAAAAGTGTTGCTGCCGGTGGGAGGCGCCCCCGCCGTGCAAACACACCGCTGTACTTTGAGGGGCCCTGTGCCAGTGCCAATGCCAACGAGTGGGCCCCCCCTGCTTGCTCAGGTTCACAGCACTTGCAAAGTTGAAATACTTACCTCTCCCTGCTCCACTGCCGTGACGTGGTCCAGATTTCCTGGGCCCACTAATTACTTGAACCAGCCCTACCCCCCACAACTTTAGCCAAATGACCCCCAATTTCAAATGCCTTCCAATTATTATAAGGTAAATTACGCTTGACAAGCTTCATTAAGAAGAATGGATGGTTTTGACATTAAAATGGCCACTCTAGGTGTTTTCCTGGCCCCCACTCACTGCCGACTATGCTGCCCCATTGACTTGCATTGGGTTTCGTGTTTCGGTCGATCCCGACTTTACGTCATAATCGGCCGATTTCACTCGACCCGACTTTGGACATAGTCGGGTTTCGCAAAACCCGGCTCGACTCTAAAAAGGTCAAGGTCGCTCAACTCTACAGACCACCATCACTTCATTCAGCCAGGACTCGTCTTTGCAGGAAATAACAGTTATCTCGAGCTCCGCTTTGTAGAACACATTGCTTAATTTTTACCAACTTCTACATTACACCACATTAAGAAAAAGAGGCAACATAGTGTCACTCTACACAGTAATAGGACCACCCCCCCATTTAAAACAATGTCCTCAATAAATAAAATAAATACATCACTGCAGTAATAATATCCCTTAATTAGCCCCTATGGTAATAATAATATCCCCCATCCTGGCCCCGTGTATCTCATTCCTGGCTCCAGCCATATGTTCTCCCATCCTGCCCTCATGAGTATCCATTCTGCCCCATATGATCTCCCCATCCTGCCCCATCTGTCTCCATCATATCCATCCTGCCCCATGATCCAATCCTGCCCCCATGTATTTCATTCTACCCTGTGTCTCCAATCATGCCCCGTATCTATATTCTGTCCATGTCTCCAGTCCTGCCCCCAGTGTGTCCAGTATCTCTGCCCCCAGTGTCCAGCATCTCTGCCCCAGTGTCCAGCATATCTGCCCCAATGTCCAGCATATCTGCCCCCAATGTGTACAGCACCCTGCCCCCAATGTGTCCAGCATCCTGCCCCCAGTGTGTCCAGCATCTCTGCCCCCAGTGTCCAGCATACTGGCCCGGGCCCCTGCATTGCCCGCTCGCAATAATAATAAAAAAGAGTTCTCCTCACCTGTCCGCGCTCCTTCGGCGAAGTTCTCTCCTCGCAGCTGAAGCATGCACTCGCCGGCGACTCTGATTGGCTGGCGGCTGTTAACTATTGACGTGTGGGCACGCGCCTGCACATCAATAGCGTTTAACTGCCGCAGCACCGGTAGGGGCCCAGTGAGCAGATGAGACGGGGCCTGATGCGGGCCCCCTCTGCCCACCGGGCCCATACACCAGTCAGGGCAGTAATGCCCTGATGGCGGTGGGCAGTCTGAGCGGTTGCCCAGGGCCACCCCACACCACTGGGCCCTGGTTTACCGCCCAGATTGACCCCATTATAATCCGCCCCTGCATACACACACACGCACACACATACACACACACATACACACTCATTTTTATATATATAGATTATTGGCTTATCTGCCATTCATCTGCATTGTGTGGTACATCCCTCTATGCACTTGTATTGAGATAGATCTTGTGTGTATTTTGTGCTTATTCTAATTTTGTCATTTATATGATTTCTATGTTTTTTCATATAGATTTGTGCTGAAAGAGTTTATGCTTAGTGCGCCTTAGGTGGTATATATATTTGTCAACATTATACCTTTGTGTATTTTTTCTGGGTTTCATTATTACTACTATTTGTGCATTTAATAAGTGGATACATCTTCCATGAGTGGTCTGACAGGGGTGATTAACTGATTGTGTTGATCACAGTTTTTGTAGTCTTGCTATGGACTTTTTAAAGTGTTTTTAAATTTGTTGTGTGTGTAGCTGTACTTTAATAAAGAAATTGATTGGTGATCCCATTGTGTATGATGGATCTTTTTCTTCTTTTGTTATTCATTAATTACTTGCCATAGGTGATCCTAATATTATTTGGCATTGGTGCCCTCCATCCTCATTTTTCTGCATGGAAAATATCAGACTGCAGGAGTGTACAGTGCGGAGTGCAGTCCGATTTCCACGTTCTCACAGAATGGAAAAGGTGGAGAGATTTTTTCTCCTCATCTGAGAAAATCGGATCACACTATGCTCCAACTCTGGTCTGAGCGTGATTAGCATAATCGGCCCATTCTCTCAGATGAAACTACGGCCTTCTGCACAAGCCCTTAGCAAGATTCACATGCTTTTGCTAAGTATTTTTCTTGTGTTTTTTCTCATGCATTGGAATAGGTGAAAAATGCTGAATGAATTGACATGCTGCAGGTTTGAACCTGCTTCAAATCTGTAAGGAAAATAAGCAATGTGTGCATGAGACTTCAAGCAAACGTATTCACTTTGCCAGCACTACAAAATGCATACATTTTTTAGATGAAACTGTGCAGAAAAAAGCAGCAAATATTTAGCATGTGCACATACCCTAAAAAAGTTACAGGTCTCAGTAAATAATTTTTTTTACCCAGTTCTGATTTTTTTTAACCACTAAAATGAAAAAAAAATAAAATTTGTGTTTGGTATCATTATAATCATACAAAACTGGAGAATCAGATTGCCAGGTCATTTTTTTTTATCAAAGATTGAACACCATAAAAACAAAACACAAAACATAATATTGGAATGCATTTGGTTTTTTGTTTCATCCCACTTGGATTTTTGTTTTCCTGTTTTTCAGTACATTGTATGGTAACGTGAATGTTATCATACACAACAGGAATTACACAAAGAGAAATCTGCAGACCAAAAACTGGGGATCACCAAAAAACAGGTACAAAAGTGATAATTTTATTGAATACCAAGCCAACACACATAATAAAAACAATTAAAAGTCAAACAACATGACAGATAGAAACCCAAATAGCTTGTAATAAAGCTTAGGACTACCCCTCCTAAAGCCAATAAATAGTTTTAATATCGTAGTTGATACACTGAGTTGGTGTGGCAAATGCTAATAAAGGTTAGATCAATGTGTGCAGGTGCCAACAAAACCTATATAAGAGTGCAAGTTATAGACATTGATACTGTTCAAAGATAGAGACCTCAAGAAAGCAATAAGCCATAATACAATATACCACTACTATAGGACGCCAGATCAACCTTACAATAGATACATGGCCACTTGGTAATATATCCAAACAGTACGGACATCACTAATAACACATGCTAAAGCCAATGAAGCACATCCAAAACCGGCTATGCAAGATAACCAGGTGGCTAATACAGACCCAATAAGGCGCATGGTATGTAAATGGCCTAGGAACGGGGGTCAGGGGCCCCTGACGACATGCATTGGACATCTCAACGGGCTCCCCGTCATGTTGTTTGACTTTTAATTGTTTTTATTAGATGTGTTGGCTTGGTATTCAATAAAATTACCATTTTTGTACCTGTTTTTCGGTGATCCTCAGTTTTTGGTCTGCAGCTTTCTCTTTGTATAATTTTCTGTAATTTTTATATTGACCCTGGGTGTATCCCTCTATACCTGCTGTGGTGCCCTCCCAAACAAATTTTGTCCATGCATACACAACAGGAACTCACGCCACAAAATCAAGCCCTCATTCAGCTAAGGTGACGGAAAAATAAAGCTATGACAACGAGGAGGAAAAAACAAAAGCACAAAAAATGTCCAGGTCCTTAAAGGGTTAAAAAAGTGGTGTTTCTTAGGGGTGTGGCATATTTCACTGTCCAAGTACAAACCATGATGCTCAACTGCAGATCTCTGGACCCAACCTCAGCAGCCTCCTATATGCCTATGAAGCAGTTGAGTCCAGGTGAGGAGAGCAGCGGTCAATCTGGAGATCGCTATTCATACAAACACGGTAAAATGTCTGACGTGAGTCTATGGTTACATCACATCTCCACACTTACTGTACATGCCGTTTGTCTGTTCCAGTTTTAGAAACAAATGGAATAAATGTTCAAATTGGATTCATTACATACCTGCTACAAATGGATGAAGAAGGGTCCCATTTATTAATGGGTGCATCAGGGTCCCACTACGTTCACATAATTAGTACTGAAGAAAAGTAGCATCATGCAGAACGTATCTTTGAGACCCAGAAGCCCCCCATAATAATCAGTGGGGTCCTTCTGCTTTTATTTGTGTCAGTTATGCAACAGACTCATTTTAGACATTAATCCTGTTTGTTTTTAAAAATAAAAAAAACATGGAATTTCCGAATACAGCTTGTAATGTAGTGTGACTATGAAACTACATCTATTACGCTTATGTTTTTTGCCAATACGATACACAATTAATGAGTCCTTCACTATTAGTTTTTCTGTCCCTACTTGACATCTTTTACTTATACATTTTTGTAATGTGATACTATTGCTATCAATAAAATATTTTTCTACAACTTTTAAACAGAAGTTGTTACTCCTTGTCTTCCTGATTCTGCATATGTGTATTGGAGTACTCTGTTGCCTGAGAGAACCTTCTATATGGCCCTACGGCCGATAATCACTGCTGTGTGATATTCCTTGTTACATGTATGAGTCTGGGAATCTCAGTGCACTAAAATGCACTCGCCAACCACCGGACGCTTCATCAACCACATCTGCTGCTTCTTCCTCCTCTTTTACCAAGTGAATTGTTTTCCCACATGTCTCCTTCAGCAGCTCCTCCACTTGTTTACCCGCTACATGTGGGGTGAGTGAGAACCCGTCAGCTGTTACAGAAGTGGACATGCCTGCTATTTTTTATCAATTTCAGACACCGAGCCCATCACAACTTTCTCAAACCACCATTACATCTTCGCTTGCACCTCATTCACAGTCCAGCATTTTGCCATGTTCACCTTACTTCACCCTCTATCAGCACAGCAGCCAGCCCTTAGTTATGCAGTTATAGTCACATAAAATATCATTTCCTCCTGCACATGACAAAGCTAAGAGTTTCAACTTCACCATCTACAATCTGTTGGCTATGGAGAGGTTGCCTATCTGCATGATGTACACAGATGCTTTCTGAAAGCTGATAGCCGTCGCAGTCTCCCAGCACCAGTTGTCCAGTTGTCATTACTTCTCTAAGATAAATGTGCCTGCACTACACCAACACGTTGCAGACAACCTCACCCATTCCTTGAAAAAATCTGTGCCTGCCAGGGTGTATTTCACCACTGACATCTGGATGAGCAAGCATGGTCAGGGGAATTACATCTCGATGACTGGGCACTGGGTGGCTCTGGTGGCTGTGGCGGCAGGCGGTGAAGGGTCTGCTCCACAAGTCTTGGAATTCCTAAGCCTGGCAGGGTGCTTGAGGATAGAGAACTAAACCATTGCACATCAGAGGATGTAGAACTAAACTACTAGACAGCAGAGGTTGGAGAATTAAATTTCTGAACACCTAGGGTTGGATAACTAAACCACTACACACCAAGGGATGGAGAACTACACCACCAGACACCAAAGGATGGAGAACTAAACCTCTACACACCAGAATATGGAGAACTAAACTACTAGACAACAGGGGTTTGATAACTAAGCTACTAAACACCTAGAGTTGGAGAACTAAACCACTACTCTCCAGGAGATGAATAATTAAACCACTACACACAAAGGAATGGTGAACTAAACCACTAGACACCAAGTCTTGGAATTTGCAACGCTTACAGGACAAACCTCTAGGGCCTCCATCTGCACCCTCAACCTCTACCATAATGGGACACGCATTTCAACTCTGCAGCCAGGGCTCACCACAGTCAGACAGCGTTTAAATTAATATTCCTTTGAAATCATAGTCATGCAGCTCAAGAGTTTGATCAATGGTTGTCTACACTGAACCTGGCATGTGCAATAACAGTGTCAACCTGGTGGCGGCTCTATGCCAGGGCAACCTAACACCTTGCATGGCTAGTGTCCTCAACCTGGTGGTACAGCAACTTCTCTGCCAATATCTCAGTCTGGATGTGCTGGTGTAGAAAGCATAGGTGCTGTGTATTCACTTCTGCCATTCGCACCACGTGTGTCATTGACTTGCATTGCTACAGGGGACTTTCAGGCTACCAATTAACCGGTTAATATGCGATGCGCTGACACAGTGGAATTCTAATCTGCACATGTTGCAGCGACTGTGGCAGCAGCTATGAGTAGTGATGAGCGAGTTTACTCGTTGCTCGGTTTTTCCCTTGCATGCTCGGGTGATCTCCGAATATTTATTAGTGACCGGAGATTTAGTTTTCATTGCAGCAGCTGAATGATTTACAGCTATTACCCAGCCTGAGTACATGTGGGGGTTGCCTGGTTGCTAGGGAATTCCCACATGTAATCAAACTGTCTAACAGTCGCAAATCATCCAGCTGCTGCGAGGAAAACTAAATCTCCGAGCAGTCATAAATAATCAGAGACTACCCGAGTGTGCTTGGGAAAACCCAAGCAATGAGTACACTCGCTCATCACTAGCTATGAGCGCTAGTGCAGTATGTCTTTTTGCATAGCCTGGGCCAACGCAGTATGGACATGATGCAAATAACTCTTGCGGAATGGGCACAGATGAAGGATCTCTGCACTCTTCTGCACAGTTTTAAACTGGCTACTAAGATGGTTATCACTGATGATTAGTGTTGAGCGATACCGTCCTATAATGAGGAGTTTAGGGCCTGAGAATGACGTCGCGGCTTGTGATTGGTCGCGTGGCGGTCACATGAGTGGCACGCGACCAATCAGAAGCCGTGATGTCATGGAAGGCCCTAAACGCGCTCATTTTAAGCAAAGAAGGCTGCCGGTTACCAGCGGTGATGTCCAGGGGCCTCCGGAGAGGCGAGCATATCAATATTTTTTATTTTAATTCTTTATTTTACACATTAATATGGATCCGATACCGATTCCCGATACCACAAAAGTATCGGAACTCGGTATCGGAATTCCGATACCGCAAATATCGGCCGATACCCGATACTTGCGGTATCGGAATGCTCAACACTACTGATGATGCCATCATCAGCATCAGTATTCTGGTCATCTACATGCTGGAGCACACGTTGAATAATCTGTGGGGAGAGGTGGTGGTCCCAGAGGAAGATGTGGAAGCAGAGGAGGATGCGGAAGGGATAACAATGGTATGGTGGATTACGATTACAGACATCGAGGGGGGCTCATGGTACCAGAGAAACTGTTAGTGAAGGTGCAGTAGTCAAGAAATAAATGAAAAGGATAATGATCCCCTCTCTGTTGTCCATGGTGGGAGGGAGAGGAGGGAGGTAGCAAGCTTGAACGTTACCCTGCCACCAATACACCATGCAGCATGCAACATGATGCCTGTATTATTAGGACTAGAAATAGTGCTGACTACTGGCCACTCTGTTAAATCCACTGTACAAGAGTAAGTTTTACCAGATGCTTTCCTCCCTGGTAAGGGATGTCCACATGCTGGAGTATCAAAACACACTTGTAGACAATCTTAAGGGTGGTTTTCTCCAAGACACCAGTGAGGCACACAGTGTGCATCACAGTTAGGGTACGTTCACATTAGCGTTTTGCGTGTTTGCGTCGGGCGACGCAGCGGCGACGCATGCGTCATGCGCCCCTATATTTAACATGGGGGACGCATGGACATGCGTTGTGCTGCGTTGTGCGACGCATGCGTTTTTCTTGCCGCAAGTGTCGGACGCAGAAAACGCAACAAGTTGCATTTTTCTTGCATCGCAAAACGCAGCGTTTTTGCGTGCGTTTTGGTGCATTTTTATTTGCGTTGTGCGTTGCATCGCCGACGCAGCGGCGCACAATGCAAATGTAAACGTAGCCTTATAGACTTCCAACCCTAGGAACATTGAGTCATCAATGCAAAAACATTAGCAGCTGCAGCAGCAGTGTAAGTGGCATAAGCAATTTCTGTGAGTTGTTTCACACATTTTTTTTCACACCAGCAGTACAAGTCTGACACATTGTGAACGACTGGAGAGGATGGTGCAGGAGTATCTCGATTTCAACATCAATGTCATCAGGGGTTTGGACGCTTTTGCATTTTGGTCTTCAAAAATGGAAGAGTGGCTTGAGCTCTGTCATGCCATGGAGGTAAGCGCTCTCAGAACATGTCTTCAGCGCTGCTGGTGGTGTCCTGACGGATTAACGCATCCAGCTGTCCCCTGAAAGTGTAGACCACCTAACTTTCATCAAGATGAACAAGTCATGGATCTACAATGACTTTTGCACCCCAGAATAGGCGATGGTGTCTTTTTTAGTGTGCTGCATTGATCTCTCATTATTGCAGTCTGTGAACCTGCTGTTGCTACTGCTACTGATGTTACTTTGAATTTTTTGAATTTCTCACTGCAAAATACAAATACATTTATATAATTATACAAAGTGAGTTTCAGGATTTTATTTTTGATATTCCATCTCTCAATGTTAAAATTAACCTACCATTAAAATTATAGACTGTTCATGTCTGCAAGGGATCAAATACTTATTTTACAATTTATTTTTATATTTTGCATTTTCACAGATTTTTTTTAAATGAAATTGAACTTTAATAAAGGCTCTTTAACCCCTTACCGGCATCGGACGTACTATACCGTCCGATGCTGGCTCCCCTGCTTTGATGCAGGGCTCCGCGGTGAGCCCGCATCAAAGCCGGGACATGTCAGCTGTTTTGAACAGCTGACATGTGCCCGTAATAGGCGCGGGCAGAATCGCGATCTGCCCGCACCTATTAACTAGTTAAATGCAGACAGCGGCATTTAACTACCGCTTCCGGCCAGGCGGCCGGAAATGACGTCATCGCCGACCCCCGTCACATGATCGGGGGTCGGCGATGCTTGTATATTGTAACCATAGAGGTCCTTGAGAGCTCTATGGTTACTGATGACCGGTGGCTGTGAGCGCCACCCTGTGGTCGGCGCTCACAGCACACCTCCATTTCTGCTACATAGCAGCGATCCCATGGAGGCTATTGAAGCATGGCAAATGTTAAAAAAAAACGTTTAAAAAAATGTGAAAAAAATAAAAAAAACATAAAAGTTTAAATCACCCCCCTTTCGCCCCAATCAAAATAAATCAATAAAAAAAATATCAAATCTACGCATATTTGGTATCGCCGCACTCAGAATCGCCCGATCTATCAATTAAGAAAAAGTATTAACCTGATCGCTAAACAGCGTAGCGGGAAAAAAATTCGAAACGCCAGAATTACGTTTTTTTGGTCGCCGTGACATTGCATTAAAATGCAATAACGGGCGATCAAAAGAACTTATCTGCACCGAAATGCTATCATTAAAAACGTCATCTCGGCATGCAAAAAATAAGCCCTCAACCGACGCCAGATCATGAAAAATGGAGACGCTACGAGTATCGGAAAATGGCGCAATTTTTTTTTTAGCAAAGTTTGGAATTTTTTTTCACCACTTAGATAAAATATAACCTAGTCATGTTAGGTGTCTATGAACTCGTACTGACCTGGAAAATCATAATTGCAGGTCATTTTTAGCATTTAGTGAACCTAGCAAAAAAGTTAAACAAAAAACCAATGTGGGATTGCACTTTTTTTGCAATTTCACCGCACTTGGAATTTTTTTCCTGTTTTCTAGTACACGACATGCTAAAGCCAATGATGTCATTCAAAAGTACAACTCGTCCCGCAAAAAATAAGCCCTCACATGGCCAAATTGACGGAAAAATAAAAAAGTTATGGCTCAGGGAAGGAGGGGAGAGAAAAACGAAAAATCCCCTGGTCATGAAGGGGTTAAAGTATTTTCTCATTTGTTTTAAAGTTACTATTTGTCATGCTGTGATGGTCTTCGGTAAGGAAGGGGGACCTCAATCTGTCCCTGTAACTGGGACCCTAACTGTCCCTGCCCTGGGGGTACTCTTGATTGTAGAGAGGCCTGAGTCTCTGACCTAACTATGTTCCTGTTATACTATGGTATATACTGATAGATAGGCAGGTACTAACCAAATGGGAATAGGAATAAAGAGGAAGGCATACACCCCAAAACAGCATGCAACAATCTATAGTAGCAACAACGATCTTCATTTCAGCACTCCAAGGAGCTAGGAAGCAAAGCTTTTACTGGCAAGATAGAGAGGGTCAGGCCAGGTTTTAAAGGGAGAGATAATGACCAAATCAGAAGCAGCAAAAAATGGAGCTGCAAGCTTATGACCAGCATAGAAGGGTTCTTTAGGCTTTTCATCACCAAAGAAAATCCAACTAATTTAATAAGGGATTCAAACACAAAATGGAAGATCTGTGATTCACAATACACAGTGATCTTCTACCCCCAGATCTCCCAAGTTGACGTGACACATTCGGGGTCCAGTGGGTGCTCTAGTCCGCTGGCCCAAGACCACATGGACCAGGGATCATCCCACTGAATGTCTGCTCTCCTTTTACAGTGAGCATAATACTTCTCAGACAACACAGGGTGAGGGTAAAATAGTGTGACAATATTTTATTGAACCACAAAACAGATAACATAAGAAACAGTCCTAGAAAAGTACTCAAGATGGTGCAAAATTAGAGTCTCACTCTCCATTGACTCACCAGGAAGATAAAAGCTGTGACTTCGGAGCTTCCAGGGCCGGCTACCCCACCCGTGGCAAGCAGAGAGAGGAGGTAACAAAAATCTTAGGAAGCTGAGGTACATGGCAAGGTGACCTGATGTCCCAACCTTGATTTGTCAAGACGTTTCTGAGGGTTCAGTAATCAATAGAGCAGATCTGTGTTCTTCTAGCTGGGGCAATAGTCCCCTAAGCTGACATTCTGTAGAATAATCCTAGCTGTGGCCTTGTAAAGTCTCTGGGCTTTTGCAGGTCAACAAGATACAGGATCCACACAATGGTCAACCAACATATTAAGCAAACATCTATCCAAAGATAGCAGATAATAAGTTCCAATAAACATCAACTGAAAAGTCAACATAAAGATAATAGTCTATGTCTCTGTGCCGACTGAACTTATGCATCATTAAGAAGAAATGCTGTGTCATTACAATGAGTATGCTCTTATTCATGTTTGGCAATAAGGGTCATTATGTGAGACATATTAGATCCTTCAAGTTGTGCAGATATCGCCTGCCAGCCATATGACTGTATTTGTGAGTAATTTGAGCACAAAAATGAATGGCCTAATTGAACATATTTCTTATCTCAGTTGTCAGATCAAAGCTTAAAATGGCAAAAGTATCTGTTTAAACATGCTGCAATGTGAAAATTTCTGTGGTACAGAAAAATTCCTGCAAATGGACGTACTAGTATATCCTGGTGATAATTGTGGGAGCTCAGTTTAAGGTGACGTTCACACATTGGAAATTTAGTCAGTATTTCACACCAGTATCTGTAAGCCAAAACTAGGAGAGTGTGATTGTGTCCTGATTTTGCCTTACAAATACTGATGTAAAATATGGACCAAATGCTGAACATGTGAACATGGCCAAACTGACAGTCAAGGTCTTGCCAGCACCAGTATAGCATCATGAGTAAGACTGCCTAGTGCAGTCGAAACGCGTCGACTGGGTCATGTCGACCATGCACATTTTTCCTTTGTATGCACCATATTTTCTTTTGAAAAGAAAAAGAAAAGTAAAATCCAGTCCTGTTGAGCCAGACTCCAATTTTTTCTATTATCCCTGCCAGCAACAGCCCTGACTGTTTAATGCCCAAGATATCACGATCAATAGTAATCGTGGCATTTAGAAGGTTGTGAGAGGAAGGGGACTCCCTCTCTCTCCACTTTGGGCAAGTGCAGCATGAGCTGTATTACTTTTACTGCATTGCAAATAATATTTTTAATTATTTTTACTCATTACAGAAAAACAAGCCATCAAATGGCTCTTTTGGTGAGAAAATTAAAAAACACTAAAAAAAATTAAGATGCAAATTTTTTATTTTTTTTTGTAAAAAATTGTCTATAGTGTGTTAAAGTGATATATCTGAAGTCATACTAACCCAAAGACTAAAGCTTTCTTATTGTTCAATACCATAAAAAAATTCTTGAAATGCTGTTTTGTTCATTCTGCCTTCCAAAGATGGGAATAGGGCAATTTTGCTAAAGCAACATCTTAGTGTAAAAAACATAATTTTTCATTTCCACCACCATTATAAACTTCAGTGAGTCACTTATAGATTCAAGATGTTCACTACACAGCTAGGTTAACTTCTTTGAGGATGTAGTTTTTAAAGTTAGGTAATTTGTGAGGAATTTTTCTCTTTTGGCACAACAGTAACATAGTAACATAGTAACATAGTTAGTAAGGCCGAAAAAAGACATTTGTCCATCCAGTTCAGACTATATTCCATCATAATAAATCCCAAGATCTACGTCCTTCTACAGAACCTAATAATTGTATGATACAATATTGTTCTGCTCCAGGAAGACATCCAGGCCTCTCTTGAACCCCTCGACTGAGTTCGCCATCACCACCTCCTCAGGCAAGCAATTCCAGATTCTCACTGCCCTAACAGTAAAGAATCCTTTTCTATGTTGGTGGAAAAACCTTCTCTCCTCCAGACGCAAAGAATGCCCCCTTGTGCCCGTCACTTTCCTTGGTATAAACAGATCCTCAGCGAGATATTTGTATTGTCCCCTTATATACTTATACATGGTTATTAGATCGCCCCTCAGTCGTCTTTTTTCTAGACTAAATAATCCTAATTTCGCTAATCTATCTGGGTATTGTAGTTCTCCCATCCCCTTTATTAATTTTGTTGCCCTCCTTTGTACTCTCTCTAGTTCCATTATATCCTTCATGAGCACTGGTGCCCAAAACTGGACACAGTACTCCATGTGCGGTCTAACTAGGGATTTGTACAGAGGCAGTATAATGCTCTCATCATGTGTATCCAGACCTCTTTTAATGCACCCCATGATCCTGTTTGATCAGTGGCTTTTAAAATGCAACATGGCAGTCTAAATTATGTGTAAAAAGTTAAATTGTGCACCTTCCCTTCTGTGCTGTGTGCCCAAACAGTAGTTCATAACCACATATGGAGTATCAGAGTACTCAATAGAAATAGCACAAAAAAATTGTAGGTCCTGTTACTCCTTGTGGAAAAGAAAACTTTTGGGTTAAAATAAAATTTTGCCCCCCAAAAAATCTAATTTTCATTTAATTCCATTTTACATTGATTCATGTGCAGCACCTGAATGATTAACAAACCTTGTGAATGCAGTTTTGAATACATTGATGAGTGCAGTTTTTAAAATGGTGTCTTGTTTGGGGGTTTCAGACATAATGACCCCTTAAAGTTGCTTCAAAGTGAAATGGTCCCTAAATATATACAGTTGTGCTCAAAACTTTACATACCACGGCAGAAATTTTGCTTTCTTGGCCTTTTTTCAGAGAATATGAATGATAACACCAAAACTTTTTCTACACTCATGGTTAGTGGTTGGGTAAAGCCATTTATTGCCAAACTACTGTGTTTTCTCTTTTTAAGTCAGAATGACAACCCAAAACATCCAAATGACCCTGATCAAATGTTCACATACCCTAGTGATTTTGGCTTGATAACATGCACAGAAGTTGGCAAAGTTGTATCTTTCTTCCAGCCACTTACTTCCATGGTCTGTTGTACATGTCGTTAGAATATAAGCCTCAAAAAACTTACTCAAAATGTATCTGTATTATATTGCTCATCCATAAGGTGCCTTCATCTTGCAGGAACTGCTGACACACTCCAGCCACATGAGGTCTGGCATTGTCCTGCATTAGGAGGAGCCCAGGGCCAACTGCACCAGCATATGGTCTCACAAGGGGTCTGAGGATCTTATCTCGGCACCTAATGGCAGTCAGGCTACCTCTGGCAAGCACATGGAGGGCTGTGCGGCCCACAAAGAAATGCTACCTCACACCATTACTGACCCACTGCCAAACTGGTCATGCTGAAGGATGTTGCAGGCAACAGATCTCTCTCCACAGCATCTCCAGACTCTGTCATGTCTGTCTCATGTGCTCAGTATGAACCTGCTTTCATCTGTGAAGAGCACAGGGTGCCAGTGGTGAATTTGCCAATCCTGGTGTTCTGTGGCAAATGCCAAGAATCCTGCACGGTGTTGGGCTGTGAGCATAACCACCATCTGTGGACATTGGGCACTGAGACCATCCTCATGGAGTCGGTTTCTAACTGTTTGTGCAGACACATGCACATTTGAGGCCTGCTGGAGGTCTTTTTGCAGGGCTCTGGCAGTGCTCCTCCTGTTTCTTATTGCACAAAGGCAGAGGTAGCGGTCCTGCAGTTGGGTTGCTGCTCTCCTACGGCGCCCTCCATGTCTCCTGGTGTACTAGCCGGTTTTCTGGTAGTGCCTCCAGCCTCTGAACACTACACTGACAGACACAGCAAACATTCTTGCCACAACTCTCATTGATGTGCCATCCTGGATGAGCTGCAATACCTGAGCCACTTGTGTGGGTTGTAGAGCCTGTCTCATGCTACCACGAATGTGAAAGCCCAACCAACATTCAAAAGTGACCAAAACATCAGCCAGAAAGCATTGGTACTGAGATGTGGTCTGTGGTCCCTACCTGCAGAACCACTCCTTTATTGAGTGTGTCTTGATAATTGCCAATAATTTCCATCTGTTGTCTATTCCATTTGCACAACAGCATGTGAAATTGATTGTCAAACAGTGTAGCTTCCTAAGTGGACAGCTTGATTTCACAGAAGTTTGAATCACTTGGAGTTATATTCTGTTGTTTAAGTGTTCCCTTTATTTTTTTTTTAGCAGTGTATTATGGATGTGGAAAGGACAACATAGTGTTCCAACAGGACAACAACATAATAATAATAATAATAATCTTTATTTATATAGCGCCAACATATTCCGCAGCGCTTTACAGTTTAACAGTTTCAAACACAACAGCCATAGGTAACAATGTTAACAATACAGTAATAAAGCAAAATAAGACGACCCTGCTCGTGAGAGCTCACAATCTACAATGAGGTTGGGGAGATACAAAGTACAGGTGTGTATTTACAATGATGTATTTACAATGATGGTCCAGCCATCTTCAGGGGGTGGGGGGTAGATGGAGATAGTGAATGGGCTACACACACACACAAACATAAAATGACTGATTAGGGAACGTGATAGGCCGCTCTGAACAAATGAGTTTTGAGCGAGCGCCTAAAACTACGCAAGTTGTGGATGGTCCTAATAATGAAGCATACATCGAGATTAGTGAAGAAATGATTCAATGACAATGAAGTAGATGTGCTGGAATGGACCCCACAGTCCCCAGACCTCAAGACAATCAAACACTTGAGGGGAGAATTCAAGAAAAAATTGTATA
This sequence comes from Ranitomeya imitator, assembly GCF_032444005.1. NCBI lineage: Eukaryota > Metazoa > Chordata > Amphibia > Anura > Dendrobatidae > Ranitomeya > Ranitomeya imitator. The sequence continues at coordinate 464,109,626 of NC_091282.1, read as the reverse complement.
CATACCCAAGTGAGTCGACCAGTATGCACCAACTTTGCGAACATCTTGGGTACATTTCGTTGCTATATAAGCTTCAAAAAACTTGTTAAAAAATTTAGGCTGTGTGCACATGTTGCAAATTTGGTCATGTTTTGTCTGCGCAGATTTGTGAGAAAGCCTGAAGCAAAACCTGATGCCAGAAAAGTGAATGAGAAACCTGAAGTGTCATGCACACATTGATATGCAAAATGCCTCTTCAGAGAGAAAGAGGACTTGAACACTATAGCACCACCTGCTGGGAGTAGCGATACCAAAAGTCATAATCAACCCTTTAACGAGTCTTGCAATATAACTTAGGAGAAAAGCCAAATCAGAATCTCAATTTTCAGCCAAGCCAGATCAGGTATGTCACTCTCCAAAAGGAGAAATCTTAACCCTGATGCACGCATTGAGTATTTTTGATAATCTGCAGCATGTCAATTCACTGTGCGTTTTTGCCCTTCGTTTTTCACCATTGACTGCACTCAAATCAATAAAAAACACAGGCAAAAATGTGGCAAAAACTGCAGAAATTTAACTCAACGTGTGCACATACTCTTATTGCTCACCGATAGACTTTTATAGTATCTGTATCTGAGGTCCCTTTGAGTCTCATAATTTTGACAGTTCTTGCTTACTTCTTAAAATACACTGAAATTTCCTATTTTTTCATAAAAAATAATTTTTGTTTACTTAAATTATTATTTTTTAAAATCTTTTTTAAAATTTTGCCTTATATACAAGTCACTATACAGGAAAAATGTTTCTGAACATTTTTTTTCCTGTTAAATGCAATTTCTATTTGATTTTGAATGTTTTATTGTCACTCCTTAAAGTAGAGTAAAAGTGTTTTCAGCAGCAATCTGGGAGTCAGAGATGCTTCCTGGGGTCTTCCCCATGCTGTTCTCCTTCCATTAAGCACTTTTCCCATCCATTTTCACTGTCCCTCAGACCTCTTTGTAGGGTCTGCTGGAAAAAGCTTGGCTTTCCCATGGACTTCCATTATATTCGATACTCGAAGCGAGCATGCTAGTATTAGGAATTGCTCGGTTTGAGCAATGAGCACCTGAGCATTTTAATGCTCGCTCATCTCTAGTATTTTTCTTCCCTTACCTTTTTGCTATTTAGAAAATGCCTAAATATATTTTAGATTTGTATGCTAAATTTATGCAAGTAGTAGCCTAGAAACTACTCATCAAAATCTTACATGTGAAACGTAAGTATTTTAGAATTTAGGTCAATGATGTTGGTACAGTGTCTATTTTAAGTCACACAATTCATTTGTGGAGTCTTCCAATTTCTCATTTCCTAGCAGTGTAAATGTATTAGGCCGGTGTCACACTCAGCGTAGGGAAATACGTTCCGTATTTTACATTCGTAATATGCAGAAATGTTACCAAAATAGTGATCCGTATCCGTAATAGTGGCAGCGTATTTTGCACATTTAAACCCCTGTATGTAATCTGTATGGCATCCGTACAGCGAGATTTTCTCGCTGGCTTGCAAAATGGACATACAATGGATCCATGGGCTCAAATGTTCATGAAAACATATATACAGTCTATATATATATATATATATATATCAGTCAGACATACTGTATGTATATATATATATTTATATTTAATTCAGCGCTAGATAGCAGAAAAGCCAGTAATTCAACTGCCGGCTTTTGCTATCTCCTTCCCAAACCCGACAGGATTTGAATATGAAACATGGTTTACATACAGTATCCCTTATTTTTTAACATATTCCTCACTAATAATGTTCCAAGTGTCTGTGTACAAAATTTGGGGGCTCTAGCTGTTAAAATAAAGGGTTAAATCACGGAAAAAATTGGCGTGGGCTCCCGAGCAATTTTCTCCGCCAGTGTGGGAAAGCCAATGACTGAGGGCAGATATTAATAGCCTAGAGAGGGACCATGGTTATAGGACCCCCCCCTGGCTAAAAACATCTGCCCCCAGCCACCCCAGAAAAGGCACATCTGTAAGATGCGCCTATTCCCACTTCCCACTCCCGTGTAGCGGTGGGATATGGGGTAATAAAGGGTTAATGTCACCTTGCTATTGTAAGGTGAAATTAAGCCAGGTTAATAATGGAGAGGTGTCAATAAGACATCTATCCATTATTAATCCAATAGTAGTAAATGGTTAATAAAACACACACATTTGGAAAAAAGTATTTTATTGAAATAAAGACACAGGGTGTTGTAATAGTTTATTAAACACTTAATCCAAATGATGACCCTCGTTCTGTAAAAAAAGGAAAAATTAAAAAAACAACAATATCCCATACCTTTCTGCTGTTTCAGTCATGTCCCACGCTGTAAATCCATCTGAAGGGGTTAAATAATTTTACAAGCAGGAGCCTGCTAATGCAGCCGCCCCTGCCTGTAAAAACTGGGGAATGAATGGAAAGCAGGGGAACGTATGTACCTAGACTTGCGGTGCTGCGCCCCCTGCTGGCATAACCTCAGATGAACTCGAGCGTGGGAAAATATTCAGAAAAATTCCAATTCTCGAGTTCATATGAGTTTATGCCAGCAGGGAGCGCAGCACCGCAAGTCTAGGTAGTTACAACAACCTGTGTCTTTATTTCAATAAAATACTTTGTTCCTTATGTGGCACCCCTAGGGGTATTTGCCACAAAAATAGTTACTGACAGTAAGTACAAATACTAAAATAGCAAGACTGCACTACCACCTCCGGCCAGAAGGGGGAGCTCCAGAGACTCCCCTTGATCCATTCTGGTCTGAGAGAAGAAATGGCAGTTGGGCTAAGGAGCTGAAAGTGAGAGGTCATACAGTTGAATCTCTAACAGCCTTTTGACTGTTACCAGGCCTAAATCACCGGCCTGAGGAGAAGAGGGATAGAGAAAAAGGACATTGTGAGAACCGGGTAGCATTAATCACTACCCAGAACAGGCGCAAAGACGGATACCGGATCCGTGGCTGTATTCATTACATATAATACAGCAACCGGAAAAACGTGAGGTGATATCAGCTTCACTAGGGTCGGACGCAGCAACAGACACAGAGTTCAGCGGTACTCCTGGAGGGGGTAAGCCGATAAAAGGACTCGGGTTGCCCGTCGAACCAGGACCCGGAGGGGACAGATTGGGCCGGCAGCCAGTTCACATACAGCAGCAGGGCCACACAGATATTGCGTACAATAAGAGGCGAAGACCCCGGCAGGGTCAAAGTAACTCAGAGTTCCCATACAGACACCGGTGACAGGACTGGTTGTAAATCCTTTTTTGTTAAAGTAAACTGGTTAAACGTTTCAGTGCCTCAGTCTTTCATTTGGACAATAGCCATCTATCCAGGATTGGGATCATCACCGCTGGGAGAACCTGCTGCTGATCAAGTAAGTGCCTGTTCCCTCACGATACCCTTTACACTGTGCATTGCCTGAGGCCACAGCACCGGGTCAAGCCACCCGTGACACCCCCCTCAACAGACAGACCCCATTGGTCCGGTGCTGGGTACCCCGGTCTCTTGGGCGTCACACTTATGTGTGTGTGTTTTATTAACCATTTACTACTATTGGATTAATAATTGGATAGGTGACTTATTGACGTCTCTCCATTATTAACCTGGCTTAATGTCACCTTACAATAGCAAGGTGGCATTAACCCTTCATTACCCCATATCCCACCGCTACACGGGAATGGGAAGAGAGTGGCCAAGTGCCAGAATAGATGCATCTTCCAGATGTGCCTTTTCTGGGGTGGCTGGTGGCAGATGTTTTTAGCCAGAGGGGGGCCAATAACCATGGACCCTCTCCAGGCTATTAATATCTGCCCTCAGTCACTGGCTTTACCACTCTGGCAGAGAAAATTGCATGGGAGCCCACACCAATTTTTTCCATTATTTAACCCTTTATTTTAACAGCTAGAGCCCCCAAATTTTGCACACAGACACATGGAACATTATTACTGAGGAATGTGTTAAAAAATAAGGGATATGAAATGGTTTACTGTATGTAAACCATGTCTCATATCATGTCGGGTTTGAGAAGGAGATAGCAAAAGCCGGCAATTGAATTACCGGCTTATCTGCTATCTAGCGCTGTACGAAATATAAATATATATATATGTGTCTCACTGACATATATATATATATATATATACCCCTATACTATGTGTATTTATTCTATCTATTGTATTTATTGTATTGCATTATTCTATCTATTCTAATAAAACCTGTCAGTGTGATTTTACTGTACACCGCACTGAATTGCCAGCTTTTCTATAGAACACCGCTGCGTATTTCTCGCAAGTCACACTGTTGGTCCGTGTGTAATCTGTATTTTTCTTTCCCCCCACATTGACTTTCATTGGCGGATTTTTTGCGCAATATCCTGAAAAATGCAGCATGCTGCGATTTTCTACGACCGTAAAATACGGCAGAGATAGGAGCTGCCCCATAGAGAATTATTGGTCAGTGTGCAATGCGTCATTTTTGCGCCTCTCATACGTCCGTAAAACTCTCTAGTGTGACGCTGGCCTTAGTGTACGAGTATTTAAAGGGATTGCTCACAATTGTTTCCAAAATTGTGCTGATGTAAAGTAGACATGTGGGAAATGTTATTAACATTAAAACGTTCCAGAGTTATAACCTCATAAAGTGACAGTGGTCAGAATTGTAAAAATTGGCCTGGTCATTAAGCAGCAAATTGGCTCTGTCACTAAGGGGTTAACTATAGTCTTTATTATTCAATAATTGCTACGGACACAAACAACTCCAAGACACGGAAAAGGACACATTGTGAAAGTGACAAACAACTGTCATTGGAAACAAGTGTTGTTCTCAAGTTGTTTAGTAATAACCGCACCGCTCACTTGAGTCCCTGGTTGCTGCTTGCCAAGCATCAGTGCACTCCAGAAAATTGACAACTTGAGCTAGTGTTATGGTGATGCTGGTGGCCTAAACAGTGCACTCGTATTATTTCATATAATATATTTAGTAGAATATCAAGAGTCCTCTGATCGTCTCAAAAGCTATAGCTCCTTTATAGCCTATCATGATGAGAAAAACAATCACATACAATAAATAATACAACTTATTTTATTTTTGTAAACTTGGATGCATTTATATCCTTGCAGTACGCATGCATCATTGCTCTAAATGCCTTGCACTTACAGCTCGCAACCTTTTAGATTATCATTACATACATTTACATTTTTGGAGTAATTTTTTGGGGGGTCTGCTGCACTTACAACTCGCAACCTTTTAGATTATCATTACATACATTTACATTTTTGGAGTAATTTTTGGGGGGGTCTGGTCCATACGACATTTTCAAGCTTTTTGGGTAAATTCCCATGCTGCGGATTCTGTTGCAAATATTTATGCCAACTGAAAATCGGTTTCGATCCATCTGAATGTTTTCTTTTCTAATGAATTGGTCAGTTGCAGAGCTTTTTTTGTAACAAAATTTGCAGCCAATGCGCAAAACGTGAGAATCCTGTACTCCTCTACACGTTTTTTTGAAGAATTTTTTGTTTGGTCAAATAAATTAGGTTCAAGGCAAATCTAAAGTACACTAAAGCCCCCAATTACCATGAAACCATGTATGACATTACTTTGTTACGCTCACCCCCTAATATTCTTTACTGCTATGTAGTCTCATGCGCTGGACAATTTGTTTAGTATTTCATTGCTTAGTCTCCTGATCTCCATAGCCAAACTGTGAGTTGTAATGTCCTCTCACTCTTCAGATTCCCCACAAACTAGCTTCTGTATTCTCCGATTTTGTCCAGGCTATGACAGTCTATTCTGATTAGCAGTGCTATAACATGAGTTGCAATAGCTGAGATATATTATGAGGAAGCCTCCCTTAGGTAATGTGACCCATCGCTCTAAAAGTTTTGTAAAAGAGCAACAACAATTTTAAACAGTTCCAGCCAAACAAATCGCAAACTGTGCTAACTCGACAGGTTCAGCAATATCCTAAAAATCTGACATGTTCTATTCACATCGAATCATTTTGCTCATCTCTACTATTCTATATTCTATGTAAAAACACTGTGAAATAATGTCATACCTCAAGCCATACCATTTTGAAAACCAAAAAAAAGCTAAAAACACACAAAAGCCAACAGTTATATTTGTAATGTGTTTCATAATTCCCTAAAAATCCACACCTACCATCAGACATAAGTTTATTTGCTGTAAAAATACAGAATCAAATAGTAAGAAAACTGTTTAAAAAAAAGTATCTCCAAGAAATGAGGATCATCAGGGACTTCTGGCGGTTAACTCAAAATTCTCTAACTACGGTTTATGAAAATGTTTTTTCTAAACTAGACAAGCCCTCTAATTAAACATTATCATATTGCAGCTGTCATATTAAATCTTCATTCCATTGCACCTGAAGGTCTTTCCCTATTTGTAAGTAACTCCAGCATAGGTGATAAGCTCCAGATGTGAATTAGCCTGCACAGCTGTTCTCCTGTGTGTGGCACCAAGCATGTGAACAGCTTCATACCATCCTTAACGGAAAGTATAGCGCTCACTAGTTAAAAGAAAAATTACATTTTATCATGTGAACCTTGACTTGCTCTACCAAATGGCTTACTTTCGCTAGAATAGTGGAGAATTTGATCCTTATTTGCCCAAAATAGTAGATATATTTCATTCATCATCACTGAACACCTTTCAGATTCTTATCAAGAGTGTTAAAGCAAAATGCAAGTTTCTCCCTTCATAAAAGAACGTAATATCATGGAAGAAATAAACATGTAAAACTATTCATATTTAGACAGAACTAAAAAAAGCCCTGCTTTGAAATTGTCACTGTTGCTATTGTGAATAATGAGAATTCTTTCATCCTGGGCCAAATCAGATAGGGAAGGTTTAGAAATATGTAAGTACTGCTCTTAATGTCTTACATTAGTAATTACCGGAATCAAACCGATTGCCTCCCACCAGGTGAACCTCCCATAAAGGGATAATAATATAATTACACGTTTAATTTCTACACAGATATCATAATCTGTATCTAGGTTATTATTTCAGTTCTGCCATTTACAATACACAGTAGATCAGCTAGTTTTAAGACCTCTAATTAATAATTTCATTTTAAAGAGTATACTTATTTTAGTAGCAAATAGCAAATTGAAAGATAAAACGTTAAGTGTTTTGGGACTTGCCCAGAGTTAATTCCCATGGGGTTGAGAATATATTTGTTACGCGGTATTTATCTTTTATTCCAGTTGATAATGTTTAGAATTGTAATTTATTCAGTGACAAATATGACATTTAATTAGATTAAGGCAAAATACATAAGAAATTTCATTGGACTATGTTAAATGAAAGCTGTCTGACAGCTTTGTTAGCAACTGAATATAACTGCATACTGTACAGTAATGGCCAAAAGTATTGACACCCCTGCAATTCTGTCAGATAATACTCAGTTTCTTCCTGAAAATGATTGCAAACACAAATTCTTTGGTATTATTATCTTCATTAAATTTGTCTTAAATGAAAAAACACAAAAGAGAATGAAGCAAAAAGCAAAACATTGATCATTTCACACAAAACTCCAAAAATGGGCCAGGCAAAAGTATTGGCACCCTCAGCCTAATACTTGGTTGCACAACCTTTAGCCAAAATAACTGCGACCAACCACTTCCGGTAACCATCAATGAGTTTCTTACAATGCTCTGCTGGAATTTTAGACCATTCTTCTTTGGCAAACTGCTCCAGGTCCCTGATATTTGAAGGGTGCCTTCTCCAAACTGCCATTTTTAGATCTCTCCACAGGTGTTCTATGGGATTCAGGTCTGGATTAATTGCTGGCCACCTTAGAAGTCTCCAGTGCTTTCTCTCAAACCATTTTCTAGTGCTTTTTGAAGTGTGTTTTGAGTCAGTGTCCTGCTGGAAGACCCATGACCTCTGAGGGAGACCCAGCTTTCTTACACTGGGCCCTACATTATGCTGCAAAATTTGTTGGTAGTCTTCAGATTTCATAATGCCATGCACACGGTCAAGTAGTCCAGTGCCAGAGGCAGCAAAGCAACCCCAATACATCAGGGAACCTCCGACATGTTTAACTGTAGGGACCGTGTTCTTTTCTTTGAATGCCTCTTTTTTTCTCCTGTAAACTCTGTTGATGCCTTTGCCCAAAAAGCTCTACTTTTGTCTCATTTGACCAGAGAACATTCTTCTTCTTAGGCATTTTTAGGTAAGTTTTGGCAAACTCCAGCCTGGCTTTTCTCGTGGTAAGAAGTGGGGTCTTCCTGGGTCTCCTACCATACAGTCCCTTTTCATTCAGACACCGACAGATAGTACGGGTTGACACTGTTGTACCCTCGGACTGCAGGGCAGCTTGAACTAGTTTGGATGTTAGTTGAGGTTCTTTATCCAACATCCGCACAATCTTGCATTGAAATCTCTTGCCAATTTTTCTTTTCCGTCCACATCTAGGGAGGTTAGCCACAGTGCCATGGGTTTTAAACTTCTTGATGACACTGCGCACGGTAGACACAGGAACATTCAGGTCTTTGGAGATCGACTTGTAGCCTTGAGATTGCTCATGCTTCCTCACAATTTGGTTTCTCAAGTCCTCAGACAGTTCGTTGGTCTTCTTTCTTTTCTCCATGCTCAATGTGGTACACACAAGGACACAGGACAGAGGTTGAGTCAACTTTAATGCATGTCAACAGGCTGCAAGTGTGATTTAGTTATTGCCAACACCTGTTAGGTGCCACAGGTAAGTTACAGGTGCTGTTAATTACACAAATTAGAGAAGCATCACATGATTTTTCGAAGGGTGCCAATACTTTTGTCCAGCCCTTTTTTATGTTTGGTGTGGAATTATATCCAATTTGGCTTTAGGACAATTCTTTTTGTGTTTTTTTCACTTAAGACAAATTAAATGAAGACAATAATACCAAATAATTTGTGTTTGCAATCATTTTCAGGAAGAAAATGAGTATTATCTGTCAGAATTGCAGGGGTGTCAATACTTTTGGCCATGACTGTAATAAGGTGCGTTTGCAGCCCGGGGTCCACCGTGCAGAGATGGAACCTGCTGCTAAGTAATGACGGACTATATGGTGGTACAATGAGGATACAAACATGGGTTAAGTTCACCCTGTATGAAGAAAGCGATCCCTGTTAAGTCACAGGGTCGCGGTGCCGCACAGAGAGCGCGAGCAAGGAACCACAGAACTCTATCCCAGGACACAGGATTAGAGTTAGTGTAGACCTCTTGCGATCGACACCACAATTGGGGTATCAGAGTAACTAATATGCTCAGAAGTGCATGCTGTGCCACACTAGCGGACGCCACTAACCACCCAGACTTGGGTAAGGTAAGCGCTCTAATAGCACATGGCGCTGCACTGGCGGTCACAGCAGTTAGACGCTGTTTCATGTGTTAAAGCTGTGAGTTCAGCCGGGTGCTAGATTGCAGCCATACACCTTACGCGAACAGTCATACACAAGGATGGGTTTTTTAAGGAACAACTTGCACTCATCAACACACACACGATAACAATTGTATACTAGCCATGCGGCCATGCAAACCTTTTATAGCTGCAGCAAGTACAACACCTTCCGAGAAGGACCAATGAGAGTCTGCCACAGAAGAAGAACACCTTTAGGACCTTCCTAGAGGACCAATGGGATTAGCTGCAGTATCTAAGCATGTGACCCCCGACCTACAATGGGAGGTCATCCCGTGGGCATGCTCAGAAAAGGAAAATCTGGACTTAGTCCCAGAAAGACCTGCTCACTGCTGAACATTGCTGGCTACAAGAACAGAGCCTGGAAGGGCAGTAGTAACTAGTTGTCCAGTATTAGCCTGAGCTAGACGCTGGGACTGACGTCTCCGCTGAGCAGACTCTACTGCGGCTGGAGAAGAATGGGAGACCACAGCGGAGATGGTTCGAGATTCCCCCTGTGCAGAGGCGGGAACTCGACACCTAACAATGACTGCATAATATACAAACAAAAGAATACAGCAGTATATTGAAGGTGGTGAAATGTATGCAAACATTTAATATATGAAATTTGGAATGCAATTCAAGAGAGCCCACCAGCCATGACAAGGTGCCATGTTTTTGATGGAACACTAAATCTAATATTTATCAAACATGCTTCTCCCAGAGCCTTTTCATTTTTAGTTTTTTGTCTATATTATTTGGGATCTTTATTGCAATTTAATTCACAAACTATCAATTAAACTTTACTGATAAAATGTTTTATGTGTAGAAAAATAAAAATAATGGTTCTGTATAGATGGATGTTGTACCCTCAGTATAGTTTTGTCTGATGGGCCAAATAAACCAGGATCTGCATTTGTCTCTATTTAGTTATAAGAATTCTAAATACTAAGTCTAATTGATTACATTGAATCAATGAAGTAACCATCCATAGACTCTAACATGGAAATTTGGCTTTATCAGTAATTAAAGTGCGAATTTAGATTGAGATGGCATTACAAATTTAGGGCATAATGTGTGTTATTTCATTCTTCTACAGCAAAAATAAAAACAAGATGATTTATTTATTTAACTCATTAAATGAAACTGTCATGAGGTTTTAAATCAATTAATACAATTTGTATGTGCATGTATGAGCATGTGTATGAATGCAACGTGACTATTATCAACTATAAGGGTATTTTCTAAAATTACCCAATTTTGTAAACACTATATAGTCTCAAACTAATAAAGCTTGTTATTTCAGCCTTTTAACTTAATGCATCAGTCATCCACCCATTACTTAGGAAATCGATTTTGTCAAGGGGCGGAAACTACAAAATGCTCTATTTGTGCAGTGAACAGTGATGAAAAAGGCTGTAGGAACAAGGGATAAATTCACCAAGGGTCGTGGGAGAGCTCTCGCACAGCAGAATCAATGCAGCTTACACATGCCCAGTATCAGAGAGGTGCAGCTGCAGAAAGTACTCATCTGAAAGCTGTATATTCAGAGTAATTGCTGAATTTGCAGAGGCGTACAAATGCCATGCACTAGTTGAGAGCAGCTGATCTCATCAGCCGTGCTCTCTATCACTTCCGCTTATAACTCACAGATGTTCCATCCTGGCGTGTCACACCTGCAGGATTTAAACAGGTTTTTGTTTGGAAGGGATACAGAATAGCAGATGTGTGGAAGCTAGAATATATTTGAAATTGAGCAGAAGAAAAGCATATTTTTTACTTGTAGGAATCCTGCATAGATATAATAATAATAAAATACAGACACAGTGGTGTATACAGATCATGGTTGACTTGCACCGACCATAGTTTCTATTCTATGTAACCCATAGAACACATGTAAGCACCCAGACATTAAGAAAGCTGTGGTCGTCGTGATGTGATGACTTCATATAACTACATGACCACTATACCCATTGTCATGTCAGCATTTTGTACAACGTAAATGTCCATTAGCTTTTCTGATGTTGTGGTCAAGTCATTGTATCTCTTACGGCCACGCCACTTGAAGGCCCATACTAATTTCTAAGGCCTCATTCAGATGTCCAATTTTCACAGATAGAAGACAGACACATTATAATCTATAGAGCTGTTCACATGTCTATATTTGTTTTGCAAAATGAATCATGGAGATGTGCCTGATTTTGATCCAAGTCACAGATGAAATTACCCATACAAGTCTACGGGTCCATGAAAAATCATCTGACAGCTCACATTGCCGTGTGTGTGCAACTCAAGTGCCCTCTGAGATTATTATTGTAATATATAAGAGAAGCTTTTCAGTTTTTATTTTTTTAGATTTTGGACATATGAGAAAAAACTGAGGAAATACAGATAGTGAAACTGACCAACGACTGATGAAAATTTGATCCAAAATACTGATGAAACTTGGTCTGTGTTTTTACTAATGAGAAAAATATCCAACATCTGAACAAGCTCTGATGAGGTCTATGTAATCAATATTCTTTTTTTTATAAATCTGTTCAACCCCCCCCAAAAGGAAATACAAATACTTTGCCTTTTAATTTTTGTTCAATTTTTCAACTAATCCTAGGTCATAGCTGTATATAACCTGACTAAAATAAAGTATTTTGGCAGATTTTTTGAGATATTTAATTTTTCAAGGATAATTTATGCCCCCCAAAACATCAACTTGCCTATCACCCCTTTTAAAAATTCATAGTCCTACAGTAAATATTAAAAATGTGACAGTCAGTAATAACTGAAGAATTTATTTTTGGCTGCCATAAAATGATCTATGTTCCTGACAAATCAGTAGGGAAGCATCAGATGTTATTGATTTCCATTATACTGATAACGGATCACTTCCTTAACTAAAAGAAACATTTTCACAAATGACAGTATGATATGGAATGTAATTTGTGTTCCGTAAGTACATCCAAAGGGGCAATATGATTTTACCTATGAACTTGTTACAGTTTATGGGCTCATTCTCACATGCGAGAAACTCGGATGAGTCTCGCACGTCAATACCAGGCACTACAAATGGCACTTGGATCGGAGCATGTGGCCACCTAGCAATATATGCAGCCGCACGCTCTGCTCCTGAATGCCGACTGCAGTGCCGGGCATGGACGTGCGAGACTCATCCGAGTTTCTCGCATGTGAGTATGAGCCCTAATAGTACATCACTTGGGGCACTCACCCATGGCTTTTCTAAAGATAAATGTAGGTGTCAAAGCTCTGCACTCAGATAACTCCTATAATCAGCTGCTGGATTTCACATATAGCCATCTCATTTAATTTTCCCTGCTTAAGAGAATAAAGAGCAGTAGTAAGGTATCAGGCAGAGGTACTGTTTATCTGTAAGTAACAATCAAACAGGATACAAAGATCTCATTAACATGGAATCTTCATTAAGTAATGTTGGCATTAGTTAACCATACTGTTAAATTCCAGATAAGAGAAAATGTATTTATACTCCAAAAAGAATTACCGTATTTTCTGGCGTATAAGACTACCTTTTAACCCCTGAAAATCTTCTTAAAAGTCGGGGGTCATCTTATAGGGCAGGTGCGGACCAATGTGCATATGGTGGGTGGGGGAGATTGGTCCAGATGACGAAGAGAGGGGGCGTCTCACAGGGAAGGAGCAAGTAGAGTATCCCCCTATAACCTCATTGTGGCAGCGATGCTCTCTGTGCTGGGGGGCGGCTCCTCTTTGTGCAGCGTGGGGGCTCTGTGCTGGGGGGCAGCTGCAGCGTATCTTTGTGCAGAGTCGGGGCTTCTCCAGCATTTCCTCAAAGCCTGGAGGCCCCGGCAGCTCCATTGCTGCTATGCGGTGGCCTACGGGAAAATGGCTGCTGGGGGCGGCGCATGCCATTTTCCCGAAGGCCACCGCATCGCAGCAATGGAGCTGCCGGGGCCTCCGGGCTTTGAGGAAAAGCTGGCGGAGCCCCGACGCTGCACAAAGATACTCAACAGCCGCCCCCCAGCACAGAGCCCCACGCTGTACAAAGAGGAGCCATCCCCGCCACCCCCCAGCACGGAGAGCATCGCTGTAACAGTTAGGTAATAGAGGGATACTCCACTTACACCTTCCCTGTGAGACGCCCCCTCTCTTTGTCATCGGGACCACTCCACCCCACCATATGAACATTGGTCACCCGCCCTATAAGTTGACACACGGCGTATAAGAAGACCCCCAACTTTTAAGAAGATTTTATATTTTAACTAGAAAATATGGGGGGTCATCTTATACGCCCAGTCGTCTTATATGCTGGAAAATACGGTAGCTTGAAATGCTTCACATTAATCTCTTAAACTTGATTATGTTCCCATCTAATAAAAGACAAATAAACTGTGCTAAATATATACAGTATGACGTTTAATTTAGAAAGGGTACAATAAGCATGGTATGTGCTACAGATGATTGAATATTTTCAAATTCAATTAGCTAGGTTCTTACATTTTTTCCCAAAAATGTGATTTGCAATTAATTTTTTAATTGCCATTAAAAGGCATGTGTACCACTATGAGGTCTCCTAGAACTGTGCCCAAACTCACAGCTCTTAACATAAACACAGCCTTTGAAATATCATATTGACCTCACCAAAGAAATGTAAATTAACCAGGTAGCAACCATCAACTTATTTAATAATGCAGTCCTTAATTAAACAGTGCAGACTTTTAATGTTTTTTTTAAAAAAAACAACAGTCCAAAAATTATCCATCTTATTCATTTATGATCAGGCTGATTGTTCATTGCAGAACACTGACTTAGGGCCCCTTTCCACTTGTGAGGAAAACAGACGAGTGCAATCCGATAAAAAAATCGGATTGCACTCGGACCAATGTTATTTATTAGGTGACATTCCATATGCGATTTTTTTCTCAGCCGAAATCGGACTGAGAAAAAAATCGCAGCATGCTGCGTATTGCTGCGATTCTGGGACCAGACTCGCCAATGGAAGTCAATGGGTGCGAGAGAAAAAACGCACAGCACTCGCACCATGCGAGTCCTGTCCATATTTTACGCACCGGTGTCCTTTGAAAAGTCGGCAATTCAGCGCGGTGTACAGTAAAATCACACTGACAGCTTAGATTAGAGTAGATATATACACATAGAATAGGTATATATACATATATATATGTCAGGGAGACACCTATATATATATATATATTTATATTTAATGCAGCGCTAGATAGCTTAAAAGCCGGTAATTCAATTGCCGGCTTTTGCTATCTCCTTCCTAAACTCGACATGATATGAGACATGGTTTACATACAGTAAACCATCTCATATCCCCATTTTTTTTGCATATTCCACACTACTAATGTTAGTAGTGTGTATGTGCAAAATTTGGGCGCTCTAGCTATTATATTTAAGGGTTAAATGGCGGAAAAAATTGGCGTGGGCTCCCGCGCAATTTTCTCCGCCAGAGTAGTAAAGCCAGTGACTGAGGGCAGTTATTAATAGCCTAGAGAGGGTCCACGGTTAGTGGCCCCCCCTGGCTAAAAACATCTGCCCCCAGCCACCCCAGAAAAGGCACATATGGAAGATGCGCCTATTCTGGCACTTGGCCAGTCTCTTCATATTCCCGTGTAGCGGTGGGATATGGGGTAATGAAGGGTTAATGTCGCCTTGCTATTGTAAGGTGACATTAAGCCAGATTAATAATGGACAGGCGTCAATTATTACACCTATCCATTATTAAACCAATAGTCTGAAATGGTTAAAAAAAACACAAACACATTATTACAAAGTCTTTTAATGAAATAAAAACACAGGTTGGAATATTTTATTATCCTGGTAATCCACCTGAAGACCTTCACTCTGTAACAAAGGCAAAATAAATAAACAACAATATCTCATACCTTCCGATGATCTGTAACGTCCCACGATGTAAATCCATCTGAAGGGGTTAAAAATTTTTACAGGCAGGACCTCTGCTATAATGCAGCTGTGCTCCTGGCTGTAAAACCCCAGCAAATGAATGGAAACTAGGTCAATTACCTGTAGTTACCTTCATTCGCGGTGATGCGCCCTCTGCTGGATGTCCTTCGAGCGTGGGAAAAAATCAGAAAAGTTCCCACGCTCGAGGTCATATGAGGACAACCAGCAGAGGGCGCATCACCGTGAATGGGAGACCCATGCGTAAAAATCGGACAGCAATACGGATGTCATATGGATGTTGCGATAAAAATATCGCATGACACTCGCATGACACTCGCATGACACTCTCAGACGTTACATCCGTTTTTTTGGTCCGTAATTCGGACCGTTTTTTTTCTCTCAAGTGGAAAGGGGCCCTTAAAGGGTCACCTGAATTTGGAGGGAACAATTTTCAGCCATAGAGGCGGGGTTTTCGGGTGTTTGATTCACCCTTTCCTTACCCGCTGGCTGCATGCTGGCTGCAATATTGGATTGAAGTTCATTCTCTGTCCTCCGTAGTACATGCCTGCACAAGGCAATCTTGTCTAGTTTTTTTTTTTTTTTTTTTAGATCACCCCGTCCATTGTTATTGCCACTTTTTTTAACATACATTTTGTGCAATACTAAAATTATTTTTTTTTGTAAACTTTTCAACACCAGTTATGGAGCTCTTGCAAAAAAAAAAGTTAAAACAAGAAATTCTAAGTATGCACACATACGAAAAAAAAATGTGGTTGCAGAGTGGCACGTATGATTGTTTACTTAAACTAATAAAACAGGTGTGCAAAAATAGACAATCACACTTACTATAAATCCTTCACTTTTAAAACATTTTAAGTTTTTTTTAAATAAAATTCAACTCTGTTCCTAAAAATGGTGTAATACAAAATGCTAGGTAGGTACACGTCCAAAACGTCCATACCTGTAGCAGGGCACTGTATCCAGGGCCGGCGTCAGCACCCTGCACACCCAGGCAAGTGCCGGGGCCCTGGCGAGATCGGGGGCCCATTCAGGGCCAGCGTTGGGGGCAGGCAGCTGCCTAGGGCCCCTGCTCCCCAGGGTCCCTCAGCTAGCGGCACATCATGCAGCCGCTATGGGGCCCCTGTGAGGCAGGGAGGCCCACCTGCCACCAGCTCCAACTCCCCCGCCATCACATTGAACTATACCAGCGTCTGCACTCTCCCATCATTCGCCGCTCTGCCGCTGACTCTGCGGGTGTGCGATGACGTCATAACGCACTCACTGTGCGCCAGGCAGTGCAGTGGCAGCAGCCAAGACCGGAGCATGCCCCAGCGCAACTCGAGGAGAGGTGAGGAGTTTTTTTTACTATAACAGTGAGTACTGGACTGTGAGGCCATTCTCGGGGGGGCTGTGGTATATACTACATGGCTGTGCTATATGCTACATGAGCTGTGCTATATACTACATGGCTGTGCTATATACTACGTGGGCTGTGCTATATACCACTTGGACTGTGTTATATACTACGTGGCTGTGCTACATACTACATGGATGTGCTATATGCTACGTGGGCTGTGTTAAATACCACATTGCTGTGCTATATGCTACGTGGGCTGTGCTATATACTACATGGCTGTGCTATATGCTACATGAGCTGTGCTATATACTACATGGCTGTGCTATATACTACGTGGGCTGTGCTATATACTACGTGGGCTATGTTATATACTACGTGGCTGTGCTACATACTACATGGCTGTGCTATATGCTACGTGGGCTGTGCTATATACTACGTGGCTGTTACATGCTACCCATTTTGCACTTTTACAAATCTTCTGTGTTAATACTTTCTAATGTTTACTTTAAAAAGTTTTCCATTAAAAAATTGTCATATTCAATGTATGCAGTTTTTTCTTTGCAGCAAGTTTAGCTAACAATAAAATGCCTACTGGTAACTGAGGAAGAGGGAGTAGGTCACAAAAATTGGCATATAAGGTGTTGACTTATACAAAGCCCCTCTGCTGTATGGTATTGTAGAATTTATAATAGCTATCATTCATGTAAGAATTGAAATCTGGCATTGTGCTATACCTATATTTCTCTGCTGTATCTGTTGCATCATGAATCGTGGTATGTGTTAAAGGGGCGGGCCCACTAAGACTCTTTCGCCTGGGGCTCTCAAAAACCTGGAGTCGGCCCTGACTGCATCAGTGTGCAGTATGGCATGTACAGATGTAAAATTTGACAACTAAACCAACAGTGCAAAAAAAAAGATTGTTGGAAATATGCACACTTTGTGAGGTAGATAAACGCAGTTTAATGTCTGTATTTTGGACAAATGTATTTTTTTATATTAAAAAAAATTATTTCATCTTCACAAAATGGATTGCACAAGAAAAGCAAAACCTCTGTACAGTCGCTTGTGACTAGCAAGAGCTCTTTCTCTGACTGACAACTGGTTTCATTTTTTTTCTGCACCACAAAACTGTGCTGTCTTGCTGGATTCTAGTGCATTATAAATTAGTAAAAACTGTGTAATTTTAAATCAAATTGATTTTTATTCAAGTTGCCGAGACCTGCAAATTTCAAAAAATTCAACTTGTGTTTGATCCACATCAAACTGGTTCAATTCTCTCAAATTACAAAACCTCAAAAAAACAAGGATTTGGAGGTGTATGTCAAAAAGAGAATATTTTACCTAAGAATACATAATTTAAAAGAAAACATATTGAATTAATATTATTAATTATTGCAGGATTGTGCACAGTAACCTACAGACAGTGTCAGGTTGGTGCCATTGTGCTGATTAAAATGATACCTTGGTTGATGAAATTTGTTTTGTGGTTGTTGTTTAAAGGGACACTGTCACCTGAATTTGGAGGGAACAATCTTCAGCCATGGAGGCGGGGTTTTGGGGTTTTTGATTCACCCTTTCCTTACCCACTGGCTGCATGCTGGCTGCAATATTGGATTGAAGTTCATTCTCTGTCCTCCATAGTACACGCCTGCGCTGTGCAAGATTGCCTTGTGCAGGCATGTACTACGTAGGACAGAGAATGAACTTCAATCCAATATTGCAGCCAGCATGCAGCCAGTGGGTAAGGAAAGGGTGAATCAAAAACCCAAAAACCCCGCCTCCATGGCTGAAGATTGTTCCCTCCAAATTCAGGTGACAGTGTCCCTTTAAGGATGTCATGGTGGGATTTCCCATGCCTGCTGGTCTGAATGAGTCTATGTCTTTGGCCATTCAGATCGATCGACGCTTGCGTGAGCGTAAAGCTGTGCACCATTTGGCGGTACTATCTGAGCATGGGCCTGAGCCTATGCAAAGTGATAGGACTTTGACCAGAGCTGAATGGCAAGAACACAGACGTCGGAATGGGCTATGTTTTTACTGTGGTGATTCCACTCATGCTATCTCCGATTGTCCTAAGCACACTAAGCGGTTCGCTAGGTCTGCCACCATTGGTACAGTACAGTCTAAATTTCTATTGTCTGTTACTCTGATTTGCTCTTTGTCATCCTATTCTGTTATGGCATTTGTGGATTCAGGCGCTGCCCTGAATTTGATGGACTTGGAGTATGCCAGGCGCTGTGGTTTTTTCTTGGAGCCCTTGCAGTATCCTATTCCATTGAGAGGAATTGATGCTACGCCTTTGGCCAAGAATAAGCCTCAGTACTGGACCCAATTGACCATGTGCATGGCTCCTGCACATCAGGAGGATATCCGCTTTCTGGTGTTGCATAATCTGCATGATGTGGTCGTTTTGGGGTTGCCATGGCTACAGGTCCATAATCCAGTATTGGACTGGAAATCTATGTCTGTGTCCAGCTGGGGTTGCCAGGGGGTACATGGTGATGTTCCATTTTTGTCTATTTCGTCTTCCACTCCTTCTGAAGTTCCAGAGTTTTTGTCGGATTATCGAGATGTATTTGATGAGCCCATAGCCAGTGCCCTACCTCCTCATAGGGATTGCGATTGTGCAATTAATTTGATTCCTGGTAGTAAGTTTCCTAAGGGCCGATTGTTCAATTTATCTGTGCCAGAGCACGCCGCTATGTGGAGTTATATAAAGGAATCCTTAGAGAAAGGCCATATTCGCCCGTCATCATCACCGTTAGGAGCAGGGTTCTTTTTTGTGGCCAAGAAGGATGGTTCTTTGAGACCTTGTATTGATTACCGCCTTATCAATAAAATTACAGTCAAATTTCAGTATCCTTTGCCGTTGCTGTCTGATTTGATTGCTCGTATTAAAGGGGCTAGTTGGTTCACCAAGATAGATCTTCGAGGGGCGTATAATCTTGTGCGTATTAAACAAGGCGATGAATGGAAAACAGCATTTAATACGCCCGAGGGCCATTTTGAGTACCTGGTTATGCCATTCGGGCTTTCCAATGCTCCATCAGTATTTCAGTCCTTTATGCATGACATCTTCCGAGAGTACCTGGATAAATTCCTGATTGTGTATTTGGATGATATTTTGGTCTTTTCGGATGATTGGGAGTCTCATGTAAAGCAGGTCTGAATGGTGTTCCAGGTCCTTCGTGCAAATTCCTTGTTTGTGAAGGGGTCGAAGTGTCTCTTTGGAGTTCAGAAGGTTTCATTTTTGGGGTTCATTTTTTCCCCTTCTACTATCGAGATGGACCCTGTTAATGTCCAGGCCATTTACGATTGGACTCAGCCGACATCTGTGAAGAGCCTGCAAAAGTTCCTGGGCTTTGCTAATTTTTATCGGCGCTTCATCGCTAATTTTTCTAGTGTTGCTAAACCGTTGACTGATTTGACCAAGAAGGGTGCTGATGTGGTCAATTGGTCTTATGCAGCTGTAGAGGCTTTTCAGGAGTTGAAGAGTCGTTTTTCTTCTGCCCCTGTGTTGTGCCAGCCAGATGTTTCGCTCCCGTTTCAGGTTGAGGTTGATGCTTCTGAGATTGGAGCAGGGGCTGTTTTGTCGCAAAGAAGTTCTGATGTCTCGGTGATGAAGCCATGTGCTTTCTTTTCTAGAAAGTTTTCGCCTGCTGAGTGCAATTATGATGTTGGTAATCAAGAGTTGTTGGCCATGAAGTGGGCATTCGAGGAGTGGCGTCATTGGCTTGAAGGAGCCAAGCATCGCGTGGTGGTCTTGACAGATCACAAGAATTTGACTTATCTTGTGTCTGCCAAACGGTTGAATCCGAGACAGGCTCGATGGTCGTTATTTTTCTCCCGTTTTGATTTTGTGGTTTCGTACCTTCCGGGCTCTAAGAATGTGAAGGCTGATGCCCTGTCAAGGAGTTTTGTGCCTGACTCTCCGGGTGTACCTGAGCCGGCGGGTATTCTCAAAGAGGAGGTAATTTTGTTTGCCATCTCCCCTGATTTGCGGCGGGTGCTGCAAAATTTTCAGGCTGATAGACCTGACCGTTGCCCAGCGGAGAAACTGTTTGTCCCTGATAGATGGACTAGTAGAGTTATCTCTGAGATTCATTGTTCAGTGTTGGCTGGGCATCCTGGAATCTTTGGTACCAGAGATTTGGTGGCTAGATCCTTTTGTGGCCGTCTTTGTCACGGGATGTGCGTTCTTTTGTGCAGTCCTGTGGGACTTGTGCTCGGGCTAAGCCCTGCTGTTCTCGTGCCAGTGGGTTGCTTTTGCCCTTGCCGGTCCCGAAGAGGCCCTGGACGCATATTTCTATGGATTTTATTTCGGATCTCCCCGTCTCTCAAAAGATGTCGGTCATTTGGGTGGTTTGTGATCGCTTTTCTAAGATGGTCCATTTGGTACCTTTGTCTAAATTGCCTTCCTCCTCTGATTTGGTGCCATTATTTTTCCAGCATGTGGTTCGTTTACATGGTATCCCGGAGAACATCGTTTCTGACAGAGGTTCCCAGTTTGTTTCGAGGTTTTGGCGATGTTTTTGTGCTAGGATGGGCATTGATTTGTCTTTTTCCTCGGCTTTCCATCCTCAGACAAATGGCCAAACCGAACGAACTAATCAGACTTTGGAAACATATCTGAGATGCTTTGTTTCTGCTGATCAGGATGATTGGGTGACCTTTTTGCCGTTGGCTGAGTTCGCCCTTGATAATCGGGCCAGCTCGGCTACTTTGGTTTCGCCGTTTTTCTGCAATTCTGGTTTCCATCCGCGTTTCTCTTCAGGGCAGGTTGAGTCTTCGGACTGTCCTGGTGTGGATACTGTGGTGGATAGGTTGTAGCAGATTTGGACTCATGTGGTGGACAATTTGACATTGTCCCAGGAGAAGGCTCAATGTTTCGCTAACCACCGGCGCTGTGTGGGTCCCCGACTTCGTGTTGGGGATTTGGTTTGGTTGTCGTCTCGTTATGTTCCTATGAAGGTTTCCTCTCCTAAGTTTAAGCCTCGTTTCATTGGTCCGTATAAGATTTCGGAGGTTATCAATCCTGTGTCATTTCGTTTGGCCCTTCCTGCTTCTTTTGCCATCCATAATGTGTTCCATAGGTCGTTATTGCGGAGATACGTGGTGCCTGTGGTTCCATCCGTTGATGCTCCTGCCCCGGTGTTGGTTGAGGGGGAGTTGGAGTATGTGGTGGAGAAGATTTTGGATTCTCGTATTTCGAGACGGAAACTCCAGTACCTGGTCAAGTGGAAGGGTTATGGTCAGGAAGATTTTTCCTGGGTCTTTGCCTCTGATGTTCATGCTGCCAATCTGGTTCGTGCCTTTCATTTGGCTCATCCTGGTCGGCCTGGGGGCTCTGGTGAGGGTTCGGTGACCCCCCTCAAGGGGGGGGTACTGTTGTGAATTCTGTTGTCGGGCTTCCTCCTGTGGTCATGAATGGTACTTCGGCTGGTTCTATCCATGGAATTCCTCTGGTGGCTGTGGGTGTTTCTGAGTTTCCTTCCACAGGTGACGAGGTTAATTCGTTAGCTGGCTGCTCTATTTAACTCCACTTAGATCTTTGCTCCATGCCACCTGTCAATGTTCCAGTATTGGTCTTGTTCACTCCTGGATCGTTCTTGTGACCTGTCTTCCCAGTAGAAGCTAAGTGCCTGCCTGTTTTTCTCTGGTTTGCTATTTTTCTGTCCAGCTTGCTATTTTGTTGTTGTCTTGCTTGCTGGAAGCTCTGGGACGCAGAGGGAGCGCCTCCGCACCGTGAGTCGGTGCGGAGGGTCTTTTTGCACCCTCTGCGTGGTCTTTTTGTAGGTTTTTGTGCTGACCGCAAAGCTACCTTTCCTATCCTCGGTCTATTCAGTAAGTCGGGCCTCACTTTGCTAAATCTATTTCATCTCTGTGTTTGTATTTTCATCTTTAATCACAGTCATTATATGTGGGGGGCTGCCTTTTCCTTTGGGGAATTTCTCTGAGGCAAGGTAGGCTTTATTTTTCTATCTTCAGGGCTAGCTAGTTTCTTAGGCTGTGCCGAGTTGCATAGGGAGCGTTAGGAGCAATCCACGGCTATTTCTAATGTGTGTGATAGGATTAGGGATTGCGGTCAGCAGAGTTCCCACGTCCCAGAGCTCGTCCTTTATTATCAGTAAATACCAGGTCATTCCGTGTGCTCTTAACCACCAGGTCCATTATTGTCCTGACCACCAGGTCATAACAGCCCTCCTTGTCGATTGTGTCAATGACTGCCTTCTGAACATCTGTCAAGTCAGCAGTCATCCCCATGATTGTGGAGCCTACTGAAACAGACTAAGGGACCTTTTTAAATGCTTAGAAAGGCTTTGCAGGTGTTTTTTTGTTGATTATTCTAATTTACTGAGATAATGACTTTTGCATTTTCAGTGGCTGTAAGCCATAATCATCATCATAAGCAGAAATAAACACTTGAAATAGATGAATCTGTTTGTAATGACTCTACATAATATATGAGTTTCACTTGTCTTGAAGAACTGAAATAAATTAACTTGTTGATGATAGTCTAATTTTGTGAGAAGCACCTGTATATCCCCCGTCCTAGGCCCCATCCTGTACGATATATGCTACCCCATCCTGGGCCCCTTCCTCGTATATATCTCCCATCCTAATATATTTGCCCTCCATGCTGATATAAATGTCCCCCATCCTGGCATATATGTGCTCCATCCTGCGCACTTCCTGGTATATACTGTCCCCGATCCTGATATATATGTCACCCATCTTGGTTTACATTTCCCCATTCCTGGTATTATATGTCCATCATCCTGACCCCTTTCTGGTATATAGATCCCCTGTTCTGTACACAAAAAAGAGCAAAAAATGAAAGAAAAATATTCTTCTCACTTTCCCCCTCTCCCATGACATGTGGCACCCTCTTCCATAGCTGGAACAGAGACAGACAGCTGACATCAGAGTGCCTACTATGGTGATGCATGACATCAGTGCCATGTGATGCCACTGCCTTGCACACCGACGTCAGCTTCTGGCCCCTGACTGGCTGTTAGTGTGTATTGTAGCAATACAGTTTAGCTGAATGTGCATCCACAGATGCACATTCAGCTGAAGTAGGCTCTGAGGTTCACTCCAGCACAGGCCCGGTCGAGGTCAGACTCTCTGCAACTGCGATTGTTGCACCCCTGCTTCCATGTGGAGATTGGAAAAACCACATGTAAAGAAAAAAACATTGGAACATTTTTAAGTGTAGAATCACAGTTTTTTGTACTATTAAAAAAGCATTAAAACTCTGCTTCAAATCTGCACCAAAAACACATCAAATAACGGGGAAATGCAGAAAAGAAGTGCAAAACACACTCAATATTCAGAGAATATTGTCATTGTGTTGTATTGTGCAGAAATCTGCAGAAAAAAAGCAGTAGATAAAATGCAGCATTTACGCCACTGGTGAACACAGTCTCACCGTTACATTTTTATTACATTTTTGGGATATTTAGTAGAGAAAAAAAAAACAATCACACCATATTTTTACTTCATTTACCGATCACCATAAATAATCTTATCACTGTGTTATGCTGGTTGTTAAGATTGCAGGGATACCAAATATGTCTTTTGTTTGCTGATTTCTAATATTTATTATTTAAATAAATGCATTCAAAATTACATTATTGTAATTGTGTTTCATGATTTTCTAGAAATTTTATAGGAGTAATAAAACCTCTTTTATTTTCCCTGTATTAAACAGGAACATATGCATACACAACTATATTCATGTGTATCTCTATGGATCAATGCAATCTGCTCACAGCCTACACTGCAGGTTCATGTACACAAAATTCAACTACCGTATATACTCGAGTATAAGCGGACCCCCCTAATTTTGCCACAAAAAAACTAGGAAAACTTAATGACTCGAGTATAAGCCTAGGGTGGAAAATGCAGCAGCTACCAGTAAATTTCAAAAATAAAAATAGATACCAATAAAAGTAAAATTAAAGGGAACCTGTCACCTGAATTTGGCGGGGCTGGTTTTGGGTCATATGGGCGGAGTTGTTGGGTGTT
The DNA here is from genome assembly GCF_032444005.1 of Ranitomeya imitator. Lineage (NCBI taxonomy): Eukaryota > Metazoa > Chordata > Amphibia > Anura > Dendrobatidae > Ranitomeya > Ranitomeya imitator. Next base: position 464,084,914 of record NC_091282.1, on the reverse strand, counting down.
TGATTCACCCTTTCCTTACCCGCTGGCTGCATTCTGGCCGCAATATTGGATTGAAGCTCATTCTCTGTCCTCCGTAGTACATGCCTGCAAAAGGCAAGATTGCCTTGTGCAGGCATGTGCTACGGAGGACAGAGAATGAACTTCAATCCAATATTTCGGCCAGCATGCAGCCAGCGGGTAAGCAAAGGGTGAATCAAACACCCGAAAACTCCGCCCATATGACCCAAAACCAGTCGCGCCAAATTCAGGTGACAGGTTCCCTTTAATTGAGACATCAGTAGGTTAAGTGTTTTTGAATATCCATATTGAATCAGGAGCCCCATATAATGCTCCATACAGTTTATGATGGACTCCATGAAATGCTTCATATTAAAATATGCCCCATATAATGCTGCACAAATGTTGATTATGACCCCATAAGATGCTCCATACAGACATTTGCCCCGTATAATGTTCCTCAAATGTGGATTATGGCCCCATAAGATGCTCCATACAGATAACTGCCCCATATAATGCTGCACATGGCCACATAAGATGCTTCATACAGACATGTGCCCCCATATAATGCTGCACACGGCCACATAAGATGCCCCATACAGATATTTGCCCCCATATCATGCTGCACATGGCCACATAAGATGCCCCATACAGATATTTGCCCCCATATCATGCTGCACATGGCCCCATACAGATGCCCCATACAGATATTTGCCCCCATATCATGCTGCACATGGCCCCATACAGATGCCCCATACAGATATTTGCCCCCATATCATGCTGCACATGACCACATAAGATGCCCCATGCAGATATTTGCCCCTATATCATGCTGCACATGGCCCCATACAGATGCCCCATACAGATATTTGCCCCCATATCATGCTGCACATGGCCACATAAGATGCCCCATACAGATATTTGACCCATATCATGCTGCACATGGCCACATAAGATGCTCTATACAGATATTTGCCCCATATAATGCTGCACATGGCCACATAAGATGCCCCATACAGATATTTGTCCCCATATAATGCTGCACATGGCCACATAAGATGCTCTATACAGATATTTGCCCCATATGCTGTTGCTGCGATTAAAAAAATAAAAAAATTACATACTTACCTCTCAGGTCCCCGGCACTTGCTATACTCACCTTTCCCGTTCCACCGCTGTTCCCCTCTGTGTCTTCCCATCCTCTGCGCCGAGGTTCAGGAAGAGGGCGGTGCACACTAATCGCGTCACCGCGCCCTCTGACCTGAGCGTCATTGCGGAAGACACAGTGGCGCCACCGGTGGCACGAGGAGCTGGTGAGTATCGTGCACTGCCCCCCATCATACTTACCTGTTCCTGGCGCCGTCGCTGCATGTCTGTTCCCCGGCGCCGCATTTTCTTCCTGTACTGAGCGGTCACCGTTACCTCTCATTACAGTAATGAATATGCGGTTCCACCTCTATGGGAGGTGGAGCCGCATATTAATTACTGTAATGAGCGGTACCATGTGACCGCTCACTACGGGAAGAAGCTGCAGCGCTGGAAGAAGCAGGGACGTGCAGGGACCGTGCCAGGAGTAGGTAAGTATAATTAGACAGCCCCCGCTCCCGCTCCCCTGCTGACCCCCGGGTATGACTCGAGTATAAGCCGAGAGGGGGACTTTCAGCCCAAAAAAGTGGGCTGAAAATCTCGGCTTATACTCGAGTATATACGTACTTTTTGTACTGAAGGCTGTGGCTGATCGAGGTTGTGGGTTCAATTCCCAGGGAGACCAGACCTCAAGAAGAGAAAAATGTATTTTTGGAAATGTTTTTCATTCTATTTCAGTAGTTTCATATTAAAAAAAAAATCAGACGTTTTCTTCACTTCTAAAATACAGGGATATGGAAATACAATGCTATGTACAGATGTATCTCTATATACCAATGTATTCTGCCTGTGGCTTGAGAGCCTGCTCTGCAACTTCTAGTATACAAAATTATCCTTTACTTGTCAGCGCAGGCTGTGGATCATAGCTTTAGCTGCTGCCTGCAAAGATAGAGGTTGTAGGTTAGAGACCCATTGAAGACCAGATTACAAGAGAAGAGGAACATTTTATAATTAAGGCAAGTGTGCCAGATGCAGCCCTGTCCCCCCCAAGGATCAGGAGGAGAGCCAGGAGCTGTGACGAAGACTACAGTGAGAACAGAGTGAGTGGAAGTTGGGACAAAGCCCTGATGTGTTTGTCTCTCTGAAGATGGGACGGGAGCTATGGTGCAGGCCACTGGCGGACACAGTCAAAAAAGGGCCCTGTGCAAGAACAATATATGGGCCCTTTGCAGCCCGAGAACTCCTAAAAATGCAAAATTGCACTTGCTTTGGAGCAAGAAATGGGCCCCCTTACCTCTTGGGCCCCTGTGGTTGCACCAATCGTATGTCCGCCCCTGGTGCAGGCAGTTTCATTAAGACACCATCTAGGATAGGGGTGGGGACCCTTTTTATTACCAATGACCTTTAGGAAATATATCACTTCAGTCGCAGGCCGTACAAAATTATCAATTTAAAACTAATCCTGTTATATTTGGTCAAACGTAACTTAACCCTAATCTGATGTCTGAAACCACTCCTCTTTGGTGAGGCTAAGATGTTAGGTAAATCCTAAGATAGAAACAAAATGAACATATACCCTGCTGTAGGTCAGTAAAAAGCAATAATGCATATAAGTAACATAGGGTACATAGCAAACACTGCTTTTGATAACAAAAGCGTAAAAGCCCTCCAACCAGTGCCAAAGTGTACCCAATTGGGACAGCCCTAACCTCTACTATAAAAACGTGTGAAAAATGACATCTATGTGAATAAGGGCAGAAGAGGACCAGGGCTCAACTATGGACACACAGGAATGTGAAGCTAAATAAATGTAATGCCCAGCTCAAAGAAATAGAGGCCATGTCCTTGTGTGCACTGAGTGCAAGAATCTAAATCAAAACCGAAAAAATGAACTGGAGTATAAGTTGATATACATGCAACATTTAGGAGCCTGTTGCCAGTGGCCAAAACTATAAGATAGAAACACAATTAACATACTGTATATTCTGCTTTAATTAAGTAAAAAGCAACAGTGATATAAATAACATAAGGTACTTAGTAAACACTTTTTTTTATTGAAAAAGGTATAACAACCTTCCCACCAGCCTACCCAATCGGGATGGTCCTAACTTCTAGTGCATATACATATTAACCTCTGGTGCATATACACAACATAGCATGAACTGGGACTTGTGCATATACATCACATAGGAGACACTGGGACTAGAGAAAATACATAGCATAAGATACTCTGGGACTGGTTTATACACATTACATAGAAGAAACAGAGCGTATTTCATAATTATCCCTAATATGCTGGAGTGTTGGTGAAATTATATCTCACAATTTACTTTATGTAAATAGATTAAAAAGTTTAGAAAGGTCAAATGTCTATTGGGCTTGTATCAATAATGGCTAAAGAAAGCATCCTTTTATGCTTTCTCCAAACTGTTTCTTGCTAGATTTTATTCCTGAGGAAGAGAGTGTGGGTTACAGCCACCCAGCAAATACAGAAAGGTCATGTGGATTAAAACGTAGTGTTAAGTGTACAAGTCTGTTTCACCATTTTGGCTGCTGTATACTAACATCACAGCCCGCAGCGCGGTCTGGGTATCCTCATTTGCTCCTCCTTACTCTTGGAGTAGCATAATAACATTTGCATGACATTTTCTCACTGTTATGACTATTCTACAGAGGCATTTCAGCAGCTGTAAGTAATGTATTTGGACAAACTAGGGAGGCATGCCAGACCTCAAAACACTCGATTAAATCGTAGCCAGGGCACAAATGGTTGGAATTAATCTGGGGCTGAGACAAAAACAACTAGACTTTCTAAGCTGCAGGCCTCACAAGAACCTAATGCAGAGTTCCAAGGCAAACTGGATTTGGATCCCTTGATACACCACTGCAGAAACATAATCCTTGTTGACTTCTAACAGGCACAAATATATTTGAATTTACATTTGACTTTGAGTAGAACTATACTTTGTAAATGATTTAACGAGTCTATACATTAGATTAAAAAATTAAAAATATTAGGTATATTAACCAGGAAATACTGAAACACTACTTACAATTATTTTCTCAGTTTTATAGCTGCACCTTCAAGCAATATCATATAAGTAAATACATTGAAACAACATAAATATATATATATATGTATATATATATACATACATTTATATATACACTGCTCAAAAAATAAAAGAGAACACTTAAACAACAGAATATAACTCCAAGTAAATCAAACTTCTGTGAAATCAAACTGTCCACTTATGAAGCAACACTGTTTGACAATCAATTTCACATGCTGTTGTGCAAATGGAATAGACAACAGATAGAAATTATTGGCAATTATCAAGACACACTCAATAAAGGAGTGGTTCTGCAGGTGGGGACCACAGACCACATCTCAGTACCAATACTTTCTGGCTGATGTTTTGATCACTTTTGAATGTTGGTTGTGCTTTCACACTCATGGTAGCATGAGACAGACTCTACAACCCACACAAGTGGCTCAGGCAGTGCAGCTCATCCAGGATGGCACATCAATGCAAGCTGTGGCAAGAAGGTTTGATGTGTCTGTCAGCGTAGTGTCCAGAGGCTGGAGGCACAACCAGGAGACAGGCCAGTACACCAGGAGACGTGGAGGTGGCCATAGAAGGGCAACACACAAGCAGCAGGACCGCTACTTAAACCTTTGTGCAAGGAGGAACAGGAGGAGCACTGCCTGAGAACTGCAAAATGACCTCCAGGAGGCCACAAATGTGCATGTGTCTGCACAAACGGTTAGAAACCGACTCCATCAGGATTGTCTGAGTGCCCGACATCCACAGATTGGGGTTGTGCTCACAGCCCAACACCATGCAGGACGCTTGGCATTAGCCACCGAACACCAGGATTGGCAAATTTGCCACTGGCGCCCTGTGCTCTTCACAGATGAAAGCAGGTTCACACTGAGCACATGTGACAGACGTGACAGAGTCTGGAGATGCTATAGAGAGCGATCAGCTGCCTGCAACATCCTTCAGCATGACTGGTTTGGCAGTGGGTCAGTAATGGTGTGGGGTGGCATTTCTTTGGAGCGCCGCACAGCCCTCCATGTGCTCGCCAAAGGTAGCCTGACTGCCATTAGGTACTGAGATGAGATCCTCAGACCCCTTGTGAGACCATATGCTGGTGCGGTTGGCCCTGGGTTCCTCCTAATGCAGGACAATGCCAGACCTCATGTGGCTGGAGTGTGTCAGCAGTTCCTGCAAGATGAAGGCATTGAAGCTATGGACTGGCCCGCACATTCACCAGACCTGAAGCTGATTGAACACCTCTGGGACATCATGTCTCGCAGCATCCACCAACTTGACGTTGCACCACAGACTGTCCAGGAGTTAGCCAATGCTTTAGTCCAGGTCTGGAAGGAGGTCCTTCAGGAGACCATCCACCGCCTCATGAGGGGCATGCCTAGGTGTTGGAGGGAGATCATACAGGCACGTGGAGTCCACACACACTACTGAGCATTATTTCCTTGAGGCATTTCCACTGAAGTTGGATCAGCCTGTAACTTCATTTTCCACTTTGATTTTGAACATCATTCCAACTCCAGACCTCCGTGGGATATTAGTTGTGATTTACTTTGATCATTTTTAGGTTTTATTTTTCTCAATACATTTCACTATGCAATGAATAAAGATTTACAACTGGAATATTTCATTCAATGATATCTAGGACGTGGAATTTTAGTGTTCCCTTTATTTTTTTGACCAGTGTATATAAATATATACTGATTGAAAAAATTGGAACAGCACAATGCTCACCAGTGGGTGCCTGGCCTCCTGGGTAGAATGGTCCACACATCTACCCAAATTGTATACCAAGTAGAAAAAAGAAGGCAGCACTCCAAATCCTTTCAGGGTGAAAAACGTGTGTAGTTTATTCAAACCCACATCTCTGTGCGACGTTTCGGCTCACACTGAGCCTTTCTCAAGGCTTGAGGAAGTCTCAGTGTGAGCCGAAACGTCGCACAGAGATGTGGGTTTGAATAAACTACACACGTTTTTTACCCTGAAAGGATTTGGAGTGCTGCCTTCTTTTTTCTACTAAATATATGCTGTATATATGCTGTACCTTGTTATATATACACATTAGCCACAAACATGTTATATATACACATTAGCCACATTAGTAACAATGACAAGCTGTCATAAAGTGAGAAGAATATTAGCTGTGCCATGTGGGACGGTATCATCCATGTTGTGCATTACTTTGCCCTCAATGGGCAGCACAAAGTGATAACGCAGTGGCATCTAACATGCAAAAGAGATTTTTTTTTCTGGAAGTCTTCTATAACCTCATCCAGCTGACTAAAAACAGATATGCGCTGGGAGCTGCTGTAGTGACTGAAAACAGACGTTCCTAGCACATCACCAGGGCAGGAGTGTCTCATCTTTCCACCCAACCCAGAGATTATTGTAAGTAAAGTTTAATAAAAATGAATTCATTTGTATTCATGGCTTTTTACTGCTATTAATAATTCCTCTCCCCCCACTTCTTGGAGCGGTTAGCTCAATCAGTGCAGCAGACAGTGGCTGCTTTGTATTCTCAATTGTTTCACATCAGCAGAGATGAGTTTCCCATGGCTCCTGTGCTCTGCATAGGCAGCAACCAAGATGACATATCTCTCAGTATAATGGAGTATTTTGTTATCTGGTTCACTGCCTACTCAGTGTGTAGCAGCCATTGGAAAACTTATCTTCACTGTTGCATTGTACGTAGGCATTTGCAATAGCAAATGAGAAAACAAAACGGTGATTCAGCTTACGCATCTCTTCTCTTCTCCCTGCTTCTCTTTCCATAGGTGCCCAGGACGGTAGCTGTGGGCGAGCTGCTGCTCCATAACTCCCTGGCACTTTACAAACAAATCGTGTCCCAGTCCATCAGTGTTGTGCTGTGCACATTGCATTGTACTCACTTGCTTGCCAGAGATCTTCGCTGTCTCGACATACTCAGTTCCAGGACCAGCCACACAAACATGGATGACTAATTTAATCCAAAATTTTTTTTTTACTTTTTTTTTGAGAGTTTTATATACCACCATAATGTAACACTAAGCAGTGCAATAAAATCTATGGATGACAAATTCAATCCAGATATATTTTTGAACTTTTTCTTTAGTTTTATATAACAACGTAGTGTAACACTAATCACGTTAAACTCTATGGATGACTAATTAAATCCAGAAAACAATTTCAACTTTTTTTAGTTTTATATACCACCGCAATGAGCTTTAATGGGGATAAATGTAAGGTCATGCACTTGGGGAGAAGTAATAAGATGTATAACTATGCACTTAATTCTAAAACTCTGGGCAAAACTGTCAATGAAAGAGACCTGGGTGTATGGGTGGATGACAAACTCATGTTCAGTGGCCAGTGTCAGGCAGCTGCTACAAAGGCAAACAAAATAATGGGATGCATTAAAAGAGGCATAGATGCACATGAGGAGAACATAATTTTACCTCTATACAAGTCACTAGTTCGACCACACTTAGAATACTGTGCACAGTTCTGGTCTCCGGTGTATAAGAAAGACATAGCTGAATTAGAGCGGGTGCAGAGAAGAGCAACCAAGGTTATTAGAGGACTGGGGGGTCTGCAATACCAAGATAGGTTATTACACGTGGGGCTATTTAGTTTGGAAAAACCAAGACTAAGGGGTGATCTTATTTTAATGTATAAATATATAAGGGGACAGTACAAAGGCCTTTCTGATGATCTTTTTAATCAGAGACGAGGGGGCATCCTCTACGTCTGGAGGAAAGAAGTTTTAGGCATAATAACAGACGAGGGTTCTTTACTGTAAGAGCAGTGAGACTATGGAACTCTCTGCCGTGTGATGTTGTAATGAGTGATTCATTACTTAAATTTAAGAGAGGATTGGATACCTTTCTGGAAAAGTATAATGTTGCAGGGTATATATACTAGAATCCTTGATAGGGCGTTGATCCAGGGAACTAGTCTGATTGCCGTATGTGGAGTCGGGAAGGAATTTTTTTCCCCAAAGTGGAGCTTACTATTTGCCACATGAGTTTTTTTGCCTTCCTCTGGATCAACATGTTAGGGCAAGTTAGGTAAGGCTATGGGTTGAACTAGATGGACTGAAACTCTTCCTTCAACCTTAATAACTATGTTACTATGTTACCGTAATGCAACATTAAGCCGTCCGTTAAAGTCTATGCAGGGCCGGCTCCAGGTTTTTATAGGCCCCGGGCAAAAGAATTTCAGTGGGCCTTTTTTTACGAATACCACAATTGATGAAGCACAGATATGGCAGAGAAATATAGGTATATTACAATGCCAAAGATTTCATCTACTTCTTACAATACAAGAGTGATATCTGTTGTCAATTCTACAACTAGCAAATCCCCTCCTGGGGGAATCACAACTCTGCAGAGTGACTGCAGACATTTCATTTTAGACTGGATAGAATAGTGCACCAGATAGTTCTCCATACAGTTTTATGGGCACCATATAGTCTTCCATACAATTTTATGAGCACCACATAGTCCTCCATACAGTATCACGGGCACTACATAGTCTTCTACACAGTATTATGGTCACCTCAGTGCTCCATACAGTATTACAAGTACCACATAGTGCTCCATACAGTATTATGGGCTCCACATAGTTCTCCATACAGTTGAATGGATCTCATATACTGCTCCACTCAGTATAATGGGCCCCATATATTGCTCTATATAGTATAATGAGCCCTATATTTTGCTCCATACAGAATAACGGGCCTCATATAATACTCCATTCAGAATGGGCCCCATATAATGCTCCATACAGAATAGGCCCCATATAATGCTCCATACAGAATGAGCCCATGTATTGTTCCATACAGAAATATGGGCCTCATATAATGCTCCATACATAATAATAGACCCCATATAATGCTCCATACAGAATGGGCCCCATGTAATATTCCATACAGAATAATGAGGCCCATAAAATGCTTCATACATAAATATAAATAATCAAATGCTCACCTCTCCTCACTCCTTGCTGACTGCAGCTTCGGTCTCCTCAGTGTCTACTGATGGTCTGCAGTCTGCACTGCTCAGTGCATAGGGCACTCTGTAGTGACGTCACTTCGCCCTCTGCCCTGAGACATCACAGAGTCAGAAGAAATGAAAGAGACTGGAGCTGTGGAGGAACAGGGAGAGGTAGGTATTTCAAACAGTTTAAAACACGATGGGGGGCAGTGGCAGCTTCCGCACTGGCCCCCTAACTAATGGGCCCCATAGCGTGCTGGTGTCCTCCATGGTGAGTGGGCACCCTTGCTTGCTCAGGGCTACAGAACTTGCCTGGGTGCGCCAGTTGGTGATGCTGGCCCTGAGTCTATGGTTGACTAATTAAATCCAGATACATTTTTGAACTTTCTTGTTACATACAGTACCACGATAATGTAACACTAAGACTGGTTTCACATTTGCGTCTTTTTGCGCAGTGTTTGATCCGCATAGATCCGCATGCGTCATGCATACATATATTTATCATGGTGTACACATGGACACGCTTTTTCGTACACATAAGTCATTTTGCGGTGTACGGCTGGGCGCCGCGAACGCAACATCTTGCATTTTTGGAGGCGTCAAAAATCCGTCAAGTATGTGCAGGCATGCGCATGCGGATGAGTGCATTTAAAACACGCATTACTGTCTATGGGAACACATGCCTTCGATGCGCTTGCCTACTTCGGACTGCGCATGTCCAGGAACTGTTTGAGACACGCCCATTGAGACACGCCCTCCTGGAGATATCAAACGCATGCGCATAAACAACACAAATGCTGGCAAAAAACACATAAAAAATGTATGCACACGCAGTGGTTATTTTTGACATTATGCAGAAGCTGATGCAAATAAAAAATGCTGTGTAAACATGCATTTACATGCGTTTTGGCATACATTTGCGCATGCAGATGATACGCTGTGCTCATATACGCAAATGTGAATTTAGCCTAAGCACGTTAGACTGTATGTATTTTTTAACCTCCAAAATTTAGTTTACAGGCATACAGACAGGCATAATTACCAGAGATCCAACCTGCAACAGTGGACCCCCCTTAATGCGCATTTCAGCACTTCTTCCTCAGAAGGGGTGCATTTTCACCTCCAAAATTTAGAATGTGGTCACATGCAGCAGCTTTATATTTAGCAATGGATTGCAAAACCCTAAGCCCTATCTTAATGCTGCATTCTGTTACTCTCCCTGCTCCCTGCTCCTGCAACTGTCCCTAGGCTACATGCAGAATGTATCTGACACAAACATCAAAGCACAGGATTAGCACTTAGAATGACTGTTCATATAATGTTAGTATAATACTTCAGCATCAGCACCAGTATCAACACTAGAGGACTCTGATTAGTTAAACTGTGAACACACAGGCCTGGTAATTCTCTCCCTCCAATCACAAATTCTCTCCCTTCAATCACATCTGTCCCTGAGCTGTACAATGGCATCAGTGTGCCGAGCATGGCGGTGCAGGTTTTTTTATAACCTCTGATGAGGTCATGTGGCCAGAAAATTAAAGCAATGCCACTATCAAGATGGCTACGGCATTACAGTGACTAGCAGGCAATCCATGCATGTTTATTGGCTGTGTAACAGGCGCCAAACATGTGAAGTGGGATTTGAACTTCAAATCCGAGCATCAGCCAGTGCTTGACGAGTGCCAAGCACACCTGAGCATCCAGATAGATGAGTGATATCCAAGTATCAACGAGCACATTCGTTCATCTCTACTCAGAGCCTGTAAAAATTCCTCAACCATCTGAAGCAAATGAGAGTCTGTCAGAAGAGAAAGTTCCTGGGCTTGGGGTTACCCTGATAGAGAGAAATTACTATCCCCACCCGTTGTTCCGCTGTTCCTGGGGAGTGAGGACGTAATTTAAAGTAAAGCTTACAGACCTCCATTAAAACAACAAGTTTGCCTCCAGAGAACCTGTCAGACAGAGTAATCTTGGGATTCACCAGGGGTTGCCTGGAAGTCAAGGTCCCTAAACCAGACTTGTTTGAGTGCTGCAAAACAACAGTGCGTAGGTCTGCCACCTGCAGGTTGAGCTGCTGCAGTTGACCTGCCAGAGAATTCACTGGATCCATGATGGATTAAAAAAATGGTTTGGGCCAGTGTTAATGTCATGGCACTATTGCAGGATATCCCAGGGCTAGGGGCCCCTACCCTATACCTAAATATAGGGGCACTCTAACTATGCCTGCTCCTAAGATTACTTCAAATGATGAAGACACCAAGGCCATATGTGTTGCTGAGCTACTAAGTCAACCCTTATCTATCCACTCCTCCACCCAGGAAGTGGGGAATTGTAATGTAACAGAATACACAAACCAGGGAAGATGTACAGGGATAAAAGAAAATACCAATAATGCAAATATGCACTCACAAACAACAGAGTGGAACACTGGGAAGTAAAGGTAGGAAAAAACAAATTGAACAGGTTGAGGTTATGCATATAGACAACTCACCAAGCAACAGTATTCTGAACAACACTCAAATGCTATCACTAAACAGCTGAGACCATCAAAGCAGGAAATCTCCAGAAGCTCTCAACTGAACAGATTGACCCCTGCACTGCTATCAGAAACCTGCACTGTTTAATATGATGGTGAATTACTTCTAATCAGTTCAGGAGTACATGAAATGAGACACTGCAGTATTCTGGCCACTCTCTGTTACGGTAAACCCATGACAGGTGCCTTGAGGGAGGATGCTGAGTGTACCAAAATTGTACAACCTGTACGCTTGGAGCCAACTCCTATAGAAGAGTCAGGTCCTTACCATACTGATTGACTGTCTTTTTTAATTCATCATAATTTAGGAAACATTTCTGTTTGCGGAAACTATTGTTTTTTAATGATAGCATTTCCACTAACCAGTGGGTTTTGACTTTGGCTAGGATAGTGTTGCTGTATGCGAGCACTGGGGATGTGTTTTATAAGGAGAGGGTGTGTGCCTAGATCAGATGTGTCTAAGTATAGTTACATAGTTATTAAGGTTGAAGGAAGACTTTAAGTCCATCTGGTTCAACCCATAGCCTAACCTAACTTGCCCTAACATGTTGATCCAGAGGAAGGCAAAAAAAACCCATGTGGCAAAGAGTAAGCTCCACCTTGGGGAAAAAAATTCCTTCCCGACTCCACATACGGCAATCAGACTAGTTCCCTGAATCAACGCCCTATCAAGAAATCTAGTGTATATACCCTGTAACATTATACTTTTCCAGAAATGAATCCAGTCCCCTCTTAAATTTAAGTAATGAATCACTCATTACAACATCATACGGCAGAGAGTTCCATAGTCTCACTGCTCTTACAGTAAAGAATCCGCGTCTGTTATTATGCTTAAACCTTTTTTTCTCCAAACGTAGAGGATGCCCCCTTGTCCCTGTTTCAGATCTATGATTAAAAAGATCATCAGAAAGGTCTTTGTACTGTCCCCTCATATATTTATACATTAACATAAGATCACCCCTTAGTCTTCGTTTTTCCAAACTAAATAGCCCCAAGTGTAATAACCTATCTTGGTATTGCAGACGCCCCAGTCCTCTAATAACCTTGGTCGCTGTTCTCTGCACCCGCTCCAGTTCAGCTATGTCTTTCTTATACACAGGAGACCAGAACTGTGCACAATATTCTAAGTGTGGTCGAACAAGTGACTTGTATAGAGGTAAAATTATGTTCTTCTCATGACCATCTATGCCTCTTTTAATGCATCCCATTATTTTATTTGCCTTTGTAGCAGCTGCCTGACACTGGCCACTGAATATGAGTTTGTCATCCACCCATACACCCAGGTCTTTTTCATTGACGGTTTTGCCCAGAGTTTTAGAATTAAGCACATAATTATACATCTTATTACTTCTACCCAAGTGCATGACCTTACATTTATCCCCATTAAAGCTCATTTGCCATTTATCAGCCCAAGCTTCTAGTTTACATAAATCATCCTGTAATATATAATTGTCCTCCTCTGTATTGATTACCCTGCAGAGTTTAGTGTCATCTGCAAATATTGAAATTCTACTCTGAATGCCCCCTACAAGGTCATTAATAAATATGTTAAAAAGAAGAGGGCCCAATACTGACCCCTGTGGTACCGCACTGCTAACCGCTACCCAGTCCGAGTGTGTTCCATTAATAACCACCCTTTGTTTCCTATCCCTGAGCCAGCTCTCAACCCACTTGCACATATTTTCCACTATCCCCATTATTCTCATTTTATGTATCAACTGTTATGACCTGGTGGTCAGGACAATAATGGACCTGGTGGATAAGAGCACACGGAATGACCTGATAGTTACTGATAATATAGGACGAGCTCTGGGACGTGGGAACTCTGCTGACCGCAATCCCTAATCCTATAATGAGGTCCTGGTTATGGGGGACTTTAACTACCCGGATATTAACTGGGAAACAGAAACCTGTGAAACCCATAAAGGCAACAGGTTTCTGCTAATAACCAAGAAAAATTATCTTTCACAATTGGTGCAGAATCCAACCAGAGGAGCAGCACTTTTAGACCTAATACTATCTAATAGACCTGACAGAATAACAAATCTGCAGGTGGTTGGGCATTTAGGAAATAGCGACCACAATATTGTGCAGTTTCACCTGTCTTTCACTAAGGGGACTTGTCAGGGAGTCACAAAAACATTGAACTTTAGGAAGGCAAAGTTTGAACAGCTTAGAGATGCCCTTAATCTGGTAGACTGGGACAATATCCTCAGAAATGAGAATACAGATAATAAATGGGAAATGTTTAAGAACATCCTAAATAGGCAGTGTAAGCGGTTTATACCTTGTGGGAATAAAAGGACTAGAAATAGGAAAAACCCAATGTGGCTAAACAAAGAAGTAAGACAGGCAATTAACAGTAAAAAGAAAGCATTTGCACTACTAAAGCAGGATGGCACCATTGAAGCTCTAAAAAACTATAGGGAGAAAAATACTTTATCTAAAAAACTAATTAAAGCTGCCAAAAAGGAAACAGAGAAGCACATTGCTAAGGAGAGTAAAACTAATCCCAAACTGTTCTTCAACTATATCAATAGTAAAAGAATAAAAACTGAAAATGTAGGCCCCTTAAAAAATAGTGAGGAAAGAATGGTTGTAGATGACGAGGAAAAAGCTAACATATTAAACACCTTCTTCTCCACGGTATTCACGGTGGAAAATGAAATGCTAGGTGAAATCCCAAGAAACAATGAAAACCCTATATTAAAGGTCACCAATCTAACCCAAGAAGAGGTGCAAAACCGGCTAAATAAGATTAAAATAGATAAATCTCCGGGTCCGGATGGCATACACCCACGAGTACTAAGAGAACTAAGTAATGTAATAGATAAACCATTATTTCTTATTTTTAGTGACTCTATAGCGACAGGGTCTGTTCCGCAGGACTGGCGCATAGCAAATGTGGTGCCAATATTCAAAAAGGGCTCTAAAAGTGAACCTGGAAATTATAGGCCAGTAAGTCTAACCTCTATTGTTGGTAAAATATTTGAAGGGTTTCTGAGGGATGTTATTCTGGATTATCTCAATGAGAATAACTGTTTAACTCCATATCAGCATGGGTTTATGAGAAATCGCTCCTGTCAAACCAATCTAATCAGTTTTTATGAAGAGGTAAGCTATAGGCTGGACCACGGTGAGTCATTGGACGTGGTATATCTCGATTTTTCCAAAGCGTTTGATACCGTGCCGCACAAGAGGTTGGTACACAAAATGAGAATGCTTGGTCTGGGGGAAAATGTGTGTAAATGGGTTAGTAACTGGCTTAGTGATAGAAAGCAGAGGGTGGTTATAAATGGTATAGTCTCTAAATGGGTCGCTGTGACCAGTGGGGTACCGCAGGGGTCAGTATTGGGACCTGTTCTCTTCAACATATTCATTAATGATCTGGTAGAAGGTTTACACAGTAAAATATCGATATTTGCAGATGATACAAAACTATGTAAAGCAGTTAATACAAGAGAAGATAGTATTCTGCTACAGATGGATCTGGATAAGTTGGAAACTTGGGCTGAAAGGTGGCAGATGAGGTTTAACAATGATAAATGTAAGGTTATACACATGGGAAGAGGGAATCAATATCACCATTACACACTGAACGGGAAACCACTGGGTAAATCTGACAGGGAGAAGGACTTGGGGATCCTAGTTAATGATAAACTTACCTGGAGCAGCCAGTGCCAGGCAGCAGCTGCCAAGGCAAACAGGATCATGGGGTGCATTAAAAGAGGTCTGGATAGACATGATGAGAGCATTATACTGCCTCTGTACAAATCCCTAGTTAGACCGCACATGGAGTACTGTGTCCAGTTTTGGGCACCGGTGCTCAGGAAGGATATAATGGAACTAGAGAGAGTACAAAGGAGGGCAACAAAATTAATAAAGGGGATGGGAGAACTACAATACCCAGATAGATTAGCGAAATTAGGATTATTTAGTCTAGAAAAAAGACGACTGAGGGGCGATCTAATAACCATGTATAAGTATATAAGGGGACAATACAAATATCTCGCTGAGGATCTGTTTATACCAAGGAAGGTGACGGGCACAAGGGGGCATTCTTTGCGTCTGGAGAAGAGAAGGTTTTTCCACCAACATAGAAGAGGATTCTTTACTGTTAGGGCAGTGAGAATCTGGAATTGCTTGCCTGAGGAGGTGGTGATGGCGAACTCAGTCGAGGGGTTCAAGAGAGGCCTGGATGTCTTCCTGGAGCAGAACAATATTGTATCATACAATTATTAGGTTCTGTAGAAGGACGTAGATCTGGGTATTTATTTATTATGATGGAATATAGGCTGAACTGGATGGACAAATGTCTTTTTTCGGCCTTACTAACTATGTTACTATGTTACTATGTTACCAACCACACTAGAAATAGCCGTGGATTGCTCCTAACGCTCCCTATGCAACTCAGCACAGCCTAAGGAACTAGCTAGCCCTGAAGATAGAAAAATAAAGCCTACCTTGCCTCAGAGAAATTCCCCAAAGGAAAAGGCAGCCCCCCACATATAATGACTGTGAGTAAAGATGAAAATACAAACACAGAGATTAAATACATTTAGCAAAGTGAGGCCCGACTTACTGAACACACCGAGGATAGGAAAGGTTACTTTGCGGTCAGCACAAAAACCTACAAAAGACCACGTAGAGGGCGCAAAAAGACCCTCCGCACCGACTCACGGTGCGGAGGCGCTCCCTCTGCGTCCCAGAGCTTCCAGCAAGCAAGACAACAAACAAAATAGCAAGCTGGACAGAAAAATAGCAAACCAGAGAAAAAAAAGCAGGCAACTTAGCTTCTGCTGGGAAGACAGGTCACAAGAACCAGGAGTGAACAAGACCAATACTGGAACATTGACAGGTGGCATGGAGCAAAGATCTAAGAGGAGTTAAATAGAGCAGCCAGCTAACGAATTAACCTCGTCACCTGTGGAAGGAAACTCAGAAACACCCACAGCCACCAGAGGAATTCCATGGACAGAACCAGCCGAAGTACCATTCATGACCACAGGAGGGAGCTTGACAACAGAATTCACAACAGTATCCCCCCCTTGAGGAGGGGTCACCGAACCCTCACCAGAGCCCCCAGGCCGACCAGGATGAGCCAAATGAAAGGCACGAACCAGATCGGCAGCATGAACATCAGAGGCAAAAACCCAGGAATTATCTTCCTGACCATAACCCTTCCACTTGACCAGGTACTGGAGTTTCCGTCTCGAAATACGAGAATCCAAAATCTTCTCCACCACATACTCCAACTCCCCCTCAACCAACACCAGGGCAGGAGGATCAACGGATGGAACCACAGGCGCCACGTATCTCTGCAATAACGACCTATGGAACACATTATGGATGGCAAAAGAAGCAGGAAGGGCCAAACGAAATGACACAGGATTGATAACCTCAGAAATCTTATACGGACCAATGAAACGAGGCTTAAACTTAGGAGAGGAAACCTTCATAGGAACATAACGAGATGACAACCAAACCAAATCCCCAACACGAAGTCGGGGACCCACACAGCGCCGGCGGTTAGCGAAACGTTGAGTCTTCTCCTGGGACAATGTCAAATTGTCCACCACATGAGTCCAAATCTGCTGCAACCTATCCACCACAGTATCTACACCAGGACAGTCCGAAGACTCAACCTGCCCTGAAGAGAAACGCGGATGGAAACCAGAATTGCAGAAAAACGGTGAAACCAAAGTAGCCGAGCTGGCCCGATTATTAAGGGCGAACTCAGCCAACGGCAAAAAGGACACCCAATCATCCTGATCAGCAGAAACAAAGCATCTCAGATATGTTTCCAAGGTCTGATTAGTTCGTTCGGTTTGGCCATTTGTCTGAGGATGGAAAGCCGAGGAAAAAGACAAATCAATCCCCATCCTAGCACAAAAAGATCGCCAAAACCTCGAAACAAACTGGGAACCTCTGTCAGAAACGATGTTCTCCGGGATACCATGTAAACGAACCACATGCTGGAAAAATAATGGCACCAAATCAGAGGAGGAAGGCAATTTAGACAAAGGTACCAAATGGACCATCTTGGAAAAGCGATCATAAACCACCCAAATGACCGACATCTTTTGAGAGACGGGGAGATCCGAAATAAAATCCATAGAAATATGCGTCCAGGGCCTCTTCGGAACCGGCAAGGGCAAAAGCAACCCAGTGGCTCGAGAACAGCAGGGCTTAGCCCGAGCACAAGTCCCACAGGACTGCACAAAAGAACACACATCCCGTGACAAAGACGGCCACCAAAAGGATCTAGCCACCAAATCTCTGGTACCAAAGATTCCAGGATGCCCAGCAAACACTGAACAATGAATCTCAGATATAACTCTACTAGTCCATCTATCAGGGACAAATAGTTTCTCCGCTGGGCAACGGTCAAGTCTATCAGCCTGAAATTCTTGCAGCACCCGCCGCAAATCAGGGTAGATGGCAGACAAAATTACCCCCTCTTTGAGAATACTCGCCGGCTCAGGAACACCCGGAGAGTCAGGCACAAAACTCCTTGATAGGGCATCAGCCTTCACATTCTTGGAGCCCGGAAGGTACGAAACCACAAAATCAAAACGGGAGAAAAATAACGACCATCGAGCCTGTCTCGGATTCAACCATTTGGCAGACTCAAGATAAGTCAAATTCTTGTGATCTGTCAAGACCACCACGCGATGCTTGGCTCCTTCAAGCCAATGACGCCACTCCTCGAATGCCCACTTCATGGCCAACAACTCTCGATTACCAACATCATAATTGCGCTCAGCAGGCGAAAACTTTCTAGAAAAGAAAGCACATGGCTTCATCACCGAGCCATCAGAACTTCTTTGCGACAAAACAGCCCCAGCTCCAATCTCAGAAGCATCAACCTCAACCTGAAACGGGAGCGAAACATCTGGCTGGCACAACACAGGGACAGAAGAAAAACAACGCTTCAACTCCTGAAAAGCCTCTACAGCCGCAGAAGACCAATTGACCACATCAGCACCCTTCTTGGTCAAATCAGTCAACGGTTTAGCAACACTAGAAAAATTAGCGATGAAGCGCAGATAAAAATTAGCAAAGCCCAGGAACTTTTGCAGGCTCTTCACAGATGTCGGCTGAGTCCAATCGTAAATGGCCTGGACTTTAACAGGGTCCATCTCGATAGTAGAAGGGGAAAAAATGAACCCCAAAAATGAAACCTTCTGAACTCCAAAGAGACACTTTGACCCCTCAAAAACAAGGAATTCGCACGAAGGACTTGGAACACCATTCTGACCTGCTTCACATGAGACTCCCAATCATCCGAAAAGACCAAAATATCATCCAAATACACAATCAGGAATTTATCCAGGTACTCTCGGAAGATGTCATGCATAAAGGACTGAAATACTGATGGAGCATTGGAAAGCCCGAATGGCATAACCAGGTACTCAAAATGGCCCTCGGGCGTATTAAATACTGTTTTCCATTCATCGCCTTGTTTAATACGCACAAGATTATACGCCCCTCGAAGATCTATCTTGGTGAACCAACTAGCCCCTTTAATATGAGCAAACAAATCAGACAGCAACGGCAAAGGATACTGAAATTTGACTGTAATTATATTGAGAAGGTGGTAATCAATACAAGGTCCCAAAGAACCATCCTTCTTGGCCAAAAAAAGAACCCTGCTCCTAACGGTGATGACGACGGGCGAATATGGCCTCTCTCCAAGGATTCCTTTATATAACTCCGCATAGCGGCATGTTCTGGCACAGATAAATTGAACAGTCGGCCCTTAGGAAACTTACTACCAGGAATCAAATTAATTGCACAATCGCAATCCCTATGAGGAGGTAGGGCACTGGCTTTGGGCTCATCAAATACATCCCGATAATCCGACAAAAACTCTGGAACTTCAGAAGGAGTGGAAGACGAAATAGACAAAAATGGAACATCACCATGTACCCCCTGGCAACCCCAGCTGGACACAGACATATATTTCCAGTCCAATACTGGATTATGGACTTGTAGCCATGGCAACCCCAAAACGACCACATCATGCAGATTATGCAACACCAGAAAGCGGATATCCTCCTGATGTGCAGGAGCCATGCACATGGTGAATTGGGTCCAGTACTGGGGCTTATTCTTGGCCAAAGGCGTAGCATCAATTCCTCTCAATGGAATAGGATACTGCAAGGGCTCCAAGAAAAAACCACAGCGCCTAGCATACTCCAAGTCCATCAAATTCAGGGCAGCGCCTGAATCCACAAATGCCATAACAGAATAGGATGACAAAGAGCAAATCAGAGTAACGGACAATAGAAATTTCGACTGTACCGTACCAATGGTGGCAGACCTAGCGAACCGCTTAGTGCGCTTAGGACAATCGGAGATAGCATGAGTGGAATCACCACAGTAAAAACATAGCCCATTCCGACGTCTGTGTTCTTGCCGTTCAGCTCTGGTCAAAGTCCTATCACATTGCATAGGCTCAGGCTCATGCTCAGATAGTACCGCCAAATGGTGCACAGCTTTACGCTCACGCAAGCGTCGATCGATCTGAATGGCCAAAGACATAGACTCATTCAGACCAGCAGGCGTGGGAAATCCCACCATGACATCATAAGGGCTTCAGAGAGACCCTTTCTGAAAATTGCTGCCAGGGCACATTCATTCCACTGAGTGAGTACAGACCACTTTCTAAACTTCTGACAATATATCTTCGCTTCATCCTGACCCTGACACAGAGCCAGCAAGATTTTCTCTGCCTGATCCACTGAATTAGGTTCATCATAAAGCAATCCAAGCGCCAGGAAAAACGCATCAACATCACGCAATGCCGGATCTCCTGGCGCAAGGGAAAATGCCCAGTCTTGAGGGTCACCACGTAACAAAGAAATAATGATTTTTACTTGTTGAACAGGGTCACCTGAGGAGCGAGGTTTCAAGGCAAGAAACAATTTACAATTATTTTTGAAATTCAAGAACTTAGATCTATCCCCAAAAAACAAATCAGTAATTGGAATCCTAGGCTCTGACATCGGATTCTGAACCACAAAATCTTGAATGTTTTGTACACTTATAGTGAGATTATCCATCAAAGAGGACAGACCTTGAATGTCCATGTCAACACCTGTGTTCTCAACCACCCAGATGTAAAGGGGAAAAGAGAGACAAAACACACTGCAAAGAAAAAAAAATGGTCTCAGAACTTCTCTTATCCCTCTATTGAGATGCATTAGTACTTTGGGCCACCTGTACTGTTATGACCTGGTGGTCAGGACAATAATGGACCTGGTGGATAAGAGCACACGGAATGACCTGATAGTTACTGATAATATAGGACGAGCTCTGGGACGTGGGAACTCTGCTGACCACAATCCCTAATCCTATCAACCACACTAGAAATAGCCGTGGATTGCTCCTAACGCTCCCTATGCAACTCGGCACAGCCTAAGGAACTAGCTAGCCCTGAAGATAGAAAAATAAAGCCTACCTTGCCTCAGAGAAATTCCCCAAAGGATAAGGCAGCCCCCCACATATAATGACTGTGAGTAAAGATGAAAATACAAACACAGAGATTAAATAGATTTAGCAAAGTGAGGCCCGACTTACTGAACAGACCGAGGATAGGAAAGGTAGCTTTGCGGTCATCACAAAAACCTACAAAAGACCACGCAGAGGGCGCAAAAAGACCCTCCGCACCGACTCACGGTGCGGAGGCGCTCCCTCTGCGTCCCAGAGCTTCCAGCAAGCAAGACAACAAACAAAATAGCAAGCTGGACAGAAAAATAGCAAACCAGAGAAAAACAAGCAGGCAACTTAGCTTCTGCTGGGAAGACAGGTCACAAGAACGATCCAGGAGTGAACAAGACCAATACTGGAACATTGACAGGTGGCATGGAGCAAAGATCTAAGAGGAGTTAAATAGAGCAGCCAGCTAACGAATTAACCTCGTCACCTGTGGAAGGAAACTCAGAAACACCCACAGCCACCAGAGGAATTCCATGGACAGAACCAGCCGAAGTACCATTCATGACCACAGGAGGGAGCTTGACAACAGAATTCACAACAATCAACCTTTTGTGTGGCACCGTATCAAAAGCTTTTGAAAAGTCCATATACACTACATCTACTGAGTTCCTTTGGTCCAGTCCGGAACTTACCTCTTCATAGAAACTGATCAAATTAGTCTGACATGAACGGTCCCTAGTAAACCCGGCTGATACTGGGTCATGAGGTTATTCCTCTTCAGATACTCCAGTATAGCATCCCTTAGAATGCCCTCCAGGATTTTACCCACAGTAGAGGTTAAGCTTACAGGCCTATAATTTCCGAGTTCAGTTTTTGTCCCCTTTTTGAATATTGGCACCACATTTGCTATACGCCAGTCCTGTGGCACAGACCCTGTTATTATGGAGTCTTTAAAGATTAAAAATAATTGTCTATCAATGACTGTACTTAATTCCTGCACTGTACTTAATTCCTGCTGTATGTACTGCAAATGTCTTGTCCCTCCCTTTGATGTAGGCTCCGGCCAGGGCCGCCATCAGGGCATTACAGCCGTGACTGGCATATGGGGCCCGGTGAGCAGAGGGGGCCCGCATCGGGCCCCGTCTCATCTGCTCACCGGGTCTCCCCTGCAGGCGCTGCGGCACACTATTGACGTGCGGGCCCGCGCTCGCACACCAATAGTTAACAGCCGCCAGCCAGTCTGAGGCTGGCAGCTGAATAGGGCCACAGTGCGCACACGCCGGCGTCGCCGGCGTCTGACGTCATTGTCAGCCGCCGGGCCCAGCGAGTGCGTCTGTGTGGAGCCTGGAGGGATCTTCGCCCGGCGCAGGAGCATGGCCAGGTAAGAACTCGTGTTTTTTTTTTTTCTTTGAGAGCAGCGATCTAGGGGGGCCCGGGGGGCAGGATGCTGGACACACAGAGGCGTAGCTAGAGCTTTTGCCGCCCGGGGCTGTTCCCGAGTTTGGCGCCCTCCCCCCGGCTCAATACACACAAAGGTTACCAAAAATGGTTTTCCTGTTTTGTAGAACTTAAACTGGGCCTAATGGTGTCACCCCCACATGCCAAACCTGTGACTTAATACCACCACACCATGACCAGACCACATAGTGACCGAATAATACTACATACAAGGGACAAATACCACAGCACCATTTCCAGACCACATATCACCATCACATAGTGACTGAATACTACAATACTGATCAGTAATAAAAAAAAAAAACACAATACTATCACCAGGTGCGATGATCAAGGATGTGACCGATAGGATACCAAAGCTCTTCAGCTCCAAGGACGTCCACCCATTTCTTCTGATACATGTTGGCACCAATGACACGGCAAGGAAGGACCTACCGACAATCTGCAAAGACTTTGAAGAGTTGGGGAAGAAAGTAAAGGAACTGGATGCACAGGTAGTTTTTTCTTCTATCCTTCCAGTAGACGGGCATGGCACCAGGAGATGGAACATCTTGATGCAAACAACTGGCTAAGACGATGGTGCAGACAACAAGGATTCGGATTCCTGGACCACGGTGTGAATTACTGGTACGATGGACTCCTCGCCAGAGACGGACTACACCTCAACAAACCTGGGAAACACACATTCGCCAGAAGACTCGCTACACTCATCAGGAGGGCGTTAAACTAGAAGAAGAGGGGACGGGAAGAAAAACATTAGACTTGAACAAAGAAGACCCAGGAAAACATACTCAGATGGGAGGTAAGAACATTTCTAAAACAATCCACATAGAGGAGATTGGAACAAAACAAAATCCTCTAAACTGCATGCTCGCAAACGCCAGAAGCCTGACAAACAAGATGGAAGAACTAGAAGCAGAAATATCTACAGGTAACTTTGACATAGTGGGAATAACCGAGACATGGTTAGATGAAAGCTATGACTGGGCAGTTAACTTACAGGGTTACAGTCTGTTTAGAAAGGATAGTAAAAATCGGAGAGGAGGAGGGGTTTGTCTCTATGTAAAGTCTTGTCTAAAGTCCACTTTAAGGGAGGATATTAGCGAAGGGAATGAGGATGTCGAGTCCATATGGGTCGAAATTCATGGAGGGAAAAATGGTATCAAAATTCTCATTGGGGTCTGTTACAAACCCCCAAATATAACAGAAACCATGGAAAGTCTACTTCTAAAGCAGATAGATGAAGCTGCAACCCATAATGAGGTCCTGGTTATGGGGGACTTTAACTACCCGGATATTAACTGGGAAACAGAAACCTGTGAAACCCATAAAGGCAACAGGTTTCTGCTAATAACCAAGAAAAATTATCTTTCACAATTGGTGCAGAATCCAACCAGAGGAGCAGCACTTTTAGACCTAATACTATCTAATAGACCTGACAGAATAACAAATCTGCA
Source organism: Ranitomeya imitator (assembly GCF_032444005.1). Lineage (NCBI taxonomy): Eukaryota > Metazoa > Chordata > Amphibia > Anura > Dendrobatidae > Ranitomeya > Ranitomeya imitator. The sequence goes on along the minus strand of NC_091282.1, from coordinate 464,060,907 downwards.
GGTGGTTGGGCATCTAGGAAATAGCGACCACAATATTGTGCAGTTTCACCTGTCTTTCACTAGGGGGACTTGTCAGGGAGTCACAAAAACACTGAACTTTAGAAAGGCAAAGTTTGACCAGCTTAGAGATGCCCTTAATCTGGTAGACTGGGACAATATCCTCAGAAATAAGAATACAGATAATAAATGGGAAATGTTTAAGAACATCCTAAATAGGCAGTGTAAGCGGTTTATACCTTGTGGGAATAAAAGGACTAGAAATAGGAAAAACCCAATGTGGCTAAACAAAGAAGTAAGACAGGCAATTAACAGTAAAAAGAAAGCATTTGCACTACTAAAGCAGGATGGCACCATTGAAGCTCTAGAAAACTATAGGGAGAAAAATACTTTATCTAAAAAACTAATTAAAGCTGCCAAAAAGGAAACAGAGAAGCACATTGCTAAGGAGAGTAAAACTAATCCCAAACTGTTCTTCAACTATATCAATAGTAAAAGAATAAAAACTGAAAATGTAGGCCCCTTAAAAAATAGTGAGGAAAGAATGGTTGTAGATGACGAGGAAAAAGCTAACACATTAAACACCTTCTTCTCCACGGTATTCACGGTGGAAAATGAAATGCTAGGTGAAATCCCAAGAAACAATGAAAACCCTATATTAAGGGTCACAAATCTAACCCAAGAAGAGGTGCGAAACCGGCTAAATAAGATTAAAATAGATAAATCTCCGGGTCCGGATGGCATACACCCACGAGTACTAAGAGAACTAAGTAATGTAATAGATAAACCATTATTTCTTATTTTTAGGGACTCTATAGCGACAGGGTCTGTTCCGCAGGACTGGCGCATAGCAAATGTGGTGCCAATATTCAAAAAGGGCTCTAAAAGTGAACCTGGAAATTATAGGCCAGTAAGTCTAACCTCTATTGTTGGTAAAATATTTGAAGGGTTTCTGAGGGATGTTATTCTGGATTATCTCAATGAGAATAACTGTTTAACTCCATATCAGCATGGGTTTATGAGAAATCGCTCCTGTCAAACCAATCTAATCAGTTTTTATGAAGAGGTAAGCTATAGGCTGGACCACGGTGAGTCATTGGACGTGGTGTATCTCGATTTTTCCAAAGCGTTTGATACCGTGCCGCACAAGAGGTTGGTACACAAAATGAGAATGCTTGGTCTGGGGGAAAATGTGTGTAAATGGGTTAGTAACTGGCTTAGTGATAGAAAGCAGAGGGTGGTTATAAATGGTATTGTCTCTAACTGGGTCGCTGTGACCAGTGGGGTACCGCAGGGGTCAGTATTGGGACCTGTTCTCTTCAACATATTCATTAATGATCTGGTAGAAGGTTTACACAGTAAAATATCGATATTTGCAGATGATACAAAACTATGTAAAGCAGTTAATACAAGAGAAGATAGTATTCTGCTACAGATGGATCTGGATAAGTTGGAAACTTGGGCTGAAAGGTGGCAGATGAGGTTTAACAATGATAAATGTAAGGTTATACACATGGGAAGAAGGAATCAATATCACCATTACACACTGAATGGGAAACCACTGGGTAAATCTGACAGGGAGAAGGACTTGGGGATCCTAGTTAATGATAAACTTACCTGGAGCAGCCAGTGCCAGGCAGCAGCTGCCAAGGCAAACAGGATCATGGGGTGCATTAAAAGAGGTCTGGATACACATGATGAGAGCATTATACTGCCTCTGTACAAATCCCTAGTTAGACCGCACATGGAGTACTGTGTCCAGTTTTGGGCACCGGTGCTCAGGAAGGATATAATGGAACTAGAGAGAGTACAAAGGAGGGCAACAAAATTAATAAAGGGGATGGGAGAACTACAATACCCAGATAGATTAGCGAAATTAGGATTATTTAGTCTAGAAAAAAGACGACTGAGGGGCGATCTAATAACCATGTATAAGTATATAAGGGGACAATACAAATATCTCGCTGAGGATCTGTTTATACCAAGGAAGGTGACGGGCACAAGGGGGCATTCTTTGCGTCTGGAGGAGAGAAGGTTTTTCCACCAACATAGAAGAGGATTCTTTACTGTTAGGGCAGTGAGAATCTGGAATTGCTTGCCTGAGGAGGTGGTGATGGCGAACTCAGTCGAGGGGTTCAAGAGAGGCCTGGATGTCTTCCTGGAGCAGAACAATATTGTATCATACAATTATTAGGTTCTGTAGAAGGACGTAGATCTGGGGATTTATTATGATGGAATATAGGCTGAACTGGATGGACAAATGTCTTTTTTCGGCCTTACTAACTATGTTACTATGCTACTATGTTACCATAAGTGCCAGTATTCACAGGAGATCTGTACTTAGTATGCAGTGTCTGTGTAGAGGTAATACAGAGATCACTGGTGGTTAGTGTTGAGCATTCCGATACCGCAAGTATCGGGTATCGGCCGATATTTGCGGTATCGGAATTCCGATACTGAATTCCGATACTTCCCGCGTATCGGATACCGGAATCGGAAGTTCCCAGAATTCAAATTGAACGCAGCAGCCAATGAGGAATGAATGAAAGTGTGGGCACATCCTGTTTAGCATGGTGGGCATGTAAGTACTGGCAAGGCTGGGATTGGCTGCTGAAATGATGTCACTCTGCACTATAAAAAAGCGCTGCCGCCATTTTGCGCTCACTCTGCTGTGATTTCAGTTAGGGACAGGACGCTGTGTTCTAACTGAGGGCCAGTTGAGCTTGCTAATTGCTTTATTTTCCTTTCCAAAGGCTAATTTAGCAAAACGCTGTGTGTTCTTCACTGTTCACCTTGCTCTTGCCTTGCAGCGCTGTTTTAACAGCGTTCTGCAAGGTCTCTGTGTGTGTGTGTGTGTGTGTGCAGCTCACTCTGTAGTCTGTGTGCAGCCATATACCCGGTTGTATTCAGCTCAGGGGGGGTTCACACTGCCTCACACAGTTGTTCTTTTTTGCTCTTAGTGCAGCCTGCTGCACATTTTTTCTCAAATTTCCTATTAGTGTTTTTCCACCAGTCTCCAGCTCTATTGTGGAAAAACACTACATAGGATAACCTAGAGGGGGGTTTTTGGGCCTTGCAGCGCCGTTTACGGCTGTCTGCACGGTCTCCGTGTGAGCCCAGCTCGCCCTGTAGTCTGTGTGCAGCTATAGCCGGTTGGATTCAGCTCAGGGTTCGTTACTGGCTCATACCTTGAGAAAAATTTTCCTTTTTTTCAAATAGTGCAGCCTGTTTAAAATTTGAAAAAAAAATTTCCTATTAGTGTCTTTCCACTCGTATCCAGCTAAATAGTGGAAAAACACTATATAGGATAACCTAGAGGAGGGTTTTTTGGCCTTGCAGCGCCGTTTACGGCTGTCTGCACGGTCTCCGTGTGAGCCCAGCTCGCCCTGTAGTCTGTGTGCAGCTATAGCCGGTTGGATTCAGCTCAGGGTTCGTTACTGGCTCATACCTTGCGAAAAATTTTCCTTTTTTTTCAAATAGTGCAGCCTGTTTAAAATTTGACAAAAAAAAATCCTATAAGTGTCTTTCCACTCGTATCCAGCTAAATAGTGGAAAAACACTGTATAGGATAACCTAGAGGAGGGTTTTTTGGCCTTGCAGCGCCGTTTACGGCTGTCTGCACGGTCTCCGTGTGAGCCCAGCTCGCCCTGTAGTCTGTGTGCAGCCATAGCCGGTTGGATTCAGCTCAGGGTTCGTTACTGGCTCATACCTTGAGAAAAATTTTCCTTTTTTTGAAATAGTGCAGCCTGTTTAAAATTTGAAAAAAAAAAATTCCTATTAGTGTCTTTCCACCAGTCTCCAGCTCAATTGTGGAAAAACACTACATAGGATAACCTAGAGGTTTTTTTGGGGGCCTTGCAGCGCCGTTTACGGCTGTCTGCACGGTCTCTGTGTGAGCGCAGCTCGCCCTGTAGTCTGTGTGCAGCCATAGCCGGTTGGATTCAGCTCAGGGTGCGTTACTGCCTCATACCTTGAAAAACAATTTCCTTTTTTTCAAATAGTGCAGCCAGTTTAAAATTTGAAAAAAAAATTTCCTATTAGTGTCTTTCCACTCGTATCCAGCTAAATAGTGGAAAAACACTATATAGGATAACCTAGAGGAGGGTTTTTTGGCCTTGCAGCGCCGTTTACGGCTGTCTGCACGGTCTCCGTGTGAGCCCAGCTCGCCCTGTAGTCTGTGTGCAGCTATAGCCGGTTGGATTCAGCTCAGGGTTCGTTACTGGCTCATACCTTGCGAAAAATTTTCCTTTTTTTTCAAATAGTGCAGCCTGTTTAAAATTTGACAAAAAAAAATCCTATAAGTGTCTTTCCACTCGTATCCAGCTAAATAGTGGAAAAACACTGTATAGGATAACCTAGAGGAGGGTTTTTTGGCCTTGCAGCGCCGTTTACGGCTGTCTGCACGGTCTCCGTGTGATTTAAACTAGCTCTGTAGCCCGATCTGCACCAAAAAAAAAGTTAAGTTCACCAAACACAACTTAACACTTGTGTAGGCCACATTTGAAAAATAATAAAGTTTAGTCCACAATTTACAACATTAGTGTTTCTTACACCTGTTAGGAGGAGCATTACAGGAATAAGCACACTAAGGCCTTAGTACTTTTCTGCTTATCTTTATCTGTCAACCAAGATGAAGAGGGCAGGGAGTAAGGCACGTGGGCGTGGGCGCGGAGCAGGGAGAGGAGCAGGGAGAGGACGTGGTGATTCTGTGCCTGCTGCGGGCGCCGGTGACTCGTCGTCACTCAGTTTCAGCAGGGAACAGTCCTTCATGCGCAGCTTTGTCGGAGAGCGCCGTGCACCGCTGCTGCGTGAAGACCAAATTGAAGCCGTTGTCGGGTGGATGGCAGCTAACGCCTCGGCATCGACTTCAGTTAGTGCCACATCCTCTCAGGCACAGAGCACTGGAGAGCAGCCATCTGTCTCTTCACCACCTGCCAAATTGGCCAGGCAGTCAGAGAGCCCAGGACAGGAGCCGTCTCTACTTCTGTTCTCTGAATCTCTTGGCTTGGAAACAGGGGGCCAGCCAAGCAGCATTGGAGAAATGGAAGAAGAGGCAGTGTGCAGTGATGCCCAACACCTTTTTCTCTCTGACTCTGAAGAGGCAGGTGGGCCAGTGCCTCCGGTGACCACAGCGCAGTACGCATCTGATGATGAAACTCAGGTGCCGCTTTCTCGTGCGTACTGTGCTGCTGAGACTACCCAGGAGGAGCAGTTGGTGGCAGAGGGTAGTGGAGATGATGAGGTCCTTGACCCATCGTGGCGTGAGGAACAGGAAGGTGGTGGGAGCAGCTCAGAGGAAGAGCTTCCTCTTACGGGCCAAAGAGGGAGAGGGAGGGGGAAGACTGCGGAGCCTGTAGCCTCCACTTTGGCACCCGTTAGGAGCCTGTCTCTTTCCAAAGCCAAAAAGGGCGCTCCCAAGACTTGCAGTGCCTGGTCCTTTTTTGACACAGTTGCAGATGACATTTGTTTTGTCAAATGCAAGCTGTGTCATCATAAAGTAAAAAGAGGGAAAAATGTCAGCAACCTCAATACCACAAATATGTGGAAACATGTGCGGACCAGGCACGCGGTGGAGTTACAGAAACACACTGAAGATGTAGGCCAACCAACAGTGGCAGCTACCACCTCTTCAGCTCGTGTTGCCTCTTCCTCCAGCTCACGCACAGCTGGTTTGGCTTCCTCCCAGAGACCTTGTGTAATTCCACCCACAGCACCACCTTCCCAGTCATCCTCACACTCCCAGTCTACTCTACAGCCATCGGTAGTACAGGCATGGGAGAAAAGGCGGGCATTCTCGGCCAACCACCCCCGAGCACAGGCTCTGAATGCAGGCATTGCCAAACTGTTGTCCCTGGAAATGCTCTCGTTCAGGCTGGTGGAGACTGACAGCTTCCGTGACTTGATGGCATTGGCAGTCCCACAGTACAAGGTGCCCAGCCGCTTTTACTTCAGCAGGCAGGCTGTCCCTGCCCTGCACAGGCATGTTGAGGCAAACATAAAACATGCGCTACTGAACGCCGTCAGTAGCAAGGTCCACCTCACCACCGATGCGTGGACCAGTCAGCATGGACAGGGGCGATATGTTTCCCTCACTGCCCATTGGGTTAATGTTGTTGAGCCAGGTACAGATCGTGCGAGTGGCGCAGGACGTGTCCTGCCCACTCCAAGGATTGCAGGAATCCAGTCTGTACGCATCGACTCCTCCTCTTACACCAGTTCCTCTGATTCCTCTCTGCAGGATCCGTCACAGTCCACCCCCACATGGACCCGTGAACGTTTACCTATGACCGACATGAGCACAGCCGTGGCCAAACGTCAGCAGGCCGTCTTGAAACTAGTTTCATTGGGGCATCGAAGCCACACAGCGCAGGAGCTCTGGAATGCCATAAAGCAGGAGAGCGATGTGTGGTTACTGCCAGCGAATCTCCAGCCAGGCATGGTAGTGTGTGACAATGGCCGAAATCTGGTGGCAGCTTTGGCCCTTGGCAACCTCACTCACATCCCATGTCTGGCTCATGTGCTCAATTTGGTTGTGCAGAGTTTTCTGAGGGACTATCCGGATCTTGATGCCCTGCTGCACAAGGTCCGCCTAGAGTGTGCTCACTTGCGGCGTTCCAGCTTGGCCAGATCCCGCATTGCTGCTCTGCAGCGCCGATTCCGCCTTCCGGAACACCGCATCATATGTGACCTACCTACCCGGTGGAATTCCACGTTACATATGTTGGAGCGGTTGTGTGAGCAGCAGCAAGCAGTTATGGAGTACCAGCTGCATCAGGCGCAAAGAAGTCGCAGTCAGCGCCGATCAGACTTCACAACCACAGAGTGGGCCACTATGAAGGACGTCTGCCAGGTTTTGCGTCCTTTTGATTATTCCACGCGGATGGCAAGTGCAGATGATGCACTAGTCAGCATGACTGTCCCCCTTATCTGCCTGCTTCAGCAAACTTTGCAAGGGTTAAGGGATGATGTGGTGGAAGAGGTGGAGGATGAGGAGTCACCTTTTCCATCAGCTTCTGGAGAGTCAGCGCCACGTGGTTCCTCACAAAGGGGTACGCAGGGGCCAATTTGTGAGGAGGATGAGGAGGAGTCAATGGAGGAGGAAGAGCTCCGTCCAGAGGAGGGAGCGACACAATTGTCCAGTGGTCAGTGTGTACAGCGAGGGTGAGGTGATGACGAGCGGGCAGAGATCATGTCTCAAGCAGGGGACAGCGTTTCTGGGCCAGTTGGCACTCTGCAGCACATGGTGGATTTCATGCTGCAGTGCCTGAGAAACGACCGCCACATCGACCACATTCTCAACATGCCTGATTATTGGGTGTTCACCCTCCTCGATCCTCGCTACCGGGACAACGTCCAAAACCTCATCCCTGCGTTGACCCGGGAGCGTAAATTGCGGGAGTACCACGACACACTGGTGAATTCCATCATCTTCTCCTGTCCAACTGAGAGGAGTGCTGCTACTGCTTTACAAAGCAGCTCAGTGCGTCGAGGCAGTGGGGGAGGCTCTGCCCAAAGAGGGAGCAGAAGCAGTGCCTCTGCCCAAGGCAAGCCCAGTATGGCACAACTCTGGCACACTTTTGTGTGCCCGCCCCAAATGTCTACACCATCACCGGCGGCTCCAGTCAGCAGGAGGCAACGGTTCCGTCAGATGGTGACAGACTACATGGCTTGCCCTCTTACTGTACTCCCAGACGGCTCTTCCCCGTTCAAGTTTTGGGTCTCTAAGCTGGATACATGGCCAGAGCTAAGCCAGTATGCATTGGAGGTGCTGGCTTGCCCTGCGGCTAGTGTCTTATCGGAACGTGTCTTTAGTGCCGCAGGTGGTGTACTAACAGACCGTCGCATGCGACTATCCTCCGATAACGTTGACCGGCTTACTTTCCTGAAAATGAACCAGGCCTGGATCTCGCAGGAATTTGCCACTCCTCTGCCTGATTAAGTAATTGGGTGTCATCCAGGTCTCCTGCTGTGTTCATCTTTCTACCACCTGAACTGCTATTAGTGGGCTCCAACACCGCCAGTTGCGGCTCAGAAGTGCAGGCTGCACAGTAAAAACATACGACCCAGTGTTATTGGGTTTCAGTAACGTCAGCTGATCCCCAGCTGTGTAGCCGGCAATGTGTCCTGCGACCGCCACACTGGCACAACAACCTAAATGTAAGGGAACCTGTCCCCCCCCCCGTCGTTTGTTACTGAAAGAGCCATCTTGTGCAACAGTAATGCTGCACAAGGAAAAGGTAGCTTTTTTTTGTTAGCTCTTTGCACACGCAGAACTTAACACTTATAAAATGTGTTCACTGATACCGTTATACCGTCCCGGAGCTGGGACTTTCCTTCGTAATGTGACACAGCACAGCCGTCATTCCTACCCCCTTGGTGCCATGCGCTGCCTCCTCAGCGTTGTTTTAAGCTGTCACGGAGCCTGCGCTGTTCTGTTATCCCTTGGGCATGCCCTATTTGCGCTGCCTGTCTTCTGACATAATTTGGTGTCAGGCTGGCTGCGCCTGTGCGGCCGCGGTGCCCGAGATCCCGCCTCGCAGTGTCTTCTGATTGAGTCACACTGCGGGCCTGGGATCCATGGGCATGCACAGTGCATATCTTCCCCTCGGGCTCTCGCTCATTTCCCTCCGCCTTCTTTAGACTGTGCGCCGTCAGCTGATCCCTAGCATGCCACGGCCGTGACACCGCACAGTCTGAAGAAGAGGGAAGGAGGGGAGTGAGAGTCGAGGTTATGCACTGTGCATGCCCATGGTTCCAAGGCCCGCAGTGGGATTACGTTAGATGAGACTGCGAGGTGGGATCTGGAGCAGCGTGGACGCACAGGCACTGACAGCCTGACACCAAATTATGTCAGAAGACAGGCAGCGCTAATTGGGCATGGCCAAGGGCTAACAGAACAGCGCAGGCTCCGTGACAGCTTAAAACAACGCTGAGGAGGCAGCGCACGGCATCAAGGGGATAGGAATGACAGCTGTGCTGTGTCCCATTACGAAGGAAATTCGCACCTCCGGAACGGTTTAACGGTATAAAGGGACACATTTTTAGTGTTTACTTCGGTGTTTGCAAGGAGCATAATTAAAAGAGCAACCTTTTCCTTTTGCATCCTTAGTGCTGCACAACATGGCTCTTTCAGCTACAAACGTCTTGGGGGGGGGGGTTAAAGGTTTCCTTTCAACTTGCTCCAATCAGGCTTCGGCCTACACTCTGTTCCTCTGCTCCTCCTGCTGTCCCTGGGCTCTAACACCGCCAGTTGGTGCCTGGAAGTGCTGTGTGCACAGTCAACAGTCGCTCCTCTGTTATTGGGGTTCAGTAACGTCAGCTGATCCCCAGCTGTGTGTGCGGCAATACCTCCAATCTGCTCCTCCTGCTGTCCCTGGGCTCTAACACCGCCAGTTGGTGCCTGGAAGTGCTGTGTGCACAGTCAACAGTCGCTCCTCTGTTATTGGGGTTCAGTAACGTCAGCTGATCCCCAGCTGTGTGTGCGGCAATACCTCCAATCTGCTCCTCCTGCTGTCCCTGGGCTCTAACACCGCCAGTTGGTGCCTGGAAGTGCTGTGTGCACAGTCAACAGTCGCTCCTCTGTTATTGGGGTTCAGTAACGTCAGCTGATCCCCAGCTGTGTATCCGGCAACGTGTCATGCGACCGCCACGCTGGCACAACTAAAATGTAAGGGGACCTGTCTCCCCCTTCCCCTAGGCGTTTGTTACTGAAAGAGCCACCATGTGCAGCACTAATACTGCACAAGGGAAAGGTCGCTCTTGATATTATGCTCCTTGCAAACGCTGAACTACACACTCATGTAATGTGTCCCCTCACACCGTCCAACCGTCCCGGAGGTGGGACTTTCCTTTGTAATGTGACGCAGCACAGCCGTCATTGCTACCCCCTTGGCACCGTGCGCTGCCTCCTTAGCGTTGTTTGATTCCGTCATGGACCCTGCGCTGTTATGTTATCCCTTGGCCATGCACAGTTTGCGCTGCCCGTCCTCTGACATCATTTGTTGTCGTCCTGGCTGCGCCTGTGCGTCCACGCTGCCCGAAATCACACCTCGCAGTGTCGTCTAATGTGATCCCACAGTGGGCCTGGTATCCATGGCCATGCGCAGTGCATATACTAGCCTCTCACTCCCCTTCTTCACGCTTCTTCAGACTAGGCGGCATCAGCTGATCCCTAATAGCATGCCACGGCCGTGACGCCGCACAGTCTGAAGAAGCAGGAAGGAGGTGAGTGAGAGGCGATGATATGCACTGCGCATGCCCATGGATCCCTGGCCCGCAGTGGGACTACATTAGATGACACTGCAAGGTTGGATCTCGGGCAGCTTGGACGCACAGGCACTGCCAGCCTGACACCTACATGATGTCAGAAGACGGGCACCGCTAACTGTGCATGGCCAAGGGATAACATTACAGCGCGGGCTCCGTGACAGAACCAAACAACGTTGAGGAGGTGGCGCCCGGCACCAAGGGGGTTGGAATGACGGCTGTGCTGTGTCACATTACAAAGGAAAGTCCCACTTCCGGGATGGTTTGACGGTGTGAGGGGACACATTATATGAGTGTGTACTTCAGCGTTTGCAAGGAGCATAATTTTCGGAACAACCATTTTCCATGTGCAGTATTACTGCTGTACAAGATGGCTCTTTCAGCAACAAATGCCTGGGGGGGGGGTTAAAGGTTCCCTTTCAACTTGCTCCACTGCAGGCTTCGGCCTACACTCTGCTCCTCTTTGATTCCCTGGGTTTCAACACTGTCAGTTGCCACCTGGAAGTGTTGTCTACACAGAAAAAACACTAGGTGATGTGTCAGTGGGGTTCAGCACCGCCAGCTGTTCCCCTGCTGTGTAGTCGGCAACGTGTCCAGCACAAGCCACGCTGGCACAACAGAACAAAAGCTGCCACCAGTGCAGGCTTCGGCCTACACTCTGCTCCTCTCCTCCTCCTGCTGACCCTGGGCTCAAACACCGCTAGTTTTTGCCCGGAAGTGCTAGCTGCACAGAGAAAAACACCAGCCAATGTGTTAGTGGGGTTCAGCAACGCCAGCTGTTCCCCTGCTGTGTAGCCGGCAACGTGACCTGCAAACGCCATGCAGGCACAGGAACTGAAATTAAAAGGGAACCTGGCCCCACCCCCCAGGTGTTTCTATGTATAACAGCCACCTAGTACAGCAGTACTGCTGCATTTGTACAAGGTGGCTGACTTTTTCTCCTTGCCCACGTGGAACTCAACACGTACAAAATGTGTCTCATTGAGACCATTCCACTGTCCCTGAGGTGTAACTTTCCTTTGTAATGATACGCAGCACCCCCCTTGGTAGCGTTTCCCGTCTTTTGTCATCATGGTTAGCTGGCTGCGCCTGTGCATCCGCCCTGCTAGAAACAACGCCCCTCGTTGTCATATTTATTTTGTCAGCGAGGGTGTGGTTTATGGGCACGAGCAGTGCATATGTTCGCCTGTCTTAACTCATCTCCTTCCGCCTTCTTCAGACTGTGCGGCCTCCTGGCCGTGGTAGGCGATAAGGGATCAGCTGAGGCCGCCCAGTCTGGAGCAGGTGTAAGGACATGTGTAAGCGGCAAACCTATTTACTGCACAAGGCCACGAATCCCAGCCACGCAGTGTGATTTTTTGAAAACACACTGTGGGTCTGGGATTCATGTCCATCGCTAACCGCAATGGCCGACATGAAATGAGGTCAGAAGACAGGAAGCGCTCACAGCGCATGGCCAAGGGATCACAATAGCGCAGACTCCTGTACAGCAAATAACAACGCTCAGGAATCTGCGCCCAGTACCTAGGTGAAAATTTTGACACCTGTGCTGCGTCTCGTTAAAAAGACAAGTCACGCCTCCACAACTGTTTGACAGTATAATGGGCTAAATAGTGTACGTGTTTTAGTCAGCGTGTGCAAGGAGCAAAACAAATAGAGCAACCTTTTACTTGTGCAGCATTAATGCTGCACAAGGTGTGGCTCTTGTACCTTGCAACACCTGAGGGGGGTTAAAGGTAACCTTTGAAATTGGTTCAACTAGGCTTCGGCCTACATTCTGCTCCTCTACTCCTCCTGCTGACCCTGGGCTCAAACACCGCTAGTTTTTGCCCGGAACTGCTAGCTGCACAGAGAAAAACACCAGCCAATGTGTTAGTGGGGTTCAGCACCGCCAGCTGTTCCCCTGCTGTGTAGTCGGCAACGTGTCCAGCACAAGCCACGCTGGCACAACAGAACAAAAGCTGCCACCAGTGCAGGCTTCGGCCTACACTTTGCTCCTCTCCTCCTCCTGCTGACCCTGGGCTCAAACAACGCCAGTTTCTGCCCGGACATGCTAGCTGCACAGAGAAAAACACCAGCCAATGTGTTAGTGGGGTTCAGCACCGCCAGCTGTTCCCCTGCTGTGTAGCTGGCAACGTTTCCTGCAAACGCCACGCAGGAACATGAACTGAAATTGAAGGGAGCCTGCCCCCCACCCCCCCAGGTGTTTCTATGTATAACAGCCACCTTGTACAGCAGTACTGCTGCATTTGTACAAGGTAGCTGACTTTTTCTCCTTGCACACGTGGAACTCAACAAGTACAAAATGTGTCTCATTACAGACCATTACAATGTCCCTGAGGTGTGACTTTCCTTTTTAATGACACGCAGCACCCCCATTGTTAGCGCTGCCCGTCTCCTGACATCATTGGTTGGCTGGCTGTGCCTGTGCGTCCCCCCTGCCCGACACAACGCCCCCCGTTGTCTCATATATTTTGACTGCGAGGGTGTGATTGATGGGCACGAGCAGTGCATATGTTCCCCTGTTTTCACTCCCCTCCTTCCGCCTTCTTCTGACTGTGCGGCCTCATGGCCGCGGCATGCGATAAGGGATCAGCTGAGGCCGCCCAGTCTGAAGCAGGTGTAAGGACATGTGTGAGCGGCGAACATATTTACTGCACAAGGCCACGAATCCCAGCACCGCAGTGTGACTTTAGGAAAAGCCACTGTGGGTCTGGGATTTATGGCCATCGTTAACCGCACCGGCCAACATGAAATGAGGTCATGAGACGGCCTGCACTAACAGGGTATTGCCAAGGGATAACACAAGAGCGCAGTTTCCTGTACTGCAAATAACAACGGTAAGGAATCTGCGCAGAGCACCTAGGTGTAAATTTGTACACCTGTGCTGCGTCTCCTTAAAAAGACTAGTAGTCACGCCTCCACTACTGTTTGACAGTATAATGGGCTAAATAGTGTACGTGTTTAATTCAGCGTGTGCAAGGAGCAAAATTAAATAGAGCAACCTTTGACTTGTGCATCATTAATGCTGTTCAAGGTGTGGCTCTTGTACCTTGCAACACCTGAGGGGGGGTTAAAGGTAACCTTTGAAATTGGTTCAACTAGGCTTCGGCCTACACTCTGCTCCTCTACTCCTCCTGCTGACCCTGGGCTCAAACACCGCTAGTTTTTGCCCGGAAATGCTAGCTGCACAGAGAAAAACACCAGCCAATGTGTTAGTGGGGTTCAGCAACGCCAGCTGTTCCCCTGCTGTGTAGTCGGCAACGTGTCCAGCACAAGCCACGCTGGCACAACAGAACAAAAGCTGCCACCAGTGCAGGCTTCGGCCTACACTTTGCTCCTCTCCTTCTCCTGCTGACCCTGGGCTCAAACAACGCCAGTTTCTGCCCGGACATGCTAGCTGCACAGAGAAAAACACCAGCCAATGTGTTAGTGGGGTTCAGCACCGCCAGCTGTTCCTCTGCTGTGTAGTCGGCATCGTGTCCAGCACAAGCCACGCTGGCACAACTGACCAAAAGCTGCCACCAGTGCAGGCTTCGGCCTACACTTTGCTCCTCTCCTCCTCCTGCTGACCCTGGGCTCAAACAACACCAGTTTCTGCCCGGACATGCTAGCTGCACAGAGATAAAAAAAACAGCCAATGTGTTAGTGGGGTTCAGCACCGCCAGCTGTTCCCCTGCTGTGTAGCTGGCAACGTGTCCTGCAAACGCCACGTAGGCACATGAACTGAAATTGAAGGGAGCCTGCCCCCCACCCCCCCAGGTGTTTCTATGTATAACAGCCACCTTGTACAGCAGTACTGCTGCATTTGTACAAGGTGGCTGACTTTTTCTCCTTGCACACGTGGAACTCAACAAGTACAAAATGTGTCTCATTACAGACCATTACAATGTCCCTGAGGTGTGACTTTCCTTTTTAATGACACGCAGCACCCCCATTGTTAGCGCTGCCCGTCTCCTGACATCATTGGTTGACTGGCTGTGCCTGTGCGTCCCCCCTGCCCGACACAACGCCCCCCGTTGTCTCATATATTTTGACTGCGAGGGTGTGATTGATGGGCACGAGCAGTGCATATGTTCCCCTGTTTTCACTCCCCTCCTTCCGCCTTCTTCTGACTGTGCGGCCTCATGGCCGCGGCATGCGATAAGGGATCAGCTGAGGCCGCCCAGTCTGAAGCAGGTGTAAGGACATGTGTGAGCGGCGAACATATTTACTGCACAAGGCCACGAATCCCAGCACCGCAGTGTGACTTTAGGAAAAGCCACTGTGGGTCTGGGATTTATGGCCATCGTTAACCGCACCGGCCAACATGAAATGAGGTCATGAGACGGCCTGCACTAACAGGGTATTGCCAAGGGATAACACAAGAGCGCAGTTTCCTGTACTGCAAATAACAACGGTAAGGAATCTGCGCACAGCACCTAGGTGTAAATTTGTACACCTGTGCTGCGTCACCTTAAAAAGACTAGTAGTCACGCCTCCACTACTGTTTGACAGTATAATGGGCTAAATAGTGTACGTGTTTAATTCAGCGTGTGCAAGGAGCAAAATTAAATAGAGCAACCTTTGACTTGTGCATCATTAATGCTGTTCAAGGTGTGGCTCTTGTACCTTGCAACACCTGAGGGGGGGGTTAAAGGTAACCTTTGAAATTGGTTCAACTAGGCTTCGGCCTACACTCTGCTCCTCTACTCCTCCTGCTGACCCTGGGCTCAAACACCGCTAGTTTTTGCCCGGAAATGCTAGCTGCACAGAGAAAAACACCAGCCAATGTGTTAGTGGGGTTCAGCACCGCCAGCTGTTCCCCCGCTGTGTAGCCGGCATCGTGTCCAGCACAAGCCACGCTGGCACAACCGACCAAAAGCTGCCACCAGTGCAGGCTTCGGCCTACACTTTGCTCCTCTCCTCCTCCTCCTGCTGACCCTGGGCTCAAACACCGCTAGTTTTTGCCCGGAACTGCTAGCTGCACAGAGAAAAACACCAGCCAATGTGTTAGTGGGGTTCAGCACCGCCAGCTGTTCCCCCGCTGTGTAGCCGGCATCGTGTCCAGCACAAGCCACGCTGGCACAACCGACCAAAAGCTGCCACCAGTGCAGGCTTCGGCCTACACTTTGCTCCTCTCCTCCTCCTCCTGCTGACCCTGGGCTCTAACACCGCTAGTTTTTGCCCGGACATGCAATCTGCACAGAGAAAAACACCAGTCAATGTGTCAGTGGGGTTCAGCAACGCCAGCTGTTCCCCTGCTGTGTAGCTTGCAACGTGACCTGCAAACGCCACGCAGGCACATGAACTGAAATTGAAGGGAGCCTGCCCCCCACCCACAGGTGTTTCTATGTATAACAGCCACCTTGTACAGCAGTACTGCTGCATTTGTACAAGGTGGCTGACTTTTTCTCCTTGCCCACGTGGAACTCAACACGTACAAAATGTGTCTCATTAGAGACCATTACAATGTCCCTGAGGTGTGACTATCCTTTGTAATGACACGCAGCACCACCCTTGTTAGCGCTGCCCGTCTTTTTACATCATTGGTTAGCTGGCTGCGCCTGTGCATCTCCCCTGCTCGAAACAACGCCCCTCGGTGTCTTATTTTTTTGGACAGCGAGGGTGTGATTGATGGGCATGTGCAGTGGATATGTTTGCCTGTGTTCACTCATCTCCTTCCGCCTTCTTCAGACTGGGTGTCCTCATGGCCGCGGCAGGCGATAAGGGATCAGATGAGGCCGCCCAGTCTGAAGCAGGTGTAAGGACATGTGTGAGCGGCAAACATATTTAGTGCACCAGGGCACGAATCCCAGCACCGCAGTGTGATTTTTTAAAAACACACTGTGGGTCTGGGATTCATGTCCATCGCTAACCGCAACGGCCAACATGAAATGAGGTCAGAAGACAGGAAGCGCTCACAGCGCATGGCCAAAGGATCACAAGAGCGCAGACTCCTGTACAGCAACTAACAACGCTCAGGAAGCTGCGCCCATGCAAAAAGGTGTTGTTTTCGACACCTGTGCTGCTTTTCTTTAAAAAGACAAGTCACGCCTCCACTACTGTTTAACAGTATAATGGGCTAAATAGTCTACGTGTTGCATTCAGCTTGTGCAAGTAGAAAAATTAATAGAGCAACCTTTTACTTGTGCAGCATTAATGCTGCAGAAGGAGTGGCTCTTGTACTTTGTAACACCTGAGGGGGGGTTAAAGGTAACCTTTGAAATTGGTTCAACTAGGCTTCGGCCTACACTCTGCTCCTCTCCTCCTCCTGCTGACCCTGGGCTCTAACAACGCTAGTTTTTGCCCGGAAATGCTAGCTGCACAGAGAAAAACACCAGCCAATGTGTTAGTGGGGTTCAGCACCGCCAGCTGTTCCCCCGCTGTGTAGCCGGCATCGTGTCCAGCACAAGCCACGCTGGCACAACCGACCAAAAGCTGCCACCAGTGCAGGCTTCGGCCTACACTTTGCTCCTCTCCTCCTCCTCCTGCTGACCCTGGGCTCTAACACCGCTAGTTTTTGCCCGGACATGCAATCTGCACAGAGAAAAACACCAGTCAATGTGTCAGTGGGGTTCAGCAACGCCAGCTGTTCCCCTGCTGTGTAGCTTGCAACGTGACCTGCAAACGCCACGCAGGCACATGAACTGAAATTGAAGGGAGCCTGCCCCCCACCCACAGGTGTTTCTATGTATAACAGCCACCTTGTACAGCAGTACTGCTGCATTTGTACAAGGTGGCTGACTTTTTCTCCTTGCCCACGTGGAACTCAACACGTACAAAATGTGTCTCATTAGAGACCATTACAATGTCCCTGAGGTGTGACTTTCCTTTGTAATGACACGCAGCACCACCCTTGTTAGCGCTGCCCGTCTTTTGACATCATTGGTTAGCTGGCTGCGCCTGTGCATCTCCCCTGCTCGAAACAACGCCCCACGGTGTCTTATTTTTTTGGACAGCGAGGGTGTGATTGATGGGCATGTGCAGTGGATATGTTTGCCTGTGTTCACTCATCTCCTTCCGCCTTCTTCAGACTGGGTGTCCTCATGGCCGCGGCAGGCGATAAGGGATCAGATGAGGCCGCCCAGTCTGAAGCAGGTGTAAGGACATGTGTGAGCGGCAAACATATTTAGTGCACCAGGGCACGAATCCCAGCACCGCAGTGTGATTTTTTAAAAACACACTGTGGGTCTGGGATTCATGTCCATCGCTAACCGCAACGGCCAACATGAAATGAGGTCATAAGACAGGAAGCGCTCACAGCGCATGGCCAAAGGATCACAAGAGCGCAGACTCCTGTACAGCAACTAACAACGCTCAGGAAGCTGCGCCCATGCAAAAAGGTGTTGTTTTCGACACCTGTGCTGCTTTTCTTTAAAAAGACAAGTCACGCCTCCACTACTGATTAACAGTATAATGGGCTAAATAGTCTACGTGTTGCATTCAGCTTGTGCAAGTAGAAAAATTAATAGAGCAACCTTTTACTTGTGCAGCATTAATGCTGCAGAAGGAGTGGCTCTTGTACTTTGTAACACCTGAGGGGGGGTTAAAGGTAACCTTTGAAATTGGTTCAACTAGGCTTCGGCCTACACTCTGCTCCTCTCCTCCTCCTGCTGACCCTGGGCTCTAACAACGCTAGTTTTTGCCCGGAAATGCTAGCTGCACAGAGAAAAACACCAGCCAATGTGTTAGTGGGGTTCAGCACCGCCAGCTGTTCCCCCGCTGTGTAGCCGGCATCGTGTCCAGCACAAGCCACGCTGGCACAACCGACCAAAAGCTGCCACCAGTGCAGGCTTCGGCCTACACTTTGCTCCTCTCCTCCTCCTCCTGCTGACCTTGGGCTCAAACACCGCTAGTTTTTGCCCGGAAATGCTAGCTGCACAGAGAAAAACACCAGCCAATGTGTTAGTGGGGTTCAGCACCGCCAGCTGTTCCCCTGCTGTGCAGCTTGCAACGTGACCTGCAAACGCCACGCAGGCACATGAACTGAAATTGAAGGGAGCCTGGCCCCCACCCCCAGGTGTTTCTATGTATAACAGCCACCTTGTACAGCAGTACTGCTGCATTTGTACAAGGTGGCTGATGTTTTCTCCTTGCCCACGTGGAACTCAACACGTACAAAATGTGTCTCTTTGAGACCATTCCACTGTCCCTGAGGTGTGACTTTCCTTTCTAATGATACGCAGCACCCCCCTTGGTAGCGCTTCCCGTCTTCTGACATCATTGGTTGGCTACTTGCGCCTGTTCGTCCGCCCTGCCTGAATAAAATGCTCCTCGTTGTCTTAATTATTTTGACTGCGAGGGTGTGATTGATGGGCACGAGCAGTGCATATCTTCGCCTGTCTTAACTCATCTCCTTCCGCCTTCTTCAGACTGTGCAGTCTCATGGCCGCGGCATGCGAGAAGGGATCAGCAGAGGCCGCCCAGTCTGAAGCAGGTGTAAGGACATGTGTGAGCGGCCAAAATATTTACTGCTCAAGGCCACGAATCCCAGCACCGCAGTGTGGCTTTATGAAAAGACACTGGGGGTCTGGAATTTATGGCCATCGTTAACCGCACGGGCCAACATGAAATGATGTCATAAGATGGGCAGCGCTAACAGGGCATTGCCAAGGGATAACACAAGAGTGCAGACTCCTGTACAGCAAACAACAACGCTCAGGAAGCTGCGCCAAGCACCAAGGCGTTATTTTGGACACCTGTGCTGCGTCTCATAAAAAAACCAAGTCACGCATCCACTACAGTTTGACTGTAGAATGGGGTAAATTGTGTATGTCTTTCATTCAGCGTGTGCAAGTAGACAAATTAATAGAGCAACCTTTCACTTGTGCAGCATTAATACTGCACAAGGTGTGTCTCTTGTACTTTGTAACACCTGAGGGGGGGGTTAAAGGTTTCCTTTGAAATTGGTTCAACTAGGCTTCGGCCTACACTCTGCTCCTCTCCTCCTCCTCCTGCTTCAACACGGGCTCTAACATCGCTAGTTTTTGCCCGCAAGTGCTAGCTGCACAGAGAAAAACACACGCCATTGTGTTAGTGGGGTTCAGCAATGCCAGCTGTTCCCCCAGTGTGTAGCCGGCAAAGTGTCCTGCAAACGCAACGCAGACACAAAGCTGCCTCCAGTGCAGGCTTCGGCCTACACTCATCTCCCCCTGCTTACCCTTTGCTCCAACACCGCTAGTTGGGGCTCTAGGAAGACAATCTTTAATAGGCAAGGCAACGCATCTGGGTTCCAGCACCGCCAGCTGGTTCTCGGCAGTGTTCTTGTCACAGGTACTCCCTCGTGCCAAGCCTGGTTTCAGCACCGTCAGCTGTTTCCGGGTTGTGTCAACTTCACTGAGACGCCTATGCTTGCCCCGTCGTGGTGCGGTCGAGTTAGCCAACTCCAGGGTGCCTCCAGTTTAGGAGCTTCCTATGTGGGCTGCGTGAACTGGTAGTCAAGGCTGGTTCTGTAGTGCCAGTAGGCCCAGCTCCCCCTGTAGGACTGTTGGGGTTCGGTAACTGCGGCTGCCTCGCGGCCTAGCTGTTCTCTCCTCTCCTGTGGGCCTTGGGGTCCACCACCTGGTTCCAGCACCGTCAGCTGGTTCCGGGCCGAGCCTTTGGCTTAGGTGCCTCCTCCTGGGTATCCGAGTTCCGCCAACGCCAGGCGGTCCTTGGTAGTGCTTTTAAGCGCGGGCACCTACAGCTTAGTAACCGGGTTCCAGCACCGTCAGCTAGTCCTCGGTCGTGCCATTGGCTCTTGCACACTGGGGCAACGCATCCGGGTTCCAGCACCGCCAGCTGGTTCTCGGCAGTGTTCTTGTCACAGGTACTCCCTCGTGCCAAGCCTGGTTTCAGCACCGTCAGCTGTTTCTGGGTTGTGTCAACTTCACTGAGACGCCTATGCTTGCCCCGTCGTGGTGCGGTCGAGTTAGCCAACTCCAGGGTGCCTCCAGTTTAGGAGCTTCCTATGTGGGCTGCGTGAACTGGTAGTCAAGGCTGGTTCTGTAGTGCCAGTAGGCCCAGCTCCCCCTGTAGGACTGTTGGGGTTCGGTAACTGCGGCTGCCTCGCGGCCTAGCTGTTCTCTCCTCTCCTGTGGGCCTTGGGGTCCACCACCTGGTTCCAGCACCGTCAGCTGGTTCCAGGCCGAGCCTTTGGCTTAGGTGCCTCCTCCTGGGTATCCGAGTTCCGCCAACGCCAGGCGGTCCTTGGTAGTGCTTTTAAGCGCGGGCACCTACAGCTTAGTAACCGGGTTCCAGCACCGTCAGCTAGTCCTCGGTCGTGCCATTAGCTCTTGCACACTGGGGCAACGCACCCGGGTTCCAGCACCGCCAGCTGGTTCTCGGCAGTGTTCTTGTCACAGGTACTCCCTCGTGCCAAGCCTGGTTTCAGCACCGTCAGCTGTTTCCGGGTTGTGTCAACTTCACTGAGACGCCTATGCTTGCCCCGTCGTGGTGCGGTCGAGTTAGCCAACTCCAGGGTGCCTCCAGTTTAGGAGCTTCCTATGTGGGCTGCGTGAACTGGTAGTCAAGGCTGGTTCTGTAGTGCCAGTAGGCCCAGCTCCCCCTGTAGGACTGTTGGGGTTCGGTAACTGCGGCTGCCTCGCGGCCTAGCTGTTCTCTCCTCTCCTGTGGGCCTTGGGGTCCACCACCTGGTTCCAGCACCGTCAGCTGGTTCTGGGCCGAGCCTTTGGCTTAGGTGCCTCCTCCTGGGTATCCGAGTTCCGCCAACGCCAGGCGGTCCTTGGTAGTGCTTTTAAGCGCGGGCACCTACATCTTAGTAACCGGGTTCCAGCACCGTCAGCTAGTCCTCGGTCGTGCCATTGGCTCTTGCACACTGGGGCAACGCATCCGGGTTCCAGCACCGCCAGCTGGTTCTCGGCAGTGTTTTTGTCACAGGTACTCCCTCGTGCCAAACCTGGTTTCAGCACCGTCAGCTGTTTCCGGGTTGTGTCAAGCTCACTGAGACACCTATGCTTGCCTCGTCGTGGTGCGGTCGGGTTAGCCAACTCCAGGGTGCCTCCAGTTTAGGAGCTTCCTATGTGGGCTGCGTGAACTGGTAGTCAAGGCTGGTTCTGTAGTGCCAGTAGGCCCAGCTCCCCATGTAGGACTGTTGGGGTTCGGTAACTGCGGCTGCCTCGCGGCCTAGCTGTTCTCTCCTCTCCTGTGGGCCTTGGGGTCCACCACCTGGTTCCAGCACCGTCAGCTGGTTCCGGGCCGAGCCTTTGGCTTAGGTGCCTCCTCCTGGGTATCCGAGTTCCGCCAACGCCAGGCGGTCCTTGGTAGTGCTTTTAAGCGCGGGCACCTACATCTTAGTAACCGGGTTCCAGCACCGTCAGCTAGTCCTCGGTCGTGCCATTGGCTCTTGCACACTGGGGCAACGCATCCGGGTTCCAGCACCGCCAGCTGGTTCTCGGCAGTGTTTTTGTCACAGGTACTCCCTCGTGCCAAACCTGGTTTCAGCACCGTCAGCTGTTTCCGGGTTGTGTCAAGCTCACTGAGACACCTATGCTTGCCTCGTCGTGGTGCGGTCGGGTTAGCCAACTCCAGGGTGCCTCCAGTTTAGGAGCTTCCTATGTGGGCTGCGTGAACTGGTAGTCAAGGCTGGTTCTGTAGTGCCAGTAGGCCCAGCTCCCCCTGTAGGACTGTTGGGGTTCGGTAACTGCGGCTGCCTCGCGGCCTAGCTGTTCTCTCCTCTCCTGTGGGCCTTGGGGTCCACCACCTGGTTCCAGCACCGTCAGCTGGTTCCGGGCCGAGCCTTTGGCTTAGGTGCCTCCTCCTGGGTATCCGAGTTCCGCCAACGCCAGGCGGTCCTTGGTAGTGCTTTTAAGCGCGGGCACCTACAGCTTAGTAACCGGGTTCCAGCACCGTCAGCTAGTCCTCGGTCGTGCCATTGGCTCTTGCACACTGGGGCAACGCATCCGGGTTCCAGCACCGCCAGCTGGTTCTCGGCAGTGTTTTTGTCACAGGTACTCCCTCGTGCCAAACCTGGTTTCAGCACCGTCAGCTGTTTCCGGGTTGTGTCAAGCTCACTGAGACACCTATGCTTGCCTCGTCGTGGTGCGGTCGGGTTAGCCAACTCCAGGGTGCCTCCAGTTTAGGAGCTTCCTATGTGGGCTGCGTGAACTGGTAGTCAAGGCTGGTTCTGTAGTGCCAGTAGGCCCAGCTCCCCCTGTAGGACTGTTGGGGTTCGGTAACTGCGGCTGCCTCGCGGCCTAGCTGTTCTCTCCTCTCCTGTGGGCCTTGGGGTCCACCACCTGGTTCCAGCACCGTCAGCTGGTTCATGGCCGAGCCTTTGGCTTAGGTGCCTCCTCCTGGGTATCCGAGTTCCGCCAACGCCAGGCGGTCCTTGGTAGTGCTTTTAAGCGCGGGCACCTACAGCTTAGTAACCGGGTTCCAGCACCGTCAGCTGGTCCTCGGTCGTGCCATTGGCTCTTGCACACTGGGGCAACGCATCCGGGTTCCAGCACCGCCAGCTGGTTCTCGGCAGTGTTCTTGTCACAGGTACTCCCTCGTGCCAAGCCTAGTTTCAGCACCGTCAGCTGTTTCCGGGTTGTGTTAAGCTCACTGAGACACCTATGCTTGCCTCGTCGTGGTGCGGTCGGGTTAGCCAACTCCAGGGTGCCTCCAGTTTAGGAGCTTCCTATGTGGGCTGCGTGAACTGGTAGTCAAGGCTGGTTCTGTAGTGCCAGTAGGCCCAGCTCCCCCTGTAGGACTGTTGGGGTTCGGTAACTGCGGCTGCCTCGCGGCCTAGCTGTTCTCTCCTCTCCTGTGGGCCTTGGGGTTCACCACCTGGTTCCAGCACCGTCAGCTGGTTCCGGGCCGAGCCTTTGGCTTAGGTGCCTCCTCCTGGGTATCCGAGTTCTGCCAACGCCAGGCGGTCCTTGGTAGTGCTTTTAAGCGCGGGCACCTACAGCTTAGTAACCGGGTTCCAGCACCGTCAGCTAGTCCTCGGTCGTGCCATTGGCTCTTGCACATTGAGGCAACGCATCCGGGTTCCAGCACCGCCAGCTGGTTCTCGGCAGTGTTTTTGTCACAGGTACTCCCTCGTGCCAAACCTGGTTTCAGCACCGTCAGCTGTTTCCGGGTTGTGTCAAGCTCACTGAGACACCTATGCTTGCCTCGTCGTGGTGCGGTCGGGTTAGCCAACTCCAGGGTGCCTCCAGTTTAGGAGCTTCCTATGTGGGCTGCGTGAACTGGTAGTCAAGGCTGGTTCTGTAGTGCCAGTAGGCCCAGCTCCCCCTGTAGGACTGTTGGGGTTCGGTAACTGCGGCTGCCTCGCGGCCTAGCTGTTCTCTCCTCTCCTGTGGGCCTTGGGGTCCACCACCTGGTTCCAGCACCGTCAGCTGGTTCCGGGCCGAGCCTTTGGCTTAGGTGCCTCCTCCTGGGTATCCGAGTTCCGCCAACGCCAGGCGGTCCTTGGTAGTGCTTTTAAGCGCGGGCACCTACAGCTTAGTAACCGGGTTCCAGCACCGTCAGCTAGTCCTCGGTCGTGCCATTGGCTCTTGCACACTGGGGCAACGCATCCGGGTTCCAGCACCGCCAGCTGGTTCTCGGCAGTGTTCTTGTCACAGGTACTCCCTCGTGCCAAGCCTGGTTTCAGCACCGTCAGCTGTTTCCGGGTTGTGTCAACTTCACTGAGACGCCTATGCTTGCCCCGTCGTGGTGCGGTCGAGTTAGCCAACTCCAGGGTGCCTCCAGTTTAGGAGCTTCCTATGTGGGCTGCGTGAACTGGTAGTCAAGGCTGGTTCTGTAGTGCCAGTAGGCCCAGCTCCCCCTGTAGGACTGTTGGGGTTCGGTAACTGCGGCTGCCTCGCGGCCTAGCTGTTCTCTCCTCTCCTGTGGGCCTTCGGGTCCACCACCTGGTTCCAGCACCGTCAGCTGGTTTGGGCAGTGTCTTTTGCTCTTGTACCTTCTGCTCCCCATCCTGGTTCCAGTACCGTCAGCTGGTTCCGGGCAGAGCCTTTGGCTTAGGTGCCTCCTTCTGGGTATCCAAGTTCCACCAACGTCAGGTGGTCCTTGGTAGTGCTTTCAGGCACGGGTACCTCCTGCTTAGTAACCGGGTTCCAGTAACGTCAGCTGGTCCTTGGTAGTTCCATTGGCTCTTGGACCTTCGGCTACCCATCCGGGTTCCAGTACCGTCAGCTGGTTCTCGGCAGTGTCTTTTGCTCTTGTACCTTCTGCTCCCCATCCTGGTTCCAGTAACGTCAGCTGGTTCCGGGCAGAGCCTTTGGCTTAGGTGCCTCCTTCTGGGTATCCGAGTTCCGCCAACGTCAGGCGGTCCTTGGTAGTGCTTTTTAGCACGGGTACCTCCTGCTTAGTAACCGGGTTCCAGTAACGTCAGCTGGTCCTCGGTAGTTCCATAGGCTCTTGAACCTTCGGGTAGCCATCCGAGTTCCAGTTCCATCAGCTGGTTCTTGGCATTTTCTCAGCCTTCTTGTACCTTCTGCTACATTTCCAAGTTGAAGACCCTAACGTCGACGACCCGGAAGACCACCCCGATGACGACGACCCGGAAGACCACCCCGATGACGACGACGGCGGAGACGACGACGGCGGAGACGACGACGGCTGAGACGACGACGGCGGAGATGACGACACTGGAGACGACGACCCTGGAGACGACAACATGGAGGACCGAGAAGCAGAAGAACAAGAGGCTGCAGAACAAAGAGCAGAAGAACATTAAGCATAAGACTTAATATCAGAGCAAAAGATATTATCTCAATTATATGCAGAAGAAGACTAAGCAGTGTATGGGGGTGAGTCCGTTCCTCCTCGTGGTGCCCCTGGATAAAGCCTGATGCTGCAGGCCAAACTGAACGCGGACAAATGTAACTTTTGTGACTGGCAGAACGGAAGGTGTAATCTTCCAACTTTTATAGATAACAACTACGGGAATGCCTGTCACAAATGAGAATATGATGAAGAAGTAGAATAGGAAGAATAATAACAGTGGAATAAAAAGAATATGTAGAATAGGAAGAATAATAATAGTTGAAGAAAATGAATATGAAGAATGTAATAAAAAAAAAAATATAGGTAGAAGATGAAGAAGAAGATGAATAAGGTGAAGAAGTTGATGTCAAAGATGCTGATGATGATGAAGATGAAAGTGTGGGAAAAGGAAAAAAAAGAAGGGGAAGGTCGTGGAATAGTGAAACATCAATATCTGACAAAATAAAAAAAATTTACATAGTCAATATCTTTTTCAATCCGAACGTCTTTAAAAAAAAAAAAATCATGCTATTCTATTTGATTGGACTAATCCTCATTGCCTTTAATGTCTCCGCCACCTCCCCCATACATCCTACATTATTCTTAGTTGTTTTCCTTCATGTAGAATGAACCTACAAGGAAAGAAAGGGTTTATTTTAATTCCGATATTTTGGTCCCATTGACTTGCATTGGGATCGGGTATCGGTATCGGCGATATCCGATATTTTTTGAATATCGGCCGATCCAAACCGATACCGATACTTTCCGATATCGGAAGGTATCGCTCAACACTACTGGTGGTATTATACACAGGAACTCTGTATATAATGTATAGATAATACAGTGATCACTGGTGACATTGTACACAGGACCGCTGTATATAGTATATAGTGTATAGTGTCAGTGTATAGGTAACACTGACTCACCAGTGACGTCTCTAGGTGAAGTCCTTCATCTTTCATCCAGCACAGACCGCCATCATTTCTTCCAGCCAGGACTCGTTTCTGCAGGAAATAACACAGTTATCTCGAGCTCCGCTTGCAGAACACATTACTTAATTTTTCACAACTTCTACATTACACCACCGTGGCACCGGTGCTCAGGAAGGATATAATGGAACTAGAGAGAGTACAAAGGAGGGCAACAAAATTAATAAAGGGGATGGGAGAACTACAATACCCAGATAGATTAGCGAAATTAGGATTATTTAGTCTAGAAAAAAGACGACTGAGGGGCGATCTAATAACCATGTATAAGTATATAAGGGGACAATACAAATATCTCGCTGAGGATCTGTTTATACCAAGGAAGGTGACGGGCACAAGGGGGCATTCTTTGCGTCTGGAGGAGAGAAGGTTTTTCCACCAACATAGAAGAGGATTCTTTACTGTTAGGGCAGTGAGAATCTGGAATTGCTTGCCTGAGGAGGTGGTGATGGCGAACTCAGTCGAGGGGTTCAAGAGAGGCCTGGATGTCTTCCTGGAGCAGAACAATATTGTATCATACAATTATTAGGTTCTGTAGAAGGACGTAGATCTGGGTATTTATTTATTATGATGGAATATAGGCTGAACTGGATGGACAAATGTCTTTTTTCGGCCTTACTAACTATGTTACTATGTTACTATGTTACACATGAAGAAAAAAAGGTGACATAGTGTCACTCTGCACAGTAACAGGACCGCCCCCTCATTTAAAACAGTATACTCAAAAAATAAAATAAATACATCACTGCAGTAATAATATCCCTTAATTACCCCCTATGGTAATAATATTCCCCACCCTGGCCCCGTTTATCTCATTCCTGGCTCCAGCCATATGTTCTCGCATCCTGCCCTCATGAGTATCCATTCTACCCCATATGATCTCCCCATCCTGCCCCACCAGCCTCCATCGTATCCGTCCTGCCCCATGATCCAATCCTGCCCCATGATCCAATCCTGCCCCGTGTCTCCAATCATGCCCCGTATCTACATTCTGCCCATGCCTCAAGTCCTGCCCCCAGTGTGTCCAGCATATTACCCCCATGTTGTCCAGCATTGCCCCAGTGTGTCCAGCATATTACCCCCAGTGTGTCCAGCAATCTGCCCCAGTATCCAGCATTGCCCCAGTGTGTCCAGAAATCTGCCCCAGGGTCTCCAGCATTGCCCCAGTGTGCACAGCAATCTGCCCCAGTGTGCACAGCAATCTGCCACAGTGTGCACAGCAATCTGCCACAGTGTGCACAGCAATCTGCCACAGTGTGCACAGCAATCTGCCACAGTGTCCAGCATTGCCCCAGCGTGTCCAGCAATCTGCCCCAGTGTCCAGTATTGCCCCAGTGTCCAGAAATCTGCCCCAGGGTCTCCAGCATTGCCCCAGTATATCCAGAAATCTGCCCCAGTGTGTCCAGAAATCTGCCCCAGGGTCTCCAGCATTGCCTCAATGTGTCCAGAAATCTGCCCCAGGGTCTCCAGTATTGCCCCAGTGTGTCCAGCATTGCCCCAGTGTGACCAGCATTGCCCCCAGTGTGTCCAGCAATCTGCCCCAGTGTCCAGCAATCTGCCCCAGTGTCCAGCATTGCCCCAGTGTGTCCATAAATCTGCCCCAGGGTCTCCAGCATTGCCCCCAGTGTGTCCAGCATTGCCCCCAGTGTGCACAGCAATCTGCCCCAGAGTGCACAACAATCTGCCCCAGAGTGCACAGCAATCTGCCCCGGAGTGCACAGCAATCTGCCCCAGCGTGCACAGCAATCTGCCCCAGCGTGCACAACAATCTGCCCCAGCGTGCACAGCAATCTGCCCCAGCGTGCACAGCAATCTGCCCCAGCATGCACAGCAATCTGCCCCAGCGTGCACAGCAATCTGCCCCAGCGTGTCCAGCAATCTGCCCCAGTGTCCAGAAATCTGCCCCAGGGTCTCCAGCATTGCCCCAGTATGTCCAGAAATCTGCCCCAGTGTGTCCAGAAGTCTGCCCCAGGGTCTCCAGCATTGCCTCAATGTGTCCAGAAATCTGCCCCAGGGTCTCCAGTATTGCCCCAGTGTGTCCTGCAATCTGCCCCATGGTCTCCTGTATTGCCCCAGTGTGTCCAGCATTCTGCCCCATGGTCTCCAGTATTGCCCCAGTGTGTCCAGCAATCTGCCCCATGGTCTCCAGTATTACCCCGGTGTGTCCAACAATCTGCCCCATGGTCTCCAGTATTGCCCCAGTGTCTCCAGCATTGCCCCCAGAGTCAGACATAAAGAAAAAAAAAATCCTCACCTCTCCCGTTCCTAGCACAGGTCCGGTGCAGTCAGCGTCTCTCCGGCTCTGCAACGCTCAGGACAGAGAGGCTGAGCGGCGCGCACAGTGATGACGTCATCGCGCCCTCTGCCCTGAGACGTCGCAGAGTCAGAGGGCGCTGAAGACGCTGCAGCTGCCGCAGGAACCAGGAGAGGTGAGTATTAGAGCGGGGGCTGGGGGCCGGGGGTGGAGGGAGCCTGGTCTTGGCAGCGGACGGCGCCGCCCGAAGATTTAAAGTGCCCGCGTCTTGTTTTTTTTTCTTTTTCTTTCTCCTCCTGCAGCGCCGGCCGCCCCCCGCATTGTGCCGCCCGGGGCGGCCCACCCCCCCCCGCACCCCTCTTCCTACGCGACTGTGGACACACAGGGGCAGAATGCTGGACACAGTGGGGCAGAATGCTGGACACAGTGGGGCAGAATGCTGGACACAGTGGGACATAATGCTGGACACACAGTGGGGCAGAATGCTGGACACACAGTGGTGCAGAATGCTGGACACACAGTGGGGCAGAATGCTGGACACACAGTAGGGCAGAATGCTGGACACAGTGGGGCAGAATGCTGGACAGAGTTGGGCAGAATGCTGGACACAGTGGGGCAGGATGCTGGACACACAGTGGGGCAGAATGCTGAACATACAGTGGGGCAGAATGCTGGACAAAGTGGGGCAGAATGCTGGACACACAGTGGGGCAGAATGCTGGACACAGTGGGGCAGAATGCTGGACACAGTGGGGCATAATGCTGGACACACAGTGGGGCAGAATGCTGGACACAGTGGGGCAGAATGCTGGACACAGTGGGGCAGAATGCTGGACACAGTGGGGCAGAATGCTGAACACAGTGGGGCAGAATGCTGGACACACAGTGGGGCAGAATGCTGGACACACAGTGGGGCAGAATGCTGGACACAGTGGGGCAGAATGCTGGACACACAGTGGGGCAGAATGCTGGACACAGTGGGGCAGAATGCTGGACACACAGTGGGGCATAATGCTGGACACACAGTGGGGCTGAATGCTGGACACACAGTGGGGCAGAATGCTGGATACACAGTGGGGCAGAATGCTGGACACACAGTGGGGCAGAATGCTGGACACAGTGGGGCAGAATGCTGGACACAGTGGGGCAGAATGCTGAACATACAGTGGGGCAGAATGCTGGACACACAGTGGGGCAGAATGCTGGACACACAGTGGGGCAGAATGCTGGACACACAGTGGGGCAGAATGCTGGACACACAGTGACAGGGGCAGAATGCTGGACACAGTGGGGCAGAATGCTGGACACAGTGGGGCAGAATGCTGAACATACAGTGGGGCAGAATGCTGGACACACAGTGGGGCAGAATGCTGGACACACAGTGGGGCAGAATGCTGGACACAGTGGGGCAGAATGCTGGACACACAGTGGGGCACAATGCTGGACACACAGTGGGGCTGAATGCTGGACACACAGTGGGGCAGAATGCTGGATACACAGTGGGGCAGAATGCTGGACACACAGTGGGGCAGAATGCTGGACACAGTGGGGCAGAATGCTGGACACAGTGGGGCAGAATGCTGAACATACAGTGGGGCAGAATGCTGGACACACAGTGGGGCAGAATGCTGGACACACAGTTGGGCAGAATGCTGGGCACACAGTGGGGCAGAATGCTGGACACACAGTGGGGCAGAATGCTGGACACAGTGGGGCAGAATGCTGGACACAGTGGGGCAAAATGCTGGACACATAGTGGGGCAGAATGCTGGACACACAGTGGGGCAGAATGCTGGACACACAGTGGGGCAGAATGCTGGACACACAGTGGGGCAGAATGCTGGACACACAGTGACAGGGGCAGAATGCTGGACACACAGTGACAGGGGCAGAATGCTGGACATTGGGGCAGAATGCGAGACACGGGGCAGAATGGAGATACGGGGCATGATTGGAGACACGGGGCAGGATGAAAGACATGGGGGCATGACTGGAGACAGATGGGGAGGATTGGAGACAGATGGGGCGGAATGGAGACACAGGGGGCATAATTGGAGACAAGTGGCAGGACTGCAGACACGGGGGCATGGTTGGAGACATAGGGGGCAGAATGGAGACATGGGGCATGATTAGAGACACTGGGGGCAGAATTGGAGACAGATCGTGCAGGATCATGGGGCAGGATGGATATGATGGAGACAGATTGGGCTGGAGAGATCACATGTGGCGATCATATGGGGCAGGATGGGGAGATCATATGGGGCAGAATGGATACTCATGAGGGCAGGATGGGAGAACATATGGCTGACGCCAGGAATGAGACACACGGTGGCCAAGATGGGGAATATTATTACCATAGGGGCTAATTTAGGGATATTATTACTGCAGTGATGTATTTATTTTATTTTTTGAGTATACTGTTTTAAATGAGGGGGCGGTCTTGTTACTGTATAGAGTGATACTATGTTGCCTCCTTTTCTTCATGTGGTGTAATGTAGAAGTTGTGAAACATTAAGTAATGTATTCTACAAGCGGAGCTAGAGATAACTGTGTTATTTCCTGCAGAGACAAGTCCTGGCTGGATGAAATGATGGCGGTCTGTGCTGGATGAAATATGAAGGACTTCACCTAGAGACGTCACTGGTGAGTCAGTGTGTTACCTATACACTGACACTATACACTGTATACTACATATAGAGCTCCTGTGCATAATTTCACTAGTGATCACTGTATTATCTGTACACAGACACTGCATACTAAGTACAGATCTCCTGTGTATAATGGCACTTATGGTGATAGTATGGTGCTTTTTTTAATTACTGATCAGAATTGTAGTATTCAGTCACTATGTGGTGGTAATATGTGGTCTGGACATGGTGTTGCGGTATTTGTTCCTTGTATGTGATATTATTCGATCACTGTGGTGGTAATATGTCATCTGGTCATGGTGTAGCGGTATTTGTTCCTTGTATGTGATATTATTGGTCATTTTAAAAATTGAAAAATAAATAAAAATATACCTAAATTGTATTGCATATTTTAACAAATATTTAATGGGCTACAGTAGAGTAGGGCCCGGCCAAAAATCTTTTGGCCAAAACAAAAGCTGCTGGCTATATGTGTGATCTGGTAATGGGAACTGTTAATGTGTGATAGGTGAGAAGTGGAGTTTTTCCAAGAGAGAGCGGTGGGACTGTGGACAGTTCGAGGGGTGGAGCGTGCAGGCGGGGCTGGGGTGGAGCCTGGGCGGAGTCTCAAGGAGGCCCTGAAAATTTTGCCAGTATGGGGCCCTGAAATTTCTAGTGGCAGCCCTGGTACTGGTACTTGTCAGCTGTTTTGAGCAGATGACATGTGTCCCTAACAGTCTCGGATGGAATCGCGATCCACATGTGGCTGTTAACCCGTTAAATGCCGCTGTCAATCTCTGACAGCAGCATTTAATGTGATCATGCCAGAAGCGCATCACTAATCCTGCCCATTGGTGACCCCGTCACATGATCGCGGGTCACCGATGGGTCGGCATGACAACCAGAGGTCTCCAGCAGACCTCTTTGGTTGTCATAGCCAGATTGCTATGAGCTGTGCACGATGTTCTGTGCTCATAGCAAGTGAGCATATCTGATCTGATCATCACCTGTGTGTAGCAGAAGCAATCAAAGTACTGTAGCTTCTAGTCTCCCATGGAGACTATTGAAACATGCAAAAAGTGAGAAACAAATGTTTCACTTTCAGCAGTGGCTCTTGTCGCTGCTGAAAGTGAACTTGTCAGTTAGCTAGATATGATCCTGTCCTGTGTGAAATTTATCTTCCAGCATCTAACTAGATTGTACTAAAACTGTGATGCAGTCAGGAGGCCTTATTTGCTAATCAAAAGCGTTTGTGCAAAAAATGTGTTGCAGTGAGGAATCATGAGGCCCCATTTGCTCTTTAAAATTATTAGGCTTAATATAGGGCTTAAGGCAGGAGGGCCTATTATCTAATCCAAATCATTGCTGATAAAACTGTGTTGCAGTGAGGAATCAGAAGGCCCCATTTCCTCATAAAAATCATTAGGCCTAATATACGTGTTCAGTCAGGATGTCCTATTTACTGTGATAAAACTGTCTTGCAGTGAGGAATCAGGGCATTGGTGCCCCATTTTCTCATCAAAATTGTTAGGTATAAGAGTGTTGTTCAGGCACACTATTTAAGAAAATAAATGGTGATTGTTTATTTAGTGACAAATGACTGTCAGGTATTGGCCTAAAGGCCCCTTCACATTTAGCGATGCTGCAGCGATACCGACAACGATCCGAATCGCTGCAGCGTCGCTGTTTGGTCGCTGGAGAGCTGTCACACAGACCGCTCTCCAGCGACCAACGATGCCGGTAACCAGGGTAAACATCGGGTAACTAAGCGCAGGGCCGCGCTTAGTAACCCGATGTTTACCCTGGTTACCATGCTAAAAGTAAAAAAAAACAAACACTACATACTTACCTACAGCCGTCTGTCCTCCAGCGCTGCGCTCTGCTTCTCTGCACTCCTCCTGTACTGTCTGGGAGCCGGAAAGCAGAGCGGTGACGTCCCCGCTCTGCTTTCCGGCTCACAGCCAGTGCAGGAGGAGTGCAGAGCGCAGCGCTGGAGGACAGACAGCTGTAGGTAAGTATGTACTGTTTGTTTTTTTTTACTTTTAGCATGGTAACCAGGGTAAACATCGGGTTACTAAGCGCGGCCCTGCGCTTAGTTACCCGATGTTTACCCTGGTTACCAGTGAAGACATCGCTGGATCGGTGTCACACACGCCGATCCAGCGATGTCTCCAGGGAGTCCAGCGACGAAATAAAGTTCTGGACTTTATTCAGCGACCAACGATCTCCCAGCAGGGGCCTGATCGTTGGTCGCTGTCACACATAACGATTTCATTAACGATATCGTTGCTACGTCACAAATAGCAATGATATCGTTAACAATATCGTTATGTGTGAAGGTACCTTAAGGTTGTGAAACAGCAGGTTAAAAGATGGTAAGGGTACTGTACATACAACATCAGTGGGAAAACGTGAGGTCATGGTGGAAGGGGGAATAGGCTTGGTGTTCGATGTGTATGTAGGTTTGGAGTTAATGTTAATGAAAGCTCAACTGAGCAAATATTGTCTGCTCCTATCCAAAGACCTCTAACATCATCTGTTACTGGATGGGCTACTCAATGCCCTTTCTTTGGCAACCTCACAGAAGTACGCCTTGTAGATGAGGCTTAGAAAGAGCATGTGCTCCAGAGGATGGCAAGCGCTGCATCAAGTGACCCCTCCTTTTCTACCTTCACCTTAGCATCACACACAGTACAATCCTCAGAGGTGGCACCCCAATCACCATTGTTTCCCCGCCTCACAAATTCCCAAATGTCTAACTGACTGTGGGGAACCACTGCTTAGCCATTCTGTAGAGCTGTTCAGATATTCTATTCAATGGGCATCAGATGTCTGCTCCAAAGAGTCACAGAATCCAGCGGAGGAAATCATCTGTACGGACGCCCAAAATGT
This sequence comes from Ranitomeya imitator, assembly GCF_032444005.1. Lineage (NCBI taxonomy): Eukaryota > Metazoa > Chordata > Amphibia > Anura > Dendrobatidae > Ranitomeya > Ranitomeya imitator. Next base: position 464,027,207 of record NC_091282.1, on the reverse strand, counting down.
TTCATGTTAGATCTGGGGAAAATTGAAGTAGGGTACAAGCAGAATGCAGACCCTCTTTATCAGATGTTAACCACTGGGGGTGGAGTTGATCTTGATGAGACTCAGATCCCAGAGGCAAACGTGGACTGTACTGTGGTGTCAGGGCAGGAAGAGGAGGGGGGTGACTCTCAGGGCAAGGAGTGAGAGAACTGAGAGGATGATAATCAGGTTGTAGACTTGGTGTGAACCCAGAAGCATGCAGCTGAGTAGATCAGCAGAGGAGGTGAAGGAGGAGGAAGATGAGGAGGTTACATTGCTGCTCTAGGCATATACAGGGCTTAGGTTTCTGCTCGGCGATAGGTATGGAACCAATAAAGGGATGGTAGGGGAGACATAGTCTATTAAATTTGCTTAGAGTTCTCCACTCCCCCTTTCCATAGTGTTTGGGATTCCTCCACCTCTTCCCCTTATGTTGTGCTTAGTCTTCCCACACTGTGCATGACATTATCACCAACCGTGCATATTTAGGAAATAAAAACTGACACTTGGTTTTAGTTGTCTATGTATTTTTTCCTTGGGTATGTGTTAGGAGTCGAGTTTCCTCTGCTGCACAGGGGGAATCTCGATCCCTGTCTGCTGCGGTCTCCCATTCTGTACCGGCCGCAGTGGGGCCTGCTCAGCGGAGGCGTCGCTCCCAGCGTCTTGCTGGGACTGATTCTGTGCAAAGGGTTACTGTTGCCTTTTCTGGCTCTCCTGTTGTACCCTGCACTGATCTGCGGCGAGCAGGCTTCTCTGGGACTAAGTCCTTATTTGCACACACTGAGCATGCCCAGGGCAAGATCTCCCGTTGGAGATCGAGGGTCACATGCTCAGGTACTGCAGCACATTCCATTGGTCCTCCAGGAAGGTCCTGAAAGGGCAAAACTTCTGTAGCAGCTTCCTGTGCTGCAACTATATAAACTGCGCATGACCGCACGGCCATGCGCTAGTATTATCTTGATAATATGTGTGTGTGTTGTGAGTGAAAGTCGCTCTTTAAAATACCCTCCCTATTGGATGACTGTTCGTGGAAGGTGTATGTTTGCTATCTAGCACCCGACTTATCCAACAGCACGTTACACACATAACAGCGTCTAGTTGCTGTGACCGCCTGTACGGCGCCGTGCGCTTCCTCTGCGCTTTCCTTACCTAAGCCTGGGTGGTTAGTGGCGTCTATCAGTGCGGCACTGCATGCACTCTCATGCCTTTATGTACTTTTTTAATAGTTTCCTTAGACACCCATTTGCGGTGTTGTGCCAGCAAGTGGTCTAATCGGACTTCAATCCTGTGTTGGGGTTGTGTTCACTGACTTCTTGCTCGCGCTCTATGTGCGGTACCGCGGTCCTGTGACACAACAGGATCGCTTCCATCACGCAGGGTGAAGTTAACCCGTGCGTCTATACTTATAGTACCGCCATATAGTCTGTCTTACTAGCAGCAGGGTTTTTACCTGCACGGTGGACCTCGGACTGCGAACGCACCTAGTTTCATATCATCTATACTTGGTGCGTTCCGCCAGTCCTTAACATAATACTAGCGCCAAGGTCTGGCTAGTAATGACGGACGATCAGCGTTTACAGCGGTACATCCAGCAGCTGGAGGGAAGGTTGGCGGCTCTTGAGCGTTCAACCTCAGCTGTGGATGTTACTGCTGTCGCTGTTCAGGCTGCAAGTGTGGCTGCAGCTACCTTATCCACTGCCGCCCCTGTACCGACGCTATCTCGCCTCCCGCTACCAGAGAAATTTTCTGGTGACAGTAAGTCCTGTAGGGGTTTCGTGAGTCAGTGCTCAATACATCTCGAGCTTCTGGCCTCTCGTTTCCCTACAGAGCGGGCTAAGGTGGGCTTTATCAAATCTTTATTGTCGGACAGGGCGTTGCAGTGGGCTACGCCGCTGTGGAAGCGTGGCGATCATGTGGTGCAAAGTGCTCCGTTATTCCTGAGCACTCTGAAACAGGTCTTTTTAGGACCCCGTGTCACCCTTGATACGGCGCTCCAACTGTTGCCATTGACTCAGGGCTCGTCCTTGGTCAGCCATTTTGCCGTCCACTTCCGCACTCTAGCATCTGAGCTGGAGTGGTCGGATAAAGCCCTTATTCCCATATTTTGGAGGGGGCTGGCTGACCACGTTAAGGACGCCCTGGCCACTAAGGAGATTCCCGCCACACTGGAAGAATTTATAACAGTATCTACTTGTATTGACCTCCGTTTTCACGAGCGGAGGTTAGAGCGAGCCCAGTGTAGGCAGAGGTTTCGGCTGGCTCCCACCTTCGCCAAACCTTTGGAATCTCCAGCCCAGGCTCCTGAGTCTCATGAACCTAAGGTAGTGTCACGAGCGGGATCTAAGTCCCGGACCGCTCGTGCACTCCAGGTTTGCCATATTTGCCAACAGTCAGGACATCTTGCCACCAGATGTCACCAGCAGTCGAGGAAACGTCAGCGTCTAGTGGTAGTAGGTGGAGATGCACTAGACACGGTGACGTTTGCCTCCAAATTGTCCTTTAAGGGGACAATAACTTTTGGCTCATCTTCCCACTCGGTGGAGCTCTGCGTGGATTCTGGAGCGGAGGGCAATTTTATGTCTTCTGCCTTCGCCCAACGTCACGCAATACCCCTGGTTATGCTATCTCAGGGGTCAGGAACCTTTTTGGCTAAGAGAGCCGTAAACGCCACATATTTTGAAATATAATTCCGCGAGAGCCGTACAATATGTTTAAAGGGCCATTGACAGATCAATCGCTCCAATGTTCACTTAGTACAGCAAGGAATGCTCCTCCCTGCTGTATAAAGCCACAACTGGACTGAAACAATGGTAATTAGCAGTAAAAAATTAAATAAATAACTTACATTGTGAGCTTGCGATGCATGACATCAGTCCAGCAGTCTGGCTTCTTCTTTTTCCTGCGCATGACTGGAAGCTGGCATTCTTCCCACCTGATGTTGAGAGAATGCCAGCTTTGAGGCATTCGCAGAAGAAAGAAGCTGGAATGTTGGACATGTCACACAACGCATTGTCAGTTATGTCAATTGTCTATTTTATTATTGTATCCATCCTGCCCCATGTCTCCAATCATGCCCCGTGTCTACATTCTGCCCATGCCTCCAGTCCTGCCCCCAGTGTGTCCAGCATATTACCCCCAGTGTGTCCAGCATATTACCCCCAGTGTGTCCAGCAATCTGCCCCAGTATGTCCAGCATATTGCCCCCAGACAGTGTGTCCAGCAATCTGCCCCAGTGTGTCCAGCATATTACCACCAGTGTGTCCAGCAATCTGGCCCAGTGTCTCCAGCATTGCCCCAGTGTATCCAGCATTGCCCCAGTGTGTCCAGCAATCATCTGCCCCAGTGTCTCCAGCAATCTGCCCCAGTGTCTCCAGCAATCTGCCCCAGTGTCTCCAGCAATCTGCCCCCAGTGTCTCCAGCAATCTGCCCCCAGTGTCTCCAGCAATCTGCCCCCAGTGTGTCCTCCAGCAATCTGCCCCCAGTGTGTCCTCCAATCTGCCCCACTGTCTCCAGCATTGCCCCCAGTGTGTCCTCCAATCTGCCTCACTGTCTCCAGCATTGCCCCCAGTGTGTCCTCCAATCTGCCCTACTGTCTCCAGCTTTGCCCGCTTAGTGTGTCCTCCAATCTGCCCCAGTGTCTCCAGCATTGCCCCCAGTGTGTCCTCCAATCTGCCCCAGTGTCTCCAGCATTGCCCCCCAGTGTGTCCTCCAATCTGCCCTACTGTCTCCAGCTTTGCCCGCTTAGTGTGTCCTCCAATCTGCCCCAGTGTCTCCAGCATTGCCCCCAGTGTGTCCTCCAATCTGCCCCAGTGTCTCCAGCATTGCCCCCCAGTGTGTCCTCCAGCATTGCCCCCCACTCCCCCAGTGTGTCCACCGATAACTGATCCAAAAAAAAAAGAAAAAAAACAAGCAGTCTCCTCACCTGTCCGCGCTCCAGGCGGCGAGCTCCCTGCAGCAGCGCACACTCGCCGGCGACTGACAATGATGTCAGACGCCGGCGACGTGTGCGCTGCGGCCGACATCAGCCGCCAGCCTCCAATTGGCTGGCGGCTGTTGTTGTTAACTATTGATGTGCGGGCGCGCGCCCGCACATCAATAGGAAACCGCCGCAGCGCTGCAAGGGGCCCGGTGAGCAGATGAGAAGGGGCCCGATGCGGCCCCCTCTCTCCGCCCACCGGGTCCGGGGGGCACATAAACGCCGGCGGCGGCGGCCGGCACGGGCCGGCATTCACAAATGATTATCAGAGGGTTAATCTGCGGTAGCCCAGGGCCCCCCCAGACCACTGGGCCCTGGGCTACCGCCCATATTGACCCTCTGATAATCCGCCCCTGGAAGTAAGTGACGGAAGTGTGCGGGAGCAGGAGGCGGACATAGTGCGGTGACCAGGGGCGTCTGACTTGCCGGCCCCGGGCCCCCTGTCTGCGAGCCAGATACGGCCATCAAAAGAGCCATATCTGGCTCGCGAGCCATAGGTTCCCGACCCCTGTGCTATCTCAACCAGTAACGGTACGAGTGGTGAATAGGTCGACACTCCCCACACAGATAACACATCAGACCATCCCTTTTACTCTGTCCATGTCACCATCCCATCAGGAGATTATATCCCTGCTCATCATTCCTGAGGGGATTGATGAGGTCCTGTTGGGGATACCTTGGTTACGGTACCACTCTCCTCACATCGAGTGGTCCTCAGGCAGAATTTTGGGATGGGGTGAATCATGTGGGGGTAGGTGTCACCGAGAGTGCGTTCAGGTTGCTACTACAGAGGTACCCGCAGATCTTTCCTCTCTTCCCAAGCAATATTGGTCTTATGCAGACGTGTTCTCCAAAAAGGCGGCGGAGACCCTTCCGCCCCATCGCCCCTATGACTGTCCTATCGATCTCTTGCCAGGTGCGGAGCCTCCCCGGGGTCAAGTTTATCCATTATCTCTCCCGGAGATGGAGGCCATGTCTCAGTACATTCAAGAGAATCTGGCAAGAGGGTTCATCAGGAAGTCAGTGTCACCTGCTGGGGCAGGGTTCTTCTTCGTGCAGAAGAAGAATGGGGAATTACGTCCATGCATAGACTACAGGGGTCTTAACGCTATCACCGTTAAGAACAAGTATCCTTTGCCCTTGATATCCGAGCTCTTCGATAGGCTTCGGGGAGCTAGAGTGTTTACTAAATTAGATCTGCGGGGTGCTTATAACCTGATTCGCATCCGTGAGGGGGACGAATGGAAAACGGCGTTTAACACCAGAGATGGGCACTATGAGTATCTGGTGATGCCCTTCGGGCTCTGTAATACCCCAGCCGTTTTCCAAGACTTTGTCAATGACATCTTCCGGGATATGCTTTCCACCTCAGTTGTAGTCTATCTGGATGATATTCTCATCTTTTCTCCAGATATTGACTCCCACCGGAGAGATGTTGGCAGAGTCTTCGACCTCCTACGGGCAAACTCTCTTTATGCTAAGTTGGAGAAGTGTATGTTTGAGCAGGAGTCCTTACCTTTCCTGGGCTATATCATCTCCGCCCAGGGATTGGCTATGGATCCTGCCAAACTACAGGCTGTGATGGACTGGCAAGAGCCCCATTCTCTTAAAGCGGTGCAGCGCTTTATGGGGTTCATTAACTATTACCGCCAGTTCATTCCCCACTTCTCAACTCTGGTAGCTCCCTTGGTAGCCCTCACCAAGAAGGGAGCGAATCCCAAATTGTGGTCGGAAGAGGTCTCCAAGGCCTTCACTTCTATTAAGTCCCACTTTGCTAGCGCTCCCATCTTACATCGTCCCGATGTGGATAAGCCATTCCTAATGGAGGTGGATGCCTCATCCGTTGGTGCTGGAGCAGTCCTCTATCAAAAGGATGCTCAAGGTCGGAAGCATCCATGCTTCTTCTTCTCTAGGACCTTCACGCCAGCGGAGAGAAACTACTCCATCGGGGATAGGGAGCTGCTAGCAATGAAATTGGCCTTTTCTGAGTGGAGACATCTTCTGGAAGGTGCACGCTTTCCCTTCCAAGTTTACACGGACCACAAAAATTTGGTCTCTTTGCAAACAGCTTAGCGGCTAAATTCTCGTCAGGCCAGATGGTCCTTGTTCTTTTCCCGGTTCCACTTTTCCCTTCATTTTCTCGCCGGGGAGAAGAATATTCGTGCTGACGCTCTCTCTCGCTCCCTTATGTCAACTGAAGAGGAGGAAGAGGAGCCTCGGCTTATTGTCCCTTCCGAGAGCCTGAGAACCGTAGCGCCGGTTTCGCTGGAGTCTGTGCCTCCGGGCAAGACTTTTGTGCCCATTAATTTGCGACCGGAGGTTCTCTCTTGGGCTCATTCGTCCAGGGTGGGTGGACACTTTGGGACAAAGAGGACATCTGAGCTACTGGCGAGGACGTACTGGTGGCCGCTTATGGCCCGGGATGTCAGGGATTATATTCTGGCGTGTGTCTCCTGCGCCAAAAATAAATCTCCGCGTCAAAGGCCAGCTGGGTTGCTCTATCCCTTGCCGGTGGCAGATAGGCCCTGGGAGATGGTCGGGATGGACTTTGTCATGGGTTTACCCAAATCTCGCGGCTGTACCATCATTTGGGTCATCACCGATCATTTCTCAAAAATGGTGCATTTGGTGCCGCTACCACGGTTAACTTCTGCACGGGCCTTGGCAGCGTTGTTCATTAAACACATCTTCCGCTTACATGGTATGCCTGACAAAATTGTCAGTGACCGGGGTCCCAAGTTTGCGTCTCGGTTCTGGAGAGAGCTTTGTCGTCTTCTCAGTATTGAGTTGAATCTCTCTTCCGCTTATCATCCCGAGACGAATGGGTTGAAAGAGAGGGCCAACCAGACCTTGGTTACATACCTGCGACATTTTGTTTCAGCCAGGCAGGATGACTGGGCATCCTTGCTATCATGGGCAGAGTTTGCGCTGAACAACGCCGTAGCCGATTCCACTGGACAAACCCCATTCCTCCTCAATTATGGTCAGCATCCACGGGTACCTGTGCCTATGCCCGTGTCTTCCGCAGACTCCAGGGTGGCAGACTGGGCTGTGGAGGCACGGGATATTTGGGACCGCACTCAGGATGCCATTCGGGCCTCTAAGGAGAAAATGAGGTCCTCCGCCGATGCTCATCGGCGCCCCGCTCCGACCTTTGCTCCTGGCAACTTGGTGTGGCTCTCCGCCCGTAACATCAGGCTGCGAGTTGAGTCCACTAAGTTTGCTCCTCGCTACTTAGGCCCCTTCAAAGTGCTCGAACAGGTTAATCCTGTGGTTTATCGCTTGGCTCTTCTGCCACGCCTGGGTATCACCGACACCTTTCATGTGTCCCTCCTGAAACCCGTGTACATGTCCCGGTTTTCCGAGTCATCTGCTGGGACATCGGGTTCGTCTTCGGACGATTATGAGGTGAATGCTATTTTGGGGTGCAAGGTGGTACGTGGCAAAAAAAATTTTTGGGTGGACTGGAAGGGTTATGGTCCTGAGGACAGGTCCTGGGAGCCTGCTGAGCCCATTCGGGCTCCGCAGCTCATTGCTGCCTTCGAGCGTAGCGGGGCCCAGGGGGGGGGCCCTGGGGGGGGTGATGTTAGGAGTCGAGTTTCCTCTGCTGCACAGGGGGAATCTCAATCCCTGTCTGCTGCGGTCTCCCATTCTGTACCGGCCGCAGTGGGGCCTGCTCAGCGGAGGCGTCGCTCCCAGCGTCTTGCTGGGACTGATTCTGTGCAAAGGGTTACTGTTGCCTTTTCTGGCTCTCCTGTTGTACCCTGCACTGATCTGCGGCGAGCGGGCTTCTCTGGGACTAAGTCCTTATTTGCACACACTGAGCATACCCAGGGCAAGATCTCCCGTTGGAGATCGAGGGTCACATGCTCAGGTACTGCAGCACATTCCATTGGTCCTCCAGGAAGGTCCTGAAGGGCAAAACTTCAGTAGCAGCTTCCTGTGCTGCAACTATATAAACTGCGCATGACAGCACGGCCATGCGCTAGTATTGTCTTGATAATATGTGTGTGTGTTGTGAGTGAAAGTCGCTCTTTAAAATACCCTCCCTATTGGATGACTGTTCGCGGAAGGTGTATGTTTGCTATCTAGCGCCCGACTTATCAAACAGCACGTTACACACATAACAGCGTCTAGTTGCTGTGACCGCCTGTACGGCGCCGTGCGCTTCCTCTGCGCTTTCCTTACCCAAGCCTGGGTGGTTAGTGGCGTCCATCAGTGCGGCACTGCATGCACTCTCGTGCCTTTATGTACTTTTTTAATAGTTTCCTTACACACCCATTTGCGGTGTTGTGCCAGCAAGTGGTCTAATCGGACTTCAATCCTGTGTTGGGGTTGTGTTCGCTGACTTCTTGCTCGCGCTCTATGTGCGGTACCGCGGTCCTGTGACACAACAGGATCGCTTCCTTCACGCAGGGTGAAGTTAACCCGTGCGTGTATACTTATAGTACCGCCATATAGTCCGTCTTACTAGCAGCAGGGTTTTTACCTGCACGGTGGACCTCGGACTGCGAACGCACCTAGTTTCATATCATCTATACTTGGTGCGTTCCGCCAGTCCTTAACAGTATGTTTTTTAAAAAATTTTCTCCATTGGTTATGGATCCGGTTGTAGGGCTAGCAAAGCAGTTACACTGTCTGTCTCTGGAGGTGAATGGCCTTCACTATGAGGTTCAGCAGCAGGTAGGCTGGTCCAGCTGGAACTCCAAGACAAGTTATTTTGTGTACAAGGAAGCTTCCAAACTGTATTTTAAATTTCATCCTCACTCCTCTGGAAATGAGGAGCAACAAGTTGGTATTGTGATCTTTCTGCTGTAAGAAGGTCCTCAATCTTGGGCTTTCTTTTTTCCGCAGGATTCGGTTTGTCTCCAGTCTGTGGAGGGATTTTTTTTGGCTCTAGCCGTTATGTATGATGACCCTGCCCGAGTCTCCTTGGCTGAGTCTAAGTTGCGTTGCCATCAGCAGGGAAAGCGGTCAGTGGAGACGTATAGCTCTGAATTCCGCATTTGGGCAACTGATACAAAATGGAATGACCCGGTTCTCAGAAGCCAATTTCTTCAGGTCCTTACTGAAAGATTGCAGGATGCTTTTGCAGTGTATCAAACCCCTGAGTCCTTGAAGGTTGCTATGTCGTTGGCTTTATGTGTTGATGGACACCTTTGGGATAGGTGGGTAACACTTTTTCTAGAGGCTATTTTTAGGATATTGCTCCTTTGCCAGGGGAGCAGTCTAGCAATTAACCAGTTCTGGGGAAGCTGGAGGAACCTATGCATTTAGGGGCTGCCTCTGCATTGGACATTTCCCTGGAGATTCGCAAAAAGAAGACAGTGGGATTTTTTGTGGGAAAAGGGACATTTTATTAGGGCCTATCCTTTGATGCCTAAGCAAAAGGAGGCTCATTTAACACTTGGTAGTCTGTAGTTGAATAAGCAAGGGGTGCATGTATCATCAACCTGCAGTTCCCAGTTTGTCCTGACAGTAGAGGTGGTGCTGGAGAGCAAAACCGAGGAGATTTCTGTGTTTGTTGACAGTGGAGCTGGAGTCAGCATGATTGATGATGAGTTTGCTAAATCTCATGGGCTGGCTTGCTGTATTTTAGTTAAGCACATTCCAATCTTCGTCATCGAGTCAGCACCACTTGCACAGAAAGCTCTGACTTAGATTGTACATAATGTAAGACTGAGGGTGGGGTCGATTCATTGTGAGATAATTCCTTGCTATGTCTTACGCCCCCGATTGTATTGTGTCTTCTCTTGTTGGTGAAACAAAATCCGTTGGTGAGTTGGCAAGCCAGGGAGTTCGTTGAGTGGGGAGATTACTGCCATGAGAACTGTTTAAAGGATTTAATTGCAGAAAGTCTGGAGAATGGACATAGCCGACCCTCATCTTCGCCCATGGTGGCAGGGTTCTTTGTGAAGAAAAAATATGGTGGTCTACATCCCTGTTTAGATTTCCTGGAATTAAATCAGATTACCATTCGAGATCCATACCCTACTCCTCCAATTCCAGATCTGTTCAGCCAGGTCTTGAGAGCTAAGTTGTTCTCCAAGTTGGATTTAAGGGGGGCCTACAACATGGTTAGAATCAAAGAAGGGGAAATTTCATTCAATATCCCTGAGGGTCATTTCAAGAGTCTGGTCATGCCTTTCGATCTGACCAATGCACCTGCGGTTTTCAAACATTTTATTAATGATATTTTCTATAGCTTGGTGGTCAGGGTTGTGGTGGTCTATCTGGACGATATTTTGGTTTACTCACTGGATTTTGAGACACATCCAGGGCATGTTAAACAGGTGTTGCAAATATTAAGGGATAACAAACTATGTGCCAAACTAGAGAAATGTGTTTTCACCGTCCAGGAGGTACAGTTTTTGGGGTACCTGTTGTCAACTTCGGGTTTTCAGATGGATCCGGAGAAGGTCCATGCTGTCCTTGATTTGGAATGTCCTGAGAACCTGAAATCTCTACAATATTTTCTGTGCTTTACTAATTTTTACCAGAAATTAATCCAAAGTTATTCTGTAGTTGTGAAACACCTTACTGACATTTTTATAAATGGTCGGATGCTGCCCTGAAGTATTTTCCTCCCTAAGGAGCTGTTTTGCCACAGTTGTTGTGAATTCTGTGGCAGAGCTCCCTCCTGTGGTCACAAGTGGTACTTCGGCTGATTCTCTCTGTGAGCTTCATTTGGTGGAGGAGAGTGGTACTGTGGCTTCTGAGTTTCCTTCCTCAGGTGATGTGGTGAAGTCGTTAGGTGCTGCTCTATTTAACTCCACCTAGTGCTTTGATCCTGGCCTCCAGTCAATGTTCTAGTATTGGACCTGTTTCCTTCTGGATCGTTTCTGTGGCCTGCTGCTCTGCATAGCTAAGTTCCGCTTTGATATTTTGTTTGCTATTTTTTCTGTCCAGCTTGTCTATTTGTTTTTTCCTGCTTGCTGGAAGCTCTGGGACGCAGAGGGTGTACCTCCGTGCCGTTAGTTCGGTACGGAGGGTCTTTTTGCCCCCTTTGCGTGGTTTTTGTAGGGTTTTGTGTTGACCGCAAAGTTACCTTTCCTATCCTCGCTCTGTTCAGAAAGTCGGGCCTCACTTTGCTAAATCTATTTCATCTCTACGTTTGTCTTTTCATCTTAACTCACAGTCATTATATGTGGGGGCTGCCTTTTCCTTTGGGGTATTTCTCTGAGGCAAGGTAGGCTTATTTTCTATCTACAGGCTGGCTAGTTTCTCAGGCTGTGCCGAGTTGCATAGGGAGCGTTAGGCGCAATCCACGGCTGCCTCTAGTGTGGTTGGAGAGGATTAGGGATTGCGGTCAGCAAAGTTCCCACGTCTCAGAGCTCGTTCTATGTTTTTGGGTTATTGTCAGGTCACTGTATGTGCTCTGACCTCTATGTCCATTGTGGTACTGAATTACCTTCTCATAACAGTACTGGAGGCCAAAAGTACTAATGATTCCCAATAGAGTGAAAAAAGAAGTTCTGAGACCATTTTTTTTTCTTTGCACTGTGTTTTGCCTTTTTTTTCCCCTAGACATTTGGGTGGTTCAGGACACAGGTGTGGACATGGACATTCAGGGTCTGTGCTCTTCAATGGATAATCTCGTTATAAATGTACAAAAGATTCAAGATTTGGTGGTTCAGAATCCTATGTTAGAACCAAGAATTCCTATTCCTGATTTGTTTTATGGTGATAGAGCCAAGTATGTGAATTTCAAAAATAATTGCAAACTGTTTCTGGCCTTGAAACCTCGCTCCTCTGGTGACCCAGTTCAACATGTGAGAATTATTATTTCTTTTTTGCTTGGCGACCCTCAAGACTGGGCATTTTCCCTTGCGCCAGGAGATCCTGCATTAAGTAATATTGATGCGTTTTTCCTGGCGCTCGGATTGCTGTACGATGAGCCTAATTCAGTGGATCAGGCAGAGAAAAATTTGCTGGCTCTGTGTCAGGGTCAGGAGGAGATAGAGGTATATTGTCAGAAATTTAGAAAGTGGTCCGTACTAACTCAATGGAATGAAGGTGCGCTCGCAGCTATTTTCAGAAAGGGTCTCTCTGAAGCCCTTAAAGATGTCATGGTGGGATTTCCTATGCCTGCTGGTCTGAATGAGTCTATGTCGTTGGCCATTCAGATCGGTCGACGCTTGCGTGAGCGTAAATCTGTGCACCATTTGGCGGTATTACCTGAGCTTAAACCTAAGCCTATGCAGTGCGATAGGACTTTGACCAGAGTTGAACGGCAAGAACACAGACGTCTGAATGGGCTGTGTTTCTACTGTGGTGATTCCACTCATGCTATCTCTGATTGTCCTAAGCGCACTAAGCGGTTCGCTAGGTCTGCCACCATTGGTACGGTACAGTCAAAATTTATTTTGTCCGTTACCTTGATCTGCTCTTTGTCATCGTATTCTGTCATGGCATTTGTGGATTCAGGCGCTGCCCTGAATTTGATGGACTTGGAGTATGCTAGGCGTTGTGGGTTTTTCTTGGAGCCCTTGCAGTGTCCTATTCCATTGAGAGGAATTGATGCTACGCCATTGGCCAAGAATAAGCCTCAGTACTGGACCCAGCTGACCATGTGCTTGGCTCCTGCACATCAGGAGGTTATTCGCTTTCTGGTGTTGCATAATCTGCATGATGTGGTCGTGTTGGGGTTGCCATGGCTACAAGTCCATAATCCAGTATTAGATTGGAAATCCATGTCTCTGTCCAGCTGGGGTTGTCAGGGGGTACATGGTGATGTCCCATTTCTGACTATTTCGTCATCCACCCCTTCTGAGGTTCCAGAGTTCTTGTCTGATTATCGGGATGTATTTGATGAGCCTAAGTCCGATACCCTACCTCCGCATAGGGATTGTGATTGTGCTATCGATCTGATTCCTGGTAGTAAATTCCCAAAAGGTCGACTGTTTAATTTATCTGTGCCTGACCACGCCGCTATGTGGAGTAATGTGAAGGAGTCCTTGGAGAAGGGGCATATTCACCCATCATCGTCGCCATTAGGAGCAGGGTTCTTTTTTGTAGCCAAGAAGGATGGTTCACTGAGACCTTGTATAGATTACCGCCTTCTAAATAAGATCACGGTTAAATTTCAGTACCCCTTGCCGTTGTTATCTGATTTGTTTGCTCGGATTAAGGGGGCCAGTTGGTTCACCAAGATAGATCTTCGTGGTGCGTATAATCTTGTGCGTATTAAGTGAGGCAATGAATGGAAAACTGCATTTAATACGCCCGAGGGCCATTTTGAGTATCTAGTAATGCCATTCGGACTTGCCAATGCTCCATCAGTGTTTCAGTCCTTTATGCATGACATCTTCCGAGAGTACCTGGATAAATTCCTGATTGTGTACTTGGATGACATTTTGATCTTCTCGGATGATTGGGAGTCTCATGTGAAGCAGGTGAGAACGGTGTTTCAGGTCCTGCGTGCTAATTCTTTGTTTGTGAAGGGATTAAAGTGTCTCTTTGGTGTTCAGAAGGTTTCATTTTTGGGGTTCATCTTTTCCCCTTCTACTATCGAGATGGACCCTGTTAAGGTCCAAGCCATCCATGATTGGACTCAGCCGACATCTCTGAAAAGTCTGCAAAAGTTCCTGGGCTTTGCTAATTTTTATCGTCGCTTCATCTGCAATTTTTCTAGTATTGCTAAACCATTGACCGATTTGACCAAGAAGGGTGCTGATGTGGTCAATTGGTCTTCTGCTGCTGTGGAAGCTTTTCAAGAGTTGAAGCGTCGTTTTTCTTCTGCCCCTGTGTTGTGTCAACCAGATGTTTCGCTTCCATTCCAGGTCGAGGTTGATGCTTCTGAGATTGGAGCAGGGGCTGTTTTGTCGCAGAGAAGTTCTGATTGCTCGGTGATGAAACCATGCGCCTACTTTTCCAGGAAGTTTTCGCCTGCTGAGCGAAATTATGATGTGGGCAATCGAGAGTTGCTGGCCATGAAGTGGGCATTCGAGGAGTGGCGTCATTGGCTTGAAGGAGCTAAGCATCGCGTGGTGGTCTTGACTGATCATAAGAACTTGACTTATCTCGAGTCTGCCAAGCGGTTGAATCCTAGACAGGCTCGTTGGTCGCTGTTTTTTTGCCCGTTTTGACTTTGTGATTTCGTACCTTCCGGGCTCTAAAAATGTGAAGGCGGATGCTCTGTCTAGGAGTTTTGTGCCCGACTCTCCGGGTTTATCTGAGCCGGTGAGTATCCTCAAGGAGGGAGTAGTTGTGTCTGCCATCTCCCCTGATTTGCGGCGAGTGCTGCACAAATTTCAGGCTAATAAACCTGATCGTTGCCCAGCGGAGAAACTGTTTGCCCTGATAGGTGGACGAATAAAGTTATCTCTGAGGTTCATTGTTCGGTGTTGGCTGGTCATCCTGGAATCTTTGGTACCAGAGAGTTGGTGGCTAGATCCTTTTGGTGGCCATCTCTGTCGCGGGATGTGCGTTCTTTTGTGCAGTCCTGTGGGATTTGTGCTCGGGCTAAGCCCTGCTGTTCTCGTGCCAGTGGGTTGCTTTTGCCCTTGCCGGTCCCGAAGAGGCCTTGGACACATATCTCTAAGGATTTTATTTCAGATCTTCCCGTCTCTCAAAAGATGTCAGTCATTTGGGTGGTCTGTGATCGCTTCTCTAAGATGGTCCATTTGGTACCCTTGTCTAGATTACCTTCCTCCTCTGATTTGGTGCCATTGTTCTTCCAGCATGTGGTTCGTTTACATGGCATTCCAGAGAATATCGTTTCTGACAGAGGTTCCCAGTTTGTTTCGAGGTTTTGGCGAGCCTTTTGTGGTAGGATGGGCATTGACTTGTCTTTTTCCTCGGCTTTCCATCCTCAGACTAATGGCCAGACCGAACGAACCAATCAGGCCTTGGAAACATATCTGAGATGCTTTGTTTCTGCTGTTCAGGATGACTGGGTGTCCTTTTTGCCTTTGGCTGAGTTCGCCCTTAATAATCGGGCCAGCTTGGCTACCTTGGTTTCACCGTTTTTCTGCAACTCTGGGTTCCATCCTCGTTTCTCTTCAGGGCAGGTGGAGTCTTCGGACTGTCCTGGTGTGGATACTGTGGTGGACAGGTTGCAGCAGATTTGGACTCATGTAGTGGACAATTTGACCTTGTCCCAGGAGAAGGCTCAACGTTTCGCTAATCGCAGACACTGTGTGGGTCCCCGACTTCGTGTTGGGGATTTGGTTTGGTTGTCTTCTCGTCATATTCCTATGAATGTTTCCTCTCCTAAGTTTAACCCTGCTGTTCTGTTTAGATTTCACATACACTTGTACTGTTCCCGGTCATTTTTGACCGTCCTTATAAAATAATCATGTTTAGCTAATCTAAGTGGTTTTTTTAAACAGTTTTTGCACTATTATATTGCTTGTGAAGATGGTTGTTCAAATACCAGAAAAAAAAATAAATACAAAGCTTGTTTTATATTTTTTTTATATCCAAAAGGGAACATGGTATTTTTTCGATTTTTGTAAAAATTGATTATTTTTGCAGATAAAAAAAAAAATCTTGATCTAAATGTTAACTATAAGTAATAATATCAAACATTATGTAGATATACTTTTTTCAAAGGCAAAAAAAAAAAGCTTTTTTCTCTATAAAATGGCAAAAAACGTTGTTTTTTATACACTTATACTGTTCCCGGTCATTTTTGACCGGACCTAACAAAGTTGTGATTTGTACCTAATTCAAGTGTTATTTGATTACCTGTTGCATTGTTTTACTGTATGTGAACATGGTTTTCAATAATCAGATGAAAAATTAAATCAAAAACTTTTATTTTTTGAATCAAATAAATTAACATTTTTTGCAATATTTGCTTCATATTGCACATAAAAACTTTTCTTTATTCTAAACTATATACAAACTTTTCAAAAAAAAAAAGTTTTTTTGTCAAAAACAAATGATAAATGCGATCAATGTATTACTTGCATTGATCACATGTATAATTTACATGACGCTTGCACAAGTATTTTGCACATTTGCAACACATAATATTAGATTTATGGTTACTGGACGTTGGACAGAATGAGCATCTTTTTCGCTTGCAGCTGGTTGCGATGGTGGAAGCCGTTTCAGTATCAGTGGTCGGCGAAGCTGTTGGCTCGCCATCTCCACCATGCTCTCGAATTTGTCGGGCCACTTTTTCTGCACTCTCATTTCTTGGATTTCGTGGCCGTGTTTTTACATATGGATTAGTGAGAGACTTCCCCAATTCCTCAATAAAAAGCCGTCGTTTGTGTAATTTTTTTTCTTGCCATTTGGGGTTTATTTCCCGCCACAATACAAAGGCATTATAGGCAGATACATCGATCAGGTTGTAAAAGAGAATCATAGGCCACCTATTTGTTTTTCTTTTACATGTATACGTGCCTACAAGCTGGTCTATTGTGTCAACAGCACCTTTAGTGGCGTTATAGTGAAGAATCATGTCTGGCTTTCTGTCATCTCTCTCACTTATTTTTGCATCATGGTGCATGGTGCTCATGAGGATAACTTGTTTATTTTTTTTGGGAACGTACGACACTACCGTAGTGTCCTTTGTAAAATAAAACATTGAACTGTGTACGTCTCTCTTATTGAGGATACCCTGTGGAAGTTCAGGTTTATTTTTTCGTACAGTACCCAGCATAGTTATATTGTTTTTTTGTAACATCTGCCCCAATTGGTAGGATGTGAAGAAATTGTCACAGGTAACGTTTCTCCCTTTGAGTCCATGGGTCAAGTCCAAAACTACCCTCATGCCTTGGTTTTTTTCAGGTCTTTCTAGAGGGTTTTTTCCAATATATACTTGAACATTTGCAGCATATGATGTTTTACTGTCACACAGAGTCCAGATTTTTATACCGTATTTTGCTGGTTTACTTGGAATGTATTGCCTGAATGGGCACCTGCCTCTAAATGACACCAGCTGCTCATCAACAGTGACATTTTCTACGGTATTATAACATTTTGGGAGTATCTCGACCTATTTACTCCACAAATCCCTAATTGGGGCAAGTTTATCTGTGCTTCTTCTTTCAGATCTATCCGTTTTGTCATCAAACCGTAGAACTCTGGAAATTTCGTGGAATCTTTCTAAAGACATGATGGCCCTAAATATATGGCGCCCCGTTTCCGAATTCCACAAACTTTTAGTGGACTCTCCATATGATTTGTATACTCCAGCTAATAGAAGTAACCCGATGTAAGCATTCATAGCCGTCACATCGAAGTTCTTCCATTTATCGCCATAAACCTTTTTTCCCTCAATGTTTGTCATTTGGATAAGTATATTTTGCATGGCTATATTTATGAATAATAGGAATGCCGATTGAATGTCATCAATTCTAGCAATTGCATATCTAGTGGGACCTGGAGTATCTGTGATGACATTTGATGAAGACCTTCTACCAGTCGGAGCAGGAGGCTGCAATTTCCAAACGACATCTTTGTTTTTTGAATTGATTTCTTGCGTCAGACCGGTTGTCGGGGTTTCCACATCAGATTCACCCTCAGAATCCGAGTTCTCGGCAATATCTTCATCCTCACTAATGTTGTCCTCCTCTTCGGAGACATTTTCAGGTGGGACATTCTCGTCTGTATCGGAGTCGTTTATAAACTCCTCCAATTCAGCTTGGGTGAAGTGTCTTCTTCTCATGCTGTAAGGCATCACTGTTGAATGAAAAAATAAAATATATCCATAAACAATGAATGAAAAAAAAAATCAAAACAATTTCGCAACAATACACACAATAACGTCCCGTCACACATTGAGATATGCCCTGTGATTATGGTGCTGGAGCGTCGCAAACAAAAATGAGGCATGCACTCATTCTATCACAGCAGTGAGAATATGTACTCATAAGCAGACATTGAGTCTACACAACCCTAATGCTAACCCCCTATCATCCATTCTATCACAGCAGTGAGAATATGTACTCATAAGCAGACATTGAGTCTACACAACCCTAATGCTAACCCCCTATCATCCATTTTATCACAGCAGTGAGAATATTGAATAATTTTAGAATAAAAGAATAATTTATCTGTAACATACCTGTAAAAATGGGACTTCAGAGCTCTGACGTCTGAACCTCTGCTCACTCTGTGTTGTCTCCAGCTGAACTGAAACTCTACACTGCTATGTTATCTGTCTACAGATAAGATCAGAGCAGACACCACCCTGCAGCAGGAAAAAGCTCACAGTACAACACTTTAGGTGAATTCTGCTTAGGACAGCATTGCACAGTGTAATACTGTACAACCAGCAAACACATGGAAAATCAGAAAATCATGATTTACAATATGAAATGTTGACAACTGAATGGAACTAGATCTATATGAACAGCAGGGTAAATAAAAACCAGTGAAATAAATTGCGCATAGCTATACTGGAAGCGAATCCGTCGGCTGTATCGCAACTTGAAAATGTTGGTATGTGTAAATCTTTTCTGACCAAAAGTAGTCAGATACATTGATAAATAGTAGTAGATGCAATATATAGTTCAAAATGAGGTGATAGCACCTTTATTTTTGTCAAAAATTGTCTGGAGAGCTGAATAAAGGCCTATCGGTCATTTTTGACCGAACAGTACAAGTGTAAAAAAAATTGTACCAAATAAAGTAAACAAAAATTAAAAAAAAAAAAAATTCCCACAGAGAGTACCCCCCTAATGACGAAAAGTCAGGGAGCCTCAAGTCTCAGAATCACACGCTGAATTTTTATAACATTATAGAATTTCAAAAACGGTCATTTTTGACCTAACAGAACAGCAGGGTTAAACCTCGTTTCATTGGTCCGTATAGGATTTCTGAGGTTCTTAATCCTGTGTCTTTTCGTCTGACCCTTCCAGATTCTTTTTCCATACATAACGTATTCCATAGGTCATTGTTGCGGAGATACGTGGCACCTATGGTTCCTTCTGTTGATCCTCCTGCCCCGGTTTTGGTGGAGGGGGAGTTGGAGTATATTGTGGAGAAGATTTTGGATTCTCGTCTTTCAAGACGGAAACTCCAGTATCCGGTTAAGTGGAAGGGTTATGCTCAGGAAGATAATTCCTGGGTCTTTGCCTCTGATGTCCATGCTCCCGATCTTGTTCGTGCCTTTCATATGGCTCATCCTGGTCGTCCTGGGGGCTCTGGTGAGGGTTCGGTGACCCCTCCTCAAGGGGGGGGTACTGTTGTGAATTCTGTGGCAGAGCTCCCTCCTGTGGTCACAAGTGGTACTTCGGCTGATTCTCTCTGTGAGCTTCCGTTGGTGGAGGAGAGTGGTACTGCGGCTTCTGAGTTTCCTTCCTCAGGTGATGTGGTGAAGTCGTTAGGCGCTGCTCTATTTAACTCCACCTAGTGCTTTGATCCTGGCCTCCAGTCAATGTTCTAGTATTGGACCTGTTTCCTCCTGGATCGTTCCTGTGGCCTGCTGCTCTGCATAGCTAAGTTCCGCTTTGATATTTTGTTTGCTATTTTTTCTGTTAATTCGTTAGCTGGCTGCTCTATTTAACTCCTCTTAGATCTTTGCTCCATGCCACCTGTCAATGATCGAGTATTGGTCTTGTTCACTCCTGGATCGTTCTTGTGACCTGTCTTCCCAGCAGAAGCTAAGTTGCCTGCTTGTTTTTCTCTGGTTTGCTATTTTTTCTGTCCAGCTTGCTATTTTGTTTGTTGTCTTGCTTGCTGGAAGCTCTGGGACGCAGAGGGTGTACCTCCGTGCCGTTAGCTCGGTACGGAGGGTCTTTTTGCCCCCTTTGCGTGGTTTTTGTAGGGTTTTGTGTTGACCGCAAAGTTACCTTTCCTATCCTCGCTCTGTTCAGAAAGTCGGGCCTCACTTTGCTAAATCTATTTCATCTCTACGTTTGTCTTTTCATCTTAACTCACAGTCATTATATGTGGGGGCTGCCTTTTCCTTTGGGGTATTTCTCTGAGGCAAGGTAGGCTTATTTTCTATCTACAGGCTGGCTAGTTTCTCAGGCTGTGCCGAGTTGCATAGGGAGCGTTAGGCGCAATCCACGGCTGCCTCTAGTGTGGTTGGAGAGGATTAGGGATTGCGGTCAGCAAAGTTCCCACGTCTCAGAGCTCGTTCTATGTTTTTGGGTTATTGTCAGGTCACTGTATGTGCTCTGACCTCTATGTCCATTGTGGTACTGAATTACCTTATCATAACACACAGCCCCTATACTCTGTCAACCGATGTTTCCCAACGCTTTCTTGTGGAGGTTGATGACTCGTAGATGAAGGTTAGGGCTGTGTCCAGGGTCCGTCCCTGGGTAAATTACATCAATTTCTTTCCTAAGAAATTGTCTTCGGCTGAGAGGAATTATGACATGGGCAATATGGACCTTTTGGTGATTAAATTGGCATTTGAAGAATTGTGACTTTTGTTGGATGGAGCTGTATATCCCATTACTGTTATTACTGACCATCAAAACCTCTCATATCTTCAATCGGCTGAACATCTCAACCCTAGGCAAGCTAGATAGTCCCTGCTTTTTACTAGGTTCAATTTTGATGTCACTTTACGTCCATTGGTCAAAAATGTCAAGGCTGATGCTTTGTCCCCAAGAGTCCCCAGTGGTGGTGACCACTAGAACCCTGCCCCGATATTGCAGAAGGGGTATTCATTTCAGCATTCTACCCCGAGCTGTAAGGTGAGGTGTTGGAGACCCATGGGTACGCCCTGGGCTCCTGCCCTTCAGGAAGGTTATTTGTACCATCTGACCTGCACCACAAAGTAATTAAGGAACATCACAACTCTGTGCTTGCTGGCCATCAAGGTGGTAAGGTAACTGAAGACCTCATTTCTAGTTGTTTTTTGTGGCCGATGGTTCATCTCGATGTGGTTGAATACGTATCTACTTGTAGTATCTGCACGAGTTCTAAGGTATCACATACTCATCTGTCTAGTACTCTTCTTCTGCTACCTATTTATAGCAGGCCATGGACATACTTTTCCATAGATTTTATTACTGACTTAACGGTATCTGCAGTCAAAACATTGGTTTTGGTGGTTGTAGATAGGTTCAGTAAGATGGTTCACCGGAACCTCTGAATGCCAAGACTCTTGCTCAGGTGTTTATAAATGAGATTGTGAAGCTTCACAGGGTTCCCTCCGATGTGGTGTCAGATCGGAGGACCCAATTTGTTTTCAATTTCTGGACAGCGTTCTATTCTCGACTGGGGGTGCAGCTGTCCTTTTCTTCTGCCTTCCATCCCCTGTCAAATGTACAGACCAAGAGCTTTAATCAGAATTTGGAGACTTACCTCAACTGTTTTGTCTCCAAGAATCAGGAGGATTCTTTGCTATGAATAATCAACGTCAGAAGCCTACCAGCAGGTCACCGTTCTTTGGTATGTACGGTTACAATCCACAGTTTTGTACTCTTAGTGGGTGACAGGCTTTGCGAGTTCCTGAGGAGGAACATTTTGCTTCGTTGTTCGCTTTGGTGTGGCAGGGGGTTCTGATTAATTTGAAGATCATGGGAGACAGGTACAAATATACGGCTAAAGAAAATGCTTTCCAGGTCCGTATCTGAAGGTGAATGACTTTGTGTGGTTGTCTACCAGGAATATAAAGTTAGGGTTCCTTCCTGGTAGTTGAGTCCTAAATTTATTGGCCCCTATAAGATAACCACCGTCATTAACCCAGGTGCGTTTTGTCTTGAGCTAGCCCAGGCCCTTAAGATTCACAATGTCTTTCACAGGTCTCTGCTCAAGAAATATGTGGAACCTCTTGAGTTCTCACCCATTCCGATGCCCCCAATAATGGTTGGTGGAAATCTAGAGTTTCAGATTTCAAGGATTGTAGGTTCTCATCTCCAACATCGTTCCCTACAAAACTTGGTGCACTGGAAGGGTTATGGCCCAGAGGAAAGAAAGTGGGTTTCAGCATCAGAGGGGAATGCCCCCAGACTGGTTTGTTCATTCCACACCTCTTATCCTGAGAAACCTGGTCCCGAGTGTCCGGAGGCCCCTCGTAGAAGGGGGTACTGCTACCCGTGTGTCAGATGCTACTGACAGTCGCTCTGCATCAAGCTACAGAAGGTCTCTGTCCTTGGCATTACAGACACCTTCTTAATCCTTCTGAGTTTTGGACCCAGTGGCAACCTCCCTCCAGTTCTAATTGACACACCTGGACCTGAGTGTTTATAGACTCCAAGTCTGCTTCATGGAGTTGCTGGTGATATTCAGATTGTCCCTTGTGAAGGCTTGGAGCAATAGCAGTCTGCTAGCTTCTTCTCTGGTGCTGTGGTGTTACCTCTCTGAGTCTGGGTGATGTCACGCACAGTGTGGGAAAACTAAGCGCAACACAAGAGGAAGAGGGGAAGGAAGCCCAAATGCTAGGGAAAGGGGAAGTGGAGACCCCTCGGCAGATCTAATAGCACCCTGCCCCTTTATTGGTTCCACACCAATTGCTGAGCAGGAACCTAAGCCCTATATATCCCTAGAGATAGGTCCTGAATAGGGAAGGGAGATGAGCACTGGTCAGTCCTCATTGTACACTGAAGAGAAGAAGGGAGACACACAAGGGAGAAGCAAATTATTTTGAGCAGACTCAGAGAGGTATTACAGAACAGAAATGTCCACAGACAACATTACACTGTATGTCTGAGAAATGGAAGCCTACAAAATTTTAAAAGCATTTGTTTAATTTTAAAGATCACAGAAATATTCGCAGAAAAGAAACTGTGTATGTCTGAGAAATGGAGATCTTCAAAATTTTAAAAGTTTTTTAGTAGTTTTTCAGATCACAGAAATGTTCAAAGACCACGTAATATTTTATGTCTGAGGAATGGAAGCCTACAATATTTTGAAAAGCTTTTTAGAAGTTTTGCAGATCACAGAAATGTTCACAGACAACGTAACACTGTATGTCTGAGAAAAGGAAGACTACAACATTTTTAAAAGCTTTCGTTCACTTTTAGAAATGACAAAAATATTTACAGACCATGTAACACTGTATGTCTGAGAAATGTAATCCTACAATTTTTAAAAAACTTTTGTTCATTTTTAGAGATCACAGAAATATTCATAGACCACTAGTGTTGAGCGATACCGTCCGATATTTGAAAGTATCGGTATCGGATGGTATCGGCCGATATCCGAAAAATATCGGATATCGCCGATACCGATATCCGATACCAATACAAGTCAATGGGACACAAATATCGGAAGGTATTTTCTAGAGGAAACTCTCCTTCAGGCCCTGGGATCCATGTTCATGTGTAAAATAAAGAATAAAAATAAAAAATATTGAAATACTTACCCTCGGACGCGCCCTGGTTGTCACTGCTGCAACCGCCATGCTTCCCTTTCTAAGAATGAGCACGTTAAGGACCTTCGATTACGTCGCGGCTTGTGATTGGTCGCTGAGCAGTCATGTGACCACTCACACGACCAATCACAAGCCGCGACGTCATCGAAGGTCCTTAACGCACTCATTCTTAGGAACGGAAGCATGGCGGTTGCAGCGGTGACAACCAGGGCGCGTCCGAGGGTAAGTATATCAATATTTTTTATTTTTATTCTTTATTTTACACATGAATCTTAATCCCGATACCGATTCCCGATATCACAAAAATATCGGTACTCGGTATCGGAATTCCGATACCGCAAATATCGGCCGATACCCGATACTTGCGGTATCGGAATGCTCAACACTATAGACCACATAACACTGTAATTTTTATTTATTTATTTATTTTACTCACTTATATAGCACCATTAATTCCACAGCGCTTTACATACATTATTGGCACTGTCTCCATTGGAGCTAACAAACTAAATTCTCCATCAGTATGTCTTTGGAATGTGGAAGGAAACCGGAGAACCCGGAGGAAACCCAAGCAAACATGGGGAGAACATACAAACTCCTTGCAGATGTTGTCTTTTGTGGGATATGTGGAAATAAACACCGTGTGCCCAGCTATAAAATGGTGCTGAGACTAGGTACCCAAACCATCAAGTCAATATGAAAAAGTCTCGCACTCAACTTTAGCATCAATTTGTAGATTTATTAGTAGCACTAGAAACGTTTCAGTCCATAAGGACTTTCATCAGTCACTACAATAATAAAGCGTAAAACAGAAACAGATCAAAATATATAAAATACTCTCGAAAAAAACAAAAGGATACAAACAAAGTATATACAAAGAACAAAGTACAAGCCAGAAAGCATAATCAGTACATCAAAAGAAGGTATAACAGTGGTACCGAATTAAATAACCTCGCTCAATGAGGTGTATAGTAAGAAGGCATTTAGGCCGATATATAGAAAGAAAGATGATCACGTACCGTGCTGTGCCTATTATATTTGACAAAAATTTCTCACTGGAGAGTAATACACGTGTTGTGCCTAATGTGGCATGAGAGGAAATCAGGGTCAAAGGACTGTTGGTTAATAGTGAGGAGATGAAAAATGAAGCATACTTACAGAAAGGGCCACCACACTATATGGCAGAGGTAATAGGAAAAGTTTTTTTGAAAAGTTTTTTTGAAATAACTGTGAAATAATAAAGATAGGTAGAGTGACTATCAGACAAGGATGGTCGATAGGCCAAGTGATAGATGCACACGCATAATTGTCTATATAGATCAATACCTTGAACTGTATGCTGTGATGCTGTGGGGGTGGGGCGGTGACCACACGTAGCCTTTTAGCATATAGGGGCTGCAACGAACATGTCTATTAGTGCGCAGTAGAGCGTAACTAACATGTGTCATGTATGTGTCCATGTGGCATTAGGTTACCTGTAAAAGCCGATAGGGAGCGAGGGATTAATCCTCCAGACTCGGTATCCACCGTTTGTCTGAGGTGTGCCTGGCATGGTGTGATAAAATACAGTATGGGACGGAAAGCAAGGTGGACTGGGGGCGGAGTGCGGTCACTGGATGTGACGTCGCATGGTCCCATACAGACCGGAAGAAGATGGCTGTGCGGTTCAACATAGCGGTGTGCGTTCCACGTAAGTGTATAAGTATATAGAAAATGAAGGAGACGTGAAAATGTAACTTAACAAGAGATAGTGTGCGGCCGGCTGGTATGCCTTAACAGAAGTACCGCAGTATGCTGTAATGCGGGATGGTGTGAGAGGAGCAAAGGAGAGGGAGGGACCAGGGGGTGGAGCCTACCTAGAGCAATGAGTATGGTAGGACAGAATAGATGAAAGAGACCCCAGACAGCCACTGATTAATGTGGTGTGCCTGCGGAAAGGGAGGTGTTGCCTCAGACTACAAAGTGCACTGATGACATAATGACATTAATATGTAGCATATCGCTGTGCCTACGGTGAAATGTGACACATTATCTCCAGGTCAAGGAATATAGACAGAAAGTGGTGACAAATCCGGTGGTGATGAGAATTCGTGTGTGCCAATCAAGTCATTTAATACAGACGACTCGGAAGAGACAGAAACATGTGTTAGTATACATGTAACAATAATGTCATATATAAATGCAATTGATCAAAAAGATGTAATACATATACTGCAAGCACGTTAAACAAATTAGATAAAGACCGATAGTTCGTATTCTCTATTCAAGCCCTTAGGTAGCATTGTATCAAGTGTATGGATTCAAAATGCTTCGCGTTTTGTAAGGGTAAGGATTCTGTTGCCCCCTCGGCGTGGTGGCGGTACCTGTTCCAGAACCTGGAATTTCAACTGAGAAATATTATGTCCATGTGTGGTGAAGTGATGGGGCAAAGGTAAAAGAAGATTTTTGCAACGAATCGTCGATTTGTGCTTGGATACCCTATCGCGGATGGGTTGAGATGTCTCTCTTTTATGACATAAACTACATATGTGGAATTGCATGTAAAGTAGCCTTTTATTTTAAACTCTTTTCCGGAATATGGGTGTATCGCCTTATTACCTTTCAAGACACTATTGCACTGTACACAGTGTAGACAGGGGAAGGTCCCTTCCCTGGGTTTACTGAGAAAACGTTGATTCGTTACAGTATTGGGG
This sequence comes from Ranitomeya imitator, assembly GCF_032444005.1. NCBI lineage: Eukaryota > Metazoa > Chordata > Amphibia > Anura > Dendrobatidae > Ranitomeya > Ranitomeya imitator. The sequence continues at coordinate 464,001,286 of NC_091282.1, read as the reverse complement.
CCTATGTCAGCTTTGACAAAGGTATCCCGTAGGCTGGGAGCCCTTTTGAAACAAGGTAGTAATGTTTGTTGAAATTCAGGAACGTCTGGGTAGGCGGTGGAGAGTATTGGCCAGTTTCTATGTATAGACTTATGCAGTCTATACATAAAGGGGTGAAACAAATGCACAATTGGGATCTGTTTAGTGGTGTCAGTCCTGGATCTACCAGTCAATGATTTAGATTCCTCCAAAAGAGGAAGTGGATACCTTCTTGCTTGGAATGTATTAGTCGTCTCGCGTATACGTAGTTCTCTGGTGTGGGTATCGGAGACAATTCGGTGTAATCTGTGATATTGTGCCTTGGGTATGGATTTCTTAGTGGAAGGAGGATGGAGACTCTGAAAATGTAAGAGACTATTACGATCTGTACTTATGGAGTAGAGATCTGTGCTCAAAAAGCCTTCTGAGTTTTTAATAACCAACGTGTCCAGAAAGTTCATACTCCAGGGGTCATAGTTGATTGCGAAGCTAATACCCGGCCAGGAGGTGTTAAGGACTGTAAGGAATGTATGGAGGGTTTCTACGGAACCACTCCATACACAGAACACGTCGTCTATGTATCTCTTCCATATGATGACATTATCCTTAAAGAGAGAGTTCCTGTAGATAATACTCTCCTCAAAGTCAATCATGTACGCTTTAGCATATGGAGGTGCTGCGTGTGAGCCCATCGCAGTCCCCCATGTCTGTAAATAAAAAGTATCTTGAAACAAAAAGAAATTAGACATGAGTATTAATTTCAGGAGATCAGTGCACAGGGACACCTGATCAGTATCCATTTTAGTGCTTTCCAGTAGATGGCGTACAGAGTTGATACCCTCTACGTGGGGAATTGAGGTATACAAATCCCTTACATTGAGGGTTACAAGAAGAGCATTGGTTGGTATAGTATTGACATCACGGATAAGCTGGAGAAAGAACCTGTGTCCAGAAGGAAAGACTTGGATTGTTGTATGAGGGGAGTGAGGATTTTCTCTATGTATTTGGCAATGGGAGATAATAGTGAATCAGTAGAGGCAACGATGGGCCTCCCTGGTGGGTTTTCTAGATTCTTGTGGATCTTCGGTAATGTATAGAAGACCGGGATGATAGGATTAGAATTTGTAAGATAGTCACAAGTTTTCTGGTCAAGGACACCCAAGTGCATATATTTATGGAGTACCACCTCGATGTCGTTACGAATGTCATACGAGGGATCCCTATCAAGTGCCCGATAGATGGAGTTATCACTCAATTGTCGTGTGATTTCAGCTAAATACATGGTTTTGTCCATAATTACAAGAGCCCCACCCTTGTCGGCTGGTTTTATTATAATTGTATTGTCATCCTGAAGATTTTTAAGGGAGTGTCCCTACTACAAAAGGGCTCTCTTTTTGTCCGTCATACCGTTGTCGTACATTTGACCTAGACATGGACCTCCAACGCTTCTTTCGTCTTATCAGACTGAAAGCACACTTTTCCACCATACCTCCAGCTAATGATACTAATACCACCATTAGTAATCCCAGGCTATTGTCCTCCTCTAGCTTAGGACTACATACTAAGAGTCATTTTAGACCCCCACACTTCTCTCATGCTGTGGAAACCTTTGTCGGCTTTATACAAGACTCATTTGTGTCCCTCAAAAACGATGTGGAAAAAGGTAATCTCTTCTACCCACCCAATCTCACTGTAGAGGAGAGACACTAGATCAAAATTTATTCAATTTTTTGAGCCCCTTAAAAAAACCCTGAAACTATGTATTTGCCAAAGGACTACAGAGTGGATTATGTCACTCGTCCTGCTCCTGCGACTTTTCTTTCCCACCCTAGGCTAAATTCAGATTGTTTTGGCTACATAAGAGGCACCAAAGATTCAGGGCGGGGATTCGAGTTTGAACTCAAGCACCACCCATTGCTTGCCAAGTAACCAGCACATCTGAAGGCCGTGATAATCGAGTGATAACCAAGTATCACCAAACACGTTTTCTCATCCCTATTTTTTAAATAAAAAAGATATATTTCTAAGCTCTGACAAAAAGATAGACAAATCATACAAGGACAGTAGCTACTTTTTGTGAAACCATGTGGTGCCCAAATTCTTTGTTGACAGCTCACTGTATTTAAAATACTGTACATTCTGGAAAAATTCCAGTCTAAAAACAAAGCTTCTTTGTTCTTATTACTACCATATGACATTAACCAAATATCTAAGTAAAAGCGTGTGAAAGGAAGATCTGGACTCTCACAAATGCAGCAACATGTTTAAATAAACACTACATCAATGTACCAATGAACTGGGCGTCTTGTTAAAAATTCAACACTCAATCCTAAAATAGTAAGTGTTCTTCATAACTAGACTGTATAATAAACATACGGCACATCTGCTTTGCACATATGTAAGATTTTATGAGAAGATTTTCTAATTCATTTATACCACACCAAAATAACGAGGGAAATAGGGATTGTTAATACTGGAAGGACTATACTCACATGGTTGATTAACCTTGTGTATATTCCTACTGGTATATACGGGAAGTAGTAAATCTGGGAAGAAGATACAATATTATGGACTCAGCTTGCACTCCACATCTCATCCACAGCAGTGCACAGAAGTAATGTGCTATGAACAATTCCATAAAGTACATAAAAGAGACAATAAAGAGGATTCATGACAGGAAGCTGCAACTGTAAGAAGAAATTACAAGTCTGTGAGTCTGCATTGTAAACTTATACAGTTAAAAAAACCTCTTTTTCTACTTGCTTGTATGTTTTTCAGTGCTACACAGTGGTTATTATCACACTTGTCAGTACTGTCCCCAAAGGAACTCACAATCTAATTTTTATATCTCAGTCTTATTGGCTGATTTCATATATAGCCAATTGACCTATTGAGTTAGGTTGTCATTTTTTTTAGACCAAATTAATTTTCATCCTAATTTCCTATTAATTTAGTGTCATAATCTATATGGCATTAAGTAATTCAAGTATAATTTTCAAATATACTTGAATTAAAAAGTCCCTACCCTTCCCAAAGACAATAGCTAGCAGTGTTTCTTTTTTTTTCCTACTTCCTCTTTGATAACACTTCATTTGAAAATCACAGTTAATGCTGGGATACTCAAATAAAGGGTCTTCAGGGGACAGAGGCTGCGGTCACTACTGCAGTTCCCGCTCCCTCCATGAAACCAAAGGTCATCAGTGACACTCCTTTCATTCGCTGAGCTAGTCCCAGCATGAAGTGCACTGTGCGATGTCCACAATGACAGTGCACACTCTGTTGCTGACTCAGATCAGCAATAATGAGTTGACAACAGAGCACACTGTCTGAATACTCAGCTGGTAGAGACCCACACCGCCCTAGCATGTAAGGTCACAGATGGGTATTCTGACAATGTGCTTTCCTGATGGCTTGTAACTGCTGATCTGAGCAAGCAACAGAGAGTGCACTGTCATTGTACACAGTGCACAGTATGCAGGGTCTAGCCCATCCCCTGAAACAAAAATCACTTGTGACACGTCATTTCAGTTATTACGTAGAGGCTGCTGCAGTGATCCCAGCCTCTGCCGCCTGCTGACACTTTGCTTGAGTGTCCCAGCATGAACTTGGATGGTGTGTGAACATGTTCCTACAGACTTGTTCACTGTGCAAGTAGCCCATATGTTCCTGTTTCCATAATTGTTCTCTTGTGTCTACAAGACTGGGGAGGTATCCACCACTCCTCTTGGGCTATCTGCACAAAAGCTGTTCTACTCTGTATGCACACATGGATTTTTCCTCTCTGAACCCTGTTCACACAGGTAATATACAGATGATCAGGTTTTTAAATACATCAGATAGGGATTGCATACATTAGTTAGGACTGCTCTGATATGGGTATACCGTGAAGTTTGGTAGAGCAGCTTAGTATACATTTTTTGCAAAAAACGTATCAACCAAATACCCTGTTTTTTACATCTTTTACTAGCACTTGCGGATTACTGCGATTTTTTTCAAACTGAGTGTTTTTGGTTTTACTAGTCTCTTTTGTGTCTTCAATATATGGTCACAGTTGATTTGATAAATTTATCTCTCAACATGAAGTGTCAAGGGACATCTCTTCTACTAGCTGTGAATTGTGTATAGAGCAGGTAGAACAGGGGATCTCCCATTCATCAAGTTCATCACAATTACTTTCTAGTCTTTCATCTCCTCCATATCTGCACTGTCCTCAACCTTTACAGTATTTCATGAAACTGTCCTCCACCAAGAGAAGTAGCTAGTTCAACTCAGGGGGAGAGTGGCAAAACATCTAAGTTTGCATAGGAAAAAGGGAACAAATCTGGCATCAACACAAAATGCTGCTATATAAGTTCCTTTGCAGTCAAATGGGTCTGCACATGTAAGTACAAGGGGCGGGGTGCTCACCGAGAAAAACACATAATAGTTCATGAAAAGGAGAAAAATAAAGGTAACACTCACCATTCCTGTTAACTAATAAACTTTATACCAGGCTATTTGCGCTCCCCTAGGTGTAGGATCCAAGGCTTCTTATTATCCTAAAAAGTTTTTATTATTTTTCAAGACAAAGCACATACATCGCATTTCGACAGTATAAAATGTTTTCCCCAGGTATATTGTGATAAGTGTTCCAAATTAGTGGAACCTGTTATGATCTGGTGGTTAAGGAGCAATATGGAACGAGATCTGAAGGAAGTGGTATCTGTACTGACCGCAGTCCCTAAGCTCAACACAAATCCTGCACTACCCAAAGGTCAAGAGAAAAAAAAAGACAAAAGAGAGCACAGAAAAAAAAATGGCTCAAAATTTTTTCCTTCTTTTTGAGATGCATTTAATTCATTTATGGCCACTTGTACTGTTATGATCTGGTGGTTAAGGAGCAGCATGGAAGGAGCACTGAAGGAAATGGTATCTGTACTGACCGCAGTCCCTAAGCTCAACACAACACTAGAAGTAGCTGTGGGATGCTCCTAACGCTCCCTAGGCACCTCGACACAGCCTAAGAGCTAACTACCCCTAAAGATAGAAGCAGGAAAACTATCTTGTCTCAGAGAAAATCCCCAAAGGATAGATTAGCCCCCCACAAATAATGACTGTGAGTGGAGAGAGAAAAGACATACACAGAATGAAACCAGGATGAGCACAGGAGGCCAGTCTAGCTAGATAGATAGGACAGGATGGAATACTGTGCGGTCAGTATAAAACACTACAAAAATCCACGCAGATTTTACAAAAATCTCCACACCTGACTAAAGGTGTGGAGGGTAAATCTGCTTCCCAGAGCTTCCAGCAACACAGAGTTAATTCATACTGATAAGCTGGACAAACATAGAAAGCACAGAACGGTTAAGTCCACAATATGTGGACAGAAAAGAGCAAGCAAGAACTTAGCTTTGCTGAACTGGTCAGGATAACAGGGAAATCCAAAGAGATGTGAATCCAACCAGGAACCATTTACAAGTGGCACTGGCTGAAGGAAAGAGCCAGGCATAAATAGCCGAGCAGAAAAGACAATCAGTGCAAGCAGCTGCTGACAGCTAAATCCAAGGAGCAGCCATACCACTTGAAACCACAAGAGGGAGCCCAAGAGCAGAACTCACAAAAGTGCCACTTACAAACAACCGGAGGGAGTTCAAGAGCGGAATTCACAACAGGAACCATCGCTCCAGTGGGGAGCGCAAATAGCCTGGTATAAACTTTAATGGATAACATTTATATGGTAACTTGGTATGAGTGATGTACTAGCTACCAGGGATTTACAGCATACCGACCATAGAAGAAATCCACCTTTGAACACTTAATGATTCTAAGTGACCTATATGCAAGGTATCAAGATCTTCAAAAGGTGAGTGCTACCTATATTCACCTACGATCTAATTATAAATTTACATTTATATTGGTGTGCTTTCTTCCTTTCCTTCCCTTTTACCAGAAGCCATTCCTTTTAAAAGACTTTTATTTCATCTCGATGAACAGACACTGCCGTTTCTCGCTGATTGAGCTATACCAGGCCTTGTGTCCTAACTGACCCATAACAATTATGATTCTTAAGTATCTACTTCACAATTAATAATGTCCTGAGTCCCCAAAATATAGTTTCCCTTTACACAACATGATGACCCCCACTGCTCCCACATACAATGCCTTGCGAAAGTATTCGGCTCCCTGGAACTTTTCAACCTTTTCCCACATATCATGCTTCAAACATAAATATACCAAATGTAAACTTTTGGTGAAGAATCAACAACAAATGGAACACAATTGGCAAGTTGAACGAAATGTATTGGTTATTTTAAATTTTTGTGGAAAATCAAAAACAAAAAAGTGGGCGTGCAATATTATTCGGCCCCTTTAACTTAATACTTTGTGCGCCATCTGTTGCTGCGATTACAGCTGCAAGTCACTTGGGGTATGTCTCTATCAGTTTTGTACATTAAGAGACTGAAATTCTTGCCCATTCTTCATTGGCAAGCAGCTCGAGCTCAGTGAGGTTTGATGGAGATCGCTTGTGAACAGCAGTTTTCAGCTCTTTCCACAGATTTTCGATTGGATTGAGGTCTGGACTTTGACTTGGCCATTCAAACACCTGGATACATTTATTTGTGAACCATTCCATTGTAGATTTTGCTTTATGTTTGGGATCATTGTCTTGTTGGAAGACAAATCTCCGTCCCAGTCTCAGGTCTTTTGCAGACTCCAACAGGTTTTCTTCAAGAATGGTCCTGTATTTGGCTCCATCCAAAGTCCTATCAATTTTAACCATCTTCCCTGTCCCTGCAGAATAAAAGCAGGCCCAAGCCATGATGCTGCCACCACCATGTTTGACAGTGGGGATGGTGTGTTCAGGGTGATGAACTGTGTTGCCTTTATGCTAAACATATCGTTTGGCATTGTTGCCAAAAAGTTTGATTTTGGTTTCATCTGACAAGAGCACCTTCTTCCACATGTTTGGTGTGTCTCCCAGGTGGCTTGTTGCAAACTTTAACACTTTTTATGGATATCTTTGAGAAATGGCTTTCTTCTTGCCACTCTTCCATAAAGGCCAGATTTGTGCAGTGTACGACTGATTTTTGTCCTATGGACAGACTGTCCCATCTCAGCTATAGATTTCATCCAGAGTGATCATGGGCCTCTCGGCTGCATCTCTGATCAGTCTTGTCCAGGTTTGAGATGAAAGTTTAGAGGGTCGGCCGGGTCTCGGTAGATTTGCAGTGGTATGATACTCCTTCCATTTCAATATGATCGCTTGCACAGTGCTCCTTGGGATGTTTAAAGTTGTGGAAATCATTTTGTATCCAAATTCGGCTTTAAGCTTCTCCACAACAGTATCATGGACCTGTCTGTTGTATTCCTTGGTCTTCATGATGCTCTCTGTGCTTCAAACAGAACCCTGAGACTATCACAGAGCAGGTGCATTTATACAGAGACTTGATTACACACAGGTGGATAATATTTATCATCATTAGGCATTAAGGACAACATTGGATCATTCAGAGATCCACAATGAACTTCTGGAGTGAGTTTGCTGCACTGAAAGTAAAGGGGCTGAATAATATTGCACGCCCCACTTCTCATTTTTTGATTTTCCACAAACATTTAAAATTACCAATACATTTTGTTCAACTTCACAATTGTGTTCAACTTGTTGTTGATTCCTCACCAAAAATTTACATTTGGTATCTTTATGTTTGAAGCATGATACAGTATGTGGGAAAAGGTTGAAAAGTTCCAGGGAGCTGAATACTTTCACAAGGCACTGTACACAGCATGGTAGGCCCACAGCTCTCTATACACATCTTAATTGGCCCTACAGTAGCCCCCACCCACTGTGTGGTAGCCTCCGGTAGCTCCCACTAGCCCCCAACTGTATAAGAACCGTCAGTAGCACTGCATACTGTATGATGGCGCCCAGTAATCCCCACTGTATGATGGTATTCAGTAGCCCCCTACTGTATGATGGCCCTCAGTAGCGCTCCACTCTGTATGATAGCCCCCAGTAGTCTCCTCACACTGTAAGATGGCCCCAGGATTATCCCACACTGTAGATGGCTCTCAGTAGTCTCTAAACTCTTTATGATGACCCTCAATATCCCCCAGTCTCTATGATGGCCCCCAGTAGTCCTGCACACTATATGATGGCCCACAGTATTTCCCCAACACAATTAAATTCACAGGATATAAAGATATGAAATAGGTTAGGAACATCTTGTTAATGCAACATGTGGTCCCCCTACAGTTTTCCCAAGCGATATTTCCATATTGGATAAATCATTAGAGTAATCTCCTTATATAATACAGTGGGGAAAATAAATATTTGATACACTGTCAATTTTGCAAGTTTTCCCACCTACAAAGAATGGAGAGGTCTCTAATTTTTATCATAGATGTACTTCAACTGTGAGAGACAGAATCTAAAAATAAAAAAAAGAAAATCACATTGTATAATTTTTAAATAGTTAAATTGCATTTTATTGTATAAAATAAGTATTTAACCACCTACCAACCAGCAAAAAATCTGGCTCTCATAGACCTGTTAATTTTTCTTTAAGAAGTCCTGCTACTCTGCACTCATTATCTGTGTTAATTGTACCTGTTGGAACTTGGTATAAAAGACAACTGTCCACACACGGAATCAATCACACTCCAACCTCTCCACCATGGCCAAGATCAAAGAGCTGTCTAAGGACACCAGGGACAAAATTGTAGACCTTCACAAGGCTGAGATGGGCTACAGGACAATAGGCAAGCAGATTGGTGAGAAAGCAACAACTGTTGGCACAATTATTAGAAAATGGAAGAAACAGAAGATGTCTTGGGTTCTTTACAGTTAGAGCAGTCAGAATGTGCAATGCCCTCCCACAAGAGGTAGTAATGGCAGCCACTATGACAGCTTTAAATAAAGGGCTAGATGATTTCCTGGATACACATAACATTGTGCGTTACAGATAAATTAGTGGTGGAGAAAGGTTGAACTTGATGGACCGAGGTCTTTTTCAACCTATGTAACTGTAACTATGTAACATGTGAACCCAGCCTTACAATCCTGGCATAAACACTGACTGTTCCTGCTCATTTGCAGTGCGGGGAACATCAGCCAGAATGCAGCCAATGCTTTTATGGAACAAGAAGGGCAAAGCTTTGAGCTGTTTCATGCATTATACATGACCTATAAGGGTATTTCTTGACACAGTTATTCAAAAAGTAGTTTTGTAGTAAACAACAATTTATGAAGCAGAAAGTGATTGAAATTAAAATGGGACTATTGTAAGCTACCAAATAGGAAAAAGTAGAGGTGATTTAATTTTTTTTTTTTTCGTATCAAACTAGTATTATGCTTGCTCTCATATCAGAACCCTAATTACGCACATTTAGTCTGACAAAAATGTTTTCATTGCATGTTTAACCACATGTACTAGATCTTTATGGCCCAATTATACCGTGTTTTCTGATAAACATCTACTTTAACTTACGTATAAATGTAGCTCTGTTTCCTAAATATGTACAAACGCAGGGTTAGGAAGCAGAAAATAGAAGGGTTAATAATGTTTCAATATATCCAGAGGCAAGGAAAGATTTGAATACCATAATATTGCTACTAGCAGAAATGTGCTAATGATTCCCATTGCTTCACCAGCAACGAAAAGTTTTATTAGTTCTCTAATGGTCTCTCACAGCAAGCAATATGTACCTGTCTGCAGTGTCAGGTTTCCAGTGTTGCTGCAGAATGTTTGCTACCCTGAAAGGCCCTCATTAATGCTAGGGTGACTATGACATGTACGGCCTAGGAAGCAGATTACACACTGCCCTCTACAGGACCACACAGGAATATTTCATAGGTTCCCCACAAGGCAACACGTGGACTTCTTTTTAGAAGCAAGGACAAAAAACTCCATGAGAGTGAATGTAGCTGCCATTAATATAAAGCAAAGATACTGATTAAAGATAATAAATAAGATTTCTGGAGACTTCAAGGACAATACAAATGCAATGATCCCATGCTTATACCTAATGGCATGGAAGGGGTAAAAATGCTTCGTAAAATAATTCAGAATTCCTCCAGGGTCATGGAAAGAGCCATTTTATAAAATGCAGTATGAGGTCAAAGATAAACTATAATGCAATCCTTAAAATTTGTTAGGGGTAACTAAAAGGTTAATGTTTTTTCCACATTGTTTGGTTCTTCAGAAATAAAAGAAAAGATGCCATGCTTTTATCAAGCAGAGCTTCCGAATAAATGCAAATTGTCTTTTATCTCGGTAATTATTGTATTATTTTTCTTCATTGTTTTGAGATAGTGAATTAAGCAAAATAAATTATTAAAAGTCTGGAAAATTGTTAAGGCCGATCCGGCTTCTCATCATAACAATTGTAGAAAAATTGCAACAGATAATGATGTAAACAATGAATATTTTTCTTTTGATTGCCAAATGTCTACTAAGAATCAGTGCCCACGAACAACATGACAAATGGAATTATCTGATACTTTATTAAATGTGATATTGCTTGTGAAGTTGAGTACTGTGGGCTGCCCAGGCAGATGCAATGTACTGAATGTTAAGCATTGCAGGCAATCATCCAGATTCTATGAATATCCTAAATGAAATGTACTTAGGAGCACAAAAAGTTTAAAATAATTAATCCTGGTTTCATGTTTGAAATTTTTTTTCTAACTATTGAATTTAAAGTATCAATTATGTGTCAACATGACTAATGACATCATAGACTGACCATTTACCACTAGTAAAAATTGGACTCAAACATGGTTCCACGATACTACGATCTCTTCTTTAAATGTTGTAGCAATTTTTAAAAACTTTCCAGGGTCAGTCCTATTGTGGATACATACTTCTTTTACTATCTATGTAGCAGTAGGGGAGAGGGCATGCCTTATAGCAGCAAAAAAGGAAAAGTAGTTCAAGGGACTGTGTAATTAAAAAATGCCCATTCAAGTTTTTCTGTTAAACATGTTTTTAGAGACTTTATAGATGTTTTATATTTTTGTCAGTATTTACATAAAAAAAAACAACTAAAAATCAGTTTTCAATCTGATCACTAATCTTAATCTAATCTAATCTTAGGATTACTAATTTTGCTCGGTAGAGAAGACTTTTCATTGGTTACATATCACATTATCATCACAAGCAGAATTACTATGAGAAGCATGATTTCTACATAGATACAGTGGCTTGCAAAAGTATTTACCTCCCTTGGCATTTTTCCCGTTTTGCTACCTCACAACCTGGAATTTAACTGGGTTTTTTTAGAGTTTGTATCAGTTCATGTAAAGAACATGCCTACAAATGTGAACATTTGGTTTTATTTTTATTGTGAAGCAAACCGCAAATAGGATAAAATAACTGAAAACTTCAGTGTGCATAACTATTCACCCCCCTATACTCAGTATTTTGTAGAGCCTCCTTTTGCAGCATTGTAGCTGCAACTTGCTTTGGATAAGTCTCTATGAGCTTTCAACCACTTGCCTCTGGGATTTTTTCCCATTCCTCAAGGCAAAACTGCTCCAGCTCCTTCAAGCTACATGGTTTCCTCTGGTGAACCGCAATCTTCAAGTCTAATCAGAGATTCTCAATTAGATTAAGGTCTGGGCTTTCACTAGGCCACTCCAAAACAATTACATGTTCTCCCCTAAACCATTCGAGTGTTGCTTTAGCAGTATGCTTTGGGTCATTATTTTGTTGGAAGGTGAACCTCGGTCCCAGTCTCAAAACACTGACAGACAAACATGTTTTGCTCAAGAGTGCCCCTGTATTTTGCACAATCTATCTTCCCCTCTACTCAGACCATTTTCCTTGTCCCTGTTGCCAAAAAGTATCCCAACAGCATGATACTGCCACCACCATATTTCACTGTGGGGATGATATTCTTGGAGTGCTAAGCTGTTCTGTTTGGTGAAATCCTGATGATAGCTTAGGAAGTGATGTCGCGGACACCGCGTTCGATCCGGACATTATCGCAGCCCACCCTGGACAGGGTCCACTATACGGGTCTTATCATCAATTAAGATCATTTGGAATCTAAATCCCCTATTACATAGGACATCACTTCCTAAGCTATCATCAGGATTTCACGCAATATCTTTACTCTACAACACCATATAGGATCTAAAAGGAGGACCCTTCTTCGATTTTGAGCCACACATACGTTCGTTCATTAGTACAAAGCATACTGAAGAAGGTCATTTTTTTGACTGAAACGTCTGTACAAGTGGCTGCCAAAATTTTTCAGCATACAAAACTTGAGTGCCAAAGTTTATTATATATATATATATTAAGATCAATGGGACATACGTACACTGATGAGCAAAAGAGTAACAATGTTTTCAAATTTTGACTTTCAGGTTTAACTTCATTATCTCACACATAAATTTGACTTGCAACTATTTAGCAGATTCTTGTAATGTCACTACATTGTCACTATGCTGCTTCTAAAAATCTATTTTTTTTATTTTTATTGCTTTGTTGGCATTTTGTAAATCCTCCTTTGGCTTTCAACACTTGCCTAAATACTTCTGGGCATGCTCTCTATCAGATTCAGTATTGTGAGGAAGAAGGGAGACACAAGCGCAAAATAGGGTCTTATCCCACAGATAGAGTAAGCGATTTGGCAGCAAACTGCTCACCTGGTATTAGGTATTCAAAGCATGTGTAGGTAATGGCTGCCGCAGATCCACAAGTTGGTCACCGACTGCATGAAACAGAGCTCTGCAAAGGAATACGAGGATTTCATCCGCGCTGCCCAAATGATGAGATTCCAGAAAGTTATCAAAGTTTGTTAGTGGTTTATTCTTTTTTGCAACCTCGTCTTCAGGAAATAAAGAAGAAGAGGTTGCAAAAGACCTTGAAACACGTAGAATAAACCACTGACAAACTTCCTTTGCAGAGTTCTCTAACAGATTCAAGCATATGTCGACCGAAATCTGATCCCAGATCTCTTCTACAAGTTCTCAAAGTTGGTGTATACTGGTCAAGTCACTTGGATATGTATACAGCTTTTTCTTCAACTCTACCCACAAGTGTTTGATTGGGTTGAGCATCTCTGTTTCATTGTTATTGAACCATTTCTTTGCCGATCTCGACGTATGCTTTGCGTCGTTGTCTTGCTGGAACACTAAGTCATACTACTCATACCAAGAGTACTCGAGTGTACAAAGTAACATTACTCATCCTGTAGGATTCTCACACATAGCTCAGCATAGAGACCACCACTGAACCAGAACAAGTATCCAATGCTGTGAAATAACCTTATACCATCAGGCTCCCAGCACCAAACTTGACAGTTCCTTTAAATTCTCCATATGTTAGCCCATTTTTCCCCTTGATTCTTCCAGACGGTACTTGCATGGAAATGTGTGATCTCATTAATATGAAGCATACGAGTCTCCTCCACTGCTGTGTGGGTCACAGCAGAACTGATAGACCTTGGTATAATCCAACTTGACGACTCAGATATTTTGCCTGGATGTCCACTTCTTGGCTTTGGAATGGATTGAAGGACTTAATTTAGTTTTCTTCCAACAGTCATGGCACTCACACGATACAGTTTGGCAATTTTCTTGGCTGAGAGACCACTGTCAATGATCTGGATGATGCTGTTTTTCTTTTCTTTGGAAATCATCTTCATTGCTGCATCGAACAAGTGACCTTTAACTTTTGAAATCTACCTAATAATACACTGAGCTATTAGGGAATATGAGAACAGATTGTAATTTGTACAAAAAAATTTTTTTCACAACCAGGAGTAAAATAGTAACAATGCAGTGACATGATAAGAAACTGCATAACTAATTATATGCTAAATAGTTGCAAATTAAATTTATGTATGAGAAAGCGAATGTTACAGAACCCCCCAGCACCAAGAATGTTATGCAGTATATATTATGTATAATAGTTTCCTTGTGAAATGCATCAGTCCACAGGCTGCGCCCCTGGACAAGATATTCTCTTTCTGACCTCCCCCCACCTTTGTAATTCCCACAGTAAATATTGGCAGGCTCCGGCCCCCTGCAGCTATTGTAATGTAGGTCTGGCCTGCTGTGTTCCTATTGGCCTGCCCTGTGTATGTGTGTTATATATTCTGTGTGCTGTAAATAAAGGTTGTTCTTAGACTGGAAATAAGTGAAGAAGCAGTCAGCTTTTATATGCTCTCACGTAACCAAAGAATTCCAGCCAGCTTCCTTCATTCAGAATCTACATTAAAAGCAGAGTGGACTTTCTGAAACACCGGGTGGTACGGTAAGAGGTACCCCAGCTTGGTAGACCCCGTTACACTGGTGGCAGACAGCGGGATGTGATATCCCTTCTACAGGAGGAAAGAAATGAATGGAAGACAACTACCAGAAGTTAAAGAGGACTACATTAAAAGATCTGGTGGAAGCCCGAGGGTTAACCGCCAGCAACAAAACAAAAGCGGATTTGATAGCAGCCATCATGGAACACGAAAGTGCAGCGCCCCCCAATGTGAATGTGGAGGACACTGAATTCCAGAGGGAGGTAAAGAACAGACTGGCGTTCTATGGCCCAAACCCTGCAGTAGAGATCATACGAGAGGTGATGGCTGATGTGCGTACTGATCTGAAGGAAGAGATGGCCAAGCGGACCAGAATAGAGCTAACCAAGATGGAGATGGCAGAGCGGACCAAAGTGGAGCTGGCCAGGATGGAGATGGCAGAGCGGAGAGAGGAGAGTCAGCGAGCAAGGGGAGCTCTGGCCTCCGACCAGGTACCTTTAACAGTAAGCCACAAAAAGATCCAGTATAATGCCTTCCGACAGTTGGGGGAGGCAGAGGAAGACATTGATGGCTTTCTGCAGGACTTTGAGCGGCACTGTGCCCTTCATCAAGTGAAGCCGGAGGAACGGGTTCAGATCCGGGCCAGCAAGCTGACAGGCCGGGCAGCGGACGCCTATCGCACGGTACCCGATGAGGACTGTATGGACTATGAGCAGATCAAAGAAGTGATCTTGGCCCGGTATGCGCTGACACCAGAGGCATACCGCCAAAAGTTCCGCGGACTTATAAAACGAGTAACCGATACCCACGCTGAATGGGCCTGTAAATTATGGCGGTCACTGCTACAGTGGGTACAAGGGAGCCAAGCAACCACTAAGGAGGACGTCCTCCAGCTCTTCTTGTTAGAACGATTCTTTAATGGACTAAACTCCAAGACACAGGAATGGCTTCGGGACAGGCGGCCAAGGACTCTTGAGGAAGCCGCTCATCTGGTCGATGAACATCATGATGCCAGGAGGCCTCAGTTGTCTGGATTAAAGATGGTCACTAGGGGTGCGCCCATGGACCTGGAGGGCCCCAAACCACCGAAGATTGTAGAGGGACCAGCTAGAAACCCGGCCTACCACAGTTCCCCTGGGGCGCGATGCCACACCGGCCGTCAGCTGGGCCACCTGCAAAGACAATGTCCCAACCGGACTAAGCATACCCAGTGGCCAAAGGCGGGAACAGCTACCTTCCGCCGGGCCGCTGTACACTGCTACCAAGGCGAAGCTGACCCGGCATTGGGGGCTACAACTAACCAAGCGGTGGAAGACATGGAGGAAGTGCTGCATGAAGTAGACCCCGTGCAGGCAGCCCAGGCAGATAATCGACAACAGCATCAACAGGTCGTGTGAGTTAATGGGAAACGCATGCAGGGACTAAGAGATTCCGGAGCAACTTTGACCCTTGTGAAGCCTCATCTCGTCCGGGACCAAGAGAAGATGGACCGGACAGTGGCAGTCCGTGTAGCAGGGGGAGCCATACATCGACTGCCCACTGCCAGGATTCACCTGAACTGGGGAGTTGGGGATGGCCTTGTTGAGGTCGGCTTGATGGAGGATTTGCCTGCAGACGTTTTGCTGGGAAATGTCTTGGGGCCCATGTTGTCTGCCTTCTCGGTTGCCCCTCTGGCTGAGACATATCCTGTGACCACCCGGAGACAAGCTCGAGCTGCGGAGGCGGAATCACACTCAGAGGAGGCCCAGGTAAGACATCCCAGCCCTACACGTATTCCCATAGCCAGACACATTTCTTGGGCCACCCCAGATGAATTTAAGAGGGAGTTACTTGAGGATCCTTCATTGGAGGGATATCGTGGGAAGGCACAGGAGGGGAGAGGGGTACTGGAAGGGGAACAGTTTATATGGAAGCAGGGACTCCGCTACCGGATCACAGAGCAGCACCCCACAGGGACGAGCCCCACTATAAAAAGACAGCTGGTATCTTCCCAAGAAGTATAGGCAGGAGTTACTGCAAATCTCTCATGACAAACCCTTGGCCGGGCACTTCGGCATCAGTCGCACCAGGCATCGTCTGACACAAAACTTCTTTTGGCCGGGAGTAACCTATGATGTTCATCAATACTGCCAGACCTGTGACAGTTGCCAGCGCATTGGCAAGAGGGGAGATCGATGCAAGGCCAAATTATGCCCCCTCCCCATTGTGGAGGAACCATTTAGCCGAGTAGCGGTCGATCTGATAGGGCCGTTAGCCAAACCCAGTCCGTCAGGGAAAAGGTATATATTGACAGTGGTAGATTATGCCACACGGTATCCAGAGGAGGTTGCGTTACCTAACATACTGGCAGAGATGGTGGCGGCTGCCTTGCTCCAGGTTTTCTCACGGGTTGGATTTCCCCGGGAGATTATCTCAGACCAGGGTACCCAGTTTACAGCAGAGGTGACCAACCAACTGTGGAAGCTGTGCGGCGTAAAGTCCATTAGAAGCGCCCTGTACCACCCGCAAACCAATGGGTTGTGTGAACGCTTTAACGGGATGTTAAAACAACTCATTGTGGCTTTTATCAGGACCTACAGGAACTGGGAGAAATTCTTGCCTCACCTCCTGTTTGCCTATCGAGAGGTGCCCCAAGAATCCACACGGTTCTCCCCATTCGAACTGGTATACGGGAGACGGGTAAGGGGACCCCTAGACTTAGTGCTAGAACACTGGGAAGGGGAGGGCACCATAGAAGGGGTACCTATTGTACCCTATGTGCTGGAATTCCGGGACCGCCTACAGGAGCTGACCCAGGCTGTACGTGGGAACATGCAGGTGGCCCAGCGGCGCCAGCGCGTATGGTACGATTGGAGGGCCAGAGAGCGCACCTTGGAAATAGGGCAGACGGTCCTGGTGTTAGAGCCCACTAGGCAGAACAAGTTCCAAGCTGCATGGCAGGGGCCCTACCAGGTAGTGGGGAAAATAGCCAACACCACCTATAATGTCACCGATTGAGACGACCCCAGGGTTATCCGGATGTTCCACGTGAATATGCTGAAGCCCTATCGGGAGCGCCCTGAAGAGGTAGTGGCCATCTGTGCACCTGAAGCAGAGGATTTAGCCGGACTTCCCTTGCCTGATGTCTTAGGGGAGAGGACTCAGTCTAAAACATGGGACCAGGTACACTGGGGTGAAGACTTAGGTCCCCGGGAGAGACAGCAGGCGGAGGAGTTGTTGAGGCAGTGACAGAGGATGTTTTCTGGGAAACCCGGGTACACTCACCTGGCACAACACAAGGTTGAGACCCAGGATCAGACCCCCCTGCGAAACCCCCCTTCCACGTCCCTGAGTCTGTACAAGAAGGGATGTGACAAGAGATACAAGAGATGTTGCGTTTAGGGGTCATTGAAGAGTCAGATAGTCCCTGGGCATCCCCCATAGTGTTAGTGCACAAGAAGGATGGGACTACATGGTTTTGTGTAGACTATCGTAAGCTCAATGAGAAAACAGTAACGGATGCGTATCCCATGCCGCGTGGGGATGACTTGTTAGACCGGCTGGCAGGGGCAAAGTATTTGACCACCATCTATCTATGCAAAGGCTACTGGCAGATTCCCCTTAGTCCTGATGCTATTCCCAAGTCAGCATTTGTCACCTCGTTTGGCTTATTCCAGTTTCGAGTTATGCCATTCGGGATGAAGACTGCCCCCGCGACCTTCCAGAGGCTGGCTGACCGGCTTCTGGATGGTCTCCAGGACTATGCGTGTGCCTACCTAGATGACATCGCCATCTACAGCGCGACATGGGAAGAGCATCTAAATCACCTAGAGACAGTATTAGACAGGATCCACAAGGCCGGAATCACCCTGAACCCAAACAAGTGTCACGTGGGCATGTGAAATGCATCAGTCCACAGGCTGCGCCCCTGGACAAGATATTCTCTTTCTGACCTCCCCCCACCTTTGTGATTCCCACAGTAAATATTGGCAGGCTCCGGCCCCCTGCAGCTATTGTAATGTAGGTCTGGCCTGCTGTGTTCCTATTGGCCTGCCCTGTGTATGTGTGTTATATATTCTGTGTGCTGTAAATAAAGGTTGTTCTTAGACTGGAAATCAGTGAAGAAGCAGTCAGCTTTTATATGCTCTCATGTAACCAAGGAATTCCAGCCAGCTTCCTTCATTCAGAATCTACATTAAAAGCAATGTGGACTTCCTGAAACACGGGGTGGTACGGTAAGAGGTACCCCAGCTTGGTAGACTCCGTTACAGTGAAGATAATTGTCTATAAAATGATGGTAGTCTCACATTCGAAGCAGTAATGGATGGTGAGATATGGAGCCTGAAAGTCAAAAGTACAAAACATTTTTGCCCTTTTGCTCTTCAGTGTAGCTCTCCCAGAGAATCTTCCTCCAGATCTGACTTTAACCCCTCTGTGACCTTAGATGTACTATCCCGTCGAGGTGCCCTGGGCTTATCTGACCCTGGACGGGATAGTACGTCATAGCCGATCGGCCGCGCTCACGGGGGGAGCGCGGCCGATCGCGGCCGGGTGTCAGCTGCTTATCGCAGCTGACATCCGGCACTATGTGCCAGGAGCGGTCACGGACCGCCCCCGGCACATTAACCCCTGGCACACCGCGATCAAAGATGATCACGATGTGCCGGCGGTGCAGGGAAGCACCACGCAGGGAGGGGGCTCCCTGCGGGCTTCCCTGAGCCCCCCGCAGCAACGCGATGTGATCGCGTTGCTGCGAGGGTCTCCTCACCTCCCTCCCTGCTCGAGCCCCGGATCCAAGATGGCCGCGGATCCGGGTCCTGCAGGGAGGGAGGTGGCTTCACAGAGCCTGCTCAGAGCAGGCACTGTGAAGCAGCCTGCACTCCTATCAGATCAGTGATCTGACAGAGTGCTGTGCAAACTGTCAGATCACTGATCTGTGATGTCCCCCCCTGGGACAAAGTAAAAAAGTAAAAAAAAAATTTTCCAAATGTGTAAAAAAAATAAAAAAAAATATTCCAAAATAATGAAAAAAAAAAAAAAATATTATTCCCATAAATACATTTCTTCATCTAAATAAAAAAAAAAACCAATAAAAGTACACATATTTAGTATCGCCGCGTCCGTAACGACCCGACCTATAAAACTGTCCCACTAGTTAACCCCTTCAGTAAACACCGTAAGAAAAAAAAAAAAAAAACGAGGCAAAAAACAACGCTTTATTATCATACCGCCGAACAAAAAGTGGAATAACACGCGATCAAAAGGACAGATATAAATAACCATGGTACCGCTGAAAGCGTCATATTGTCCCGCAAAAAAAGAGCCGCCATACAGCATCATCAGCAAAATAATAAAAAAGTTATAGTCCTGAGAATAAAGCGATGCAAAAATAATTATTTTTTCTGTAAAATAGTTTTTATCGTATAAAAGCACCAAACCATAAAAAAATGATATAAATGAGGTATCGCTGTAATCGTACTGACCCGAAGAATAAAACTGCTTTATCAATTTTACCAAACGCGGAACGGTATAAACGCCTCCCCCAATAGAAATTCATGAATAGCTGGCTTTTGGTCATTCTTCCTCACAAAAATCGGAATAAAAAGCGATAAAAAAATGTCACGTGCCCAAAAATGTTTTCAATAAAAACGTCAACTCGTCCCGCAAAAAACAAGACCTCACATGACTCTGTGGACCAAAATATGGAAAAATTATAGCTCTCAAAATGTGGTATTGCAAAAAATATTTTTTGCAATAAAAAGGGTCTTTCAGTGTGTGACGGCTGCCAATCATAAAAATCCGCTAAAAAACTCGCTATAAAAGTAAATCAAACCCCCCTTCATCACCCCCTTAGTTAGGGAAAAATAAAAAAAAATGTATTTATTTCCATTTTCCCATTAGAGCTAGGGTTAGGGCTAGGGTTAGGGCTAGGGCTAGGGTTAGGGCTAGGGTTAGGGATAGGGTTAGGGCTAGGGTTAGGGCTAGGGTTAGGGCTAGGGCTAGGGTTAGGGTTAGGGCTAGGGTTAGGGCTAGGGTTAGGGCTAGGGCTAGGGTTAGGGCTAGGGCTAGGGTTAGGGTTAGGGCTAGGGTTAGGGCTAGGGTTAGGGCTAGGGTTAGGGTTAGGGTTAGGGCTAGGGTTAGGGTTAGGGCTAGGGTTAGGGCTAGGGTTAGGGTTAGGGTTGGGGCTACAGTTAGGGTTGGGGCTAAAGTTAGGGTTAGGGTTTAGATTACATTTACAGTTGGGAATAGGGTTGGGATTAGGGTTAGGGGTGTGTCAGGGTTAGAGGTGTGGTTAGGGTTACCGTTGGAATTAGGGTTAGGGGTGTGTTTAGATTAGGGTTTCAGTTATAATTGGGGGGTTTCCACTGTTTCGGCACATCAGGGGCTCTCCAAACACGACATGGCGTCCGATCTCAATTCCAGCCAATTCTGCGTTGAAAAAGTAAAACAGTGCTCCTTCCCTTCCGAGCTCTCCTGTGTGCCCAAACAGGGGTTTACCCCAACATATGGGGTATCAGCGTACTCAGGACAAATTGTACAACAACTTTTGTGGACCAATTTCTCCTGTTACCCTTGGGAAAATACAAAACTGGGGGCTAAAAAATAATTTTTGTGCGAAAACAAAAAGATTTTTTATTTTCACGGCTCTGCGTTATAAACTGTAGTGAAACACTTGGGGGTTCAAAGTTCTCACAACACATCTAGATAAGTTCATTGAGGGGTCTAGTTTCCAATATGGGGTCACTTGTGGGGGGTTTCTACTGTTTAGGTACATTAGGGGCTCTGCAAACGCAATGTGACGCCTGCAGACCAATCCATCTAAGTCTGCATTCCAAATGATGCTCCTTCCCTTCCGAGCCCTCCCATGCGCCCAAACGGTGGTTCCCCCCCACATATCGGGTATCAGCGTACTCAGGACAAATTGGACAACAACATTTAGGGTCCAATTTCTCCTGCTAACCTTGGAAAAATACAAAACTGGGGGCTAAAATATAATTTTTGTGGAAAAAAAAATATTTTTTGTTTGCATGGCTCTGCGTTATAAACTGTAGTGAAATACTTGGGGGTTCAAAGCTCTCACAAAACATCAAGATGAGTTCCTTAGGGGGTCTACTTTCCAAAATGGTGTCACTTGTGGGGGGTTTCTACTGTTTAGGTACATTAGGGGCTCTGCTAACGCAATGTGACGCCTGCAGACCATTCCATCTAAGTCTGCATTCCAAATGGCGCTCCTTCCCTTCCGAACCCTCCCATGCGCCCAAACGGTGGTTCCCCCCCACATATGGGGTATCAGCGTACTCAGGACAAATTGGACAACAACTTTTGGGGTCCAATTTCTCCTGTTACCCTAGGGAAAATACAAAACTGGGGGCTAAAAAATAATTTTTGTGGGAAAAAAATTTTGTTTTATTTTTATGGCTCTGCATTATAAACTTCTGTGAAGCCCTTGGTGGGTCAAAGTGCTCACCACACATCCAGATAAGTTCCTTAGGGGGTCTACTTTCCAAAATGGTGTCACTTGTGGGGGGTTTCAATGTTTAGGCACATCAGTGGCTCTCCAAACGCAACATGGCGTCCCATCTCAATTCCTGTCAATTTTACATTGAAAAGTCAAACGGCGCTCCTTCCCTTCCGAGCTCTCCCATGCGCCCAAACAGTGGTTTACTGCCACATATGGGGTATCAGCGTACTCGGGACAAATTGGACAACAACTTTTGAGGTCCAATTTCTTCTCTTACCCTTGGAAAAATAAAAAATTGGGGGAAAAAATATAATTTTTGTGAAAAAATATGATTTTTTATTTTTACGGTTCTGCATTATAAACTTCTGTGAAGCACTTGGTGGGTCAAAGTGCTCACCACACCTCTAGATAAGTTCCTTAGGGGGTCTACTTTCCAAAATGGTGTCACTTGTGGGGGGTTTCAATGTTTAGGCACATCAGTGGCTCTCCAAACGCAACATGGCGTCCCATCTCAATTTCTGTCAATTTTGCATTGAAAAGTCAAACTGCGCTCCTTCCCTTCCGAGCTCTCCCATGCGCCCAAACAGTGGTTTACTGCCACATATGGGGTATCAGCGTACTCAGGACAAATTGGACAACAACTTTTGAGGTCCAATTTCTTCTCTGACCCTTGGAAAAATAAAAAATTGGGGGCAAAAATATAATTTTTGTGAAAAAATATGATTTTTTATTTTTACGGTTCTGCATTATAAACTTCTGTGAAGCACTTGGTGGGTCAAAGTGCTCACCACACATCCAGATAAGTTCCTTAGGGGGTCTACTTTCCAAAATGGTGTCACTTGTGGGGGGTTTCAATGTTTAGGCACATCAGTGGCTCTCCAAACGCAACATGGCGTCCCATCTCAATTCCTGTCAATTTTGCATTGAAAAGTCAAATAGCGCTCCTTCCCTTCCGAGCTCTCCCATGCGCCCAAACAGTGGTTTACTGCCACATATGGGGTATCAGCGTACTCAGGACAAATTGGACAACAACTTTTTGGGTCCAATTTCTCCTGTTACCCTTGGTAAAATAAAACAAATTGGAGCTGAAGTAAATTTTTTGTGTAAAAAAGTTAAATGTTCATTTTTATTTAAACATTCCAAAAATTCCTATTAAACACCTGAAGGGTTAATAAACTTCTTGAATGTGGTTTTGAGCACCTTGAGGGGTGCAGTTTTTAGAATGGTGTCACACTTGGGCATTTTCTATCATATAGACCCCTCAAAATGACTTCAAATGAGACGTGGTCCCTAAAAAAAAATGGTGTTGTAAAAATGAGAAATTGCTGGTCAACTTTTAACCCTTATAACTCCCTAACAAAAAAAAAAATTGGTTCCAAAATTATGCTGATGTAAAGGAGACATGTGGGAAATGTTACTTATTAAGTATTTTGTGTGACATATCTCTGTGATTTAATTGCATAAATATTCAAAGTTTGAAAATTGCGAAATTTTCAAAATTTTCGCCAAATTTCCGTTTTTTTCACAAATAAACGCAGGTACTATCAAAGAAATTTTACCACTATCATGAAGTACAATATGTCACGAGAAAACAATGTCAGAATCACCAGGATCCGTTGAAGCGTTTCGGAGTTATAACCTCATAAAGGGACAGTGGTCAGAATTGTAAAAATTGGCCTGGTCATTAACGTGCAAACCACCCTTGGGGGTAAAGGGGTTAAATAAAAGGGGGCATTACCAGTGTGAGCCATGTAATGACTGACAGCTTGCTCTACTGATCTAAATGTCAGGCCTATTCTCAGAAAGATATATGACTAACCCATAGATCTTAACAGCTGATTTAAATGTTTAGAGAAACATGGATTTCTTTGGAATAAGACATCAGATCATACATATCAAGGTATCATTTCATTTACCTTCCTATGACCTGCATTACCTTTTTGACTGCTATGGGGGTTTATACCACTGTTAGACTCCCTTTAAAGCATATTTCTAAATGTTGATAACAACAGATCAGATAAGATAGTGGTGGAAAAGGTAAAAAAAAATTGTCAGTCAATTTTGTTAAATTATAAAAAAAATATGGTTGATGCTTTTCCTTTATGTGATAGTGAAATATAGATTTTCATCGGCAAGTAATGAAATACAGTCCCTGAGAAATGAATATAAAGTCTGATTATGGGGTATATGTTAGCTGTCCTGCCTTATCTAGGCATTCAACATTAGAACAGAGCAATCAATAACTTATTTGTCCTTATAATAAGATACTACTTAGCATTTCCCAGTCTACACAGCAAAGCTGTCAACTGAGCTTCTGAAATCATCAGGTTACAGCATCTACTCTAGTTAGTGTAAAAACATGGATAGTTCATTATTTTTATTAACAAAATAAGAGTAAAAGAAAGTAAAAGAAAATGCCACAGTTGTTAAAAATCTGCTTTTAATTAAAACTTGATTAACATAATATGTAACTTTCAGACAAATTAGAGGGAAGACAGACTTTTGATATGGTATACAAAAATGTAATACACCAGCACTGGTTCAGCAAAAAAGACAACCTATAGAATTATTATGACTTATGCACTCTTATGTGTTTCCAAAATATTCAATTATGAATAAAATAGAGATAAAAATAACATACAATGCCTAATAACATAGCGGCTTGTATGTATTTATCTCCCCATTATATTTTAGTAATATATGCAAAGATCACTGGAATTTTTGAACTCATATACACAATTGTACATGATTTTCTCAGAGCAGCTGGAAAATTCTACGTTGTTATACACATATTGCGAACAATCCATTAAGTTTAATTACTACTGTAATGTATGGAAAAATATGAGGATAATACTGTGAGTGAATTATGCATGGAGAGTGAAGCATGGAACAATTTATTTAATGTCTTTCAGAATTGTAATCATCAGTAGGCAATAACTGAAACTTTTACTATGAAGTTTGAAACAAATCCAGAAACTTGCATGAAAGATAATTATATATTTTAAGTGGTTGCACGAATTCAGGAACAAATTTGGTACAGCCTACAGTGAATGTGTGCATTCTAATTTTATATCAAATCCTTAAGCAAAAGAGTCAATGATGTAAGATGTGTAGTAGTATTATGATTTGCTTCGATCACAGTG
This sequence comes from Ranitomeya imitator, assembly GCF_032444005.1. NCBI lineage: Eukaryota > Metazoa > Chordata > Amphibia > Anura > Dendrobatidae > Ranitomeya > Ranitomeya imitator. Next base: position 463,976,440 of record NC_091282.1, on the reverse strand, counting down.
TAGATTTGTTAAAGGTGTTGTCTAGTTAAAGTAAGTTATCTCCAATCCCGTGGATAGGTGATAGCTAGTTGATTGATGGGGTCCTACCACTAGGGCCTGCACCAATCGACAGATCAGGGAATTTTTATTTCTGAGAGGGAACATTTATCCCCAGTAAAATAAAGTAACAGGTCTGACTCTCAACTGCTGCTCCATTCATTTTTTTGAGGCAGCCGGAAAAAGATGACCGGAGAGCTCTGCTGCCTCATGGGGAATCAAAGAAACAGCGGTTGAGCATGTGCACTGCTGCTCCATGCTAAGGAAGCTAAAAGTGCCTTGCTCTGCCTATTAGTGTGAGTGGAAGAGGACCCTCCAATCAACAAGTAATCGAAAAGAGTATGATGAGGATAGGTGATAACTAGTTTTCACTAAACAACCTCTTTATGTATGTAATATACACTGCTTTATTTATTACATAGTGGAATGCGTTGAGAAGAATAAAACATAAAAATGATCAATGTAAATGTAAATTAATATCCCGTTGAGGTCTGAATTTGGAATGATGCTTAAAATCAAAGTGGAAAATTAAATTACAGGCTTATGCAACTTCAGTGGAAATTCCTCAAGATAAGGAAATGATGCTCAGTAGTGTGTGGCCACCAAGTGCCTGTATGACCTCCCTACAACGCCTGGGCATACTCCTGATGAGGCGGCGGATGGTCTCCTGAGGGATCTCCTCCCAGACCTGGACTAAAGAATCCACCAACTCCTGGACAGTCTGTGGTGCAATGTGACATTGGCGGATGGTGCGAGACATGATGTCCCAGATATGTTCAATCGGATTCAGGTGTGGAGAATGGGCGGGCCAGTCCATAGCTTCAATGCCTTCATCTTGCAGGAACTGCTGACACACTCCAGCCACATGAGGTCTGGCATTGTCCTGCATTAGGAGGAACCCAGGGCCAACCGCACCAGCATATGGTCTCACAAGGGGTGTGAGGATCTCATCTCGGTACCTAATGGCAGTAAGGCTACTTCTTGCGAGCACATGAAGGGCTGTGCAGCCCTCCAAAGAAATGCCACCCCACACCATTACTGACCCAGTGCCAAACCGGTCATGCTGAAGAATGTTGCAGGCAGCAGATCAGTCTCCACCGCGTCTCCAGACTCTGTCACGTCTGTCACATGTGCTCACTGTGAACCTGCTTTCATCTGTGAAGAGCACAGGGTGCCAGTGGCAAAGTTGCCAATCCTGGTGTTCTGTGGCAAATGCAAAGCATCCTGCATGGTGTTGGGCTGTGAGCACGACCCCCGTCTGTGGACATCGGCCACTGAGACCATCCTCATTGAGTCGGTTTCTAACCGTTTGTGCAGACACATGCACATTTGTGGCCTGCTGGAGGTCATTTTGCAAGGCTCTCACATTGCTCCTCCTGTTCATCCTTGCACAAAGGCTGAGGTAATGTTCATGCTGCTGGGTTGTTGCCCTCCTACAGCCCCCTCCACATCTCATGGTGTACTGGCCTGTCTCCAGGTAGCGCCTCCAGCCTCTGCAAACTACGCTGACAGACACAGCAAACCTTCTTACCACAGCTTGCATTGATGTGCCATCCTGGATGAGCTGCACTACCTGAGCCACTTGTGTGGGTTGTAGAGTCCGTCTCATGCCGCCACGAGTGTGTAGGCACAACCAAAATTCAAAAGGACCAAAACATCAGCCAGAAAGCAGTGATACTAAGATGTGGTCTGTGGTCCCCACCTGCAGAACCACTCCTTTATTGAGTGTGTCTTGATAATTGCCAATAATTTCCATCTCTTGTCTGTTCCATTTGCACAACAGCATGTGAAATTGATTGTCAAACAGTGTTGCTTCCTAAGGAGAGTTTGATTTCACAGAAGTTTGATTTACTTGGATTTATATTCTGTTGCTTAAGTGTTCCCTTTATTTTTTGAGCAGTGAATATGTGTATACAGTATATCTGTGTGTCACTGACAAACAGTATACAGTCATGGCCAAAATTATTGACACTCCTGCAATTCTGTCACATAATACTCAGTTTCTTCCTGAAAATGATTGCAAACACAAATTCTTTGGTATTGTTATCTTCATTTAATTTGTCTTAAATGAAAAAACACAAAAGAGAATGAAGCAAAAAGCAAAACATTGATCATTTCACACAAAACTCCAAAAATGGGCCAGACAAAAGTATTGGCACCCTCAGCCTAATACTTGGTTGCACAACCTTTAGCCAAAATAACTGCGACCAACCCCTTCAGGTAACCATCAATGGGTTTCTTACAATGCTCTGCTGGAATTTTAGACCATTCTTCTTTGGCAAACTGCTCCAGGTCCCTGATATTTGAAGGGTGCCTTCTCCAAACTGCCATTTTTAGATCTCTCCACAGGTGTTCTATGGGATTCAGATCTGGACTCATTGCTGGCCACCTTAGAAGTCTCCAGTGCTTTCTCTCAAACCATTTTCTAGTGCTTTTTGAAGTGTGTTTTGGGTCATTGTCCTGCTGGAAGACCCATGACCTCTGAGGGAGACCCAGCTTTCTCACACTGGGCCTTACATTATGCTGCAAAATTTGTTGGAAGTCTTCAGACTTCATAATGCCATGCACACGGTCAAGCAGTCCAGTGTCAGAGGCAGAAAAGCAACCCCAAAACATCAGGGAACCTTTGCCATGTTTGACTGTAGGGACCGTGTTCTTTTCTTTGAATGCCTCTTTTTTTCTCCTGTAAACTCTATGTTGATGCCTTTGCCCAAAAAGCTCTACTTTTGTCTCATCTGACCAGAGAACATTCTTCCAAAACGTTTTAGGGTTTTTTCAGGTAAGTTTTGGCAAACTCCAGCCTGGCTTTTTTATGTCTCGGGGTAAGAAGTGGGGTCTTCCTGGGTCTCCTACCATACAGTCCCTTTTCATTCAGACGCTGACAGATAGTACGGGTTGACACTGTTGTACCCTCAGACTTCAGGGCAGCTTGAACTTGTTTGGATGTTAGTCGAGGTTCTTTATCCAACATCCGCACAATCTTGCGTTGAAATCTCTTGTCAACTTTTCTTTTCCATCCACATCTAGGGAGGTTAGCCACAGTGCCATAGGCTTTAAACTTCTTGATGACACTGTGCACGGTAGACACAGGAACAGTCAGGTCTTTGGAGATGGACTTGTAGCCTTGAGATTGCTCATGCTTCCTCATAATTTGGTTTCTCAAGTCCTCAGACAGTTCTTTGGTCTTCTTTCTTTTCTCCATGCTCAATGTGGTACACACAAGGACACAGGACAGAGGTTGAGTCAACTTTAATCCATGTCAACTGGCTGCAAGTGTGATTAAGTTATTGCCAACACCTGTTAGGTGCCACAGGTAAGTTACAGGTGCTGTTAATTACACAAATTAGAGAAGCATCACATGATTTTTCGAACAGTGCCAATACTTTTGTCCACCCCTTTTTATGTTTGGTGTGGAATTATATCCAATTTGGCTTTAGGACAATTCTTTTTGTGTTTTTTCATTTAAGACAAATTAAATGAAGATAATAATACCAAAGAATTTGTGTTTGCGATCATTTTCAGGAAGAAAAGTATTATCTGACAGAATTGCAGGGGTGTCAATACTTTTGGCCATGACTGTATATATCTAATCTAGCTATTCTATTCTAACCTGTCAGTATGATTTTACTGTAGCGTCACATGAATTACCGGCTTTTCTTCTATCTATATATTGTTATAGCTGTTTTCGTTCTGACCCAATGTCAGCTGACAGATCACCAGTGAGACCAAATTGTGGAGTTACGCCCGTCATTTTACAAGCGCGCTTGGAGACAAAAAGACACCTCACACATATCCTGTGAGCAAGTCACTTTTATCTGAAGTAATAGAGCAAGAGGCAATATTTTATACCATTTACAACCTTAATGCAATTCATGTAGCCCCCACCATCACCCATGGTCATACTGACCTTTATTCTCTAACGTACCCAGAGCATGTTGTGACTGACTATTGGGAACATACATGATAAGTAGTGGAAAGGAGACTAGCAGACTATGACAACAACAGATTCTAGAAATTCTAACAATTAAAGGCAAAAGGCACTTAAAGGCAAACTATTAACCCTTCTATATCCTTCTATACCAGGGATTCAAGCTTGAGGAGGCTAATTTGCATATTCCAGGTGCCTTCTGGGAAAAGCGAAGTCTCCCTAAGCTAGAAGATCGTTGGGTACAGCCGGGACCAGCTGCTTGGAAAGCATCACCAAACCCCCCGCCGTAAGGAATTTTTGCCTGTAGGATATTATTGCAAGAGAGCTTGGCTGAGTAGATTACACAAGAAGGAAAACACACAGCAAGTCAGCAGGATCTAGGAGCAACATGGCAGATGTGACAACCTACATGGTGAGCTGCAGCATGTGCTACATGTTCACAGATCGACCAGAAGAAGAATTAAATTTCACCTGTCAGAAGTGTAGACTAGTGGCCCTTTTAGAAGAAAAGGTGCGGGGTCTGGAAGAAAGAATAGCAACTTTGAAACTCATCAAAGAGAATGAAGACTTTCTAGACAGAACAGAAGCATCTCTACTGGTCACAGAAGGTAAAAAAAGTGTCAGAGAACCTCCAAAAGCAGATGAGTGGAAGCATGTGACCAAAAGAAGCAAGAAGACCGTGGAGAAATCACCAACCACACAACTGAAGAACCGATATCAAATCTTTGTAGAGGATGAAGATGGCACACCTAAGGATGAAGCAATACCAGCAAGCAAAAAAGAAAAGGGCACACAGCAACAAGTGACAGCAAAAAGTACAGCCAAGATGCAACGAAGAGTGGTGGTGGTGGGAGACTCACTACTGAGAGGCACAGAAGCAGCCATCTGCAGACCGGACATAACTGCAAGAGAAGTATGCTGCCTTCCAGGTGCGATGATCAAGGATGTGACCGATAGGATACCAAAGCTCTTCAGCTCCAAGGACGTCCACCCATTTCTTCTGATACATGTTGGCACCAATGACACGGCAAGGAAGGACCTACCGACAATCTGCAAAGACTTTGAAGAGTTGGGGAAGAAAGTAAAGGAACTGGATGCACAGGTAGTTTATTCTTCTATCCTTCCAGTAGACGGGCATGGAACCAGGAGATGGAACAGGATCCTTGATGCAAACAACTGGCTAAGACGATGGTGCAGACAACAAGGATTCGGATTCCTGGACCACGGTGTGAATTACTGGTACGATGGACTCCTCGCCAGAGACGGACTACACCTCAACAAACCTGGGAAACACACATTCGCCAGAAGACTCGCTACACTCATCAGGAGGGCGTTAAACTAGAAGAAGAGGGGACGGGAAGAAAAACATTAGACTTGAACAAAGAAGACCCAGGAAAACATACTCAGATGGGAGGTAAGAACATTTCTAAAACAATCCACAGCGAGGAGATTGGAACAAAACAAAATCCTCTAAACTGCATGCTCGCAAACGCCAGAAGCCTGACAAACAAGATGGAAGAACTAGAAGCAGAAATATCTACAGGTAACTTTGACATAGTGGGAATAACCGAGACATGGTTAGATGAAAGCTATGACTGGGCAGTTAACTTACAGGGTTACAGTCTGTTTAGAAAGGATCGTAAAAATCGGAGAGGAGGAGGGGTTTGTCTCTATGTAAAGTCTTGTCTAAAGTCCACTTTAAGGGAGGATATTAGCGAAGGAAATGAGGATGTCGAGTCCATATGGGTCGAAATTCATGGAGGGAAAAATGGTAACAAAATTCTCATTGGGGTCTGTTACAAACCCCCAAATATAACAGAAACCATGGAAAGTCTACTTCTAAAGCAGATAGATGAAGCTGCAACCCATAATGAGGTCCTGGTTATGGGGGACTTTATCTACCCGGATATTAAGTGGGAAACAGAAACCTGTGAAACCCATAAAGGCAACAGGTTTCTGCTAATAACCAAGAAAAATTATCTTTCACAATTGGTGCAGAATCCAACTAGAGGAGCAGCACTTTTAGACCTAATACTATCTAATAGACCTGACAGAATAACAAATCTGCAGGTGGTTGGGCATCTAGGAAATAGCGACCACAATATTGTGCAGTTTCACCTGTCTTTCACTAGGGGGACTTGTCAGGGAGTCACAAAAACACTGAACTTTAGGAAGGCAAAGTTTGACCAGCTTAGAGATGCCCTTAATCTGGTAGACTGGGACAATATCCTCAGAAATAAGAATACAGATAATAAATGGGAAATGTTTAAGAACATCCTAAATAGGCAGTGTAAGCGGTTTATACCTTGTGGGAATAAAAGGACTAGAAATAGGAAAAACCCAATGTGGCTAAACAAAGAAGTAAGACAGGCAATTAACAATAAAAAGAAAGCATTTGCACTACTAAAGCAGGATGGCACCATTGAAGCTCTAAAAAACTATAGGGAGAAAAATACTTTATCTAAAAAACTAATTAAAGCTGCCAAAAAGGAAACAGAAAAGCACATTGCTAAGGAGAGTAAAACTAATCCCAAACTGTTCTTCAACTATATCAATAGTAAAAGAATAAAAACTGAAATTGTAGGCCCCTTAAAAAATAGTGAGGTAATAATGGTTGTAGATGACGAGGAAAAAGCTAACATATTAAACACCTTCTTCTCCACGGTATTCACGGTGGAAAATGAAATGCTAGGTGAAATCCCAAGAAACAATGAAAACCCTATATTAAGGGTCACCAATCTAACCCAAGAAGAGGTGCGAAACCGGCTAAATAAGATTAAAATAGATAAATCTCCGGGTCCGGATGGCATACACCCACGAGTACTAAGAGAACTAAGTAATGTAATAGATAAACCATTATATCTTACTTTTAGGGACTCTATAGCGACAGGGTCTGTTCCGCAGGACTGGCGCATAGCAAATGTGGTGCCAATATTCAAAAAGGGCTCTAAAAGTGAACCTGGAAATTATAGGCCAGTAAGTCTAACCTCTATTGTTGGTAAAATATTTGAAGGGTTTCTGAGGGATGTTATTCTGGATTATCTCAATGAGAATAACTGTTTAACTCCATATCAGCATGGGTTTATGAGAAATCGCTCCTGTCAAACCAATCTAATCAGTTTTTATGAAGAGGTAAGCTATAGGCTGGACCACGGTGAGTCATTGGACGTGGTATATCTCGATTTTTCCAAAGCGTTTGATACCGTGCCGCACAAGAGGTTGGTACACAAAATGAGAATGCTTGGTCTGGGGGAAAATGTGTGTAAATGGGTTAGTAACTGGCTTAGTGATAGAAAGCAGAGGGTGGTTATAAATGGTATAGTCTCTAATTGGGTCGCTGTGACCAGTGGGGTACCGCAGGGGTCAGTATTGGGACCTGTTCTCTTCAACATATTCATTAATGATCTGGTAGAAGGTTTACACAGTAAAATATCGATATTTGCAGATGATACAAAACTATGTAAAGCAGTTAATACAAGAGAAGATAATATTCTGCTACAGATGGATCTGGATAAGTTGGAAACTTGGGCTGAAAGGTGGCAGATGAGGTTTAACAATGATAAATGTAAGGTTATACACATGGGAAGAAGGAATCAATATCACCATTACACACTGAACGGGAAACCACTGGGTAAATCTGACAGGGAGATGGACTTGGGGATCCTAGTTAATGATAAACTTACCTGGAGCAGCCAGTGCCAGGCAGCAGCTGCCAAGGCAAACAGGATCATGGGGTGCATTAAAAGAGGTCTGGATACACATGATGAGAGCATTATACTGCCTCTGTACAAATCCCTAGTTAGACCGCACATGGAGTACTGTGTCCAGTTTTGGGCACCGGTGCTCAGGAAGGATATAATGCAACTAGAGAGAGTACAAAGGAGGGCAACAAAATTAATAAAGGGGATGGGAGAACTACAATACCCAGATAGATTAGCGAAATTAGGATTATTTAGTCTAGAAAAAAGACGACTGAGGGGCGATCTAATAACCATGTATAAGTATATAAGGGGACAATACATATATCTCGCTGAGGATCTGTTTATACCAAGGAAGGTGGCGGGCACAAGAGGGCATTCTTTGCGTCTGGAGGAGAGAAGGTTTTTCCACCAACATAGAAGAGGATTCTTTACTGTTAGGGCAGTGAGAATCTGGAATTGCTTGCCTGAGGAGGTGGTGATGGCGAACTCAGTCGAGGGGTTCAAGAGAGGCCTGGATGTCTTCCTGGAGCAGAACAATATTGTATCATACAATTATTAGGTTTTGTAGAAGGACGTAGATCTGGGGAATTATTATGATGGAATATAGGCTGAACTGGATGGACAAATGTCTTTTTTCGGCCTTACTAACTATGTTACTATGTTACTATAATATCTATCCAGGGAACTAGTCTGATTGCCGTATGTGGAGTTGGGAAGGAATTTTTTTCCCTAATGTGGAGCTTACTCTTTGCCCCATGGTTTTTTATTTGCCTTCCTCTGGATCAACATGTTAGGGCATGTTAGTTTAGGCTATGGGTTGAACTAGATGGACTTAAAGTCTTCCTTCAACCTTATTAACTATGTTACCATGTTACTATCTATATACATATACAGTATGTGTGTGTGTGTGTCACTGACTCATATATATATATGTACATATATATATATACATATATATCTATATAATCACCAATGTCCAGAAAGTAACAAAGCTCGCACTTCCAAATATACTATAAACACCAATAGGTCTCCCAAAGGGGAACCATAACGAAGAGATCCAGATTAATATGAATAGAGGCTTTATTGAAAAAACTATTAAAATGCATAAAAATGCCCAAGCACCTAAACACAAGGTGGAGGCTATGTGCAGTATATCATTATAGTACATCATTTCCACGGTAGTGTTCTTATAACATTACATAAACTCAGTACACATTTCGCTGCCTAAGCATGCCCAAGGTATAGCAATACTAACAGTGTACATACACAGTTCACAAGGTCATATCTACCTGCAGATAGCACAGCACTCCACCTCACCCCAACGCACGTTTCGCACCAGGCTTCTTCCGGGGGCGTGACTGGGGTGGGTAAATGCAGGGTTTTTATATTAGGTGTCCACCAATAATGGGCGATAAGTGAGAGCATGTGACCGGGAGTAATCCGAGGTGATTACCTGGTTTTGTCCGGCGCTTGCACCGCTGCCTGTATCCTGCGAGTAAGGTCACTTCCGGACCTGCGCTCCCTGGAACGCCTGCTGATACGCAAACAATCCAGGAGTGAGCACATCCGGAACTAAGCAGGGCAGGGAGCTGGCACATGCGCACAACCATAGGAACAAACACCTCCACCGTCAGTAAAGGATAGAGGCGGGGATGCATAAATAGAGAACCGCACAGTGGGCAATGTGATAGTGTGAAGGGCACAGGGACAGCGTTAGACAATGGGAGGGATTCAGTGCGCCGTGGTATGAATATTTTATTCAAATTTCTTCATATCAAAAGTATTAAGTGAATATATTAAAGTGATATAGTGCCTACAGAGAAACCCCTGCCTATATATCAATATATTACTCCCCATATGTATACATTAGTATATACTCGTATACAAAGGTGCCGCGCTTTAAGTGCATTGATGCTAATTGTTACTAAAGTGACCTAGTGCATATGTTGTAAAAGGGGACTCATAAAATAAATTATTGTACCTTCATTAATTATCAATACAGGATATGCATTTTTTAATATTCAGTACCTATTCTAACATAATAGGTCTGAAACCAGTGAAGGCACATCAGATTATACATAAAAGTGTCAATAGTGCCCTAAAATACCAATTAGTGTCCTAATTTATTAAGATATTAAAATAATATCATACCAAAACCCCCCCACCTGGAGTGCACATCAGCCCCTCATCCTTTGTCCCTATACCCATCCAGCACTACCCATGCCTCCTCCCTCTCCCCATCAAATCACCCAACAGACTCCCCCATGAAAACATAGAGAGGCGAACAGAAATAGGGGAATTATACGGCTATATATACATGATGAGCCATCCTTTATATCTTTAGAGCAGTCCATTCTTAGTTGTTAAAGGGATGTTTTCTTCACCCAGTTATCTACTGGTCCTGTTATAAATTTCCATCTTTGTGGTTTTTGTTTTGTATCCAAAGTCAATATCCTGAATCCGCCCGGCTCCAGAAGGACCCCTTCCAAACTTAAATCCGGTAACGCTAAGGACAACCTCTCATATGTCACATACTCCTAGAAACTAGAAAAAACAAGATTAAAATCATAAAATCAGACAATAAGAAACGCAAGAACCCCAACCCAATCCCATAAAAGGATATCTCGCAAGGATTTTAAGGAATGATATTCAAATGTACCCTAGCTCACAGGAGTGATGCAAACCCCAATGTCTCATTAAGGCCCTGTGGGGTCATCGCCCCTAGCCTGTAGATCCACCTGCTCTCTAATTGGACCAAAGTTCTACCTATATCTCCACCACGTATATCGATATTTATTTTATCAGTGCCCTTAATTTTCAAACCGCCAGGCTGACCATCATGATATTTTTTAAAATGCCTTGGCAATGTTTTTAAGGTAGTTTCATCTTCGATCGACCTCACTTTATTGATGTCCCTGACGTGTTCTCTCGTTCTGATCTTGAGTTCTCTGGTGGTAAGCCCTATATAAATTTTCCCACACGGACATTGGGCCTGATAAATTACCCCTCGGGAATTACAACTTAGATGTTTCCTAATGTTGTATATTTTCGATCCATCAAAATTACAAAATTCTGTGGATCTGGTATGATTAATGCATCCCTTACACATACCGCAGGGAAAAAATCCTTTACGATCTCCACCTACCAGTCTAGCGGGTCCTGACCTAGGAGCCACATAGTGACTTCGTACCAAGGCATCCTTGAGGTTCGGAGAGCGTTTTGCCACGAAAGAGGGAGCTGGTGGTAACACCTGTTTCAGAATGGGGTCTACCATTAGTACTTCCCAGTGTTTCCTAATGATGTTAGTGAGCATATGCCCCTGGCAATTATGTGTTGAGATAAATCTCACCTGTTTATCATCCTTATTTTTTTATCTCATACGTCTGTCTGTATAACAGTTCATTCCTGGTAGTCCGCTTGGCCCTCATATATCCTCTCTTAATGGCTCGGGAGCTGTATCCTCTTGCTTCAAACCTACGTGTGAGAGCCTCAGCTTGATTTTCAAATAGGGTCTCTTCTGAACATATTCTCCTTTGTCGAAGGAACTGTCTGATTGGAATCCCTCTGATGGTCGATTTGAGGTGGGAGGAATCAGCCTGTAAAAGCGCATTCGTGGCCGTTGGTTTCCTATATACGTCGGTGCTTATACGGCCATCCTGTGTCACCGCAATCTTCAAGTCTAGAAAGTCCAGGTTTCTGCCAGTGCGAAATGTTAATTTGACATAAAAATCATTGTTGTTTAAGGCATTCATAAATGCCTGCAGTCCATCCAAGGTACCTTCCCAGAAAAATAGTATATCATCGATATATCTCATCCAGTTGTGAACATTGTTCACACCCTTGATGAGATCTCCCTGGAAAATGTGTCTTTCCCATGCCCCCAAAAATAAGTTTGCATAAGCCGGGGCACAGGACGCCCCCATTGCCGTACCTTGGAGCTGGAGAAAAATGCTGTTGTTAAACGTGAACACATTATGATTTAAAATAAATTCCAGCAAAATCAAAACAAGATCGGCAATGGGGGGATGGACACTACTAGATTGTAGAAACCACCTTACGGCCTTGATGCCATCTATATGGCGGATGGACGTATACAATGCCTCGACATCCGCTGTTACCATAATAACATTTTCCTTCACCTGCAATTGATCTATACGCTGAAGTGCCGCCGTAGTGTCCTTAATGTACGAGGGTAATGTGGCGACAATCGGTTTCAGCACATAGTCCACAATATCAGATATTATCTCGCATAATCCCCCAATACCTGCGACTATAGGTCGTCCGGGTGGGTCCATGGCGTCTTTGTGCAGTTTAGGGATAATGTAGAACTTTGGAAGTCTCGGGTGGAGCTTCTTTATGGTATCTAATAGCTTCCTGGAGATGATGCCTTCCATAAATGCTTTCTCAAGAATATTCACTAGTTGGTCCTGGAAGGAAGGTAAGGGGTTAGATATAACCTTGCGATAGCACGCTGTATCTCCCAATAATATGTTGGCCTGCTTCTCGTACATCTGACAAGGCCAGATGACGAGGTTACCCCCTTTATCCGCAGGCTTGAAAACTACATCCTTCCAGGATTGTAATTCTTCCAGCGCCATACGTTCCCTTTTATCCAAATTAGATGGATTCCTACATCTACCCGCCAGATGTTCGATGTCCCTTGTCACTAATTTAGTAAATATTTCCACTGCTGGACACAAGCCCAGTGCAGGGAATTTCTTAGATTTACTGTAAAGATAGCTAGGGATATTACTAACCTCGGTGGTTGCATTCTCCTCCTCCAGAGCAATAAGGTTCTCCAGTGCCTCGATCTCCTCTGGTGTAGTAAAAATATCGGATGATGTACTTTCAAAGTGCAATTTCTTCAAAATTATTTTTCTAGATAGCAGGTGGGTATCTTTCACCGCTATGAATGCATCTATTTGGGAGGAAGGAGAGAAGTTGAGACCCCGCTCTAATACATGTTCCTGGATAGGTGTAATTACGTGTTGAGACAAATTGACTACCTTGAGCTGATCTTTCTTGTTCTGGCGCTTGTATGTCCTATTGAACATATCCGGAACTTGTTTCTTACGTGCGCCAGTTCTTAAATTAAAATCCCTTCGATCTTTAATGTCACTCGTTGTAGTGTGGCTTTCGGTGCCCGAGGTACTTGATGCCACGGAAGGTTCCCTAGATCTTTTTACCAGGGGGACCACCTCTTTTTCTATTTTGCCATTTATACACCTTATCCGTGTCATAATCTGTTACATCTCGTTTAAATTTTTTAAGTTTTCCCTGGCTCACCTCTTCCTCCCATTTGACCATACCAGTTTCCAATTCTTTAAACCATTTATCCAAGGTATCCTTAGGTACATCCTTGTTCAGTGTGTTCTGTATCTTCTCCAGTTCCTCATCCATTTCCACCAGGGAGAGAGAGTTCTTCTCAATGAGAATTTGGATAAACTCACAGGAGCAGGTGGTTGCTGCCATGGTCCATCTTTTGATTAGACTTTCATCATCCAATTCAAAGGTTGGATACAATTGGACCCTTAACCCTCTTGGTACGATCCTTTTTGATAAGTAGTAATAATTTGGTTTTGCGATATAATACATTCCTATAGCGGTACATACTTTCTCTAAAATCCTGCGAGACATCCTGCGAAACTGTTCCGGTGCTATGTTTAAACATATCCAAAGCCCTAACACGCCAAGAGCTTTCCTTGGCTTTCAAATCCATGATATAGGACTATCTAAATGCAAAAAAGTAACAAACATAAACTAATCAGTTGGTATCAACGTGAAAAAACGGTATTTTTCACCAAAAGCTAAATTTTAGCATAAATTGTATATATATTACATGGACGAAAAAATGGCTGTTTAACAGACAGCCCAAGATCAGATATAATCACCAATGTCCAGAAAGTAACAAAGCTGGCACTTCCAAATATACTATAAACACCAATAGGTCTCCCAAAGGGGAACCATAACGAAGAGATCCAGATTAATATGAATAGATGCTTTATTGAAAAACTATTAAAATGCATAAAAATGCCCAAGCACCTAAACACAAGGTGGAGGCTATGTGCAGTATATCATTATAGTACATCATTTCCACGGTAGAGTTCTTATAACATTATATAAACTCAGTACATATTTCGCTGCCTAAGCATGCCCAAGGTATAGCAATACTAACAGTGTACATACACAGTTCATAAGGTCATATGTACCTGCAGATAGCACAGCACTCCACCTCACCCCAACGCACGTTTCGCACCAGGCGAACTGGGGTGGGGTAAATGCGGGATTTTTATATTAGGTGTCCACCTATAATGGGCGATAAGTGAAAGCATGTGACCGGGAGTGATCCGAGGTGATTACCTGGTTTTGTCCGGCGCTTGCACCGCTGCCTGTATCCTGCGAGTAAGGTCACTTCCGGACCTGCGCTTCCTGGAACGCCTGCTGATACGCAAACAATCCAGGAGTGAGCGCATTCGGAACTGAGCAGGGCAGGGAACAAAAACCACAAAGATGGAAATTTATAACAGGACCAGTAGATTACTGGGTGAAGAAAACATCCCTTTAACAACTAAGAATGGACTGCTCTAAAGATATAAAGGATGGCTCATCATGTACTGTATATATAGCCGTATAATTCCCCTATTTCTGTTCGCCTCTCTATTTTTTCATGGGGGAGTCTGTTGGGTGATTTGATGGGGAGAGGGAGGAGGCATGGGTAGTGCTGGATGGGTATAGGGACAAAGGATGAGGGGCTGATGTGCACTCCAGGTGGGGGGGTTTTGGTATGATATTATTTTAATATCTTAATAAATTAGGACACTAATTGGTATTTTAGGGCACTATTGACACTTTTATGTATAATCTGATGTGCCTTCACTAGTTTCAGACCTATTATGTTAGAATAGGTACTGAATATTAAAAAATGCATATCCTGTATTGATAATTAATGAAGGTACAATAATTTATTTTATGAGTCCCCTTTTACAACATATGCACTAGGTCACTTTAGTAACAATTAGCATCAATGCACTTAAAGCGCGGCATCTTTGTATACGAGTATATACTAATGTATACATATGGGGAGTAATATATTGATATATAGGCAGGGGTTTCTCTGTAGGCACTATATCACTTTAATATATTCACTTAATACTTTTGATATGTAGAAATTTGAATAAAATATTCATACCACGGCGCACTGAATCCCTCCCATTGTCTAACGCTGTCCCTGTGCCCTTCACACTATCACATTGCCCACTGTGCGGTTCTCTATTTATGCATCCCCGCCTCTATCCTTTACTGACGGTGGAGGTGTTTGTTCCTATGGTTGTGCGCATGCGCCAGCTCCCTGCCCTGCTCAGTTCCGGATGCGCTCACTCCTGGATTGTTTGCGTATCAGCAGGCGTTCCAGGGAGCGCAGGTCCGGAAGTGACCTTACTCGCAGGATACAGGCAGCGGTGTAAGCGCCGGACAAAACCAGGTAATCACCTCGGATTACTCCCGGTCACATGCTCTAACTTATCGCCCATTATTGGCGGACACCTAATATAAAAACCCTGCATTTACCCACCCCAGTCACGCCCCCGGAAGAAGCCTGGTGCGAAACGTGCGTTGGGGTGAGGTGGAGTGCTGTGCTATCTGCAGGTAGATATGACCTTATGAACTGTGTATGTACACTGTTAGTATTGCTATACCTTGGGCATGCTGAGGCAGCGAAATGTGTACTGAGTTTATATAATGTTATAAGAACACTACCGTGGAAATGATGTACTATAATGATATACTGCACATAGCCTCCACCTTGTGTTTAGGTGCTTGGGCATTTTTATGCATTTTAATAGTTTTTCAATAAAGCCTCTATTCATATTAATCTGGATCTCTTCGTTATGGTTCCCCTTTGGGAGACCTATTGGTGTTTATATTTATATATATAATTGCCTAAGGGTTTTTCCGTCTGTCTGTCTTTCTGTCTGTCTGTCTTTCTGTCTGTCTGTCTGTCTGTCCTGGAAATCCCGCCTCTCTGATTGGTCGAGGCCGCCAGGCCTCGACCAATCAGCGACCGGCACAGCGACGATGATGTCATAAAGGACGTAGACATCCCGCGTCTCTGATTGGTCGAGGCCGCCAGGCCTCGACCAATCAGCAACGGGCACAGCGACGATGATGTCATAAAGGATGTAGAAATCCCACGTTTCTGATTCAGCGACGGGCACAGTATCGACGTAGATGTCATAATGGTTGCCATGGCGATGATGATGTCATAAAGGTTGCCTCGACCAATCAGCGACGGGCACAGTCTGCCGCGAATTCTGGAATCATCATTGTCCATATACTACGGGGACGTGCATATTCTAGAATACCCGATGCGTTAGAATCGGGCCACAGTCTAGTATATCTATATATATAATTGTCTAAGGGTTTTTCCGTCTGTCTGTCTGTCCTGGAAATCCCGCCTCTCTGTTTGGTCAAGGCCACCAGGCCTCGACCAATCAGCGACGGGCACAGCGAATATGATGTCATAAAGGACGTAGACATCCCGCGTCTCTGATTGGTCGAGGCCACCAGGCCTCGACCAATCAGCAACGGGCACAGCGACGATGATGTCATAAAGGACGTAGAAATCCCACGTTTCTGATTCAGCGACGGGCACAGCATCGACGTAGATGTCACAATGGTTGCCATGGCGACAATGATGTCATAAAGGTTGCCTCGACCAATCAGCGACGGGCACAGTCTGCCGCGAATTCTGGAATCATCATTGTCCATATACTACGGGGACATGCATATTCTAGAATACCCGATGCGTTAGAATCGGGCCACAATCTAGTAGCCAGATACTTTGTATTCCTTGTGTGAACACGCCACATACAGAGTATTTTATCTTAGTGCATTGGTGTACCACACGGCCAAACCCTTATTGAAGGCTGGCTGTTTCATTCGGTATTGCACCTGTGCATTTGCTATTTTGTTTGGGTCCGCTGCACCCTGCTTGTGCATTTGTATTGAGGCCTATTTAGACAGTTAAGCATCTTTGCCTGTCTTTGGTGTTTTTTCTTGAATGTGTCCTTTTTTGGTGTTTTTCATGTTAGAGTAGGACTGGCAATACGTAAGGACCCTTGGCGTGGGTAGCCAGCTTCCATATTATGGCCCTAATATCAACTAAGACCTTACATATATTTATATGGTTTTTTTTTTGCACGTATATTTTTTGCAGGGTGCAGCTGGGCCCAAATTGTTCTGTACACTGTGGCCTCTGTTCACACGGGATGCATTTTAGCACTGGGCAGTCCGCCATAGGGCGTCATTAATAGTCTGTAGCCAGATACTTTGTATTCCTTGTGTGAACACGCAACATACAAAGTATTTTAGCTTAGTGCATTGGTGTACCACACGGCCAAACCCTTATTGAAGGCTGGCTGTTTCATTCGGTATTGCACCTGTGCATTTGCTATTTTGTTTGGGTCCGCTGCACCCTGCTTGTGCATTTGTATTGAGGCCTATTTAGACAGGTATGCATCTTTGCCTGTCTTTGGTGTTTTTTCTTGAATGTGTCCTTTTTTGGTGTTTTTTATATATATATATATATATATATGTATATATACATGTATTCTATGTGTATATATCTATTATTCTATTCTAACCTGTCAGTACGATTTTACTGTAGTGGCACATAAATTGCCAGCTTTTCAAAGGCTCTAGAGGTATGGTTCTACAGAAAGTAGTTTTTTTTCTCTATGGGCACTTAACTTTTTTAGCATGTACAAAGAGACACAAGTTAGCCACAAAAATGCATGAAAAAAGGCATCAAAACTGCAACAAAAAAGCAAACAAAACCGCATCAAAAATGCACCAAAACATTCTGTTTTTTTCTTTCCTGCCAAGAAATCAGGTAGCATCAGGTAGAAAAAAACGCAGCAAAAAAACTCCCAGTGTGAACTTACCGTAATATGCCTCGAACACACCTTCTACTTCAGGCAATCCACCAGATGGAGACCCAACTTGGAATCTTCACATCAAAACTTTATTGTCTCACACCACTAAAGTAGCATCAAATTCCACAGTAGAGTAGAAATATTATAATTGGCCTCTGGCACACCTTACACTACAGGCCACCCACCAGATGAGGACCCAATTTGGAGCCTCCACATTTCACAGAGGACACCACAAAGGTGGCACAGACTGCAATAATGCGAGATCAATGCATGACACTAAAAACTACACCATTGCCTAGTGTCACGGGTGTGTCAGGTGTGGCAGACAGTCATCCTGGGTCCGGCTGTAGAAGGACATTGCGATTAGCTCTACAAACAAACATCTTCTTGATTTTTGCATCTCTGTTATGGAGTGATATCTTTCTCCCTCTAGAATTCAACAGTTACCTCCACCTTCTGCTGCTAAATAACACATCCTTGCTGAAAGATACCTTCAGTCTCTTCAGCAAGGTGTTGGTGTTAGCTCAATTTCCCTCTGTCTGGTTGGAAGTACTAGCAGTCAGCTAATGTCTTCTTGGAGTACTCTTGGAGGATTGCTGGCATGATATCTCAGAGGTCTTCTCAAGCTAAGTGTATCCCCTCGTTTGTCTACCCTCTCTGCTTTAGTTGTAGTGGGGGCTGACTGGTGCATACTCCTTCCCCTCTCTATCCAGGGCCACTAGGGTGTAGCAAGGATTAGTTTCCTGCTCGGCGATAGGTGAGGAACCTATTTAGGGATGTCAGGCGAGACAGGGTGTTGTTAGATCTGCCTAGGGGTCTCCACTCCGTCTTCCATAGAGTTTGGGCTTACCCTCCCTCTCCCCACTTTTGTGCAGCTTACTTCTCCCTCACCCAGTGTGACATTAACACCAGCCGTACACTTTTAAAAAAGGAAAAAAAAGACACTTTTTATGGTGTGTGGATTTTTTTCGGTGAGGGTTTTTTTTTTTTTCCGGGTTCATGGATCCCATTTCTGTGCTGGCAGAGCAGCTAGAGAGGTTGTCACTGCAAGTGACTGACCTTCGATCTGAGGTTCAGCAGAAATGGCAGCAGACTCCTACTGTTGGTCCAACTTGAACCCAAAATTGCCCTCTCGGACAGGTTTTCAGGAGATAGGACAAGTTTTTTTTGCATTCAAAGAAGCCTGTAAGTTGTATTTTATACTTCGTCCTTACTCCTGTGGAGATGATGCGCAATGAGTATGAATTGTGATTTTACTGTTACAAGGGGATCCTCAATCCGGGTTTTTTTCTTTGCCATGGGGTTATATTTGTCTCCAGTCAGTTGAGGGGTTTTTCAGGGCTTTAACCCTTATCTATGATGATCCTGAATGAATTTCCTTGGCTGAATCCAGGCTGAGTCATGTTCAGAAGGGGAATCGTTAAGTAAAGACTTATTGTTAGGGCTGGCGAAATGCACCAAATAATATAATGAGTGATAAGAGGTGCGTTCGCAGCCCGGGGTCCACCGTGCAGAGATGGAACCTGCTGCTAAGTAATGGTGGACACAATATGGCAGTATCACGTGTTTACACATGGGTTAGCTTCACCCAGTATGAAAAGCGAGATGAACCCTGTTGCTTCACAGGGCCGCCGAACTGCAGAGTGAGCACTAGAGCGAGGTCACAGAACTCTGCCTCAAGGACAGGGGGAAGAGTCCCATTAGACCACTAGTGCTCGGGTGCCAGGGGAAAACTAGCAAATATTTACTGCACGAGAGTGCGTACAGCGCCGCACTGGTGGGCGCCACTAACCACCCTGTCTAAGGTCAGGAAAGCACACTGATTGCGCACGGAGCCGCACTGTCGGTCGCTGCTGGATAGAGGCTGTAAGGATCATGATCTTGTATTTGGATAGCACTGTCTGGCACTAGATTACTCCATCATTCGCGAACAGTCAACAACTCTAGGGATGGGAATGATTCAGAGCTTTCATCCATCAACAGTCATACACCCACACACACACACACACATTAGTAAGTTTATACTTGCGCAAGGCCGTGCGGCCATGCAAACCTTTTATAGTGGAAGCTCTCCATGACCTTCCTAGTGATCCAATAGGAGCTGCTACAGGACCTGAGCATGTGACCCCCGACCTCCAATGAGAGGTCGTCCCTTGGGCATGCTCAGAAGAAGAAAAGCACGACTTAGTCCCATGAATGCCTGCTCACCGCTGATCAGTACTGGTTACAATGGCTGAGCCTGGAAGGACAGCAGTAACCAGCCGCACAGTATCAGCTTGAGCCAGATGCTGGGACCGACATCTCTGCTGATCTGCTGAGCAGGCTCCACTGCAGCTGGAGGAGAATGAGAGACCTCAGTGGAGATGGTTTGAGATCCCCCCTGTGCAGAGGCGGGAACTCGACACCCAATGTTTAAAGCTCTGAATTCCGCAGGTGGGCAACTGATACAAAATGGAATGACTCGTCCTTTAGAAACCAATTTTGTCAAGGTCTTACTGAAAGGTTAAAAGATGCCTTGGCAGAGTATGAAACCCCAGAGTCCTTGGAGGCTGCAATGTCATTGGCTATATGTGTGGATATATGCCGATGCCTGTGGGATAGATGGGTAAGACCACCTTCTCTTGGGCCCTCTTTGTGGGACAATACCCCTCTGACGGGGGGGGGGGGGTAGTCTGGGGATGGTCTGGGGATGAACCAACACTTATGGAGTTAGAGGAACCCATGCAGTTAGGAAGTGCTTCTGCATCGTATGTCTCCCTGACATTCGCAAGAAAAAGGATGTTTTTTTTGTGGGAAGAAGGGACATTTTATGGGGATTAACTCCCACATGACCAGTTCAGAGATAAGACAGCTGAACATAAACTCAGAACTGGATCATGACAATTGGGTGGTCATATGCAAACATGTGAGAAGGAGCCTAGATCCACGGTTTGATGGCCTGTTCCGAGTCCAGCTGACCACATCCACCTCAGTGAAACTTGAGGGAAAGCCCACCTGGATCCACACCAGTCACTGCAAAAAGGTCACTTCACCAACAAATTGACTGTTCTACTAATCACCTTGCTGGGAATAGCAGGATTGTTGCACCCTACAGAGACACTTGATAAATGTTTAAATATTGACTGGGACAACAAACTTATTCGACATCATGCTCTTCTTATAAAGGACATGGAAGGACAAAAAACAAAAGACTGCTGGATCTGTACACACAGTCAGGGCCGCCTCCAGGTTTTTGAGGGTCCCGGGCGAAAGAGTCTCAGTGGTCCCCCACCTTTAACACATACTGTACCCCGATTCATGATGCCCAGATACGGCAGAGAAATGTATAGTACAATGCCAGATTTCACTTCTTACATGAGTGACAGCTATTGTAAATTCTGCAGTGTATATATACAGGACAGGAGGAGTGGTACTGTGCAGTGTATATATACAGGAGGAGTGGTACTGTGCAGTGTATATATACAGAAGGAGTGGTACTGTGCAGTGTATATACAGGACAGGAGGAGTGGTACTGTGCAGTGTATATGTACAGGACAGGAGGAGTGGTACTGTGCAGTGTATATACAGGAAAGGAGGAGTGGTACTGTGCATTGTATATATGGGACAGGAGGAGTGGTACTATGCAGTGTATATACAGGACAGGAGGAGTGGTACTGTGCATTGTACATGTACAGGACAGGAGGAGTCGTACTGTGCAGTGTATATGTTCAGGACAGGAGGAGTGGTACTGTCCAGTGTATATATACAGAAGGCGTGGTACTGTGCAGTGTATATACAGGACAGGAGGAGTGGTACTGTGCAGTGTATATATACAGAAGGCGTGGTACTGTGCAGTGTATATACAGGACAGGAGCAGTGGTACTGTGCAGTGTATATATACAGAAGGAGTGGTACTGTGCAGTGTATATACAGGACAGGAGGAGTGGTACTGTGCAGTGTATATATACAGAAGGAGTGGTACTGTGAAGTGTATATACAGGACAAGGAGGAGTGGTACTGTGCAGTGTATATACAGGACAGGAGGAGTGGTACTGTGCAGTGTATATACAGGACAGGAGGAGTGGTACTGTGCAGTGTATATATACAGGACAGGAGGAGTGGTACTGTGCAGTGTATATATATATATAGGACAGGAGGAGTGGTACTGTGCAGTGTATATACAGGACAGGAGGAGTGGTACTGTGCAGTGTATATATACAGAAGGTGTGGTACTGTGCAGTGTATATACAGGACAGGAGGAGTGGTACTGTGCAGTGTATATACAGGACAGGAGGAGTGGTACTGTGCAGTGTATATACAGGACAGGAGGAGTGGTACTGTGCAGTGTATATACAGGACAGGAGGAGTGGTACTGTGCAGTTTATATGTACAGGACAGGAGGAGTGGTACTGTGCAGTGTATATGTACAGGACAGGAGGAGTGGTACTGTGCAGTGTATATATACAGGACAGGAGGAGTGGTACTGTGCAGTGTATATATATAGGACAGGAGGAGTGGTACTGTGCAGTGTATATACAGGACAGGAGGAGTGGTACTGTGCAGTGTATATACAGGACAGGAGGAGTGGTACTGTGCAGTGTATATACCGGACAGGAGGAGTGGTACTGTGCAGTGTATATACAGGACAGGAGGAGTGGTACTGTGCAGTGTATATACAGGACAGGAGGAGCTGTACTGTGCAGTGTATATATACAGGACAGGCGGAGTGGTGTTGTGCAGTGTATATATACAGGACAGGAGGAGTGGTACTGTGCAGTGTATATGTACAGGACAGGAGGAGTGGTACTATGCAGTGTATATGTACAGGACAGGAGGAGTGGAACTGTGCAGTGTATATATACAGGACAGGAGGAGTGGTACTGTGCAGTGTGTATATATATATAGGACAGGAGGAGTGGTACTGTGCAGTGTATATACAGGACAGGAGGAGTGGTACTGTGCAGTGCATATATACAGAAGACGTGGTACTGTGCAGTGTACATACAGGACAGGAGGAGTGGTACTGTGCAGTGTATATATACAGAAGGAGTGGTACTGTGCAGTGTATATACAGGACAGGAGGAGTGGTACTGTGCAGTGTATATATACAGAAGGAGTGGTACTGTGAAGTGTATATACAGGACAAGGAGGAGTGGTACTGTGCAGTGTATATACAGGACAGGAGGAGTGGTACTGTGCAGTGTATATACAGGACAGGAGGAGTGGTACTGTGCAGTGTATATATACAGGACAGGAGGAGTGGTACTGTGCAGTGTATATATATATAGGACAGGAGGAGTGGTACTGTGCAGTGTATATACAGGACAGGAGGAGTGGTACTGTGCAGTGTATATATACAGAAGGCGTGGTACTGTGCAGTGTATATACAGGACAGGAGGAGTGGTACTGTGCAGTGTATATACAGGACAGGAGGAGTGGTACTGTGCAGTGTATATACAGGACAGGAGGAGTGGTACTGTGCAGTGTATATACAGGACAGGAGGAGTGGTACTGTGCAGTTTATATGTACAGGACAGGAGGAGTGGTACTGTGCAGTGTATATGTACAGGACAGGAGGAGTGGTACTGTGCAGTGTATATATACAGGACAGGAGGAGTGGTACTGTGCAGTGTATATACAGGACAGGAGGAGTGGTACTGTGCAGTGTATATATACAGAAGGCGTGGTACTGTGCAGTGTATATACAGGACAGGAGCAGTGGTACTGTGCAGTGTATATATACAGAAGGAGTGGTACTGTGCAGTGTATATACAGGACAGGAGGAGTGGTACTGTGCAGTGTATATATACAGAAGGAGTGGTACTGTGAAGTGTATATACAGGACAAGGAGGAGTGGTACTGTGCAGTGTATATACAGGACAGGAGGAGTGGTACTGTGCAGTGTATATACAGGACAGGAGGAGTGGTACTGTGCAGTGTATATATACAGGACAGGAGGAGTGGTACTGTGCAGTGTATATATATATATAGGACAGGAGGAGTGGTACTGTGCAGTGTATATACAGGACAGGAGGAGTGGTACTGTGCAGTGTATATATACAGAAGGTGTGGTACTGTGCAGTGTATATACAGGACAGGAGGAGTGGTACTGTGCAGTGTATATACAGGACAGGAGGAGTGGTACTGTGCAGTGTATATACAGGACAGGAGGAGTGGTACTGTGCAGTGTATATACAGGACAGGAGGAGTGGTACTGTGCAGTTTATATGTACAGGACAGGAGGAGTGGTACTGTGCAGTGTATATGTACAGGACAGGAGGAGTGGTACTGTGCAGTGTATATATACAGGACAGGAGGAGTGGTACTGTGCAGTGTATATATATAGGACAGGAGGAGTGGTACTGTGCAGTGTATATACAGGACAGGAGGAGTGGTACTGTGCAGTGTATATACAGGACAGGAGGAGTGGTACTGTGCAGTGTATATACCGGACAGGAGGAGTGGTACTGTGCAGTGTATATACAGGACAGGAGGAGTGGTACTGTGCAGTGTATATACAGGACAGGAGGAGCTGTACTGTGCAGTGTATATATACAGGACAGGCGGAGTGGTGTTGTGCAGTGTATATATACAGGACAGGAGGAGTGGTACTGTGCAGTGTATATGTACAGGACAGGAGGAGTGGTACTATGCAGTGTATATGTACAGGACAGGAGGAGTGGAACTGTGCAGTGTATATATACAGGACAGGAGGAGTGGTACTGTGCAGTGTGTATATATATATAGGACAGGAGGAGTGGTACTGTGCAGTGTATATACAGGACAGGAGGAGTGGTACTGTGCAGTGCATATATACAGAAGACGTGGTACTGTGCAGTGTACATACAGGACAGGAGGAGTGGTACTGTGCAGTGTATATATACAGAAGGAGTGGTACTGTGCAGTGTATATACAGGACAGGAGGAGTGGTACTGTGCAGTGTATATATACAGAAGGAGTGGTACTGTGAAGTGTATATACAGGACAAGGAGGAGTGGTACTGTGCAGTGTATATACAGGACAGGAGGAGTGGTACTGTGCAGTGTATATACAGGACAGGAGGAGTGGTACTGTGCAGTGTATATATACAGGACAGGAGGAGTGGTACTGTGCAGTGTATATATATATAGGACAGGAGGAGTGGTACTGTGCAGTGTATATACAGGACAGGAGGAGTGGTACTGTGCAGTGTATATATACAGAAGGCGTGGTACTGTGCAGTGTATATACAGGACAGGAGGAGTGGTACTGTGCAGTGTATATACAGGACAGGAGGAGTGGTACTGTGCAGTGTATATACAGGACAGGAGGAGTGGTACTGTGCAGTGTATATACAGGACAGGAGGAGTGGTACTGTGCAGTTTATATGTACAGGACAGGAGGAGTGGTACTGTGCAGTGTATATGTACAGGACAGGAGGAGTGGTACTGTGCAGTGTATATATACAGGACAGGAGGAGTGGTACTGTGCAGTGTATATATATAGGACAGGAGGAGTGGTACTGTGCAGTGTATATACAGGACAGGAGGAGTGGTACTGTGCAGTGTATATATACAGAAGGCGTGGTACTGTGCAGTGTATGTACAGGACAGGATGAGTGGTACTGTGCAGTGTATATATACAGAAGGAGTGGTACTGTGCAGTGTATATACAGGACAGGAGGAGTGGTACTGTGCAGTGTATATACAGGACAGGAGGAGTGGTACTGTGCAGTGTATATACAGGACAGGAGGAGTGGTACTGTGCAGTGTATATACAGGACAGGAGGAGTGGTACTGTGCAGTGTATATACAGGACAGGAGGAGTGGTACTGTGCAGTGTATATATACAGGACAGGCGGAGTGGTGTTGTGCAGTGTATATATACAGGACAAGAGGAGTGGTACTGTGCAGTGTATATATACAGGACAGGAGCAGTGTTACTGTGCAGTGTATATATACAGGACAGGCGGAGTGGTACTGTGCAGTGTATATACAGGACAGAAGGAGTGGTACTGTGCAGTGTATATACAGGACAGGAGGAGTGGTACTGTGCAGTGTATATACAGGACAGGAGGAGTGGTACTGTGCAGTGTATATACAGGACAGGAGGAGTGGTACTGTGCAGTGTATATATACAGAACAGGCGGAGTGGTGTTGTGCAGTGTATATATACAGGACAAGAGGAGTGGTACTGTGCAGTGTATATATACAGGACAGGAGGAGTGGTACTGTGCAGTGTATATAAACAGGACAGGAGGAGTGGTACTGTGCAGTGTATATACAGGACAGGAGGAGTGGTACTGTGCAGTGTATATGTACAGGACAGGAGGAGTGGTACTGTGCAGTGTATATATACAGGACAGGAGGAGTGGTACTGTGCAGTGTATATATATAGGACAGGAGGAGTGGTACTGTGCAGTGCATATATATAGGACAGGAGGAGTGGTACTGTGCAGTGTATATACAGGACAGGAGGAGTGGTACTGTGCAGTGTATATATACAGAAGGCGTGGTACTGTGCAGTGTATATACAGGACAGGAAGAGTGGTACTGTGCAGTGTATATACAGGACAGTAACTGGCTTAGTGATAGAAAGCAGAGGGTGGTTATAAATGGTATAGTCTCTAACTGGGTCGCTGTGACCAGTGGGGTACCGCAGGGGTCAGTATTGGGACCTGTTCTCTTCAACATATTCATTAATGATCTGGTAGAAGGTTTACACAGTAAAATATCGATATTTGCAGATGATACAAAACTATGTAAAGCAGTTAATACAATAGAAGATAGTATTCTGCTACAGATGGATCTGGATAAGTTGGAAACTTGGGCTGAAAGGTGGCAGATGAGGTTTAACAATGATAAATGTAAGGTTATACACATGGGAAGAAGGAATCAATGTCACCATTACACACTGAATGGGAAACCACTGGGTAAATCTGACAGGGAGAAGGACTTGGGGATCCTAGTTAATGATAAACTTACCTGGAGCAGCCAGTGCCAGGCAGCAGCTGCCAAGGCAAACAGGATCATGGGGTGCATTAAAAGAGGTCTGGATACACATGATGAGAGCATTATACTGCCTCTGTACAAATCCCTAGTTAGACCGCACATGGAGTACTGTGTCCAGTTTTGGGCACCGGTGCTCAGGAAGGATATAATGGAACTAGAGAGAGTACAAAGGAGGGCAACAAAATTAATAAAGGGGATGGGAGAACTACAATACCCAGATAGATTAGCGAAATTAGGATTATTTAGTCTAGAAAAAAGACGACTGAGGGGCGATCTAATAACCATGTATAAGTATATAAGGGGACAATACAAATATCTCGCTGAGGATCTGTTTATACCAAGGAAGGTGACGGGCACAAGGGGGCATTCTTTGCGTCTGGAGGAGAGAAGGTTTTTCCACCAACATAGAAGAGGATTCTTTACTGTTAGGGCAGTGAGAATCTGGAATTGCTTGCCTGAGGAGGTGGTGATGGCGAACTCAGTCGAGGGGTTCAAGAGAGGCCTGGATGTCTTCCTGGAGCAGAACAATATTGTATCATACAATTATTAGGTTCTGTAGAAGGACGTAGATCTGGGTATTTATTATGATGGAATATAGGCTGAACTGGATGGACAAATGTCTTTTTTCGGCCTTACTAACTATGTTACTATGTTACTATGTTACTATGACAGGTGGAGTGGTACTGTGCAGTGTATATACAGGACAGGAGGAGTGGTACTGTGCAGTGTATATACAGGACAGGAGGAATGGTGCTGTGCAGTGTATATATAAAGGGGGAGAGGTGCTGTGCAGTGTATATATACAGGAGAGGTGCTGTGCAGTGTATATATACAGTAGGAAAGGTGCTGTGCAGTGCATATGTACAGGAGAGGTGCTGTGCAGTGTATATATACAGGGGGAGAGGTGCTGTGCAGTGTATACAGTATATACAGTAGAGGTGCTGTGCAGTGTATATATACAGGAGAGGTGCTGTGCAGTGTATTATATATACAGGAGGAAAGGTGCTGTGCAGTGAATATATACAGGAGAGGTGCTGTGCAATCGATACATACAGGAGGAAATGTGCTGTGCAGTGTATATATAGGACAGGAGGAAAGGTGCTTTGCAGTGTATATATACAGGAGAGGTGCTGAGCAGTGTCGTGAGCAGTGCGTTGTTGTATCAGAAAATCTTTTCTGTTTTGAGTTTTTCTATAAAACAAAGACTTTTCTACATAAACAACGTTGTTTGGTTTTGCGGCCCCGACAGATCTGTGCCACAGAGTAAAGGTACCTTCACACTAAGCGACGCTGCAGCGATACCGACAATCGGAGCAGCGTCGTTGTGTGGTCGCTGGAGAGCTGTCACACAGACAGCTCTCCAGCGACCAACGATCCCGAGGTCCCCGGTAACCAGGGTAAACATCGGGTTACTAAGCGCAGGGCCGCGCTTAGTAACCCGATGTTTACCATGGTTACCAGCGTAAACGTTAAAAAAACAAACACTACATACTTACCTAATGTGTCTGTCCTCCGGCGCTCTGCTTTCCTCTGCACTGTCAGCGCCGGTCAGCCGGAAAGCAGAGCGGTGACGTCACCGCTGTGCTTTCCGGCCGGCCGGCGCTGACACAGGATGCAGGAGGAGTGCAGAGAAGCACAGCGCCGGGGACAGACAGCTGAAGGTAAGTATGTAGTGTTTGTTTTTTTAACGTTTAAGCTGGTAACCAGGGTAAACATCGGGTTACTAAGCGCGGCCCTGCGCTTAGTAACCCGATGTTTACCCTGGTTACCAGTGAAGACATCGCTGGATCGGCGTCACACACGCCGATCCAGCGATGTCAGCGGGAGATCCAGCGACAAAATAAAGTTCTGGACTTTCCTCAGCGACCAACGATCTCCCAGCAGGGGCCTGATCGTTGGTCGCTGTCACACATAACGATTTCCATAACAAAATCGTTGCTACGTCACAAAAAGCAACGATATCGTTAACGATATCGTTATGTGTGAAGGTACCTTAACAGGCGGCTCGGGCATTAATGAGGGACCTGATGCTGAATCCTTTCTACAAACCCTAATGACCCAATTAGTGCCCCCTCATTAGAAGCTCATTAAAAGCCTCCCTGTCCCGAGCAGTCATGTACAGTATGGGGGGGATCCTGCAGCCCACCCCCTGACTGCTCCATACCATACACTGCCCTCTGTCTCGCTCACTATTATCCTGTGCATTTCTCCTTCATCGTTACTCTTGTCACCCCCCACTACAGAGTAGCAGGGCAGCCAATGTCACAGGTCACCCCCTCCCGGACCTAATGGCAGCAGGAAATGTCTGCTCCTCTATTGGGTTGGAACCTGATTTAATCAAGGAATAATGTGGATTTGTTGCCAGTGGCCGCAGGGGAAGGGTTAAGTGATGCCATGTCCGTGGTGGGAGCGGTGGCAGCTGCTGGGACCTGGACAGACACAACCAATGTTGCTGTGACTGCACAGTGTGATGTGGAGGAGAGAAGCTGAGACTCCGGAGCAGAAATCACCCACATGCCAGCACTGGGCAGACTCCCTCCAGTCACCAGCCTGGGGCCACGGGGCCTCAACGTACAGCCTACAGCTCAGTTTTATCCATGGCAGCAGCTCCCTTTCCTCCTAGCATCTGGTTAACCCCATTTATGCGGGTCGGATTGTTATCTTTAAGGTTCAGCAATAACCTTCATACAGATGGGAAGGGGTTAAGCTTCTTCCTACCCCACTGGTGCAGGTTCGGGTGCGGCATGCAGGACTGGCATACCATGGGTTAATCAGCAGTGGTTGCAGTTGGACTTGTGGCTCAGTCTGCTGCTGTTTGTCTCGCTGCCTAAAAATGTGGGTGATGTCTGGAGGAGGAGAGAGGAGGAGCTGGTGGGGTGCAGCCTGCAACCTGCAGCTGCCCAGCTCACCCAGAACCCCAGAATACAGGGATACCGATTGCACTCACTCAGGCGCCGGTAGGAGCTCCTCCGGAATCTGCCTGATAACTTCAGCACTGCAGCCAGCCAGGGGCGAAGAGCAGAGCAGGAGAACGTGCTCTCTCCACCCACAAAGTCACGGCTGGCTGCGTTCTCTTAACCCCTATGTGCCTGCTGCCTGCCTGCCTGGCTGCACTGAGTGAGTGAGAAGATGCTTGTGCCAGCAGCTGTATCTATGACAGCGTGAGTGGGCACCCCTCTCTCGCCAGGGCCCCGGCTCTTGCCCGGGTGTGCCGGGTGCTGACGCCAGCCCTGCACACAGCCCAGTATCTGCAAGGACTATGTCATACTTAGCTTTACCTCTGGAGCCATGGAAGTTATTAACACCACACTGCATACACAATAAGACCTGTACTCACTTTAAGTTTCAGGGAAAAGATGTGCCCCATGATATATCTGCCTCATTGGCTACAATCAGATGGGCTGCTAATTCCTGGTTCCAGTTTAATATAACGTGACCTAAGGTACAAATGTGGTGGAGGGAGTATGATTCAGATGTTGGAAATGTGGTCACCAAGCGGAGGACTGAAATCCCTCATTCGGATCCCATTCCCAATGATGGATTGTGGTCCAGTCTTCAACACACTGGAGCAAATACCTGTTGTGAGGACAATAATTGCCTCCGTATATATGCTCACGATCGAACCCAGGTTAATGAGACTGTGTGCGAAAATGGTGTTGAAGGCTGTAAATCATCTATCGGTAAAATAGTAAGGAAAGAAAGGGGTAAATGTACATTTGGTATAAATGAAAAACCAATGAATAATACTTGGTGCGCTCATAAAGCTATGTTGGGACTTTTAAATTTATGCCAATGTATTCAGACCCCGGTCACATTTGTGTTCTCCCAGAAGGAGTATTCTTACTTTGCGGACATCATGCCTACAGGTAGGGGAGCCCAGACATAAGAGGGGTTTGCACTCTTACCATACTAACACCAGCCACTTTCATAGTTCCTCATAGTAAAATAGACACAGCAGCAGTCCCAATTCCCACCTTGTATAAAAGGGCTGCAGACAATAAGCCCCGTCCAAATGGTAGGCCACATTTAGTAGAAATGGGGATAACAAATAAAATATTCAGTAGTCTGCTAATATAACCCTTCATAACACAAATGTCGGATAATTTAGTGAAAGCAACTGACTACCTGGATGATTAGATTTTCCAGGTTCTTAAGGTTCTTTATGAGACTAATACAATACAGAGACAATTAATCATAGTTACTAACCAACATACTATAGTACTAGATTTCCTGATAGCAAAAGAAGGAGGAATGTGTCAAATAATTGGTCCCACCTGTTGCAATTATATTGACCTCGCTAGCAATCTCTGGTCAGGACCAGCATAGACAAAATAGTGAACTTAGAGACCAATGGTTAAACACAGCGCAAACTGAGATTCCTGGTGGGGTAACACATTCTCCTTTTTAAATCCAACCAATTGGTTTAGTGGCTTAGCGGGATGGATTTCTGGTGTTGTACAGACTTGCATGCAGAATTTATTGTTTTAAATTCAGAGACACAGGTCTGGACCTTGATCTGTCTCTATAAAGATGTCTCTAAAAGGATAACAGAAAATATTACAGCAGAAATATACCAGAAAAATAACCCCCTGCTATAGATGCTTAATTTTTATTTTTATTGTTGCTATGCTTTGTTATTGCTATCAATCTGACAACTTATCTGCTTCATCCTCAGGTATGTCCGCTGGCTGCACCCCAAATCCCATCATCATCACCCAACTATCCTGATCTTCCTCACCCAAATATTTCTGGTATGTTCGCTGGCTGCACCCCCAAATCCCATCACCATCACCCAACTATCCTGATCTTCCTCACCCAAATATTCCTGGTATGTCCGCTGCCTGCACCCCAAATCCCATCACCATCACCCAACTATCCTGATCTTCCTCACCCAAATATTCCTGGTATGTCCGCTGGCTGCACCCCAAATCCCATCACCATCACCCAACTATCCTGATCTTCCTCACCCAAATATTCCTGGTATGTCCGCTGACTGCTATTACTGTTTTTTTTTTTTTTTTTTTTTTTCTCTCCTTCCCCTGCTTGTTTTCTCATTTTAATTCCTTGATGCCAATACACACTTGGCTTTATCTTTCCATTTGGATCTATTTCCCCTTGCATTTTCTCTTCTGACTTCTAATTAATCCCCTCCTGTGTCCTGTGCAACAAACCAATAGACAACCCTGGCACAATAACATCACTAAAAAGCTTTGGCAAGTATCCAGAATTGCAGAACAGCGTCGGAAGAAAACGCATGCACAAGATGATTTCGCTGCACTAAAACAAGCAACACTGGCATTCAAATCAGCTCTCACCTCTGCTAAACAGACCTACTTCACAACCCTTGTATCTTCCTTATCCCACAACCCCAAACAGTTGTTCAACACTTTTAACTCCCTCCTCCGCCCACCACTGCCCCCTCCGAGTTCTCTAATCGTTGCAGAGGACTTTGCCACGCACTTCAAAAATAAGATAGTCCAAACAAGGCTAGTCTTTGTTGTCCAACCACCACAACCCCTTTGTATGCCAGACCAATGCCCAAACCGCACAACTTCACTCTCCAAAATCTCTGAAGGGGAGCTTGCTCATCTTATCTCCAAATCACACCTCACCACTTGTGCACTTGACCCCATTCCATCCCACCTCCTCCCCAACCTCACCACCCCACTAATCCCATCCCTAACCCATCTCTTCAACCTTTCACTAACTTCTGGTACCTTCCCTTCTGCCTTCAAACATGCCACAATCACACCTATCCTCAAAAAGCCATCCCTTGACCCAAGCGCTATGTCCAGCTATCGCCCCATATCTTTGCTCCCATTTGCTTCCAAACTCCTTGAGCAGCATGTCCATGCTGAACTTTCCTCTCACTTTGCATCTAACTCTCTCTTCGACAACGTACAATCTGGCTTCCGTCCCCACCATTCCACTGAGACTGCCCTGACCAAAATTACTAACGACTTACTTACAGCCAAAGCTAGCAGACAATTGTCTATACTCCTCCTCCTAGACCTGTCCTCTGCCTTCAACACAGTTGACCACTGCCTCCTACTACAGATCCTCTCTTCTTTTGGTGTCAAAGACGTTGCCCTGTCTTGGATCTCCCCATACCTTGCCAACCGCACATTTAGAGTTTCCTACTCCCATACTACCTCTTCATCTCGCCCCCTCTCTGTTGGAGTCCCCTAAGGCTCTGTCCTAGGACCCTTACTCTTCTCAATCTATACACTCGGCCTGGGACAACTCATAAGGTCCTATGGCTTCCAGTACCATCTATATGCTGATGACACTCAGATCTACCTCTCTGGCCCAGATGTCACCTCTCTGCTCTCCAGAATCCCAGAGTGTCTATCGGCCATATCCTCCTTCTTCTCCTCTCGCTTCCTCAAACTCAATGTGGACAAATCTGAACTCATTATCTTTCCTCCATCCCACATATCTTCCCTACCTGATCTATCTATCAAAATAAATGAAATCATACTTTCCCCTGTCCCCAAAATCTGCTGCCTTGGAGTAACCCTTGACTCTGCCCTGTCCATCAAACCGCACATCCAAGCTCTCGCCACCTCCTGTCGCCTCCAGCTCAAAAATATTTCCAGAATCCATCCTTTCGTCAACCCACACTCTACCAAAATGCTCGTGCATGCCCTAACTGTTGTGAATTCCGCTCTTGGGCTCCCTCCGGTGGTTGTAAGTGGCACTTTTGTGAGTTCTGCTCTTGGGCTCCCTCTTGTGGTTTCAAGTGGTATGGCTGCTCCTTGGAGTTAGCTGTCATCAGCTGCCTCCACTTATCGACTCTTCTGCTCGGCTATTTAGGCCTGGCTGTTCCTTCAGCCAGTGCCACTTGTAAAGGGTTCCTGGTTGGATTCACATCTCTTTGGATTTCCCTGTTATCCTGACCAGTTCAGCAAAGCTAAGTTTTTGCTTGCGCTTTTCTGTTCACAGATTGTGGACTTATCCGTTCAGTGCTTTCTATGTTTGTCCAGCGTTATCAGTATGAATTAATTCTGTCTTACTGGAAGCTCTGGGAAGCAGATTTACCCTCCACACCTTTAGTCAGGTGTGGAGATTTTTTGTAAACTCTGCGTGGATTTTTGTAGTGTTTTATACTGACCGCACAGTATTCCATCCTGTCCTATCTATCAAGCTAGACTGGCGTCCTGTGCTCATCCTGGTTTCATTCTGTGTATGTCTTTTTCCTCTCCACTCACAGTCATTATTTGTGGGGGGCTAATCTGTCCTTTGGGGATTTTCTCTGAGGCAAGATAGTTTTCCTGCTTCTGTCTTTAGGGGTAGTTAGCTCTTAGGCTGTGACGAGATGCCTAGGGAGAGTTAGGAGCATTCCACGGCTACTTCTAGTGTTGTGTTGAGCTTAGGGACTGCGGTCAGTACAGTTACCACTTCCTTCAGAGCTCGTTCCATGTTGCTCCTAGACCACCGCATCATAACACCTAACCATCTCCCGCCTCGACTACTGCAACATACTTCTCTGTAGCTTACCTTCTAACATTCTCGCACCCTTCCAGTCCATCCTTAACTCTGCTGCCCGACTAATTAATCTCTCTCCTCGCTACACTCCTGCTTCACCTCTTTGCAAATCCCTTCACTGGCTCCCAATTTCCCAGTGCATCCAGTTTAAATTACTAACAATGACCTACAAAGCCATCCATAACCTTTCTCCTCTGTATATTTCCACACTAATCTCTCAATATCTTCCCTCGCGTAATCTCCGGTCCTCCCAAGACCTCCTCTTTTCCTCCACGCTTATTCGCTCCTCACTCAATCACCTCCAAGACTTCTCCTGAATATCACCCATCCTCTGGAATTCAGTGCCCCAACACATCCGGTTATCCACTACTTTTGGATCCTTCAAAAGAAACCTGAAAATCCACCTCTTCAGGAAGCTTACAGCCTGTAAAGACCACACGGCCACCTCAACACCATTGGAGCTACTGCAACCCTCGACCTACTGTCTCCTTCCCCATAATTCTGTAGAATGTAAGCCCGCAAGGGCAGGGTCCTCTTCCCTCTGTGCCAGTCTGTCATTGTTAGTTTTGTTTACTGTAAGTGATATTTGTATTTTGATGTAACCCCTTCTCATGTACAGCACCATGGAATTAATGGTGCTATATAAATAAATACCGTATTTTTCGGACTACAAGACGCACTTTTTTCCCCAAAAATGTAAGGGGAAAATGGGGGTGCGTCTTGTAGTCGCAATATACTTACATATCATGCGGCGGCGGTCCCGATGCAGCCTCCCTTCCCATGCTGGTGCGGCTGTGGCTGTGCTGCGGGCAGGGGCTGTGTTGCGGGGCTGTCGCAGCACCTCTCTGGGCTCAGTGGGGGCTCCGACGGTGTTTCGTCAAAGCCCGGAGGCCCCCGGGAATTTGGCAAGTTGCGGTGGCCTCCGAGAACATGGGAGCCGGGAAAATGGCCGCCGGGCCGGCGCACGCTTAGATTCAAATCTCGTCAATGAGATCTCGTCTCCCGAGATCTCGGGGCGAGATCTTGGCAACAAGATCTGAATCTGAGCGTGCGCCGGCCCGGCGGCCATTTTCCCGGCGCCCATGCTCTCGGAGGCCACCGCAACTTGCCATTCAAGGATGAGCGGGGGGCCTCCGGGCTTTGACAAAATGCCGTCGGAGCCCCCACTGAGCCCAGAGAGCCGCTGCCACAGCCCCGCAACACAGCCCCTGCCCGCAGCACAGCTTGTGCCCCAGAGCCCAGCCACTGCCCGCAGCACAGCTTGTGCCCCAGAGCCCAGCCACTGCCCGCAGCAAAGCTTGTGCCCCAGAGCCCAGCCACTGCCCGCAGCAAAGCTTGTGCCCCAGAGCCCAGCCACTGCCCGCAGCAAAGCTTGTGCCCCAAAGCCCAGCCACTGCCCGCAGCAAAGCTTGTGCCCCAGAGCCCAGCCACTGCCCGCAGCAAAGCTTGTGCCCCAGAGCCCAGCCACTGCCCGCAGCACAGCTTGTGCCCCAGAGCCCAGCCACTGCCCGCAGCACAGCTTGTGCCCCAGAGCCCAGCCACTGCCCGCAGCACAGCTTGTGCCCCAGAGCCCAGCCACTGCCCGCAGCACAGCTTGTGCCCCAGAGCCCAGCCTGTGCCCCGGAGCCCAACCACTGCCCCGGAGTCCAGAGCCTCCACGCCCGCCCAAGCACAGAGCACCAGCCTGGGATGGGATTTCCTGGAGGCCAACGCAAAAGCCTGGACCACCGAAAGGCCCCTGTGACCACTTCTCCACCTGTGGCGATCCCTTCACTGGTAAGCTGAATTCGGACTGTAAGACGTACCCCCATTTGAAACATTTTTTTTTTCCTTATTTTTATTCTGAAAATTTGGGGTGCGTCTTATCGTCCGGTGCGTCTTATAGTCCGAAAAATACGGTAATAATAATAATAATTTTGTTTATTGCTCTAGTTAGCCATAAAAGCGCTGATATATGTATTACCTAAGCTATTGAATAGTGTATGTGTAAAAAAAGAATCTAAAGCTGAACCTTCCATAGTGTATCATAGACCCCAGATAAACACTACTGACAGGGAAGCGAGTGTCCTGAGTGTGAATGGGTGAAGCAGGTAGGAAGCCCCCTTATGGGTACTTGACCCACGAGACAGTAGTTCCTTTGTGGACACCAACTGACCCTTTGAGAAAAAGGTTATACCAGTTACAAAAGGGGGAAATTGATTTAGAAGGGTTAATGTTTTTCCTTCTTTTGCTAGAATTTGATTTTATATTGTTGCAGCCTTATAGTCTCCAATTCAAGGATTTTATACTTCTTATTTCATATGCAATATTTTCAAGAGTCTGCAAAAGCACGTTTTGGGTACATGGTAAATAAAGTCATCATGACCTGTGTTACAGGGGGCTACATGAGTTACATTGCTGTAAATCAGGGGTGTCAAACTGCATTCCTCGAGGGCTGCAACCAGGTCATGTTTTCAGGATTTTCTTGTACTGCACAGGTGATAATTTAATCACCTACACACATAATGATTGCAGCACCTTGTGCAATGCTAAGGAAATCTTGAAAACACGCATGGTTTGCGGCCCTCGAGGAATGCAGTTTGACACCCCTGCTGTAAATGGTATAAAATATTGCATTCTGGGTGAATAAACAGAAAAGTGACTTGCTCACAACAAATGTGCATGTTTTTGTCCAAGTGCTCATTATTTGAGGGCCCAATATCTTAATTCGGCCTCACTGTCACAGCTACAACATGAAGATTTCAGGTTCAGGTTGTAATAATTACCTAGGCAGGTTAATGATGCAACTATTTTTTATTCCTTACATCCATGGATTTACAACAACTTTGGATAGATGGCCAAAATACGTTGCCCTCAGTCCACAAGGACCCCATCATGTAGCTGGTAGTTACACTGCCCCCATACCAGGCAAAACCCACTCTCTTCCAACTTTTTATTGGCCCATAGCTTTTGTATCTCCCACCAGTATAGTCTGTAGTTACAATCCATTCTCCATACTATGACCATAGCTCATGTGTCCCGCTCCAGCTGGCAACAACAGTCCTTAAAGGGACTCTGTCACCTGAATTTGGCGGGACTGGTTTTGGGTCATATGGGCGGAGTTTTCGGGTGTTTGATTCACCCTTTCCTTACCTGCTGGCTGCATGCTGGCTGAAATATTGGATTGAACATCATTCTCTGTCCTCCGTAGTACACGCCTGCACAAGGCAAGATTGCTTTGCGCAGGCGTGTACTATGGAGGACAGAGAATGAACTTCAATCCAATATTGCAGCCAGCATGCAGCCAGCAGGTAAGGAAAGGGTGAATCAAACACCCGAAAACTCCGCCCATATGACCCAAAACCAGTCCCGCCAAATTCAGGTGACAGGTTCCCTTTAAGATAGTTCCTTATATCCAGACGATATATATCACGACCGTAGCATGTGTATCAAGCTCCAGCCAACAACCCACCTCCAATCTCCATAGGCCATCCATACAGGGTCATCAGAACCTCACCAACAGATCCTCTCCCCTCAACATCACTGCAACACAATAAACATGTGGCTTATTGTTCTCCCTCTCCTGGGATCAGCCCCCCAGAATGGGCTAAAGTGTTTACACCCTCTCTCCAAAGCTAACTGTGCATTTTTGGAGGTATATTCCTCAGGCTGAACTCTTTACATGGGACTGCATATGAGACCCCCTGTATTGTTGGCTAAAATCGGTATACTATCCCCATTCACATAATGGGACTAGTGGCTGGGAGAACAATGGCTTGAGGCCACTGAGACACTAACGAGAATAATTGAATAATTGCTTACTGTAACTGAATGGAAACATTGATTACTGAAGTTGAAGGAAATCTCTAAAAAAAAGAAGCATGCATATTTATAATAGAACACAACAATAAGACTGACGTAACGGGTGCTCCATGCTGAAAAAATTCTACATCCCTTAGAGCCACAGACTCCGCTCTATGTGCATTGGAATTTTTTTTGCTATTTTACCTTTCTCTATAAAGTAAAATGAATGGTGTCATTCAAAAGTATGACTTGCCCGCAAGCCCTCATATAGGTATGTAATCAGAAGAATTAAAAAGTTATGGCTATTTGAAAAAGGGGAGGAAAAAATGAAAACGCAAAAGCAAAAATATGCTGTATCCTTAAGGGGTTTAACATGGTGTTAACATGTTTCTTTTCCTGCTGACCACTAGTAGACTAGTCTGTTGGTATTCCTTTATCTGTATACCAGTAGTAATAAATTACACATTAATTAGGTACTCTTCAGACAGATATGGCAGATTTTTTTGTGTGTTTTACAGTAGTATTATGCAAAGTTAGCAATTTGAGTTGACAAGGATGACAATGGCTAGATTTTGTACTATTTCAATATGTATTTCACATTAACCCCTTCATGACCTTGGGATTTTTCGTTTTTCCGTGTTCGTTTTTCACTCCCCTTCTTCCCAGAGCCATAACTTTTTTATTTTTCCGTCAATTTGGCCATGTGAGGGCTTATTTTTTGCGGGACGAGTTGTAATTTTGAGCGACATCATTGGTTTTAGCATGTCATGTACTAGAAAACGGGAAAAAAATTCCAAGTGCGGTGAAATTGCAAAAAAAGTGCAATCCCACACTTGTTTTTTGTTTGGCTTTTTTGCTAGGTTCACTAAATGCTAAAACTGACCTGCCATTATGATTCTCCAGGTCAGTACGAGTTCATAGACACCTAACATGACTAGGTTATTTTTTACCTAAGTGGTGAAAAAAAATTCCAAACTTTGCTAAAAAAAAAAAAATTGCGCCATTTTCCGATACTCGTAGCGTCTCCATTTTTCATGATCTGGGCTCGGTTGAGGGTTTATTTTTTGCGTGCCGAGATGACATTTCTAATGCTAGAATTTTGGTGCAGATACGATCTTTTGATCGCCTGTTATTGCATTTTAATGCAATGTCGCGGCGACCAAAAAAATGTAATTCTGGCGTTTCGCATTTTTTTCTCGCTACGCTGTTTAGTGATCAGGTTAATGCTTTTTTTAAATTGATAGATCGGGCGATTCTGAGCACGGCGATACCAAATATGTGTAGATTTGATTTTTTTTTTAATTCATTTATTTTGATTGGGGCGAAAGGGGGGTGATTTAAACTTTTATATTTTTTTTATTTTCTTCACATTTTTTTTTACTTTTTTTTTTACTTTTGCAATGCTTCAATAGCCTCCATGGGAGGCTAGAAGCAGGCATAGCACGATCAGCTCTGCTACATAGCAGCAATCATCAGATCGCTGCTATGTAGCAGAATTGTAGTTGTGCTGTGAGCGCCGACCACAGGGTGGCGCTCACAGCTGCCGAGGATCAGTAACCATAGAGGTCTCAAGGACCTCTATGGTTACTATTTTGAAGCATCGCCGACCTCCAATCATGTGACGGGGGTCGGCGATGCGATCATTTCCGGCCGCCCGGCCAGAAGTGGTAGTTAAATGCCGCTGTCTGTGTTTGACAGCGGCATTTAACTAGTTAATAGGTGCGGGCAGATCGCGATTCTGCCCGCGCCTATTACGGGCACATGTCAGCTGTTCAAAACAGCTGACATATCCTGGCTTTGATGCGGGTTCACCACGGAGCCCTGCATCAAAGCAGGGGATCTGACCTCGGACGTACTATCCCGTCCGAGGTCAGAAAGGAGTTAAATACCTGCATTCTTTAGAGGGTTTGTCCAATACCTGTTATGCATTTTATAAATAGCCATCTATAAACTGTAACCACTTTTGTCTGAAAACAGTAAAGAATACTCTTCTATGCTGCTGGAAAAACCTTCTCTCCTCCAGACGTAGAGAATGCCCCCTCATGACCGTCACCTTCTTTAGTATAAACAGATCCTCAGAGAGATATTTCTCTTGACTAGGGTTGAGTGAAACGGATCGGTCATTTTCATAAGTCGCCGACTTTTGGCAAAGTCGGGTTTCATGAAACCCGACCCGATCCCTGTGTGGGGTCGGCCACGTGGTCGGCGACCTTCGCGCCAAAGTCGTGTTTCGATGACGCATTTAGCGCCATTTCTAAGCCAATGAAGTTGGACGCAGAGTGTGGGCAGCGTGATGACATAGTTCCTGGTCCCCACCATCTTAGAGAAGGGCATGGCAGTGATTGGCTTGATTTCTGCCATAGAAAAAATTACCGCACACTCGATACTGGTATGATGCAAAAAGGTATATGCCAATTTTATTCAAGAAGACAAATCAAGATATTGGTTGCCACATAAGTAAGGTAGACAATGAACCCGACGTTTCGACCCTCCCGGGTCTTATTCATGGGGTTACTAGAAAAGTAAAGAAACCGTATAAATAAAATATAACAATATATGGCAAGATTACATTATATACAAAATCATATACATTAAATCACCAACAAAGGAGAAAAGGGGAAAACAGGTAAGACAAAACATTATGTACATAGCAACTAAATCTCAGGTGGTCGTACGACAAGGAACAGCGGAAACCATTGTCATATGAATCGAGGATCATGGTAATAGACTGTATAAAATTTACCTCTAGTCCTTGGAAATACACGCATAAAGGTGGCAGTAGTAGGGAAGAGCAGACGACCCCTTTTAGTATTAAGGCATAACCTATCGCAGTGACAAGATTATAATATTAATGAAAATAAAGGCAAAGTGTGTGACAACATCCTCCTCATGCAATGGGTATAAGACACGTGTGACCCTGATGGAGTAGTATCTGTAATGAAATAGGCAGTAGCGGGCTTACCGCAATGGACAAAATGCAGTCCCTATGGATAAGGATCCCACTAGTAGTGCTAAAGCTAAGGGGTACTATGTAATAGGGAGTGCCCACAGGAGTACAGAGCGGTCAAGTACAGGTAATAGCAGATACCTTGTGATGAGGCCAGTAAGGGCTGCTGTCCCGGTTAGAGAGGGCTGAAGGGCCGTAACAGATACGTTAGGTCTGTAAATGAGGAAAGAGTAGTAACCATGGGTTGCTGGTGTCCGGTAGTGACTGGCAGAGCAGGGAGAGAAGGGAGAGATGGCTGCGCAAAATACCTTAAAATGGTTGGTCTGGAGATCAGCGGCGCATCCCGCGCCCTGCTGCATAGTCCTAGAGGGAGGCTTGAGGAGTGGAGAAGGGAGGGAATGCCGCCCTAAAATACCGCCGGACCGGAAGTCCCGGACCGGAAGTGACGCGGTGACTGAGCCGCGCATGCGCAGATGGTATACCTAGCGAGAAAGGGCAGAGTGCTGCCCAGAAGTGGGAGTGTAACAGCGTTACTAGGAACGCTGAGGGCAATGGGAAAGGGGATGGCTCGCACTACTGGATATTGTATGGGAGTACCAACAGAACGTGGGCACTGTAGGGGGAAGAGACGGGTGTGTGTGGGGTATGGAAGTATAGAGGGGGTGTGGAATGAGATCTGACATGGAATGAATGATAATGAAAGTGAAACAGAAATAGAACCAAGGTGAGCTGGCATGAGGAAAAATATGGTAAATGGACTGAAGGCAAAACGAAAATGAAAAAGTAAAAAGGTAAAAATTGAAAAATTGAACAATAAAAATAAATGGAAAAAATAACAAATAAAAAAAGGAAATAGGAAAATAAGAAAATAAAAATCGAAAAGGGAAAATGAAAAAGAATGAAAAAATAATGAAAAATAAAATAAAAACAAAACCGGAGAGATAAATATAAGAAAACTCACCTAATGGGAAGTGGGCTCAACGTGTCTGGAAGGTAAAGTAGAGGATTAGTAACATGTTACAGTAACCAGTCGATTTCCCTGTTAAGACCCTTAGGACTTAGGGTCTCTAATTTGTGAATCCAGAATGCCTCCCTCATTTTGAGTTGTCTGATATGGTTCCCCCCTCTGCGGGGTCTAGGGACCTGCTCAATGACTTGGTATTTGAGTTGTGCCACCGTGTGCCTACACTTGATGAAGTGTTCAGGGACAGGTAGCCAAGTCTTGTTGCAACGAATAGTGGACTTGTGGCTCGCTATACGATCTTTCACATGCTGGGTTGTCTCCCCTACGTATAGGAGGCCACACGGGCATTTTATGACGTAGACAACGAAGTTCGAATTACACGTATAGTAGCCACGAATCGGGTACGTTTTGCCTGTCCTGGGGTGTGTCACACTATCCGATTTAATCACGTTGGAACACGAGGCGCAGTTGAGACATGGGAATGTCCCTGAGCGATGTGGGGTCAGTGTAGTCTGATTAGTTATGGGGTGTAGACTACCAATGTCTGCCCGAACCAACTTGTCCTTAATGTTAGGGGCTCTTCTATTGCACATGAGAGGTGGTGCAGAAAAACTAGTAATACTGGGGTAAGCTTTCCTCAGGAGAGGCCAATGCTTATTAATCACTCTCTCAATTTTTGGCATAAAAGGATGAAACGTGTGGACGAATGGGACCCTGTTCTCATTGGTATTGTTAGGAGATGTAGATCGTGGTTGTAGGACCCGTGCTCTTTCTTGGTCGAGTAGACGTCTCTGGGGAGGTCTCTGTTGCGGAGATCCCTCTGACATCATTGGGACTAAGGAACCCTAGTTCTTTTAACCCACCTCGTACGTTCCATGCTGTTGAAACGTTTATTTCTTTTGTCGATAAAGATATTAATGATCTATCTCACCAACATCGGTTGGGTCTCTTCCCCACACGGGCGAACCTGACACCATCCGAAAAACAAGCACTCACTTCTCTACATAACAACAGAACCATTGTCATTAAACCAGTGGACAAAGGTGGGGCAATAGTTGTTCTGGATCGCACACAATATTCTACGGAGGTACTACGCCAGCTATCAGACACCAGTACGTATAGGATAGTACCCAGGGACCCCACGTTTGAAATCCGCAGAAAAATAGAGACTGTTATTAGAACTTATAGTGACAATGGTACGATTGACCAACAGACTGCCAAGTTCCTCTCCAATCCCCACCCCACTACCCCGGTATTCTATATACTACCTAAAATCCATAAATCCTTGACAAATCCTCCCGGTCGTCCCATAGTGGCGTCCACTGACTCAATACTGTCACCCCTATCAGTCTTCCTAGAAAAGATCCTGACACCACTGATTAAGAATAACAGGTCCTTCATACTGGACACTAGCCATTTTCTCAGAGTACTTAGACAGCATGGAAATGTTCCCCCTGACAGTCTCCTGGTGACCATGGACGTTAACAGCCTCTACACCTCCATCACCCATGAGAAAGGCATTGCAGCATCTAAATCGCTCCTGGAGAATTCGGGTAAATCCACTACCTATATACAGCTTTGTGTAGACTTACTGAGGCTAGTCCTTTATGAGAATTACTTCCTCTATGAGGATACCTATTACGTACAGTGCCAGGGGACCGCAATGGGCTCGAACGTCGCACCGGCGTACGCAAATGCATACATGAACTCATTTGAGGAACATTATGTCTATACGGATGTCAGATATGAGGCACACATCAACTGCTATTTGCGTTACATAGATGACATCTTCTTTATCTGGACAGGGTCCACTGATACACTACAGGCATTCCACCAAACGCTCAATTCTATCTACCCAGAACTACAGTTTACTATGCACTTTGACTCGACTCAGATCTCCTTTCTGGACACTCTCGTCCGGAAAGATGACCAAGGCCTTCTATCTACTGACCTTTTCTGTAAACCAACAGACTGTAACAGTCTTTTGCATTATTCCAGCAGCCATCCAAAGGCCACACGAAATAGCCTCCCTCGATCACAATTTTCCAGGGTAGCTAGAATTGTCTCCAATCCAGATATACTCCCCACACGTTTAGAGGACATGTCCCAGAAGTTCAGGGAGAGGAAGTACCCACAACGTCTACTCGACCAAGAAAGAGCACGGGTCCTACAACCACGATCTACATCTCCTAACAATACCAATGAGAACAGGGTCCCATTCGTCCACACGTTTCATCCTTTTATGCCAAAAATTGAGAGAGTGATTAATAAGCATTGGCCTCTCCTGAGGAAAGCTTACCCCAGTATTACTAGTTTTTCTGCACCACCTCTCATGTGCAATAGAAGAGCCCCTAACATTAAGGACAAGTTGGTTCGGGCAGACATTGGTAGTCTACACCCCATAACTAATCAGACTACACTGACCCCACATCGCTCAGGGACATTCCCATGTCTCAACTGCGCCTCGTGTTCCAACGTGATTAAATCGGATAGTGTGACACACCCCAGGACAGGCAAAACGTACCCGATTCGTGGCTACTATACGTGTAATTCGAACTTCGTTGTCTACGTCATAAAATGCCCGTGTGGCCTCCTATACGTAGGGGAGACAACCCAGCATGTGAAAGATCGTATAGCGAGCCACAAGTCCACTATTCGTTGCAACAAGACTTGGCTACCTGTCCCTGAACACTTCATCAAGTGTAGGCACACGGTGGCACAACTCAAATACCAAGTCATTGAGCAGGTCCCTAGACCCCGCAGAGGGGGGAACCATATCAGACAACTCAAAATGAGGGAGGCATTCTGGATTCACAAATTAGAGACCCTAAGTCCTAAGGGTCTTAACAGGGAAATCGACTGGTTACTGTAACATGTTACTAATCCTCTACTTTACCTTCCAGACACGTTGAGCCCACTTCCCATTAGGTGAGTTTTCTTATATTTATCTCTCCGGTTTTGTTTTTATTTTATTTTTCATTATTTTTTCATTCTTTTTCATTTTCCCTTTTCGATTTTTATTTTCTTATTTTCCTATTTCCTTTTTTTATTTGTTATTTTTTCCATTTATTTTTATTGTTCAATTTTTCAATTTTTACCTTTTTACTTTTTCATTTTCGTTTTGCCTTCAGTCCATTTACCATATTTTTCCTCATGCCAGCTCACCTTGGTTCTATTTCTGTTTCACTTTCATTATCATTCATTCCATGT
Organism: Ranitomeya imitator; assembly: GCF_032444005.1. Taxonomy (NCBI): domain Eukaryota; kingdom Metazoa; phylum Chordata; class Amphibia; order Anura; family Dendrobatidae; genus Ranitomeya; species Ranitomeya imitator. The sequence continues at coordinate 463,931,482 of NC_091282.1, read as the reverse complement.
CAGATCTCATTCCACACCCCCTCTATACTTCCATACCCCACACACACCCGTCTCTTCCCCCTACAGTGCCCACGTTCTGTTGGTACTCCCATACAATATCCAGTAGTGCGAGCCATCCCCTTTCCCATTGCCCTCAGCGTTCCTAGTAACGCTGTTACACTCCCACTTCTGGGCAGCACTCTGCCCTTTCTCGCTAGGTATACCATCTGCGCATGCGCGGCTCAGTCACCGCGTCACTTCCGGTCCGGGACTTCCGGTCCGGCGGTATTTTAGGGCGGCATTCCCTCCCTTCTCCACTCCTCAAGCCTCCCTCTAGGACTATGCAGCAGGGCGCGGGATGCGCCGCTGATCTCCAGACCAACCATTTTAAGGTATTTTGCGCAGCCATCTCTCCCTTCTCTCCCTGCTCTGCCAGTCACTACCGGACACCAGCAACCCATGGTTACTACTCTTTCCTCATTTACAGACCTAACGTATCTGTTACGGCCCTTCAGCCCTCTCTAACCGGGACAGCAGCCCTTACTGGCCTCATCACAAGGTATCTGCTATTACCTGTACTTGACCGCTCTGTACTCCTGTGGGCACTCCCTATTACATAGTACCCCTTAGCTTTAGCACTACTAGTGGGATCCTTATCCATAGGGACTGCATTTTGTCCATTGCGGTAAGCCCGCTACTGCCTATTTCATTACAGATACTACTCCATCAGGGTCACACGTGTCTTATACCCATTGCATGAGGAGGATGTTGTCACACACTTTGCCTTTATTTTCATTAATATTATAATCTTGTCACTGCGATAGGTTATGCCTTAATACTAAAAGGGGTCGTCTGCTCTTCCCTACTACTGCCAACTTTATGCGTGTATTTCCAAGGACTAGAGGTAAATTTTATACAGTCTATTACCATGATCCTCGATTCATATGACAATGGTTTCCGCTGTTCCTTGTCGTACGACCACCTGAGATTTAGTTGCTATGTACATAATGTTTTGTCTTACCTGTTTTCCCCTTTTCTCCTTTGTTGGTGATTTAATGTATATGATTTTGTATATAATGTAATCTTGCCATATATTGTTATATTTTATTTATACGGTTTCTTTACTTTTCTAGTAACCCCATGAATAAGACCCGGGAGGGTCGAAACGTCGGGTTCATTGTCTACCTTACTTATGTGGCAACCAATATCTTGATTTGTCTTCTTGAATAAAATTGGCATATACCTTTTTGCATCATACCAGTATCGAGTGTGCGGTAATTTTTTCTATGATTGACTTGACCACACGGTCGGTTTACCAGCACCTCATTGTCCCATGACCTGAGTGCACACCATTTACCCTATTGGCTTGATTTCTGCGGCGTCACAGGGGCTATAAAGGGGAGTTCCCGCCGACCGGCTTCTTACTGCTGCTGATCTGAGCATAGGGAGAGGTTGCTGCCGCTTCGTCAGAAGCAGGGATAGCGTTAGGCAGGGTCCATTAACCACCAAACCGCTTGTGCTGTAGCGATTTCCACTGTCCAACACCACCTATTGTTTGCAGGGACAGTGGAGGCTACATTTTTTTTCCTCAGCGCTGTAGCTCATTGGGCTGCCCTAGAAGGCTCCCTGATAGCTGCATTGCTGTGTGTATGCCGCTGTGCAAACCAACTGCTTTTTTCAAAGCACAAATCCTGTTGCTCCTTCCTTTCTGCACAGCTATCTTGTTTGTTTGTCCACACTTTTGACTTTTTTGTGCAGCAGTCCACTCCTTTTTATTGCTGCCTGCCATACTTTGCTGAGATTACTGCAGGGAGATAGTAATTGTAGTACAGTCCCTTTTTTTTTCGTTATATCTTTTCAAGCCACTTTCTGCCACAGAAAATATACTTTAATACAGTGGCCCAGATTTATTCACTAGTCTCCCTGAAGAAAAAAAAAAAAGGGTGCAGATTAAAATTGGCAAACCTGCATCAGTGGCAGTCCTGTGTGTGGCATCTGTGTCTCATTTTCTGGCACAGAAAACATGCAGTCTAACAGTGGGACTGATTTCTTGCCAATTCTCCCATAAATAAAAAAAAATAGTGGGAGATTAAGATTGGCAATTCTGCCTCAGTGCCAGTGCTGTGTGTAGCATCTGTCTCTCATTTTGTGCCATAGAAAACCTAGTGTGTAATACTGGGCCAGATTTTTTGACAATTCTCCTAGGAAAAAAAAAATAGTGGGAGATTAAGATTGGCATTTCTGCCTTAGTGCCAGTCCTGTGTGCGCTGTTATGATCCGGTGACCTTGGAGCTGCATGAGAACTTTCACTAGAGAAAGTGGCCACTATACTGACCGCAACCCTGAACTTAACACCGCAACTAGAAGTAGCCGTGGAGTGTACCTAACACACCTAGACACCTCGTCACAGCCGGAGGACTAAATACCCCTAAAGATGGAAATCGGAATACTATCTTACCTCAGAGAAAATCCCCAAAGGATAGACAGCCCCCCACAAATATTGGCGGTGAGTCGGAGAGGAAAAAACATACACAGGCAGAAAAAAACAGGATTTAGCACAGGAGGCCACTCTAGCTAAAATAGGAAAGGATAGGACAGAGTTCTGTGCGGTCAGTATTAAAACCCTTCAAAAATATCCACAGCAGAATATATAAAAAACTTCCTACATCTAACTAAAGATGTAGGCGCGTATATCTGCAACTCCAGTGAAACCAACCAGACTGAGAAAACACAGACACAGTCTAATCTGGACAAAACAAAAACAAATGAACAGTACTGAAAATAAGCACACTGCATGTGTGCCACAGGAAAAGAAACAGACACTTATCTTTGCTGAACGGGCAGATAAGCAGGAGAGGCCAGGCAGAGATCCAACACTTCTAAAGAAACATTGACAACTAGCAAGGGCTAAAGGATCCTGCACACCTAAATATCCCAGTCAGAATTGTAATTATCCGATACACCTGGCCAGGACTGCGAGTCAGAGACAACTGCATTCCCACCAACAACCACTGGAGGGAACCCAAGAGCAGAATTCACAACAGTACCCCCCCTTGAGGAGGGGTCACCAAACCCTCACCAGGGCCCCCAGGACGATTAGGACAAGCCAGATGAAAGGCACGGACCAAATCAGCAGCATGGACATCAGAGGCAAAAACCCCAGAATTATCCTCCTGGCCATAACCCTTCCATTTGACCAGGTACTGAAGCTTCCGCCTCGAAAAATGGGAATCCAAAATCTTCTCAACAACATATTCCAACTCCCCATCAACCAACACAGGGGCCGGAGGATCAGCAGAGGGAACAACGGGCTCCACATATTTCCGCAACAAAGATCTATGGAAGACATTATGGATAGCAAAAGAGGCCAGAAGCGCCAGTCGAAAAGACACCGGATTAATAATCTCAGAAATCCTATAAGGACCAATAAACCGAGGTTTAAACTTAGGAGAAGAAACCTTCATAGGAACATGACGGGAAGACAACCAGACCAGATCCCCAACCCGAAGCCGGGAACCAACACACCGACGACGATTAGCAAAACGTTGAGCCTCCTCTTGAGACAACACCAACTTGTCCACCACATGAGCCCAAATCTGCTGCAACCTGTCCACCACAGAATCCACACAAGGACAGTCAGAAGGCTCAACCTGCCCAAAAGAAAAATGAGGATGAAAACCAAAATTACAAAAGAAAGGCGAAACCAAGGTAGCAGAACTAGCCCGATTATTAAGGGCAAACTCGGCCAATGGCAAGAAGGCCACCCAATCATCCTGATCAGCAGACACAAAGCATCTCAAATAAGTCTCCAAGGTCTGATTAGTACGTTCGGTCTGGCCATTTGTCTGAGGATGAAATGCAGAAGAAAAAGACAAATCAATGCCCAGCCTAGCACAAAAGGCCCGCCAAAACCTAGAAACAAACTGGGAACCTCTGTCGGAAACAATATTCTCCGGAATAACATGCAAACGAACCACATGCTGAAAGAACAACGGAACCAAATCAGAAGAGGAAGGCAATTTAGGTAAGGGCACCAAATGAACCATCTTAGAGAACCGGTCACAAACAACCCAGATAACAGACATCTTCTGGGAGATCGGAAGATCAGAAATAAAATCCATCGAAATATGCATCCAGGGCCTCTCAGGGACTGGCAATGGCAAAAGCAACCCACTAGCACGGGAACAACAAGGCTTGACCCACGCACAAGTCCCACAGGACTGCACAAAAGAACGCACATCACATGACAATGAAGGCCACCAAAAGGACCTACCAACCAAATCTCTGGTACCAAAAATGCCAGGATGACCGGCCAACACGAAACAGTGAACCTCAGAAATCACTCTACTAGTCCATCTGTCAGGAACAAACCATTTCCCCACAGGACAGCGGTCAGGTTTGTCAACCTGAAATTCCTGAAGAACCCATCGTAAATCAGGGGAAATGGCAGAAAGGACCACCCCCTCTTTCAGAATACCGACCGGCTCTAAGACCTCAGGAGAATCAGGCAAAAAACTCCTAGAGAGGGCATCAGCCTTAATATTCTTAGAATCCGGAAGGTACGAGACCACGAAATCAAAACGGGAAAAAAACAAGGACCATCGAGCCTGTCTAGGATTCAACCGTTTAGCAGACTCGAGGTAAATCAAATTCTTATGATCGGTCAAGACCACAATACGGTGCTTAGCTCCCTCAAGCCAATGTCGCCACTCCTCAAATGCCCACTTCATAGCCAACAACTCCCGATTGCCGACATCATAATTGCATTCAGCAGGCGAAAACTTACGGGAAAAGAAGGCACATGGTTTCATTAAGGAACCAACAGGATCCCTGTGAGACAAAACGGCCCCTGCCCCAATCTCAGAAGCGTCAACCTCAACCTGAAACGGAAGAGAAACATCTGGTTGGCGCAACACTGGAGCAGAAGTAAATCGACGTTTAAGCTCCTGAAAGGCAGAGACAGCCGCAGAGGACCAATTCACCACATCAGCGCTCTTCTTCATCAAATCGGTCAAGGGTTTAACCACGCTGGAAAAATTAGCAATGAAACGGCGATAAAAATTTGCAAAACCCCAAAATTTCTGAAGGCTCTTCACGGATGTGGGCTGAATCCAATCATGAATGGCCTGAACCTTAACCGGATCCATCTCTATAGACGAAGGCGAAAAAATGAAGCCCAAAAAAGAGACTTTCTGCACCCCAAAGAGACACTTAGACCCTTTTACAAACAGGGCATTGTCACGAAGGATCTGAAATACCATCCTGACCTGTTGCACATGAGACTCCCAATCATCGGAAAAAATCAAAAAATCGTCCAGATATACAATCAAGAATTTATCAAGATAAGTCCGGAAGATATCATGCATGAAGGACTGAAAAACAGATGGAGCTTTAGAGAGTCTGAATGGCATCACAAGGTATTCAAAATGGCCTTTGGGCGTGTTAAACGCAGTTTTCCATACGAACAAGATTATATGCCCCTCGAAGGTCAATCTTGGTAAACCAACTAGCTCCCTTAATCCTAGCAAACAAATCGGAAAGCAAAGGTAAAGGGTATTGAAACTTGACCGTGATTTTATTCAAGAGGCGATAATCTATACAGGGTCTCAAGGAACCATCTTTTTTAGCAACAAAAAAGAACCCCGCTCCCAACGGTGAAGAAGATGGCCGAATATGCCCTTTCTCCAAAGACTCCTCAATATAGCTCCGCATGGCGGTATGTTCAGGCACAGATAGATTAAAAAGTCGACCTTTAGGAAACTTACAGCCTGGAATCAAGTCAATAGCACAATCACAGTCCCTGTGCGGTGGAAGAAAACTGGACTTGGGCTCATCGAATACATCCTGAAAATCAGACAAAAACTCTGGAATCTCAGAAGGTGAAGAAGAGGAGATTGACATCAAAGGAACATCATTATGAACCCCCTGACAACCCCAACTAGTCACAGACATGGACTTCCAGTCCAACACAGGATTATGTACCTGCAACCATGGAAAACCCAGCACGATAACATCATGCAAGTTATGCAACACCAGAAATCGACAATCTTCCTGATGGGCTAGCACCATGCACATGGTTACCTGTGTCCAAAACTGGGGCTTATTTCTAGCCAAGGGTGTAGCATCAATGCCCCTTAAAGGAATAGGGTTCTGCAATGGCTGCAAGGGAAAACCACAACGCTTGGCAAACTCAAAATCCATTAAATTCAAGGCGGCGCCTGAATCCACAAACGCCATGACTGAAAATGATGACAATGAGCAGATCAAGGACACAGATAACAGAAATTTAGGTTGTACAGTACTGATGGTAATTGAACTGGCGATCCTCTTTGTCCGCTTAGGGCAGACAGAAATGACATGAGAAGCGTCGCCACAATAATAACACAACCTATTTTGACGTCTGAAACCTTGTCGTTTCCGTTCTAGACAGAATTCTATCACATTGCATAGGCTCAGAAATTTGCTCTGAGGATAACGCCACAGCGCGCACAGTTCTGCACTCCCGCAGGCGCCGGTCAATCTGAATGGCCAGAGATATAGAATCACTCAGACCGGAAGGCGTGGGAAACCCCACCACAACATCTTTAACGGATTCAGAAAGCCCCCTTCTGAACATTGCCGGCAAAGCATCATTATTCCATTTAGTCAATACAGACCATTTTCTGAATTTCTGACAATACAATTCTGCCGCCTCTTGACCCTGAGACAGGGCCAACAAGGTCTTCTCAGCTTGATCCATTAGGTTCATCATATAATAGTCCTAAAGCCTGAAAAAAGGAGTCAATATTAAGCAAAGCCGGATTCCCAGATTCCAGGGAAAACGCCCAATCCTGCGGGTCGCCATGCAGCAGGGAGATTACGATTTTTACCTGCTGAATGCAATCACCAGAGGATCGAGGTCTCAGGTCAAAAAACAGTTTACAGTTGTTTTTAAAACTCAAAAATTTAGAACTGTCACCAGAAAACAAATCAGGAGTAGGAATCTTCGGTTCTAAAGCCGGAGTCTGAACAATATAATCAGAAATACCTTGCACCCTAGCAGCAAGCTGGTCTACACGAGAAGCTAATTCCTGAACATTCATGCTTGCACCAGGCTCCTCAGCCACCCAGATATTAAGAGGGAAGAGAACACAAAAAAGACTGGAGAAAAAAAATGGCTCAAAAGCTTCCTTCCCTTCTTCTGAGATGCATTTAACTCATTGTTGGCCAGTTGTACTGTTATGATCCGGTGACCTTGGGGCTGCATGAGAACTTTCACTGGAGAAAGTGGCCACTATACTGACTGCAACCCTGAACTTAACACCGCAACTAGAAGTAGCCGTGGAGTGTACCTAACACACCTAGACACCTCTTCACAGCTGGAGGACTAAATACCCCTAAAGATGGAAATTGGAATACTATCTTGCCTCAGAGAAAATCCCCAAAGGATAGACAGCCCCCCACAAATATTGGCGGTGAGTCGGAGAGGAAAAAATATACACAGGCAGAAAAAAAGAGGATTTAGCACAGGAGGCCACTCTAGCTAAAATAGGAAAGGATAGGACAGAGTTCTGTGCGGTCAGTATTAAAACCCTTCAAAAATATCCACAGCAGAATATACAAAAAACTTCCTACATCTAACTAAAGATGTAGGAGCGTATATCTAAAACTCCAGTGAAACCAACCAGACTGAGAAAACACAGACACAGTCTAATCTGGACAAAAGAAAAACAAACGAACAGTACTGAAAATAAGCACACTGCATGTGTGCCACAGGAAAAGAAACAGACACTTATCTTTGCTGAACTGGCAGAAAAGCAGGAGAGGCCAGGCAGAGATCCAACACTTCCAAAGAAACATTGACAACTAGCAAGGGCTAAAGGATCCTGCACACCTAAATATCCCAGTCAGAATTGTAATTATCCGATACACCTGGCCAGGACTGCGAGTCAGAGACAACTGCATTCCCACCAACACCCACTGGAGGGAACCCAAGACCAGAATTCACAACAGTGTGCCATCTGTCTCTCATTTTGTGCCACAGAAAACCTACAGTGTAACACTGGGCCAGATTTTTTGACAATTCTCCCAGAAAAAAAAATAGTGGGAGATTAAGATTGGCATTTCTGCCTCAGTGCCAGTCCTGTGTGTGGAATCTGTCTCTCATTTTGTGCCACAGAAAACCTAGTGTGTAACACTGGCCTGATTTCTTGACAATTCTCCCACAATAAAGTAAAACAAGTGGGAGATTAAGATTGGCATTTCTGCCTCAGTGCCAGTCCTGTGTGTGGCATCTGTCTCTCATTTTGTGCCACAGAAAACCTAGTGTGTAACACTGGCCTGATTTCTTGACAATTCTCCCACAATAAGTAAAACAAGTGGGAGATTAAGATTGGCATTTCTGCCTCAGTGCCAGTCCTGTGTGTGGCATCTGTCTCTCATTTTGTGCCACAGAAAACCTAGCGTGTAACACTGGGCCAGATTTTTTGACAATTCTCCCAGGAAAAAAAATAGTGGGAGATTAAGATTGGCAATTTTGCCTCAGTGCCAGTCCTGTGTGTGGCATCTGTCTCTCATTTTGTGCCACAAAAAACCTAGTGTGTAACACTGGGCCTGATTTCTTGACAATTCTCCCACACTAAAGTAAAACAAGTGGGAGATTAAGATTGGCATTTCTGCCTCAGTGCCTGTCCTGTCTGTGGCATCTGTATTTCATTTTATGCCACAGAACACATACTGTATAAGAGCGGGCCACTTTTCTTCAATATTCTCCCTGAAAAAGTAAAAAGGGGGAGATTTTTATTGGTAGTGTGTTCATCTGTGTCAGTCCTGTTAGTGGCATATCTGTCTGCCACTGAAGCTGTGTACTGTTATACATTGGGCCTGATTTTCCCTGCAGTCTCACCCACCTATAAAGAGATATATAAATCCAACAGAAGTTTGAGTTCACCTTGTAACTGGTTTTACAGTAACAAATACCATTAGTTTGGTTACGTTTCTCAAACAATGAGGAAGTCTGGTTGAAGAGGTCGTGGCCGTGGGCGGTCATTGCCAGCTGGTAATGATGGTAGTGGTGGTGGAGCATCAGGTGGTCGTGGGAAAAGCAATATAGCACCTAAGTCTCGAGTTGTTGAGCCAGTTTCGTCGTCTGGCTACACAAGGCCTTGAACGCTCTCTTTTCTGGGAGTAGGAAAACCGCTTTTAAAGCCGGAGCAGCAACAACAAGTTTTGGCTTTCCTTGCTGACTCTGCCTCTAGCTCTTTCGCCTCCTCTTCTGAAACTGCTAAATGTAAAAGCAGCGTGTCGTCAGTGGATGTTCACGGTCAGGGACAAGTCGCTTCCTTGTCTTCTTCACCAAGAACAACAGAGAAGGATGCGTCAGGCGACACAACGGGTTACTCCATGGAACTCTTTACACATACCGTTACTGGGTTAGAAAGTGAAATAGTTAACAGGCCATGCCCATTACAAGTTGAATCGGACATGGAGTGTACAGATGCACAGCCAGATTACTATGCTGTTCCTTTGACTCAGACCAGAACATTGCCCTCGCAGTGTACTGATCCAGAATCTGCCCCTGATGAGACTATGGTTCCCCATCACGAACGCTATACGACCGGCTTACACGGTGACACAGACGAAGTTGCACACGAGATAGAAGAGGAGGTCATAGATGACCCAGTTGTTGACCCCGATTGGCAGCCATTGGGGGAACAGGGTGCAGGAGGCAGTAGCTCTGAAGCGGAGGAGGAGCCGCAGCAGGCATCAACATCGCAACAGGTTCCACCTGCCAGGCCCGTATCTGGCCAAAAACGCGTGGCAAAACAAAAACCAGTTGTAGGACAGCATGGCCATCTGGTTAAAGAAGCTCAGTCTGCAATGCCTGAAAAGGTATCCGATAGTAGAAAGTGTGCAGTCTGGCATTTTTTTAAACAACATCCAAATGATCAGCGCAAAGTCATCTGTCAAAAATGTTCAACTACCTTAAGCAGAGGTCAGAATCTGAAAAGTCTAAATACAAGTTGCATGCATAGACATTTAACCACCATGCATTTGCAAGCCTGGACTAACTACCAAACGTCCCTTAAGGTTGTAGCACCCTCGGCCAATGAAGCTAGTCAGCAACGCTACATCCCTTCCCTCACTGTAAGCCCACCATTTCCCGCACCACCTGCAGTAAATGTGCAGGTTTCGTCGCCAGGCCAAAGCAGTCAGGGAGTCACCAGGTTCGTGGTAGGAAACACTGCATGTAGGGCACCAGCAAGAATACCATCTCCAACCCTCTCTCAGTCTGCCATGTCCACCGGCACCCCCGCTAGTTCCACGATCTGCAGCTCTCCAGTCCAGCTCACCCTACATGAGACTCTCGTTAGGAAAAGGAAGTACTCATCCTCGCATCCGCGTATACAGGGTTTGAACGCCCACATTGCTAGACTAATCTTGTTACCGGTTAGTTGAAAGCGAAGCTTTCAAAGCCCTGATGGACTATGCTGTACCACGCTACGAGCTACCCAGTCAACACTTCTTTTCGAGAAAAGCCATCCCAACCCTCCACCAGCATGTAAAAGACCGCATCGTCCATGCACTCAGGCAATCTGTGAGTACAAAGGTGCACCTGACAACAGATGCATGGACCAGTAGGCATAACCATGGACGTTACGTGTCCATCACGGCACACTGGGTTAATGTGGTGGATGCAGGGTCCACAGGGGACAGCAATATTGGGACAGTTCTGCCTAGCCCACGGTCTAGGAAACAGTTGGCTATAGGCGTTGGCCCCCCTCCTCCTCCTCATCCTCCTGCAGAAGCGAGAACTCATCCACAGACCGCAGTCGCACGAGCACTCCATCCGCAGCTGCCACTGTTGCACACAAGGTGTCCCATTATGGGACAGCTAGTGGCAAGCGTCAGCAGGCTGTGTTGACAATGAAGTGTTTGGGCGATAACAGACACACCGCAGAAGTTCTGTCCGAGTTCTTGCAGCAAGAAACTCAGTCATGGCTGGGCACTGTACATCTTGAGGCAGGCAAGGTAGTGAGTGATAACGGAAGGAATTTTATGGCTGCCATAGCCCTTTCACAACTGAAACACATTCCTTGCCTGGCTCACACCTTAAACCTGTTGGTGCAGTGCTTCCTGAAAAGTTATCCGGGGTTACCTGACCTGCACAGACTTTGCTCGCATATCCGCCGTTCGTCCGTGCACTCCAGCCGTATGCAGAACCATCAGCGGTCTTTGAACCTTCCACAGCATCGCCGTTGCAACAAGGTGGAACTCCACACTGAACATGCTTCAGAGACTGTGCGAACAGAGGTGAGCTGTTATGTATTTGTGGGAGGATACACATACACGGGCAGGCAGTTGGATGGCAGACATGGAGTTGTCAGGTGTGCAGTGGTCGAAGGTACAAGACCTGTGTCAAGTCCTTCAGTGTTTTGAGGAATGCACACGGCTGGTTAATGCAGACAACGCCATAATAAGCATGAGCATCCCCCTAATGCATCTGCTGATGCAAAGTTTGACGCACATAAAGGAGCAGGTGTCTGCAGCCGAGGAAGAGGGAAGCCTTGATGACAGTCAGCCATTGTCTGGTCAGGGCAGTCTACAGGACGAGGCAGCGGGCGAAGAGGAGGAGGACGAGGAGGATGATGGGGATGAGTATTTTTTTAATGAGGAAGCTTCTCCGGGGCCAATAGAAACTGGTGGCGTTGCAAGGCCGGGTTCAGGCTTTTTGAGGGAGACAAGTGACGTAGATTTGCCAGAAACTGCCCCTCAACCCAGCACAAGCGCAGATTTGACAACTGGAACTTTGGCCCACATGGCGGATTATGCCTTACGTATCCTCAAAAGGGACCCACGCATTATTAAAATGATGACCGATGGCGATTACTGGTTGGCCTGCCTCCTTGATCCTCGCTATAAAGGCACATTGCAAAATATCATGCCACATGAGAACCTCGAACAAATATTAGCAACCAAACAAGCAACTCTTGTAGACCGTTTGATTCAGGCATTCCCAGCACACAGCGCCGGTGATGGTTCTCACACGAGCTGCAGGGGGCAACAGGGCAGAGGTGTTAGAGGTACACAAATCAGAAGTGGCGTTGGACAGAGGGGTTTTCTGACCAGGTTGTGGAGTGATTTCGCAATGACCGCAGACAAGACAAGTACTGCAGCATCAATTCAAAGTGACAGGAGACAACATTTGTCCAGTATGGTTACTAACTATTTTTCATCCCTTATCGATGTTCTCCCTCAATCGTCATTCCCATTTGATTACTGGGCATCCAAAATAGACACCTGGCCTGAATTGGCAGAATATGCATTGCAGGAGCTTGCTTGCCCAGCAGCTAGTGTGCTATCAGAAAGAGTATTCACTGCTGCTGGTTCAATGTTGACCGAAAAAAGGACTTGTCTGGCTACCCAAAATTTTGATGATCTAACCTTCATTAAAATGAACCACTCATGGATTTCAAATTATTTTGCCCCACCTTTCCCAGCTGACACCTAGCTTTCCTATAAAAGGTCTTGCTTGTGGACTGGTCTTACTGACTGTTCCAATCTCTTATTTTGCAGCTGCTGTTTGTCCAGCATACAACATGTTTACACCTCCCTAAATGGGCTAACTTCCCCCACGGGGCCGTGGTCTCGCCACTTGGCGCAAGCACCCGTGAGAGTGCTGTTTGTCTGAAGAAGTGGGTGTGCTCGGATTTCCGGTCTGCTTGGGCGGCGCATGCGCCGCTTAGGCGGCCGGGATTTACATCAGCGTCCTCAGATACCGATATGGTATAAAAAGCCCCTCGGTCATGTAAATACACACACCCCCTGACGAAGGACTGCGTGTCTGAAACCCGCGTTGGGGTGCACATTACCTAGCCGCTGGCAGCCTGGGAACATTCCCCTGACTTATTGTAAGTAAACTGGCATCTCTATTGCATCTGCACATAGCACTTTGTACTCATGGTTTTTTTGCTTGCATTTTGCACAATATGTTCCTCTGGTGAGGATTAATTTGTCGCACATAGCATTGCACTCAGTTTTATTTTCACTATGATCTTTTGTGATTTTTTGTGAGCTTTTTGGAAATTCTTTTATGATATTGATGCATATATTTATATATCACTGGTACACACTGGCTTTTATATATATACATTTTTTACATTTTTTATTTACCCCTGGTGTGCATACGTGTCAGACGGCCATCTTACCCTGTGGTATATTATGAGGATTTGGCTTGCCCTACTATTTGCGGCTTGATTTGTGCACATTTTTCTTGGAATATATCTATTTATATATATATTTTTATAATTTTTTTAAATGTTTGTCACTATTGCTATGAAATAAATAAAAATTGATTTTTATACTATAATCATTCCCTGTCACGTTCTCATTGGTTCGGGATTTTTTTGTTGAGAGCTTTGTTCTCTTCTCTTTAGTGGTTTTCCACTATAACTGTGGCACATGTGGTGACCCATTGATTATATTGGAACTTCTATTTTGATCTTTTAATTTGTCTATTATCTAGGTGTCACTACTGTGTCTTTTACTAGCTCTTGTTAAGTAGGTGTTGAAACAACACTGCATTTGGCCCACAAGTTGGTTCTGAGTTCTAGAGACGGTGTCTCCCGCTCCAAGGTGTTCTCCAGGTTCCCTCTCCCTGGCTTCTATCTTGAAGCTCTTGTTAAGTAGGTGTTGAAACAACACTGCATTTGGCCCACAAGTTGGGTCTGGGTTGTAGAGACGGTGTCTGCCGCTCCAAGGTGTTCTCCAGGTTGACTCTTGATAGCTTCTATCTTGTAGCTCTTGTTAAGTAGGTGTTGAAACAACACTGCATTTGGCCCACAAGTTGGGTCTGGGTTCTAGAGACAGTGTCTCCCACTCCAAGGTGTTCTCCAGGTTCCCTCTCCCTGGCTTCTATCTTGAAGCTCTTGTTAAGTAGTTGTTGTAACAACACTGCATTAGGCCCACAAGTTGGGTCTGGGTTGTAGAGACGGTGTCTCCCGCTCCAAGGTGTTCTCCAGGTTGCCTCATAATCGAAGCTGCATAGAGCCTATTTTGTTATTTTAGGCCTACTAAGTCTGTCTGTGGTCCCTCCTTCCAATATTCCTCCACTGACCACACCAATGCTGCGTGTGTACCCCTGGAACCTATTTAAAAGTGCATAGAGCCTATTTTGTTATTTTAGGCTTACTAAGTCTGTCTGCGGTCCCTCCTTCCAATAGTCCTCGACTGACCACTAGTGTTGAGCATTCCGATACCGCAAGTATCGGGTATCGGCCGATATTTGCGGTATCGGAATTCCGATAGCGAGTTCCGATATTTTTGCAATATCGGGAATCGGTATCGGGATGAATATTCATGTCTAAAATAAAGAATAAAAATAAAAAATATTGATATACTCACCCTCGGATGCACCCTGGTTGTAACCGCTGCAACCGGCAGCCTCTGTTCCTAAGAATGAGCGAGTGAAGGACCTGCGATGACGTCGCGGCTTGTGATTTGGTCGTATGAGCGGTCACATGAGCGGTCACGCGACCAATCACAAGCCGCGACGTCATCGAAGGTCCTTCACCCTGCATTCTTAGGAACGGAGGCTGCCGATTACACCGCTAAGGTCCAGGGTCCGCCGGAGGGGTGAGTATATCGATATTTTTTATTTTTATTCTTTATTTTTTACATGAATATGGATCCCAGGGCCTGAAGGAGAGTTTCCTCTCCTTCAGGCCCTGGGAACCATCGAGGAATACCTTCCGATATTTGTGTCCCATTGACTTGCATTGGTATCGGGTATCGGTATCGGCGATATCCGATATTTTTCGGATATCGGCCAATACAATCCGATACCGATACTTTCAAATATCGGAAGGTATCGCTCAACACTACTGACCACACCAATACTGCCTGTGTACCCCTGGAACCTATTTAAAAGTGCATAGAGCCTACTTTTTTTATTTTAGGCCTACTAAGTCTTTCTGCGGTCCCTCCTTCCAATTGTCCTTCACTGAGCACACAAATACAGACCGTGTACCCATGTAACCTTTTTTAAACCTGCATCGAGCCAACTTTGTGATGTAAGGCCTACTAGCAGTGTCTGTCTGTGCCACTCAATACAGCTGTCCTCTTAAAAAAAGAACCTGCAATTGTCAGGTTTTCAGCCTATCGGATTTTTAAAACTGCAGTGGGGCACTGGGGCTACAAGTTTGGTTGGGGCCTCCTAACAGTGTCTGCCGCTCCAAAGTTTTCTCCAGGTTAACTTTCCTGACCTTCTATCTTCAGGCTCTTGTTAAATAGTTGTTAAATGGAAGAAATGCAGTGGGGCTCCAAGTTTGGTTGGGGCCTACTAACAGTGTCTGCCGCTCCAAGGTGTTCTCCTGGTTTCCTGTCCTGAACTTCGATCTTCAGGCTCTCGTTAACTAGTTGTTAATATTACACTGTATTTGGCCTATTAGTGTGGTTGGGGCCTACTAACTGTGTATGCCGCTCCGTGCTGTTCTCCTGGTTTCCTGCCCTGAACTTCCATTTTCAGGCTCTTGTTAAGTAGTTGTTAATGTTACACTGCATTTGGCCTACTAGTTGGGTTGGGGCCTACTAACGGTGTCTGCCGCTCCTTGCTGTTCTCCTTCACTGAACAAAGCTGTGCCGCCTGTTTACTACTGTTGCCAATTTTGAACTGCATTTAGAATACTTACTGATTTGGGCCTACTCTCTGTGTCAGCCTCTCATTACAGTTGTCCTCCACTGAACAAAGCCATGCCACCTGGTTAGTCCTGTTACCAATTTTGAAATGCATTTAGCCCACTTTATTATTTGGGCCTAGATCTGTGTTTCCTCCTCATCCTGCTCATTGCCCAGCCAGTGCTAGATGACACTGCTGGTACATTGACCCAGACCGCTACATTCCCCTTGCACGCTACACAGCCAGATTCTGACCCTGCTGAAAGTGAGGTTCCCCTTCCCACATACTACACCACCTTACATGGGGACAAATAGGAAGGTGCAGATGAAAGTGCAGGTTCCTTCATTAGGTGGGGGGCCCACTTGTTCGCATTGCCACTGGCACAGGGCCCCTCATAGTACGCAAAAGTGTTGCTGCCGGTGGGAGGCGCCCCCGCCATGCAAACACACCACCGTACTTTGAGGGGCCCTGTGCCAGTGGCAATGCGAATGAGTGGGCCCCCCCCCATTCTTGCTCTGGATCACAGCACTTGCAAAGTTGAAATACTTACCTCTCCCTGCTCCACTGCCGTTACGTGGTCCATGTTTCCTGGGCCCACTAAATACTTGACCCAGCCATACCCCCACAAATTTTGCTATATTACCCCCAATGTCCAATGCCTAACTATTATTATAAGGTAAATTAAGATTGACAAGCTTCAGTACCAAGAATGGATGTTTTGGCCATTAAAATGGGCACTGTAGGTGTTTTCCTGGCCTCCACTCACTGCCGACTATGCTTCCCTATTGACTTGCATTGGGTTTCGTGTTTCGGTCGATCCCCAACTTTTTGCGATAATCGGCCGATTTCACTCGACTCGACTTTTGAGATAGTCGGGTTTCGCGAAACCCGACTCGACCCTAAAAAACTAAAAGTCGCTCAACCCTACTCTTGACCCCTTATATACTTATACATGGTTATTGGATCGCCCCTCAGTCGTCTTTTTTCTAGACTAAATAATCCTAATTTTTCTAATCTCTCTGGGTAGTGTAGTTCCCCCATCCCCTTTATTAATTTTGTTGCTCTCATTTGTACTTGCTCTAGTTCCATTATATCCTTCATGAGCTCTGGTGCCCAAAACTGTAAACAGTACTCCATGTGTGATCTAACTAGGGATTTGTATAGAGGCAGTATAATGCTCTCATCATGTGTATCCAGACCACTTTTAATGCACTCCATGATCCTGTTTGCCTTGGCAGTCGCTGCCTGGCAATGGCTACTCCAGGTAAGTTTATCATTAACTAGGATCCCCAAGTCCTTCTCCATGTCAGATATACCCAGTGGTTTCCCATTCAGTGTGTAATGGTGATATTGATTCCTTCATCCCATGTGTATAACCTTACCTTTATCATTGTTAAACCGCATCTACCACCTCTCTGCTCAAGTTTTCAACTTATCCAGATCCATCTGTAGCAGAATACTACCTTCTCTTGTATTGACTGCTTTACATAGGTTTGTATCATCTGCAAATATCGATGTTTTACTGTGCAAACATTCTACCAGATCGTTAATAAATATGTTGAAGAGAATAGGTCCTAACACCAACCCCTGCAGTACCCCACTGGTCACAGTGACCCAGTTAGAGAATATACCATTTATAACCACCCTTTGCTTTATATCACTAAGCCAGTTACTTACCCATTTACACACATTTTCCCCCAGACCCAGCATTCTCATTTTGTGTACAAACCTCTTGTGTGGCACAGTATCAAATGCTTTGGAAAAATCAAGATATACCACGTCCAATGAATCACCTTGGTCCAGTCTACAGCTTACCTCTTCATAAAAACTGATTATATTGGTTTAACAGGAGTGATTCCTCATAAACCCATGCTGATATGGAGTTAAACAGTTATTCTCATTGAGATATTTCCAGTGCAATGTTGGTACAGTTTCCCAAGTAATTACAGCTGAATACTAAACCATCTAGAATCGCAATCAGAAAAGTGCAGATATGACACCTCTTTCAAAGGGTCTAACCATTCCATATACTACATCTCCAAGATGCATGTTTGGCCACTTTTTTTTTAACGGCCTTTAACTTGATATCGAACCATGGCGACTTGATGGATGAACAATCTGTTGGAAAATCGATTTTGTTTAAGCCTAGATAGGTCTACCAGGATCTTCAACACCATTTTATTGATAATATCAATACCATCAGTTTTTGGATTTTCCTCTTTGCCTTGTTCCTTCTATTCTTCTGACCATGATCTCCTTATCCAGTGATTGCTCTCTTCGTATGAGGGGTCCAAATTAAGCAAGTCAAAGCTTGGTGATCCTTGCTTCAAGTGACATGTCTGGCTTGATTTGTTCAAAAATTGACTTGTTCTTTCTTCTTGCCTTCCATGGTATTGATTATGTATTAGACATATCTTGGTTGAATGTTCCTTGATTTTAAGACCTTGTACAGTGTCTTGATTGTTGATTTGGCCACAGCCATTCACCTATCAGCTTCCGTTGTCATTGCTGTTTAGTGATTATTGATACGAGTAGGTTGATGTCCTTTACAACTTTCAGTTTGTCGCTTTTCATCTCAAATCTGTGCCAGACAGATCAAGCAATAGCCAATATCTCTGTCTTCTTTGCATAAAGCAGCAGTCCCATGTTTGAGCTTTCCATCTTGACATTCTGTAATAAATCCTTCATTCCATCTACTCTTGTTGCTATCAATGTTGTACCATCTGCACATTTAAGATTATTGATGATTAGTGTTGAGCGATATCCAGAAGTATCGGTATCGGATTGGATCGGCCTATTATTCAAAAAATATCGGATATCGCCGATACCGATACCCGATACCAATGCAAGTCAATGGGACAAAAATATCGGAATTAAATTAAACCCTTTCTTTCCTTGTAGGTAAATTCAACATGAAGGAAAACAACAAAGAATAATGTAGGATGTATTGGGGGAGGTAGAGGAGACATTAAAGGCATAGGTTTAGGTCAATCAAATAGAATAGCAGGAATATTTTTTTTTTAAGACGTTCGGAGTTACAAAGATATTGACTATATTAAGATTTTTTATATTTTGTCAGATATTATGTTTCACTACTTCCATGCTCTTCACCGTCTTTTTTACTTCTCCCACACTTTCTTCTTTATCATCCTCAGCAGCAGCATCTTTTCATCAACTTCTCCTTCACCTTATTCATCTTCTTTTTCTTCTTCACCTTCTTCCTATTATTCTTTTCTTTTACATTCTTCATATTCTTTTTATTCAACTATTATTCTTCTTAAGATTCAACTTCTTCATCTTCTTCATATTCTTCTTCATCATATTCTTATTTGTGACAGGCCTTCCTGAAGTTGTTATCTATAAAAGTTTGAAGATTACACCTTCCGTTCTGCCTGTCACAAAAGATTTACAACAGGGTTTGTCCGCGTTCAGTTTGGCCTACAGCAGCAGGTTTTTTCCAGGGGCACCACGAGGAGGAATGGACTTACCCCCATACACTGCTTAGTCTTCTTCTGCTTATAATTTAGATAATATCTTTTGCTCTGACTTTTAGTCTTATGCGTAATGTTCTTCTGCTTTTTGTTCTGCAGCTTCTTGTTCTTCCGCTTCTCGGTTTTCAGGGTCGACGTCTCCAGGGTCGTTGTCTCCAGGGTCGTCGTCTCCGGGGTCGTCGTCTTCTTCGGGGTGGCCTTCAGGGTCATCGTCTTTAGGGTCTTGAACTTGGAAATGTAACGGAAGGTACAAGAAGGCTGAGGAACTGTTGAGAACCAGCTGACGACACTGGAACCCGGTTACTAAGCAGGAGGTACCCGTGCCAGAAAGCACTACCAAGGACCACCAGACGTTGGTGGAACTCGGAAACCCAGAAGGAGGCACCAAAGCCAAAGTCTCTGCCTGGAACCAGCTGACGGTACTGGAACCAGGAAGGGGAGCAGAAGGTACAAGAGCCAAAGACACTGCCGAGAACCAGCTGACGGTCCTGGAACCCGGATGGGTTTCCGAAGGTACAAGAGCCAATGGAACTACCGAGGACCAGCTGACAGTACTGGAACCCGGTTAATAAGCAGGAGGTACCCGTGCCAGAAAGCACTACCAAGGACCACCAGACATTGGTGGAACTCGGATACCCAGAAGGAGGCACCTAAGCCAAAGGCTCTGCCTGGAACCAGCTGACGGTACTGGAACCAGGAAGGGGAGCAGAAGGTACAAGAGCCAAAGACACTGCCGAGAACCAGCTGATGGTACTGGAACCCAGATGGGTAGCCGAAGGTACAAGAGCCAATGGAACTACCGAGGACCAGCTGACGGTACTGGAACCCGGTTACTAAGCAGTAGGTACCTGCGCCAGAAAGCACTACCAAGGACCCCCAGACATTGGTGTAACTCGGATACCCAGAAGGAGGCACCTAAGCCAAAGGCTCTGCCTGGAACCAGCTGACAGTACTGGAACCAGGATGAAGAGCAGAAGGTACAAGAGCAAAAGACACTGCCGAGAACCAGCTGATGGTACTGGAACCCAGATGGGTAGCCGAAGATATAAGAGCCAATGGAACTACCGAGGACCAGCTGACGGTACTGGAACCCGGTCACTAAGCAGGAGGTACCCATGCCAGAAAGCACTAAAAAGGACCACCAGATGATGGTGGAATTCGGATACCCAGAAGGAGGCACCTAAGCCAAAGGCTCTGCCTGGAACCAGCTGACGTACTGGAAACAGGATGGGGAGCAGAAGGTACAAGAGCCAAAGACACTGCCGAGAACCAGCTGACGGTACTGGAATCCAGATGGGTAGCAGAAGGTACAAGAGCCAATGGAACTACCGAGGACCAGCTGACGGTACTGGAACCCGGTTACTAAGCAGGAGGTACCCGTGCCAGAAAGCACTACCAAGGACCCCCAAACATTGGTGGAACTCGGATACCCAGAAGGAGGCACCTAAGCCAAAGGCTCTGCCTGGAACCAGCTGACAGTACTGGAACCAGGATGGGGAGCAGCAGGTACAAGAGCAAAAGACACTGCCGAGAACCAGCTGACGTTACTGGAACCCAGATGGGTAGCCGAAGATATAAGAGCCAATGGAACTACCGAGGACCAGCTGACGGTACTGGAACATGGTCACTAAGCAGAAGGTACTCATGCCAGAAAGCACTACCAAGGACCACCAAACGTTGGTGGAACTTGGATACCCAGAAGGAGGCACGTAAAACAAAGGCACTGCCTGGAACCAGCTGACGGTACTGGAACCAGGAAGGGGAGCAGAAGGTACAAGAGCAAAAGATACGGCTGAGAACCAGCTGATGGTACTGGAACACGGATGGCTACCTGAAGGTATAAGAGCTAATGAAACTACCGAGGACCAGATGACGGTACTGGAACCCGGTCACTAAGCAGGAGGTACCCATGCCAGAAAGCACTAAAAAGGACCACCAGACGATGGTGGAATTCGGATACCCAGAAGGAGGCACCAAAGCCAAAGGCTCTGCCTGGAACCAGCTGACGTACTGGAAACAGGATGGGGAGCAGAAGGTACAAGAGCCTAAGACACTGCCGAGAACCAGCTGACGGTACTGGAACCCAGATGGGTAGCAGAAGGTACAAGAGCCAATGGAACTACCGAGGACCAGCTGACGGTACTGGAACCCGGTTACTAAGCAGGAGGTACCCGTGCCAGAAAGCACTACCAAGGACCCCCAGACATTGGTGGAACTCGGATACCCAGAAGGAGGCACCTAAGCCAAAGGCTCTGCCTGGAACCAGCTGACAGTACTGGAACCAGGATGGGGAGCAGCAGGTACAAGAGCAAAAGACACTGCCGAGAACCAGCTGACGTTACTGGAACCCAGATGGGTAGCCGAAGATATAAGAGCCAATGGAACTACTGAGGACCAGCTGATGGTACTGGAACACGGTCACTAAACAGAAGGTACCCATGCCAGAAAGCACTACCAAGGACCACCAGTCGTTGGTGGAGCTTGGATACCCAGAAGGAGGCACCTAACACAAAGGCTCTGCCTGGAACCAGCTGACGGTACTGGAACCAGGAAGGGGAGCAGAAGGTGCAAGAGCAAAAGACACGGCCGAGAACCAGCTGATGGTACTGGAACACGGATGGCTACCTGAAGGTACAAGAGCTAATGGAACTATCGAGGACCAGATGACGGTACTGGAACCCGGTCACTAAGCAGGAGGTACCCATGCCAGAAAGCACTAAAAAGGACCACCATTCGATGGTGGAATTCGGATACCCAGAAGGAGGCACCTAAGCCAAAGGCTCTGCCTGGAACCAGCTGGCGTACTGGAAACAGGATGGGGAGTAGAAGGTACAAGAGCCAAAGACACTGCCGAGAACCAGCTGACGGTACTGGAACCCAGATGGGTAGCAGAAGGTACAAGAGCCAATGGAACTACCGAGGATCAGCTGACGGTACTGGAACCTGGTTTCTACGCAGGAGGTACCCGTGCCAGAAAGCACTACCAAGGACCACCAGAAGTTGGTGGAACTCAGATACCCAGAAGGAGGCACCTAAGCCAAAGGCTCTGCCTGGAACCAGCTGACAGTACTGGAACCAGGGCGATCTATTCAAGATTGTCTTCCTAAGAACCAGCTAGTGGCGCTGGAACGCAGCAGAAGGTCCACAGGAAAAAAAAAATTGCTAGGCCGCGAGGCGGCCGTAGTTACCGAAAACCCACAGTCCTACAGGGGGAGCTTGTCCTATTGGCACTACGGAACCAGCCTTGATTGCCAGTTCCCGCAGCCCACACAGGAAGCCCTTAAACTGCAGGCACCATAGAGTTGGCTAACCTGACTGCAACCTGACAGGACAACGTATTGGAGGCAAAGTGACCTTGACACTACCCAGAAACAGCTGGCGTGCTGGAACCGGGCTGGGCAGGAGGGAGTACCCGTTGCAAAGACACTTCTGAGCAGCAACTGGCAGTGTTGGAGCCCAGGGATTACATGAGAAACAGAATGTAGGCTGAGGCCTAATTGGAGCAAGTTGAAAGGGAACCTTTAACCCCCCCAGGCGTTTGCAACTAAAAGAGCCACCTTGTG
Source organism: Ranitomeya imitator (assembly GCF_032444005.1). Taxonomy (NCBI): domain Eukaryota; kingdom Metazoa; phylum Chordata; class Amphibia; order Anura; family Dendrobatidae; genus Ranitomeya; species Ranitomeya imitator. The sequence continues at coordinate 463,908,794 of NC_091282.1, read as the reverse complement.
CAGCACTAATGCTGCACAAGGAAAAGGTGTCTCTTTTGCTTATGCTCCTTGCACATGCTGAAGTTAACACTTATAAAATGTTGCCCCTCATACTGTGAAACTGTCCGGGAGGCAGGACTTTCCTTCCTAAGCAGATGCAACACAGCCATCATTCATACCCCCTTGGTGCCGTGCGCCGCCTCCTGAGCGTATTTTGAATCTGTCCTGGAGCCTGCAATGTTATGTTATCCCTTGGCTATGCACAGTTAGCGTTGCCCGTCTTCTGACATCATTTGTTGTCAGGCTGGCTGCGCTTGTGCAGCCGCCCTGCCCGAGATCCCGCCCCGCAGTGTCTTCTGATTTATTCACACTGCGGGGCTGGGATTCATGGGCATGCACAGTGCATATCTTCGCCTCTCACTCATATCCTTCCACCTTCTTCAGACTGTGCGGCGTCAGCTGATCCCTAAGTACATGGCACGGCGATTATGGATCAGCTGACGGCACACAGTCTGAAGAAGGTGGAGGCGGGGCGGGATCTCGGGCAGCGCGACCACACAGTCGCAGTCAGCCTGACATCAAATGATGTCAGAAGACGGGCAGCGCTAACTGCGCATGGCCAAGGGATAACATAACAGCGCAGGCTCCGGGACAGATTCAAACAAGTCTCAGGAGGCGGCGCATGGCGTCAAGGGGCTAATGAATGACAGCTGTGCGGCGTCTGAATAGGAAAGAAAAGTCCCGCCTCCGGGACTTTCACGGCATGAGGGGGCACATTTTATAAGTGTTTAGTTCAGCATGTGCAAGGAGAATAACTAAAACAGCCACCTTGTCCAAATGCAGCAGTAGTGCTGCACAAGGTGGCTCTTTCAGTTACAAACACCTGGGAGGGGACAGGTTCCCTTTAATTTCTGTAGAAGTGTGAGTGTAGAGAGAGCAGGAGAAATTGCCGGATACACTGCTGGGGATCAGCGGACGTTACTGAACCCCAATAACACGGCAGCAAGTTTTGACTGTGCAGACGGCACTTCAGGGCAGCAACTGGCGGTGTTGGAGCCCAGGGTCAATGCTAGGAGCAGAGTGTAGGCTGATGTCTAATTGGAGCTAGTTTAATATCGGTTGTAGTCTTAGTGTGGAGGGAGCAGGAGAAATTGCCGCACACAAAGCAGGGGAGCAGCTGGCATTACTGAACACCAATAACAGAGGAGCAACTGATGACTGTGCAGACAGCACTTCTGGGGAGCAACTGGAGGTGTTGGAGCCCGGGGTCAATGCAAGAAACTGAGTGGAGAACTTGCTGCACACACAGCAGGGGAGCAGCTGGCGTTACTGAACCCCAATAGCAGAGGAGCAACTGCTGACTGTGCAGACAGCACTTCCGAGCAGCAACTGGCAGTGTTAGAGCCCAGGGTCAATGCTAGAAGCAGAGTGTAGGCCGAGGCCTAATTGGAGCTAGTTTAATATTGGTTGTAGTCTTAGTGTGGAGGGAGCAGGAGAAATTGCCACACACACAGCAGGGGAGCAGCTGGCGTTACTGAACATCAATAAGAGAGGAGCAATTGTTGACTGTGCAGACAGCACTTCTGGGCAGCAACTGGCGGTGTTGGAGCCCAGGGTCAATGCAAGAAACTGAGTGGAGAACTTGCTGCACACACAGCATGGCGTTACTGAACCCCAATAACAGAGGGGCAGCTGTTGACTGTGCAGACAGCACTTCCGGGCAGCTAGTGGCGGTGTTGGAGCCCAGGATCAATGCAAGAAACTGAGTGGAGAACTTGCCGCGCACACACAGCAGGGGAGCAGCTGGCGTTACTGAACCCCAATGACAGAGGAGCAACTGTTGACTGTGCAGACAGCACTTCCGGACAGCAACTGGCTTTTTTTAAGTGCATTGAACAGCAAGGTGGATTGCAGCTCAGAGGAAAAAGAAAGAAAAATCTTTAAATCTTTAGCTTAGCGAGTGTGAATAAGCTGAGTGTGACCGGAGCGTAAGTGTGAACGGCGTTAAGTGTGACTTGTGATTCAGTGACTTTGGATTCAGGGAGTTTCCGAGGGAGGAATTACTGAATTGCTGTCTGTATTTTATTAATACTTTGCATTTGTTTGTTTTTTGTTTTTTTTTATTTAACGGTTCTGTCTGGTGCAATCCTCATTAGGAAATGTGCTCCACTATTGTTAATGCCATCCAGTGCACATCTTGCCACATGTATGCAGTCCTTGATCAGCCGGTCGAGCGTGCATACGGCTGTGCGAGATGTGAGCACGTTGTGCATTTGGAAGCCCAGATTCTGGATCTAAATGTGCAGCTGGCAACACTGAGATCCATTGACAACATGGAAAGGAGTCTTCTGCTCACTGAGCAGATGCTCAATGGGATAGATGAGGTGGGGGATGGTAGGATGGAGCTGCAGGATGGTGAAGTAGCAAGCTGGGTGACAGTTAGTAGGCCGGGTAGAGGGAAGAGTGCCAGGGAGGCTAGTCCTGATCTGGCACACCCCAATAAGTTTGCTAAGTTGACAGATGAGGGGGGTGCCAATACAGGGGTAGCACTGCTGCAGCAAGGCATGTCCTCTGAAAGCCGGAGGAGTGACTGCTCCAGTAAGGAGGGAAATAGGAGAGCATGGCAGGCCAGACAGGTGCTGGTATTGTGGGACTCAATTATTAGGGGAACAGATAGGGCAATCTGTCACAAACAAAGGGATCGTCGAACGGTGTGCTGCCTACCTGGTGCTCGAGTCCGACACATTGCTGATCAAGTGGACATATTACTGGGAGGGGCTGGTGAGGACCCAGCGGTCATGGTGCACATTGGCACAAATGACAAAGTTACAAAGTTAGAGGTAGGTGGAATGTCCTTAAAGATGATTTCAGGGAATTAGGCTGCAAGCTGAAAGCATGGACCTCCAACGTAGTATTTTCCGAAATACTGCCTGTACCACGTGCCACGCCAGATAGGCAATGGGAGATTAGGGAGGTTAATAAGTGGCTCAAGAATTGGTGTAGGAAGGAGGGGTTTGAGTTCCTGCAGAACTGGGCTAACTTCTCAGTTGGCTACAGGCTCTACGCTAGGGATGGGCTGTACCTCAATGGGGAGGGTGCAGCTATGTTGGGGGAGAAAATGGCTAGAAGGTTGGAGGAGTGTTTAAACTAGGGATTGGGTGGAGGGTATTCATTTTACAGGAGGGGAAGATAGTGCAGATAGAGACCTGGGCACAAATAAGGAAGATGGGGGTGGCGGTGGCATGGGGGGTGGGGTTAGAACAGTTAATAATTTAAGAAAGAATAGAGGTACAGAGAGGAACATCAAGTGCATGTATACTAATGCCAGAAGCCTTGCCAACAAAATGGACGAATTAAAATTAATGCTGTTGGAGCATAATTATGACATGGTGGAGATATCTGAAATGTGGCTGGATGAGAGCCATGACTGGGCTGTTAACTTGCAGGGTTATAGTCTGTTCAGAAATGACCGAATGGATAGGCGAGGGGGAGGGGTATGTCTATATGTAAAATCGTCCTTAAAACCCATCCGGCGTGATAATATAGGTGAATCTAATGAAAATGTAGAGTCCCTGTGGGCAAGGGGAGGGGGAAATAATAATAAATTACTGATAGGGGTTTGTTATAAATCTCCAAAAATAATGGAAGCAATGGAGAATATCCTCGTAAAGCAAATTGATGAAGCTGCGACTCAAGGGGAAGTCATTATTATGGGGGACTTCAACTACCCTGAAATAGATTGGGAAATGGAAATCTACAGTTCCAGCAAAGGTAATCAGTTTTTGACAACTATGAGAGACAATTACCTTTCACAACTGGTTCAGGACCCAACAAGAAGGGGGGCACTGCTAGACCTAATATTAACCAACAGGCCAGACCGCATATCAAATACTGTATAAGGGTTTGGGTCACTTGGGGAACAGTGATCACAAGATAATAAGTTTTCATGTATCCTTTAATAAAATGTGTAGTAGAGGGGTTACAAGGACACTAAACTTCAGGAGGGCAAATTTCCAACAGATGAGAGAGGATCTTGGTGCAATTAACTGGGACGATATCCTGAGACATAAATATACACAAAGAAAATGGGAGACATTTATTAGCATCCTGGATAGGACCTGTGCACAGTATATACCGTATGGGAATAAATATACTAGGAATAGGAGGAAACCAATATTGCTAAATAGAGCTGTAAGGGGTGCAATAAGTGACAAAAAGAAAGCATTTAGAGAATTAAGGGAAGTAGGTAGTGATGAGGTATTAAATAAATACAAAAAATTTAATAAATTCTGTAAAAAGCAAATCAAGGCAGCAAAGATTGAGACAGAGAGACTCATTGCCAGGGAGAGTAAAAATAATCCCCAAATATTCTTTAACTACGTAAATAGTAAGAAACTAAAAAATGATAGTGTTGGCCCCCTTAAAAATTGTCTGGGTGAAATGGTGGATGAGGATGAGGAAAAAGCCAATATGCTAAATGACTTTTTTTCATCAGTATTTACACAAGAAAATCCCATGGCAGACAAAATGACTAGTGATAGCGGACAACACCGTCTCTACAACCCAGACCCAACTTGTAGGCCGAATGCAGTGTTGTTTTCAACAACTACTAAACGAGAGCTTGAAGATTGAAGCAATGGAGAGGAAACCTGGAGAACACCTTGGAGCGGAAGACACCGTCTCTACACCCCAGACCCAACTTGTAGGCCGAATGCAGTGTTGTTTTCAACAACTACTAAACGAGAGCTAGAAGCTCAAAGCTATGGAGAGGAAACCTGTTATGAACAGGTAATTCAGAACCACAATGGACCTTGAAGTTCTGAGCACACAAAGTGACCTGACAATTACCAAAAACATAGGACGAGCTCTGAGACGTGGGAACTCTGCTGACCGCAATCCCTAATCCTATCACACCACACTAGAGGTAGCCGTGGATTGCGCCTAACGCTCCCTATGCAACTCGGCACAGCCTGAGAAACTAACTAGCCCTGAAGATAGAAAAATAAGCCTACCTTGCCTCAGAGAAATTCCCCAAAGGAAAAGGCAGCCCCCCACATATAATGACTGTGAGTAAAGATGAAAATACAAACACAGAGATGAAATAGATTTAGCAAAGCGAGGCCCGACTTACTGAATAGACCGAGGATAGGAAAGATAGCTTTGCGGTCAACACAAAAACCTACAAACAACCACGAAGAGGGGCAAAAAGACCCTCCGCACCGACTAACGGTACGGAGGTGCTCCCTCTGCGTCTCAGAGCTTCCAGCAAGCAAGAAAAACCAATATAGCAAGCTGGACAGAAAATATAGCAAACAAAAGTAACACAAGCAGAACTTAGCTTATGCAGGATAGAGAGGCCACAGGAACGATCCAGGAGGAAGCAAGACCAATACTAGAACATTGACTGGAGGCCAGGATCAAAGCACCAGGTGGAGTTAAATAGAGCAGCACCTAACGACTTAACCTCTCACCTGAGGAAGGAAACTCAGAAGCCGCAGTACCACTCTCATCCACCAAAGGAAGCTCATAGACAGAACCAGCCGAAGTACCACTCTCGACCACAGGAGGGAGCTTGGCCACAGAATTCACAACAGAAACCTGGGGAACACCTTGGACCGGCAGACACCGTTAGTAGGCCCTACCGAAGTAGTAGTAGTAGCCCCAATGCAGTTTTCAAATTCCTATAGGCTGAAAACCAGACTATTGATGCTCAGCTTTTTTAAAAGGAGGACAGCTGTATTGAGTGGCGCAGACAGACACAGGTAGTAGGCCTTAAACACAACATTTGGCTCAATGCAGTTTAAAAAAGGTTACAGGGGTACACAGGCAGCATTGGTCTGTTCAGTGGAGGACAATTTCAATTATGGACCACAGACAGAGTTTGTATGCCTACTATTAAAAAAAGGATGCTCTATGCAATTTAAAATAGGTTCCAGGGGTACACGGGCAGCAGTGGACAGGTCACTGGAGGACTAGTGGAAGGAGGGACCGCAGACAGGCGTAGTAGGCCTAACATAACAAAATTTGGCTGTAGGCACTTTAAAATTGGTTCCAGGTGTACACGGGCAGCAGTGGTCTGGTCAGTGGAGGACTAGTGGAAGGAGGGACCGCAGACAGGCATAGTAGGCCTAACATAACAAAATTTGGCTGTAGGCACTTTTAAATTGGTTCCAGGGGTACACGGGCAGCAGTAGACAGGACACTGGAGGACTAGTGGAAGGAGGGACCGCAGACAGGCGTAGTAGGCCTAACATAACAAAATTTGGCTGTAGGGACTTTAAAATTGGTCCAGGGGTACACGGGCAGCAGTGGTCTGGTCAGTGGAGGACTAGTGGAAGGAGGGACCGCAGACAGGCGTAGTAGGCCTAACATAACAAAATTTGGCTGTAGGCACTTTTAAATTGGTTCCAGCTGTACACGGGCAGCAGTAGACAGGACACTGGAGGACTAGTGGAAGGAGGGACTGCAGACAGGCGTAGTAGGCCTAACATAACAAAATTTGGCTGTAGGCACTTTAACATTGGTTCCAGGGGTACATGGGCAGCAGTGGACAGGTCAGTGGAGGACTAGTGGAAGGAGGGACCGCAGACAGGCGTAGTAGGCCTAACATAACAAAATTTGGCTGTAGGCACTTTTACATTGGTTCCAGGGGTACACGGGCAGCAGTGGACAGGTCACTGGAGGACTAGTGGAAGGAGGGACCGCAGACAGGCGTAGTAGGCCTAACATAACAAAATTTGGCTGTAGGCACTTTAAAATTGGTTCCAGGGGTACACGGGCAGCAGTGGTCTGGTCAGTGGAGGACTAGTGGAAGTAGGGACCGCAGACAGGCGTAATAGGCCTAACATAACAAAATTTGGCTGTAGGCACTTTAACATTGGTTCCAGGGGTACACGGGCAGCAGTGGACAGGTCAGTGGAGGACTAGTGGAAGGAGGGACCGCAGACAGGCGTAGTAGGCCTAACATAACAAAATTTGGCTGTAGGCACTTTAACATTGGTTCCAGGGGTACACAGGCAGCAGTGGACAGGTCAGTGGAGGACTAGTGGAAGGAGGGACCGCAGACAGGCGTAGTAGGCCTAACATAACAAAATTTGGCTGTAGGCACTTTTAAATTGGTTCCAGGGGTATACGGGCAGCAGTGGTCTGGTCAGTGGAGGACTAGTGGAAGGAGGGACCGCAGACAGGCGTAGTAGGCCTAACATAACAAAATTTGGCTGTAGGCACTTGTAATTCTCTTGCAGGGGTATGCAGGCACTATTGGTGTTGTCAGCGGAGGCCGATTATAATGAGTGTCTGCCAGTTAGTACTCCAAAAAAATAAATAGATGTTAATGTCTCGCATTACAACAAAACCAAAACACAAAAGGGTGGAATACTTAGGTACAGGGGTGAGCTCCTCTACTGAGTTTTAGACCTAGTAATTTGGCGCTAATTATTTACTGGTGTAAATATAGGACACTGCCCCTGACTATGTTAAGTACCATCATACATGTCAACACAATGGTATTGTCAGTGCCAGGCATTGAATGATGTCAGCGCATAGACTAAACATTGGTGGAACTGTGAGAGATAATTGTGCAAGTGGTAGAGCAATGTTTGAGCTGGGGGGGGAACTCTCTTGTGGCCGGCGGTACAGGCCCAGGGCCCCTCATGTTACAACAGTGTATCTGACGTTGGGTGCGCACCACCACCGCCAGAGACACTTTATTGTACTATGAGGGACCCAGTGGCAGTGCCGTCGACCAAAAGCGGGCACACCCACCTCTTCAGACAAACGGCACTCTCACGGGTGCTTGCGCCAAGTGGCGAGACCACGGCCCCGTGGGGGGAGTTTGGCCATTTTGGGAGGTGTAAACATGTCGTATGCTGGACAATCAGCTGCTGCAAATTACGCGATTGGAAAAGTTAGTCAGAGTAGTCCACAAGCAAGACCTTTTCATAGGAAAGCTAGGTGTCAGCCGGGCAAGGTGGGGCAAAAGAATTCAAAATCCAGTTGTGGTTCATTTTAATGAAGGTTAGATCATCAACATTTTGGGTAGCCAGACGAGTCCTTTTTTCGGTTAATATTGAACCTGCAGCACTGAATACTCTTTCTGATAGGACACTAGCTGCCAGGCAAGCAAGCTCCTGCAATGCATATTCTGCCAATTCTGGCCAGGTGTCTAATTTGGATGCCCAGTAATCAAATGGGAATGACGGTTGAGGGAGAACATCGATAAGGGATGAAAAATAGTTAGTAACCATACTGGACAAATGTTGTCTCCTGTCACTTTGAATTGATGCTGCAGTACCTGTCCTGTCTGCGGTCATAGCAAAATCACTCCACAACCTGGTCAGAAAACCCCTCTGTCCAACGCCACTTCTGATTTCTGCACCTCTAACACCTCTGGTCTGCTGCCCCCTGCAGCTCGTGTGAGAACGATCACGGGCGCTGTGTGCTGTGAATGCCTGAAGCAAACGGTCAACAAGAGTTGATTGTTTGGTTGCTAATATTAGTTCCAAGTTCTCATGTGGCATAATATTTTGCAATTTGCCTTTATAGCGAGGATCAAGGAGGCAGGCCAACCAGTAATCGTCATCGTTCATCATTTTAGTAATGCGTGTGTCCCTTTTGAGGATACGTAAGGCATAATCTGCCATGTGGGCCAAAGTTCCAGTTGTCAAATCTGCGGTTGTGCTGGGTTGAGGGGCTGTTTCAGGCAAATCTATGTCACTTGTGTCCCTCAAAAAAACAGAACCCGGCCTTGCCACGCCACCAATTTCCAGTGGCCCCGGAAAAGCTTCCTCATTAAAAAAAATACTCATCCCCATCATCCTCCTCATCCTCCTCCTCCTGTTCACCCGCCACCTCGTCCTGTACACTGCCCTGACCAGACAATGGCTGACTGTCATCAAGGCTTTCCTCTTCCTCTGCTGCAGACGCCTGCTCCTTTATGTGCTTCAAACTTTGCATCAGCAGACGCATTAGAGGGATGCTCATGCTTATTATGGCATTGTCTGCACTAACCAGCCGTGTGCATTCCTCAAAACACTGAAGGACTTGACACATGTCTTGTATCTTCGACCACTGCACACCTGACAACTCCATGTCTGCCATCCTACTGCCTGCCCGTGTATGTGTATCCTCCCACAAATACTTAACAGTACGCCTCTGTTCGCACAGTCTCTGAAGCATGTGCAGTGTTGAGTTCCACCTTGTTGCAACGTCTATGATTAGGAGATGCAGGGGAAGGTTCAAAGACCGCTGATAGGTCTGCATACGGCTGGAGTGTACGAGCGAATGGCGGATATGCGAGCAAAGTCCGCGCACTTTGAGGAGCAGGTCGGATAACCCCAGATAACTTTTCAGGAAGCACTGCACCACCAGGTTTAAGGTGTGAGCCAGGCAAGGAATGTGTTTCAGTTGGGAAAGGGAAATGGCAGCCATGAAATTCCTTCCGTTATCACTCACTACCTTGCCTGCCTCAAGATCTACAGTGCCCAGCCACGACTGTGTTTCTTTCTGCAAGAACTCGGAAAGAACTTTCACGGTGTGTCTGTTGTCGCCCAAACACTTCATAGCCAATACAGCCTGCTGACGCTTGCCAGTAGCTGCCCCATAATGGGACAACTGGTGTGCAACAGTGGCAGCTGCGGATGGAGTGGTTGGGTGACTGCGGTCTGTGGACGAGCTCTCGCTTCTGCAGGAGGACGAGGAGGAGGAGGAGGGGGTGCGAACGGCTACAGCCAACTGTTTCCTAGACCATGGGCTAGGCAGAACTGTCCCAAAATTGCTGTCCCCTGTGGACCCTGCATCTACCACATTCACCCAGTGTGCCGTGATGGACACGTAACGTCCCTGGCCATGCCTACTGGTCCATGCATCTGTTGTCAGGTGCACCTTTGTACTCACAGATTGCCTGAGTGCATGGACGATGCGCTATTTAACATGCTGGTGGAGGGCTGGGATGGCTTTTCTCGAAAAGAAGTGTCAACTGGGTAGCTCGTAGCGTGGTACAATGTAGTCCATCAGGGCTTTGAAAGCTTCGCTTTCAACTAACTGGTAGGGCATCATCTCTAACGAGATTAGTCTAGCTATGTGGGCGTTCAAACCCTGTGTACGCGGATGCGAGGCTAAGTACTTCCTTTTTCTAACCAGAGTCTCATGTAGGGTGAGCTGGACTGGAGAGCTGCAGATCGTGGAACTAGCGGGGGTGCCGGTGGACATGGCAGACTGAGAGACGGTTGGAGACGGTATTGCTGCCGCCGGTGCCCTAGATGCAGTGTTTCCTACTACGAAACTGGTGATTCCCTGACCCTGACTGCTTTGGCCTGGCAAAGAAACCTGCACAGACACTGCAGGTGGTGCGGAAAATGGTGGCCTTACACTGACGGAAGGGATGTAGCGTTGCTGACTAGCTTCATTGGCCGAGGGTGCTACAACCTTAAGGGACGTTTGGTAGTTAGTCCAGGCTTGCAAATGCATGGTGGTTAAATGTCTATGCATGCAACTTGTATTTAGACTTTTCAGATTCTGACCTCTGCTTAACCCCTTTACCCCCAAGGGTGGTTTGCACGTTAATGACCAGGCCAATTTTTACAATTCTGACCACTGTCCCTTTATGAGGTTATAACTCCGAAACGCTTCAACGGATCCTGGTGATTCTGACATTGTTTTCTCGTGACATATTGTACTTCATGATAGTGGTAAAATTTCTTTGATAGTACCTGCGTTTATTTGTGAAAAAAACGGAAATTTGGCGAAAATTTTGAAAATTTCGCAATTTTCAAACTTTGAATTTTTATGCAATTAAATCACAGAGATATGTCACACAAAATACTTAATAAGTAACATTTCCCACATGTCTCCTTTACATCAGCATAATTTTGGAACCAATTTTTTTTTTTGTTAGGGAGTTATAAGGGTTAAAAGTTGACCAGCAATTTCTCATTTTTACAACACCATTTTTTTTTAGGGACCACGTCTCATTTGAAGTCATTTTGAGGGGTCTATATGATAGAAAATGCCCAAGTGTGACACCATTCTAAAAACTGCACCCCTCAAGGTGCTCAAAACCACATTCAAGAAGTTTATTAACCCTTCAGGTGTTTAATAGGAATTTTTGGAATGTTTAAATAAAAATGAACATTTAACTTTTTTACACAAAAAATTTACTTCAGCTCCAATTTGTTTTATTTTACCAAGGGTAACAGGAGAAATTGGACCCAAAAAGTTGTCCAATTTGTCCTGAGTACGCTGATACCCCATATGTGGCAGTAAACCACTGTTTGGGCGCATGGGAGAGCTCGGAAGGGAAGGAGCGCCGTTTGACTTTTCAATGCAAAATTGACAGGAATTGAGATGGGACGCCATGTTGCGTTTGGAGAGCCACTGATGTGCCTAAACATTGAAACCCCCCACAAGTGACACCATTTTGGAAAGTAGACCCCCTAAGGAACTTATCTGGATGTGTGGTGAGTACTTTGACCCACCAAGGGCTTCACAGAAGTTTATAATGCAGAGCCATAAAAATAAAACAAAATTTTTTTCCCACAAAAATTATTTTTTAGCCCCCAGTTTTGTATTTTCCCTAGGGTAACAGGAGAAATTGGACCCCAAAAGTTGTTGTCCAATTTGTCCTGAGTACGCTGATACCCCATATGTGGGGGGGAACCACCGTTTGGGCGCATGGGAGGGTTCGGAAGGGAAGGAGCGCCATTTGGAATGCAGACTTAGATGGAATGGTCTGCAGGCGTCACATTGCGTTTGCAGAGCCCCTAATGTACCTAAACAGTAGAAACCCCCCACAAGTGACACCATTTTGGAAAGTAGACCCCCTAAGGAACTCATCTTGATGTGTTGTGAGAGCTTTGAACCCCCAAGTATTTCACTACAGTTTATAACGCAGAGCCATGCAAATAAAAAATATTTTTTTTCCACAAAAATTATATTTTAGCCCCCAGTTTTGTATTTTTCCAAGGTTAGCAGGAGAAATTGGACCCTAAATGTTGTTGTCCAATTTGTCCTGAGTACGCTGATACCCGATATGTGGGGGGGAACCACCGTTTGGGCGCATGGGAGGGCTCGGAAGGGAAGGAGCATCATTTGGAATGCAGACTTAGATGGATTGGTCTGCAGGCGTCACATTGCGTTTGCAGAGCCCCTAATGTACCTAAACAGTAGAAACCCCCCACAAGTGACCCCATATTGGAAACTAGACCCCTCAATGAACTTATCTAGATGTGTTGTGAGAACTTTGAACCCCCAAGTGTTTCACTACAGTTTATAACGCAGAGCCGTGAAAATAAAAAATCTTTTTGTTTTCCCACAAAAATTATTTTTTAGCCCCCAGTTTTGTATTTTCCCAAGGGTAACAGGAGAAATTGGTCCACAAAAGTTGTTGTCCAATTTGTCCTGAGTATGCTGATACCCCATATGTTGGGGTAAACCCCTGTTTGGGCACACAGGAGAGCTCGGAAGGGAAGGAGCACTGTTTTACTTTCAACGCAGAATTGGCTGGAATTGAGATCGGACGCCATGTCGTGTTTGGAGAGCCCCTGATGTGCCGAAACAGTGGAAACCCCCCAATTATAACTGAAACCCTAATCTAAGCACACCCCTAACCCTAATTCCAACGGTAACCCTAACCACACCTCTAACCCTGACACACCCCTAACCCTAATCCCAACCCTATTCCCAACTGTAAATGTAATCTAAACCCCAACCCTAACTTTAGCCCCAACCCTAACTGTAGCCCCAACCCTAACCCTAACCCTAACCCTAGCCCTAACCCTAGCCCTAACCCTAACCCTAACCCTAGCCCTAACCCTAGCCCTAACCCTATCCCTAGCCCTAACCCTAGCCCTAACCCTAGCCCTAACCCTAACCCTAGCCCTAGCCCTAACCCTAGCCCTAACCCTAGCCCTAGCCCTAACCCTAGCCCTAACCCTAGCCCTAACCCTAACCCTAGCCCTAACCCTAGCCCTAACCCTAGCCCTAGCCCTAACCCTAGCCCTAACCCTAGCCCTAACCCTAGCCCTAGCCCTAACCCTAGCCCTAACCCTAGCCCTAATGGGAAAATGGAAATAAATACATTTTTTTTTATTTTTCCCTAACTAAGGGGGTGATGAAGGGGGGTTTGATTTACTTTTATAGCGAGTTTTTTAGCGGATTTTTATGATTGGCAGCCGTCACACACTGAAAGACCCTTTTTATTGCAAAAAATATTTTTTGCAATACCACATTTTGAGAGCTATAATTTTTCCATATTTTGGTCCACAGAGTCATGTGAGGTCTTGTTTTTTGCGGGACGAGTTGACGTTTTTATTGAAAACATTTTTGGGCACGTGACATTTTTTTATCGCTTTTTATTCCGATTTTTGTGAGGAAGAATGACCAAAAGCCAGCTATTCATGAATTTCTATTGGGGGAGGCGTTTATACCGTTCCGCGTTTGGTAAAATTGATAAAGCAGTTTTATTCTTCGGGTCAGTACGATTACAGCGATACCTCATTTATATCATTTTTTTATGGTTTGGTGCTTTTATACGATAAAAACTATTTTACAGAAAAAATAATTATTTTTGCATCGCTTTATTCTCAGGACTATAACTTTTTTATTTTTTTGCTGATGATGCTGTATGGCGGCTCTTTTTTTGCGGGACAATATGACGTTTTCAGCGGTACCATGGTTATTTATATCTGTCCTTTTGATCGCGTGTTATTCCACTTTTTGTTCGGCGGTATGATAATAAAGCGTTGTTTTTTGCCTCGTTTTTTTTTTTTCTTACGGTGTTTACTGAAGGGGTTAACTAGTGGGACAGTTTTATAGGTCGGGTCGTTACGGACGCGGCGATACTAAATATGTGTACTTTTATTGGTTTTTTTTTTTTATTTAGATGAAGAAATGTATTTATGGGAATAATATTTTTTTTTTTTTTTCATTATTTTGGAATATTTTTTTTTATTTTTTTTACACATTTGGAAATTTTTTTTTTTACTTTTTTACTTTGTCCCAGGGGGGGACATCACAGATCAGTGATCTGACAGTTTGCACAGCACTCTGTCAGATCACTGATCTGACATGCAGCGCTGCAGCCTTCACAGTGCCTGCTCTGAGCAGGCTCTGTGAAGCCACCTCCCTCCCTGCAGGACCCGGATCCGCGGCCATCTTGGATCCGGGGCTCGAGCAGGGAGGGAGGTGAGGAGACCCTCGCAGCAACGCAATCACATCGCGTTGCTGCGGGGGGCTCAGGGAAGCCCGCAGGGAGCCCCCTCCCTGCGCGGTGCTTCCCTGCACCGCCGGCACATCGCGATCATCTTTGATCGCGGTGTGCCAGGGGTTAATGTGCCGGGGGCGGTCCGTGACCGCTCCTGGCACATAGTGCCGGATGTCAGCTGCGATAAGCAGCTGACACCCGGCCGCGATCGGCCGCGCTCCCCCCGTGAGCACGGCCGATCGGCTATGACGTACTATCCCGTCCAGGGTCAGATAAGCCCAGGGCACCTCGACGGGATAGTACGTCTAAGGTCACAGAGGGGTTAAGGTAGTTGAACATTTTTGACAGATGACTTTGCGCTGATCAATTGGATGTTGTTTAAAAAAATGCCAGACTGCACTCTTTCTAACATCGGATCCCTTTTCAGGCATTGCAGACTGAGCTTTAACCGGATGGCCACGCTGTCCTCCAACAGGTTTTGGCTTTGCCACGAGTTTTGGGCCAGATACGGGCCCGGCAGATGGAACCTGTTGCGATGTTGATGCCTGCTGCCGCCCCTCCTCCTCCGCTTCAGAACTACTGCCGCCTGCACCCTGTTCCCCCAATGGCTGCCAATCGGGGTCAACAACTGGGTCATCTATAACCTCCTCTTCTAGCTCGTGTGCAACTTCGTCTGTGTCACCGTGTAAGTCGGTGGTATAGCATTCGTAACGGGGCACCATAGTCTCATCAGGGTCTGATTCTGGTTCAGTACCCTGCGAGGGCAATGTTGTGGTCTGAGTCAAAGGACCAGCATAGTAGTCTGGCTGTGGCTGTGCATCAGTGCACTCCATGTCAGATTCAACTTGAAATGGGCATGGCCTGTTAACTGTTTCACTTTCTAAGCCAGGGATGGTATGTGTAAAGAGCTCCATGGAGTAACCCGTTGTGTCGCCTGCTGCATCCTTCTCTGTTGCTGTTTTTGCTGAAGAGGACAAGGAAGCGACTTGTCCCTGACCGTGAACATCCACTAACGACGCGCTGCTTTTACATTTACCAGTTTCAGAAGAGGAGGCAAAAGAGCTAGAGGCTGAGTCAGCAAGGTAAGCCAAAACTTGCTCTTGCTGCTCCGGCTTTAAAAGCGGTTTTCCTACTCCCAGAAAAGGGAGCGTTCGAGGCCTTGTGTAGCCAGATGACGAACCTGGCTCCACAGCTCGAGACTTAGGTGCTATATTGTTTTTCCCATGACCACCCGATGCTCCACTACCACTACCATCATTACCAGCTGGCAATGAACGCCCACGGCCACGACCTCTTCCACCAGACTTCCTCATTGTTTTAAAAACGTCACCAAACTAACGGTATTTGTTACTGTCAAACAACTTACAAGGTGAACTCTAACTTCTGTATGATTTAGATATCCCTTTATAGGTGGGTGAGACCGCAAGGAAAATCAGGCGCAATGTTACACACTCTGTTTTCTGTGGCACCAAATGAGAGAGATGCCACACACGCAGGACTGTCACTCAAGCAGAAAGGCCAATATTAATCTCCCACTGTTTTTTTTTTTCAGGGAGAATTTAAATACCAAATTTTTTTTTAAAAAACACTAGGCTTTCTATGGCCCACTATTTAAGAGAGATGGCACACTCAGGACTGGCACACAAGCAGAAAGGCCAATATTAATCTCCCACGGTTTTTTTTTTCAGGGAGAATTTAGATACCAAATTAAAAAAAAAACACTAGGCTTTCTATGGCCCACTATTTAAGAGAGATGGCACACTCAGGACTGGCACACAAGCACAAAGGCCAATATTTATCTCCCACTGTTTTTTTAATTTTTTCAGGGAGAAGTTAGAAACCAAATTAAAAAAAAACAATAGGCTTTCTATGGCCCACTAATTAAGAGAGATGGCACACTCAGGACTGGCAGACAAGCAGAAAGGCCAATATTAATCTCCCAATGTTTATTTTTTTTCAGGGAGAATTTAGATACCAAATTTTAAAAAAAACACTAGGCTTTCTATGGCCCACTATTTAAGAGAGATGGCACACTCAGGACTGGCACACAAGCAGAAAGGCCAATATTAATCTCCCACTCTTTTTTTTATTTTTTCAGGGAGAATTTAGATACCAAATGTAAAAAAAAACATTAGGCTTTCTATGGCCCACTAATTAAGAGAGATGGCACACTCAGGACTGGCAGACAAGCAGAAAGGCCAATATTAATCTCCCACTGTTTTTTTTTTCAGGGAGAATTTAGATACCAAATTTAAAAAATAAACCACTAGGCTTTCTATGGCCCACTATTTAAGAGAGATGGCACACTCAGGACTGGCACACAAGCACAAAGGCCAATATTAATCTCCCACTGTTTTTTTAATTTTTTCAGGGAGAAGTTAGAAACCAAATTAAAAAAAAAAACAATAGGCTTTCTATGGCCCACTAATTAAGAGAGATGGCACACTCAGGACTGGCAGACAAGCAGAAAGGCCAATATTAATCTCCCAATGTTTATTTTTTTTTCAGGGAGAATTTAGATACCAAATTTAAAAAAAACAAACACTAGGCTTTCTATGGCCCACTATTTAAGAGAGATGGCACACTCAGGACTGGCACACAAGCAGAAAGGCCAATATTAATCTTCCACGGTTTTTTTTTTTTCAGGGAGAATTTAGATACCAAATTTAAAAAAAGAAAACACTAGGCTTTCTATGGCCCACTATTTAGGAGAGATGGCACACTCAGGACTGGCACACAAGCAGAAAGGCCAATATTTATCTCCCACTGTTTTTTTAATTTTTTCAGGGAGAAGTTAGATACCAAATTTAAAAAAAACAAACACTAGGCTTTCTATGGCCCACTAATTAAGAGAGATGGCACACTCAGGACTGGCACACAAGCAGAAAGGCCAATATTAATCTCCCACATTTTTTTTTTTTTCAGGGAGAAATTAGATACCAAATTTAAAAAACAAACACTAGGCTTTCTATGGCCCACTATTTAAGAGAGATGGCACACTCAGGACTGGCACACAAGCAGAAAGGCCAATATTTATCTCCCACTGTTTTTTTTTATTTTTTCAGGGAGAAGTTAGATACCAAATTGAAAAAAAATTACTAGGCTTTCTATGGCCCACTATCTAAGAGAGATGGCACACACAGGACTGGCACTCTAGCAGAAATGCCAATCTTAATCTCCCACAACATATTTTTTTAGGGAGAATTTAAAAAAAAAAAAAAAAAAAAGGACTGTCCTACAATTACTATCTCCCTGCAGTAATCTCAGCCAGGTATGGCAGGCAGCAATAAGAAGGAGTGGACTGCTGCACAAATTAAATCAAATGTGTGGACAAACAAAAAAGATAGCTGTGCAGAAAGGAAGGAACAACAGGATTTGTGCTTTGAAAAAAGCAGTTGGTTTGCACAGCAGCGAACACACAGCAATGCAGCTATCAGGGAGCCTTCTAGGGCAGCCCAATGAGCTACAGCGCTGAGGAAAAAAAAATGTAGCTTCCACTCTCCCTGCAAACAAAAGGTGGTGTTGGACAGTGGAAATCGCTACAGCACAAGCGGTTTGGTGGTTAATGGACCCTGCCTAATGCTATCCCTGCTTCTGACGAAGCGGCAGCAACCTCTCCCTATGCTCAGATCAGCAGCAGTAAGATGGCTGTCGGCGGGAACGCCTCTTTATAGCCCCTGTGACGCCGCAGACAGCAAGCCAATCACTGCAATGCCCTTCTCTAAGATGGTGGGGACCAGGACCTATGTCATCACGCTGCCCACACTCTGCGTCCACCTTCATTAGCTCAGAAATGGCGCTTTAAGCGTCATTGAAACGCGACTTTGGTGCGAAAGTCGCGTACCGCATGGCCGACCCCACACAGGGGTCGGGTCGGGTTTCGTGAAACCCGACTGTGCCAAAAGTCGGCGACTTTTGAAAATGAACGATCCGTTTCGCTCAACCCTAATGGCTGAGCTGCGTCTCATTACGAAGGAAAGTCCCACCTCCGGGACGGTTTCACGGTATGAGGGGACACATTTTATAAGTGTTTAGTTCAGCGTGTGCAAGGAGCATAACTAAAAGAGCCACCTTTTCCTTGTGCAGCATTAGTGCTGCACAAGATGGCTCTTTTAGTTACAAACGCCTGGGAGGGACAGGTTCCCTTTAATATCTGTGGTTGTGTCAGCGTGGAGGTAGCAGGACAAATTGCTGGATACATATCTGGGGATCAGCTGAAGTTACTGAAACCCTATAACACGGCAGCAAGTGTTGACTGTGCAGACGGCACCTCTGAGCAGCAACTGGCGGTGTTGGAGCCCAGGGTCATTCAGGGTGTAGGCCGAGGTCTAATTGGAGCAAGTTTAATGTCTGAAGTTGTGTGAGTGTGGAGATAGCAGGAGCAATTGCCAGATACACAGCAGGGGAGCAGCTGACATTACTGAACCCCACTAACACAGGAGTGAGTGGTTTTCTCTGTGCAAACGGCACTTCCGAGCAGCAACTGGCGGGGTTGGAGACCAGGGAATCCAGGAGAAACAGAGTGTAGGCCAAGGCCTGCACTCGAGGCAGTTTAATATCTGTTGTTGTGTCAGCAGGAAGGTAGCAGGAGCAATTGCCGGATACACAGCAGGGGAGCAGCTGACGTTACTGCACCCCACTAACACATGAGTAAGTGTTTTTCTCTGTGCAAATGGCACTTCCGAGCAGCAACTGGCAGTGTTGGAGTCCAGGGTCAATCAGGGTGTAGGCTTTGGCCTAATTGGAGCAAGTTTAGAATCTGAAGTTGTGTTAGTGTGGAGATAGCAGGAGCAATTGTCGGATACACAGCAGGGGAGCAGCTGACATTACTGAACCCCACTAACACATGAGCGAGTGTTTTTCTCTGTGCAAATGGCACTTCCGAGCAGCAACTGGTGGTGTTGGAGACCAGGGAATCCAGGAGAAACAGAGTATAGGCTGAGGCCTACACTCGAGGCAGTTTAATATCTATTGTAGTGTGAGCGTGGAGGTAGCAGGACAAATTGCCAGATACACAGCTGGGGATCAGCTGACATTACTGAACCCCACTTACACAGGAGTGAGTGGTTTTCTCTGTGCAAACGGCACTTCTGAGCAGCAACTGGCGGTGTTGGAGACCAGGGAATCCAGGAGAAACAGAGTGTAGGCCAAGGCCTGCACTCGAGGCAGTTTAATATCTGTTGTTGTGTCAGCAGGGAGGTAGCAGGAGCAATTGCCGGATACACAGCAGGGGAGCAGCTGACGTTACTGCACCCCACTAACACATGAGCAAGTGTTTTTCTCTGTGCAAATGGCACTTCCGAGCAGCAACTGGCAGTGTTGGAGTCCAGGGTCAATCAGGGTGTAGGCTTTGGCCTAATTGGAGCAAGTTTAGAATCTGAAGTTGTGTTAGTGTGGAGATAGCAGGAGCAATTGTCGGATACACAGCAGGGGAGCAGCTGACGTTACTGAACCCCACTAACACATGAGCGAGTGTTTTTCTCTGTGCAAATGGCACTTCCGAGCAGCAACTGGCGGTGTTGGAGACCAGGGAATCCAGGAGAAACAGAGTGTAGGCTGAGGCCTACACTCGAGGCAGTTTAATATCTATTGTAGTGTGAGCGTGGAGGTAGCAGGACAAATTGCCAGATACACAGCTGGGGATCAGCTGACGTTACTGAAACCCAATAACACGGCAGCAAGTGTTGACTGTGCAGACGGCACTTCTGAGCATCAACTGGCAGTGTTGGAGCCCAGGGAATCCAGGAGAAACAGAGTGTAGGCAGAGGCCTACATTCAAAGCAGTTTAATTATGTCTTGTAGCGTGAGCGTGGAGGTAGCAGGACAAATTGCCAGATACACAGCTGGGGATCAGCTGACGTTACTGAAATCCAATAACACTGGGTCATGTGATGACTGTGCAGATGGCACTTCTGGGCACCAACTGGCGGTGTTGGAGCCCAGGGATTACAGTTCAGGTGGTAGAAACATGAACACAACCGGAGACCTGGATACTGTTGCCAACCAATTATTTAATCTGGAAGAGGAGTGGCAAATTCCTGTGAGATCCAGGCCTTGTTCATTTTCAGAAAAGTAAGCCAGTCCACATTATCGGAGGATAGTCGCATGCGACGGTCTGTTAGTACACCACCTGCGGCACTAAAGATGCGTTCCCATAATACACTAGCAACAGAGCAAGCCAGCACCTCCAATGCATACTGGCTAAGCTCTGGCCATGTATCCAGCTTAGACACCCAAAACTTGAAGGGGGAAGAGCCGTCTGGGAGCACGCTGAGAGGGCAAGACATGTAGTCTGTCACCATCTGACGGAAACGTTGGCTCCTGCTGACTGGAGCCATCTGATGGTGTAGACATTTGTGGCGTGCACACAAAATTTTGCCACATTTGGGCCATACTGGTCTTGCCTTGTGCTGAGGCACTGCTTCTGCTCCCTCTTTGTGCAGAGCTTCCTCCATTGCCTCGATGCACTGAGCTGCTTTGTAAAGAACTAGCAGCACTGCTCTCGATTGGACTGGAGAAGATGATGGACTGCACCAGTGTGTCTTGGTACACCCGCATTTTATGCTCCCGGTTCAAAGGTGTTATGAGGCTTTGAAAGTTGTCCCAGTAGTGAGGATCTAGGAGGGTGTACACTCAATAATCAGCCATGTTGAGAATGTGGGCAATGCGGCGGTCGTTTCTCAAGCACTGCAGCATGAAGTCAAGCATGTGCTGCAGACTGCCAACTGGCCAAGAAACGCTGTCCCCTGCTTGAGGCGTCATCTCTGCCTGCTCTGCATCACCCCACCCTCGCTCTACATACTGTGTACCTCCCTCCTCTGGACAGATGTCTTCCTCCTCCATTGACTCCTCCTCATCCTCCTCACAAAGTGTGCCCTGCCTAGGCCTTTGTGAGGAACCACGTTGCACAGACTGTTGAGAAGCAGATGGCATTTGTGACTCCTCATCCTCCACCTCTTCCACAACCTCATCCCTTAGTGCTTGCAGTGTTTTTTCAAGCAGGCAGATAAGTGGGATAGTCATGCTGACCAGTGCATCATCTGCACTCGCCATCCGCATGGAATCATCAAAGGCACACAAAACCTGGCAGATGTCCTTCATAGTGGCCCACTCTGTGGTTGCGAAGTCTGAACGGCGCGCAGTGCGACTTCTTTGCGCCTGATGCAGCTGGTACTCCATTACTGCTGGCTGCTGCAAACACAACCGCTCCAACATATGTAATGTTGAATTCCACCTGATGGGTAGGTCACATATTATGCGATGTTCAGGAAGGCGGATTCGGTGCTGCAGAGCTGCAATGCACGATCTTGCCATGCTGGAACGCCGCAAGTGAGCACACTCTAGAAGGACCTTGTGTAGCAGTGCATCAAGATCCGGATAGTCCCTCAAAAAACTCTGCACGACCAAGTTGAACACATGTGCCAGACATGGGATGTGAGTGAGGTTGCCAAGGGCCAAAGCTGCCACCAGATTTCGGCCATTGTCACACACTACCATGCCTGGCTGGAGATTCGCTGGCAGTAACCACACATCGCTCTCCTGCTTGATGGCATTCCAGAGCTCCTGCGCTGTGTGGCTTCGATGCCCCAATGAAATTAATTTCAATACGGCATGCTGACATTTGGCCACGGCTGTGCTCATATCGGTCATAACAAGTAAGCGTTCATGGGTCCATGTGGAGGTGGACAGTGACGGCTCTTGCAGCGCTGATTCAGAGGAACTGGAGTATGAGGAGGAGTCAATGTGTACAGACTGGATTCCTACAATACTTGGAGTTGGCAGAACACATACAGCGCCACTCTCATGATGTGTACCCAACTCCACAACATTTACCCAATGGGCAGTGAGGGAACGGTATCGTCCCTGTCCATGGTGACTGGTCCACGCATCGGTGGTGAGGTGGACCTTGCTACTGATGATGTTTAGTAGCACATGTTTAATGTTTCCCTTCACATGCTTTTGCAGGGCAGGGACAGCTTGCCTGCTGAAATAAAAGCAGCTGGGCACGTTGTATTGTGGGACTGCCAATGCCATCAATGTACGGAAGGTGTCAGTCTCTACCAGCCTGAATGACAGCATTTCAAGGGACAGTGGTTTTGCAATGCCAGCATTCAGAGCCTGTGCTCGGGGGTGGTTTGCCGAGAATGGCTGCCTTTTCTCCCATGCCTGTTCTACCGATGGCTGTAGAGTGGGCTGGGAGTGTGAGGATGACTGGGAATGTGGTGCTGTGGGTGGAATTACACTGGGTCTCTGGACAACAGTGCCAAAGGTTCCTCCATGGCAATCGTGTGATGAAGCCGAACCAGCTGTGTGTGAGCTGGAGGAAGAGGCTACAACACGAGCTGTAGAGGTGGTAGGTCCCGCTGCAGGTTGGCCTAGGTCTTCAGTGTGTTTTTGTAATTTCACCACGTGCTTGGTCCGCACATGTTTCCACATATTAGTGGTATTGTGGTTGCTGACACTTTTCTCTCTTTTGACTTTCTGATGACACAGCTTGCATTTGACAAAGCAAATGTCATCTGCAACTGTGTCAAAAAAGGACAACGCACTGCAAGTCTTGGGAGCACCCCTTTTGGCTTTGGGAAGAGGCATGCTCCTAATGGGTGCCGAAGTGAAGGCTACAGGCAACGCAGTCTTCCCCCTCCCTCTCCCTCCTTTTTGGGCCGTTCGGGGAATCTCTTCCTCAGAGCTGCTCCCACCACCTTCCTGTAGCTCACTGTTGTGAGTTCTGTTTTTGGGCTCCCTCTGGTGGTTACTGATGGTACTGGGTGACTTGTGTTCTCTGCGGTCTCTGGTGTCCACCTGTTCTATCAGGTTATGGGAGTTTCCTATTTAACCTGGCTTTGTTGTCATTTCCTCGCAATGTATTCAGTGTGTCTTTTTACCTCTGCTCCCTGCGTCTGTTATCTTCAGGACAAGCTAAGTATCATGCCCTCAGCTGCAGGTTCGGTCTCTGCTGTGAAGGGAGACCGGCACCTTTCACACAGCTCCACTGGTACTACTCACCCTGTCCGTGGCTCCAGACGATCAGCGGCTCCTTTCTCTGCTAAGAACCTGCATCCTCTTGGCAGGTCTCCTGGAAATGCTCTTAGGAGGCGCGCCCCGCTTCCTGCACATACTTAAAACAGCAGAGCACCTGTTCTCTATTAAGGCTCTCTGTGCTATGATGCTCTGTGCATAAAAGGCATCCTCCCATTATGGGAGGTGCCTGGACAATGTGTTCATTCTATTGTTTATGGCCCTCTGCTCAGTCCACACTCTGCTGTGCTCTGCTCTGCAAAGTGTAGTTTACTTTTGGTTTTCTAATCCCTCTGTCTCCTCAGTATCCTCCGCTGGCAGTTCCCTATTCTGGATCCTTCTGGACTCCCCGGTTTCCACTCCAGGCTGACTGAGCTGCTCCTCGCAGAACTATCCTGATATTGCTGCCGGCTGGATCAGCCTTTCCGAAACTACACAGAGCTTCCAGGATCCTCTTCACTGATAGAGCTTGAATTCCACCGTCTTGTTTATATGGTCTGTACGGGTCGTCCCTCTGGTCCGGGTACTGCGGCATTTAGGCCATCTGGTGTTGTGACGGGGGAATCCCTGTATAGGGGTACACCTTGCCCGGTGCTCCACTACGTGGTTCAGTGTTGTGGTCCAGAGGGTTCTTCTCTCAGGCACCTCTTTCTGTTTGTTTAAAACTTCATTTTATTAAATACCTTTGCATTTTGAAGCCATTCTCCTGTCTCTTGTGTACCGGGTATACAGCTGCCACTGCTCCATCAGTGGTCTAGTGAGTCCACTATATTTCCCCATGCCCTGTGGGCGTAACAGTTTGTCCAGGCCATGGACTCCGCTGATACCCGATACTCAGTTCAGAGAGAGCTGGCTACGCTTTGTCAGGACCAGGATCAGCTAGTTTCCTTCATGCAAACTCTGGATACCCGCTTATCTACTCTACAGGTTGCCGAGTCCACCAACATGACACAGCTAGCAGAGCTCCGTCTGGAATTCAATCGCCAACTTGAGACGCAGACCCACTTGTTGGACTTCATGACCTCTGTGGATGACCGGTTAACTAAGGTACAGCATCTGACGGTTGAGCCCACCATGAGACCCTGTCCTCGTCTCTGCAAGCCTCCTCGTTACTATGGTGACCCCAAGTTGTGCAGAGGATTTCTCAACCTATGCTTGCTGCATTTTCATTTTTTGCCTCAGCATTTTCAGACAGACATGGCCAAGGTGGCTTTCCTTACCTCTCATCTGGAGGGAGAGGCTTTAGCTTGGTTCAACCCCCTAATGGAGCGGAATGATCCCATCGTGTCTGATCTGCAGGTATTCTTGGACACGTTCCGCAAGATATTTGACGAGCCTGGTCGTGCTACATCTGCCATGGAGTCTCTCTTCAATCTGCAACAGGGCTCGCTCTCGGTCGGTCAGTATGCCATCCGTTTCCGCACCCTAGCTTCGGAGCTCCAGTGGACCAATGAGCCGCTGGTCGGAGCCTTCCGGCGAGGGCTATCTGGAAGAATTAAGGATGAGTTGGCAGTCAGGGACCTACCCGAGACTTTGGATGATCTCATATCCCTCGCCATTCGGATTGACCTGCGTCTTCAGGAGCGCTCCAGAGAGAGGATCTTCGAGAAGCAATTTCCACATCCAGCATCTTCTTCACCGAAACCCCGGTTTCCGCCTTCTCATGCTCTTGTCTCTGGGGATGGACCCATGGAGCTTGATCGCGTAAAGGTGAAGAGGAATCTGCAGGAGATGCCCACTAGAAATCCGTATTGTTATAGCGGATGCTTCGCTCCCGAGCAATGCAGTGGAGCTGAGAGGCCGAAAGAACTCTTCCGCCTAGGACAGGTAAGGGAGGTCTCCCTAAGTGAGAATGATTCCTCTCCTCCACTAACTATATCCATACAGGTGATCTACGGAAAGGTGCGGTTCTCCGAGATGGCCTATCTGGACTCTGGGTCTGGTGGAAATTTCATTCAAGAAACTGTGGCCAGGTGGTTCGGGATCCCAATCATTCCTCTACAGCGGACCCAGTGCATTATCTCTGTAGATGGAAGACCCCTGAAGGATTCCATTCTTGGCATCACCGAGGAGGTGGAACTTCAGATTGGAGCACTCCACAGGGAGAAGATTTCTTTCTATGTGTTGCCGAATCTTTCTCCACCATTTCTACTAGGTCTTCCGTGGCTGCGTCTCCATGAACCTGTCCTGGATTGGCTGTCTGGGGATATCCTTCGTTGGGGTCAGTCCTGTTTCGATCACTGCCTCAAACCGGTTCGGCCTGGTTCTATCCTGCGGCCTCCTGCAGCTTTACCCGGGTTACCTCGTGCCTACTGGTCCTTCGCAGATGTGTTCGACAAGAAGGAAGCCGAGACTCTTCCTCCTCACAGGCCTTACGATTGTCCCATCGATCTTGTTCCTGGATCTTCTCCGCCTCGAGGTAGGATCTACCCTCTTTCTCCCACTGAGACTCAAGCCATGACCGAGTACATTAAGGAGAATTTGGCTCGAGGGTTTATCCAGAAGTCCTCCTCTCCGGCTGGAGCTGGATTCTTCTTCGTCAAGAAGAAAGATGGATCTCTTCGCCCGTGCATCGACTATCGTGGTCTCAACCTAATAACTGTAAAGAATAGATATCCTCTTCCCTTAATTCCAGAGCTTTTTGATCGTCTTCGAGGTTCCCGAATTTTCACCAAGTTGGATCTCCGTGGGGCTTACAACCTCATCAGGATACGATCTGGGGATGAGTGGAAAACTGCCTTCAACACGAGAGATGGTCACTATGAATATCTGGTGATGCCCTTCGGCTTAAGCAATGCACCCGCCGTCTTCCAAGAGTTTGTCAATGACGTATTCCGTGACCTGCTCTATGTTTGTGTGGTGGTGTATCTGGACGACATCCTGGTGTTTTCTCCCGACTTACCAAGTCACAGGAGGAATGTTCGTCTTGTTCTTCAACGATTGAGGGAGAATCGTCTCTATGCAAAGTTCGAGAAATGTCTGTTTGAACAGAGGTCTTTACCCTTTCTTGGCTACATCATTTCCGATACAGGTCTCGAGATGGATCCAGAGAAAGTCTCTGCCGTGCTTAAGTGGCCCCGACCTGAGGGAATCAAGGCCATTCAGCGGTTCCTGGGATTCGCCAACTATTATGGGCAATTCATCCCTCACTTCTCCTCTTTGGTAAGTCCACTCACTGCCTTGACCTGTAAAGGTGCCAAACCTAAGGATTGGACTCCTGAGGCTGAGTCAGCTTTCTCCTCCCTCAAACAAGCTTTCTCAACCGCACCGGCCCTGCACAGACCAATGATCAACAAACAGTTTTTCCTTGAAGTGGACGCTTCGTCATCTGGAGCCGGAGCGGTCCTCACACAAAAACTGCCTACCGGTAAGATGGTGACCTGTGGTTTCTTCTCTAAGGCATTCTCGCCCTGTGAACGTAACTACTCGATTGGGGATAGAGAGTTACTGGCAATTAAGCTCGCCTTAGAGGAATGGCGATATCTGCTTGAAGGCGCAGTTCATCCAGTCATCATCTACACTGATCATAAAAATCTGTCCTATCTTCAGTCTGCTCAAAGACTCAACCCTCGCCAGGCTCGTTGGTCTTTATTTTTTGCTCGGTTCAATTTCTCTCTCCATTTCCGTCCTGCAGAAAAAAATATTAAAGCTGATGCGCTTTCCAGGTCCTTCCTGTCTGACGACCTTGAAGAGGAGCCTCAGCATATCATTGAACCGTCCAAGATGATCACGGTGGCTCCAGTCAAGCTATCGCAGCCCCCTCCCGGTAAGACCCTTGTAACTGAAAGAGACAAGAGGAGAGTTCTACACTGGGGTCATTCTTCTAAGCTTGCCGGACACGCCGGTCAAAAGAAGACTTTACAATTAATATCTCGACACTACTGGTGGCCCACCTTGCGCCAAGATGTTTTGGACTTCGTTGCAGCCTGTCCCTCCTGTGCTCGTAATAAAACACCCAAGAAACTGCCAGCCGGTCGCCTCCTCCCGCTACCGATTCCGTCTGCTCCCTGGCAACACATTGCCATGGACTTCATCACAGATTTGCCAGCATCATCTGGTTGTACAGTAATCTGGGTTGTTGTGGACAGGTTCTCCAAGATGGGACACTTCACTCCGCTATCTGGTCTCCCTTCTGCTCCTAAACTTGCGGAGCTCTTCATTCTGCATGTCCTTCGGCTTCACGGACTTCCACTGCACATTGTCTCTGACAGAGGAGTTCAATTCGTCTCCCGATTTTGGCGGTCCCTCTGTAAGCTGTTGGAGGTCACCCTGGACTTCTCCTCGGCCTATCACCCACAATCTAATGGCCAAGTGGAGAGAGTGAATCAAGTCATCACCAACTATCTGCGACACTTCGTGAATGGTCACCACAGCAACTGGGCTGACCTGCTGCCGTGGGCGGAGTTTTCTTACAACAATCATGTTGGTGAGTCTTCCTCTAACTCCCCGTTTTTCATTGTTTATGGACAGCATCCTAGGATCCCGACTCCATTGCTTCTTGCCTCCGGCAATCCTGCGGCTGACTCCCTGGCCAAGGACTTCACAAAGGTTTGGACTGAGACCAGGACCTCTCTGGTGAAGGCATCGGTTCAAACCAAGAAGCATGCGGATAAGAGACGTCTGGATCCACCACCTTTTCAACCAGGAGATAAGGTATGGCTGTCTTCTAAGCACATCCGTCTTAAGGTCCCTTCTTATAAGCTGGCTCCTCGTTTCATCGGTCCCTTTGAAGTGCTCCACCGGATCAATGATGTGTGCTATCGTTTGAAGTTGCCTGCCTCCTTACGGATCCATAACTCCTTTCATGTCTCCCTGCTGAAGCCAGTTGTTCTCAGTCGCTTTACCCAGGATCCAGGTAATTTTCCTCCTCCTGTCTGTTCTGAGGATGTCTATGAGGTGAAGGACATATTGGCCATGAAGAAAAGAGGGGGCAGGTCGCTCTTTCTGGTTGATTGGAAGGGATATGGTCCTGAGGAGAGGTCGTGGGAGCCTGAGGAGAACATTAATGCCCCGGTCCTTCTTAGAAAGTTCCTGGCAGGTTTGAGGAAGGGGGGGCGTAAGGGGGAGGGTACTATCATGCCCTCAGCTGCAGGTTCGGTCTCTGCTGTGAAGGGAGACCGGCACCTTTCACACAGCTCCACTGGTACTACTCACCCTGTCCGTGGCTCCAGACGATCAGCGGCTCCTTTCTCTGCTAAGAACCTGCATCCTCTTGGCAGGTCTCCTGGAAATGCTCTTAGGAGGCGCGCCCCGCTTCCTGCACATACTTAAAACAGCAGAGCACCTGTTCTCTATTAAGGCTCTCTGTGCTATGATGCTCTGTGCATAAAAGGCATCCTCCCATTATGGGAGGTGCCTGGACAATGTGTTCATTCTATTGTTTATGGCCCTCTGCTCAGTCCACACTCTGCTGTGCTCTGCTCTGCAAAGTGTAGTTTACTTTTGGTTTTCTAATCCCTCTGTCTCCTCAGTATCCTCCGCTGGCAGTTCCCTATTCTGGATCCTTCTGGACTCCCCGGTTTCCACTCCAGGCTGACTGAGCTGCTCCTCGCAGAACTATCCTGATATTGCTGCCGGCTGGATCAGCCTTTCCGAAACTACACAGAGCTTCCAGGATCCTCTTCACTGATAGAGCTTGAATTCCACCGTCTTGTTTATATGGTCTGTACGGGTCGTCCCTCTGGTCCGGGTACTGCGGCATTTAGGCCATCTGGTGTTGTGACGGGGGAATCCCTGTATAGGGGTACACCTTGCCCGGTGCTCCACTACGTGGTTCAGTGTTGTGGTCCAGAGGGTTCTTCTCTCAGGCACCTCTTTCTGTTTGTTTAAAACTTCATTTTATTAAATACCTTTGCATTTTGAAGCCATTCTCCTGTCTCTTGTGTACCGGGTATACAGCTGCCACTGCTCCATCAGTGGTCTAGTGAGTCCACTATATTTCCCCATGCCCTGTGGGCATAACACTAAGTTTTGATTTTCCTGTTCCACGTTTTGCTTAATTTTTGTCTTAGTCCAGCTTGCAGATATGTGATTCCTTGCTGCTGGTTGCTCTAGTGGGCTGAAATTACTCCTCATGTTCCATGAGTTGGCACATGAGTTCAAGTAATTTCAGGATGGTTTTTTGAAGGGTTTTTCGCTGACCGCGCAGTTCACTTTTGTATCCTCTGCTATCTAGCTTTAGCGGGCCTCATTTTTGCTGATTCTATTTTCATAACTACGTATGTGCTTTCCTCTCATTTCACCGTTATTACATGTGGGGGGCTGCTATTTCTGTGGGGTGTTTCTCTGGAGGCAAGTGAGGTCTGTGTTTCTTCTTATAGGGGAAGTTAATCCTTCGGCTGGCGCGAGACGTCTAGGAATCATCGTAGGCACGTTCCCCGGCTACTGCTAGTTGTGTGTTTAGGTTCAGGATCGCGGTCAGCTCAGGTTCCATCACCCTAGAGCTTGTTTTGTTTTTGTGCTTGTCCTTTTGTGATCCCCTGCCATTGGGATCATGACAGTATAGCCGGCCAGAAAAAATTGGTCACTGTCATGATCCCAATGGCAGGGGATCACAAAAGGACAAGCACAAAAACAAAACAAGCTCTAGGGTGATGGAACCTGAGCTGACCGCGATCCTGAACCTAAACACACAACTAGCAGTAGCCGGGGAACGTGCCTACGATGATTCCTAGACGTCTCGCGCCAGCCGAAGGATTAACTTCCCCTATAAGAAGAAACACAGACCTCACTTGCCTCCAGAGAAACACCCCACAGAAATAGCAGCCCCCCACATGTAATAACGGTTTAATGAGAGGAAAGCACATACGTAGTTATGAAAATAGAATCAGCAAAAATGAGGCCCGCTAAAGCTAGATAGCAGAGGATACAAAAGTGAACTGCGCGGTCAGCAAAAAACCCTTCAAAACACCATCCTGAAATTACTTGAACTCATGTGCCAACTCATGGAACATGAGGAGTAATTTCAGCCCACTAGAGCAACCAGCAGCAAGGAATCACATATCTGCAAGCTGGACTAAGACAAAAATTAAGCAAAACGTGGAACAGGAAAATCAAAACTTAGCTTGTCCTGAAGATAACAGACGCAGGGAGCAGAGGTAAAAAGACACGCTGATTACATTGATAGCCGGCGAGGAAATGACAACAAAGCCAGGTTAAATAGGAAACTCCCATAACCTGATGGAACAGGTGGACACCAGAGACCGCAGAGAACACAAGTCACCCAGTACCATCAGTAACCACCAGAGGGAGCCCAAAAACAGAACTCACAACAGCTCACGTCATGATGGGTCAAGGACCTCATCATCTACACTACCCTCTTCCAACAACTGCTTCTAGAGGGTAGTCTCGGCAGCACAGTACGCACGAGAAAGGGGCACCTGAGTCTCATCATCAGATGCATACTGAGTAGGGTTGAGCGAAATGGGTCGGTCATTTTCATAAGTCGCCGACTTTTGGCAAAGTCGGGTTTCATGAAACCCGACCCGATCCCTGTGTGGGGTCGGCCATGCGGTACGCGACTTTCGCACCAAAGTCGCGTTTCAATGACGCGAAAAGCGCCATTTCTCAGCCAATGACGGTGGACGCAGAGTGTGGGCAGCGTGATGACATAGGTCTCAGAGATAGCGTTAGGCAGGGTACATTAACCCCCAAACTGCTTGTGCTGTAGCGATTTCCACTGTCCAACACCACCTTTTCTTAGCAGGGACAGTGGAGGCTAGATTTTTTTTTCCTCAGCATTGTAGCTCATTGGGCTGCCCTAGAAGGCTCCCTGATAGCTGCATTGCTGTTTATACACCGCTGTGCAAACCAACTGCTTTTTTCAAAGCACAAATCCTGTTGCTCCTTCCTTTCTGCACAGCTATCTTGTTTGTTTGTCCACTCTTTTGACTTTTTTTGTGCAGCAGTCCACTCCTTGTTATTGCTGCCTGCCATACTTTGCTGAGATTACTGCAGGGAGATAGTAATTGTAGGACAGTCCCTTTTTTTTGTTTCGTTATATCTCTTCAAGCCACTTTCTGCCACAGAAAATATACTCTAATACAGTGGCCCAGATTTATTCACTAGTCTCCCTGAAGAAAAAAAAAAAAAGAAAAAGGGTGCAGATTAAAATTGGCAAATCTGTATCAGTGGCAGTCTTGTGTGTGGCATCTGTGTCTCATTTTCTGGCACAGAAAACATACAGTCTAACAGTGGGCCTGATTTCTTGCCAATTCTCCCCCCAAAAATAGTGGGAGATTAAGATTGGCAATTTTGCCTCAGTGCAAGTGCTGTGTGTGGCATCTGTCTCCAATTTTGTGCCACTTTAAACCTAGTGTGTAATAATGGGCCAGATTTCTTTTAAATTCTACCTGAAAAAAAAAATAGTGGGAGATTAAGATTGACATTTCTGCTTCAGTGCCACTCCTGTGTGTGCCACCTGTCTCAAATTTTGTGCCACATTAAACCTAGTGTGTAATACTGGGCCAGATTTCTTTTAAATTCTCCCTGAAAAAAAAATAGTGGGAGATTAAGATTGGCATTTCTGCTTCAGTGCCACTCCTGTGTGTGCCACCTGTCTCAAATTTTGTGCCACATTAAACCTAGTGTGTAATACTGGGCCAGATTTCTTTTAAGTTCTCCCTGAAAAAAAAATAGTGGGAGATTAAGATTGGCATTTCTGCTTCAGTGCCACTCCTGTGTGTGCCACCTGTCTCAAATTTTGTGCCACATTAAACCTAGTGTGTAATACTGGGCCAGATTTCTTGTAAATTCTCCCTGAAAAAAAAAATAGTGGGAGATTAAGATTGGCATTTCTGCTTCAGTTCCACTCCTGTGTGTGCCACCTGTCTCCAATTTTGTCCCACATTAAACCTAGTGTGTAAAACTGGGCTAGTTTTTTTTTTTAAATTATCCCAGAAAAAAAAATAGTGGGAGATTAAGATTGGCATTTCTGCTTCAGTGCCACTCCTGTGTGTGCCACCTGTCTCAAATTTTGTCCCACATTAAACCTAGTGTGTAATACTGGGCCAGATTTCTTTTAAGTTCTCCCTCAAAAAAAATAGTGGGAGATTAAGATTGGCATTTCTGCTTCAGTGCCACTCCTGTGTGTGCCACCTGTCTCAAATTTTGTGCCACATGAAACCTAGTGTGTAATACTGGGCCAGATTTCTTTTAAATTCTCCCTGAAAAAAAAAATAGTGGGAGATTAAGATTGGCATTTCTGCTTCAGTGCCACTCCTGTGTGTGCCACCTGTCTCAAATTTTGTGCCACATTAAACCTAGTGTGTAATACTGGGCCAGATTTCTTTTAAGTTCTCCCTAAAAAAAATAGTGGGAGATTAAGATTGGCATTTCTGCTTCAGTGCCACTCCTGTGTGTGCCACCTGTCTCAAATTTTGTGCCACATTAAACCTAGTGTGTAATACTGGGCCAGATTTCTTTTAAATTCTCCCTGAAAAAAAATAGTGGGAGATTAAGATTGGCATTTCTGCTTCAGTGCCACTCCTGTGTGTGCCACCTGTCTCAAATTTTGTGCCACATTAAACCTAGTGTGTAATACTGGGTCAGATATCTTTTAAATTCTCCCTGAAAAAAAAATAGTGGGAGATTAAGATTGGCATTTCTGCTTCAGTGCCACTCCTGTGTGTGCCACCTGTCTCACATTTTGTGCCACATTAAACCTAGTGTGTAAAACTGGGCAAGATTTCTTTTAAATTCTCCCTGAAAAAAAAAACAGTGGGAGATTAAGATTGGCATTTCTGCTTCAGTGCCACTCCTGTGTGTGCCACCTGTCTCAAATTTTGTGCCACATGAAACCTAGTGTGTAATACTGGGCCAGATTTCTTGTAAATTCTCCCTGAAAAAAAAAATAGTGGGAGATTAAGATTGGCATTTCTGCTTCAGTGCCACTCCTGTGTGTGCCACCTGTCTCAAATTTTGTCCCACATTAAACCTAGTGTGTAATACTGGGCCAGATTTCTTTTAAGTTCTCCCTCAAAAAAAATAGTGGGAGATTAAGATTGGCATTTCTGCTTCAGTGCCACTCCTGTGTGTGCCACCTGTCTCAAATTTTGTGCCACATTAAACCTAGTGTGTAATACTGGGCCAGATTTCTTTTAAATTCTCCCTGAAAAAAAAAATAGTGGGAGATTAAGATTGGCATTTCTGCTTCAGTGCCACTCCTGTGTGTGCCACCTGTCTCAAATTTTGTGCCACATTAAACCTAGTGTGTAATACTGGGCCAGATTTCTTTTAAGTTCTCCCTAAAAAAAATAGTGGGAGATTAAGATTGGCATTTCTGCTTCAGTGCCACTCCTGTGTGTGCCACCTGTCTCAAATTTTGTGCCACATTAAACCTAGTGTGTAATACTGGGCCAGATTTCTTTTAAATTCTCCCTGAAAAAAAATAGTGGGAGATTAAGATTGGCATTTCTGCTTCAGTTCCACTCCTGTGTGTGCCACCTGTCTCAAATTTTGTGCCACATTAAACCTAGTGTGTAATACTGGGTCAGATATCTTTTAAATTCTCCCTGAAAAAAAAATAGTGGGAGATTAAGATTGGCATTTCTGCTTCAGTGCCACTCCTGTGTGTGCCACCTGTCTCACATTTTGTGCGACATTAAACCTAGTGTGTAAAACTGGGCAAGATTTCTTTTAAATTCTCCCTGAAAAAAAAAACAGTGGGAGATTAAGATTGGCATTTCTGCTTCAGTGCCACTCCTGTGTGTGCCACCTGTCTCAAATTTTGTGCCACATGAAACCTAGTGTGTAATACTGGGCCAGATTTCTTGTAAATTCTCCCTGAAAAAAAAAATAGTGGGAGATTAAGATTGGCATTTCTGCTTCAGTGCCACTCCTGTGTGTGCCACCTGTCTCCAATTTTGTCCCACATTAAACCTAGTGTGTAAAACTGGGCTAGTTTTTTTTTTAAATTATCCCAGAAAAAAAAATAGTGGGAGATTAAGATTGGCAATTCTGCCTCATTGCCAGTGCTGTGTGTGGCATCTGTCTCTAATTTTGTGCCACAGAACATATACTGTATAAGAGTGGGCCACATTTCTTTAATATTATGCCAGAAAAAATAAAATGGGGAGATTTTTATTGGTAGTGTCTGCATCAGCGTCAGTCCTGTTAGTGGCATATCTGTCTGCCACTTAAGCTGTGTACTGTTATACATTGAGCCTGATTTTCCCTGCAGTCTCACCCACCTATAAAGGGATATATAAATCCAACAGAAGTTTGAGTTCACCTTGTAACTGGTTTTACAGTAACAAATACCGTTAGTTTGGTTACGTTTTTCAAACAATGAAGAAGTCTGGTGGAAGAGGTCGTGGCCGTGGGCGGTCATTGCCAGCTGGTAATGATGGTAGTGGTGGTGGAGCATCAGGTGGTCGTGGGAAAAGCAATATAGCACCTAAGTCTCGAGTTGCTGAGCCAGGTTCATCGTCTGGCTACACAAGGCCTCGAACGCTCCCTTTTCTGGGAGTACAAGAGTAAAGATAGAAAGGGGCGCACCAATATATAATGTCACAGTCACCATCAAGGGGTGCAATACTTAGTCTATAAATGGAACAGGACAAACGAAAAGAGAAAGGGTAGACTAAAAATAGTATGCACAACCCAAAATATAGAGACAATCGGTAATACCATAAAGCAAAACACCTTTATTAAACACCTCAAAAAACATGTTAAAAATATTTAAAAACAAATGTACAAATCCCTATACCCACCATATCCCATAATAAATGACAATCCCATAATACAATAGGAAAACAGTAATATCCTACCCTAGATGCACCTAGTCACATATGCTCTCCTGCAAAAATGTGCCTATACAGGCCGCAAAGGACTCGACCACAATATGTCAGTATCCACTGCTAATAACCAAAAAATGAAACATCCATGCAATACATGGTCCTGAGATTGGAATGTGATAGCATGCTATATAACAGCTGTGGATACAACCTGTCCTGCATCAATTCTGGTATATGGAGATGCAGCAATGTCAAAGGGCACAGAGCACCACAAGGGTTAAATCCACATAGAGCCAGGGAACATAACAGCCCCAAAATGGCCCTGAGGTAGGAGAAGGATAAGGTGGGAGCGCACCCCACGCGTATCACTGCCTCCGCAGCTTCGTCAGGGGACGTCTGGGAGTAGGAAATCCGCTTTTAAAGCCGAAGCAGCAAGAACAAGTTTTGGCTTTCCTTGCTGACTCAGCCTCTAGCTCTTTCGCCTCCTCTTCTGAAACTGCTGATTGTAAAAGCAGCGCGTCGTTAGTGGATGTTCACGGTCAGGGACAAGTCGCTTCCTTGTCTTCTTCACCAAGAACAACAGAGAAGGATGCGTCAGGCGACACAACGGGTTACTCCATGGAGCTCTTTACACATACCGTTCCTGGGTTAGAAAGTGAAACAGTTAACAGGCCATGCCCATTACAAGTAGATTCTGACATGGAGTGCACTGATGCACAGCCACAGCCAGATTACTATGCTGTTCCTTTGATTCAGACCAGAACATTGCCCTCGCAGTGTACTGATCCAGAATCAGACCCTGATGAGACTATGGTGCCCCATCACGAACGCTATACCACCGGCTTACACGGTGATACAGACGAAGTTGCACACGAGATAGAAGAGGAGGTCATAGATGACCCAGTTGTTGACCCCGATTGGCAGCCATTGGGGGAACAGGGTGCAGGCGGCAGTTGCTCTGAAGCGGAGGAGGAGGAGCCGCAGAAGGCATCAACATCGCAAAACCAAAACCAGTTGTAGGACAGCATGGCCATCCGGTTAAAGAAGCTCAGTCTGCAATGCCTGAAAAGGTATCTGATAGTAGAAAACGTGCAGTCTGGCATTTTTTTAAACAACATCCAAATAATCAGTGCAAAGTCATCTGTCAAAAATGTTCAACTACCTTAAGCAGAGGTCAGAATCTTAAAAGTCTAAATACAAGTTGCATGCGTAGACATTTAACCACCATGCATTTGCAAGCCTGGACTCACTACCAAACGTCCCTTAAGGTTGTAGCACCCTCAGCCAATGAAGCTAGTCAGCAACGCTACATCCCTTCCCTCACTGTAAACCCACCATTTCCCGCACCACCTGCAGTAAATGTGCAGGTTTCGTCGCCAGGCCAAAGCAGTCAGGGAATCACGAGTTTCGTAGTAGGAAACACTGCATGTAGGGCACCAGCAAGAATACCATCTCCAACCCTCTCTCAGTCTGCCATGTCCACCGGCACCCCCGCTAGTTCCACGATCTGCAGCTCTCCAGTCCAGCTCACCCTACATGAGACTCTCGTTAGGAAAAGGAAGTACTCATCCTCGCATCCGCGTACACAGGGTTTCAACACCCACATTGCTAGACTAATCTCATTAGAGATGATGCCCTACCGGTTAGTTGAAAGCGAAGCTTTCAAAGCCCTGATGGACTACGCTGAACCACGCTATGAGCTACCCAGTCGACACTTCTTTTCGAGAAAAGCCATCCCAGCCCTTCACCAGCATGTAAAAGACCGCATCGTCCATGCACTCAGGCAATCTGTGAGTACAAAGGTGCACCTGACAACAGATGCATGGACCAGTAGGCATGGCCAGGGACGTTACGTGTCCATCACGGCACACTGGGTTAATGTGGTGGATGCAGGGTCCACAGGGGACAGCAATATTGGGACAGTTCTGCCTAGCCCACGGTCTAGGAAACAGTTGGCTGTAGGCGTTCGCCCCCCTCCTCCTCGTCCTCCTGCAGAAGCGAGAGCTCGTCCACAGACCGCAGTCGCACGAGCACTCCATCCGCAGCTGCCACTGTTGCACATGAGGTGTCCCATTATGGGACAGCTAGTGGCAAGCGTCAGCAGGCTGTATTGGCAATGAAGTGTTTGGGCGACAACAGACACACCGCGGAAGTTCTGTCCGAGTTCTTGCAGCAAGAAACTCAGTCATGGCTGAGCACTGTACATCTTGAGGCAGGCAAGGTAGTGAGTGATAACGGAAGGAATTTTATGGCTGCCATAGCCCTTTCCCAACTGAAACACATTCCTTGCCTGGCTCACACCTTAAACCTGTTGGTGCAGTGCTGCTTGAAAAGTTATCCGGGGTTACCCGACCTGCTCCTCAAAGTTCGCAGACTTTGCACGCATATCCGCCCTTCGCCCGTACACTCCAGCAGTATGCAGAACCATCAGCGGTCTTTGAACCTTCACCAGCATCGCCTAATCATCGACGTTGCAACAAGGAGGAACTCCACACTGCACATGCTTCAGAGACTGTGCGAACAGAGGCGTGCTGTTATGTATTTGTGGGAGGATACACATACACGGGCAGGCAGTTGGATGGCAGACATGGAGTTGTCAGGTGTGCAGTGGTCGAAGGTACAAGACCTGTGTCAAGTCCTTCAGTGTTTTGAGGAATGCACACAGCTGGTTAGTGCAGACAACGCCATAATAAGCATGAGCATCCCCCTAATGCATCTGCTGATGAAAAGTTTGACGCACATAAAGGAGCATGCGTCTGCAGCTGAGGAAGAGGAAAGCCTTGATGACAGTCAGCCATTGTCTGGTCAAGGTAATCTACAGGACGAGGTAGCGGGCGAAGAGGAGGAGGATGATGGGGATGAGTATTTTTTGAATGAGGAAGCTTCTCCGGGGCCAATAGAAACTGGTGGCGTTGCAAGGCCGGGTTCAGGTTTTTTGAGGGAGACAAGTGATGTAGATTTGCCTGAAACTGCCCCTCAACCCAGCACAACCGCAGATTTGACAACTGGAACTTTGGCCCACATGGCAGATTATGCCTTACGTATCCTCAAAAGGGACCCATGCATTATTAAAATGATGGCCGATGACGATTACTGGTTGGCCTGCCTCCTTGATCGTCGCTGTAAAGGCAAATTGCAAAATATCATGCCACATGAGAACCTCAAACAAATATTAGCAACCAAACAAGCAACTCTTGTAGACCGTTTGATTCAGGCATTCCCAGCACACAGCGCCGGTGATGGTTCTCACACGAGCCGCAGGGGGCAACAGGGCAGAGGTGTTAGAGTTGCACAAATCAGAAGTGGCATTGGACAGAGGGGTTTTCTGACCAGGTTGTGGAGTGATTTCGCAATGACCGCAGACAGGACAGGTACTGCAGCATCAATTCAAAGTGACAGGATACAACATTTGTCCAGTATGGTTACTAACTATTTTTCATCCCTTATCGATGTTTTCCCTCAACCGTCATTCCCATTTGATTACTGGGCATCCAAAATAGACACCTGGCCTGAATTGGCAGAATATGCATTGCAGGAGCTTGCTTGCCCAGCAGCTAGTGTGCTATCAGAAAGAGTATTCAGTGCTGCTGGTTCAATATTGACCGAAAAAAGGACTCGTCCAGCTACCCAAAATGTTGATGATCTAACCTTCATTAAAATGAACCACTCATGGATTTCGAATTATTTTGCCCCACCTTTCCCGGCTGACACCTAGCTTTCCTATAAAAAAGTCTTGCTTGTGGACTGGTCTTACTGACTGTTCCAATCTCTTAATTTGCAGCAGCTGTTTGTCCAGCATATGACATGTTTACACCTCCCTAAATGGGCTAACTCCCCCCACGGGGCCGTGGTCTCGCCACTTGGCGCAAGCACCTGTGAGAGTGCCGTTTGTCTGAAGAGGTGGGTGTGCCTGTTTTTGGTCGACGGCACTGCCACTGGGTCCCTCATAGCACAATAAAGTGTCTCTGGCTGTGGTGGCGCACAACCAACGTCAGACACCCCGTTGTAACATGAGGGGCCCTGGGCCTGTACCGCCGGCCACAAGAGAGTTTCCCCCCCCAGCTCAAACACTGTTCTACCACTTGCAAAATTATATCTCACAGCTCCACCAATGTTTAGTCTATGTGCTGACATCCTTCAATGCCTGGCACTGACAATACCAATTTGTTGACATGTATGATGCTAGTTAAAATAGTCAGGGTCAGTGACCTATATTGACACCAGTAAATATTTAGCGCCAAATTACTATGTCTGAAACTCAGCAGAGGAGCCCACCCCTGTACCTAAGTATGCCACCCTTTTGTTTTTTGGTTTTGTTGTTTTGCGAGACATTAACATCTATTTATTTTTTGGGAGTACTAACTGTGTCAGACACTCCTTCCAATCGTCCTCCGCTGACCACACCAATGCTGCCTGTGTACCCCTGCAAGATAATTCAAACTGCATTGAGCCTAATTTTTTTATTGTAGGCCTACTAAGTCTGTCTGCGGTCCCTCCTTCCAATTGTCCTCCGCTGACCACACCAATGCTGCCTGTGTACCCCTGCAAGATAATTCAGACTGCTTTGAGCCTATTTTTTAAAATTTTAGGCCTACTAAGTCTGTCTGCGGTCCCTCCTTCCATTTGTCCTCTGCTGAACACACCAATGCCGACCGTGTACCCATTTAACTTTTATTCATCCTGCAGTGAGCCTACTTTGGGGTGTAAGGCCTACTAGCAGTGTCTGTCTGCGCCACTTAATACAGCTGTCCTCCTCTAAAAAAAATAGAAAAAGGCTGATTTTCACCTTGTCAGAATTATAAAACTGCTTTGGGGCCACAAGTTTCGTTGTGGTCTACTAACTGAGTCTTCCGCTCCAAGGTGTTCTCTCTGTTGCCTCTCCCTAGCTTCTATCTTCAAGCTCTTGTTAAGTAGTTGTTGAAACAACACTGCATTTGGCCTACAAGTTGGGTCTGGGTTGTAGGGACGGTGTCTGCCGCTCCAAGGTGTTCTCCGGGTTGCCTTTCCCTAGCTTCTATCTTCGGGCTCTCGTTAAATTGTTTTTAATATAACACTGCTTTTGGCCTACTTGTTTTGTTGGCCCTACTAACGATGTCTGCCGCTCCTTGATGTTCTCCTCCACTGAACAAACCAGTGCCGCCTGTTTACTTCTGTTTCCAATTTTGAACTGCATTTAGCCTACTTACTGATTTGGGCCTACTCACTGTGTCAGCCTCTCATTACAGTTGTACTCCACTGAACAAAGCAATGCCCCCTGGTTAGTCCTGTTACCAATTTTGAACTGCATTTAGCCCACTTTATTCTTTGGGCCTATATCTGTGTTTCCTCCTCATCCTGCCCATTGCCCAGCCAGTGATAGATGAGTCTGCTGGTACATTGACCCATAACGCAACATTCCCCGTGCACGCTACACAGCAAGATTGTGACCCTGCTGAAAGTCAGGTTCCCCTTCCCGCATACCATACCACCTTACACGGGGACAAAGAGGAAGGTGCAGATGAAAGTGCAGGTGCCTTCATCAGGTGGGGGGAGGAATACTCGTTGGCGATGTCACTGGCACAGGGCCCCTCATAGTACGCAAAAGTGTTGCTGCCGGTGGGAGGCGCCCCGCCGTGCAAACACACCGCCGTACTTTGAGGGGTCCTGTGCCAGTGCCAATGCCAACGAGTGCGCCCCCCCTGCTTGCTCAGGATCACAGCACTTGCAAAGTTTAAATACTTACCTCTCCCTGCTCTACTGCCGTGACGTGGTCCACATTTCCTGGGCCCACTAAATACTTGAACCAGCTTTACCCCCCACAACTTTAGCCAAATGACCCCCAATTTCCAATGCCTTACTATTGTTATAAGGTAAATTAAGATTGACAAGCTTCAGTAACAAGAATGGATGTTTTTGCCATTAAAATGGGCACTGTAGGTGTTTTCCTGGCCTCCACTCACTGCCGACTATGCTCCCCCATTGACTTGCATTGGGTTTCGTGTTTCGGTCGATCCCCGACTATTTGCGATAATCGGCCGATTCCACTCGACTCAACTTTTGAGATAGTCAGGTTTCGCGAAACCCGACTCGACCCTAAAAAACTAAAAGTCGCTCAACCCTAATACTGAGGTGTGCTGACCGGAGGCACTAGCCCACCCACCTATTCAGATTCAGGGAGACAAAGCTGTTTTGCATCACTGCATACTGCCTCTTCTTCCATTTCTCGAATGCTGCTTGGCTGGCCCCCTCTTTCCAAGCCAAGAGATTCAGAGAACAGAAGTAGAGATGGCTCCTGTCCTGGGCTCTCTGACTGCCTGGGCAATTTGGCAGGTGGTGAAGAGACAGATGGGTGCTCTTCAGTGCTCTGTGCCTGAGAGGATGTGGCACTAATTGAAGTTGATGCGTTAGCTGCCATCCATCTGACAACGACTTCAATTTGTTCGTCCCGCAGCAGTGGTGTACGGCAAGCTCCTACAAAGCTGTGCATGAAGGACTGTTCCCTGCTAAAACTGGGGGATAATGAGTCACCGGTGCCCACAGCAGGCACAGAATCCCCACGTCCTCTCTCTGCTCCACCTCCACGCCCATGACCACGTGCCTTACTGCCTGCCTTCTTCATCTTGGTAGACTGATAAAGATAGGCAGAAAAGTACTAAGGGCTTAGTGTGCTTATTTCTGAACAGTTGCTAACAGGTATAAGAAACACTAATTTTATAAAGTGTGGACTAGACTTTAATATGAGCTAATGTGGCCTACGCAACTGTAAAGTGGAGTGTTTGGTGAACTTTATTAACTTTCTGTTTTTTTCGCAGAACAGACTACAGAGTGAGCTGCACTCACACAGAGACCGTGCAGACAGCCGTGAACGGCGCTGCAAGGCCAAAAAAGCTCCTCTATGTACTCCTATATAGTATTTTTCCACAATCTAGCAGGATATGGATGGAAACCCACTAATAGGATAAATTTGAAAAAAATGTGCAGCAGGCAGCGCTAATTGAAAAAAGAACAATGGAACAGTATGAGGCAGTGACGCACCCTGAGCTGACTACAACCAGCTGTGGAGGCAGAAAAGACTACAGAGTGAGCTGCACTCACACAGAGACCGTGCAGACAGCTGTGAACGGTGCTGCAAGGCCAAAAAATCTCTATGTACTCCTATATAGTGTTTTTCCACAATCTAGGAGGATACGGATGGAAACCCACTAATAGGATAAATTTGAAAAAATGTGCGGCAGGCAGCACTAACTGAAAAAAAGGACAATGGAACAGTATGAGGCAGTGACGCAACCTGAGCTGACTACAACCAGCTGTGGCGGCAGAACAGACTACAGAGTGAGCTGCACTCACACAGAGACCTTGCAGACAGCCGTGAATGGCGCTGCAAGGCCAAAAAAAGCTCCTCTATGTACTCCTATATAGTGTTTTTCCACAATCTAGGAGGATACGGATGGAAACCAACTAATAGGATAAATTTGAAAAAATATGCAGCAGGCAGCACTAATTGAAAAAAGGACAATGGAACAGTATGAGGCAATGACACACCCTGAGCTGACTACAACCAGCTGTGGCGGCAGAACAGACTACAGAGTGAGCTGCACTGATACAGAGACCGTGCAGACAGCCATGAACTGCGCTGCAAGGCAAAAAAAGCTCCTCTATGTAATCCTATATAGTGTTTTTCCACAATCTAGCAAAATACGGATGGAAACCCACTAATAGGATAAATTTGAAAAAATGTGCAGCAGGCTGCACTAATTGAAAAAAGGACAATGGAACAGTATGAGGCAGTGACGCACGCTGAGCTGACTACAACAGCGCTGCAAGGCAAAAGCAAGGTTCTCACACAACGGTTGTTAAATTAGCATGGGTAAAGCACAATGAAGCAAATCGCTGCCTCAAAACTGGCCCTCAGTCAGAACACAGCATCCTATCCCTAATTGAATTCACAGCAGAGTGAACCCAAAATGGCGGCGGCAGCGACTTTTATAGTGCATCATGACATCATTTCAGCAGCCTATGACAGCCATGCCAGTAGTTACATGCCTAACATGCAGAACAGGATGTGCCCACACTTCTAATGATTCTTCATTGGCTGAATTAAATGAAACTGGCTCTTTGCATTATGGGAACTTCCGATTCCGGTATCCAATATTGCAAAAGTATCGGAACTCGGTATCGGTATATTTGCAGTATCGGAATGCTCAACACTATTGATGATTCATCCAACATTTTTGATTCCTTGTTTGGCCACTAGGGCCATAAAAAAGAACAGTTTATATTTTTGGAAGACTCAAAAGATTCCTTCAGTATCAACTTAAACTGCTCTTAGACATTTATGTGCATTGGAGATATCGGTTCACCCAACTGTTAGTACAATAATGACTCCATTTTTTTTATTACAATTAAATAAAAGTGGGTCATTAATATTAAGTAGTGTTTATATTCCAATTTATTCATAACATGCATATTTGAATACAATGAAAATGAGAAAAATATGGATAAAATATGATTGAGCTCAGTTTTAGGATGATATGTTAAAAGAATTATGCCAACATTTTCAATTAGAATGTGTTTAATGTTTCAGCACAGCTACATAAACATCACATCTTCAGCTTCCCAAAAACAATTAAGAGTTTGTAGTTAAAAAGAAATCTTGGAAAGTTTATCTAAAACATTTTCCCAGGCTTTGGGTGAAATTTGTTAATTAGCATTTATGCAATTAGCATTTTCCCAGACCCAACAAATGGATTTTAACACCAACCCTCTGTGATTTGTGCATTAGGATACTAGCAGTGATTTTCTAACAGACCCTCAGTTTTGGTGGCAGGTGGCCTTTGGTACAAAAGACTCATTAAAGCACCTTCTGGTAGTCTTTGAGAATGAAGCAACCAGATGGGAGGACTCCTCCACAGGGTTCCTCTGCTTGAAATAAGAATATTTTTCCTTCTACGTTGGGGATAGGATATTTTTCTATTCCCTCCAATTAATGAGCTCCAGAAGTTCAAAGCCTGATGCATTGGGATTTATATCATGCTATGTTTAGAGTGCTCTTGGTTAAGACTGGGCTCTGTCTCAGGAAAAGATTAAACCAGTCCAGATAGAGCTTTAGATTTGAAATTCTACAGCTATTAGTGAGAAAATGTCTGGTAATTGTCAAAAGCTTTTGATTGAAATGCAAACTGACACATAGATGACCAGATTTTTTTCTACTAAATATATAAATTTTATAAAATCTTAAATTATCCTAAAGTTCGTTTGCTGTAACATGCACATGCCCATGATGTCTTTATAAATGAGTGCAATAATTTCTCTAATTTGCATTCCAATTGATATTCCCTATGGTTTTTCATTTGCTCTCTAGTTGTTTTGTAAGAAAAGCTAAGAAAGGCAATATACACATGTACTCTCATGTGCTCGTAACACTTGTCATTCTGCCATTGATGCAGACAGGTTATATTTAGATATGAGCGGTGTTCGAGTCGAATTGTTCACCAATCTCAAATTCGAGCTGTTTTGGGCGGTGTTCGAGTCGTTTGACAAACCCGAACGATTTGCTTAAAATTCGGCTGTTCGAGTTTCTGTTTGATAACTGTTCGTTCAGCAAAAGCCTCGCATGATTTGCACATTAAAACTGTTTATCATTGTTAATAGACTGTTTAAGTGTATAGTGGGCGTGGGGGACGGGGGATAGATCTGTGCTGAAATAACGCCGATCTCCATTTTTTTTTCTTTCCATCATTTACAGTGGGGCGGTGCAGTCTCTCAGCCTATCAGCAGTGCACACACACAGCAATGTGCATGTGATGCACACAAGCAAGG
The DNA here is from genome assembly GCF_032444005.1 of Ranitomeya imitator. Lineage (NCBI taxonomy): Eukaryota > Metazoa > Chordata > Amphibia > Anura > Dendrobatidae > Ranitomeya > Ranitomeya imitator. Next base: position 463,864,064 of record NC_091282.1, on the reverse strand, counting down.
GCATGTGTCATTGGCTGTGTATGTCACATGTCCTTGCCCTATAAGAACCAGCTCTTTGCCCCGTCGCCACCATTTCCTCACTGGTGCAGCTTAGTGTTAGACGGCACCGCTGCTGCTGTGAGCGCTATACAGACAAAGAGTGCTTTTTTGGAGCGAATTGTCAGAGAGATAGGTTTAGGGAGTCGGGAGAAGTCAGGACTAGTTGTAATATCAGCCCTTTTCAGGGTAGGTTACAGCAGTTCATAGCACTGTTTGCCAGGCAGGTCTGTGCCAGTGCTGTGCAAGTGTTTATCACAGCATTTGGTATAGTTTTGGACCTAGGAGCAGTGTCAGCATGTCAGCAGAGTAGCCCGCCTGTAAAAATAACTACACCTCCTGTGTATCTCAATTTTTACTGCATCTAATCCTGTTATTAGTTTTGGGCCTAGGAGTAGTGTCTGCACGTCCGCAGAGTTGCCTGCCTGTGAAACATACTATACTGCCTGGGTATCTCTATTTTCACTGCATCTAATCCAGTTATTAGCTTAGGGCCTAGGAGCAGTGTCTGCACGTTAGCAGAGTAGCCTGCCTGTGAAACAAACTATTCCACCTGTGCATCTATATTTTCACTGCATCTAATCCATTTATTAGTTTAGGGCCTAGGAGCAGTGTCTGCATGTCAGCAGAGTAGAGTAGCCCACCTGTGAAACAAATTATACCGCCTGTGTATCTCTATTTTCACTGCATCTAATCCAGTTATTAGTTTAGGGCCTAGGAGCAGTGTCTGCACGTCAGCAGAGTAGCCCGTCTGTGAAACAAACTATACCGCCTGTGTATCTCTATTTTCACTGCATCTAATCCAGTTATTAGTTTAGGGCCTAGGAGCAGTGTCTGCATGTCAGCAGAGTAGCCCACCTGTGAAACAAATTATACCGCCTGTGTATCTCTATTTTCACTGCATCTAATCCAGTTATTAGTTTAGGGCCTAGGAGCAGTGTCTGCACGTCAGCAGAGTAGCCCGCCTGTGAAACAAACTATACCGCCTGTGTATCTCTATTTTCACTGCATCTAATCCAGTTATTAGTTTAGGGCCTAGGAGTAGTGTCTGCACGTCAGCAGAGTAGCCCGCCTGTGAAGCAAACTATACCGCCTGTGTATCTCTATTTTCACTGCATCTAATCCAGTTATTAGTTTTGGGCCAAGGAGCAGTGTCTGCATGTCAGCAGAGTAGCACGCCTGTGAAACAAACGATACTGCCTGTGTATCTCTTTTTTCACTGCATCTAATCCAGTTAATATTTTAGGGCCTAAGAGCAGTGTCTGCACATCAGCAGAGTAGCCCGCCTGTGAAACAAACTATACCACCTGTGTATCTCTATTTTCACTGCATCTAATCCAGTTATTAGTTTAGGGCCTAGGATCAGTGTCTGCACTTCAGCAGGGTAGCCCGCCTGTGAAACTTACTACACCACCAGTGTATCTCTATTTTCACTGCATCTAATCCAGTTATTAGTTTAGGGCCCAGGAGCAGTGTCTGCACATTAGCAGAGTAGCCCGCCTGTGAAACAAACTATACTGCTTGTGTATCTTTGTTTTTACTGCATCTAATCCAGTTATTAGTTTAGGGCCTAGGAGCAGTGTCTGCATGTCAGCAGAGTAGCCCGCCTGTGAAACAAACTATACCGCCAGTGTATCTCTATTTTCACTGCATCTAATCCAGTTATTAGTTTAGGGCCTAGGAGCAGTCTCTGCACGTCAGCAGAGTAGCCCGCCTGTGAAACAAACTATACCGCCAGTGTATCTCTATTTTCACTGCATCTAATCCAGTTATTAGTTTACGGCCTAGGAGCAGTGTCTGCACGTCAGCAGAGTAGCCCTCCTGTGAAACAAACAATACCGCCTGTGTATCTCTGTTTTCACTGCATCTAATCCAGTTGTTAGTTTTGGGCCTAAAAAGTCACAGAGAAAAAAGCAGAGATGTTTTACCTGCTGAAGCCTCCAACTGCATGCACCAGCAGGGCTCAATGGACCAGATAAATGATGGCAAACACACAGGTGCAAAAAATACCGATGAAACAACCACTTTCAATCCAGTGTTGGCTGTTTGGCATTAGTGCACAAAAAGATAAGAGATACTAGTCTGTATATGGCATAATTCACACACGCAATACAGAGTATCTGGTTTGCAGCCTATTAGTAACGCACATACAGGCGGGCTGCCCAGTGCTACAAAATGCATGCTGTGTGAACAGAGGCCAATAGTTTACAGAGCCATCTTGGTCCAACTGCACCCTGCAAGATAAAGTGCAAAAAGAAAACCACATATCAATATATGGAAGGTATTAGTTTATATTGGGGCCTCAATACGTAAACTGGCAACCCACGTCACGGGTCCTTACAATTTGCCAGTCCTAACGCTAAACATTGGATAAAAGCTCACCGACACAAAAAGAGGACTTAAAAATGCTCCAAAAAATTCAAAAAAGTCACAGAGAAAAAAGCAGAGATGTTTTACCTGCTGAAGCCTCCAACTGAATGCACCAGCAGGGCGCAGCGGACCAGATAAATGATGGCAAACACACAGGTGCAGGCGCAGTCGGACCAAGATGGCTCTGTAAACTATTGGCCTCTGTTCACACATCATGCATTTTGTAGCACTGGGCAGCCCGCCTGTATGTGCATTACTAATAGGCTGCAAACCAGATGCTCTGCATTGCGTGTGTGAATTATGCCATATACAGACAAGTATCTCTTATCTTTTTGTGCACTAATGCCAAACAGCCAACACTGGATTGAAAGTGGTTGTTTCATTGGTGTTTTTTGCACCTGTGTGTTTGCCATCATTTATCTGGTCCGCTGCGCCCTGCTGGTGCATTCAGTTGGAGGCTTCAGCAGGTAAAACATCTCTGCTTTTTTCTCTGTGACTTTTTTGAATTTTTTGGAGGATTTTTAAGTCATAGTTTGGGGCTTTGGAGCAGTGTCTGCACGTCAGCAGAGCAGCCCACCTATGAAACAAACTATACCGCCTGTGTATCTCTATTTTTACTGCATCTATTCCAGTTAATAGTTTAGGGCCTTGGAGCAGTGTCTGCACGTCAGAAGTGTAGCCCGCCTGTGAAACAAACTATACCGCCTGTGTATCTCTATTTTCACTGCATCTAATCCAGTTATTAGTTTAGGGCCTAGGAGCAGTGTCTGCACGTCAGCAGAGTAGCCCGCCTGTGAAACAAACTATACCGCCTGTGTATCTCTATTTTCACTGCATCTAATCCAGTTATTAGTTTAGGGCCTAGGAGCAGTGTTTGCACATCAGCAGAATAGCCAGCCTGTAAAAGAAACTATACCGCCTGTGTATCTCTATTTTCACTGCATCTAATCCAGTTATTAGTTTAGGGCCTAGGAGCAGTGTCTGCTCATCAGCAGAGTAGCCCGCCTGTCAAACAAACTATACCGCCTGTGTATCTCTATTTTCACTGCATCTAATCCAGTTATTAGTTTAGGGCCTAGGAGCAGTGTCTGCACATCAGCAGAGTAGCCCGCCTGTGAAACAAACTATACCGCCTGTGTATCTCTATTTTCACTGCATCTAATCAAGTTATTAATTTAGGGCCTAGGAGCAGTGTCTGCACGTCAGCAGAGTAGCCCGCCTGTGAAACTAACTATACTATACAAGGACCATCTAGCCTGGCGAGAATTTAGCTGCTGGGCGGTCTGTAAATAAACCAAATTCTTGTGGTCTGTGAATTCTTGGAAGGGAAAACGAGCCCCCTCCAAGAGATGTCTCCACTCTGAGAAGGCTAACTTCATTGCTAGCAACTCCCTGTCCCCGATGGAATAATTCCTCTCCGCTGGTGTGAAGGTTTTGGAAAAGAAGAAGCAAGGATGCTTCCGACCTTGAGGATCCTTTTGGAAGAGGACTGCAGCAGCACCAACGGAAGAGGCATCCACCTCCATTATAAACGGCTTATCTACATCGGGGCAATGTAGAATGGGAGTGCTAGCAAAATGATATTTAATAGAAGTGAAAGCCTTGGAGACCTCCACAGACCACAATTTGGGATTTGCTCCCTTCTTGGTGAGGGCTACCAAGGGAGCTACCAAAGTTGAGAAATGAGGAATGAACTGGCGATAATAGTTAATGAACCCCATAAAGCGCTGCACCGCGTTAAGGGAATGGGGTTCTTGCCAGTCCATCACAGCCTGTAGTTTGGCAGGATCCATAGCCAATCCTCGGGCGGAGATGATATAGCCCAGGAAAGGTAAAGACTCCTACTCAAACACACATTTCTCCAACTTGACATAGAGGGAATTAGTTCGTAAGAGGTTGAAGACTCTGCAAACATCTCTCCGGTGGGAGTCAATATCTGGAGAGTAGATGAGAATATCATCCAGATAGACTACGACCGAGGTGGAGAGCATATCCCTGAAGATATCATTTACAATGTCTTGGAAAACAGCTGGGACATTACAGAGCCCAAAGGGCATCACTAGATACTCATTGTGCCCATCCCTGGTGTTAAAAGCCGTCTTCCATTCGGCCCCCTCACAGATGCGAATCAGGTTGTAAGCTGTTGTGAATTCTGTGGCCAAGCTCCCTCCTGTGGTCGTGAGTGGTACTGCGGCTGGTTCTGTCTATAAGCTTCCTTTGGTGGATGAGAGTGGTACTGCGGCTTCTGAGTTTCCTTCCTCAGGTGATGAGGTTAAGTCGTTAGGTGCTGCTCTATTTAACTCCACCTGGTGCTTTGATCCTGGCCTCCAGTCAATGTTCTAGTATTGGTCTTGCTTCCTCCTGGAACGTTCCTGTGGCCTGTCTATCCTGCATAAGCTAAGTTCTGCTTATGTTATTTTTGTTGCTATATTTTCTGTCCAACTTGCTATATTGGTTTTTCTTGCTTGCTGGAAGCTCTGAGACGCAGAGGGAGCACCTCCGTACCGTTAGTCGGTGCGGAGAGTCTTTTTGCCCCTCTGCGTGGTTGTTTGTAGGTTTTTGTGTTGACCGCAAAGCTATCTTTCCTATCCTCGGTCTATTCAGTAAGTCGGGCCTCACTTTGCTAAATCTTTTTCATCTCTGTGTTTGTATTTCATCTTTACTCACAGTCATTATATGTGGGGGGCTGCCTTTTCCTTTGGGGAATTTCTCTGAGGCAGGGTAGGCTTATTTTTCTATCTTCAGGGCTAGTTAGTTTCTCAGGCTGTGCCGAGTTGCATAGGAAGTGTTAGGCGCAATCCACGGCTACCTCTAGTGTGGTGTGATAGGATTAGGGATTGCGGTCAGCAGAGTTTCCACGTCTCAGAGCTCGTCATGTTTTTGGTAAATGTCAGGTCACTTTGTGTACTCTGCACTTCAAGGTCCATTGTGGTTCTGAATTACCTGTTCATAACAGTAAGCACCCCGCAGATCTAGTTTAGTAAACACCCTTGCTCCCCGAAGCCTATCAAAAAGCTCAGATATCAGGGGCAGAGGATATTTATTCTTAACGGTGATGGTGTTAAGACCCCTGTAGTCAATGCATGGACGTAGTTCTCCACTCTTCTTCTGCACGAAGAAGAACCCAGCCCCTGCAGGTGACACTGACTTTCTAATGAATCCTCTTGCCAGATTTTCCTGGATGTACTGAGACATTGCCTCCGTCTTTGGGATAGATAATGGATAGACTCGACCCCGGGGAGGCTCAGCACCAGGCAAGAGGTCAATAGGACAGTCATAGGGGCGGTGAGGCGGAAGAGTCTGCGCAGCCCTTTTGGAGAACATGTCAGCATAGGACCAATACTGCTTGGGCAGAGAGGAAAGATCTGCGGGTACCTCTGTTGTAGCAACCTGAACGCTCTCCCTCTGACACCTACCCCCACAAGGTTCACCCCATCCCAAAATTCTGCCTGTGGACCACTCGATATGAGGAGAGTGGTACCGTAGCCAAGGCATCCCTAACAGGACCTCATCAATTCCTTCAGGCATGATGAGCAGAGATATAATCTCCTGATGATATGGCAACAAGGACAGAGTGAAAGGGATGGTCTGTTGTGTAATCTGTGAGGGCAGTGTCGACCCATTCACCACTCGTACAGTTACTGGTTGAGCTAGCATTACCAGGGGTATTGCATGACATTGGACGAAGGCAGAAGACATAAAATTGCCCTCTGCCCCAGAATCCACGCCGAGCTCTACTGAGTGAGTGAATGAGCCTATTTTAATTGTCCCCTTAAAGGACAATTTGGAGGCAAACGTCGCCGTGTCTAGTGTACCTCCACCTACTACCACTAGATGCTGACATTTCCTCGACCGCTGTGAACATCTGGTTGCAAAATGTCCTGACTGCTGGCAAACATGGCAGACCTTGAGTGGCTGAGCGGTCTGGGACTTAGATCCCGCTCGTGACACTTCCTTGGCCTCATGTGACTCAGGAACCAGGACCGGAGATTCCAAAGGTTTGGCGAAGGTGGGAGCCAGCCGAAACCTCTGCCTACACTGGGCCCGCTCTAACCTCCGCTCGTGAAAACGGACGTCAATTCGGGTAGACACAGCTATTAACTCCTCCAGTGTGGCGGGAACCTCCCTTGTGGCCAGTGCATCCTTCACGTGGTCAGCCACCCCCCTCCAAAATATAGGGATAAGGGCTTTATCCGACCACTCCAGCTCAGATGCTGGGGTGCGGAAGTGGACGGCAAAATGGCTGACCAAGGACAAGCCCTGAGTCAATGCCAACAGTTGGTGCGCCGTATCATGGGTGACTCGAGGCCCTAAAAAGACCTGTTTCAGAGTGCTCAATAACAGCGGAGCACTCTGCACCACATGATCACCAGCTGCCACAGCGGTGTAGCCCACTCCAACGCCCTGTCCGACAGGAGAGACACAATAAATCCCACCTTTGCCCGCTCTGTGGTGAAACGTGCGGCCAGAAGCTCGAGGTGTATAGAGCACTGGCTCACGAAACCCCTACAAGATTTACTATCTCCAGAAAATTTCTCTGGCAGCGGGAGGCGAGATAGAGTCGGAGCAGGGGAGTCAGTGGACAAGGTAGCTGCAGCCACGCTAGCAGCCTGAACAGCAACTGTGGTAACATCCACAGCTGAGGTTGAGCGCTCGAGAGCCGCCAACCTACCTTCCAGCTGCTGGATGTACCGCAAGGATTGCTGTTTATCCACCATTTACTAGCCAGACCCTGGCGCTAGTATTCTGTTAGGGCTAGCGGAATGCACCGAGTAAATATAGATGTTTATTATTATTATTGATGCGTTCGCAGCCCGGGGTCCACCGTGCAGGAGAACCTGCTGCTAGTAAATGGTGGCACTATTTGGCGGTATAGACTAGCTCTGTTACTTCACAGAGTAGCTGTAAAAGGAAAGCACTGCGCCCTGTTAGACTTCACAGGAGCACAGGCTAACTGCCCAACAGAGAGCAGTCAGTGGTCATGCATGCACACAAAACTCCTTGCCGGAGGTGCCAGCATTCTAGGGGCTTATTTCAGCCAGGTCCCTGAATACAAACAAACACACAATCTCCTCACCGGAGGTGCCGGTATTCTAGGGGCTTATTTCAGCCGGGTCCCTGAATACAATCTCACATGAGCACACTGGCGCAAAGCACATAACTCAGAAAGATACTACCGCATGGCCGTGCGGTCATGCGCACCTTATGTAGCTGCAGCAACTACAGGACCTTCCAAAAAAGGACCAGTGGGAAACTGCCACAGAACTTGAGCAACTTCAGGACCTTCCTAGAGTACCAATGGGAATAGCTGCAGTACCTGAGCATGTAACCCTTGATCTCCAATGAGAGATCTTACCCTGGGCATGCTCAGAAGGGGAAAAGTAGGACTTAGTCCAAAGATGTCTGCTTGCTGCTGATCAGTACTGGCTACAATGGCAGAAGCTGGAAGGATAGCAGTAACCCTTCGCACTGTGTCAGACTGAGCATGACGCTGGGACCAACGCCTCCGCTGAGCAGGCTTCACTGCGGCAGGAGAGAATGGGAGACTGCAGCGGAGATGGCTCAAGATTCCCCCTGTGCAGAGGCAGGAACTCCACCCCTAACAAACAGATTTGGCGGAAAAAAATGGAGTCGGTGGAAAAAAAAGGATCTGGCAGAAAAAAAACAGATCCGGTGGGAAAAACGGATCCTGCGGAAAATAACAGATCTGTTTTCTTCAAAACTCGCCGAATTGTGCCTGACGGCAAAAACCTGATGTGTGAAAGCAGCCAGATATATGGATAGATACATCTATGTATCTATAGATATTAGGGTTGAGCGAAACAGGTCGGCCAGATTCAGAAGTCGCTGACTTTTGGCAAAGTCGGGTTTCATGAAACCCGACCGGACCCCTGTGTGGGGTTGGCCATGAGGTCGGCGATCTTCTGAATCTGGTATCGGAATTCCGATACCGATTCCCGATATGTTTAAGATACCGGGAATCGGTATCGGAATTCAGATTTAAGTGTAAAATAAAGAATAAAAATAAAAAATATTGCTATACTTACCCTCGGACGCGCCCTGGTTGTAACCGGGAGTCTTCCTTCCTAAGAATCAGCGCTTGAAGGACCTTTCGATGACGTTGCAGCTTGTGATTGGTCGCGTGAGCGGTCACATGGGCGTCACGCGACCAATCACAAGCCGTGACGTCATCAAAAGGTCCTTCAAGCGCTGATTCTTAGGAAGGAAGGCTGCGGGTTAGAACCAGGGCGCGTCCGAGGGTGAGTATATTCCTAACAGGTATATACTCACTCTCGGATGCATCGGGTAATGTCACTGCTCTATAGGACCCTCAGTGACACACTGACAGGAAACAATGGCTCCTGCAGTGCATCCCTGAGAGGTTACCTTAGGACAAAGTCTCACTTTATGGCAATTGCTGCGTGCGAAAATGCCTCACACAGCAATGCCAAAAGTGAGACTAGGGACTATTTTTTTACAGCGGTGGAGGAATACAGTGCGGAAGGACACCTTCCTACCATCATTGTGTTCTTGGAGCCCCTGGAGAGCGGTCACATCAGCTGATGCTGCCGTTCTCCACGGGAGATCGTCATGGGACACTCGTGGATTTCTGCGGACAGGGAGTATATTGGTTGTTTGTTATTTTAATCTTTTTTTACAGATGACACTGGCTTCGAGGAACAAAGTGACAAGTAATGGTGAGTATGTACTCTATGTTTTATGTACTGTATGTCTATATGTATGTATTGTATGTAATGTATGCATGTATTGTGTGTAGTATGCATGTAGTATGTATGTATGTAGTATGTAGAATGTATGTAGTATGTATGTATGTAGTATGTAGTTTGTATTTATGTAGTATATATGTATGTAGTATGTATGTAGTATGTAGTATGTATGTAGTATGTAGTATGTATATAGTGTGTATGTATGTAGTATTTTTTAATTTTTTTTTTACATTCAACACATTAGCCGGATGATGGGACTACTACTGTCCCATCATTGGCTAATGTGTCAATCACTGTCACTGTTGCAGGCATCGTCCGATGGGACTTGTAGTCCCATCGGACGATGCCTGCACACACGCACAGACCCCCGGCAGCCCGCACAGACCCCCGGCAGCCCACACAGAGCCCCGGCAGGCACGCACAGAGCCCCGGCAGCCCGCACAGAGCCCCGGCAGGCATGCACAGAGCCCCTGCAGGCACGCACAGAGCCCCGGCAGGCGACACAGAGCCCCAGCAGGCACGCACAGAGCCCCGGCAGGTCGCACAGAGCCCCAGCAGGCCACACAGAGCCCCGGCAGCCTGCACAAACCCCAGCAGGCACGCACAGACCCCCCACGGTCATGCACAGACCCCGCCTGCACAAACACACGCAGTCTCCGCCCACACACCGCCCACACTCCATTATAGTTCATCATTGCACTATATGAACTTCAAATTCCGGTATCCAATATCACAAAAATATCGGAACTTAGTATCGGAATTCCAATACAGCGAATATCAGCCGATACACGATATTTGCAGTATCGGAATGCTCAACACTAGTAAAATCCCTTATTCTACATTCTCACATTTGTGTGAAATGTCCATGTACATGCAGATTTTTTTATCGGAAGACACATTGACTTGTAAAGTTTGTCCACTCACACATCTGTGAAAATCACAGATCTGAGAATATGGATAGCTACTTCTGCATAGACACCAGCAGCACCATCTTGCAAGAGGCATTTTTTTTAATGAATTTAGATAACAAGATCAATTAAGTGAATTATTTGCACATTTTACATGCGGATCATGCTGCAGCACTGGCACCTGCCTGCTGAAGGTGTTTTTTTTTCCTTCACTATATATAGTATTCATTATGTAAAATAGGTGGCAGGTCATTGAGGAATCAGTGACAGGAGAAGATTTTACTCAGCACAATCCTGCTGACAGGTTCCCTTTAACCAACATTACCTCTTCCTCAACAAGCACAGGGCACATTGTTGCTTCCACACAGCACACTCATTATTTCTTTCATGTTAGGCAAAGCGCTGCCAAGCAGTTTTAGAGTTAGAAGCCTGGGGGAGAAAAGTTACATGGCAGAAGAGTTGCTGCTGTGCATCAGTGAACTGCAACATGGAATTGTGGTGAGCCACAACACCTGGAACATTCTGACTGCCTTACAGTCAGGCAAAATAACTCACATTCCATGCATGGCCTATGTCCTGAATTTAAAAGTGCAAGTTTTTTTCACAATTATGCACGCTTAAGAAAGGTGGTGGCAATCGCTAGAAAAGTGTCAGCCCATTTAAATACTGTAGATGTTACATGGCAAAGTGCAGCGCCCCAGAGATCTGGTCATTGCAGTATTACACTCTGCCGCTAAGGGGAGTGATGGTACGTCTGATGGCACTAAAGGAGTTCTACTGACCAGTTATCACCAGCACACATTACACTTCACACTCCGGCCACTAGGGGGAGAAAAAGGCTTTATTTATTGGGCCACTCCTCACACTGGAAAAACTAGGGGTTGGGTAGAAGGTTAGTCAGAAGCTGACTGGGTTGGATTCAGGCAACATCCCGTGGCAGGGGGTGTTGCAGGGAGAAGACACAGGGGGATCCCTGTCGGGCGTGGGAAGCTGGCAGGTACCTAGCGAACAGAGCAGAATGTTACGGAACCGCGCCTGCACTACCTTGCGGCGGTATCCTAAGGAAGAGATACAAAGCGAAGGGTATTGTGGAACAGTGAGAAACGAGATCAAGCACAAAGAAGAGCCAGTAGGAGTCGTGCCGTGAGACCGAGGCAACATCCTACTGAGGCGCGTAGCCGGTGGCCGGAATACCGAGGAAGTAACTGACTCTATGCCTTACTTCGAACTCCGCAGGACAGTTAATTATAGGTTGGCTGTCTACCTTAAATTTCCTACGAAGACATAGGGGACAACGCGTGGAGAGGGGCGTCTCTAGGGTCCCGGAAGAGCTCCGAGCCTTCCTGTCATACGGGTGTGTCCTAGCCATAACCTATCTGGGGGACAAGAAACTAGTAACATCTGAAACAAGAGAGAGAGAAAGAATAAGAAAGAACTAGAAAGAATGAACGAACGAGAACAAAAGTCGTGAGGGCTATTCCGAGTGCTCAGCAGGGTAGCACTACAACACACAGGCGCTAGTGGTAGGCAACGATTTCCACCTGCAAAGGGAACTCTGGATGTGCCCATCGGACCGGCCGGTCTCAGAAAGCCCTGTTAACCGTGCTCTGGATTGCGGATCCTGAAGTCTTCAGTAGAAAGGTAAAGAGACTGCAACCTTGTGTCCTCCTTATTGTCTGCACCTCACACCATCGCCATTTACATCACTGGGAAGCCCTGGGGACATACTTCACCTGTGGGAAGGTATACCATCTAGCTGCCATTTCATCACTCCAGTGGACACCACATCCTATCCTGACCGAACACCACAGGTGGCGTCACGAAACCTTGACAGACTCCTATCACCTTTTATTGGACGCCCCTTAGCAGGGTCACGGACCGGGTCCAGCCACCGTGACAGCCCCAGAACCGATACAGAAAGGACCGGTACCGAGTAACCCGCGGCCCTGCGTCTGGGGGTGATCCAACTGTACGCCTTCCTGGCTTCATGAAAAAAAAAAAAAACAATAGAAAGTGAGCACCACTTGGCTTCCGACATCACAACTTGTTGGAATGCTACGTTGCATATGTTGCAGCATTTGTACACATAGCGTAAAGCAGTGACAGATGAGAACATGCAGAAGTTGACCTGGAGCATAGGTTGCTTTGAGATATGACATGGCATTAGCAGCTAATGAGTGATGTGTGTCACCTGCTAAAACTCATTGAAGAGGTGACAAAACTTGGCTGTAGTAATACGAGTTGAGTCAGTGATATGATTCCACTAATTTTTATCTTGGGAAAACTGACCAGCATATATGCAAGAAGGGATTGAGGAACAACACCAATTGGCATCTGCTAGGTACCACTTTGTGTCTGTTGGGTACCCTCAAGATGCATATCATATGCTGCAGGATTTGGTGAAAGAAGAAGAGGAGGAGCAGATGCAAGTTGCAGTGGTCACAGACTTAGCACTGAAAAGGGGAAAAAGCAGACAGTCAGAGTGAAAATGATGACTGCACATGACAATCAGCTGTTAAAGTGAGGTTACGATAATGAGAAAAACTTGCCCTCAGTCATTCTGGCGGGCATGACAACCTATATACTGCAATGCTTGTGGGAGGAAAGCATTGAATCAAAGTGATTGTCACACTCACGCCCTGACTGGTGGGCGTGAGCTCAGGGGGTATGTGGCCCCACTGTGCCACAAACCAGACTACCCTGGAAGGGGCGTGACTATGACAGCTGCCTGGGTTTTCACTGGAGCCTCTGATGGTGAGGTCAGGCTTGTGCAGCAGGCAGCTGCCAGGTGCTACTCCAGGGTGGTGTCTGGCTGTGGCTGCTGATCCCACTTGGGAGACAGGAACACCAGGATTGGTGCGGACATCAGGCAGGACTGGCAGAAGAGCACGGCTGAAACTCAGACGAGTAGGCTGGCACAGCTGAGACACAGGGCTGGCAGAGACACGGCAGATAACACAGGGCTGGCAGAGAACACAGCAGAGAACACAGGGCTGGCAGGAACACAGGACTGGCAGGGATGGCAGGAAACAGGACTAGCTAGGACGGCAGGAAACACAGGACTGGAAGGCACGGCAGGAACAGCTGGACTGGCAGGAACACTGGATAGGAAAGCACAGCAGAGAACACAGGACTGATTGATGTGGTGTATGAATGAACAGGTAGGGGCCTGTTCACACTGGAGGTGCAGGTACGGATATGTAGTTAGGAGGAACAGGTAGGGACCTGTTCACACTGGAGGTGCAGGAACGGATATGAAATATGAAGGAACAGGTAGGGACCTGTTCACACAGGAGGTGCAGGTATGGATATGTAGAATGAATAAACAGGAAGGGACCTGTTCACACTGGAGGTGCTGGTACGGAAATGTAATATGGAGGAACAGGTAGGGACCTGTTCACACAGGAGGTGCAGATACGGAAATGTAGAATGAAAGAAGTAAGAGGGAACAGGTTGGGACCTGTTCAGACTGGAAGAGAACTGCAAGGCTGCGAATAGGAGCGGTAGAGCAGCAAGAAATAGCACAGCAATAAAAGCTAAGCAGAGCAGAGCCACAAGGAATGTGGAGAGGAGCTGCAGCAAGAGATACTGCAGAAGCTAAGCAGAGTGTAACCGCAAAGATTGCGGAGAGGAGTTGCAGCAAGAGATTAGTGCAGCAACGGGAGCGGAGCAGAGCAGAATGGAGCAGAACCGCAGGAGTGCGGAGTAGAGATAAAGCCACAAAGGTACAGCGCAGGCAGAGCCGCAAGAGTGCAGAGCGTAAGCAGACTGAGAACACAAGGAATGACACAGCAGGGAAGGAAGCCACAGACAAGGAGACCAAGATAAGACTAAGTACAGACAAGGCACTGGAACAAGACACAAGGACAAAAACACAGGGACCAGGATACTCTGCCTCCTGGAGGGCGTACAATAAGATCAAGACAATAGCACAGAGAAAGCCTCCAGAGAGGGAGTAACTCAGAGCAAGGCCTGGCAAACTCAGAAGCTAACACATTGCACAGGCCCAGTCCACTGGGTGGAGCTGCACTATATACTAGAGGCCTCTTGGTAATTGGTCAGGAACAGATTAGACAGATGCACCCGATTCCTATAAGAACCAGAGAGCTCAGGCGCCGACCCCCTATGCACACAGCCAGGAAGCATGCAGAGAGCAGAGACACAGAACATGGAGCTGGCATGAAACAGAAACCACATCATGGCCTGGAGCAGTGTGAGAAATTGTGTGAGAAATGAGAGGCCATGCCGTGATGCCAGCAGAGTTGTTACAGTGATGACTACTGGATAGTCACTCTTTTAGACGCTCGTTATTAAGGCTAAAAGGGGGAATTTTTTCCAACTTCCAAAAAGGAATCCAAATTGTCTTACATCCAGGATAAGCTCTGTTATCTGCTCCGAGAAGCTTTTGTAAAGCAACTGCCAGCTGTTCCCACAATTCACCCCTCTCAGATTCACATGGATAAAATATATCAGCATTAGAACTACAAAAAGTAGCTAAGGCAGCAGCAACACCTGCAGTATATTTTTTTCACTCTGCCATGCCAACCACACAAATCCCGGTTGCCCAGTGTGCTTCATAGTGCTAGACTGTACAACTGTTGCTAGTGCTTCCATTGGTAGCCATAAACTGCCTAGCATCTCCTTGCCTGCCCTGTTATATACAGTATCTGCACCGTACTACTCCTGCTGCAGCCACTGCATTTCCACACAAGTTAGATACCTCTTTCCTGCCAACTGACATTAGTACTGATAATGGGAAACATGCTCTCATGGTATTGTTAGTTTTTAAAAATAATAGTCACAAGAAATCATAACATCTTCACTCAAAAAACAGTACTCCTGATTTATCTCCAGAAATGTTTTTGCAAGATTTGATAAAAAGCCTTTGTAACTACTTAACCATTTTGTAATTAGCAAACAGTTGAGTATCTCAAGAATAATAATTGTTTTCACTTCTATTTGAGAACCCATTACTTCTTCACATTCAAAAAAGTATAATACTCCTGTTTTGTCTCCCTATTTAAAGGAATACTTTTTGGACAGCTTATATAAAAATGTTTTTCTTGTTCATTTAGAAAAGTGCAAAACTCTTTATTCTCCCCAAACTGGTATAATTGTAAATGTAAATGTAAAAATGCCATGGCATCTTCTTTCCCTCTTCCTGCCTACAAACAACAACAGTGCATGCTTTTGCTTCTGCAAAAAGGCAAAAAGCAACATGAAACATGGCAGAAAAGGTATTTGTGGTTATTTAGGGGCATTATCCTTAAGCATTTGTGACAAACTAGTAACTGAATTAGGGTAGTGGATAATCTCTTTAATTTTATCACTGCTATGTGAGTAAGGACCTAAAGGCTTGTTTAAAAAACACATCATCTACATTAAAGGGAATCTTCCAATAAAATAAAACCCATAAGCCCCATATATAGGCATGCATCCCAGAGTAAAAATACATTTCCATTAATATGTAAATGGTGCATTAAGTGATCTAGGTGTAACAGATCACTTCTCAAACCCTTGCCCTCTGAGGTTGTTTTCCACCCAGCACCAGCCTCTTCAGCATGAGTAGCAAGATATAGAAGCTATAAAGGTGTCAATGGATTTACATTTCATAGACCTACATGTGTGGTTTGGAGGGTTGATCTTACTGGCGGATTCCCTTTAATGCATCCATACACATTAGATCAAAGTAGGTCTAACCTGATGATTTCAGCCACACTAGCCAACCATTTGTTCTGTTTGAGGACCTCCCAACTCTGCAGATGATGTCTGGGGAAAAAAGCAACAGATAGATTAACTTGAAATGACTTATCCTTTTTTCTCAGAGGGAATAAGTTGCAGCTAGAGGATTTTGGCAGTAGCTTTCCTTCCTTTTCCTTGTGAGAACATTTAAATAATCAGCCAAGCCTAACATTCATGTGTAAGGTCTCATTCAGACGTCCGTTTTTCACGTAATCATTCTATCTATGGTTTTCAAATCTATGGGTGAATGAAAATTACACAAAATGGATTGTATCCATGTACAATCTGTCTGCTGTCCGTGATTAATATTGCAGTGGATAGGAGAAGCTTTATAATTTATCTATTTTTTATACGTGGAAACCATTGTTGAAGCTCTTATGGAAAAAGCTGATGTGGCACCCCAGGAATCCAGTTACCACAGTGGCATTGCCTCCCTCATAGGCGGTGATGTCATGCCTGGAAGCAATGAGAGGTCCCCTCACCAGGTAATACCAGCATCCAACACTTTTCCTACTCCAGACCTGAAGGTGGAGCTCTAACACCAGGTTTCAGGGGAGCTTCCCTATAAGTTCTGGCCTGGAGGCGGAGTTAGTTAGTGAGTAGTCTGAGACTGAGAGGAGGCAAGACGAGGAGAACCTGAGGAGTGAAGCTGTGACCAAGCTCATCCTAGAACAGAGCTCTGACAAAGAGAACACCAGAGTCCTTGGCTGTGTGGGTGCTGTAAGCCCTGACAGCCAATTCTGGAGGGCAGGGAACTGTATGCTCCCTGGCCACACCGAACACCTGTAGGCACCAGAGCAGACCAAGAGTCGGGGCTGGCAATGAAAAGGCAGTGTCCATGATAGGCTCATGCTGTCTGCCATACAGGTTAGAAGCAACACACAGGAGAGGAACTTGAGCAGAGCTTAAAGCAGCAAAGACCTAAGAGAATAGCACAGAAGGAAGGCCTCCAAACCCACCTGGCTAGGTGGATCCTAAGTTGCTTCCAGGCTGCCCGGACCCTGTCATCACCTGATACCCATGCCTCAGACTGCACCTGCAATTAACAAGTAAAGGTAAAGGAAACTGCAATCCGTGTGTCCTCCAGTCATTTCCCACAACCTCAGGCCTGCACCCCATTGTCTATGATACCTTACCAACTATACCAATAGCCCTGGGGCCACGCTCCACCTGTCGGGAGCAGAACTATCTCAGCTGCATCACCATTGGCCCCAGCGGTCCCCTTTAGCAGCATCGGCCATCCATTGCCGAACACCACAGGTGGTGTCACAAACTAACTCCCTATAGACTTTATTTCCCCTTCATCTCATTAATTTTATTAGACGCCCAGGTCCACGGACTGGGTCACTGCTGCCGTGACAACCCCCTGAAGAACTGCCGGACCCGGCCCGAGTACCCAACGGTCCTAGCTGGCGCTCTATTGACTAAATACTGATGAAACTCAGTTAAACTGATAAAATGACACTGATGACACTGGATCATTTTTTGGTACATGAAAAATCATTGACAATTGAATGAGGCCTAAGGACGCGTTAGGAGAGAAGTTCATCTTTCAGCTGTGAAATAGATAAACGTGTGCACAGCTTGTGGAGTGTGGTGCCCAGGTAGGTTCCAACACCTTAGTAATATGAAATGAAACCTGGCACTCAACTTGTACGTGAAAGCGGTTTTATTTACCAGCAACAAAAAAACGTTTCGGTCGTTAATCTGACCTTCATCAGTTACTGTGAGTATAAATAAAGAAAAAGCAAATTGTACAAAGAAACCAAAGTACATATAAAAAATAAAGTATTTACAAAAAATATAGAGCTTTCAACATCAAGATGGCATGGTTACATATAGAGATTAGTATATAAATGGTATAATGTAAGGTATTGCTGACTGACTAAAAAGTATTTAGTCAGTCAGCAATAGTGCAAGTTCCACCACTTAAAAAGATGAGAGGCGTCTGTAATTTACATCATAGGTAGACCTCAACTATGGGAGACAAACTGAAAAAAAACAATCCAGAAAATCACATTGTTGTTTTTTTTTAACATTTTATTTGCATATTATGGTGGAAAATAAGTATTTGGTCAGAAACAAAATATCATCTCAATACTTTGTAATATATCCTTTGTTGGCAATGACAGAGGTCAAACGTTTTCTGTAAGTCTTCACAAGGTTGCCACACACTGTTGTTGGTATGTTGGCCCATTCCTCCATGCAGATCTCCTCTAGAGCAGTGATGTTTTTGGCTTTTCGCTTGGCAACACGGACTTTCAACTCCCTCCAAAGGTTTTCTATAGGGTTGAGATCTGGAGACTGGCTAGGCCACTCCAGGACCTTGAAATGCTTCTTACGAAGCCACTCCTTCGTTGCCCTGGCAGTGTGCTTTGGATCATTGTCATGTTGAAAGACCCAGCCACGTTTCATCTTTAATGCCCTTGCTGATGGAAGGAGGTTTGCACTCAAAATCTCACGATACATGGCCCCATTCATTCTTTCATGTACCCGGATCAGTCGTCCTGGCCCCTTTGCAGAGAAACAGCCCCAAAGCCTGATGTTTCCACCACCATGCTTTACACTAGGTATGGTGTTTGATGGATGCAACTCCGTATTCTTTTTCCTCCAAACACGACAAGTTGTGTTTCTACCAAACAGTTCCAGTTTGGTTTCATCAGACCATAGGACATTCTCCCAAAACTCCTCTGGATCATCCAAATGCTCTCTAGCAAACTTCAGACGGGCCCGGACATGTACTGGCTTAAGCAGTGGGACACGTCTGGCACTGCAGGATCTGAGTCCATGGTGGCGTAGTGTGTTACTTATGGTAGGCCTTGTTACATTGGTCCCAGCTCTCTGCAGTTCATTCACTAGGTCCCCCCGCGTGGTTCTGGGATTTTTGCTCACCGTTCATGTGATCATTCTGACCCCACGGGGTGGGATTTTGCGTGGAGCCCCAGATCGAGGGAGATTATCAGTGGTCTTGTATGTCTTCCATTTTCTAATTATTGCTCCCACTGTTGATTTCTTCACTCCAAGCTGGTTGGCTATTGCAGATTCAGTCTTCCCAGCCTGGTGCAGGGCTACAATTTTGTTTCTGGTGTCCTTTGACAGCTCCTTGGTCTTCACCATAGTGGAGTTTGGAGTCAGACTGTTTGAGGGTGTGCACAGGTGTCTTTTTATACTGATAACAAGTTTAAACAGGTGCCATTACTACAGGTAATGAGTGGAGGAAAGAGGAGACTCTTAAAGAAGAAGTTACAGGTCTGTGAGAGCCTGAAATCTTGATTGTTTGTTTCTGACCAAATACTTATTTTCCACCATAATATGCAAGTAAAATGTTAAAAAAACAGACAATGTGATTTTCTGGATTTTTTTTTCTCAGTTTGTCTCCCATAGTTGAGGTCTACCTATGATGTAAATTACAGACGCCTCTCATCTTTTTAAGTGGTGGAACTTGCACTATTGCTGACTGACTAAATACTTTTTTGCCCCACTGTACCTTAGATTCCCCTAAACAATTTATTGATTGATTCCATTTTATGAGCATTTAGAAATCAATAATAACATTTTTTTGCTTTGAATAAAAAAGCAATAAGGCTTATGATAGAAATATTTTTCATGTTTGATGATGCAGTAGAAGAATCATCCAAATAACTCTATTAACCCCTTAACCCCCCAGTCCATTTTCCATTTTTGAGTTTTCGTTTTTTGTTCCTCTTTTTCCCAGAGCCATAACTTTTTTATTTTTTGGTCAATATGGCCATCTGAGGGCTTGATTTTTGCAGGACAAGTTGTATTTTTGACTAACACCATTGACTTTAATATATCTTGTACTAAAAAATAGGGAAAAAGTTCAAAGTGCGGTGAAATAGCAAAAAAAAAGTGCAATTCCGCAGATGTTTTTTTTCTTTTTTTACTATGTTCACTAAATGCTAAAACTAACCTGCCATTTTGATTCTCCAAGTCATTATGAGTTCATAGACACCAAATACAGGTCCTTCTCAAAAAATTAGCATATAGTGTTAAATTTCATTATTTACCATAATGTAATGATTACAATTAAACTTTCATATATTATAGATTCATTATCCACCAACTGAAATTTGTCACGTCTTTTATTGTTTTAATACTGATGATTTTGGCATACAACTCCTGATAACCCAAAAAACCTGTCTCAATAAATTAGCATATCAAGAAAAGGTTCTCTAAACGACCTATTACCCTAATCTTCTGAATCAACTAATTAACTCTAAACACATGCAAAAGATACCTGAGGCTTTTATAAACTCCCTGCCTGGTTCATTACTCAAAACCCCCATCATGGGTAAGACTAGCGACCTGACAGATGTCAAGAAGGCCATCATTGACACCCTCAAGCAAGAGGGTAAGACCCAGAAAGAAATTTCTCAACAAATAGGCTGTTCCCAGAGTGCTGTATCAAGGCACCTCAATGGTAAGTCTGTTGGAAGGAAACAATGTGGCAGAAAACGCTGTACAACGAGAAGAGGAGACCGGACCCTGAGGAAGATTGTGGAGAAGGACCGATTCCAGACCTTGGGGAACCTGAGGAAGCAGTGGACTGAGCATGACTGAGGCGTGTGCAGGAAATGGGCTACAGGTGCCGAAATGGGCTACAGAGAAGCAGCACTGGACTGTTGCTAAGTGGTCCCAAGTACTTTTTTTCTGATGAAAGCAAATTTTGCATGTCATTCGGAAATCAAGGTGCCAGAGTCTGGAGGAAGACTGGGGAGAAGGAAATGCCAAAATGCCTGAAGTCCAGTGTCAAGTACCCACAGTCAGTGATGGTGTGGGGTGCCATGTCAGCTGCTGGTGTTGGTCCACTGTGTTTCATCAAGGGCAGGGTCAATGAGTGGGCAGTGAGAATCTGGAATTGCTTGCCTGAGGAGGTGGTGATGGCGAGCTCAGTCGAGGGGTTCAAGAGAGGCCTGGATGTCTTCCTGGAGCAGAACAATATTGTATCATACAATTATTAGGTTCTGTAGAAGGACGTAGATCTGGGTATTTATTATGATGGAATATAGGCTGAACTGGATGGACAAATGTCTTTTTTCGGCCTTACTAACTATGTTACTATGTTACTATGTTAATGCAGCTAGCTATCAGGAGATTTTGGAGCACTTCATGCTTCCATCGGCTGAAATGCTTTATGGAGATGAAGATTTCATTTTTCAGCACGACCTGGCACCTGCTCACAGTGCCAAAACCACTGGTAAATGGTTTACTGACCATGGTATTACTGTGCTCAATTGGCCTGCCAACTCTCCTGACCTGAACCCCATAGAGAATCTGTGGGATATTGTGAAGAGAAAGTTGAGAGACGCAAGACCCAACACTCTGGATGAGCTTAAGGCCGCTATTGAAGCATCCTGGGCCTCCATAACATCTCAGCAGTGTCACAGGCTGATTGCCTCCATGCCACGCCGCATTGAAGCAGTCATTTCTGCCAAAGGATTCCCGACCAAGTATTGAGTGCATAACTGAACATTATTATTTGATGGTTTTTTTGTTTGTTATTAAAAAACACTTTTATTTGATTGGATGGGTGAAATATGCTAATTTATTGAGACAGGTTTTTTGGGTTATCAGGAGTTGTATGCCAAAATCATCAGTATTAAAACAATAAAAGACGTGACAAATTTCAGTTGGTGGATAATGAATCTATAATATATGAAAGTTTAATTGTAATCATTACATTATGGTAAATAATGAAATTTAACACTATATGCTAATTTTTTGAGAAGGACCTGTATGTCTAGGTTCTTATTTATTTAAGTGTGAAAAAAAAAATTCAAAATTTGTTTAAAAAAAATGTCGTCATTTTCTGAGACCTGTAGCGTCTACATTTTTCGTGATCTTGGGCTGGGTTTATTGATCCAATTTTAGTGCAGATATAATGTTTTCATCTCCCGTTATTGCATTTTATTGCAATGTAGCAGAAACCTAAAAAGCATAGTTCTAGTGTTTTTAATATTTTTCTGGTTACGCCGCTTAGCGACCAGGTTAACTTTTTTTTATATTGATAGATCGGGCAATTCTGAAAGTGGCGATACCAAATATTTGTATATTTGGTTTTTTTCTATTGTTTTATTTTGAAAGGGGTGAAGAGAGGTTGTTTTGAACTTTTATATTTTTTTATTTTTGTAATATTTTTTAAACTTTTTTTTGCTTTTTGCATGCTTCAATAGTCTCCATTGGAGATTAGAAGCTACAGTGCTTTGATCGCCTCTGCTACACACAGTTGATGATCAGATCATCTGTGTGTAGCAGAAATGCTCATTTGCTATCAGCACTGACCACGATGCCACGCTCATAGCAATCTGGCAATGACAACCACAGAGGTCTGCTACAGACCTCTGGTATTCATGCCAACACATCCGTGACCCAAAATCATGCGACTGGGTCACCAATGGGTGGAGACAGTGACGCGCTTCCTATAAGCGTGTGTTAAATGCTGCCGTCAT
This sequence comes from Ranitomeya imitator, assembly GCF_032444005.1. Classification (NCBI taxonomy): domain Eukaryota; kingdom Metazoa; phylum Chordata; class Amphibia; order Anura; family Dendrobatidae; genus Ranitomeya; species Ranitomeya imitator. Next base: position 463,841,810 of record NC_091282.1, on the reverse strand, counting down.
GACCCAACAGGGGTCTGTCCAGCGGACGGTACCACACACACACAATGTGATGGAAAAAAAGGAGAGGAAGGCCCTAACAATAGGACATGAGGGATGGGGCACCTAATAACACAGCCTGTGCCTATCCCTAAGCTCTTCTAACACCCTATGCGGGTCCTTCCCCTGACGCCGTCAGGTGCCTAGTCCCTACTGTTACCTTATTAAAACCCTGGCTAGTGCACTGGCCGGCAAGGATGCTAGCCTCACCACTGCAGATGGTGTAAACACAGGGAAAGTGACAAGCATGAGACAAAGAGAGAAACAACAAAAACTTAGCTTGAGCACCGGCTGCAAGCTCCACACACCTGAGGATATGGAACCAGGACTTCAAGAAACTGATACTCTGCTGGCACCAGAGAGCTCCTTACTCCAAGTCTGGTCTTCAGAGACAAACTATATTACCAATAGCTAGCTGATGCGTCATGTGACTATTTAAAGGTTGGTGGGAGTGGTCATCAACCACATCGGCTGGCCAGCAATGCAGCAGCTGTCAGCAAGGAAACTGACATTAATCCTTGCTGGCCTGAATGGAAAAAAACTACATTTAAATTTAAGTGGAACCAGAGCTGTCATGAATCCAAAAATGATTTGTGACAGCTGCTGTCAGAGATTGACAGCAGCATTTAAAGGGATACTGTCACCTGAATTTGGAGGGAACAATCTTCAGCCATGGAGGCGGGGTTTTGGGGTTTTTGATTCACCCTTTCCTTACCCGCTGGCTGCATGCTGGCTGCAATATTGGATTGAAGTTCATTCTCTGTCCTCCATAGTACATGCCTGCACAAGGCAATGTTGCCTTGCGCAGGCGTGTACTATGGAGGACAGAGAATGAACTTCAATCCAATATTGCAGCCAGCATGGAGCCAGCGGGTAAGGAAAGGGTGAATCAAAAACCCAAAAACCCAGCCTCCATGGCTGAAGATTGTTCCCTCCAAATTCAGGTGACAGTGTCCCTTTAACTAGCTAACAGCCACGGGTGCATCACGATTCCACTCGCTGCTATTGCGGGCACATGTCAGCTGAATAGATAAGCTGTCATGCGCCCGGATAGATGGAATCCGACATGTGCGAACGATTACGGCACATGTCGGAAAGTGGTTAATAGATAAATCAATTTTTTTAATTTTGCAGCTATATCAGAGCACAGTCACAAATTGTAATATTTCCAAAATTAAATTGCGTTACTTGTCCCCGTGTTTTTCATTTTACTTTTATCTTAATTTTTTCATGATAGCACAAAATCAAAACAAGTAAAGCAAGCCATTAAAAAGTGTATACTTTTGCATGATTATGTATAGGCTTCCCTGATCTCAGATTAACACTGACATTGGCCTCAGAGGGAACCATTTGTCTGCTCCTCTGCATTTATAAATAAACATGCCTGTGACAGCTGTCAGAAAACGCAATATTATCGCTGTATTCAGGACAAATTAGTGATGTGGAAGACAGAACAAGTATCCCCCAAAAAATATATGTATATATATATATATATATATATATATATATATACACATATATATACTTGTTTGTCAAGTTATAAATGCCGCTAAAAACCCTAGTAAACAGTGCAATGGCCAAGCTCGAACTCGGGAAACAAGTCAGATATTGAAAACTTTCCATGTAATGAAATGCAATGTTTGACGGTATCTGCTGTTAACATATTAAACTAGGTTGGAGCATAAGAGGGACTGAGAGCTCATCCTCATGGCTCGAGGCTTGAAAGCTGCTTTACTGGGCATAACGCCACCTCTTAGCCATCAAAGCTGTCCACCTGGCAGGGAATTTCAAGCCAGTTAGCTGACAGGCATACAATCCAGCCAGGCAGGGGAATGAGAGCTATTAAAAAAAGAATATGAGTAGCCTTTTATCAAGCAAAAGAAGAATTGGAAACAAATATAATGTTTGGAATTACAATTATACTTGTTCTATGCTATCAAATGTGGGAATACACTTATTACTTAGTATGAACTTTCTCTAAAGCAGTGAAAAAGAAACTGCATGGCCCAAATAATAGCTGAGAGTTTTTCAACATGGCTTAAAACCCTGCCCAGTAGGGAAAAGGATCATTCTGTGATAGATGGGTAACAACCACTAAATTATAGAGGAGCTTATATTTGCATTACTTTATAAAGTCTAGTATATAAATTACCTTGCCTCATTGATCAGTGTGTCTGCTTAGGATGGTCTATTGATAGTGTGGCATAAGTGCACTTTGTGGTCATATGGTATTGACCATCAGGGGACTGTCAGTCACACTAAGCCGGAGATGCCAATATGCTGGAGGTATGAAATGAACAACCATACTCATTGGCCTTTATTAATTTTTACTGATGCAAGCCTGTGGTTTTATATATTCTCTCCATCACCTTTATAAAGTTACATCCAGTGATCACACGACTATGATGAGAAGAAAAACTTTATAATCAGTATTCCCACTTTAGTAATTAATTGTATAGATCCAATAGTAAAGATCGTCTCTAGAACATTTTACAGTTATAATTGATAATTACTAGTGCTAAGTGAATGTGCTGAGATAATGTGTTATCTGAGCATGGTCGAGCATTATCCGAGTATCTTGGGCATGCTCGAATAATATGTTCGAGACCCCGCCGCTGCCTGATTCGTGTCTGTAAGGGAAAACCAACACATGTGGGGATTGCCTGTTATTTTCAACCCTATATGCAATAATCAATGTAAAAGTATGCGTTAACCAGTTTCTTTTTAATCTGGATTTCATAAAGCATTTTTAAATATAAAATGTGTTCAGTAAAAGTGTCACATTAAAGGGGTTAAACAGGACTATTTTATTTATTTCTCATGGGGCTAAGAACTAAGAGGCAGTTGCTAACTATCTGCCTATTCTACCTGCCATGGACCGCTCCAACCAGCGACTCTACTGCTTCATTTGACCTTAATTCAACAGAGCAGCCTTTCCTCATTTGGGCTATTCTGTTGATGAGGCGTGACATCCAACATTATGTTTATTGACAATGATCTCCCAGTCGCAAGGCAGTGGAGAGCTGGCTGTCAATCAGCATCACATTGACAGTCAAGCCCAATCAACAGAGTAGAGTGGAAGAGACACAGCTGTTCTGTTGACATGATGTAACCGGAAGCCTCTGAATCACCGGCAGGAGTGGTCTGTGACGGGCAGAGCAGGCAGGTAATTAGCAATTACCTGCTTGTAAATTCTTAAGGTACCTTCACACATAATGATATCATTAACAATATTGTTGCTTTTTGTGACGTAGCAACGATATCGTTAACGAAATCGTTATGTGTGACAGCAACTAATGATCAGGCCCCTGCTGGGAGATCGTTGGTCGCTGGGGAAAGTCCAGCACTTTATTTTGTTGCTGGATCTCCCGCTGACATCGCTGAATCAGCGTGTGTGATGCTGATTCAGCGATGTCGTCACTGGTAACCAGGGTAAACATCGGGTTACTAAGCGCAGGGCCGCGCTTAGTAATCCGATGTTTACCCTGGTTACCATTGTAAATGTAAAAAAACAAACACTACATACTTACATTCCCGGTGTCTGGTCATGTCCCTCGTCTTCAACTTCCTGCACTGACTGGTGAGCACCGGCCAGCCGTAAAGCAGAGCACAGCGGTCACCGCTGTACTTTACGGCCGGCGCTCAGTCAGTGCTGGAAGCTGAAGGCGAGGGACCTGACCAGACACCGGAATGTAAGTATGTAGTGTTTGTTTTTTTACATTTACAACGGTAACCAGGGTAAACATCGGGTTACTAAGCGCAGCCCTGCGCTTAGTAACCCGATGTTTACCCTGTTACCGGCATCGTTGGTCGCTGGAGAGCTGTCTGTGTGACAGCTCTCCAGCGACCAAACAGCGACGCTGCAGTGATCGACATCGTTGTCGGTATCGCTGCAGCGTCGCTTAATGTGACGGTACCTTTAGACTCATAAGAAAAAAATAAAGTAATACTGGATAATCTTTTTCAGGGCCGGACTGGGACTAAAATTCAGCCCTGGCATTTGAAGTTACACAGGCCCACAGGTGACTGTATAATATATTTGTACACTTATAGGTTACAAGAAGTGAGGGGAGAGTAACACGACTATATTACATATAATCACAGCTGTATCCAGCATTACAGCTCAGTCCTATTTATTTCTTTTAGTTGCAGTACCAAGAAATATCGCTAATTTACCTACATAACTGGATCTCGTAGATAATGAAGGGATTGAGATGACCAAAGGCTTTGCAACCTCATTCTGATGCTCCATAAACTTTACCTACCACTTTTGGTTCCGCTGCGCAGCACGAGACCCGTTGATTCTGAAGAGCGGTGACATCAGTAACGTCACCACTCTTTAGATATTCCGGATCTTGCGCTGAGCTCGGCGACTGTGAAGAGTGGTATTGTTACTACTGTCACCGTTCTTCATAGCCGCTGGGTCTTTCCAGGACTGGGCTAGTAGTGGGGGTGTCTAATAGACACTTCTCCATTACTTACACCAGGGATTGATAGCAGCTGACATTACGCAGCTGACATCAACCCTTAAAATCATTTCACATACCAGAAATAAATGCTCTGGTGGCAGGGAAAAGCAGTAGAGTTAGCGCTTTTCCCAGGCGCTGGGTGCTAACTGCAACTGTCATCATCCTTGCCTCATCTCCCTGTGAAGCATTTCTGCTGTATTTACATGCGCTGATCTCAGGCCACTAAACGAGTGTGATCGACAATACTGAAGTCGTTTGCTTGTTTCCCAGCCTCTTTACACCAACTGAGAAAGAATGAAGGGAACAGAATAATCACAATTAGATCAATCTGTCCCTATACAGTATCATGTTATCAGCAGCACAACTACAGTTTACACCGGCGATGTGCTGCTGAGAACAAAGATTTCTGTTCCCACATAAAAAATCCAATCACTCCATGAATAGGCAGCAGTTTGCTTGATTAGCATAATACACCCCCATAGTCCTCCATATATTATAATGTGCACCTCAGTCCTCCATATAGTATAATACACTCCTCAGTCCTCCATATAGTATAATACACTCCTCAGTCCTCCATATAGTATAATACACTCCTCAGTCCTCCATATAGTATAATACACTCCTCAGTACTCCATATAATATAATACACTCCTCAGTCCTCCATAAAGTATAATACACTCCTCATAGTCCTCCATATATTAAAATACACTGCAATTCCTCCATATACTATAATACACTCCTCAGTCCCCAATATAGTATAATATTCTGCCACAGTCCTCCATATAGTATAAAACACTCCTCAGTCTTCCAAATAGTATAATACATTCCTCATAATGCTCCATATAGTATAATGCCCCGCCATTGTCATCTATGTAGTACAATTCACTTCCTATAGTATAATGCACCCCATAGTTCTTCATATAGTACAATGTATTCCCCATAGTCCTCGATACAGTATAGTGCAGCCCACATATAGTATAATGATGCCACCCAAGAGTATAATGCAGCCACCCCACAGAATATATTGTAGCCCCCTGAGTATAATGTAACCCCCAGAGAATATAATGCAGCCCCCTCATATAGTATAATGCAGCCCCTGCATATATAATATATGGTAGCCGAATCATAGAGCATAATGCAGCTCCCCATAGAATATAATGTAGCCCCTCCATAGAATACAATGCAGCCCTCCTCATATAGTATAATGCAGCTCCCCATAGAATATAATGCATCCCCCCATAGAATATAATACAGTCCCCCATAGAATATAATACAGTACCCCATAGAATGTAATACAGCCCCCCTTCCCATAGAATATAATGTAGCCCCCATAGAATGTAATGCAGCCCTTCCCATAGAATGTAATACAGCCTGCTAACCCCCTTAGAATGTAATACTGTCCTCCCCATAGAATGTAAGACAGCCCCCATAGAACGTTATACAGCACAGCCACCAAAGAATGTAATACAGCCCTTCTCCATAGAATGTAATGCAGCCAGCCCCCATAGAATGTAATGCAGCCAGCCCCATAGAATGTAATGCAGCCAGCCCCCATGGAATGTAATGCAGCCAGCCCCATAGAATGTAATGCAGCCAGCCCCCATAGAATGTAATGCAGCCAGCCCCCATAGAATGTAATACAGCACAGCCCCCATAGAATGTAATACAGCCAGCCCCCATAGAATGTAATACATCACAGTCCCCATAGAATGTAATGCAGCTGGCCCCCGTAGAATGTAATGCAGCCAGCCCCATACAATGTGATGCAGCCAGCCCCCATAGAATGTAATACAGCACAGCCCCCATAGAATGTAATACAGCCAGCCCCCACAGATTTTTAATACAGCACAGCCCCCATAGAATGTAATACAGCCAGCCCCCATAGAATGTGATACAGCACAGCCCCCATAGAATGTAATGCAGCCAGTCCCCATAGAATATAATAGAGCACAGCCGCAATAGAATGCAATACAGCCCTTCCCCATAGAATGTAATGCAGCCAGCCCCCATAGAATGTAATACAGCCCCCTACCCAATAGCCCCACAATCCAGTTATCACTCATTGATATATTTTTTAATAAAAACACTCTCCTCACCTTTCCTCGTGCCCCGCGCTGTTCCCGGCTCCGGTCTCAGTGGCTGCAGTCTGCCCGCCTGACACACAGAAGGTACGCGATGATATGACGTCATCGTGCACCCGCAGTGTCAGAGGCAGAGCGAGGAATGATGGGAGAGAGAGTGACAGCTGACGCTCTCTCTCCCCCATCATTGCATTCAACTGTAACGGCGTCTATGACGTCGGTATAAATGAATGTTGGCGGGGAGTGTGCTGACAGCGGGGGGAGTGTGCAGACAGTGGGGGGAGTGTGCTGACAGCGGGGGGGTGTGCTGACAGTGGGGGGAGTGTGCTGACAGCGGGGGGGTGTGCTGACAGCTGCACACTCGAGTGGCCCACTACTGCCACCGGCCCTTCTGGCATTTGCCAGAACTGCCTGATGGCCAGTCTGGTCCTGATCCCTTTAAATATAATGCACTCCTACACAATCTTCAGCTTCAATAAGATATTGAATATTAGAAGCAAAATAGAAGCAAAAGGCCAGTGCAAAAGAAAATAAGAGTATTATCTCGGGTTATATAAACACAATTGTATGTTTTTCTACTTCCCAGGATCATTCTTCATATGCAATTTAAGGGGAACATACATACTTTGTTTCCTATTTAAACATCCGGCTCCAACTGAAAGTATGTTGTTGACACATGAAAAATTAAAGGAATGTTATAAGAGGTTATGGCTTACGTCGTTGTAATTTTAATTAGAACAAAATGAAAAAACAGACTCCTTTGCGATATGGACTTTACCCATATTGCCATGTTAAACATGGTATTGCTGTGATTCATCAAGTGTGATTTTAGGCTACAACGTTTTACACCAGCAGCAATTGCTGCTCTAATCAATGGCAGTTACTAGGAGAGCAGGATGTATTGGCACCTGATGAATCCAGGCTTATGAGTTATGACCCATGAAACTTACAGTGAGCCAAAGAACACATAATGTTATAGCACATTTTATATGAGCAAATTCTTTTTATAACATTCTTATATATCACATTTAATGCTAATAGGAAAATGTTACTGGAAAGCTGTATTTAGTGGTATTTTGTTCTTTTTTAATACAACACCAAAAAGTAATTGCCCTTTTTCTTATTCAATGCCATCAATGGCTGAAATGGCAATAATTATGTCTCCTGGCCATCCGCAGCAGAGTTGGTCTTATAAAAAACTGTGAGCTGTGCTACATTGTTTCCTTAACTCCATTCACTTCAATGGGAGCTACAGTTAGGGTATGTTCACACGTTCAGGATTTCCATCCTTTTTTTTTCCTGACTGTTTTTTAAAAAACTGCAGCTCTTGGCAGAAAACGCAGGTCCTTTTTTTGGTCCTTTTTTGGTCCGTTTTTGATGCGTTTTTTGATGCGTTTTTTGATGCGTTTTTTTGATGCAGTTTTCTAGCCAGAGTCTGTGTGTTTTCTAGGAATTTTTTTAGGGTTAAAATGGCTGAAAATACCCTAACCCTACCCCTACCCCTAACCCTACCCCTAACCCTAACCCTACCCCTAACCCTACCCCTAACCCTACCCCTAACCCTAACCCTACCCCTAACCCTACCCCTAACCCTAACCCTAACCCTACCCCTAACCCTACCCCTAACCCTAACCCTACCCCTAACCCTACCCCTAACCCTACCCCTACCCCTATTCTAACCTTAGTGAAAAAAAAAAAAAAAAATTCTTTATTTTTTTTATTGTCCCTACCTATGGGGGTGACAAAGGGGGGGGGTGTCATTTACTATTTTTTTATTTTGATCACTGAGATAGGTTATATCTCAGTGATCAAAATGCACTTTGGAACGAATCTGCCGGCCGGCAGATTCGGCGGGCGCACTGCGCATGCGCCCGCCATTTTGCAAGATGGCGGCGCCCAGGGAGAAGACGGCCGGACGGACACCGGGATGCCGGGTGAGTATAAGGGGGGGAGATTAGGGCACGGGGGGGGCATCAGAGCACTGGGGGGGGGCATCGGAGCACGGGGGGGCGGGATCGGAACACGGGGGGGGCAGCCACACTCCGCCCACGCACTTCCGCCCGCTCCCCGCACTTCCTGCTGCAGCGGTTCTGCACATCAAACCGCAGTAAAACCCGCAGATATATTTTTGATCTGCGGGTTTTACTGCGGTTTGGACCTCACAATGGAGGTCTATGGGTGCAGAACCGCTGCGGCTCCGGAAAAAGAATTGACATGCTCCTTCTTTTTTCCGGGAGCTATTCAGCGCGTCTTTTTTTTTACAATTTCCGGACCATGTGCACAGTGTGTCCTGTTTTCCATAGGGTACAGTGTACTGTACCCTGCATGGAAAACAGCTGCGGAACCGCAGCGGCAAAACCGCCGCGGTTCCGCGGTAAAAAACGCACTGTGTGAACATGGCCTTATATAGCAGCAAAGTCTGCTGAGTTTTTTACTTGGACCTGACATTCTGCATCTGGTGTATAGAGATAGCTATCCCGGTCCCAGCCATTCCTGGGACTGACTCTTTCAATTTGCTTAGAGTGGAAATCCAGTTTGAATCTTTTTCAGAAATGTCATGGATATGTGTGAGATAATCACATTTCTTGGACTGTTACTGGTTTCCATAGTGCTCAAACACTTATCTGGATTTTTTGTCACAGAAAAATAAAGAAAACTATTCAATCACAGCCATAACCCATAGAAAAGGTATTTTAGTTCCCTATGAAATCCCTTCTTTAAAAAAAAAATAGTGGTGGTCATCTGATTTGACAGATTTCAGATTTTGACTTTCATATGTACCTTTAGCATATGAGAACATAATTTATTTCAAGGGTTCCCAAATTAAAAATATTTCAAATAGTACACTCCTTAAAGTATGAAATAAAAGTAGATTTCCGGGAAAATGTATACTAAGTTCTTCAATGTCTAACGGCACTAAAGATTCTTTAGTTTAGGTGGTTGCTTCTAAAATACATCACTTCAGTGACTAACAGAAAATATATATATACTAGTTGGCAGCCCGATTCTAAAGATTCGGGAGTCTAGAATCCATATGTACTTTATTTATTCAAATGTAAGAATAATACAATTAATAAATAATAGTAAGAAAGAACAAAAAATGGCTGCACTCACCAGCTCTTGACAATTCTTGTTATTTAAGGTACAGTTACACAGGATCCATGAACATGCTTATGAGGGGAGGGATGAAAGACATCAGACGATAACATTGCGTGTTGTGGCAAATGCCACAACAACGGTTCTTTGCTTAAGAACAATGTCAGGTAGTAGGAAAATACCCAGTTAATAATAGGCAATAGTTCTTTGCAGGAATGCAGATATTAATAAATAGGCAGTTTATGTTGCAGAGAAATTGCTGGGCAATAATGGACAATGTCCTTATGTGGCAAATAATAGAGCAATATACCCAATGTGGCAAAGAAGAGGTTAATAAACGGCAGTCTCTCAGTATAACAGTCAGTGAATAATAGGCAGTATATGGAGAAAACACCAAACAAAAGTTCAAAATTGGTGTGAAAATGTCACTGAACCACTTCACAACTAAATATATATACCGTATATACTCGAGTATAAGCCGACCCGAGTATAAGCCGACCCCCCTAATTTTGCCACAAAAAACTGGGAAAACTTATTGACTCGAGTATAAGCCTAGGGTGGAAATGTAGCATTTACCGGTGAATTTCAAAAATAAAAATAGATCATTATTTCCCCATAGCTGTGCCATATAGTGCTCTGCACCGTTCATATTGCCCCATAGATGCTGCACAGATGCCCCATATAGTGCTGTGTGCCGTTCATACTGCCCCATAGATGCTGCACAGATGCCCCATATAGTGCTGTGTGCCGTTCATACTGCCCCCATAGATGCTGCACAGATGCCCCATATAGTGCTGTGTGCCGTTCATACTGCCCCCATATAGTGCTGTGTGCCGTTCATACTGCCCCCATAGATGCTGCACAGATGCCTCATATAGTGCTGTGTGCCGTTCATACTGCCCCCATATAGTGCTGTGTGCCGTTCATACTGCCCCCATATAGTGCTGTGTGCCGTTCATACTGCCCCCATATAGTGCTGTGTGCCGTTCATACTGCCCCCATATAGTGCTGTGTGCCGTTCATACTGCCCCCATATAGTGCTGTGTGCCGTTCATACTGCCCCCATATAGTGCTGTGTGCCGTTCATACTGCCCCCATATAGTGCTGTGTGCCGTTCATACTGCCCCCATATAGTGCTGTGTGCCGTTCATACTGCCCCCATATAGTGCTGTGTGCCGTTCATACTGCCCCCATATAGTGCTGTGTGCCGTTCATACTGCCCCCATAGATGCTGCACATAAATCTGTGCTGCCGCTGCTGCTGCTGCAATAAAAAAAAAAACCACATACTCACCTCCCTTGATTGCAGCTCCCAGCGTCCGGTCCCGGCGCCTCCATCTTCCCGGCGTCTCTGCTCTGACTGATCAGGCAGAGGGCGCCGCGCACACTATATGCGTCATCGCGCCCTCTGCCTGAACAGTCAGAGCGCAGACGCCGGGAAGATGGAGGCGCCGGGAAGATGGAGCGACGCCCGGCGGCTGGAACGCGGACAGGTGAATATAACATACTTACCTAGTCCCAGCGATCCTCGCGCTGTCCCTGCCTTCCTCCCCGTCTTCTGTGCTGCAGCATCTTCCTGTCAGCGGTCACCGACACCGCTGATTAGAGAAATGAATAGGCGGCTCCGCCCCTATGGGAGGTGGAGCCGCTTATTCATATCTCTAATGAGCGGTCCCACGTGACCGCTGAAGAGGGGAAGCAGCACAGAAGACGGGGAGGAAGGCAGGGACAGCGCGAGGATCGCTGGGACTAGGTAAGTATACCTCAGCGCCCTCTCCCCCTCACCCGCCGACCCCACCACTACCGTGACTCGAGTATAAGCCGAGGGGGGCACTTTCAGCCCAAAAATTTGGGCTGAAAATCTCGGCTTATACTCGAGTATATACGGTAGTTTTGGTAAATGGTATTATCATTTTTTTGACGAAATTCGGCAGGAGCTTGAAGAGCAACGTCACTGGGCCTGCCTCCACGCAGTAGAAACTTGCTGTGAGGTAAAAATTCAAAAATCACACCAAAATGGCGGGCGGAGTGTGTCACAGTACGGCACGTTTCTGATTGGTCGCTCGCAGCAGGCGGCAACCAATCAGACACTGGACACTGTTGACGTCACTTATCTCCGGACATTAGCTCCGGACATTAGCTCCGGACATTAGCTCCGGACATTAGCTCCGGACAGGAAGTTGGCACAAATTGCAGGAAGTAGTATTCTAGGCAATTATATATTAGATTGTAAACTGGATGACTGATTGCCAAGGCCTCAACTTTGTCTATTCCTTTGACCTTTCTTATTCAAATTACATGTCAACCAATAACTAATTTCCAGGCATTTGGACCTGAAGATTTCTGAAAATCAACAAGGTTTTTTGAAGATCCTAGGAAAAGAACTACAGTACAGACCAAAAGTTTGGACACACCTTCTCATTTAAAGATTTTTCTGTATTTTCATGACTATGAAAATTGTACATTTACACTGAAAGCATCAAAACTATGAATTAACACATGTGGAATTATATATTTAACAAAAAAGTGTGAAACAACTTAAATTATGTCTTATGTTCTAGGTTCTTCAAAGTCTCTACCTTTTGCTTTGATGACTGCTTTGCACACTCTTGGCATTCTCTTGACGAGCTTCAAGAGGTAGTCACCAGAAATGGTCTTCCAACAATCTTGAAGGAGTTCCCAGAGATGCTTAGCACTTGTTGGCCCTTTTGCCTTCACTCTGCGGTCCAGCTCACCCCAAACCATCTCGATTGGGTTCAGGTCTGGTGACTGTGGAGGCCAGGTCATCTGGCGTAGCACCTCATCACTCTCCTTCTTGGTCAAATAGCCCTTACACAGCCTGGAGGTGTGGTTGGGGTTCTTGCCCTGTTGAAAAATAAATGATGGTCCAACTAAACGCAAACCGGATGGAATAGCATGCCACTGCAAGATGCTGTGGTAGCCATGCTGGTTCAGTATGCCTTCAATTTTGAATAAATCCCCAACAGTGTCACCAGCAAAGCACCCCCCACACCATCACACCTCCTCCTCCATGCTTCACGGTGGGAACCAGGCATGTAGAGTCCATCCGTTCACCTTTTCTGCATCGCACAAAGACACGGCGGTTGGAACCAAAGATTTCAAATTTGTACTCATCAGACCAAAGCACAGATTTCCACTGGTCTAATGTCCATTCCTTGTGTTCTTTAGCCCAAACAAGTCTCTTCTGTTGGTTGCCTGTCCTTAGCAGTGGTTTACTAGCAGCTATTTTACCATGAAGGACTGCTGCACAAAGTCTCCTATTAACAGTTGTTGTAGAGATGTGTCTGCTGCTAGAAGTCTGTGTGGCATTGACCTGGTCTCTAATCTGAGCTGCTGTTAACCTGAGATTTCTGAGGCTGGTGACTCGGATAAACTTATCCTCAGAAGCAGAGGTGACTCTTGGTCTTCCTTTCCTGGAGTGGTCCTCATGTGAGCCAGTTTCTTTGCAGCTGTTGATGGTTTTTGCCACTGCACTTGAGGACACTTTTAAAGTTTGCCCAATTTTTCGGACTGACTGTCCTTCATTTCTTAAAGTAATGATGGCCACTCGTTTTTCTTTACTTAGCTGCTTTTTTTCTTGCCATAATATAAATTCTAACAGTCTATTCAGTGGGACTATCAGCAGTGTATCCACCAGACTTCTGCACAACACAACTGATGGTCCCAACACCATTTATACGGCAAGAAATCCCACTTATTAAACCTGACAGGGCACACCTGTGAAGCGAAAACCATTCTCGGTGATTACCTCTTGAAGCTCATCAAGAGAATGCCAAGAGTGTGCAAAGCAGTCATCAAAGCAAAAAGTGGCTACTTTGAAGAACCTAAAATATAAGACATATTTTAAGTTGTTTTACACTTTTTTGTTAAGTATATAATTCCACATGTGTTAATTCATAGTTTTGATGCCTTCAATGTGAATGTACAGTTTTCATAGTCATGAAAATACAGAAAAATCTTTAAATGAGAAGGTGTGTCCAAACTTTTGCGTTCCTATAGATGCCAAACTTTAGATGTTTGTGGAACTTGCTTTCTGTTGTTCAATAGTTTTGCAAATGAGAAAATATTGTTATTGAATGAACAAAACTAGAACTGAACAAAGAAAAGACACCATATGACAAAGAATGCAGGTGGAGGTCCTTCACAATTACTAGATGAAATTGAATGGATCATTGTTCAGTGCCAATATAAAAGAATTATGCTGCTGTATTATTAATTTAATTTTATCCATTCTATTCATCCACACTTTTTTATAAGCACAGAATATAAGATTAAACACAAATAAAAAAATCACGAGAGGTCAATATAAGTGGGGAATCCACACCATCTAGTGACAAATCTCTGTATAGTAAATATCTAGTAGATTCTATGTACGGTTTCAGATGAGTTTCAAGTTTGATGGATAATTTGTGTACATATGCAAATTAACACACGCATACATACATTACACACATATACACGCGCAATTGGCACTTACTGTACATATGCACACACAGCTTTTTTTTACTAAATCTTCCAGTTTGATTTGAAAAATGGTTCTTCTAGATATTTTAAAGGAAAGCAAGATTTTTCACTTCCAGAATACAGATGTTAGAAAAGTACTCACATTTAATGGTTAAATTACAGCATAGTGGAGCAAAGTTCATGGAGTTTTTTATCTAATATAAAACTGGAATATACAAGCCAGCAATTTACATTAGCTTAAGTTTATTGTACATTCCTGGAACTGCCAAGAATCTATTGTAATCTCACCAGATTGTGACAATGCCATAGCTTAAATCCAAACGCTATTCCTCTGTAACCTATGTGATCATATAGGATGGGACATCACATCAGTATGAAATCCAATTTAATGTGGAATATTAAAGAGATGACATAACTCCCTAAATATAACTCACTTTTATTAAAAAGAAAAACATATGAATTTAGTAAGAGAACATTTAGCAAAGGGGTAAGAAATAATGAAATCAATACACTTCATTCACTCCACTGTATTTTATATGCATTTTATTTAGATATGTTACCAAAGTTTCTCTCTTGTTTTTATGCCAATATATTCGAAAGGGTTGTTTGAGTATTCAGAATCTGTGTCATAAAAAAGGATATAAATGGTAATCTGGTTTGTGGCTATTCAGTACACAGAAATCATGGCCCAGTATCAGTAATGTCCTTGTAGATATGAGAATTTAAATAAAGATTGATACAAAAGTGATGTACAGTACTGTGCAAATGCTTTGGGCAGGTGTGCTTTAAAAATAGAAGTTTTAATAGTTTACTATTATCAATTGAGAAAATGAAAGGAAAGTGAACACAAGAAAAATCTAAATGAAATCAATATTTGGTGTGACCACTCTTTGACTCTAAGGGCTCCTTCTCACTTGTGAGAAATACGTCCGAGTCTCACAGGTTAAAACCCCGCTCTGGCGACGGCACTCCAGTGCGGAGCATGCAGCTCCATGTATTGTTGTGCGCCAGAGCAGGGTTTTAACCTGCGAGACTCGGGCGTATTTCTCACAGGTGAGAAGGAGCCCTAAGGCTATGGGTATGTGAACACGCTGCGAATTTTGCTGCGGATCCACAGCGGATTAGCCACTGCAGATTCGCAGCAGTTTTCCATGCGTTTACAGTTCTATGTAAACCTATGGAAAACAAAATCCACAGTGCACATGTTGTGGAAAAAAAGGGGCGGAAACGCTGCGTTGTTTATTCCACAGCATGTCAATTCTTTGTGCAGATTCCGCAGCGGTTTACACCTGCTCCATAATAGGAATCAGCAGGTGTAAAACCGCAGGTCAAAGCTGCACAAAAACTGCGCAAAAGCCGCAGGAAATCCATAGGAAATCCGCAGTGTGGTTTACCTGCTGATTCAACAAAATCAGTCTGGAAAAATCTGCAGAGTAATTCACAGCGTTTGCACATAGCCTATGAGCAAAAGTTGAGTATTTGCTTGCAGAAATTTCTGCAAGGGTTCTGCATCTCTTGGAAGGAAAAAGGCGTTTTGCCGCGTTTTTATATGCGTTTTTGCATGCATTTTTGTACAGCAATGAAGGCTTTTTGTGCTAAACAAAGATATTACAAAAAAAAGTTTTATTATGTTATTTTGGTTCAACACCACCTTTTTCATGCTGATGCAATGCGGCATCAGGGTTATGGGATTAGGGCTTGGTGTCAGCAGCTCTCATTGACATCTAGCTCTACGCTAGGTTCACACTGCATTAGCAGCAGCCCGTTCAGCACATACACTAATGGGCTGCTGTAACGCAAGTGCCGGCGTTTGCATCGCACTAGCGCACATAGAGCATCTGCTAGCTCTATCTGCGCTAGCAGTGAAAGACCTGGAAACGCTGCAGCCCGCGTCTCAGGGTCTGTCACTCAATGACGGCACACCCCTAGCGCACGCCCATTGTGGGCGTGCGCTAGTGATGCATCCAGCATTGCTTTCAATGGCGGTGTTAACGGACTACGTTACACCGCGTTATGCCACGGTGTAACGTAGTCCGTTTAACGTACTACCATAACGCAATGTGAACCTAGCCTAAGTAATGAAAAGGTGTCAGCCAGACACACTCATTACTAAGTCGATAAGTAAATACAAGCACACAAAAACAAACACACACAAAAACACATACACATTGTCATCAGCCTATGTAGTAGGGTTAACAGAACGAATGTACATAGGCTGTAACCAGACAGCAATTGTTAATTTTAAAGAAAAAAAATGAAAAAAAAATTGCTTGGGCTCCCGCATAATTTTAATAACCAGCAGAGGAAAAGCTGATGGCTGAGGGCTGATGTTAATAATCTGGTAAGGAGCCAATCTCCATACAGGTTCCCAGGCTATTAATATCAGCTCACAGCTGTTTGCATAGTCTTTACTGGCTAGTTTAGAGAGACTCCAGAAAAAAATTGACATAGGGTCCAACTATAAAATCTAACCAGCAAAGGCTAGGGAGACAGCTTCTGGCTGATATTAATATCCTAGGAAGGGGCCATGGATAGTGGCCCCTCCCAGACTAAAAACATCAGCTCTCAGCCTCCCCAGAAAAGGTGCATCTATAAGATGCGCCAAATTTGGCACTTAGTCTCACTCTTCTCAAATGCCCTGTGGCAAGTGGAGTTCATATTTGTGGTGTTGATGTCACCTTTGTATTGTCAGATGACATCAAGCAGACAGGTTAGTAATGAAGAGGCATCTATAAGACAGCTATCCATTAGGAGCCCCATAGTGATATTGTATAAAAACACAGACACCCAGAATAAAGTCCTTTATTTGAAATAATGACACAGACTCCTTTAATGAATCCTAATTAAACCATACTCACCGAACCCCTAATCCACTGATGCCAACGTCTCCTGAAACAAAAATAAAATAATAAATCACAATATTCCTCACCTGTCCGCAGAGAAGATGATCCATAGTGTCCCACAATAATCCTGATCATTTTGAGAACAGTCACTGATGTGACTGCTCTCAAAGACAGCCGGCGATACACTGACAGAAGGTAATCACTCCCACAGTGTATCACTGAACTGCCATGAGAGAGCTCTCAGGAGTTCATCAGCTAATCAGCTCTGGTGATTTCCCTTACGGCACCACTGCTGCATGTGAAAAATCTCACGCAGCGGTGCTGTAAGTTAGCGCACTGCAGCTGATCTGATGAACTCCGGTGAACTCTCTCATGGCAGTTCAGTGATACACTGTGGGAGTGATTACCTCCTGTCAGTGTATCGCTGGCTGTCTTTGAGAGCAGTCACATTGGTGACTGTTCTCAAAGTGATTAGGATTATCTTGGGACATTATTGATTATCTTCTCTGTGGACAGATGAGTAATATTGTGATTTATTATTTTCTTTTTGTTGCAGCAGACTTTCACCACTGGTGAATGATGCTGCGCTCTCAGCAGCTCATTCACCAGTGGTTTTCAGCTGTTGCAGTTGCATCGTGGCACCGTGCAGGTTGAAACTATTTAGCCTTTAGAAGACTGACTTTCTTCATCTACCAAGCAAAGATGTAAAATTGAGAGATTGGGAAAAGGAGAGGAAGAAGCTCATCAGCTACAATCTACATTGTGCAACCTTGGAAGAGTACCATCGACAGGCCAGAATACCTCGAGGTTTACGCTGCAACTTACGGCCAACACTATTTTCAGACAATGTGAAGTTTTGTGCCACATTTCAAAAAATTCTGA
Organism: Ranitomeya imitator; assembly: GCF_032444005.1. Taxonomy (NCBI): domain Eukaryota; kingdom Metazoa; phylum Chordata; class Amphibia; order Anura; family Dendrobatidae; genus Ranitomeya; species Ranitomeya imitator. The sequence continues at coordinate 463,823,919 of NC_091282.1, read as the reverse complement.
ATAAATGCTCTTTCGACATAATACTATTGACTATTGAATACCTACAAGAAGCCATAAAAAAGGACGAAGAAAAAATCGAGAGTATCGAAACTCAATTAACAGCCACTCTGAATAGTACTGAACTCTCTACGCTTAAAAGTAAAATAGACTCAAGCCTTGTTACCTACCAACGGTCCCTAGAAGAAAGGAAAAGGACTAAATTCCAAAGGGACACCGAGGACTATTTATCTAACAAGGTGTACCGATGGGAGGATACAGCTCCCCGCCGAACAAGATCAAGATATCAACGCACACCAGGAGGGAACTACCCCTCAGGGGGCTCCTCGCTGGCCGGGGGCTCATCTGCAGGATCTGGCAGCGAGACTGGTGGGGCCCAAGCCACAGGACTGCATTTTTTAGGACAAGCCGCACGCCCACAAGGAGGGGAAGGTAGAAGAAACGGGGACCGCCACATGACATTGAGATCACAGGTAGGAGTCCAAACTCTGTAGTAAACATCTCTGACTACACTCTTTCTCCTCTAGAGCTTAAAGTCTTGAACATGGGCTTATCTTTTTGCCCTACTCCCAAATGGGACTTGTTCCAATTAGAAAGAGATCTTCAACACTTCTATAGGAACATAAGGTTAAAGGTACACTTTGAGGAACCCCCCACTTCAGTAGTCAATAGATTAGGCGCAACACCGAGTCAGAGAGAAGATGCTAAAATCACCTTAGGATCACTAGGCCTGAAAAATCCTAGTACCTTTGTCCCGCTCAAGTCCAACCACGCGGTAGAAAATTTCATCAATCTCCTAGATAGAGATATTAAGGGGACCATACATGAACAGCGTCTTGGTCTCCTCCCAGTCCGCCATAACCTCAACCCTTTAGAGAAACAAGCATTAAGGTACCTTCACACTAAATGACGCTGCAGCGATCCAGACAACGATCCGGATCGCTGCAGCGTCGCTGTTTGGTCGCTGGAGAGCTGTCACACAGACCGCTCTCCAGCGACCAACGATGCCGGTAACCAGGGTAAACATCGGGTTACTAAGCGCAGGGCCGCGCTTAGTAACCCGATGTTTACCCTGGATACCATCCTAAAAGTAAAAAAAACAAACGCTACATACTTACCTACCGCTGTCTGTCCCCGGCGCTGTGCTTTCCTGCTCTGACTGTGAGCGCCGGGCAGCCGGAAAGCAGAGCGGTGATGTCAACGCTCTGCTTTCCGGCCGCTGTGCTCACAGCCAGAGCAGAGAAGCACAGCGCCGGGGACAGACAGCGGTAGGTAAGTATGTAGCATTTGTTTTTTTTACTTTTAGGATGGTAACCAGGGTAAACATCGGGTTACTAAGCGTGGCCCTGCGCTTAGTAACCCGATGTTTACCCTGGTTACCAGCGAAGACATCGCTGAATCGGTGTCACACACGCCGATTCAGCAATGTCAGCGGGAGAGCCAGCGACCAAAGAAAGGTCTGGCCTTCTAGCTCCGACCAGCGACATCACAGCAGGATCCTGATCGCTGCTGCGTGTCATACTAAACGATATCGCTAGCGAGGACGCTGCAACGTCACGGATCGCTAGCGATATCGTTTAGTGTGAAGGTACCTTTAGACACGTTGAGTGAGAATAGGAACATCGTAATCAAACCAGCAGATAAGGGGGGAGCCATCGTTATCATGAACAAACACCATTACGTCACCGAGGTGAGGAGACAATTATCTGATACAGGTACCTACAGAAAACTTCAGGGGGATCCCACATACTCCATACAGTGGAAAATCAATACACAAATATGTGAGCTTAGGAACCATAGACAGCAAAACTAAAACCTTCCTCATTAACCATCATCCAGTTACCCCAGTATTGTATATCCTCCCTAAAATACATAAAAATCTCCAGAATCCCCCCCGACTGCCCCATTGTAGCCTCGACTGACTCAGTACTCAATTCCCTCTCCAAATTTTAGGAGAAAATACTCACACCATACACCCGGTTGACGAAGTCGTTCATATTAGACACCAGCAAATTTTTAAACAAAATCCGCAACATCTCAAGCGTTCCTCCTGACAGTCTTCTATGCACATTAGACGTCAACAGCTTGTATACCTCCATCGTTCACGATTGGGGGATTGCAGCTGTTTCACTTACATTACAAGAAGCAGAAATTGACAACATTACACATGACCTGTGTATAGACCTCTTGAATATGGTGCTCAGAGAAAACTTCTTCCTCTTCAACGATGACTTCTTTGTGTAGACGTGCGGCACCGCCATGGGGTCCAACGTGGCCCCGGCATACGCAAATCTGTACATGGATCACTTCGAGAGGAAGCATGTATATGCCAACCCCAATTTTCAACAACATGCACTGATTTGGTATAGATATATCGATTATATATTTTGCATATGGCAGGGGAACCACACCAGTCTTCAGGAATTCTATAATGACATCAATACCACCAGACCAGAACTTACCTTCACACTTTCATACCATCACAGTAAAGTCACCTTCCTGGACACTAAAGTCCTCAAAGACTCCGTGGGTATCTTGAATACGGACATATATTCTAAACCAACTGATTGTAACAGCCTTCTGCTATACAACAGTTGTCACCCTAAGTCCACAAATGAAAGCCTTCCAAGGTCCCAGTTCAAGAGAGTATCTAGAATTGTTTCTGACCCGGAAGTAAAAGCAACCAGGTTACAGGAAATGTCGGACAAATTTAGGGCCCGTAACTATCCCGCTGACCTTCTCAATACTGAGTCCACCGAGGTTCTTAATGAGACAGAGAATGGAGCAATAAAACCCCAGAAGAACCCTAGACTCCCATTTGTACATAGTCACCATACGACAATGCGTAAAATACATAACTTGATTCGGGCACATTGGCCACTTTTGAATAGGGCATATCCAACCATTCCCATATTCAAAGAACCCCCACTGATGTGTACCAGAAGGCCCAGGAACATAAGGGACAGGGTCGTCAAAGCAGACCTAGGCACGCAAAAAACATTAGCAAATAGAACACTCTCTGGACACAAACGAACAGGGACCTTTCCATGTTTGGGCTGTATGAGCTACTCTAACGTGATTAAGGGCAGTGAAATAGTACACCCACGGACAGGCAAGTCATACAAAATTAAGGACTACTATACTTGTAAAACAAATTTTGTTGTCCACATTATAAAATGCCCTTGTGGGCTATTATATGTAGGGGAGACAACCCAAGCGGTTAGAGATCGGATATCTAACCATAAGTCCACAATTCGTTGTGGTAAGCTATGGCTCCCCCTCCCCCTTTGCTTTAAAGAAGCCAACCACAATGTAGCACAACTAAGGATCCAAGTTATAGAAAATGTCTCCCGTCCCAGGAGAGGAGGTGATCATGTGAAATTATTGAAACAGCGGGAGACCTTCTGGATATACACGCTCGATACACTGCATCCGAGTGGCTTAAACCGCGAGATAGACTGGCTAACTTAATTTTATCTCCTATATAGAACCAGTGACCGCTTGCACAAACAACCTCTGTGAGACACGCATTCGATTTGGTAAGACGCATACCCCACTAGTCTCTACATAAGTTTCATTTTTGCAGCCCTTTTTTTCCCGGTTTATTTTGTCATCAGATTTTTGCATTATAATCTCATATCAGTTTTTTATTCAATTAGTTCCTCATTTTTTTATTTTTTCATTATTTTATCATTTTTTTCATTTTTTTTTATTTTTTTTTATTTTTTTCTTTTTCTCATTTTTTCATTTTTTTCATTGATTTAGTTTGTTCATTGATTTTATTTCTTTTCTTTTCATTTGCCTTATTCCATTTCATTTCAGTATTTCATTTCATTTCTTTTCATTTCATTTCCATTCTTTTACTTTATTTTCCTTTATTCAGTTTGGACTCCTACCATTTAATATGTTTTTATAGTATAGCATGATTGGTTGCATTTACTGTGGTCTTACATTTCCTTTCTCTTGTAGACAGTTTACATCTAGGTTTAGTGCCTGTAGCAGTGTACACGTACACAATGCCTGTAGACAGTCAGGTCATCCCCTTTCTCCCTCCCCTTTCAGGCACGGTGCAGACCTGGGCACAATTACACATCAGAAGGCTTTTTTAAGCCGGATATACTACGCCAGCACCAACCGCTAAACACAGAGCGCAGGCGCTAGTAACACAGCACCATGTAAACTAGTGCGCCAGCGCCGGTCTATGTGGACATCACACAAGTGCTCAGCACAGCTTCTAGTGCGCAGGTGCCGGTGCTACTGCACACTAGCACCGGGAATAACACAGGTGCGCAGGCGCCGGCGTTCCCCTGCACTTTCGGTCACATGACCGGCCGGGGAGTCTCATATACGCCAGGTGCCATGACTCACATTAAGCTGATCCATCGCCGTGACACAGGACTGTGTCGGCTTCCTCCACTTCGCCACCAACGCTTGCCCCCTGCCTGCATAGGAAACGGAGACGTGAGACTCCAGCGCAGCATACAGATAAGTGTACTACCACCCTTGATAGTTGTTGCTTAGCCTGTATCATCCTCTTTCTAACAGGGACGCCATCCCCAGCTCCACCTGTAACATACCACATTACGTAGGGAGTCCACTTCCACAACTATACTCCTGAATACGTCTATGCCCCTGATTACATAAGTGATACAGGTACCCCCAGTGATTCAATGAGTGTGTATATATTATCTATCATTTTCCCCCATAAGTCTCAGCCATATACAGTGGGGCAAAAAAGTATTTAGTCAGTCAGCAATAGTGCAAGTTCCACCACTTAAAAAGATGAGAGGCGTCTGTAATTTACATCATAGGTAGACCTCAACTATGGGAGACAAACTGAGAAAAAAAAATCCAGAGAATCACATTGTCTGTTTTTTTAACATTTTGTTTGCATATTATGGTGGAAAATAAGTATTTGGTCAGAAACAAAATTTCATCTCAATACTTTGTAATATATCCTTTGTTGGCAATGACAGAGGTCAAACGTTTTCTGTAAGTCTTCACAAGGTTGCCACACACTGTTGTTGGTATGTTGGCCCATTCCTCCATGCAGATCTCCTCTAGAGCAGTGATGTTTTTGGCTTTTCGCTTGGCAACACGGACTTTCAACTCCCTCCAAAGGTTTTCTATAGGGTTGAGATCTGGAGACTGGCTAGGCCACTCCAGGACCTTGAAATGCTTCTTACGAAGCCACTCCTTCGTTGCCCTGGCGGTGTGCTTTGGATCATTGTCATGTTGAAAGACCCAGCCACGTTTCATCTTCAATGCCCTTGCTGATGGAAGGAGGTTTGCACTCAAAATCTCACGATACATGGCCCCATTCATTCTTTCATGTACCCGGATCAGTCGTCCTGGCCCCTTTGCAGAGAAACAGCCCCAAAGCATGATGTTTCCACCACCATGCTTTACAGTAGGTATGGTGTTTGATGGATGCAACTCAGTATTCTTTTTCCTCCAAACACGACAAGTTGTGTTTCTACCAAACAGTTCCAGTTTGGTTTCATCAGACCATAGGACATTCTCCCAAAACTCCTCTGGATCATCCAAATGCTCTCTAGCAAACTTCAGACGGGCCCGGACATGTACTGGCTTAAGCAGTGGGACACATCTGGCACTGCAGGATCTGTGTCCATGGTGGCGTAGTGTGTTACTTATGGTAGGCCTTGTTACATTTGTCCCAGCTCTCTGCAGTTCATTCACTAGGTCCCCCCGCGTGGTTCTGGGATTTTTGCTCACCGTTCTTGTGATCATTCTGACCCCACGGGGTGGGATTTTGCGTGGAGCCCCAGATCGAGGGAGATTATCAGTGGTCTTGTATGTCTTCCATTTTCTAATTATTGCTCCCACTGTTGATTTATTCACTCCAAGCTGGTTGGCTATTGCAGATTCAGTCTTCCCAGCCTGGTGCAGGGCTACAATTTTGTTTCTGGTGTCCTTTGACAGCTCTTTGGTCTTCACCATAGTGGAGTTTGGAGTCAGACTGTTTGAGGGTGTGCACAGGTGTCTTTTTATACTGATAACAAGTTTAAACAGGTGCCATTACTACAGGTAATGAGTGGAGGAAAGAGGAGACTCTTAAAGAAGAAGTTACAGGTCTGTGAGAGCCAGAAATCTTGATTGTTTGTTTCTGACCAAATACTTATTTTCCACCATAATATGCAAATAAAATGTTAAAAAAACAGACAATGTGATTTTCTGGATTTTTTTTTCTCAGTTTGTCTCCCATAGTTGAGGTCTACCTATGATGTAAATTACAGACGCCTCTCATCTTTTTAAGTGGTGGAACTTGCACTATTGCTGACTGACTAAATACTTTTTTGCCCCACTGTATATCACTTTCTTGCCCACAGCACTATATTTTCATGTTCCCTCTGGGGCTCTCCAGATAACGCAGGAAGAACAGAGCCTGAACTGTATCTCTGATATTATACGCAGGACAGGTATTCCAGTGACTATGTATGTTTCTACAGTCTGGCTAGTCCATATATTTCTACCCTGATCCTCACATATATGAAAACGTGTATTTCAGCCACAAGTTTCTTTCCAGCCGGAATTGCGGCTACAGTGCATTGGCAAACGTTCTTTATGATTTCAGTCTGGTTAGTATGTCTATGGCATGCGGTTCACCTCTGTGATAATAGAGATATGTATTTGAGCAACAAAAGGAAAAAGTGAGCAGCATAGCCTAACTGTCCAGAGATTAACAGCGGTTGTGATTAACACAACAACAGGTCGTCCGATGATAAGAGGAGGTGCTCGCGTGGAATGAACTATGAATCATACGGACATGAAAGAAGAAACGCGGCAGCACTCACCACTCTTGCAGTTTAAGTGTCCTTTATTGCAACACACGGGAAAACATCTTCACGGCTCGGGGGAGTGAAACAGACAAGGAGTGCGGCAGACAGGACGACGGCCGTTTCACGCTGAAGAAGAGCGCTTCTACGGGTCCATGCCAGAGAGAAAGTGACGCCTGGATAAGTAGGTGAGTGAACACGAACTCCTCCTGCATCAACCTCCAATCGAACATTAGCAAGGTACACTGTGCACGTTTAAAAACAAATTAAAAACAAACACATTGCATACATGGACAGACACAAAATTATCATGAATACAATCCTGCAACCTTGTGACAAGCACGTAAATCACAATACGGTATAACCTGATAAAGGCAGGGAGGGTAAATGGCACTAGATCCCGCCTATCATATTACAGGGAGAGAAGCCTATGGAAAAATGCAAGCAGCGTAACAAGTGGCAATAGGTCAAAAATGGACAATCATGGCATCATACATGAGCAGGCAGAGACAAGTGTCAATGCAAAAAAAGAGAAAGAGAAAAATAAAAATAAAAATAAAAAGAGGCTAACGGAGGAAAACACCTGCAAGGTACCTTCACAAGAAGACAGACATATCCACTCTGTCATTCAGGCCTGCTGGACTGGTTGCCCGTGTCCGCATAATCCACCTAGCCTCTTGTCTTAACAATATTTTGTGAAGATCGCCACCCTGTGTCGGCAGGGTCACTCTCTCGATGCCTGCGAATGTTAACACCTCAATCAATCAATCAATCAATCTCGGAACCCCTTTACCTGAGACCTGAGAGAACCGATTTAAAATGCTCTCTAAATTGCATGTATAGCTTACGAATAGTCTTACCAATATAAAATCTCTTACAGGGACAAAGCACTACATAGACCACATACTCGGTCTTACATGAGATAAATTGTCGAACATAGTGTGTTATCGGACCAATATTTAACATCCTACCCATAATATGGAACTGGCAGTATTGGCAATGACCACATCGATAATTGCCTTTAAGGGCAGTTTGTTCCAACCATTGAGATAACTCACAACAAAATGTTGTCAAACGAGTAGATATAATCTTCCTCAAAAACTGCAACTTTTTTTGAAACATATCAAACTCTTTTTGAGATATGTCGATGACATATATTTGATCACATATATTTGATCACATCAGAGAGAGTCATGGAGGAAACCCTGAGGTGTTAACATTCGCAGGCATCGAAAGAGTGACCCTGCCGACACAGGGTGGCGATCTTCACAAAATATTGTTAAGACAAGAGGCTAGGTGGATTATGCAGACACGGGCAACCGGTCCAGCAGGCCTGAATGACAGAGTGGATATGTCTGTCTTCTTGTGAAGGTACCTTGCAGGTTTTTTCCTCCGTTAGCCTCTTTTTATTTTTATTTTTCCCTTTCTCTTTTTTTGCATTGACACTTGTCTCTGCCTGCTCATGTATGATGCCATGATTGTCCGTTTTTGACCTATTGCCACTTGTTATGCTGCTTGCATTTTTCCATAGGCTTCTCTCCCTGTAATATGATAGGCGGGATCTAGTGCCATTTACCCTCTCTGCCTTTATCAGGTTATACCATATTGTGATTTACATGCTTGTCACAAGGTTGCAGGATTGTATTCATGATAATTTTGTGTCTGTCCATGTATGCAATTTGTTTGTTTTTAATTTGTTTTTAAATGTGCACAGTGTACCTTGCTAATGTCCGATTGGAGGTTGATGCAGGAGGAGTTCGTGTTCACTCACCTACTTATCCAGGCGTCACTTCCTCTCTGGCATGGACCCGTAGAAGCGCTCTTGTTCAGCGCGAAACGGCCGTCGTCCTGTCTGCCGCACTCCTTGTCTGTTTCACTCCCCGACCCGTGAAGATGTGTTCCCGTGTGTTGCAATAAAGGACACTTAAACTGTAAGAGTGGTGAGTGCTGCCGCATTTCTTCTTTCATATCCGTATGAGAGATATGTATTTATTTATATGAGACACATAGATGGGGGGCGTTAGTTGACTCTCTAGACGTCATGTATGTGGCGTTTTCACTATTACTCTAGTTTATCTAGAATATTTCTACCCAACACTCCACCCCAGGTGGGTTGCTGCTATGCAGTCCTACGGGGATGGTCCAGGTCTCCAATGGGGTGTATATAAATACAGTCTCAATTGCAACCTTACTCTGTATTGTTCTTTCCAGGTTATGCAACTATATTCCTTTATTTGACTCACCGGTCATACAGGGTCCTTTCTGTATAAACAACAGACTTATAACGGGGTATGTCCTCTTTCCACGTTCATCTCAAGTATTCAACATAACCTTGTCCTTCGAACTTCTCTCCGTCATGTTATCTTCTAGATGCAATATATAGTCTTTTTCTTGATTGAGTATGTCTGATCATGGCAGCTAAACTCTCTTGAGATGTATTCTTTTATGTATATAATGTAAATATGTATATTTGTGTATGTGTGTATACACCTGTCTGTTAGTAATATTGTGTTGTTCTTTGCTTGTTACAGCGATTTTGTGATCAAGGCCACGGGTTGGCGGAAACGTCAATTCGCCAAGTACCTCTTTTCACTAATTCAAACCTAATAAACTTTTGATGCAATTTTGAAAATATACGAGTGCAGTGATTACTTTGACTTTATGACTTGTGGGATCTAGTATCCCGTTCACTGACACCGTGAACCATATTTGATTGAGTGCTAGCTTTCAATACTCTCCATAGCTATTTAGCCTCCAGACATGGATTACGGCGTGGGACACAACGACAGACAGGTATGGTATATTGTTGTTTTTTATTTTATTTTTATTACAGGACATTGAGGGCTTTGGGGAATTAGGTGTTGCAGTAAAAGTATGCTTTAATTTAGAACATTAAAGGTGTCTGTGAAATTTTTTCAAATAAAGTACAGTGGGGCAAAAAAGTATTTAGTCAGTCAGCAATAGTGCAAGTTCCACCACTTAAAAAGATGAGAGGCGTCTGTAATTTACATCGTAGGTAGACCTCAACTATGGGAGACAAACTGAGAAAAAAAATCCAGAAAATCACATTGTCTGTTTTTTTATAAATTTTTTTGCATATTATGGTGGAAAATAAGTATTTGGTCAGAAACAAACAATCAAGATTTCTGGCTCTCACAGACCTGTAACTTCTTCTTTAAGAGTCTCCTCTTTCCTCCACTCATTACCTGTAGTAATGACACCTGTTTAAACTTGTTATCAGTATAAAAAGACACCTGTGCACACCCTCAAACAGTCTGACTCCAAACTCCACTATGGTGAAGACCAAAGAGCTGTCAAAGGACACCAGAAACAAAATTGTAGCCCTGCACCAGGCTGGGAAGACTGAATCTGCAATAGCCAACCAGCTTGGAGTGAAGAAATCAACAGTGGGAGCAATAATTAGAAAATGGAAGACATACAAGACCACTGATAATCTCCCTCGATCTGGGGCTCCACGCAAAATCCCACCCCGTGGGGTCAGAATGATCACAAGAACGGTGAGCAAAAATCCCAGAACCACGCGGGGGGACCTAGTGAATGAACTGCAGAGAGCTGGGACAAATGTAACAAGGCCTACCATAAGTAACACACTACGCCACCATGGACTCAGATCCTGCAGTGCCAGACGTGTCCCACTGCTTAAGCCAGTACATGTCCGGGCCCGTCTGAAGTTTGCTAGAGAGCATTTGGATGATCCAGAGGAGTTTTGGGAGAATGTCCTATGGTCTGATGAAACCAAACTGGAACTGTTTGGTAGAAACACAACTTGTCGTGTTTGGAGGAAAAAAAATACTGAGTTGCATCCATCAAACACCATACCCACTGTAAAGCATGGTGGTGGAAACATCATGCTTTGGGGCTGATTCTCTGCAAAGGGGCCAGGACGACTGATCCGGGTACATGAAAGAATGAATGGGGCCATGTATCGTGAGATTTTGAGTGCAAACCTCCTTCCATCAGCAAGGGCATTGAAGATGAAACGTGGCTGGGTCTTTCAACATGACAATGATCCAAAGCACACCACCAGGGCAATGAAGGAGTGGCTTCGTAAGAAGCATTTCAAGGTCCTGGAGTGGCCTAGCCAGTCTCCAGATCTCAACCCTATAGAAAACCTTTGGAGGGAGTTGAAAGTCCATGTTGCCAAGCAAAAAGCCAAAAACATCACTGCTCTAGAGGAGATCTGCATGGAGGAATGGGCCAACATACCATCAACAGTGTGTGGCAACCTTGTGAAGACTTACAGAAAACGTTTGACCTCTGTCATTGCCAACAAAGGATATATTACAAAGTATTGAGATGAAATTTTGTTTCTGACCAAATACTTATTTTCCACCATAATATGCAAATAACATGTTAAAAAATCAGACAATGTGATTTTCTGGATTTTTTTTTCTCAGTTTGTCTCCCATAGTTGAGGTTCACCTATGATGTAAATTACAGACGCCTCTCATCTTTTTAAGTGGTGAAACTTGCACTATTGCTGACTGACTAAATACTTTTTTGCCCCACTGTACTTTATTCTGGCTGTGTCTTTATTTAACATATAACTATAGGATTAGTAATGGAGAGGTGTCTTATAGACACCTCTCCATTACTAAGCCGTGGGCTTGATGTCATCTGACATTACAGAGGTGACATCAACCCCACAAATATTAACCCCATTTGCCACCACTACAGGGCAAGTGAGAAGAGGTGGGCAAAGCACCCAAATTGGCACCTCTAATAGATGCAACTTTTCTCAGCAGCTGTGGGCTGCTGTTTTTAAGCTGGGGGGCCAATATCCATGGTCCCTTACCAGCTTGAGAATACCAGCCCCCAGCTGTGAGCTCTAGCAAGGCTGGTTGTCAAAAATGGTGGGACCCCACACCGTTTTTTTTTAAATTATTTATTTAAATAATAAAAAAATCAGCATGGGACCCCTCTACTCTTGATAACAAACCTTGCAGAAGCTGATAGCTGAGGGTTGCAGCCCCCAGCTTTGAGTTTTGCCTGGTTGGTTCAAGAAAATAGGGGAGAACCCACATCGAGTTTTTCATTCAATTATTTAGTTAGATCGCAGGTGGCAGCTGTGGAATACCCCGATCATCCGCTCCTGCAGTCACTGTTATTAGCGGCAGCAGGTGCTGGATGACGGGGTAAGAGTCCCAAAAGCCTCCACCTGCTGCCATCGTTTGGACATCATTCTCCTCTGTTCATGCCGATCAAGCCAATGAGAGCTGGCTTCAGTACCAGCCGCCGGGGAACAGCTTACTGTAGTGCTTCTTCCCCAGCGGCCATCCGTGTGTTACTGATTTACAAATTTTTTCCTGATGTACTGCATTTTTTGGATGGTATTTTTTATATCTACTAATTTTTACAGTCTTTACCCAGAGGGTGTAACAAACAGGATACTCTGGGGCATGTCTTTGGGCTGCTCTACATAAATACCAATACAGCCTTAGTAAAAAAAAATGCTGCTACAACTAAAAAAATAGTGGTTAAAATGCAACACTAAGGACAGCACTGAGAATACAATGAGAGCAAATACTTGCCAGTTTACATCTGCAAATACAGATGTGTTCAAAAGTTTTTGGTTTCTTGGCCATTTTTTCAGAGAATATGAATGATAACAATAAAACTTTTTCTTCACTCATGGATAATGGTTGGGTGAAGCCATTTATTGTCAAACTACTGTGTTTTCTCTTTTTAAATCATAATGACAACCCAAAACATCCAAATAACTCTGATCAAAAGTTTACATACCCCATTACTTAATACCGTGTATTGCTCCCTCTAACAGCAATGACAGCATGAAATCTTATGTGGTAGTTGTGGATGGGGTTCTTTATTTTCTCAGACAGTAAAGCTGAACACTCTTCTTGGCAAAATGTCTCCAGTTCCTGTAAATTCCTAGGCTGTCTAGCATGAACTGTGTGCTTGAGATGTCCCCAGATTGGCTCAATGATATTGAATTCAGGAGACTGAGATGGCCACTCAAGAACCTTCACTTTGTTCTGCTGTAAGCAATGACAAGTCAACTTGGCCTTGTGTTTTGGATCGTTGTCATGTTGGAAAGTCCAAGTACGTCCCATGTGCAGCTTCCAGGCTGATGACTGCAAATTTGCCTCCAAATTTGCTGATATTGTGCTGCATTCAACGTTGACCAAGTTTCCTTACGTTAGGAATGGTGTTCCTTTCATCATAGGCCTTGTTGACCTCTCTCCAAATGTAACATTTATGGTTGTGGCCAAAAAGTTAAATTTTGGTCTCATCACTCCAAATTACCTTGTTCCAGAAGTTTTGAGGCTGGTCTCTGTGCTGTTTTGCGTATTGTAGATGAGATACTTTGTGGCATTTGCGCAGTAATGGCTTTCTTCTGGCAACTCGACCATGCAGCCCATTAAGTGCCTCACTATTGTGCATCTTAAAACAGCTAAACCACTAGTTTTCAGAGAGTGCTGTATTTCAGCTGATGTTATCTGTGGGTGTTTCTTTGCATCCTGAACAATTTTCCTGGCAGTTGTGGACGACATTTTTGTTGGTCTTCCTGACCGTAGTTTTGGTATTACAGAGCCCCTGATTTTCCATTTGTTCATCACAGTATGAACACTGCTGACTGGCATTATCAATTCCTTGGATATCTTTTTGTATCCTTTTCCTGCTGTCATGCTGCTGCAGTGCAGTATAGCACAACCTCCACCAGGGGGAGCTTGTGAGGGAAGAGAGACTGCACACACAGAGTAGCACAACAGAGCAGCAGCACAGGCACCACCAAGTGGCGAGAGAGTGGTCAGACAAGCCGAGTCAAGAAACAGTCCGAAGCAGAAGTACCATAAGTTGCAGCAGTACATGTGGTCAGGAAAAAGCCAGGGGGTTCAGCAACAATCGAAAGCGGAAAAGACAAAGACAGAAGGCAGAAGCGAGTCTGAATACAAGCCAAGTCAAAAACCAGGGTATCAAACCAACTAACAGGGAAACACTGGGAAAGGACAGACAGAGGGAGTCAACAGACATGGGACAAGTCAGGGATCACAGCAGGATAAATCAAAATCTACCAGAGTCAGGTACACACGCTGAAGACAGAGCTATAGCTGACACCACCAGCAGGATGCATCGGAGCTGAATAGCAAACCTGAACCCAGAACGAGGCAGAGCAAAGTTAACCCTTGACATGATCCACCCAGAAAAAGGGCAGACAGGACAAAAACCCCGTAGCGGATCATGATAGTACCCTGCTTTCAAGGGGGCCACCAGACCCCAAGGCTTCCCAGGATAACGTGCATGAAATGCCAGAACCAATTGACCAGCATGGACAGATCGCGCCAGGACCCAAGATTGATCCTCAGGATCAAATACTGAAGTGAACTACAGACCATGCGAGAATCCACAATCCATTCCACTTCATACTTGATCTGACCATCCACAGAGACAGGAGGTGGAGGGGATGGAGGCCCAGAAGAGGATGGTACAAATGACCTAAGAAGGGACTTATGGAACACATTGGGGATTCGAAGTGACGGAGGAAGGTGTAAGTGAAAGGTAACTGGATTGACCACCTCAATGATCTTGTAAGGACCAATAAACATGGGACCTAGCTTAGCAGAAGGAACCTTTAGATGAATGTTTTTGGTAGACAATCACCTACCAGGAATATCGGTCCTACAGACCGTCGCTTATCTGCACAATGTTTTTGTTTGCCCTGAGCCCCCCAATGTTCTTCTGGACCTCCTCCACACTTTCCCCAATCGTTGCACTGCCATATCAGCCCCTGGACATCCTGAATCCAGCCTAGAAAATTCTCCAAAATGGGGGTGAAAACCGTAGTTATAGAAGAATGGAGAGGTGCCAGTGGACTGGTTAATCCGATTGTTAAATGCAACCTCAGCCACGGGCAATGAAGAACACCAATCATCCTGCTGAGACTTAGCAAGACACCTCAAAATCTGTTCAAGTGACTGATTGGTCCTCTCCGTCTGACCGTTGGTCTCAGGATGGTAAGCAGAGGAGAATGTCAAACAAATACCCAATCTTTTACAAAATGCCCTCAAAATTTGGACGTAAATTGTTCCCCTCTATCAGAAACCACACTCAAAGGCACACCATGCAGCCGAACAACATGCTCAACAAACAACTGAGATAGTGTTTCAGCATTAGGCAATCCTGCTAGAGGTACAAAATGCGCCTGTTTACTGAATCTGTCAAAAACTACCCAGATTTCAGTTTTGCCATTGGAAGGAGAGAGATCAGGGATAAAATCCATGGACAAATGAGTTCAAGGTCTATCCGGAATTGGCAATGGCACCAATTCTCCGGCCAGACGGTTATGGGAGTTCTTAGCAAGGGCACATTCAATATAAGATAAGTTCTTGTGGTCTGTAATCACCGTGATCTGATGAACCGCCCCCTCCAAAAAATGCCTCCATTCTTCAAAAGCCAATTTTATGGCCAATAACTCCCAGTTACCAACATCATAGTTCCTCTCTGCAGAAGAAAACTTCCAGGAGAAAAAGGCACATGGTCTTAAATTGGCCAAAGTAACGGGTCCCTGATACAACACTGCCCTTACTCCCACCTCTGATGCATCCACCTCTACAATGAATGGTTTAGATGGATCGGGCTGAACCAATACAGGAGCAGACATAAAACACTTCTTTAATGTAGAAAATGCTTCAACAGCCAAGGGTGACCAAACTTTGAGGTCAGCCCCTTTGCAAGTGAGATTGGTGAGTGGTTTGTCCACCTGAAAAAACTCCTTGATGAATATTCTATAATAATTGGTGAAACCCAGAAAATGCTGCAGCCCCTTGAGGTCTCTAAGTTGCACCCAATCAACAATGGCCTGTACCTTTCCAGGATCCATCTGAAATCCATTGGCAGAAAGGATGATCCTCAGAAAGGAAAGCTCCTGGACACAAAACAAACATTTCTCGGGTTTAGCAAACAGAGAATTTCCCCGTAACCTGTGAAGAGCAGCACGTAAATGACCAATGAAGGATTCCTTGTCAGGCGAGAAAACAAGGATTTCATCCAGGTATACAACCATAAAGTGCCCGATAAAATCAGAAAAAAACATAATTCATGAAGTTCTGAAATACTGCAGGAGCGTTTGTCAGACCGAAGGGCATGACCAAATTTTCAAACAGACCCTCGGAGGTGAGAAGCGCCGTTTTCCACTAATCCCCTTCATGAATGCGGATAAGGTTATATGCTCCCCTGAGATCAAGTTTGGAAAACCACTTAGTGGTGCATTGCAATGCATTATACCTGAGATCAAAGCAAAAAAATATGAACATGCCATAGATATACTGAGTAATAAAGTAAATAAATGTTGTAAAAATATTTTTAAAAATGTACAAAATAATAATGAAAAAAATATTAGACTAATAAATACACAATTTTATGAAAAAAAAAGTTCACAACATTGTCACATCCGGAACGACTCGATCTATAAAAGTGTCACACTAGTTAACCCCTTAAATGAAGACAGTAAAAATAAGGTGGAAAATATGCTTCTTCATAACACTGCTTGAAAAAAATTGAAAAAATGCAATCAAAA
The DNA here is from genome assembly GCF_032444005.1 of Ranitomeya imitator. Classification (NCBI taxonomy): domain Eukaryota; kingdom Metazoa; phylum Chordata; class Amphibia; order Anura; family Dendrobatidae; genus Ranitomeya; species Ranitomeya imitator. Next base: position 463,807,569 of record NC_091282.1, on the reverse strand, counting down.
TGACAAATTTAAATAAAAATGTTATAGCTGTAAATATCATCTTGTCCCGCAAAAAACAAGCAGCCACACAGCTCCATCAGTGGAAAAATGTAAAAGTTATAGCTCTCAGAATATATTGATGCAAACATCGCTTAAATCGTACTGACCAGAATAACAAAGTTGCCTTATCAATTTTACCACATGCGAAATGACATAAAAAAATTACTGAATTACTGTTTTTTGTTAATTCTGCTTCCCAAAAATCAGAATAGAAAGCAATATTAAAGACATGTGGCTGAAAATAGTAACAATAAAAGCATCAACTCATCCTGCAAAGAAATAACCTCTCACATGACTATGTCTGCACATGGAAATATGGAAAAATTATAGCTCTCAAAATATGATGATGCAAAAATTAGTTTTTGCAAGAAAAAGCGTATTTTAGTGTGTGACAGCAGCCAAACAAAAAAAACTATATAAATCTGGTATGGCTGTAATCACACCAAAGAATAAAGTCATCTAATCAATTATACTGCACAAGGAAGGCGAAAAAATAAATGAAACCAATTCTTCACCTACTGCCTATTTGTTCATTTTGTCTCCCATGGATCACAGTAAATATATGATCTCTGAAATGCGTGATTAAGACAGAACTCCTGGTTGAAGTTTACTTATAATGAGGCAGATGGGGTCACTCTGGATGCTGTCTGGCCTATAATCCGGCAGTGTCTGTATTTTTAAGTGTGAATAAAAATGCTGTCGACCACAGTTTGGGGGATTTCTGCAAAGAAGTACATCAGTGAACAAATACCAGATACCATCTATAGTAATTCTGCTGTCTCAGTATAGTGAATGGATCCCTCAGGGGTTTCATCTGAATCACGTCATTTCAGAAATTTAGTTGGAAACCCAGCTGTAAGTGCTCAGCATAGAGCACAGGATAAATATGATCCCAAATGTTATGTAAAATGTTCTCAATAAAAGCTTCAACTCAATCCACAAGAAAAAGCAAGTCCCCACTCAGGTCCATCAACTATTAATGGAAAAACAGGGAGCTTCCATGTTATTGGTAATAAAAAGGCTCTGGAAAAGCACTATGACGCCTCACCCCCCAAAAAGGATTCCAGAGAATTCTGTGCTCCCAAATCCTAATGCCCTCTCCCTTCTAAGCCAAACATTGTGCTTAAACTACATTTAGCGTACACATGTTTGGCAGGGGTATAATTTCTAAAATGTGGACACTTGAGGGAGTTTTCTGCTCTTCTAGCACTTAGGAGCTCTGTATATAGAGTCTGCAAACTTTTCCAAGAAAAGCTGAACACCAGGAGGCAAATAGCATTCCGTACCTCCCAAGTCTTTAAACTGTAAAGCGCTGCGGAATATGTTGGCGCTATATAAATAAAGATTATTATTATTATTAAGTCTTGCCTTGTGGCTAAGCAGTGCTGTACAGCCATATATGGGGTTTGCCACATTTAGTAAAACTTGTGTGATAAATTTTGGTGCCATTTTTACCCATTTTCTTGTGTGAAAATATAAAATATGGGCTGTGAGGAGCTGGCTGCGGACTAAAGACTATTGGACCAATGCACATAGAGGGGAATCCACAGCTAAAAGGGATGCAGACTTTTGCCAGCATGGAGCACCGGTTATGTCAATCTTATTGTTGTGTTCTATTCGAGATTTGTTTGCTGTGTTTTAATTAGAGATTTGCTTGCTGTGTTTTATTAGAGATTTGCTTGCTCGTCATTTCAGCCTCAGTAATCAATGAATCTATTCAGTGAAAGTAAGCAGAGGAAGATCTGAGGAGAGAACAATAAGCCACTTGTTTAGTGAGTGAGTTGGTGCAGTGGTATTGAGGATCTATTGCTGAGTTCCTGGTCCCCATGTCTTGATGGTCTATGGAATTTTGAGAAAGGTTGCTGGCTAGGCTGGATACACATGCAATGGTCATGGGATTTGTCATCTCGATTTGAGGAAATATCTTAATTACTGTTTCTACTGACTGGAGCTGGATACATGTGCTATGGTCATGCTGTCATCTGTAGGAGCATGAACAGTGACTAAAGACTAAACTAGCGGGAGATACAAAATATGTGGGCTAACCAAAAGTTGTGAGACAGTGAGTATCGCCTGGTATGGAGACAGTGGAACTACTGGCTTTGAGGTGGGGATCTTGTGCACCAGGGTGATTTATTTTGGGCATCTACCAAGAGTTGTTGTAAAACCATGGACATAAGAAATAAAAAATAGTTGCATCATTAACCTGCCTAGGTGGTTACTACAACACACAACCTCAGATATCCACATGGGGTTAAAACAACATTATTGAGGTAAAAATGTAAGTATTTTTTCTTCACTGCCCAAAGATATAAAATTCTGTGACACACTTAGGGTGTCAATATGATTATTGCACACTTTGATGAATTCATTGAGATGTTTTGTTTGTAACATGGGGTCACTTATGGGGGGTTCAACAGTTCAAGGTCTCTCCCAGTGAGTCATAGCACCCACAAACTATAGCACTAAAATTTGCACTACAATATGGTGCTTCTTCCCTTCTGAGCTTTGTACTGTGCCTGAAAAGTAGTTCACGATCACATGTAAGGTACTGTATCAATCAGGTGAAATTGCACAAGATGTGAGGTCCATTTTTTCATATTAGTCCTGGCTAAATCAATATTATAGTGGTAGAAAATGTAATTATTCTTTATTCTCCACCAAATGGTATACACTTCTGTGAGGCACATGTGGTGTCAACATGCTCAATGCATCGCTAGATGAATTAATTGAGAAGTGCAGTTTGTAAAATGATGTCACTTATGGGGGGTGCACTATTCTAGCACCTCAAGGGCTCTGTCAATGTGACATGGCACCCTCGAACCATTTTAGAAAAATTTCAAGTCCAGTATGGTGCTTCTTTCCATCTGAGCTTTACACTGTGCCTCAAAAGTAGTTTTCAACCACATATTGGGTATTGGTGTACTTAGGAGAGATTGAACAATAACATGTTTAGTGCATTTTCTCCTCTTACCCTTGTGAAAATGAAAAAATTGGGGCTAAAATAACATTTTTGGGGAAAATTTGTATTTTTTATTTTCACCGCTCTACGTTATAAACTTCTATGACACACCTGGGGGTTCTACGTGCTCACCACACATCTATATACATTCCTTGAGGTGCCTAGTTTCCAAAACAGGGTCATTTGTGGGGGGTTCCACTGTTTAGGCACATCAGTGGCTCTGAAAATGTGACATTGTGTCTGTACTCAATTTCAGCCATTTTTGTGTAAAAAAAGTCAAACAGTGCTCCTTCTCTTCCTAGCCCTGCCGTGTGTCCAAACAGTAGTTGTCACCCACGTATATGGTATCAATGTTGTGATGACACAGCATTTTATCTTTAGTAACAAGACATCTATTTTCAGTAAGGGTACAGTCACACAGTGGCACATTGATAGCTAGGACGGCACGATCCGTGACGTTCCAGCGATATCATTACGATCTCGCTGTGTCTGACACGCCACTGCGATCAGGGACCCCGCTGAGAATCGTACGTCGTAGCAGATCGTCTGAAACTTTATTTCGTCGCTTGATCTCCCGCTGACATCGCTGAATCGGCGTGTGTGACGCCGATTCAGCGATGTCTTCACTGGCAACCAGGGTAAACATCGGGTTACTAAGCGCAGGGCCGCACTTAGTAACCCGATGTTTACCCTGGTTACCACAACACAAAACACAAAAAACAAACACTACATACTTACCTTCAGCTGTCTGTCCCCGGCGCTCTGCTTCTCTGCACTCCTCCTGCATCCTGTGTCAGCGCCGGCCAGCCAGAAAGCACAGCGGTGACGTCACCTGTTATGAACAGGTGATTCAGAACCACAATGGACCTAGTGGTTAAGAGCACACAAAGTGACCTGATAGTTACTAACATAGGACGAGCTCTGAGACGTGGGAACTCTGCTGACCGCAATCCCTAATCCTATCATACCACACTAGAGGTAGCCGTGGATTGCGCCTAACGCTCCCTATGCAACTCGGCACAGCCTGAGAAACTAGCTAGCCCTGAAGATAGAAAAATAAGCCTACCTTGCCTCAGAGAAATTCCCCAAAGGAAAAGGCAGCCCCCCACATATAATGACTGTGAGTTAAGATGAAAATACAAACACAGAGATGAAAAAGACTTTAGCAAAGCGAGGCCCGACTTACTGAATAGACCGAGGATAGGAAAGATAGCTTTGCGGTCAGCACAAAAACCTACAAACAACCACGCAGAGGGGGCAAAAAGACCCTCCGCACCGACTAACGGTACAGAGGTGCTCCCTCTGCGTCTCAGAGCTTCCAGCAAGCAAGAAAAACCAATATAGCAAGCTGGACAGAAAATATAGCAAACAAAAGTAACACAAGCAAAACTTAGCTTATGCAGGGCAGACAGGCCACAAGAACGATCCAGGAGAAAGCAAGACCAATACTGGAACATTGACTGAAGGCCAGGAACAAAGAACTAGGTGGAGTTAAATAGAGCAGCACCTAACGACTTAATCTCGTCACCTGAGGAAGGAAACTCAGAAGCCGCAGCCCCACTCACATCCACCAGAGGAAGCTCATAGACAGAACCAGCTGAAGTACCACTCATGACCACAGGAGGGAGCTTGACCACAGAATTCACAACAGTACCCCCCCCTTGAGGAGGGGTCACCGAACCCTCACCAGAGCCCCCAGGCCGACCAGGATGAGCCAAATGAAAGGCACGAACCAGATCGGCAGCATAAACATCAGAGGCAAAGACCCAGGAATTATCTTCCTGACCATAACCCTTCCACTTAACCAGGTACTGGAGTTTCCGTCTCGAAACACGAGAATCCAAAATCTTCTCCACTATATACTCCAACTCCCCCTCAACCAAAACCGGGGCAGGAGGATCAACGGATGGAACCACAGGTGCCACGTATCTCCGCAACAATGACCTATGGAATACGTTATGGATGGAAAAAGAAGCTGGAAGGGTCAAACGAAAAGACACAGGATTAAGAACCTCAGAAATACTATACGGACCAATAAAACGAGGCTTAAACTTAGGAGAGGAAACTTTCATAGGAATATAACGAGATGACAACCAAACCAAATCCCCAACACGAAGTCGGGGACCACACAGCGCCTGCGGTTAGCCAAACGTTGAGCCTTCTACTGAGACAATGTCAAATTGTCCACCACATGAGTCCAAATCTGCTGCAACCTATCCACCACAGTATCCACACCAGGACATTCAGAAGACCCAACCTGCCCTGAAGAGAAACGAGGATGGAAACCAGAATTGCAGAAAAACGGCGAAACCAAAGTAGCCGAGCTGGCCCGATTATTAGGGGCGAACTCAGCCAAAGGCAAAAAGGACACCCAATCATCCTGATCGACAGAAACAAAACATCTCAGATATGTTTCCAAGGTCTGATTGGTTCGTTCAGTCTGGCCATTTGTCTGAGGATGGAAAGCCGAGGAAAAAGACAAATCAATGCCCATCCTAGCACAAAAGGCTCGCCAAAACCTCGAAACAAACTGGGAACCTCTGTCAGAAACGATGTTCTCCGGAATGCCATGTAAACGAACCACATGCTGGAAGAACAATGGCACCAAATCAGAGGAGGAAGGCAATTTAGACAAGGGTACCAAATGGACCATCTTAGAGAAGCGATCACAAACAACCCAAATGACCGACATTTTTTGAGAGACGGGGAGATCCGAAATAAAATACATAGAGATATGTGTCCAGGGCCTCTTCGGGACTGGCAAGGGCAAAAGCAACCCACTGGCATGAGAACAGCAGGGCTTAGCCCGAGCACAAATCCCACAGGACTGCACAAACGAACGCACATCCCGCGACAGAGACGGCCACCAAAAGGATCTAGCCACCAAATCTCTGGTACCAAAGATTCCAGGATGACCAGCCAACACCGAACAATGAACCTCAGAGATAACTCTACTCGTCCATTTATCAGGGACAAACAGTTTCTCCGCAGGGCAACGGTCAGGTCTATTAGCCTGAAATTTTTGCAGCACCCGCCGCAAATCAGGGGAGATGGCAGACAAAATTACCCCCTCTTTGAGAATACCCGCCGGCTCAGACAAACCCGGAGAGTCGGGCACAAAACGCCTAGACAGGGCATCCGCCTTCACATTTTTAGAGCCCGGAAGGTACGAAACCACAAAGTCAAAACGGGAGAAAAACAGTGACCAACGAGCCTGTCTAGGATTCAACCATTTGGCAGACTCGAGATAAGTCAAGTTCTTGTGATCAGTAAAGACCACCACGCGATGCTTAGCTCCTTCAAGCCAATGACGCCACTCCTCGAATGCCCACTTCATGGCCAGCAACTCTCGATTGCCAACATCACAATTACGCTCAGCAGGCGAAAACTTCCTGGAAAAGAAGGCGCATGGTTTCATCACCGAGCCATCAGAACTTCTTTGCGACAAAACAGCCCCTGCTCCAATCTCAGAAGCATCAACCTCGACCTGGAACGGGAGCGAAACATCTGGTTGGCACAACACAGGGGCAGAAGAAAAACGACGCTTCAACTCTTGAAAAGCTTCCACAGCAGCAGAAGACCAATTGACCACATCAGCACCCTTCTTGGTTAACTCAGTCAACGGTTTAGCAATACTAGAAAAATTATTGATGAAGCGACGATAAAAATTAGCAAAGCCCAGGAACTTTTGCAGACTCTTCAGAGATGTCGGCTGAGTCCAATCATAAATGGCCTGAACTTTAACAGGGTCCATCTCGATAGTAGAAGGGGAAAAAATGAACCCCAAAAATGAAACCTTCTGAACACCAAAGAGATACTTTGACCCCTTCACAAACAAAGAATTCGCACGCAGAACCTGGAACACCATTCTGACCTGCTTCACGTGAGACTCCCAATCATCCGAGAAGACCAAAATATCATCCAAGTATACAATCAGGAATTTATCCAGGTACTTTCGGAAGATGTCATGCATAAAGGACTGAAACACTGATGGAGCATTAGAAAGCCCGAATGGCATAACCAGGTACTCAAAATGGCCCTCGGGCGTATTAAATGCTGTTTTCCATTCATCGCCCTGTTTAATACGCACAAGATTATACGCACCACGAAGATCTATCTTGGTGAACCAACTAGCCCCCTTAATCCGAGCAAACAAATCAGACAGCAGCAGCAAGGGGTACTGAAATTTGACCGTGATTTTATTTAGAAGGCGGTAATCAATACAAGGTCTCAGCGAACCATCCTTCTTGGCCACAAAAAAGAACCCTGCTCCCAATGGCGACGACTACGGGCGAATATGACCCTTCTCCAAGGATTCCTTTACGCAACTCCGCATAGCGGCGTGCTCAGGCACAGACAAATTAAACAGTCGACCTTTAGGAAACTTACTACCAGGAATCAAATCAATAGCACAATCACAATCCCTATGCGGAGGTAGGGCACTGGACTTGGGCTCATCAAATACATCCCGGTAATCCGACAAGAACTCTGGAACCTCAGAAGGGGTGGATGATGAAATAGACAGAAAAGGAACATCACCATGTACCCCCTGACAACCCCAGCTGGAAACAGACATTGATTTCCAATCCAATACTGGGTTATGGACTTGTAGCCATGGCAACCCCAACACGACCACATCATGCAGATTATGCAACATCAAAAAGCGAATATCCTCCTGATGCGCAGGAGCCATGCACATGGTCAGCTGGGTCCAATACTGAGGCTTATTCTTGGCCAAAGGCGTAGCATCAATTCCTCTCAATGGAATAGGATACTGCAAGGGCTCCAAGAAAAACCCACAGCGCCTAGCATACTCCAAGTCCATCAAATTCAGGGCAGCGCCTGAATCCACAAATGCCATGACAGAATAGGATGACAAAGAGCAGATCAAAGTAACGGACAAAAGAAATTTCGACTACCGTACCAATGGTGGCAGACCTAGCGAACCGCTTAGTGCGTTTAGGACAATCGGAGATAGCATGAGTGGAATCACCAGAGTAAAAACACAGCCCATTCTGACGTCTGTGTTCTTGCCGTTCAGCTCTGGTCAAAGTCCTATCGCACTGCATAGGCTCAGGTCCATGCTCAGATAATACCGCCAAATGGTGCACAGTTTTACGCTCACGCAAGCGTCGACCGATCTGAATGGCCAAAGACATAGACTCACTCAGACCAGCAGGCATAGGAAATCCCACCATGACATCCTTAAGGGCTTCAGAGAGACCTTTTCTGAAAATTGCTGCCAGCGCACATTCATTCCATTGAGTGAGCACAGACCACTTCCTAAACTTGTGACAATATATCTCTACCTCATCCTGACCCTGAGACAGAGCCAGCAAATTTTTCTCTGCCTGATCCACTGAATTAGGTTCATCATACAGCAATCCGAGCGCCAGAAAAAACGCATCAATATTACATAATGCAGGATCTCCTGGCGCAAGGGAAAATGCCCAGTCTTGAGGGTCGCCACGTAATAAAGAAATAATGATCTTAACTTGTTGAACTGGGTCACCAGAGGAGCGGGGTTTCAAAGCCAGAAACAGTTTACAATTATTCTTAAAACTCAGAAACTTAGCTCTATCTCCAGAAAACAAATCAGGAATAGGAATTCTTGGCTCTAACATAGAATTCTGAACCACAAAGTCTTGAATATTTTGTACTCTTGCAGTGAGATGATCCACACAAGAAGACAGATCTTTAATGTCCATCACTACACCTGTGTCCTGAACCACCCAAATGTCTAGGGGAAAAGAAAGACAAAACACAGTACAGAGAAAAAAAATGGTCTCAGAACTTCTCTTTTCCCTCTATTGAGAAGCATTAGTACTTTGGGCCTCCAGTACTGTTATGAACAGGTGATTCAGAACCACAATGGACCTAGTGGTTAAGAGCACACAAAGTGACCTGATAGTTACTAACATAGGACGAGCTCTGAGACGTGAGAACTCTGCTGACCGCAATCCCTAATCCTATCATACCACACTAGAGGTAGCCGTGGATTGCGCCTAACGCTCCCTATGCAACTCGGCACAGCCTGAGAAACTAGCTAGCCCTGAAGATAGAAAAATAAGCCTACCTTGCCTCAGAGAAATTCCCCAAAGGAAAAGGCAGCCCCCCACATATAATGACTGTGAGTTAAGATGAAAATACAAACACAGAGATGAAATAGACTTTAGCAAAGCGAGGCCCGACTTACTGAATAGACCGAGGATAGGAAAGATAGCTTTGCGGTTAGCACAAAAACCTACAAACAACCACGCTGAGGGGGCAAAAAGACCCTCCGCACCGACTAACGGTACGGAGGTGCTCCCTCTGCGTCTCAGAGCTTCCAGCAAGCAAGAAAAACCAATATAGCAAGCTGGACAGAAAATATAGCAAACAAAAGTAACACAAGCAAAACTTAGCTTATGCAGGGCAGACAGGCCACAAGAACGATCCAGGAGAAAGCAAGACCAATACTGGAACATTGACTGGAGGCCAGGAACAAAGAACTAGGTGGAGTTAAATAGAGCAGCACCTAACGACTTAACCTCGTCACCTGAGGAAGGAAACTCAAAAGCCGCAGCCCCACTCACATCCACCAGAGGAAGCTCATAGAACCATCCGAAGTACCACTCATGACCACAGGAGGGAGCTTGACCACAGAATTCACAACAGTCACCGCTCTGCTTTCCGGCTGACCGGTGCTGACAGTGCAGAGGAAAGCACAGCGCCGGAGGACAGACACGGAATGTAAGTATGTAATGTTTGTTTTTTTATGTTTACGCTGGTAACCAGGGTAAACATCGGGTTACTAAGCGCGGCCCTGCGCTTAGTAACCCGATGTTTACCCTGGATACCAGGGGACTTCGGGATCGTTGGTCGCTGGAGAGCTGTCTGTGTGACAGCTCTCCAGCGACCACACAGTGACGCTGCAGCGATCGACATCGTTGTCGTATCGCTGCAGCGTCGTTTCAGTGTGACGGTACCCTAAGCCAGGAGGCATAGACTGTTATCTATATGTTGACTTTTGAATGTGTGCATTTGCTCTCCAGTTTGTCAAGAACCATACACTGTTGTCATGAGAGTCTTAAACAATGCGAGTTAACCTCACCACATCTTCTTCTTGACCTCTGGATGCTAGTTTGAAGGACAACAGTTGTAAACTATAAAAAGAAGATATGCGCCTCTGTAACAATATATACATCCAGATATCCAAGTCAGAGATCCAGAGAACCAGAGATTCTGTAAACACCACAGCCAGGAACACTCTACAAGACAGCAATCAAGAGAACATGCTTCATCATGAGGGACACAGATTTAAAATGGTAATTATGGCACTCCTGTGGATGATGCCAAGTAGGATCCTATCCCATGTAAATCTACTATATAAAGCTGAATGTGTGTGTGTGTGTGTATGTGTGTATGTCCGGGATTGGCATCTGCACCGTCGCAGCTACGGCCACAAAATTTTGCACAGTCACATGTCTGGACCCCGAGAGCGTCATAGGCTATGTTGTGATGCGAAATTTTAACCCCGCGCGTTCCAATTCACCAAACAATTTTGCCCCTATCTACATAATGGGGAAAAAAGTGAAAGGAAAAGTGTTGGAGGCGTCGCAGCTACAGAAACAAAATTTTGCACAGTCACACGTCTGGACCCTGAGAGCGTCATAGGCTACGTTGTGAGGTGAAATTTTAACCCCGCGCTTTCCAATTCACCAAACAATTTTGCCCCTATCTACATAATGGGGAAAAAAGTGAAAGGAAAAGTGTTGGAGGCGTCGCAGCTACAGAAACAAAATTTTGCACAGTCACACGTCTGGACCCTGAGAGCGTCATAGGCTACGTTGTGAGGTGAAATTTTAACCCCGCGCTTTCCAATTCACCAAACAATTTTGCCCCTATCTACATAATGGGGAAAAAAGTGAAAGGAAAAGTGTTGGAGGCGTCGCAGCTACAGAAACAAAATTTTGCACAGTCACACGTCTGGACCCTGAGAGCGTCATAGGCTACGTTGTGAGGTGAAATTTTAACCCCGCGCTTTCCAATTCACCAAACAATTTTGCCCCTATCTACATAATGGGGAAAAAAGTGAAAGGAAAAGTGTTTGAGGCGTCGCAGCTACAGAAACAAAATTTTGCACAGTCACACGTCTGGACCCTGAGAGCGTCATAGGCTATGTTGTGAGGTGAAATTTTAACCCCGCGCTTTCCAATTCACCAAACTATTTTTCCCCTATCTACATAATGGGGAAAAGTGAAAGGAAAAGTGTTGGAGGCAAATTGACAGCTGCCAGATGTGAACAAGGGGGACTTAAAGAATGAGAGCGATGGCGCAAAAGAGTATATACCGATCAGTTGCTAAGGTGGGGCCCCGACATGGGATACTCACCACACACGGGGATATGAACACACACACAAAATGCGCCACACACTACCACGTGCTTGAACACATAGACCACCCTCAGCACACATTTCACCACACATACACCAACCTCGCCACATAAAAGTCGAAACACAAAAGTCGCCGCTCAAAACTCGCCACGCGCAAAACTCGCCACATGGAAAAACTAGGCTCACGCAAAACTCGCCACAAGTGCAAAACTCACCTCATGGAAAACTCACCACACGCAAAACTTGCACACGCGGAAAAATTGCCACATGCACAAAATTTGCAACACATGCAAAAGTTGCCTCACACACAACTTGCACATACTCAAAAGGCACCACACATAAAACTCGCCATGCGCAAAACTCGCCATGCGCAAAACTTGCTGCACACAACTTGCTACACTAACCTGTCACATGCAACTCGACACACAAAAAGTTGCTACATGCATGTTGCCACACAAAACTCATCTCACAAAAGTCGCTACAAGCATGTCGCCACACGCAACTCAACACACACAACTTGACAAACGAAACTCGCCCTAAAACACACACAAGTCTGGTATTATCCTTCAAAAATAAAAATCTGATTAATAAGCAGACAAACTACAAGAGCAACAAATGTACCATATAGGAAATACGGCAGCTGTCAGTCACATGACCTGTCTATTATGTGTATGTGTGAGCTAATATATACTGCCAGGGGGAGGGCTTCCTGTTGGCTGGGGATTTATCAGGCTGCTAATTTATCTTACAAATACTGAGGTAAAAATACTGAGCAAATAACGTGTTAACGAGGTCTAATACAGGAGATCACACAGGTATATACTATATACAGGGGAGATGACACACAGATATATACTATATACAGGAGAGATGACACACAGGTATATACTATATAGAGGAGGAGATGACATACAGGTACATACTATATACAGGAGGAGATGACATACAGGTATATACTATATACAGGAGGAGATGACACACAGGTATATACTATATACAGGAGCAGATTACCTACAGGTATATACTATATACAGGAGGAGATGACATACAAGTATATGCTATATATAGAAGATGACATACAGGTATATACTATATACAGGAGGAGATGACACACAGATATATACTATATGCAGGGGAGATGACACACAGGTATATACTATATACAGGAGGAGATGACATACAGGTATATACTATATATAGAAGGAGATGACATACAGGTATATACTATATATAGGAGGAGATGACATACAGGTATATACTATATATAGGAGGAGATGACATACAGGTATATACTATATACAGGGGAGATGTGTTATGGCTGGCAATCAGGCAACACAGCATGCAGTAATCAGCGCACATACAGAGATCTGGCAATAACCAAAAACAATAGGACGAGCTCTGAGACGTGGAATCTCTGTAGACTGCAGTACCTGATCTATCCTCACACAACTATAAGCAGCAGTGGATTGCGCCTATCACTACCTATGCAACTCGGCACTGCCTGAGGAGCTGACTAGCCTGAAGATAGAAATACAAGCCTGACTTGCCTCAGAGAAATACCCCAAAGGAATAGGCAGCCCCCCACATATAATGACTGTTAGCAAGATGAAAAGACAAACGTAGGAATGAAATAGATTCAGCAAAGTGAGGCCCGATATTCTAGACAGAGCGAGGATAGCAAAGAGAACTATGCAGTCTACAAAAAACCCTAAAACGAAAACCACGCAAAGGGGCAAAAAGACCCACCGTGCCGAACTAACAGCACGGCGGTGCACCCCTTTGCTTCTCAGAGCTTCCAGCAAAAGTTAATAGCAAGCTGGACAGAAAAAACAGAAAACAAACTAGAAGCACTTATCTAGCAGAGCAGCAGGCCCAAGGAAAGATGCAGTAGCTCAGATCCAACACTGGAACATTGACAAGGAGCAAGGAAGACAGACTCAGGTGGAGCTAAATAGCAAGGGAGCCAACGAGCTCACCAAAACACCTGAGGGAGGAAGCCCAGAGACTGCAATACCACTTGTGACCACAGAAGTGAATTCAGCCACAGAATTCACAACAGTACCCCCCCCTTGAGGAGGGGTCACCGAACCCTCACCAGAACCCCCAGGCCGACCAGGATGAGCCACATGAAAGGCACGAACAAGATCTGGGGCATGGACATCAGAGGCAAAAACCCAGGAATTATCTTCCTGAGCATAACCCTTCCATTTGACCAGATACTGGAGTTTCCGTCTAGAGACACGAGAATCCAAAATCTTCTCCACAATATACTCCAATTCCCCCTCCACCAAAACAGGGGCAGGAGGCTCCACAGATGGAACCATAGGTGCCACGTATCTCCTCAACAACGACCTATGGAATACATTATGTATGGAAAAGGAGTCTGGGAGGATCAGACGAAAAGACACCGGATTGAGAATCTCAGAAATCCTATACGGACCAATAAAACGAGGTTTAAATTTAGGAGAGGAAACCTTCATAGGAATATGACGAGAAGATAACCAAACCAGATCCCCAACACGAAGTCGGGGTCCCACACGGCGTCTGCGATTAGCGAAAAGCTGAGCCTTCTCCTGGGACAAGGTCAAATTGTCCACTACCTGAGTCCAGATCTGCTGCAACCTGTCCACCACAGAATCCACACCAGGACAGTCCGAAGACTCAACCTGTCCTGAAGAGAAACGAGGATGGAACCCAGAATTGCAGAAAAATGGAGAGACCAAGGTAGCCGAACTGGCCCGATTATTAAGGGCGAACTCAGCCAACGGCAAAAATGACACCCAATCATCCTGGTCAGCGGAAACAAAACATCTCAGATATGTTTCCAAGGTCTGATTGGTTCGTTCGGTCTGGCCATTAGTCTGAGGATGGAAGGCCGAGGAGAAAGATAGGTCAATGCCCATCCTACCACAAAAGGCTCGCCAGAACCTCGAGACAAACTGGGAACCTCTGTCAGAAACAATATTCTCAGGAATGCCATGTAAACGAACCACATGCTGGAAGAACAAAGGCACCAAATCAGAGGAGGAAGGCAATTTAACCAAAGGCACCAGATGGACCATCTTAGAAAAGCGATCACAGACCACCCAAATGACCGACATTTTTTGAGAAACGGGAAGGTCAGAAATGAAATCCATCGAAATATGTGTCCAAGGCCTCTTCGGGACCGGCAAGGGCAAAAGCAACCCACTGGCACGTGAACAGCAGGGCTTAGCCCTAGCACAAATTCCACAGGACTGCACAAAAGCACGCACATCCCGCGACAGAGATGGCCACCAGAAGGATCTAGCAACCAACTCCCTGGTACCAAAGATTCCTGGATGACCGGCCAGCACCGAACAATGAAGTTCAGAGATAACTTTACTAGTCCACCTATCAGGGACGAACAGTTTCTCGGCCGGACAACGATCAGGTTTATTAGCCTGAAATTTCTGCAACACTCTCCGCAAATCAGGGGAGATGGCAGACACAATGACTCCTTCCTTGAGGATACTCGCCGGCTCAGATAACCCCGGAGAGTCGGGCACAAAACTCCTAGACAGAGCATCCGCCTTCACATTTTTAGAGCCCGGAAGGTATGAAATCACAAAATCAAAACGAGCAAAAAATAATGACCAACGGGCCTGTCTAGGATTCAAGCGCTTGGCAGACTCAAGATAAGTAAGGTTCTTATGATCAGTCAAAACCACCACGCGATGCTTAGCACCCTCAAGCCAATGACGCCACTCCTCGAATGCCCACTTCATGGCCAGCAACTCTCGGTTGCCCACATCATAATTACGCTCAGCAGCAGAAAATTTCCTGGAAAAGAAAGCACATGGTTTGAACACTGAGCAACCAGAACCTCTCTGTGACAAAACCGCCCCTGCACCAATCTCAGAAGCATCAACCTCGACCTGGAACGGAAGAGAAACATCAGGTTGACACAACACAGGGGCACAGCAAAAACGACGCTTCAACTCCTGAAAAGCTTCCACGGCAGCAGAAGACCAATTAACCAAATCAGCACCCTTCTTGGTCAAATCGGTCAATGGTCTGGCAATGCTAGAAAAATTACAGATGAAGCGACGATAAAAATTAGCAAAGCCCAGGAATTTCTGCAGACTTTTTAGAGATGTCGGCTGAGTCCAATCCTGGATGGCCTGAACCTTAACCGGATCCATCTCGATAGTAGAAGGGGAAAAGATGAACCCCAAAAATGAAACTTTCTGCACACCGAAGAGACACTTTGATCTCTTCACGAACAAGGAATTAGCACGCAGTACCTGGAAAACCATTCTGACTTGCTTCACATGAGACTCCCAATCATCTGAGAAGATCAAAATGTCATCCAAGTAAACAATCAAGAATTTATCCAGATACTCACGGAAAATGTCATGCATAAAAGACTGAAAAACAGATGGAGCATTGGCAAGTCCGAACGGCATCACCAGATACTCAAAATGACCCTCGGGCGTATTAAATGCCATTTTCCATTCATCTCCCTGCCTGATTCTCACCAGATTACACGCACCACGAAGATCAATCTTAGTAAACCAACTAGCCCCCTTAATCCGAGCAAACAAGTCAGAAATCAATGGCAAGGGATACTGAAACTTAACAGTGATCTTATTAAGAAGGCGGTAATCAATACACGGTCTTAGCGAACCATCCTTCTTGGCTACAAAAAAGAACCCTGCTCCCAATGGTGACGACGATGGGCGAATATGTCCCTTCTCCAGGGACTCCTTCACATAACTGCGCATAGCGGTGTGTTCAGGTACGGACAAATTAAATAAACGACCCTTAGGGAATTTACTACCAGGAATCAAATCGATAGCACAATCACAATTCCTATGCGGAGGTAGGGCATCAGACTTGGACTCTTCAAATACATCCTGAAAGTCCGACAAGAACTCTGGGATGTCAGAAGGAATGGATGACGAAATAGACAAAAATGGAACATCACCATGTACTCCCTGACAACCCCAGCTGGTTACCGACATAGAGTTCCAATCCAATACTGGATTATGGGTTTGTAGCCATGGCAACCCCAACACGACCACATCATGCAAATTATGCAGTACCAGAAAGCGAATAACTTCCTGATGTGCAGGAGCAATGCACATGGTCAGCTGGGCCCAGTACTGAGGCTTATTCTTGGCCAAAGGTGTAGCATCAATTCCTCTCAACGGAATAGGACACCGCAAAGGCTCCAAGAAAAATCCACAACGTTTAGCATAATCCAAATCCATCAGATTCAGGGCAGCGCCTGAATCCACAAACGCCATGACAGAATACGATGACAAAGAGCACATTAAGGTAATGGACAAAAGGAATTTGGACTGTACAGTACCAATAACGGCAGAGCTATCGAACCGCCTAGTGCGTTTAGGACAATTAGAAATAGCATGAGTAGAATCACCACAATAGAAACACAGTCTGTTCAGACGTCTGTGTTCTTGCCGTTCTACTTTAGTCATCGTCCTGTCGCACTGCATAGGCTCAGGTTTACTCTCAGACAATACCGCCAGATGGTGCACAGATTTACGCTCGCGCAAGCGACGACCGATCTGAATGGCCAAGGACATAGACTCATTCAAACCAGCAGGCATAGGAAATCCCACCATTACATCCTTAAGAGCTTCAGAGAGACCCTTTCTGAACAAAGCCGCTAGTGCAGATTCATTCCACAGAGTGAGTACTGACCACTTCCTAAATTTCTGACAATATACTTCTACATCATCCTGACCCTGGCATAAAGCCAGCAGATTTTTCTCAGCCTGATCCACTGAATTAGGCTCATCGTAAAGCAATCCCAGCGCCTGGAAAAATGCATCAACATTACTCAATGCAGAATCTCCTGGTGCAAGAGAAAACGCCCAGTCCTGTGGGTCGCCGCGCAACAAAGAAATAATAATCAAAACCTGTTGAATAGGATTACCAGAAGAATGAGGTTTCAAGGCCAAAAATAGCTTACAATTATTTCTGAAGCTCAGGAATTTAGTTCTGTCACCAAAAAACAAATCAGGAATCGGAATTCTTGGTTCTAGCATCGATTTCACATCAATAGTATCTTGAATCTTTTGTACATTTACAACGAGATTATCCATTGAGGAGCACAGAGCCTGAATATCCATGTCCACAGCTGTGTCCTGAAGCACTCTAATGTCTAGGGGAAAAAAAAGACTGAAGACAGAGCTAAGAAAAAAAAATGCTGTCAGGATTTCTTTTTTCCCTCTATTGGGAATCATTGGTGTGGCTCCTTGTACTGTTATGGCTGGCAATCAGGCAACACAGCGTGCAGTAATCAGCGCACATACAGAGATCTGGCAATAACCAAAAACAATAGGACGAGCTCTGAGACGTGGAATCTCTGTAGACTGCAGTACCTGATCTATCCTCACACAACTATAAGCAGCAGTGGATTGCGCCTATCACTACCTATGCAACTCGGCACTGCCTGAGGAGCTGACTAGCCTGAAGATAGAAATACAAGCCTGACTTGCCTCAGAGAAATACCCCAAAGGAATAGGCAGCCCCCCACATATAATGACTGTTAGCAAGATGAAAAGACAAACGTAGGAATGAAATAGATTCAGCAAAGTGAGGCCCGATATTCTAGACAGAGCGAGGATAGCAAAGAGAACTATGCAGTCTACAAAAAACCCTAAAACGAAAACCACGCAAAGGGGCAAAAAGACCCACCGTGCCGAACTAACAGCACGGCGGTGCACCCCTTTGCTTCTCAGAGCTTCCAGCAAAAGTTAATAGCAAGCTGGACAGAAAAAACAGAAAACAAACTAGAAGCACTTATCTAGCAGAGCAGCAGGCCCAAGGAAAGATGCAGTAGCTCAGATCCAACACTGGAACATTGACAAGGAGCAAGGAAGACAGACTCAGGTGGAGCTAAATAGCAAGGCAGCCAACGAGCTCACCAAAACACCTGAGGGAGGAAGCCCAGAGACTGCAATACCACTTGTGACCACAGAAGTGAATTCAGCCACAGAATTCACAACAGAGATGACACACAGCAGGTATATACTATATACAGGGGAGATGACATACAGGTATATACTATATACAGGAGATGACATACAGGTGTATACTATATATAAGGGAGATGACAAAACTGTATATACTGAGGTGAAAATGAGAGGTGTGAGGTGAAAATGAAAAGGTGTGAGTGCAAAATGAGAGGAGTGAGGGAAAATAGTGTAGTGATCGGAAAATGACAGATGTGAGGTCGAAATGACGTGTTAGGGGGCAATGAGAGGAGTGAGGGAGAAAATGAGAGGTGTGAGGGAGAAAATGAGAGATGTGAGGAGGAAAATTAAAGATGTGATTGGGAAAATGAGAGGCGTGATGGGAAAATAAGAGAAGTGACGTGCTATAACTAACCACAGATATTTACTATGCCCAGGCAACGCCGGGCTCTTCAGCTAGTCTTATATAAAACTTGGACTCAAGTAAATGCTTTAAGCAGATAGTTTTATTTTGTGCAAGCAATCCAAAAATTAAAGAAAAGTTTCGATCTTACTATGACCTTCATCAGTCAGACAGATTGCAGTGTGCGCAGGGTTGCAGGCAGAAACAAACGCTCAGGTGCTTGTGCTGCATATCCTGAGCATTCGTTTCTGCTTGTAACTCTGTGCACACTGCAATCTGTGCCAACGTTTCTACAAGAGGGACACAGATTTGACATGCCAACTTAGGGGACCACAGCCCTGTCTGAAAAAATACAGATCTGGAAAATATGGTAAATCTTATTTATAAACTATTTTGTGTGACATAATTCTCTGGTTTAGGCCTTCATGACTGCCGAAACGCCTTTTAACTTAAACCACAGCGCTGTTTTTTTTATGGCGCTCAGGAATAAGTGTACAGCACCCCCCAGAGTCAGAATTTCTATGGGGTCTTGTCTACCGGGGGCAGCTGAGACCCCAGAGAACATGATTCGGGTCGGATTTTACCGACCCTGGTGTTGCGATCGCCGTTATTAATGATGTAACAGCGACCGCAAAAAAAAATCTGATTTTCCATTTAATTTCTTTCTCCTCAGATGTGATCGCATGTTAGAGGAGAGAGAAATAGGGTCACCCGATCCCCCCGGTACCTACGATGTCCCTACAACACCCCATGAAGTCCCCTGGGCCGCCAACATCTACTTCCGGGAGAAAATGGCAGGCACATGCACAGTGTGCCCGCCAAGTTCTGCAGGCCGGCATCCGGCAACAAAAAGAAATTTTTCCTATTGGTTCATTTTGATCACTGTGATAGACCCTATCACAGTGATCACAATAAAAAAAAGTATATAAAACCCCCTTTTATCACCCCCTTAGTTAAGTAAAAATAAGGAAATAAAAAAAATATTTCCATTTTTCTATTAGGGCTCTTTTCCTTTTGCGAGAAACACGTCCGTATATCGCATGTGAAAACCAAGCTCTGGCGCTGGCACTTCAGAGCAGAGCGTGCGGCTGCATAGCAATACATGGAGCTGCACTCTCCGCTCCCAAGTGCTGGCGTCAGAGCTTGGTTTTAACATGCGAGACTCGCACGTATTTCTCGCAAGTGAAAAGGAGCCCTTAGGGTAAGAGTTGGGCTAAAGTGAGTTTGGTTAAAGTGAGTTGGGCGAAAGCTAGGGTTGGGGTTGGGCTAAAGCTAGGGTTAGGGATAGGGTTAGGGTTGGGCTAGGGTTAGGGTTGTGGTTATGGTTGGGATTATGGTTAGGGTTGGGATTAGGGTTAGGGGTGTGTTAGGGTTAGGTTTGTGGTTAGGGTTATGGTTAGGGTTGGAATTAGAATTAGGGGTGTGGTGCGGTTAGGGTTGTGGTTATGGATGGGACTAGGGTTAGGGGTGTGTTGGGGTTGGAGCTAGAATTGGGGGGTTCCACTGTTTAGGTACATCAGGGGGTCTCCAAACACAACTTGACGACACCATTGAGTCCAGCCAATTTTTCGTTCAAAAAGTCAAATGATACTCCCTCCCTTCTGAGCCGTGCCATGCGCCCAACCAGTGGCATTCCACCATATACTAGGTAACGGCGTACTCAGGAGAAATTGCATAACAAATTTTGTGGTCATTTTCTCTTGATACCCTTGTGAAAATAAAAAAAATGGTTCCAAAGTAAATTTTTTGTCAAAAAAGTAAAATGTTCATTTTTTTCTTGCACATTGCTTTAGTTCTCGTGAAGCACCTGAAGGGTTAATAAACATCTTGAATATGATTTTGAGCACCTTGAGGGGTGAATTTTTTAGAATGGTGTCACTTTTGGGTATTTTCTGTTATATTGACCCACAAAACTCACTTCAAATGTGAGACGGTCCCTAAAAAAATGGTTTTGCTAAATTTTGCTGGAAAAATGAGAAATCGCTCGTCAACTTTTAACCCTTATAACTTCCTAACTAAAAAGAAATTTGCTTCCAAAATTATGCTGATGTAAAGTAGACATGTGGGAAATGTTATTTATTAACTATTTTGCGTGACATATCTCTTTAACTTAAGGGCATGAAAATTCAAAGTTTGAAAATTGCTAAATTTTCAAAATTTTCCCGTATTTCTGTTTTTTCCACAAATAAACGTAAGTCGTATAGAAAATTTTTTATGACTAACATGAAGTACAATATGTCATGAAAAAAACATTCTAAGACTCAGCGGGATCTGTTAAAGCATTCCAGAGTTATAACCAAATAAATTGACAGTGGTCAGAATTATAAAAATTGGCTTGGTCATTAAGTACCAAATTGGCTCTGTCACTATGGGGTTAAGGACATTAGAATTAAGTTTGAAAATTGTGAAATTTTCTACATTTTCTCAAAATTTCCAATATTTTCACAAAATAAAGCAAGTCATATCAAACAAATTTTACCACTATCGGGAAGTAAAATACGTCAGGGAAAAGCATTCTCAGAATCACTGGGATACATTGAAGCATTTCAGAGTTATTACCTCATAAAATTACACTGGTCAGATTTATAAAATGAGGCCTGGTCATTAACCTGCAAAGTAGCTTGGTCCTTAAGGGGTTAAACAACCACCAACTAGTAAATATGTAATAATCAGCAGTTGTTAGCATGTTTGCACAGGCAGACTGCAGTTAAAGGGGTATTCCCATCTCCAAGGTCTTATTCCAATATTTAGTAGATGTAATAATAATAATATTAGAAAATACCTCCAATTAGAAATCAAAGAAGGAAAGGTATCCAGCAACAGATCCATTGGTGAGAAATTATTTCAAAACAAAATTTTTTTATGTATAACATTGTCAAAATTATGGTATAAAACCATTGTTTCGGAAAAAAGGCAAGTAACCCGAGAAACTCATGGCCTTACGCGTTTCAAAACGACTGGTTGTTAATCATAGTTCAGAGCGATTAGAAATGTAGCATAGTTTTTTTTTATTTGATATGTTTCTTTCCTGATGTGCAGGCATTGCAGGACCTTAGGTATCCATGGTTATGTCCACTGATGAAGTGACAGCTAGCTAGTTGCTATTGTTCGCAACCATGGATATCTAAGGTCCTGCAATGCCTGCACATGAAGAAAGGTACATAGCGAATCAGAAAAACTATACTACATTTCTAATTGAAGGTATTTGCTAATATTATTATTATTACACCTACTACATATTGGAATAAGATCTTGGAGATGAGAATACCCCTTTAAGGATATGCACTGAACAATCCATAATAGATCACTCAAAAAAAGTAGTAGGTTGTCATTGTTCTCAGCATCATGAATCCTGTTTCAACACAATGGTTTTTTTGTAACACAAAGGATCATTTTTCCTGACTAACAAGTTTTTGCTTTTCATCGAGTAATTGGCATTAGTCTGGTTTACGATAATTTTCCACCCCTAAGTGCTCTACTATGATATTGATTAATGGGGAATAACTTCAATAGCTTAACAAAAGTCTGTCAGCTAAAACTAAAAGGAAACCACAATCTAAATTTTCAACATCAGACACAAACATTAGGGTTAAATGAGAAGGCTAATTATAAAAGAACCAAAACAGACACTAAATCAAGTGGGGATAGAAAAATATATAACTTTCTAAACTAGTTTTATTATATCTGGTGCCCTTTTCTCTCCAGAGCTGCTCCACTCTCGGTACTATGCCATAATGCAACATCGGACACAATAAGTGACTATAGCAGAGTGTAAAAATGGATGGCTATTTGTTATTATCAATATCTAAGCCTCACACTTCTTTGTTGCTTCCAATGAGATGAGACAGACAGGAGGGTATGCTGAGCTATTGAGTCTAGCAGTTAGTTGGCTAAAGTCAATAACTAAGAATCGGGTCAGAGAAAACATTTTTTTAATCCTCTGCAATCCAATCCCTGTTCTTCCTACAAAGTCTTTTTTTACTGATGAAGAACCATGAAGACTGTTTGAGACATCAGGAAGCATGATTGACCTGAGAAGAAAAGGTGAGTGCTGGGGTTTGGGCTCACTCACAATTTTGCCTAAGAATACTGCCTTGAATAAAGAATGGTATCTAAACATTCTCCAAAGAGCAACTTGTCTCAACGAACCAGGAGCAATTTGGTGATGAACAATGCTTTTTCCTGCATGATGGAGCACCATATTACAAGGCAAAAAGTGATGCAATTGAAATTGTGGGTCCATGGCCAGGAAACTTTCCAGATCTCAGTCCAATTGAGAAAATGGGGTCAATCTTCAAAAAACAAGTGGACAACCGAAAACACAGAAATTGTGATAAACTCCAAGCACTGATCAAGAATTTTGACAAGACACTAATAGTCAGCATACCATGAGAAATTACAGGTCTTGAAAAATAAGGGACCACACTGTAAATATTTAGTCATTGCATACACTTGATGCATTTTTGTCAATAAAAAATAAAACATGCATAAAATGTTTATAATTGTACTTCAGTAACCATAGAAACATCTCACTAAAAGATCTAAAAACACTAAAGGAACAAACTTTGTGACAACTAAAATTTGAGTCAATCTAAAAACCTTTAGCCACAGCTATACATCTCGCCAGTTTATCATAAACCTAGTTAGAGTTAATATTTTAAGAGCAACTTGTATTACAGAAGACATTACCTCAAAGTGGTAAAGTCCAAACTCTATAATTAGTTCAGTATTCATAGATTCTTCCATAAGAACCTGCCAATGCAATGAATTCATAATGTTGCTATAAAGTGCAAAATGATGTCCTGAGAAACAACTGGCCAAGGACTGAATACAACTTCTTACATATTTAAATTGTTCAAAAGCAAAAAATTATAATGAGAATGCTTTTTGCAGAATGTAAAAAAAATTAGATAGAAATTACTTTTCAAAATTAATTTGTCTATGTTTTAATTAAACTATTATTTCCATTATGTTAATTAAATGCAGATGGCTAATTGATTGAAACAGGAATAATCTAAGCACCAAAAACCCTTAAAGTCCACAATTTGTTTATTAAAGGGAACATGTCACTTTGATCAAACAGTCTGGTCTGCCAGCAGGATGTTATAGAGCAGGAGTAACTGAGCATACTGATGTATGGGTTTATGGCAAATGATTCACCAAAACGAGTATTACATTTACTGGAATCTGCTAGTAGCAGTCTAGTAGATGGCCCTAATTAATGACTAACAACTATAAATGCATGCACACTCATAAAGGGAACTCTGTCATCACTTAATACGACCACCCACAGGAGCCCTAATCTAACGGATTACAATTAATAAAATGCTAACTAAATAAAGGTTAGTTCTTCCGGTTCCATTGCATGATTCTTGTGGACTGCAGATGGGACTTAACAGGGTCCTGCATCAGTTCTATCAGCCCATCTTAGTTACAATATCACAGGGAAAATAAATAAAATACATTTCTCCCAGTTGGTAGCAGTGTCCCTCATTTATATAATAATGTAAAAAACATTTTCTCAAAGTATAAGTTAGATAGTTCATTTACAGTATATACTTGATTTGTAATCCTTCATGAGTTATATATGTTATAATATATATCAGTAAGGAATCCGGATCTTCCACGGAGCCTGTTTTGCCCTTGTCCAAGGTGAAGTCTAGTACTTTGTCCTGTCCTGGAACTTCCTGTCTGTCCTGCTATTTAAGTCCGGGTCAGGAGCTTCTCCTTGCCTGAGTATTTTGTTGCTGTCTGCTTCTGAGCTCTCTCCTGGCTTGCCTCTGGAGTCCCTGCTGCGGCTCATTACATTTTTTCATTAGGGTTAAAGTTGGGCTAAAGTGAGTTGGGCTAAAGTTAGGGTTAGGGTTAGGGTTAGAGCTATGGTTAGGCCTAGGGCTAGGGTTAAGGTTAGGGCTAGGGTTAGAGTTAGGGCTAGGGCTGGGGTTAGGGCTAGGGTTAGGGTTAGAGTTATGGTTGGTTTAGGGCTACGGTTAGGGCTCTTGTTAGGAATAGAGCTAGGGTTAGGGCTAGGGTTAGGGTTGGGATTACGGTTTGGGTTGGGATTAGGGTTAGGGGTGTTAGGTTTGTGGTTAGTGTTATGGTTAGGGTTGGCATTAGGGTCAGGGGTGTGTTGTGGTTAGGGTTGTGGTTAGGGTTATGGTTAGGGGTGTGTTAGGGTTCGGTTTGTGGTTAGGGTTATGGTTAGGGTTAGGGGTGTGTTGGGGTTAGGGTTGGAGTTCGAATTGAGGGATTTGCACTTTTTAGGTACATCAGCGGGTCCCAAACGCGACATGGCGCCACCATTGATTCCAGACAATTTTGCGTTCAAAAAGTTAAATAGTGCTCCCTCCCTTCAGAATCCTATCCTGAACCAAAAGAGTGGTTTACCCCCACATATGGGGTATCAGCATACTCAGGACAAATTGCACAACTTTGGGGGTCTCATTTCTCCTGTTACCCTTGGGAAAATAAAAAATGTACCAGGGATCTTTATGTTTAGAGCTGATGTCTAAAAAACTATAGGGAGAAAAATACTTTATCTAAAAAACTAATTAAAGCTGCCAAAAAGGAAACAGAGAAGCACATTGCTAAGGAGAGTAAAACTAATCCCAAACTGTTCTTCAACTATATCAATAGTAAAAGAATAAAAACTGAAAATGTAGGCCCCTTAAAAAATAGTGAGGAAAGAATGGTTGTAGATGACGAGGAAAAAGCTAACATATTAAACACCTTCTTCTCCACGGTATTCACGGTGGAAAATGAAATGCTAGGTGAAATCTCAAGAAACAATGAAAACCCTATATTAAGGGTCACCAATCTAACCCAAGAAGAGGTGCGAAACCGGCTAAATAAGATTAAAATAGATAAATCTCCGGGTCCGGATGGCATACACCCACGAGTACTAAGAGAACTAAGTAATGTAATAGATAAACCATTATTTCTTATTTTTAGGGACTCTATAGCGACAGGGTCTGTTCCGCAGGATTGGCGCATAGCAAATGTGGTGCCAATATTCAAAAAGGGCTCTAAAAGTGAACCTGGAAATTATAGGCCAGTAAGTCTAACCTCTATTGTTGGTAAAATATTTGAAGGGTTTCTGAGGGATGTTATTCTGGATTATCTCAATGAGAATAACTGTTTAACTCCATATCAGCATGGGTTTATGAGAAATCGCTCCTGTCAAACCAATCTAATCAGTTTTTATGAAGAGGTAAGCTATAGGCTGGACCACGGTGAGTCATTGGACGTGGTATATCTCGATTTTTCCAAAGCGTTTGATACCGTGCCGCACAAGAGGTTGGTACACAAAATGAGAATGCTTGGTCTGGGGGAAATTGTGTGTAAATGGGTTAGTAACTGGCTTAGTGATAGAAAGCAGAGGGTGGTTATAAATGGTATAGTCTCTAACTGGGTCGCTGTGACCAGTGGGGTACCGCAGGGGTCAGTATTGGGACCTGTTCTCTTCAACATATTCATTAATGATCTGGTAGAAGGTTTACACAGTAAAATATCGATATTTGCAGATGATACAAAACTATGTAAAGCAGTTAATACAAGAGAAGATAGTATTCTGCTACAGATGGATCTGGATAAGTTGGAAACTTGGGCTGAAAGGTGGCAGATGAGGTTTAACAATGATAAATGTAAGGTTATACACATGGGAAGAAGGAATCAATGTCACCATTACACACTGAATGGGAAACCACTGGGTAAATCTGACAGGGAGAAGGACTTGGGGATCCTAGTTAATGATAAACTTACCTGGAGCAGCCAGTGCCAGGCAGCAGCTGCCAAGGCAAACAGGATCATGGGGTGCATTAAAAGAGGTCTGGATACACATGATGAGAGCATTATACTGCCTCTGTACAAATCCCTAGTTAGACCGCACATGGAGTACTGTGTCCAGTTTTGGGCACCGGTGCTCATGAAGGATATAATGGAACTAGAGAGAGTACAAAGGAGGGCAACAAAATTAATAAAGGGGATGGGAGAACTACAATACCCAGATAGATTAGCGAAATTAGGATTATTTAGTCTAGAAAAAAGACGACTGAGGGGCGATCTAATAACCATGTATAAGTATATAAGGGGACAATACAAATATCTCGAGGAGGATCAGTTTATACCAAGGAAGGTGACGGGCACAAGGGGGCATTCTTTGCGTCTGGAGGAGAGAAGGTTTTTCCACCAACATAGAAGAGGATTCTTTACTGTTAGGGCAGTGAGAATCTGGAATTGCTTGCCTGAGGAGGTGGTGATGGCGAACTCAGTCGAGGGGTTCAAGAGAGGCCTGGATGTCTTCCTGGAGCAGAACAATATTGTATCATACAATTAGGTTCTGTAGAAGGATGTAGATCTGGGGATTTATTATGATGGAATATAGGCTGAACTGGATGGACAAATGTCTTTTTTCGGCCTTACTAACTATGTTACTATGTTACTATGTTACTATGTCTAAAGGGATTAAGGAACGGAGTGCTACGTTGCACCTACCAAACATAAAGATCCCTGGTACTCTGAAAAGGCACCGCTGGGAGATCCGGTCCCATGGATGAGTATAAACCTTCATATATTCTGATATAAATCCATTTGATACACCAATTGAACATATACCTATCAATGTAACCCTGTGTGAGGGGGGTATATATGTATTCCGGGAGTATCTATGGTTTAAAACATAAGAGAGGTTCTTTTATCCCTCTGTTATATTGTGGAGCTTGCGTTTTATGTGTAAACACCATATGCAGAAATAAGTGACAGTAAGGGGATCCGCTGTTTTTTCTTGGCATATGCCAACATGTGCATTTTTCTGTTGGTCTAAATCAGACGGACTTCGGTCACATTATTAAGTGAACTGTGGGGTGAAATCTATAGCATTCTTTCCGTGTTCAGGGAAGGTGCTGGAAAAACGCCCCACAGAGATGATAAGCAGTAATAAAGGGGATTGATGTAGAATCTCTACTAGCTGCTATACCCAGTAAAGGGTTAAAAATTTAATTATCCCTGAGAGGAGGCATATGCGTGGTTTGCCAATATCGTCTTTTGGTTTTATTTTGCACTATGTTGTGAGCACCGGCACTTTGTATTTATGTGGTAATATAGTGGTTTTAGCGTATAATAATAAAAGCTATGTTTTAAATAGTATTTTCTAACCAGCTGTAAATATCTGTAGAGTATACGGGTTATACTAGAATATTGTCCTTGCTGATAAACAGTCTCTAAACACGCAAGACCTCACTTCGTTCGATCACAGTGGGAGACCACACAGTTCATTAACTGACCCTCATCAGTGCACACAGTCCCCCATACTCTGGGTTACCTTTCAGAAGCTCCTGCTCCACATGCTGACTCCTCATCAGTCTTCTCTCCCAGGGAAGCAGCCTAACTGGGATCACTGTCCCGGACCATGCCTTTTTCACCAGGCCACCCAACAGTTCCAGATCCACAGAAGGATGGTAGCTTCCCCAACACAGTAGCTGTCACAAGCTCTGCAGGACCATGGCCTCACCCCATGCTCTACAGGAATTCGGTCCTACTCCCAGGACCTTCCAACACAGAGGCCATCCACATCCACGGCCTCTCCATGTGCTATTCAGGACATCCGTCCACTCACAGAATCGCCCAACACACAGGCCTTCAGGTCCATGGCCTCTCCATGTGCTCTTCAGGAATTCAGTCCTACTCCCAGGACCTTCCAACACACAGGCCATCCAGAACCTTACACACTGACCATGTGAATGGATCTGAGCCACATTATATTACTGCAGCCACCCCCATAGGTGGGAGTTATGTGTGGTTAGTCAGACCCACCCAGCTCTCCGACTAACCCTGTAAGCCCCCCTGTTATGATCAGGTGGCCTTGGAGCAGCATGAAATGACCTTCGCTGGAGCAGTGGTAACTTTACTGACCGCAACCCCTGATCCTATCACCACAACTAGAAGTAGCCGTGGGGTGTGCCTAACCAGACCTAGACACCTCGACACAGCCTAAGGACTAAATATCCCTAAAGACGGAAATAGGAAAACTCTCTTGCCTCAGAGTAGACCCCCAAAGGATAGGTAGCCCCCCACAAATAATGACTGTGAGTAGGAGAGGAAAAGACACACGCAGACAGAAAACAGGGATAAGCAAAGGAGGCCACTTCTACCTAGATAGGAAAGGATAGTACAGGATACTATGCGGTCAGCATAAAACACTACAAAATATCCACAGCAGAAAAATACAAAAACTCCACCACCTAACTAAAGATGTGGAGAGTATATCTGCGACTCCAGCGAGTCCAACTAGACTGAGAAAAACATCAGGCACAGTCTAGCAGGAACAAAATAGAAACAAGATAAGCACAGAAAATAAACACACAGCAGTGTGTCTAAAAAAATGAAAAAAACACTTATCTTTGCTGAATTGGCAGCAAGCAGGAGGGGCCAGGCAGAGGACCAACACTTCCAAAGGAACATTGACTACTGGCAAGGACTAATGAGTCCTGCACAGCTAAATACCCCAGTCCGAATTGCAATTAGCAGAAACACCTGTCCAAGACTGCTGCTCAGGAATAACTGCATTACCATCAACAACCTCCGGAGGGAGCCCAAGAGCAGAATTCACAACAGTACCCCCTCCTTGAGGAGGGGTCACCGAACCCTCACCAGAGCCCCCAGGCCAGTCAGGACGAGCAAGATGAAAGACACGAACCAAATCAGCGGCATGGACATCAGAGGCCGAAACCCAAGAATTATCCTCCTGGCCATAACCCTTCCATTTGACAAGGTACTGAAGCTTCCGCCTCGAAAAACGAGAATCCAAATCTTCTCAACCACATATTCCAACTCCCCATCGACCAACACAGGGGCCGGAGGATCAATAGAGGGAACAACGGGCTCCACATATTTCCACAACAAAGATCTATGGAAGACATTATGGATAGCAAAAGAGGCCGGAAGCACCAGACGAAAAGACACCGGATTAATAATCTCAGAAATCCTATAAGGACCAATAAACCGAGGCTTAAACTTAGGAGAAGAAACCTTCATAGGAACATGACGGGAAGATAACCAAACCAGATCCCCAACCCGAAGCCGGGAACCAACACAGCGACGTTGGTTAGCAAAACGTTGAGCCTCCTCCTGAGACAACACCAAATTGTCCACCACCTGAGCCCAAATCTGCTGCAACCTGTCTACCACAGAATCCACACCAGGAAAATCAGAAGACTCAACCTGCCCAGAAGAAAAACGAGGATGAAAACCAAAATTACAAAAAAAAAGGCGAAACCAAAGTAGCCGACTAGCCCGATTATTAAGGGCAAACTCGGCCAATGGCAAAAAAGCCACCCAATCATCCTGATCAGCAGACACAAAGCATCTCAAATAAGTCTCCAAAGTCTGATTAGTACGCTCGGTCTGGCCATTTGTCTGAGGATGAAATGCAGAAGAAAAAGACAAATCAATGCCCAGCCTAGCACAAAAGGCCCGCCAAAACCTAGAAACAAACTGGGAACCTCTGTCGGACACAATATTCTCAGGAATACCATGCAAACGGACTACATGCTGAAAATACAACGGAACCAAATCAGAAGAAAAAGGCAATTTAGGCAAAGGCACCAAATGAACCATCTTAGAGAATCGGTCACAAACAACCCAGATAACCGACATCCTCTGGGAAACAGGAAGATCGGCCTCTCAGGGACCGGCAATGGCAAAAGCAACCCACTAGCACGGGAGCAACAAGGCTTGGCCCGCGCACAAGTCCCACAGGACTGCACAAAAGACCGCACATCACATGATAAAGAAGGCCACCAAAATGACGTACAAACAAAGTCTCTGGTACCAAAAATGCCAGGATGACCAGCCAACACAGAACAGTGAACCTCAGAAATCACTCTACTTGTCCATCTGTCAGGAACAAACAGCTTCCCCACAGGACAACGTTCAGGTGTTAGGGTTGGAGGAACACACCAAATATATAGTTTATTAGATGGAATTGGTGCGTTCGCAACCCGGGATCCACCGTGCAGGAAAGTACCTGCTGCTAAGTAAGACGGACTATATGGCGGTACTATAAGTATACATACAAGGGTTAACTTCACCCTGCGTGAAGGAAGCAATCCTGTTGCATCACAGGACCGCGGTACCGCACATAGAGCGCGAGCAATAAGTCAGCGAACACAACCCCAACTAGGATTGAAGTCCGATTAGACCACTGCTGGCACAACACCGCAACAGGGTGTGTAAGGAAACTATTGAAATAGTAAATAAAGGCACGAGAGTGCGTGCGGTGCCGCACTGACGGACGCCACTAACCACCCAGGCTTGGGTAAGGAAAGCGCAGAGGAAGCGCACGGCGCCGTACTGGCGGACACAGCAACTGGACGCTGTGATGTGTGTTACGTGCTGTTGGATAAGTCGGGCGCTAGATAGCAAACATACACCTTCCGCAAACACATTCAATAGGGAGGGTTATTTAAAGAGCGACTTTCACTCACAACACACACACATATTTACAAGACAATACTAGCGCATGGCCGTGCGGTCATGCGCAGTTTATATAGTTGCAGCACAGGAAGTTGCTACTGAAGTTTTTGCTCTTTCAGGACCTTCCAGAAGGACCAATGGAAAGTGCTGCAGTACCTGAGCATGTTTTGCCCTTTCAGGACCTTCCAGGAGGACCAATGGAATGTATTGCAGCACCTGAGCATGTGACCGAACATGTGGCCCTCGACCTCCAATGGGAGACCCTTCCCTGGGCATGCTCAGTGTGAGTAAACAAGGACTTAGTCCCAGAGAGGCTCGCTCGCCGCAGATCAGTGCAGGATACCATAGGAAAGCCAGAAAAGGCAGTAGTGACCCTATGCACCGAATCAGCCTCAGCGAGACGCTGGGAGCGACGTCTCCGCTGAGCAGAGCCCACTGCGGCCGATACCGAATGGGAGACCGCAGCAGACACGGATCGAGATTCCCCCTGTGCAGCAGAGGAAACTTGACTCCTAACATCAGGTTTGTCAGCCTGAAATTTCTGAAGAACCCGTCATAAATCAGGAGAAACGGCAGAAAGGACCACCCCTTCCTTCAAAATACCGACTGGTTCCAAGACCTCAGGAGAATCAGGCAAAAAACTCCTAGAGAGGGCATCAGCATTAATATTCTTTGAACCCAGAAGGTACGAGACCACGAAATCAAAATGAGAAAAAAAAACAAGGACCATCGAGCCTGTCTAGGATTCAACCGTTTGGCAGACTTGAGGTAAATCAGATTCTTATGATCGGTCAAGACCACAATACGGTGCTTAGCTCCCTCAAGCCAATGTCGCCACTCCTCAAACACCCACTTCATAGCCAACAACTCCCGATTGCCGACATCATAATTGCGTTCAGCAGGTGAAAACTTACGGGAAAAGAAGGCACACGGTTTCATTAAGGAACCAACAGGATCCCTCTGAGACAAAACAGCCCCTGCCCCAATCTCAGAAGCGTCAACCTCAACCTGAAATGGAAGAGAAACATCCGGTTGACGCAACACAGGAGCAGAAGTAAAACGATGCTTAAGTTCCTGAAAGGCAGAGACAGCCGCAGGGGACCAATTCGCCACATCAGCGCCCTTCTTCGTCAAATCAGTCAAGGGTTTAACCACGTTGGAAAAATTAGCAATGAAACGGCGATAAAAATTAGCAAAACCCAAAAATTTCTGAAGGCTCTTCACGGATGTGGGCTGAATCCAATCATGAATGGCCTGAACCTTAACCGGATCCATCTCTATAGACGAGGGAAAAAAATAAAGCCCAAAAAGGAAACCTTCTGCACCCCAAAAAGTCACTTAGACCCTTTCACAAACAAGGCATTGTCACGAAGGATCTGAAATACCATCCTGACCTGCTGCACATGAGACTCCCAATCATCAGAAAAAATCAAAATATCGTCCAAATATACAATCAGGAATTTATCAAGATAATCCCGGAAGATATCATGCATGAAGGACTGAAAAACAGATGGAGCATTAGAGAGTCCGAATGGCATCACAAGGTATTCAAAATGGCCCTCGGGCGTGTTAAACGCAGTTTTCCATTCATCACCCTGCTTAATACGAACAAGATTATAAGCCCCCCGAAGGTCAATCTTAGTAAACCAACTAGCTCCCGTAATCCTAGCAAACAAATCTGAAAGCAAAGGTAAAGGATATTGAAACTTGGCCGTGATCTTATTCAAGAGGCGATAATCAATACAGGGTCTTAAGGAACCATCTTTTTTAGCAACAAAAAAGAACCCCGCTCCCAACGGTGAAGAAGATGGCCGAATATGCCCTTTGTCCAAAGACTCCTCAATATAGCTCCGCATGGCGGTATGTTCAGGTACAGACAGGTTGAAAAGTCGGCCCTCAGGAAACTTACAGCCTGGAATCAAGTCAATAGCACAATCGCAGTCCCTGTGTGGTGGAAGGAAACTGGACTTGGGCTCATCGAATACATCCTGAAAATCAGACAAAAACTCAGGAATTTCAGAAGAGGGAGAAGGGGCGATAGACATTAGAGGAACATCATTATGAACCCCCTTACAACCCCAACTAGTCACAGACATGGACTTCCAATCCAAAACAGGATTATGTACTTGCAACCATGGAAAACCTAGCACGATAGCATCATGCAAATTATGCAACACCAGAAATCGACAATCTTCCTGATGGGCTGGCGCCATGCGCATGGTCACCTGTGTCCAAAACTGGGGCTTATTTTTAGCCAAGGGTGTAGCATCAATGCCCTTTAAAGGAATAGGGTTCTGCAAAGGCTGCAAGGGAAAACCACAACGACTGGCAAACTCAAAGTCCATTAAGTTCAAGGCGGCGCCTGAATCCACAAACGCCATGCCAGAAAATGATGACAATGAACAGATCAAGGACACAGATAACAGAAATTTAAGTTGTACAGTACTGATGGTAAATGAACTGGCGATCCTCTTGGTCCGCTTAGGGCAGACAGAAATGACATGGGAAGCGTCGCCACAATAATAACACAACCTATTCTGACGTCTGAAACCTTGTCGTTCCATTCTAGACAGAATCCTATCACCCTGCATTGGCTCAGGAATTTTCTCTGAGGATAACGCCATAGTGCGCACAGTTCTGCGCTCCCGCAAGCGCCGATCAATCTGAATGGCCAGAGACATAGAATCACTCAGATTGGAGGGTGTGGGAAACCCCACCATAACATCTTTAACGGATTCAGAAAGACCCTTTCTGAAAATTGCCGCCAAAGCATCATTATTCCATTTAGTCAATACAGACCATTTTCTGAATTTCTGACAATACAATTCTGCCGCCTCTTGACCCTGAGACAGGGCCAACAAGGTCTTCTCAGCTTGATCCACCGAATTAGGTTCATCATACAGTAATCCTCACGCCTGAAAGAAGGAGTCTACATTAAGCAAAGCAGGATCCCCAGATTCCAGGGAAAATGCCCAATCCTGTGGATCACTACGCAGCAGGGAAATGATGATTTTAACTTGTTGAATGGAATCACCGAGGATGGAGGTTTCAATGCAAAAAAACAGTTTAAAACTCAAAAATTTGGACCTGTCACCATAAAACAAATCAGGAGTAGGTATCTTCGGTTCTAAAGCAGGAGTCTGAACAATGTAATCAGCAATACCCTGTACTCTAGCAGCAAGCTGGTCTACACGAGAAGCTAATTCCTGAACACTCATGCTAGCACAAGGCTCTTCAGCCACCCAGAGATAAAGAGGGAGGATAAGACAAAACAGACTGAAGAAAAAAAAATGGCTCAAGATCTTTCCTCCCTTCTTCTGAGATGCAATTAACTCATTGTTGGCCAGTAGTACTGTTATGATCAGGTGGCCTTGGAGCAGCATGAAATGACCTTCGCTGGAGCAGTGGTAACTTTACTGACCGCAACCCCTGATCCTATCACCGCAACTAGAAGTAGCCGTGGGGTGTGCCTAACCAGACCTAGACACCTCGACACAGCCTAAGGACTAAATATCCCTAAAGATGGAAATAGGAAAACTCTCTTG
Source organism: Ranitomeya imitator (assembly GCF_032444005.1). NCBI lineage: Eukaryota > Metazoa > Chordata > Amphibia > Anura > Dendrobatidae > Ranitomeya > Ranitomeya imitator. The sequence goes on along the minus strand of NC_091282.1, from coordinate 463,772,809 downwards.
CCTCAGAGTAGACCCCCAAAGGATAGGTAGCCCCCCACAAATAATGACTGTGAGTAGGAGAGGAAAAGACACACGCAGACAGAAAACAGGGATAAGCAAAGGAGGCCACTTCTACCTAGATAGGAAAGGATAGTACAGGATACTATGCGGTCAGCATAAAACACTACAAAATATCCACAGCAGAAAAATACAAAAACTCCACCACCTAACTAATGATGTGGAGAGTATATCTGCGACTCCAGCGAGTCCAACTAGACTGAGAAAAACATCAGGCACAGTCTAGCAGGAACAAAATAGAAACAAGATAAGCACAGAAAATAAACACACAGCAGTGTGTCTAAAAAAAATGAAAAAAACACTTATCTTAGCTGAATTGGCAGCAAGCAGGAGGGGCCAGGCAGAGGACCAACACTTCCAAAGGAACATTGACTACTGGCAAGGACTAATGAGTCCTGCACAGCTAAATACCCCAGTCCGAATTGCAATTAGCAGAAACACCTGTCCAAGACTGCTGCTCAGGAATAACTGCATTACCATCAGCAACCACTGGAGGGAGCCCAAGAGCAGAATTCACAACACCCCCTTAACTAAAACTTGTGGAACTACAAGTCCCAGAACAATAACATTTCGGGCTTACAGTGCAAAGGACCTCCTCTGCGACACATACATTTACAATAATGCCGGTCACTGTCTCACCATCACAGTTACGCCTGCGACTGCCATGCACTCCCATGGCCTCAATACACCTCTGTGTGTATTCTGAGAACATACAGCGCCCCGTATCTGTAATAAGGGTCACTGCCTCACAGCTCCCAAACAGTGGTTTACCTCCACATATGGGCTATTGACGTATTCAGGAGAAATTGCACAACAACTTTCGTGGTTCATTTTCTCTTTTTACACTTGTGAAAATAAAAAAATTGGTTCTGAAATAAAATGTTAAAAAGTTAAATGTTCAGTTTTTCCTTCCACATTGCTTCAGTTCCTGTTAAGCCCATAAAGGGTTAATACACTTCTTGAAAGTGGTTTTGAGCACATTGAGGGGTGAAGTTTTTAGAATGGTGTCACTTTTGGGTATTTTCTGTCATGTACACCCCTCAAAGTGACTTCAAATGTGAGGTGGTCCCTAAAAAAATGGTTTTGAAAATTTTCTTGTAAAAAAGAGAAATCTCTGGTGAACTTTAACCTTCATAACTTCCTAGCAAAAAAAATTTTGTTTCCAAAATTGTGTTGATGTAAAGTAGACATGTAGAAAATGTTATTTATTAAGTATTTTATGTGACATATCTCTCTGATTTTAGGGCATAAAAATTCAAAGTTTGAAAATTACAACATTTTCAAAATTTGTGCCATATTTCCATTTTTTTCATAAATAAACGCAAATCATATCAAAGTAATGTTATCACTGCCATGAAGTATATTATGTAATGAAAAAATAATCTCAGAATCAATGGTATTCTTTGAAGCGTTCCAGAGTTATAACCACATATTGCCTCTGTCACTATGGAGTTAAAGGAAAATACCAATTACACAAATATACTCACACAAATAACAGAGGTAGTCACTGGGCAGTGGAGGATGGGGACAAAAAAAAGTAGGAGAAAGAGGGGATTAGCACACGCCCAATACCTCACAACAGTCTCAGATAAATCCTTCAAACATCTTCTCAAGCAACATACACCAACCACCATCTATTAACCATGCAGCATAAGCTAGCTCTAACAATGAGTGCTAGCCAAGGACCACATTAAATAGGAGATGGGAGTAGCCAACAGAGAAGAGCTGAGAGACTTAATGCAGGAAATCTTACAAGAGCTCTCAACTGAGTAGATTAACCCTTGCACTGCTAATAGAAACCTGATGTGACGACAAAGCATTTCTTCTTAATTATGTCAGACGTAGGCCCAGAATCATAAACTGTTGTCTGAAGTATTGACTCTTCTTGTAGGATGAATATTTACCTCTAATAAATTATCTCCTACAGTTTACATCCTGTTAATTTTGTAAAACTGTAAGGCATAGCCACTGAACAATGATGCTTCCTGATATGCTGATTATGCTTTGCGTTATGGATCCAGTTTGTTAACTTTGAAAGCGGACAGCGAAAAACCTTGCAAATAGTTAAATAATCAAATAATGCTACGTGATCTCATAACCATTCTTCCCCTTGTCTGTGATGCTGGACTGAAGGACTCTTGTTATGTCTAAAAATAGGTTACATGCCACTATATAAAGAGACTTTTTCTTCTGGTCGGTGTGACTGGTCAGGATTTCAGCTTAGGGTACTACGGACCCGGCTGAAAGGACACAGGACTGCTTCATTGATCATCACTGAAGTCCCTGAGACATCTTAAAGAATCCAGGTTGGGACAATCGGTTCACCTGGCCACATATCTCACTGCTCTTGGTTAACTTCCGAAGCTTGTCGCTACCTCCTTTCTGTGGGGGCCCATCAAAAGTGGGGAACCACTGGTGGGGGTATGCAACACTGGAAGCAGCTCTAATCCCAGTGAGTCAGCAGGAGGGTGAGACTCTGTAATTTGCACCATCTTGGGTATTTACTTGGACTGTTCTGTGTGCAATTGTGTGTTGGTGGTTCAATAAATTATTGCCACACTCTTTTACCCTCACCTTCTGTTTTCTGAGTAGTGTTCTGCCCACAGGGAAAGAGAGCGAGTATTTAGTGCTATGAGCCCTGGTCCATGCGGTCTTTCTAAATAAAGCAGGGCCAGCGAACGAGAGCACCCACTGACCCCCATGTCTCCACACCTGCACTGTTTAGTATAAAGGTGAAGTGCTCCTAATCAGTGTAGGAGTAGGAGAAATCAGATGCTGTTGTCTTCCGGCTCCTCTCTGTCGCAGTAAACACGTGACAATACCCCCCTTCTACGAGAGACCTCTGGAACCTCAGATCCGGGTTTATCAGGGTGTGCCACGTGAAAAGACCAGATCAACCTGGCCATAAGGATATCAGATGCTGGAACAAACATTCTCTCTTCAGTACCATAACCCTTCGAATGAACCAGATTCTGAAGTAATCAATGAACTAACAAAATATCAACAATCTTAGCTATTTAAAATTCCAAATTTCCATCTGCAATGACTGTAGATAGTGGTAGCGGTGATGGTACAGAGGATGCAACGTATTTTTTGAGTAGAGATGGATAAAATACATTGTGAAGTTTAAAGGTGGGCGGCAAAGCAAGGCAGAATAATGCGGCATTGACAATAGTGGGGGAAAAGCGGATTCCTAATTATGACTAAAATATAACTTTTATTTCCTTCTTATTAACCCCTTAGCGACCGCCGATACGCCTTTTAACGGCGGCCGCTAAGGGTACTTAAACCACAGCGCCGTTAATTAACGGCGCTGTGGAAAAAGTACATAGCACCCCCCAGAGGCCGATTTTCTCCGGGGTCTCGGCTGCCGGGGGTAGCCGAGACCCCAGAGAACATGATTCGGGGGTTTTTTAACCCACCCCGCATTTGCGATCGCCGGTAATTAACCGTTTACCGGCGATCGCAAAAAAAAAAAAAAGCGATCTCTTTTTAATTTCTCTGTCCTCCGATGTGATCGCACATCGGAGGACAGAGAAAAGGGGTCCCAGGTGGCTCCCCAATACTCACCTAGCTCCCCCGATGCTCTTCGTGGCTCCCGGTGGGCGCCGCCATCTTAAAAATGGCGGGCGCATGCGCAGTGCGCCCGCCGGCCGGCCCCGCGAGAATCTTTGGGGTCTCGGCTGCCGGGGGTAGCCGAGACCCCAAAGAGCATGATCGGGGTCGGTTTTACCGACCCCTGTTTTGCGATCGCCGGTAATTAACTGTTTACCGGCGACCGCAAAAAAAAAAAAAAAAAGTAAAGTGTATTTCTCTGTCCTCTGATGTGATCGCACATCAGAGGATAGAGAAATAGGGGGATTCGGGGACCCTACAATACTCACCTGTGTCCCTGGATCCTCTTGCTGCTCCTCCTGGCCGAGAACAGCAGTTGGGGCTAAAATTAGGGTTAGGGTTAGGGGTAGGGTTAGGGGTAGGGTTAGGGTTAGGGGTAGGGTTAGGGGTAGGGGTAGGGTTAGGGTTAGGGGTAGGGTTAGGGTTAGAGGTAGGGTTAGGGGTAGGGGTAGGGTTAGGGTTAGGGGTAGGGTTAGGGGTAGGGTTAGGGGTAGGGGTAGGGTTAGGGTTAGGGGTAGGGTTAGGGGTAGGGTTAGGGGTAGGGTTAGGGTTAGGGTTAGGGCTAGGGTTAGGGTTAGGGCTAGGGTTAGGGCTAGGGTTGGGGCTAAATTTAGGGTTAGGGTTGGGGCTAAATTTAGGGTTAGGGTTGGGGCTAAATTTAGGGTTAGGCTTCTTTCACACTTACGTCGGTACGGGGCCGTCGCAATGCGTCAGCCCGACATACCGACGCACGTTGTGAAAATTGTGCACAACGTGGGCAGCAGCTGTAGTTTTTCAACGCATCTGCTGCCCAATCTATGTCCTGAGGAGGAGGGGGCGGAGTTACGGCCACGCATGCGCGGTCAGAAATGGCGGATGCGACGTACAAAAAAACGTTTCATTGAACTTTTTTTGTGCCGACGGTCCGCCAAAACACAACTGATCCAGTGCACGACGGACGCGACGTGTGGCCATCCGTCACGATCCGTCAGCAATACAAGTCTATGGGCAAAAAACGCATCCTGAGGGCACATTTGCAGGATCCGTTTCTTGTCCAAAACGACGGATTGCGACGGATGCCAAACGACGCAAGTGTGAAAGTAGCCTTAGGGCTAGGGTTAGGGTTGGGGCTAAAGTTAGGGCTAGGGTTGGGGCTAAAGTTAGGGTTAGAGCTGGGATTAGGGTTAGGGTTTGGATTAGGGTTGGTATTAGGGTTAGGGTTGGCATTAGGGTTACGCTTGGGATTAGGGTTAGGTTTGGGATTAGGGTTAAGGTTAGGGTTGTGATTAGGGGTGTATTGGGATTAGGGTTAGGTTTGAGGTTAGGGTTGAGATTAGGATTAGGGGTGTGTTGGATTTAGGGTTTTGATTAGGGTTATGGTTAGGGTTGACATTAGGGTTGTTTTGGGGTAAGGGTTGTGATTATGGTTAGGGTTAGTGATTAGGATTATGGATCAGGTTGGGATTAGGGTTAGGGGTGTGTTGGGGTTAGGGTTGGAGCTAGAATTGGGGGGTTTCCACTGTTTAGGTACATCAGGGGGTCTCCAAACACGACAGCCAATTTTGCGCTCAAAAAGTCAAATGGTGCTCCCTCACTTCTGAGCTCTGCCGTGACCCCAAACAGTGGGTTACCCCCACATATGGGGCATCAGCGTACTCGGGATAAATTGGACAACAACTTCTGGGGTCCAATTTCTCTTGTTACCCTTGTGAAAATAAAAACTTGGGGGCTACAAAATCTTTTTTGTGAAAAAAAATATATTTTTTATTTTCACGACTCTGCATTCTAAACTTCTGTGAAGCACTTGGGCATTCAAGGTTCTCACCACACATCTAGATAAGTTCCTTGGGGGGTCTAGTTTCCAAAATGGGGTCACTTGTGGGGGGTTACTACAGTTTAGGTACATCAGGGGCTCTGCAATCGCAACATAATGCCCACAGACCATTCTATCAAAGTTTGCATTCCAAAAAGGCGCTCCTTCCCTTCCGAGCTCTGCCGTGCGCCCAAACAGTGGTTTACCCCCAAATATGGGGTACCAGCATACTCAGGACAAATTGGACAACAACTTTTGGGGTCCAATTTCTCTTGTTACCCTTGTGAAAATAAAAACTTGGGGGCTAAAAAAATTATTTTGTGGAAAAAAAAATATTTTTTATTTTCACGGCTCTGCATTATAAACTTCTGTGAAGCACTTGGGCATTCAAGGTTCTCACCACACATCTAGATAAGTTCCATGGGGGGTCTAGTTTCCAAAATGAGGTCACTTGTGGGGGATTTCTACTGTTTAGGCACATCAGGGGCTCTCCAAACGCGACATGGCGTCCGATCTCAATTCCAGCCAATTCTACATTGAAAAAGTAAAACGGCACTCTTTCTCTTCCAAGCTCTGCGGTGCGCCCAAACAGTGGTTTACCCCCACATATTGGGTATCGACGTACTCAGGAGAAATTGCACAACAACTTTAGTGGTCTAATTTCTCCTGTTACCCTTGTGAAAATAAAAATTTGTGTGCAAAAAGATCATTTTTGTAGAAAAAATGCAATTTTTTTTTTCACGGCTCTACATTATAAACTTCTGTGAAGCACATGGGGGTTCAAAGTGCTCACCACACATCTAGATATGTTCCTTAAGGGGTCTAGTTTCCAAAATGGGGTCACTTGTGGGGGGTTTCCACTGTTTAGGCACATCAGAGGCTCTCCAAACGCGACATGGCGTCCAATCTCAATTCCAGCCAATTCTACATTGAAAAAGTAAAACGGCGCTCCTTCACTTCCAAGCTCTGCGGTGCGCCCAAACAGTGGTTTACCCTCACATATGGGGTATTGACGTATTCAGGAGAAATCGCACAACAACTTTTGTGGTCTAATTTCTCCTGTTACCCTTGTGAAAATAAGAATTTGTGGGCAAAAAGATCATTTTTGTGTAAACAAAAGCGATTTTTTATTTTCACGGCTCTACGTTATAAACTTCTGTGAAGCACTTGGGGGTTCAAAGTGCTCACCACACATCTAGATAAGTTCCTTAAGGGGTCTAGTTTCCAAAATGGTGTCACTTGTGGGGAGTTTCCACTGTTTAGGCACATCAGGGGCTCTCTAAACGTGACATGGCGTCCGATCTCAATTCCAGCCAATTCTGCATTGAAAAAGTCAAAAGGCGCTCCTTCACTTCTAAGTTCTGCGGTGCGCCCAAAAAGTGGTTTACCCCCACATATGGGGTATTGACGTATTCAGGAGAAATTGCATAACAAAATTTATGGTTACATTTCTGTTTTTACACTTGTGAAAATAAAAAAAATGGTTCTGAATTAAGATGTTTGCAAAAAAAAGTTAAATGTTCATTTTTTCATTCCACATTGTTTCAGTTCCTGTGAAGCACGTAAAGGGTTAATAAACTTCTTGAATGTGGTTTTGAGAACCTTGAGGGGTGTAGTTTTTAGAATGGTGTCAAGCTTCATTATTTTCTATCATATAGACCCCTCAAAATGACTTCAAATGTGATGTGGTCCCTAAAAAAAAATGGTGTTGTAAAAATGAGAAATTGCTGGTCAACTTTTAACCCTTATAACTCCCTAACAAAAAAAAAATTTGTTTCCAAAATTGTGCTGATGTAAAGTAGACATGTGGGAAATGTTATTTATTAACTATTTTTCGTGACATATCTCTCTGATTTAAGGGCATAAAAATACAAAGTTTGAAAATTGCAAAATTTTAAAAATTTTTGCCATATTTCCGGTTTTTTCATAAATAATCGCAAGTAATATCAAAGAAATGTTACCACTAACATGAAGTACAATATGTCACGAAAAAACAGTCTCAGAATCAGCGGGATCCATTGAAGTGTTCCAGAGTAATAACCTCATAAAGTGACAGTGGTCAGAATTGCAAAAATTGGCCTGGTCATTAAGTACCAAATTGGCTCTGTCACTAAGGGGTTAAAAAGGTGCAAACATATAGTGCTAACAAAAGTACAAGGTGCATACGTACAACACGAAGACGCATATAAAAACGCATACGCGTGTCACCGCCAAAAAGATAATATCTAGTACAGAAGTAGGTAACTAGTATCTAATACAGGTTTACAATAAGCCAGAGACTGTGAATCCGTAACCCTCTAGATCTCACAGTTCTAGGCCTGCACAGTCATAATGCGGTAGGATGACGCACCAGAAGACTATATTGCTTGTTGTCTTCAAGTCTCTAGGTAACTGCTATTGCAGTATAAACGTATTCCTACCAGGCGGTGTACTCCTATTTTAATACTCATGTATCGGCAGTGACCCTGTGGCCATGTAAATACCCTTAGTGTACAAGCATTTCAAGCATAATTCCACATTTGTCACATGCGTATGTTGAAATATTTTACTCATCTGCCTTCTGCCGGTCACCATCTGGACCCGCTGCAGTGCTGAGTTATAGTTGCCAGTCTGAGCGGTTTACTGCTTCCAACCGCATCGTTCCCTCTGGGTCCACTTTGCTGTAAAGTGCCTCCCAACGCATTTCATATATACCATAATCATCAGGGGATTGTGTCACCTTTACGCATATTGGATGAGCATGATGCTATGGCGGTCCATCTTCCGCCTCTTTTTATATGTTGCTCACCGGCATATGCAGCCTCGTGCTAACGGACGCCGAGACCCTCACTTCTGGCGTACTCAAAATCGTGCACCCTGGATTCACGGATCGCACCTTTTGTTCCGGACAATTAGACGTTGGTACAGCATGCCATAACGTCATATCCGGTGGGCGAGCATTACCCCTGTATGCCGCCCATTCGCTCGTGCGTCCCAGCGCATTGCGCTCTCTTTAGTACAGGGAAGGGGACAACTGTCACTCAAACCTCTCCTGCACTACTGCAGCTACGGGGAGCGTATCTTAAACTCCAGAGTCCTCACAAAGGCATGTACAAATGAGACTACCACTTTGAAATAACGATACCTCCATGGTTTGAGGTTCAAAAGAACCTTCAGAAAAAAGCTATATATCACCCAAAAAAAAAAAAAAGAGTTTAAACACACATCTACATAATTGCTCTGCACAAAAAGAGAATAAAAATGAAAAAAGAAAGAAAAATAATTGCAAAAAAATTGCAAAAAAAAGGGGGAGAATATATGTAGGTAAAACACAGCGGACCCCCAACAATATAGATGATAGGAAAGGGTGCAGCTATTAGAGTCCCTAACACAACCCTCTCTATGTTCATCCCTACCTACCGCGGAGGTTGGCACCCTATTCCTGCGCAGTGGCGCCCCCACTCGACGGCGGCTATCCCTATTTCTGTGATACCCTGTTGCTCCCTGTTTCTACAGGAAGGAAGAAAAGCTTAGGTGGTCATTAAGACCATGTGGTGTTATAGTTTGGAGGCGAAAGATCCACCTGCTTTCCCTCTGTAAAATGTTCCTGTCCCAGTCCCCACCTCTCTGGGACTGGTACACTCTATCGATGCCCATAAATTTAACTATCTTTAAGTCGCCTTGGTGGACCTTATTGATGTGATTAGCGACCGGGGTGTCTCTTTTGTTAATGGTGTCACAATGGTGCTCTCCAACTCTTCTCCTGAGCTCCCTACTCGTTTTACCAATATATTCGAGCCCGCAGTCACAGGTCATTTTATAGATCATCCCCTTAGTCTTGCAATTTATGAATTGGAAGGTCTTTCCTGTTACATTGCTCGAGAAAACTCTACCTTGCTGTATAGACTGGCAGTATTTACAGTTCCCACATCTATAGCATCCCCTAGTTTGACTACCTAGCCATGTAGTTTGTGTTTGGGGAGGGGTAAAGTGGCTGTGGACTACCCTGTCCTTTATTGAGCGGCCCTTCCTGAAAGTAATCTGTGGGGCTGGGGTCAGGAAATCCTTGAGATCATTGTCCATTTGCTAAATAGGCCAATGTTTTTTGATGATCTCATGTAGGTCACCTGCCCCGTTCATGTATTTTGTAATCAGTCTTATACTGTTTTCATTTTCTTTTTTAGGGGTGGGGGTCAGCAGATTCCTTCTTTGTTTTGTGAGAGATGACTTATATGCTTCTTTCAGAATTTTATTGGGGTACCCCCTCTCCAGAAAACGCTCCATTTGGTCCTGAGCTTGTTTTAGATACATGGTATTATCAGAGCAGTTCCTCTGTACACGTAAGAATTGACCTTTAGAGATTCCTCTCTTGAGTGGTATTGGGTGATTAGATTGCCATCTCAAGAGAGAATTTGTTGCCGTGGGTTTTCTGAAGGTACTTGTGACCAATTGGCCAACTCTCCCCCTCTCAATCAGAACATCCAGAAAAGGCAGTTTTGACGGATTTACCTCAAAGGTGAAGTGGAGACCCAGCTCATTGTGGTTCAAATCTGTCACAAAAGCAGTAAAACTTGCTTCATCCCCTTTCCAGATAACGAAAACATCATCAATATACCTTAGCCATAGTATGACACTGCTGTCAGTTAGTGTGGTATCTTTGAAGATGACATTCTCCTCCCACCAGCCCAGGAGCAGATTTGCATACGACGGGGCACAAGTGCTCCCCATCGCAGTACCCCTGAGCTGGTGGAAGTATTTTCCGTCATACAGGAAGTAATTTTTGGTGAGACAAAATTCCAAGGCCTGTTTAACAAAAAGATCATGTTCAGTATACTAGACGTAGAAGCCCTCTACTCTTCAATCCCACACAGTAGGGGCATTGTGGCAGTGGACTACTACCTTAGCATGAGAGGGTGGCAGTATACTGAACATAATCTTTTTGTTAAACAGGCCTTGGAATTTTGTCTCACCAAAAATTACTTCCTGTATGACGGAAAATACTTCCACCAGCTCAGGGGTACTGCGATGGGGAGCCCTTGTGCCCCCTCGTATGCAAATCTGCTCCTGGGCTGGTGGGAGGAGAATGTAGTCTTCAAAGATACCACACTAACTGACAGCAGTGTCATACTATGGCTAAGGTATATTGATGACGTTTTCGTTATCTGGAAAGGGGATGAAGCAAGTTTTACTGCTTTTGTGGCAGATTTGAACCACAATGAGTCTCCACTTCACCTTTGAGGTAAAACTGTCAAAATTGCCTTTTCTGGATGTTCTGATTGAGAGGGGGAGAGATGGCCAATTGGTCACAAGTAACTTCAGAAAACCCACGGCAACAAATTCTCTCTTGAGATGGGAATCTAATCACCCAATACCACTCAAGAGAGGAATCCCTAAAGGTCAATACTTACGTGTACGGAGGAACTGCTCTGATAATACCATGTATCTAAAACAAGCTGAGGACCTAAGGAAGCGTTTTCTGGAGAGGGGGTACCCCATTAAAATTCTGAAAGAAGCATATAAGTCATCTCTCACAAAACAAAGAAGGGATCTGCTGACCCCCACCCCCAAAAAAGAAAATGAAAACAGTATAAGACTGATTACAAAATACACGAACGGGGCAGGTGACCTACATGAGATCGTCAAAAAACATTGGCCTATATAGCAAATGGACAATGATCTCAAGGATATCCTGACCCCAGCCCCACAGATTACTTTCAGGAAGGGCCGCTCAATAAAGGACAGGGTAGTCCACAGCCACTTTACCCCTCCCCAAACACAAACTACCTGGCTAGGTAGTCAAACTAGGGGATGCTATAGATGTGGGAACTGTAAATACTGCCAGTCTATACAGCAAGGTAGAGTTTTCTCGAGCAATGTAACAGGAAAGACCTTCCATGTTAACCACTTCATAAATTGCAAGACTAAGGGGGTGATCTATAAAATGACCTGTGACTGCGGGCTCGAATATATTGGTAAAACGAGTAGGGAGCTCAGGAGAAGAGTTGGAGAGCACCATTGTGACACCATTAACAAAAGAGACACCCCGGTCGCTAATCACATCAATAAGGTCCACCAAGGCGACTTAAAGATGGTTAAATTTATGGGCATCGATAGAGTGTACCAGTCCCAGAGAGGTGGGGACTGGGACAGGAACATTTTACAGAGGGAAAGCAGGTGGATCTTTCGCCTCCAAACTATAACACCACATGGTCTTAATGACCACCTAAGCTTTTCTTCCTTCCTGTAGAAACAGGGAGCAACAGGGTATCCCAGAAATAGGGATAGCCGCCGTCGAGTGGGGGCGCCACTGCAAAGGAATAGGGTGCCAACCTCCGCGGTAGGTAGGGATGAACATAGAGAGGGTTGTGTTAGGGACTCTAATAGCTGCACCCTTTCCTATCATCTATATTGTTGGGGGTCCGCTGTGTTTTACCTACATATATTCTCCCCCTTTTTTTGCAATTTTTTTGCAATTATTTTTCTTTCTTTTTTCATTTTTATTCTCTTTGTGGTGGAGAGCCATTATGTAGATGTGTGTGTAAACTCTTTTTTTTTTTTTTTTGGGTGATATATAGCTTTTCTCTGAAGGTTCTTTTGAACCTCAAACCATGGAGGTATCATTATTTCAAAGTGGTAGTCTCATTTGTACATGCCTTTGTGAGGACTCTGGAGTTTAAGATACGCTCCCCGTAGCTGCAGTAGTGCAGGAGATGTTTGAGTGACAGTTGTCCCCTTCCCTATACTAAAGAGAGCGCAATGCGCTGGGATGCACGAGCGAATGGGCGGCATACAGGGGTAATGCTCGCCCACCAGATATAACGTTATGGCATGCTGTACCAACGTCTAATTGTCAGGAACAAAAGGTGCGATCCGTGAATCCAGGGTGCACGATTTTGAGTACACCGGAAGTGAGGCTCTCGGCGTCCGGAAGCACGAGGCTGCATACGCCGGTGAGCAACATATAAAAAGAGGCGGAAGATGGACCGCCATAGCATCATGCTCATCCAATATGCGTAAAGGTGACACAATCCCCTAATGATTATGGTATATATGAAACGCGTTGGGAGGCACTTTACAGCAAGGTGGACCCAGAGGGAACGATGCGGTTGGAAGCAGTAAACCGCTCTGACGGGCCACTATAACTCAGCACTGCACCGGGTCCAGATGGTGACCGGCAGAAGGCAGATGAGTAGAATATTTGAACATACGTATGTGACAAATGTGGAATTATGCTTGAAATGCTTGTACACTAAGGGTATTTACATGGCCACAGGGTCACTGCCGATACATGAGCATTAAAATAGGAGTACACCGCCTGGTAGGAATACGTTTATACTGCAATAGCAGTTACCTAGAGACTTGAAGACAACAAACAATATAGTCTTCTGGTGCGTCATCCTACCGCATTATGACTGTGCAGGCCTAGAACTGTGAGATCTAGAGGGTTACGGATTCACAGTCTCTGGCTTATTGTAAACCTGTATTAGATACTAGTTACCTACTTCTGTACTAGATATTATCTTTTTGGTGGTGACACGCGTATGCGTTTTTATATGCGTCTTCTTGTTGTATGTATGCACCTTGCACTTTTGTTAGCACTATATGTTTGCACTTTTTTAATAAGAAGAAAATAAAAGTTATATTTTAGTTATAATTAGGAATCCGCTTTTCCCATTCTAGTCTTTTTGGTTCCTTTTGGCATTTGAGTCTAGCTGGTATGGCATTGACAATAGCCATGATCTTATAAGGACCAAAGAACCTGGGATCCAGTACCTAAAAGGGAACCAACACACAGGTCTAGACCCACAAAATCAATATCAAGAAGTCTAGCACTCAGCTTAAGCATCAATTAGTTGATTTAATTGTAGCACTTGAAACGTTTCAGTCCGTGAGGACTTTCATCAGTCACGTGCTATTCTTAGCATATGTGGCAACATTTTTACAGGAAAATAGTACACGTAACGTGCAAAAGGGCCGCCAAGCTGTATGGAAGTGATAGAAGTATTTAATATAGCTTGAAATAAATGTCGTTGGTGTGGGGCGGTGACCATACGTAACCATTAAGCATATAGGGGCTGTTATACCGGTTCATAGACCGAGGGACTTAGCCTCCAGATGCGGTATCCACTGTAGCTGTGCTTTTCACTCACGTAGACCCACAAAATGTCCAATCACCCACACTCTTAGGCCTGTTTCACACGTCAGTGTCTCCGGTACGTGAGGTGACAGTTTCCTCACGTACCGGAGACACTGACACACGTAGACACATAAAAATCACTGCATCTGTTCAGATGTCAGTGATTTTTTGCGGACTGTGTCTCCGTGTGCCAAACACGGAGACATGTCAGTGTTCATGGGAGCGCACATATTACACGGACCCATTAAATGGGTCCGTGTAAAACACGTACCGCACACGGACGTTGTCCGTGTGCAGTCCGCGTGCCGTGCAGGGGACAGCACTACATTAAGCGCTGTCCCCCCCACTGGTGCTGAATCCGCAATTCATATCTTCCCTGCAGCAGCGTTTGCTGCAGAGAAAATATGAGTAATAGTGTTTAAAATAAAGATCTATGTGCCCACCGCCCTCCCAACCCCTGTGCGCCCCCCCGCTGTTCTGAAAATACTCACCCGCCTCCCTCGTTGGCTGTCGCTGCTTCCTGGTCTGGCCGCATCTTCTCCTGTATGCGGTCACGTGGGGCCGCTCATTTACAGTAATGAATATGCGGCTCCACCTCCAATAGGCACATAGATCTTTATTTTAAACACTATTATTCATATTTTCTCTGCAGCAAATGCTGCTGCAGGGAAGATATGAATCGCGGATTCAGCACAATGCAGGGGACAGCGCTAAACTTTAGCGCTGTCTCCTGCATGGTGCGTGTGGTACCCAGTGGGCACACGAGCGGCACACGTGTGCCGCATGTGTGCCACACTGATGTGCCACGTGAGCACACGGACACACGGACACGGATCACTCCAGTACCGATTTAATACGGTACTGGAATTATCTGGACGTGTGAAACCGGCCTTATACAGCTCTGGCAAAAATTAAGAGACTACCGCATCAAAACCCTGTCATGGGCAGCCCAATCTCCAGACCTGAACCCCATTGAACACCTCTGGAATGTAATCAAGAAGGTGATGGATAGTTACAAGCTGTGAAACAAAGGAAAACTGCTGGTGGAAAGCATGCCAAGACGCATGAAAGCTGTGATTAAAAATCATGGTTATTTCACAAAATATTAATTTCTGAACTCTTCCTGAGCTAAAACGTTAGTATTGTTGTTTCTAAATGATTATGAACTGGTTTTCTTTGCATTATTTGAGGTCTGAAAGCACTGTTGTTGTTTTTTTTTATTTTGACCATTTTTCTTTGTCAGAAAAAAAATACAAAAATTATTGCTTGGAAATTCGTAGACATGTTGTCAGAAGTCTATAGAATAAAAGAACAATTTACATTTTACTCAAAAATATACCTATAAAGAGAAAAATCAGACAAAACTGAACATTTTCCTGTGGTCTCTTAATTTTTGCCAGAGCTGTGTTTGGATTCCACCTTCCTCAATTAATCAAGAACTCCTTGCCATACAGACATAATTGATGATGAAACAGTTCTTCTCCAGGTATTGCTGAATAACGATTCCCATTAAATAAGCTGAACTGAGGATTAAACCTGTATGCCCAGAAGAATGGGGACTTACCAGTAGACTCATGATGACAGCAATAATTCACTGCAAATTCAGCTAGACGTAAGTAGGTAACTAGTGATGAGCAAAATTGTTAGGAAAACGATCACCATACATAAATTCGCACGAATGTGGCACATTCGGATTCGTGATCGGAAACACTAGCAAAATTTTATAAAATTGGTAAAAATTGATAACATTCGGTAATAAGTGCGAGAAAATATTTGTGTTGCTACAAAAGTATTTTCAGTACTTTTGCAATGATAATGGTGGTGTATCAGTCAGATAGTGTAGCTAGCTGGTGTCCAGTGTGGGTGATAATTTTACCTTCCAGCATTTTTTTTTGTCATTACTGAAGTCCACAGACAAAGCCAGCAGGGCACACGTGTGTTGTGCACGGCTTCTATTTTGCTTCATGCATGAGTATAGAATTCTAAATAATATTTTTTAACTAGCTAAATGTGAAACAGCCTGCTGTATCCCACCTTGTCATTCACTGCTATGGTGATATGAAAATGTTTGCTAAAAAATTTTAAAAATTCAGTTGCAAAAAGTTAGTCAGCCGCCTTATCACACTTTGTCATTTTGTTGGGTTGAAATTAAGTTGACTGCAGATCTCACACACAAAACCAAAAGATTTTTTCTGTTACTAAACGTCATACAGTGGGGGACCTGACTTTAAAATAGTCTGTAGCATATAGTGTGTTATAGAGGCCTGATCCAGAGGGTGTTCCTAAAGTCATAGAGTAGGGGACATCTGACTTTCAAATTGTTTGTAGCATATCTTCTTTGTCATACAGGCCTCATCCCCACTCACATAATTCTGTTTTCTGTGATTAACGCAATACAGCATGCCATATTTCACCTTGCAATTTACTGTTGCTGAAATTCAGCTGTTTGAAGAGATGGTGCAGAGTTTAAAATTTAATTTTATTATTGTAAATACTGTGCTCCTATGACACTGTATGAGCAACATGACTGGGGAAAAGCGAGGCCGTGGTGGAAGGAGGATAAGGCTTGGTGTTCAAGGTGTACGTGGGGTAGGTGGTAAGGTTAGTGAAAGCACTAGTGAACCAACAATGTCATGTCCTATGCAAAAACATCTGACAACTTCTGTTACTGGACAGGCTACTCCATTACCTTTCTTTGGCAGGTGCACAGTGGTATGCCTTGTTGATGAGTCCCAGAAAGAGCATGTACTCGAGTGGATGGCAAACGCAGCTTCAAGTGGCCTCTCCTCCTCTTCCTCCACCTCAACATCACACCCAGCAAAGTCCACAGAGGTAGCACCAAAATTCCCCTTGTTTCCCCCTGCATGCCAACTCTCCAACCGTACAACTGACTGTACAGAACCACAGACGGGTGAGACTGATGAACTATTAACACATTCTATGCCATGGTAATCAGAAATGTACTCAAAAGCTTCACAAGGTCAAGAGGAGGAAATCTGCACCAATGCCCAACTTTTTTTTAGCTTGGATAAGGGGCAAAAAAAGCAGGGTACGAACAGCATCCTGACCCTCATAATTAGATGTTAACCCCTGGGGGAGGTGCTCCTGTTGAGACTCAGATATCTGAGGCTCACACGGATCTGTACTGAGCTGTCAGGGCAGGAAGAGGAGGAGGGTGACTTCAAGGGTGAAGAATGTGATAACACAGTGGATGATGATGAGGTGTTAGATCCCAGTTAGCGTGAACATAGAGGCACACAGCTGAATAGGTCATCTGAGGAAGAAGACAAGGAGGTTATGTTGTACCGGAAATCATAGACATGTAGATATGCAGCCATGACAAGCAAGGCATCCTCAGCCACAACTATGGCTGTGACCAGCAGCGTCTGTGGGTCTGCAGCTCACAGGGGTGGCAAGAGTTGCCTAGCCTGGGCCTTTTTTGACACTGCAAAGGATGAGCTAAATCAAGTACAGTAATCTGCCAACTTTGTAAAAAAACTGAGTAGTGGTAAAAGTGCAATAATTTAACTACTACATGTATGAACTCTCACATGCACAATCAACATGAGTTACCGTGGGAAACCCACTGTGCAACAGTGCGGACCACCTGACCTCAACAATCATCAGCCATCCCATCAATTGCATCTGTTGGTTCTTCCTCCTCGTCTGTTACCATGCCAACTTTTGAGAAGCTGACTGAGAGCCTGCCATCAGCTGTAACAGAAGCGGACATGCCTGCTGTTTTTGACCGATCTCATCGAATGAGCACACCACAACTTTCTTAATCCATTGTAACATCTCTGCCTGCACCTCTCTCACGGTCCAGCAGTTTGTCCAGTTCTATGTACTCCGTCCTCTCTCAACACTGCAGCCAGCCCACGGTTCCGTAGTTGTGGTCACATAAAAGATTGTTTCCTCCTACTCATGACAAAGCTAAGAGGTTGAACTCCACCATCTCCAATCTGTTGGCCATAGAAATGCGGCGTTTTCGCCTAAGAGATACAGATGGTTTCTGTAAGCTGATGGCCGGCGCAGTCCTCCAGTACCAATTGTCCAGTCGCCATTACTTTTCTAAGACAGCTGTGCCTGCGCTACACCAGAATGTCACAAACAACATCTTCCATTCCTTGACTAATTCTATGTCTGCCAGGGTGCATTTCACCACAGACACATGGATGAGTAAGAATGGCCAAGTGCGTTACATGTCGCTGACTGGGCACTGGGTAGTCTGGTGGCTTTGAGGGCAGGCGCTGCTCCACAAGTTTTGGAATTACCAACACTTGCAGGACAAACTGCTACATTTAGCACTTCCTCCCCTACTTCTGTCTTCTCCTCTATCTTTTCTAGAGCCTCCACCTCCACCCTCCACCTCTGCCTTAATAAGACACATGTTCCAACAGTGTACAGTGAATCCCCACACCTCCGTAATGTGCAACCAGGGCTCAACACAATGAGGCAGTGTTAAAATTGATATGCCTTGGAGATTGCTGTGATACAGCTGAAGAGTTGAGGACAGGGCTCCAGGCTCAGTTTTAAGTTTGTTCAATGGCAGTCTCCGCTGAACCTGCATCCACTGAAGGCCGTGTCCAATAACACGGTGCCATGTCCATGCCAGTTACCAAGTTGATATGTGATGTGTCGACATAGTGGAATTCCACTCTGCACATGTTGCAACAATTGTGGCAGCAGCAATGATCCCTGACACAGTATGTCATATAGCCTGGGCCAACGCAGTACGGATGTGGCACATAGCACGTTTATGGAGTGGGAACAGATTAAGGACCTCTACTCCTTTCTGCACAGTTTCAAACTGGTTACTAAGATGTTTAGAACTGACGACGCTGTCATCAACATCACTATTCCGGTGATGTATTTGCTGATGCAGACTTTGAATATAATATGGTAGGAGGTGGTGGTCCCAGAAGAAGAGGAGAAAGCAGAGGAGAATACAAAAGGGATAACAGTGTCTCAAAGTTCCAGACTGACGTCACACAGGTGGGTGCCAAGGGAGGTGGATTATTGAGATCGAGGGCGGCTGAAGATAACAGACAAACTGTTATCGAAGGTGCAAGATAAAAGGAACAAATGGAGGAGGAAGAGGTGATGGGAGAGCAACTGTCAGATGAAGAGGATAATCCTCCACACTCTGTTCCTTGTGGGCGGAAGGGGATGGAGGAAGCAAGCATCATTGTTACCCAGCCACCAACACAACATGGGCTTGGACCTCATGGTAGTGCCCGACATATGAGTTCCTTCTTGCTGCACTATCTGCAACATGATCCCCGTATAGTTATGATTAGGAATACTGCTGACTACTGGGATGCCACCCTGTGAGATCCATGTTATAAGACAAAATTTTGCCAGATGCTTCTCGCTCTGGAAAGGGACTCGCGAATGCTGGAGTATTGAAACCTGCTTTTACACAACCTTAAGAGAGCTTTTCACTAAGCCAGCAGTAAAACACACAGTTTACATCGTAGCTCTAGACCTCCAACCTCCGGCACATCAATTTGTCAATGCCAAAATAGCAGCAGCAACAGTGGTGTAAGTCGAAGAAGCAATTTCTGTGAGTCCTTTGACACTTTTTTGGCCAGCTCATGCACCAGCACAAAATCCAAATCTAACACGTGGTGAAAGAATGGAGAGGATGATGCAGGAGTATCTAGCACTAAATATCAATACCATCAGGGAGGGTATGGACCCTTTCACATTTTGGTCTTCCAAAATGAATGAGTGGCTTGAGCTCGCCTCACACGCCTTGGAGGTTTTATCGTGCTCGCAGCCAGCGATCTCTCAGAAAGTGTCTTCAGCGCTGCTGGTGGTGTCCTGACTAACAAGCTCATCTGGCTGTCCACTGAAAGTGTAGACCACCTAACTTTCATCAAGCTGAACAAGTCATGGATCTCCAAGGACTTTTGCACCCCAATCGCAGACTGTGCAGTCTAGGTGATTTTGCATTTTTCAGTGTGATGCATTAATGTCACGTAACTGCACTTTGTTATATCTTTAGTGTGGTTTATGTGCCTGCTGTGGGTGCTGCTGCTGCTGCTAATGTTAGCACAAATTTGTGGAAATTTTAACAGTCATGGTTGGCCAACATCTGCTGGGTTAACTGTAGTGGTAGACATGTCAGTCTCAATTATACTATTTCTATTCTTGTGACATTTATTCCACTTTGGTGGTGTCAGGCCCTCATTTTTTGAAATGTGAAAACTCCAGGTTGGGTGTCCATCTGTTGGATTGAGTGTAGTGGAGTATACTATCCATACTGTTTGATGATACCTTGGTATTGTGTGCCAATAACTTTTGGAAATGTGAACACTCCTGGTTGGGTGTCCATCTGTTGGATTGGGTGTAGTGGAAGTCCTGTCTGTCACTATTATACTATTTCTATTATGGTTAAATTGAAGCCATTTTTTTGTGTCTCCCAATAATTTTTGGAAATGTGAACACTCCTGGTTGTGTCTCCTTCATGCGTGTTGCCTGTAACAGTAGAACTCCCAGACCGTTAGGCCTCCACCTTCTTGGACTCAACTACCCATGTTACGTGTTACTATCCTTAAATTTTTCTGACAATGGTAGTCTACGAAACTGATATTTGTGCCACCTGAGTGTGGCTCAGCATAAAAGCAGGTAGAGGTGTTGCATGTGATGTCAGGGCTCCCAGAAAAGGAGGCCTACACTCATCCCTCACCTACCTCGTCTTACTGTGACATCCAATTGAAAGCTGTAAATCCTGTCCCAGACCCCGATATCTCATGCCTGACTGATTACTGCAGTGCTGTGCTGCAATTTGTATTGTGAGTGAATGGAGGTCACTTTCCTGGTCATTGTCCTTCATTTGATGTGTTCTGGCTGAATTTGGGGCCATTATAAGGTGTTATGAATGCTTTTGTTTTTGACTCCCATTGATATGAATAGTGTTCAGTTATGTTTGGTGAATATTCAACAAATTAATTGTCAAATATTGCAAATTCAGCGATCATAATCGGAACCGAACATTGAAATTTTCTCTCCTTTTTATAAGTAACCCGATTCTCCTGATTCTCAGACATAAAACACCTAAGATAAGTCTCAAGATTTTGGTTAACCCATTCTCCTTGCCCATTAGACTGAGGGTGAAATGCTGAAGAGAGTGACAGATGGATGTACAAAATGCCCTCCAAAATTTGGAAATAAAATACACACCCTGATCAGAAACAATATCCACCTTGCTGATGAAAATTTG
Organism: Ranitomeya imitator; assembly: GCF_032444005.1. Taxonomy (NCBI): domain Eukaryota; kingdom Metazoa; phylum Chordata; class Amphibia; order Anura; family Dendrobatidae; genus Ranitomeya; species Ranitomeya imitator. The sequence continues at coordinate 463,752,001 of NC_091282.1, read as the reverse complement.
TGCCAAGGTCTTGGTGTTAGGTTAAGTGGGTAGCACAATGAAATGTGACATTTTACTGAATCTGTCCACCACCACCAAAATTACAGTATTACCTGCCGACCCAGGTAAATCAGGGATAAAATCGACCAATAAATGAGTTCAAGGAATACTGGGAATCTCCAACAGTTGGAGACTCCAAGACGAACGAGTATGAGAGGTTTCAGAATGTGCACAGACACTGCAGGTTACTATATACTCCCAAACATCTTGATCTACCCCTGACCACTAAAAACGTCAAGTAAGAAGATCTGTGGTGGCTTTATTTCCAGGATGTACTGCCAAGATCAAATCATAATGTTCACTAAGAACTCTCAGATGAATATTCAGAGGTACAAAAAGTTTACCTAATGGACAAGCAGCAGGGGTGTCCCTATGGACCTCCACAACCTATTTATCAAGATCGGAACATATAGATGCAATAACCACCCCATTTTGTAGTACAGGAACTGGTTCACAAATATTTCCTCCCCTGGAAAACAATGAGATAAGGCATCCATCTAAATATTCTTGTTCCCCGGCCTGTATGTAACAAAAAAGTTAAACCTGGGGATGAACAATGCCCATCTTGCCTGTCTACATGTTAGACATTTTGTAGACTCTAGATGTACGAGATTCTTATGATCTGTGATTACCATAACCGGATGAACTGCCCCCTCCACAAAATTATGTTACTCCTCAAAAACCCACTTCATTGGCAAAAGTTCTCTACTACAAAAGTCATAATTTTTCTCAGCAGATGAGAGTTTTTTAGAAAACTATGCACATGGACGCCATTTACCAGGAGATACATCCTGCAACAATACAGCCTCCCACTTGAGATGCGTCAACCTCTACAATAAATGGCTGAGTGATGACAGGCTGTATGAGAATCGGCGCAGATGTAAAACACTCCTTCAAGGTTTGAAATACCTTGCAGGCCGAACTGGACCACTTGGAAAAGTCTGTCACTTTCTTGGGCATATCCATTAGGGCATTGGCCACAAACAATCAGAAAGTTTTTGATGAACTTAGGGTAGTAATTGTCGAAACACAAAAATCTTTGTATCGACTTTAAATCCTCAGATGATCCAAATCCAGTACTGCTCGTACTTTCACCGGATCCATGTGAAAACAAGTGAACGATAAAACATATCCTAGAAAAGTGATCTCCTCAACCGAGTACATACATTTCTCTGCTTTGAGAAATAATTGAATGTCTCTGAGTATTTGTCAGACCTGCCTGACATGTACCTGGTGTGACTCAAGGTCAGGTGAGTAAATTAATACATCATCAAGATAGATTACCACAAATCTATCTACCAGATGACTAAATATGTCATTTACAAAGTGCTGAAAGACAGCGGGAGCATTATTCACCCCAAATGGCATCGCAAGGTTCTCATAGTTACATAGTTACATAGTTATTAAGGTTGAAGGAAGACTTTAAGTCCATCTTGTTCAGCCCATAGCCTAACCTAACTTGCCCTAACATGTTGATCCAGAGGAAGGCAAAAAAAACCCATGTGGCAAAGAATAAGCTCCACCTTGGGGAAAAAAATTCCTTCCCGACTCCACATACGGCAATCAGACTAGTTCCCTGGATCAACACCCTATCAAGGAATCTAGTGTATATACCCTGTAACATTATACTTTTCCAGAAATGTATCCAGTCCCCTCTTAAATTTAAGTAATGAATCACTCATTACAACATCATACGGCAGAGAGTTCCATAGTCTCACTGCTCTTACAGTAAAGAATCCGCGTCTGTTATTATGCTTAAACCTTTTTTCCTCCAAACGTAGAGGATGCCCTCTTGTCCCTGTTTCAGGTCTATGATTAAAAAGATCATCAGAAAGGTCTTTGTACTGTCCCCTCATATATTTATACATTAACATAAGATCACCCCTTAGTCTTCGTTTTTCCAAACTAAATAGCCCCAAGTGTAATAACCTATCTTGGTATTGCAGATCCCCCAGTCCTCTAATAACCTAGGTCGCTCTTCTCTGCACCCGCTCCAGTTCAGCTATGTCTTTCTTATACACCGGAGACCAGAACTGTGCACAGTATTCTAAGTGTGGTCGAACAAGTGACTTGTATAGAGGTAAAATTATGTTCTCCTCATGAGCATCTATGCCTCTTTTAATGCATCCCATTATTTTATTTGCCTTTGTAGCAGCTGCCTGACACTGGCCACTAAATATGAGGTTGTCATCCACCCATACACCCAGGTCTTTTTCATTGACGGTTTTGCCCAGAGTTTTAGAATTAAGCACATAATTATACATCTTATTACTTCTACCCAAGTGCATGACCTTACATTTATCCCCATTAAAGCTCATTTGCCATTTATCAGCCCAAGCTTCTAGTTTACATAAATCATCCTGTAATATAAAATTGTCCTCCTCTGTATTGATTACCCTGCAGAGTTTAGTGTCATCTGCAAATATTGAAATTCTACTCTGAATGCCCCCTACAAGGTCATTAATAAATATGTTAAAAAGAAGAGGGCCCAATACTGACCCCTGTGGTACCCCACTGCTAACCGCTACCCAGTCCGAGTGTGCTCCATTAATAACCACCCTTTGTTTCCTATCCCTGAGCCAGCTCTCAACCCACGTACACATATTTTCCCCTATCCCCATTATTCTCATTTTATGTATCAACCTTTTGTGTGGCACCGTATCAAAAGCTTTTGAAAAGTCCATATACACTACATCTACTGGGTTCCTTTGGTCCAGTCCGGAACTTACCTCTTCATAGAAACTGATCAAATTAGTCTGACATGAACGGTCCCTAGTAAACCCGTGCTGATACTGGGTCATGAGGTTATTCCTCTTCAGATACTCCAGTATAGCATCCCTTAGAATGCCCTCCAGGATTTTACCCACAGTAGAGGTTAAGCTTACTAGCCTATAATTTCCGAGTTCAGTTTTTGTCCCCTTTTTGAATATTGGCACCACATTTGCTATACGCCAGTCCTGTGGTACAGACCCTGTTATTAAGGAGTCTTTAAAGATTGAAAATAATGGTCTATCAATGACTGTACTTAATTGCTGCAGTACTCGAGGGTGTATCCCATCCGGGCCCGGAGATTTGTCAATTTTAGTGATTTTTAGACGCCGCCGCACTTCCTGCTGGGTTAAGAAGGTGACATTTAATGGGGAATTTTTATCACTAGTCATTTTGTCTGCCATGGGATTTTCTTGTGTAAATACTGATGAAAAAAAGTCATTTAGCATATTGGCTTTTTCCTCATCCTCATCCACCATTTCACCCAGACTATTTTTAAGGGGGCCAACACTATCATTTTTTAGTTTCTTACTATTTATGTAGTTGAAGAATATTTTGGGATTATTTTTACTCTCTCTGGCAATGAGTCTCTCTGTCTCAATCTTTGCTGCCTTGATTTGCTTTTTACAGAATTTATTTAATTTTTTGTATTTAATGCCTCCTCACTACCTACTTCCTTTAATTCTCTAAATGCTTTCTTTTTGTCACTTATTGCGCCCCTTACAGCTCTATTTAACCATATTGGTTTCCTCCTATTTCTAGTATGTTTATTCCCATACGGTATATACCGTGCACAGGTCCTATCCAGGATGCTAATAAATGTCTCCCATTTTCTTTGTGTATTTTTGTGTCTCAGGATATCATCCCATTTAATTGCACCAAGATCCTCTCTCATCCGTTGGAAATTTGCCCTCCTGAAGTTTAGTGTCCTTGTAACCCCTCTATTACACATCTTTTTAAAGGATAGATGAAAGCTTATTATTTTGTGATCGCTATTTCCCAAGTAACCCCCAACGCTAATATTTGCTATGCGGTCTGGCCTGTTGGTTAATATTAGGTCTAGCAGTGCCCTCCTTCTTGTTGGGTCCTGAACCAGCTGTGAAAGGTAATTGTCTCTCACAGTTGTCAAAAACCGATTACCTTTGCTGGAACTGCAGGTTTCTGTTCCCCAATCTTTTTCAGGGTAGTTGAAGTCCCCCATAATAATGTCTTCTCCTTGAGTCGCAGCTTCATCTATTTGCTTTACGAGGATATTTTCCATTGCTTCCATTATTTTTGGAGATTGATAACAAACCCCTATCAGTAATTTATTATTTTTCCCCCTCCCCTTATCTCCACCCACAGGGATTCTACATTTTCATTAAATTCACCTATATTATCACGCCGGATGGGTTTTAAGGACGATTTTACATATAGACACACCCCTCCCCCTCGCTTATCTGTGCGGTCATTTCTGAACAGACTATAGCCCTGCAAGTTAACAGCCCAGTCATGGCTCTCATCCAGCCACGTTTCAGATATCCCCACCATGTCATAATTATGCTCCAACAACATTAGTTCTAATTCGTCCATTTTGTTGGCGAGGCTTCTGGCATTAGTATACATGCACTTGATGTTCCTCTCTGTACCTCTACTCTTTCTTAAATTATTAACTGTTCTAACCCCACCCCCCATGCCACCGCCACCCCCAACTTCCTTATTTGTGCCCAGGTCTCTGTCTGCACTATCTTCCCCTCCTATAATTGAATACCCTCCCCCCCAATCCCTAGTTTAAACAATCCTCCAACCTATAGCCATTTTCTCCCCCAGCACAGCTGCACCTTCCCCATTGAGGTGCAGTCCATCCCTAGCGTAGAGCCTGTAGCCAACTGAGAAGTCGGCCCAGTTCTGCAGGAACCCAAACCCCCCCCTCATAATGTCCCTCAGGTGAACTGAAAGCTATTTTCCTCTCATCCCCCTCTTTAATAGGAAGAAGGTTATATGCCCCCCTGAAATCCATTTTAGAAAACCATTTTGCTCCTACGATTGGTTTAAAGAGGTCTGTGATGAGAGGGAGCAGATACGGACCACGGGCCGTGATCTGATTGAGTTTGTGGAAATTTAAGCAGGAACGTAACCCCCTGTCTGCCTTCTTTACAAAGAAAAACCCCACAGCAATGGGGGATGAGGATGGTCTGATATGACTCTTTTCCCAACTTTCCGTGATATAGTCCTTCATGGTCAGCCTCTCTGGACCAGAGATATTTTATAGACTGCTCTTAGGCGGCTTGGCCCCAAGAACAAGATCAGAATGGAATAGTCATAAGGACAATGGGGAGGAAGTTCCTGACACCCCTGCTCTGAAAACACATCTCGAAAGTTAGACAGGTATTTACGCACAGACTGGGTTTCCACTCTAGCTAGCCAGGTGGTCAAACTGTGTCCTTGACAATACTCACTCCACTTTACTACCTCCAGAGTCTGCCAATCTACCACAGGGTTTTGCAGTATGTGCCAAGGAAGTCCAAAAACCACAGGAGAGGGCAGACTCTCTAGCACATAACAGTCAATACATTCTGAGTGCATGGCGTCTACTTGTAGATGCAACCCTTGGATGCCTTGAGTAAAATCTCTCTGTCTCAAGGATGTGGATTCGATGGCGATTATGGGTATATGTCTGGATGGTGTTGGTGATTTGAGGCCCTGGACCTGGACAAACTTAGCAGAAACAACTACCCTATTTTTGCCCAGATGAATCTCAGCCAGTAGAAAAAATTGTGTCACAACCATTGAGGAGATATGTACATCCGGGTTGTTGACATCACCGCAACTCAGGCTCCTTAGTTTTTCAGCAGCTGCTTACAGTGAGGTTGGGAAGGACAAGCACCCACAAAATTGCCTTTTCTCCCACAGTAAAAACAAACTCCTTTTTTATGCCGAACTACAGTTTGATTCCAAGATTGACTCTCCACACTCAACTTCATGGGCTCCGCAGATGACTCAGACCAGAGTTCCATAGGCCCCAGACCTCTCTAGCAAACCACCTGGATAGACACAGACATGGCTGCCTCAAGGGAAACTGGAGTCTCATATAGCACAAAGGCATTGTTCACCCTTACCGATAGCCCTTGACAGAACTGGCTATGGAGTGCGGGGAAATTCCAATTAGCATCAGTAGACCACCTCCAAAACTTGGAGCAATACTCCTTCACCAACCAATCTGGCTACTGAACCTGATGTAGTCACAAAAGAGAATGGTAAAACCAAAAACACTCAGTTTGAAAAAATGTTTGCAGTAATCCGCAAGTGCTAGTAAAAGATGTAAATAACAGGGTATTTGGTTGATACGTTTTTTGCAAAAAATGTATACTAAGCTGCTCTACCAATCTTCACGGTATACCCATATCAGAGCAGTCCTAACTAATGTATGCAATCCCTATCTGATGTATTTAAAAACCTGATCATCTGTATATTACCTGTGTGAACAGGGTTCAGAGAGGAAAAATCCATGTGTGCATACAGGGCAGAACAGCTTTTGTGCAGCTAGCCCAAGAGGAGTGGTGGAACTCCCCAGTCTTGTAGACACAAGAGAACAATCATGGAAACAGGAACACATGGGCTACTTGCACAGTGAACAAGTCTGTAAGAACATGTTCACACACCACCAAGAAACCTGAAGACACAAAAGAGAATGGTAAAACCAAAAACACTCAGTTTGAAAAAATGTTTGCAGTAATCCGCAAGTGCTAGTAAAAGATGTAAATAACAGGGTATTTGGTTGATACGTTTTTTGCAAAAAATGTATACTAAGCTGCTCTACCAATCTTCACGGTATACCCATATCAGAGCAGTCCTAACTAATGTATGCAATCCCTATCTGATGTATTTAAAAACCTGATCATCTGTATATTACCTGTGTGAACAGGGTTCAGAGAGGAAAAATCCATGTGTGCATACAGGGCAGAACAGCTTTTGTGCAGCTAGCCCAAGAGGAGTGGTGGAACTCCCCAGTCTTGTAGACACAAGAGAACAATCATGGAAACAGGAACACATGGGCTACTTGCACAGTGAACAAGTCTGTAAGAACATGTTCACACACCACCAAGAAACCTGAAGACACAAAAGAGAATGGTAAAACCAAAAACACTCAGTTTGAAAAAATGTTTGCAGTAATCCGCAAGTGCTAGTAAAAGATGTAAATAACAGGGTATTTGGTTGATACGTTTTTTGCAAAAAATGTATACTAAGCTGCTCTACCAATCTTCACGGTATACCCATATCAGAGCAGTCCTAACTAATGTATGCAATCCCTATCTGATGTATTTAAAAACCTGATCATCTGTATATTACCTGTGTGAACAGGGTTCAGAGAGGAAAAATCCATGTGTGCATACAGGGCAGAACAGCTTTTGTGCAGCCAGCCCAAGAGGAGTGGTGGAACTCCCCAGTCTTGTAGACAGAAGAGAACAATCATGGAAACAGGAACACATGGGCTACTTGCACAGTGAACAAGTCTGTAAGAACATGTTCACACACCACCAAGAAACCTGAAGACACAAAAGAGAATGGTAAAACCAAAAACACTCAGTTTGAAAAAATGTTTGCAGTAATCCGCAAGTGCTAGTAAAAGATGTAAATAACAGGGTATTTGGTTGATACGTTTTTTGCAAAAAATGTATACTAAGCTGCTCTACCAATCTTCACGGTATACCCATATCAGAGCAGTCCTAACTAATGTATGCAATCCCTATCTGATGTATTTAAAAACCTGATCATCTGTATATTACCTGTGTGAACAGGGTTCAGAGAGGAAAAATCCATGTGTGCATACAGGGCAGAACAGCTTTTGTGCAGCTAGCCCAAGAGGAGTGGTGGAACTCCCCAGTCTTGTAGACACAAGAGAACAATCATGGAAACAGGAACACATGGGCTACTTGCACAGTGAACAAGTCTGTAAGAACATGTTCACACACCACCAAGAAACCTGAAGACACAAAAGAGAATGGTAAAACCAAAAACACTCAGTTTGAAAAAATGTTTGCAGTAATCCGCAAGTGCTAGTAAAAGATGTAAATAACAGGGTATTTGGTTGATACGTTTTTTGCAAAAAATGTATACTAAGCTGCTCTACCAATCTTCACGGTATACCCATATCAGAGCAGTCCTAACTAATGTATGCAATCCCTATCTGATGTATTTAAAAACCTGATCATCTGTATATTACCTGTGTGAACAGGGTTCAGAGAGGAAAAATCCATGTGTGCATACAGGGCAGAACAGCTTTTGTGCAGCTAGCCCAAGAGGAGTGGTGGAACTCCCCAGTCTTGTAGACACAAGAGAACAATCATGGAAACAGGAACACATGGGCTACTTGCACAGTGAACAAGTCTGTAAGAACATGTTCACACACCACCAAGAAACCTGAAGACACAAAAGAGAATGGTAAAACCAAAAACACTCAGTTTGAAAAAATGTTTGCAGTAATCCGCAAGTGCTAGTAAAAGATGTAAATAACAGGGTATTTGGTTGATACGTTTTTTGCAAAAAATGTATACTAAGCTGCTCTACCAATCTTCACGGTATACCCATATCAGAGCAGTCCTAACTAATGTATGCAATCCCTATCTGATGTATTTAAAAACCTGATCATCTGTATATTACCTGTGTGAACAGGGTTCAGAGAGGAAAAATCCATGTGTGCATACAGGGCAGAACAGCTTTTGTGCAGCTAGCCCAAGAGGAGTGGTGGAACTCCCCAGTCTTGTAGACACAAGAGAACAATCATGGAAACAGGAACACATGGGCTACTTGCACAGTGAACAAGTCTGTAAGAACATGTTCACACACCACCAAGAAACCTGAAGACACAAAAGAGAATGGTAAAACCCAAAACACTCAGTTTGAAAAAATGTTTGCAGTAATCCGCAAGTGCTAGTAAAAGATGTAAATAACAGGGTATTTGGTTGATACGTTTTTTGCAAAAAATGTATACTAAGCTGCTCTACCAATCTTCACGGTATACCCATATCAGAGCAGTCCTAACTAATGTATGCAATCCCTATCTGATGTATTTAAAAACCTGATCATCTGTATATTACCTGTGTGAACAGGGTTCAGAGAGGAAAAATCCATGTGTGCATACAGGGCAGAACAGCTTTTGTGCAGCTAGCCCAAGAGGAGTGGTGGAACTCCCCAGTCTTGTAGACACAAGAGAACAATCATGGAAACAGGAACACATGGGCTACTTGCACAGTGAACAAGTCTGTAAGAACATGTTCACACACCACCAAGAAACCTGAAGACACAAAAGAGAATGGTAAAACCAAAAACACTCAGTTTGAAAAAATGTTTGCAGTAATCCGCAAGTGCTAGTAAAAGATGTAAATAGCAGGGTATTTGGTTGATACGTTTTTTGCAAAAAATGTATACTAAGCTGCTCTACCAATCTTCACGGTATACCCATATCAGAGCAGTCCTAACTAATGTATGCAATCCCTATCTGATGTATTTAAAAACCTGATCATCTGTATATTACCTGTGTGAACAGGGTTCAGAGAGGAAAAATCCATGTGTGCATACAGGGCAGAACAGCTTTTGTGCAGCTAGCCCAAGAGGAGTGGTGGAACTCCCCAGTCTTGTAGACACAAGAGAACAATCATGGAAACAGGAACACATGGGCTACTTGCACAGTGAACAAGTCTGTAAGAACATGTTCACACACCACCAAGAAACCTGAAGACACAAAAGAGAATGGTAAAACCAAAAACACTCAGTTTGAAAAAATGTTTGCAGTAATCCGCAAGTGCTAGTAAAAGATGTAAATAACAGGGTATTTGGTTGATACGTTTTTTGCAAAAAATGTATACTAAGCTGCTCTACCAATCTTCACGGTATACCCATAATAGAGCAGTCCTAACTAATGTATGTAATCCCTATCTGATGTATTTAAAAACCTGATCATCTGTATATTACCTGTGTGAACAGGGTTCAGAGAGGAAAAATCCATGTGTGCATACAGGGCAGAACAGCTTTTGTGCAGCTAGCCCAAGAGGAGTGGTGGAACTCCCCAGTCTTGTAGACACAAGAGAACAATCATGGAAACAGGAACACATGGGCTACTTGCACAGTGAACAAGTCTGTAAGAACATGTTCACACACCACCAAGAAACCTGAAGACACAAAAGAGAATGGTAAAACCAAAAACACTCAGTTTGAAAAAATGTTTGCAGTAATCCGCAAGTGCTAGTAAAAGATGTAAATAACAGGGTATTTGGTTGATACGTTTTTTGCAAAAAATGTATACTAAGCTGCTCTACCAATCTTCACGGTATACCCATATCAGAGCAGTCCTAACTAATGTATGCAATCCCTATCTGATGTATTTAAAAACCTGATCATCTGTATATTACCTGTGTGAACAGGGTTCAGAGAGGAAAAATCCATGTGTGCATACAGGGCAGAACAGCTTTTGTGCAGCTAGCCCAAGAGGAGTGGTGGAACTCCCCAGTCTTGTAGACACAAGAGAACAATCATGGAAACAGGAACACATGGGCTACTTGCACAGTGAACAAGTCTGTAAGAACATGTTCACACACCACCAAGAAACCTGAAGACACAAAAGAGAATGGTAAAACCAAAAACACTCAGTTTGAAAAAATGTTTGCAGTAATCCGCAAGTGCTAGTAAAAGATGTAAATAACAGGGTATTTGGTTGATACGTTTTTTGCAAAAAATGTATACTAAGCTGCTCTACCAATCTTCACGGTATACCCATATCAGAGCAGTCCTAACTAATGTATGCAATCCCTATCTGATGTATTTAAAAACCTGATCATCTGTATATTACCTGTGTGAACAGGGTTCAGAGAGGAAAAATCCATGTGTGCATACAGGGCAGAACAGCTTTTGTGCAGCTAGCCCAAGAGGAGTGGTGGAACTCCCCAGTCTTGTAGACACTAGAGAACAATCATGGAAACAGGAACACATGGGCTACTTGCACAGTGAACAAGTCTGTAAGAACATGTTCACACACCACCAAGAAACCTGAAGACACAAAAGAGAATGGTAAAACCAAAAACACTCAGTTTGAAAAAATGTTTGCAGTAATCCGCAAGTGCTAGTAAAAGATGTAAATAACAGGGTATTTGGTTGATACGTTTTTTGCAAAAAATGTATACTAAGCTGCTCTACCAATCTTCACGGTATACCCATATCAGAGCAGTCCTAACTAATGTATGCAATCCCTATCTGATGTATTTAAAAACCTGATCATCTGTATATTACCTGTGTGAACAGGGTTCAGAGAGGAAAAATCCATGTGTGCATACAGGGCAGAACAGCTTTTGTGCAGCTAGCCCAAGAGGAGTGGTGGAACTCCCCAGTCTTGTAGACACAAGAGAACAATCATGGAAACAGGAACACATGGGCTACTTGCACAGTGAACAAGTCTGTAAGAACATGTTCACACACCACCAAGAAACCTGAAGACACAAAAGAGAATGGTAAAACCAAAAACACTCAGTTTGAAAAAATGTTTGCAGTAATCCGCAAGTGCTAGTAAAAGATGTAAATAACAGGGTATTTGGTTGATACGTTTTTTGCAAAAAATGTATACTAAGCTGCTCTACCAATCTTCACGGTATACCCATATCAGAGTAGTCCTAACTAATGTATGCAATCCCTATCTGATGTATTTAAAAACCTGATCATCTGTATATTACCTGTGTGAACAGGGTTCAGAGAGGAAAAATCCATGTGTGCATACAGGGCAGAACAGCTTTTGTGCAGCTAGCCCAAGAAGAGTGGTGGAACTCCCCAGTCTTGTAGACACAAGAGAACAATCATGGAAACAGGAACACATGGGCTACTTGCACAGGTAATATACAGATGATCAGGTTTTTAAATACATCAGATAGGGATTGCATACATTAGTTAGGACTGCTCTGATATGGGTATACCGTGAAGATTGGTAGAGCAGCTTAGTATACATTTTTTGCAAAAAACGTATCAACCAAATACCCTGTTATTTACATCTTTTACTAGCACTTGCGGATTACTGCAAACATTTTTTCAAACTGAGTGTTTTTGGTTTTACCATTCTCTTTTGTGTCTTCAGGTTTCTTGGTGGTGTGTGAACATGTTCTTACAGACTTGTTCACTGTGCAAGTAGCCCATGTGTTCCTGTTTCCATGATTGTTCTCTTGTGTCTACAAGACTGGGGAGTTCCACCACTCCTCTTGGGCTAGCTGCACAAAAGCTGTTCTGCCCTGTATGCACATATGGATTTTTCCTCTCTGAACCCTGTTCACACAGGTAATATACAGATGATCAGGTTTTTAAATACATCAGATAGGGATTGCATACATTAGTTAGGACTGCTCTGATATGGGTATACCGTGAAGATTGGTAGAGCAGCTTAGTATACATTTTTTGCAAAAAACGTATCAACCAAATACCCTGTTATTTACATCTTTTACTAGCACTTGCGGATTACTGCAAACATTTTTTCAAACTGAGTGTTTTTGGTTTTACCATTCTCTTTTGTGTCTTCAGGTTTCTTGGTGGTGTGTGAACATGTTCTTACAGACTTGTTCACTGTGCAAGTAGCCCATGTGTTCCTGTTTCCATGATTGTTCTCTTGTGTCTACAAGACTGGGGAGTTCCACCACTCCTCTTGTGCTAGCTGCACAAAAACTGTTCTGCCCTGTATGCACACATGGATTTTTCCTCTCTGAACCCTGTTCACACAGGTAATATATAGATGATCAGGTTTTTAAATACATCAGATAGGGATTGCATACATTAGTTAGGACTGCTCTGATATGGGTATACCGTGAAGATTGGTAGAGCAGCTTAGTATACATTTTTTGCAAAAAACGTATCAACCAAATACCCTGTTATTTACATCTTTTACTAGCACTTGCGGATTACTGCAAACATTTTTTCAAACTGAGTGTTTTTGGTTTTACCATTCTCTTTTGTGTCTTCAGGTTTCTTGGTGGTGTGTGAACATGTTCTTACAGACTTGTTCACTGTGCAAGTAGCCCATGTGTTCCTGTTTCCATGATTGTTCTCTTGTGTCTACAAGACTGGGGAGTTCCACCACTCCTCTTGGGCTAGCTGCACAAAAGCTGTTCTGCCCTGTATGCACACATGGATTTTTCCTCTCTGAACCCTGTTCACACAGGTAATATACAGATGATCAGGTTTTTAAATACATCAGATAGGGATTGCATACATTAGTTAGGACTGCTCTGATATGGGTATACCGTGAAGATTGGTAGAGCAGCTTAGTATACATTTTTTGCAAAAAACGTATCAACCAAATACCCTGTTATTTACATCTTTTACTAGCACTTGCGGATTACTGCAAACATTTTTTCAAACTGAGTGTTTTTGGTTTTACCATTCTCTTTTGTGTCTTCAGGTTTCTTGGTGGTGTGTGAACATGTTCTTACAGACTTGTTCACTATGCAAGTAGCCCATGTGTTCCTGTTTCCATGATTGTTCTCTTGTGTCTACAAGACTGGGGAGTTCCACCACTCCTCTTGGGCTAGCTGCACAAAAGCTGTTCTGCCCTGTATGCACACATGGATTTTTCCTCTCTGAACCCTGTTCACACAGGTAATATACAGATGATCAGGTTTTTAAATACATCAGATAGGGATTGCATACATTAGTTAGGACTGCTCTGATATGAGTATACCGTGAAGATTGGTAGAGCAGCTTAGTATACATTTTTTGCAAAAAACGTATCAACCAAATACCCTGTTATTTACATCTTTTACTAGCACTTGCGGATTACTGCAAACATTTTTTCAAACTGAGTATTTTTGGTTTTACCATTCTCTTTTGTGTCTTCAGGTTTCTTGGTGGTGTGTGAACATGTTCTTACAGACTTGTCCACTGTGCAAGTAGCCCATGTGTTCCTGTTTCCATGATTGTTCTCTTGTGTCTACAAGACTGGGGAGTTCCACCACTCCTCTTGGGCTAGCTGCACAAAAGCTGTTCTGCCCTGTATGCACACATGGATTTTTCCTCTCTGAACCCTGTTCACACAGGTAATATACAGATGATCAGGTTTTTAAATACATCAGATAGGGATTGCATACATTAGTTAGGACTGCTCTGATATGGGTATACCGTGAAGATTGGTAGAGCAGCTTAGTATACATTTTTTGCAAAAAACGTATCAACCAAATACCCTGTTATTTACATCTTTTACTAGCACTTGCGGATTACTGCAAACATTTTTTCAAACTGAGTGTTTTTGGTTTTACCATTCTCTTTTGTGTCTTCAGGTTTCTTGGTGGTGTGTGAACATGTTCTTACAGACTTGTTCACTGTGCAAGTAGCCCATGTGTTCCTGTTTCCATGATTGTTCTCTTGTGTCTACAAGACTGGGGAGTTCCACCACTCCTCTTGGGCTAGCTGCACAAAAGCTGTTCTGCCCTGTATGCACACATGGATTTTTCCTCTCTGAACCCTGTTCACACAGGTAATATACAGATGATCAGGTTTTTAAATACATCAGATAGGGATTGCATACATTAGTTAGGACTGCTCTGATATGGGTATACCGTGAAGATTGGTAGAGCAGCTTAGTATACATTTTTTGCAAAAAACGTATCAACCAAATACCCTGTTATTTACATCTTTTACTAGCACTTGCGGATTACTGCAAACATTTTTTCAAACTGAGTGTTTTTGGTTTTACCATTCTCTTTTGTGTCTTCAGGTTTCTTGGTGGTGTGTGTACATGTTCTTACAGACTTGTTCACTGTGCAAGTAGCCCATGTGTTCCTGTTTCCATGAACCTGATGTAGTGTGGATTCAGCTGCAGAAGAAAATCCTGCACTGTCCGGAGTGATTGAGTTTCCGACAGGAGAGAGAATGCCCATGATTGGGGGTCACCCTGAAAGAGCAAGATTATTATCCCCACCTGTTGCTCCTCAATTCCTGAGGACAAAAGACATAACATAAAGTATAGTTTACAGGCCTCTCTGAAAACAAATCTTCACACCCCACAGAGAACCTGTCAGGAAAAGCAATCTTGGCTTCACTAGGGGTTGCCTGGGAGTCACAATCCCCAAACCTGATTTGTTATGGTGATGTAAAACGACAGTGCGTAGATCTGCCACCTCCAGCCTGAGTTGCAGCAGTTGCCCTGTCAAAGCAGTGATGGGATCCATAGTGGATCAAAAAACAGATTTGGGAAGAGCTAATGTCACGACTCTGTTGTTGGGTATCCCGGAAGCAGGGACTCCTATTCTGTCCCTAATGTTAGGGGTGCCCTAGCTTGCCCTGTTTTCCAGATTACTTTTGATGGTGAAGACGCCGGGGCCACATACCTTGTCTTAGCTCCTGAATCTGCCCTCAGTCTGTACCCCTCCTCCACCCAGGGAAGAAAAGAGTAAAAGTGTACCGTAATACACCCATCAGACTAACAATATAATACAAACAGGGATAAATGAAAATACCCATCATACAAATATACTCACACAAAGGCATTCACCAGAGAGCGGAGGATGGTGAAAAAAACAAAGTAGAAGAAGAGGGGAATTAGCACACACCCAATACAACACAAGAGTCTTAGATAAATCCACCAAATGAGTTCTCAAACCATCAACCACCATCTATTAACCATGCAGCATAAGCTAGTTCTTGCTTTGAGTGCTAGCCATGGCCTAGATTAGATAGGGAGTCGCCAACAGTTAACAGCTGAGAGTCTTAATGCAGGAAAGCTTCCAATAGCTCTCAACTGAGCAGATTAACCCTTGTACTGCTAAAACAAACCTGCACCATTTAATATGAAGGTGAAGTCAAGTGCTTCTAACCAGTGTAGGAGTAGGAGAAAGCAGATGCTGCAGTCTCCTAGCTCCTTTCTGTCGCAGCAAACTCGTGACAATATGGATAGATGTCATTGAGCTACATAACCAGTGCAGTTCATGTGTAACTTACTGTACTTGCATTTATCTAATAACTAATAAATAAAATAAACTGTTAAATACCATTCTATTAGTCGCTCCCCATTGTTCAAGCTTATCCAGCCCTTCTGAATCCTTTCCCTGTCTTCTCTAGTGTTAGCTATCCCTCTTAGCTTTGCATTGTCTTCAAATTTAAGTAGTTTACCTTCAGTTCCCTTATCTAGATCTTTTATAAAGATGTTGAACAACACTGGGGCTAGGACAGAGCCATGTGGTACCTCACTTGTAACACTTTTCTAATTGGATGTGCAACCATCTATTACCACTCTTTGAGTTCGATCAATGAGCCACCTAAACATAGCCTTGTTAATCCAATACTTGGTCTTTTTTCAATAAGGATAGTATGAGATACTTTATCAAATGCTTTGCTGAAGTCAAGATATACTAAATCTACCGCATTTTCCTGATCCACCTAGTCAGTGATTCCATCATAGAAGGAAATTAGATTAGTCTGGCATGACTTGCTACAAACCCATGCTGGCTCTGGTTAATCACTGTATTTCCATCCAAGTACTTACATACATGCTGTTTAATAATTTGTTCAAATATCTTTCCTGGCATACAAGTAAGGCTCATTGGTCTGTAATTTCCTGGTTCCATCTTCTTTCCTTTTTTGAAGATAGGGACAACATTTCCCCTCCTCCAATATTCTGGGACTTGTCCTGCTTCCATAATTTTTCAAAGAATCTGGCCAGTGGTTCTGCAATTTCCTCTGCTAACTCTTTCAGCACCCAAAGATGTAAATTCATCTTGACGAAGAGATTTAAATTAATTTAAATTAGCTAAGTGTTGCCTCATCATCTCTCTGTTAATAGATAGAGTTGATTTTTGTATTCCTTTGATGGCAATGTGAAGATCAGTTGATGTTACATTTGCTTTCTTAGAGACAACAGATGCAAAATAGGAATTTAAAAGTTTGGCCATCTCAACATAAATGTTGACCACTTCACCCTTTCATCCTGTAAAAATGCTATAGAATCTTTGACTTTTCTTTTGCTTTTGAAATACCCCCCCAAAAATCATTTTATGCTGCTTTCGGTCTCCCTTACAAGCCTTACTTCATTACTGGCTTTAGCTCTTCTAACTCTTGCCCTTCATCCCCCCTGCAAACAGTAGTATATTCTTCTTTAGCTATGTCCCCCTCTTTCCTTTTGATATACATTTCTTTTTCCTTTTAACAAGTGATTAAGTTCTGTGTTCATCCACCTTGATCTCTTTAAATGCTTTCAATTCTTCCTTCTTTTTGGGATTGTTACTGATTGTGCAGTGAAAATTTCATTTAGTATCCTTCTTGGACATTCCTCTCCTTTAGAACATCCAGCCATTGGACCTTTCCTACCATCTTTCTGAGTCCATTAAAATCTGCCTTTCTGAAGTCATAGTAACATAGTAACATAGTTAGTAAGGCCGAAAAAAGACATTTGTCCATCCAGTTCAGCCTATATTCCATCATAATAAATCCCCAGATCTATGTCCTTCTACAGAACCTAATTGTATGATACAATATTGTTCTGCTCCAGGAAGACATCCAGGCCTCTCTTGAACCCCTCGACTGAGTTCGCCATCACCACCTCCTCAGGCAAGCAATTCCAGATTCTCACTGCCCTAACAGTAAAGAATCCTCTTCTATGTTGGTGGAAAAACCTTCTCTCCTCCAGACGCAAAGAATGCCCCCTTGTGCCCGTCACCTTCCTTGGTATAAACAGATCCTCAGCGAGATATTTGTATTGTCCCCTTATATACTTATACATGGTTATTAGATCGCCCCTCAGTCGTCTTTTTTCTAGACTAAATAATCCTAATTTCGCTAATCTATCTGGGTATTGTAGTTCTCCCATCCCCTTTATTAATTTTGTTGCCCTCCTTTGTACTCTCTCTAGTTCCATTATATCCTTCCTGAGCACCGGTGCCCAAAACTGGACACAGTACTCCATGTGCGGTCTAACTAGGGATTTGTACAGAGGCAGTATAATGCTCTCATCATGTGTATCCAGACCTCTTTTAATGCACCCCATGATCCTGTTTGCCTTGGCAGCTGCTGCCTGGCACTGGCTGCTCCAGGTAAGTTTATCATTAACTAGGATCCCCAAGTCCTTCTCCCTGTCAGATTTACACAGTGGTTTCCCATTCAGTGTGTAATGGTGACATTGATTCCTTCTTCCCATGTGTATAACCTTACATTTATCATTGTTAAACCTCATCTGCCACCTTTCAGCCCAAGTTTCCAACTTATCCAGATCCATCTGTAGCAGAATACTATCTTCTCTTGTATTAACTGCTTTACATAGTTTTGTATCATCTGCAAATATCGATATTTTACTGTGTAAACCTTCTACCAGATCATTAATGAATATGTTGAAGAGAACAGGTCCCAATACCGACCCCTGCGGTACCCCACTGGTCACAGCGACCCAGTTAGAGACTATACCATTTATAACCACCCTCTGCTTTCTATCACTAAGCCAGTTACTAACCCATTTACACACATTTTCCCCCAGACCAAGCATTCTCATTTTGTGTACCAACCTCTTGTGCGGCACGGTATCAAACGCTTTGGAAAAATCGAGATATACCACGTCCAATGACTCACCGTGGTCCAGCCTATAGCTTACCTCTTCATAAAAACTGATTAGATTGGTTTGACAGGAGCGATTTCTCATAAACCCATGCTGATATGGAGTTAAACAGTTATTCTCATTGAGATAATCCAGAATAACATCCCTCAGAAACCCTTCAAATATTTTACCAACAATAGAGGTTAGACTTACTGGCCTATAATTTCCAGGTTCACTTTTAGAGCCCTTTTTGAATATTGGCACCACATTTGCTATGCGCCAATCCTGCGGAACAGACCCTGTCGCTATAGAGTCCCTAAAAATAAGAAATAATGGTTTATCTATTACATTACTTAGTTCTCTTAGTACTCGTGGGTCTATGCCATCCAGACCAGGAGATTTATCTATTTTAATCTTATTTAGCCGGTTTCGCACCTCTTCTTGGGTTAGATAGGTGACCCTTAATATAGGGTTTTCATTGTTTCTTGGGATTTCACCTAGCATTTCATTTTCCACCGTGAATACCGTGGAGAAGAAGGTGTTTAATATGTTAGCTTTTTCCTCGTCATCTACAACCATTCTTTCCTCACTATTTTTTAAGGGGCCTACATTTTCAGTTTTTATTCTTTTATTATTGATATAGTTGAAGAACAGTTTGGGATTAGTTTTACTCTCCTTAGCAATGTGCTTCTCTGTTTCCTTTTTGGCAGCTTTAATTAGTTTTTTAGATAAAGTATTTTTCTGCCTATAGTTTTTTAGAGCTTCAATGGTGCCATCCTGCTTTAGTAGTGCAAATGCTTTCTTTTTTCTGTTAATTGCCTGTCTTACTTCTTTGTTTAGCCACATTGGGTTTTTCCTATTTCTAGTCCTTTTATTCCCACAAGGTATAAACCGCTTACACTGCCTATTTAGGATGTTCTTAAACATTTCCCATTTATTATCTGTATTCTTATTTCTGAGGATATTGTCCCAGTCTACCAGATTAAGGGCATCTCTAAGCTGGTCAAACTTTGCCTTCCTAAAGTTCAGTGTTTTTGTGACTCCCTGACAAGTCCCCCTAGTGAAAGACAGGTGAAACTGTACAATATTGTGGTCGCTATTTCCTAGATGCCCGACCACCTGCAGATTTGTTATTCTGTCAGGTCTATTAGATAGTATTAGGTCTAAAAGTGCTGCTCCTCTGGTTGGATTCTGCACCAATTGTGAAAGATAATTTTTCTTGGTTATTAGCAGAAACCTGTTGCCTTTATGGGTTTCACAGGTTTCTGTTTCCCAGTTAATATCCGGGTAGTTAAAGTCCCCCATAACCAGGACCTCATTATGGGTTGCAGCTTCATCTATCTGCTTTAGAAGTAGACTTTCCATGGTTTCTGTTATATTTGGGGGTTTGTAACAGACCCCAATGAGAATTTTGTTACCATTTTTCCCTCCATGAATTTCGACCCATATGGACTCGACATCCTCATTTCCTTCGCTAATATCCTCCCTTAAAGTGGACTTTAGACAAGACTTTACATAGAGACAACCCCCTCCTCCTCTCCGATTTTTACGATCCTTTCTAAACAGACTGTAACCCTGTAGGTTAACTGCCCAGTCATAGCTTTCATCTAACCATGTCTCGGTTATTCCCACTATGTCAAAGTTACCTGTAGATATTTCTGCTTCTAGTTCTTCCATCTTGTTTGTCAGGCTTCTGGCGTTTGCGAGCATGCAGTTTAGAGGATTTTGTTTTGTTCCAATCTCCTCGCTGTGGATTGTTTTAGAAATGTTCTTACCTCCCTTCTGAGTATGTTTTCCTGGATCTTCTTTGTTCAAGTCTAATGTTTTTCTTCCCGTCCCCTCTTCTTCTAGTTTAACGCCCTCCTGATGAGTGTAGCGAGTCTTCTGGCGAATGTGTGTTTCCCAGGTTTGTTGAGGTGTAGTCCGTCTCTGGCGAGGAGTCCATCGTACAAGTAATTCACACCGTGGTCCAGGAATCCGAATTCTTGTTGTCTGCACCATCGTCTTAGCCAGTTGTTTGCATCAAGGATCCTGTTCCATCTCCTGGTGCCATGCCCGTCTACTGGAAGGATAGAAGAAAAAACTACCTGTGCATCCAGTTCCTTTACTTTCTTCCCCAACTCTTCAAAGTCTTTGCAGATTGTCGGTAGGTCCTTCCTTGCCGTGTCATTGGTGCCAACATGTATCAGAAGAAATGGGTGGACGTCCTTGGAGTTGAAGAGCTTTGGTATCCTATCGGTCACATCCTTGATCATCGCACCTGGAAGGCAGCATACTTCTCTTGCAGTTATGTCCGGTCTGCAGATGGCTGCTTCTGTGCCTCTCAGTAGTGAGTCTCCCACCACCACCACTCTTCGTTGCTTCTTGGCTGTACTTTTTGCTGTCACTTGTTGCTGTGTGCCCTTTTCTTTTTTGGTTGCTGGTATTGCTTCATCCTTAGGTGTGCCATCTTCATCCTCTACAAAGATTTGATATTGGTTCTTCAGTTGTGTGGTTGGTGATTTCTCCATGGTCTTCTTGCTTCTTTTGGTCACATGCTTCCACTCATCTGCTTTTGGAGGTTCTCTGACACTTTTTTCACCTTCTGTGACCAGTAGAGATGCTTCTGTTCTGTCTAGAAAGTCTTCATTCTCTTTGATGAGTTTCAAGGTTGCTATTCTTTCTTCCAGACCCCGCACCTTTTCTTCTAAAAGGGCCACTAGTCTACACTTCTGACAGGTGAAATTCAATTCTTCTTCTGGTCGATCTGTGAACATGTAGCACATGCTGCAGCTCAACATGTAGGTTGTCACATCTGCCATGTTGCTCCTAGATCCTGCTGACTTGCTGTGTGTTTTCCTTCTTGTGTAATCTACTCAGCCAAGCTCTCTTGCATTAATGTCCTACAGGCAAAAATTACGGCGCGCGGTTTGGTGATTCTTTCCAAGCAGCTGGTCCCGGCTGTACCCAACGATCTTCTAGCTTAGGGAGACTCTTCGCTTTTCCCAGAAGGCGCCTGGAATATGCAAATTAGCCTCCTCAAGCTTGAATCCCTGGTTTGGTGATTCTTTCCAAGCAGCTGGTCCCGGCTGTACCCAACGATCTTCTAGCTTAGGGAGACTCTTCGCTTTTCCCAGAAGGCGCCTGGAATATGCAAATTAGCCTCCTCAAGCTTGAATCCCTGGTTTGGTGATTCTTTCCAAGCAGCTGGTCCCGGCTGTACCCAACGATCTTCTGGCTTAGGGAGACTCTTCGCTTTTCCCAGAAGGCGCCTGGAATATGCAAATTAGCCTCCTCAAGCTTGAATCCCTGGTTTGGTGATTCTTTCCAAGCAGCTGGTCCCGGCTGTACCCAACGATCTTCTGGCTTAGGGAGACTCTTCGCTTTTCCCAGAAGGCGCCTGGAATATGCAAATTAGCCTCCTCAAGCTTGAATCCCTGGTTTGGTGATTCTTTCCAAGCAGCTGGTCCCGGCTGTACCCAACGATCTTCTGGCTTAGGGAGACTCTTCGCTTTTCCCAGAAGGCGCCTGGAATATGCAAATTAGCCTCCTCAAGCTTGAATCCCTGGTTTGGTGATTCGTTCCAAGCAGCTGGTCCCGGCTGTACCCAACGATCTTCTGGCTTAGGGAGACTCTTCGCTTTTCCCAGAAGGCGCCTGGAATATGCAAATTAGCCTCCTCAAGCTTGAATCCCTGGTTTGGTGATTTTTTCCAAGCAGCTGGTCCCGGCTGTACCCAACGATCTTCTGGCTTAGGGAGACTCTTCGCTTTTCCCAGAAGGCGCCTGGAATATGCAAATTAGCCTCCTCAAGCTTGAATCCCTGGTTTGGTGATTCTTTCCAAGCAGCTGGTCCCGGCTGTACCCAACGATCTTCTGGCTTAGGGAGACTCTTCGCTTTTCCCAGAAGGCGCCTGGAATATGCAAATTAGCCTCCTTAAGCTTGAATCCCTGGTTTGGTGATTCTTTCCAAGCAGCTGGTCCCGGCTGTACCCAACGATCTTCTGGCTTAGGGAGACTCTTCGCTTTTCCCAGAAGGCGCCTGGAATATGCAAATTAGCCTCCTCAAGCTTGAATCCCTGGTTTGGTGATTCTTTCCAAGCAGCTGGTCCCGGCTGTACCCAACGATCTTCTGGCTTAGGGAGACTCTTCGCTTTTCCCAGAAGGCGCCTGGAATATGCAAATTAGCCTCCTCAAGCTTGAATCCCTGGTTTGGTGATTCTTTCCAAGCAGCTGGTCCCGGCTGTACCCAACGATCTTCTGGCTTAGGGAGACTCTTCGCTTTTCCCAGAAGGCGCCTGGAATATGCAAATTAGCCTCCTCAAGCTTGAATCCCTGGTTTGGTGATTCTTTCCAAGCAGCTGGTCCCGGCTGTACCCAACGATCTTCTGGCTTAGGGAGACTCTTCGCTTTTCCCAGAAGGCGCCTGGAATATGCAAATTAGCCTCCTCAAGCTTGAATCCCTGGTTTGGTGATTCTTTCCAAGCAGCTGGTCCCGGCTGTACCCAACGATCTTCTGGCTTAGGGAGACTCTTCGCTTTTCCCAGAAGGCGCCTGGAATATGCAAATTAGCCTCCTCAAGCTTGAATCCCTGGTTTGGTGATTCTTTCCAAGCAGCTGGTCCCGGCTGTACCCAACGATCTTCTGGCTTAGGGAGACTCTTCGCTTTTCCCAGAAGGCGCCTGGAATATGCAAATTAGCCTCCTCAAGCTTGAATCCCTGGTTTGGTGATTCTTTCCAAGCAGCTGGTCCCGGCTGTACCCAACGATCTTCTGGCTTAGGGAGACTCTTCGCTTTTCCCAGAAGGCGCCTGGAATATGCAAATTAGCCTCCTCAAGCTTGAATCCCTGGTTTGGTGATTCTTTCCAAGCAGCTGGTCCCGGCTGTACCCAACGATCTTCTGGCTTAGGGAGACTCTTCGCTTTTCCCAGAAGGCGCCTGGAATATGCAAATTAGCCTCCTCAAGCTTGAATCCCTGGTTTGGTGATTCTTTCCAAGCAGCTGGTCCCGGCTGTACCCAACGATCTTCAGGCTTAGGGAGACTCTTCGCTTTTCCCAGAAGGCGCCTGGAATATGCAAATTAGCCTCCTCAAGCTTGAATCCCTGGTTTGGTGATTCTTTCCAAGCAGCTGGTCCCGGCTGTACCCAACGATCTTCTAGCTTAGGGAGACTCTTCGCTGTTCCCAGAAGGCGCCTGGAATATGCAAATTAGCCTCCTCAAGCTTGAATCCCTGGTTTGGTGATTCTTTCCAAGCAGCTGGTCCCGGCTGTACCCAACGATCTTCTGGCTTAGGGAGACTCTTCGCTTTTCCCAGAAGGCGCCTGGAATATGCAAATTAGCCTCCTCAAGCTTGAATCCCTGGTTTGGTGATTCTTTCCAAGCAGCTGGTCCCGGCTGTACCCAACGATCTTCAGGCTTAGGGAGACTCTTCGCTTTTCCCAGAAGGCGCCTGGAATATGCAAATTAGCCTTCTCAAGCTTGAATCCCTGGTTTGGTGATTCTTTCCAAGCAGCTGGTCCCGGCTGTACCCAACGATCTTCAGGCTTAGGGAGACTCTTCGCTTTTCCCAGAAGGCACCTGGAATATGCAAATTAGCCTCCTCAAGCTTGAATCTCTGGTTTGATGATTCTTTCCAAGCAGCTGGTCCCGGCTGTACCCAACGATCTTCTAGCTTAGGGAGACTCTTCGCTTTTCCCAGAAGGCGCCTGGAATATGCAAATTAGCCTCCTCAAGCTTGAATCCCTAGTTTGGTGATTCTTTCCAAGCAGCTGGTCCCGGCTGTACCCAACGATCTTCAGGCTTAGGGAGACTCTTCGCTTTTCCCAGAAGGCGCCTGGAATATGCAAATTAGCCTCCTCAAGCTTGAATCCCTGGTTTGGTGATTCTTTCCAAGCAGCTGGTCCCGGCTGTACCCAACGATCTTCTAGCTTAGGGAGACTCTTCGCTTTTCCCAGAAGGCGCCTGGAATATGCAAATTAGCCTCCTCAAGCTTGAATCCCTGGTTTGGTGATTCTTTCCAAGCAGCTGGTCCCGGCTGTACCCAACGATCTTCTAGCTTAGGGAGACTCTTCGCTTTTCCCAGAAGGCGCCTGGAATATGCAAATTAGCCTCCTCAAGCTTGAATTCCTGGTTTGGTGATTCTTTCCAAGCAGCTGGTCCCGGCTGTACCCAACGATCTTCTAGCTTAGGGAGACTCTTCGCTGTTCCCAGAAGGCGCCTGGAATATGCAAATTAGCCTCCTCAAGCTTGAATCCCTGGTTTGGTGATTCTTTCCAAGCAGCTGGTCCCGGCTGTACCCAACGATCTTCTAGCTTAGGGAGACTCTTCGCTGTTCCCAGAAGGCGCCTGGAATATGCAAATTAGCCTCCTCAAGCTTGAATCCCTGGTTTGGTGATTCTTTCCAAGCAGCTGGTCCCGGCTGTACCCAACGATCTTCTAGCTTAGGGAGACTCTTCGCTGTTCCCAGAAGGCGCCTGGAATATGCAAATTAGCCTCCTCAAGCTTGAATCCCTGGTTTGGTGATTCTTTCCAAGCAGCTGGTCCCGGCTGTACCCAACGATCTTCTAGCTTAGGGAGACTCTTCGCTGTTCCCAGAAGGCGCCTGGAATATGCAAATTAGCCTCCTCAAGCTTGAATCCCTGGTTTGGTGATTCTTTCCAAGCAGCTGGTCCCGGCTGTACCCAACGATCTTCTGGCTTAGGGAGACTCTTCGCTGTTCCCAGAAGGCGCCTCGAATATGCAAATTAGCCTCCTCAAGCTTGAATCCCTGGTTTGGTGATTCTTTCCAAGCAGCTGGTCCCGGCTGTACCCAACGATCTTCTGGCTTAGGGAGACTCTTCGCTGTTCCCAGAAGGCGCCTGGAATATGCAAATTAGCCTCCTCAAGCTTGAATCCCTGGTTTGGTGATTCTTTCCAAGCAGCTGGTCCCGGCTGTACCCAACGATCTTCTGGCTTAGGGAGACTCTTCGCTGTTCCCAGAAGGCGCCTGGAATATGCAAATTAGCCTCCTCAAGCTTGAATCCCTGGTTTGGTGATTCTTTCCAAGCAGCTGGTCCCGGCTGTACCCAACGATCTTCTGGCTTAGGGAGACTCTTCGCTGTTCCCAGAAGGCGCCTGGAATATGCAAATTAGCCTCCTCAAGCTTGAATCCCTGGTTTGGTGATTCTTTCCAAGCAGCTGGTCCCGGCTGTACCCAACGATCTTCTGGCTTAGGGAGACTCTTCGCTGTTCCCAGAAGGCGCCTGGAATATGCAAATTAGCCTCCTCAAGCTTGAATCCCTGGTTTGGTGATTCTTTCCAAGCAGCTGGTCCCGGCTGTACCCAACGATCTTCTGGCTTAGGGAGACTCTTCGCTGTTCCCAGAAGGCGCCTGGAATATGCAAATTAGCCTCCTCAAGCTTGAATCCCTGGTTTGGTGATTCTTTCCAAGCAGCTGGTCCCGGCTGTACCCAACGATCTTCTGGCTTAGGGAGACTCTTCGCTGTTCCCAGAAGGCGCCTGGAATATGCAAATTAGCCTCCTCAAGCTTGAATCCCTGGTTTGGTGATTCTTTCCAAGCAGCTGGTCCCGGCTGTACCCAACGATCTTCTGGCTTAGGGAGACTCTTCGCTGTTCCCAGAAGGCGCCTGGAATATGCAAATTAGCCTCCTCAAGCTTGAATCCCTGGTTTGGTGATTCTTTCCAAGCAGCCGGTCCCGGCTGTACCCAACGATCTTCTGGCTTAGGGAGACTCTTCGCTGTTCCCAGAAGGCGCCTGGAATATGCAAATTAGCCTCCTCAAGCTTGAATCCCTGGTTTGGTGATTCTTTCCAAGCAGCCGGTCCCGGCTGTACCCAACGATCTTCTGGCTTAGGGAGACTCTTCGCTGTTCCCAGAAGGCGCCTGGAATATGCAAATTAGCCTCCTCAAGCTTGAATCCCTGGTTTGGTGATTCTTTCCAAGCAGCCGGTCCCGGCTGTACCCAACGATCTTCTGGCTTAGGGAGACTCTTCGCTGTTCCCAGAAGGCGCCTGGAATATGCAAATTAGCCTCCTCAAGCTTGAATCCCTGGTTTGGTGATTCTTTCCAAGCAGCCGGTCCCGGCTGTACCCAACGATCTTCTGGCTTAGGGAGACTCTTCGCTGTTCCCAGAAGGCGCCTGGAATATGCAAATTAGCCTCCTCAAGCTTGAATCCCTGGTTTGGTGATTCTTTCCAAGCAGCCGGTCCCGGCTGTACCCAACGATCTTCTGGCTTAGGGAGACTCTTCGCTGTTCCCAGAAGGCGCCTGGAATATGCAAATTAGCCTCCTCAAGCTTGAATCCCTGGTTTGGTGATTCTTTCCAAGCAGCCGGTCCCGGCTGTACCCAACGATCTTCTGGCTTAGGGAGACTCTTCGCTGTTCCCAGAAGGCGCCTGGAATATGCAAATTAGCCTCCTCAAGCTTGAATCCCTGGTTTGGTGATTCTTTCCAAGCAGCCGGTCCCGGCTGTACCCAACGATCTTCTGGCTTAGGGAGACTCTTCGCTTTTCCCAGAAGGCGCCTGGAATATGCAAATTAGCCTCCTCAAGCTTGAATCCCTGGTTTGGTGATTCTTTCCAAGCAGCCGGTCCCGGCTGTACCCAACGATCTTCTGGCTTAGGGAGACTCTTCGCTTTTCCCAGAAGGCGCCTGGAATATGCAAATTAGCCTCCTCAAGCTTGAATCCCTGGTTTGGTGATTCTTTCCAAGCAGCCGGTCCCGGCTGTGCCCAACGATCTTCTGGCTTAGGGAGACTCTTCGCTGTTCCCAGAAGGCGCCTGGAATATGCAAATTAGCCTCCTCAAGCTTGAATCCCTGGTTTGGTGATTCTTTCCAAGCAGCCGGTCCCGGCTGTGCCCAACGATCTTCTGGCTTAGGGAGACTCTTCGCTTTTCCCAGAAGTCGCCTGGAATATGCAAATTAGCCTCCTCAAGCTTGAATCCCTGGTTTGGTGATGCTTTCCAAGCAGCCGGTCCCGGCTGTGCCCAACGATCTTCTGGCTTAGGGAGACTCTTCGCTTTTCCCAGAAGGCGCCTGGAATATGCAAATTAGCCTCCTCAAGCTTGAATCCCTGGTTTGGTGATTCTTTCCAAGCAGCCGGTCCCGGCTGTGCCCAACGATCTTCTGGCTTAGGGAGACTCTTCGCTTTTCCCAGAAGGCGCCTGGAATATGCAAATTAGCCTCCTCAAGCTTGAATCCCTGGTTTGGTGATTCTTTCCAAGCAGCCGGTCCCGGCTGTACCCAACGATCTTCTGGCTTAGGGAGACTCTTCGCTGTTCCCAGAAGGCGCCTGGAATATGCAAATTAGCCTCCTCAAGCTTGAATCCCTGGTTTGGTGATTCTTTCCAATTAGCCGGTCCCGGCTGTACCCAACGATCTTCTGGCTTAGGGAGACTCTTCGCTGTTCCCAGAAGGCGCCTGGAATATGCAAATTAGCCTCCTCAAGCTTGAATCCCTGGTTTGGTGATTCTTTCCAAGCAGCCGGTCCCGGCTGTACCCAACGATCTTCTGGCTTAGGGAGACTCTTCGCTGTTCCCAGAAGGCGCCTGGAATATGCAAATTAGCCTCCTCAAGCTTGAATCCCTGGTTTGGTGATTCTTTCCAAGCAGCCGGTCCCGGCTGTACCCAACGATCTTCTGGCTTAGGGAGACTCTTCGCTGTTCCCAGAAGGCGCCTGGAATATGCAAATTAGCCTCCTCAAGCTTGAATCCCTGGTTTGGTGATTCTTTCCAAGCAGCCGGTCCCGGCTGTACCCAACGATCTTCTGGCTTAGGGAGACTCTTCGCTTTTCCCAGAAGGCGCCTGGAATATGCAAATTAGCCTCCTCAAGCTTGAATCCCTGGTTTGGTGATTCTTTCCAAGCAGCCGGTCCCGGCTGTACCCAACGATCTTCTGGCTTAGGGAGACTCTTCGCTTTTCCCAGAAGGCGCCTGGAATATGCAAATTAGCCTCCTCAAGCTTGAATCCCTGGTTTGGTGATTCTTTCCAAGCAGCCGGTCCCGGCTGTGCCCAACGATCTTCTGGCTTAGGGAGACTCTTCGCTGTTCCCAGAAGGCGCCTGGAATATGCAAATTAGCCTCCTCAAGCTTGAATCCCTGGTTTGGTGATTCTTTCCAAGCAGCCGGTCCCGGCTGTGCCCAACGATCTTCTGGCTTAGGGAGACTCTTCGCTTTTCCCAGAAGTCGCCTGGAATATGCAAATTAGCCTCCTCAAGCTTGAATCCCTGGTTTGGTGATGCTTTCCAAGCAGCCGGTCCCGGCTGTGCCCAACGATCTTCTGGCTTAGGGAGACTCTTCGCTTTTCCCAGAAGGCGCCTGGAATATGCAAATTAGCCTCCTCAAGCTTGAATCCCTGGTTTGGTGATTCTTTCCAAGCAGCCGGTCCCGGCTGTGCCCAACGATCTTCTGGCTTAGGGAGACTCTTCGCTTTTCCCAGAAGGCGCCTGGAATATGCAAATTAGCCTCCTCAAGCTTGAATCCCTGGTTTGGTGATTCTTTCCAAGCAGCCGGTCCCGGCTGTGCCCAACGATCTTCTGGCTTAGGGAGACTCTTCGCTTTTCCCAGAAGACGCCTGGAATATGCAAATTAGCCTCCTCAAGCTTGAATCCCTGGTTTGGTGATTCTTTCCAAGCAGCCGGTCCCGGCTGTGCCCAACGATCTTCTGGCTTAGGGAGACTCTTCGCTTTTCCCAGAAGGCGCCTGGAATATGCAAATTAGCCTCCTCAAGCTTGAATCCCTGGTTTGGTGATTCTTTCCAAGCAGCCGGTCCCGGCTGTACCCAACGATCATCAGGCTTAGGGAGACTCTTCGCTTTTCCCAGAAGGCGCCTGGAATATGCAAATTAGCCTCCTCAAGCTTGAATCCCTGGTTTGGTGATTCTTTCCAAGCAGCCGGTCCCGGCTGTACCCAACGATCTTCTAGCTTAGGGAGACTCTTCGCTTTTCCCAGAAGGCGCCTGGAATATGCAAATTAGCCTCCTCAAGCTTGAATCCCTGGTTTGGTGATTCTTTCCAAGCAGCCGGTCCCGGCTGTACCCAACGATCTTCTAGCTTAGGGAGACTCTTCGCTTTTCCCAGAAGGCGCCTGGAATATGCAAATTAGCCTCCTCAAGCTTGAATCCCTGGTTTGGTGATTCTTTCCAAGCAGCCGGTCCCGGCTGTACCCAACGATCTTCTAGCTTAGGGAGACTCTTCGCTTTTCCCAGAAGGCGCCTGGAATATGCAAATTAGCCTCCTCAAGCTTGAATCCCTGGTTTGGTGATTCTTTCCAAGCAGCCGGTCCCGGCTGTACCCAACGATCTTCTAGCTTAGGGAGACTCTTCGCTTTTCCCAGAAGGCGCCTGGAATATGCAAATTAGCCTCCTCAAGCTTGAATCCCTGGTTTGGTGATTCTTTCCAAGCAGCCGGTCCCGGCTGTACCCAACGATCTTCTAGCTTAGGGAGACTCTTCGCTTTTCCCAGAAGGCGCCTGGAATATGCAAATTAGCCTCCTCAAGCTTGAATCCCTGGTTTGGTGATTCTTTCCAAGCAGCCGGTCCCGGCTGTACCCAACGATCTTCTAGCTTAGGGAGACTCTTCGCTTTTCCCAGAAGGCGCCTGGAATATGCAAATTAGCCTCCTCAAGCTTGAATCCCTGGTTTGGTGATTCTTTCCAAGCAGCCGGTCCCGGCTGTACCCAACGATCTTCTAGCTTAGGGAGTCTCTTCGCTTTTCCCAGAAGGCGCCTGGAATATGCAAATTAGCCTCCTCAAGCTTGAATCCCTGGTTTGGTGATTCTTTCCAAGCAGCCGGTCCCGGCTGTACCCAACGATCTTCTAGCTTAGGGAGACTCTTCGCTTTTCCCAGAAGGCGCCTGGAATATGCAAATTAGCCTCCTCAAGCTTGAATCCCTGGTTTGGTGATTCTTTCCAAGCAGCCGGTCCCGGCTGTACCCAACGATCTTCTAGCTTAGGGAGACTCTTCGCTTTTCCCAGAAGGCGCCTGGAATATGCAAATTAGCCTCCTCAAGCTTGAATCCCTGGTTTGGTGATTCTTTCCAAGCGGCCGGTCCCGGCTGTACCCAACGATCTTCTAGCTTAGGGAGACTCTTCGCTTTTCCCAGAAGGCGCCTGGAATATGCAAATTAGCCTCCTCAAGCTTGAATCCCTGGTTTGGTGATTCTTTCCAAGCAGCCGGTCCCGGCTGTACCCAACGATCTTCTAGCTTAGGGAGACTCTTCGCTTTTCCCAGAAGGCGCCTGGAATATGCAAATTAGCCTCCTCAAGCTTGAATCCCTGCTTTGGTGATTCTTTCCAAGCGGCCGGTCCCGGCTGTACCCAACGATCTTCTAGCTTAGGGAGACTCTTCGCTTTTCCCAGAAGGCGCCTGGAATATGCAAATTAGCCTCCTCAAGCTTGAATCCCTGCTTTGGTGATTCTTTCCAAGCGGCCGGTCCCGGCTGTACCCAACGATCTTCTAGCTTAGGGAGACTCTTCGCTTTTCCCAGAAGGCGCCTGGAATATGCAAATTAGCCTCCTCAAGCTTGAATCCCTGCTTTGGTGATTCTTTCCAAGCGGCCGGTCCCGGCTGTACCCAACGATCTTCTAGCTTAGGGAGACTCTTCGCTTTTCCCAGAAGGCGCCTGGAATATGCAAATTAGCCTCCTCAAGCTTGAATCCCTGCTTTGGTGATTCTTTCCAAG
Organism: Ranitomeya imitator; assembly: GCF_032444005.1. NCBI lineage: Eukaryota > Metazoa > Chordata > Amphibia > Anura > Dendrobatidae > Ranitomeya > Ranitomeya imitator. The sequence continues at coordinate 463,721,018 of NC_091282.1, read as the reverse complement.
CGGCCGGTCCCGGCTGTACCCAACGATCTTCTAGCTTAGGGAGACTCTTCGCATTTCCCAGAAGGCGCCTGGAATATGCAAATTAGCCTCCTCAAGCTTGAATCCCTGCTTTGGTGATTCTTTCCAAGCGGCCGGTCCCGGCTGTACCCAACGATCTTCTAGCTTAGGGAGACTCTTCGCTTTTCCCAGAAGGCGCCTGGAATATGCAAATTAGCCTCCTCAAGCTTGAATCCCTGCTTTGGTGATTCTTTCCAAGCGGCCGGTCCCGGCTGTACCCAACGATCTACTAGCTTAGGGAGACTCTTCGCTTTTCCCAGAAGGCGCCTGGAATATGCAAATTAGCCTCCTCAAGCTTGAATCCCTGCTTTGGTGATTCTTTCCAAGCGGCCGGTCCCGGCTGTACCCAACGATCTTCTAGCTTAGGGAGACTCTTCGCTTTTCCCAGAAGGCGCCTGGAATATGCAAATTAGCCTCCTCAAGCTTGAATCCCTGCTTTGGTGATTCTTTCCAAGCGGCCGGTCCCGGCTGTACCCAACGATCTTCTAGCTTAGGGAGACTCTTTGCTTTTCCCAGAAGGCGCCTGGAATATGCAAATTAGCCTCCTCAAGCTTGAATCCCTGCTTTGGTGATTCTTTCCAAGCGGCCGGTCCCGGCTGTACCCAACGATCTTCTAGCTTAGGGAGACTCTTCGCTTTTCCCAGAAGGCGCCTGGAATATGCAAATTAGCCTCCTCAAGCTTGAATCCATGCTTTGGTGATTCTTTCCAAGCGGCCGGTCCCGGCTGTACCCAACGATCTTCTAGCTTAGGGAGACTCTTCGCTTTTCCCAGAAGGCGCCTGGAATATGCAAATTAGCCTCCTCAAGCTTGAATCCCTGCTTTGGTGATTCTTTCCAAGCGGCCGGTCCCGGCTGTACCCAACGATCTTCTAGCTTAGGGAGACTCTTCGCTTTTCCCAGAAGGCGCCTGGAATATGCAAATTAGCCTCCTCAAGCTTGAATCCCTGCTTTGGTGATTCTTTCCAAGCAGCCGGTCCCGGCTGTACCCAACGATCTTCTAGCTTAGGGAGACTCTTCGCTGTTCCCAGAAGGCGCCTGGAATATGCAAATTAGCCTCCTCAAGCTTGAATCCCTGGTTTGGTGATTCTTTCCAAGCAGCCGGTCCCGGCTGTACCCAACGATCTTCTAGCTTAGGGAGACTCTTCGCTGATCCCAGAAGGCGCCTGGAATATGCAAATTAGCCTCATCAAGCTTGAATCCCTGGTTTGGTGATTCTTTCCAAGCAGCCGGTCCCGGCTGTACCCAACGATCTTCTAGCTTAGGGAGACTCTTCGCTGTTCCCAGAAGGCGCCTGGAATATGCAAATTAGCCTCTTCAAGCTTGAATCCCTGGTTTGGTGATTCTTTCCAAGCAGCCGGTCCCGGCTGTACCCAACGATCTTCTAGCTTAGGGAGACTCTTCGCTGTTCCCAGAAGGCGCCTGGAATATGCAAATTAGCCTCCTCAAGCTTGAATCCCTGGTTTGGTGATTCTTTCCAAGCAGCCGGTCCCGGCTGTACCCAACGATCTTCTAGCTTAGGGAGACTCTTCGCTGTTCCCAGAAGGCGCCTGGAATATGCAAATTAGCCTCCTCAAGCTTGAATCCCTGGTTTGGTGATTCTTTCCAAGCAGCCGGTCCCGGCTGTACCCAACGATCTTCTAGCTTAGGGAGACTCTTCGCTGTTCCCAGAAGGCGCCTGGAATATGCAAATTAGCCTCCTCAAGCTTGAATCCCTGGTTTGGTGATTCTTTCCAAGCAGCTGGTCCCGGCTGTACCCAACGATCTTCTAGCTTAGGGAGACTCTTCGCTGTTCCCAGAAGGCGCCTGGAATATGCAAATTAGCCTCCTCAAGCTTGAATCCCTGGTTTGGTGATTCTTTCCAAGCAGCTGGTCCCGGCTGTACCCAACGATCTTCTAGCTTAGGGAAACTCTTCGCTGTTCCCAGAAGGCGCCTGGAATATGCAAATTAGCCTCCTCAAGCTTGAATCCCTGGTTTGGTGATTCTTTCCAAGCAGCTGGTCCCGGCTGTACCCAACGATCTTCTAGCTTAGGGAGACTCTTCGCTGTTCCCAGAAGGCGCCTGGAATATGCAAATTAGCCTCCTCAAGCTTGAATCCCTGGTTTGGTGATTCTTTCCAAGCAGCTGGTCCCGGCTGTACCCAACGATCTTCTAGCTTAGGGAGACTCTTCGCTGTTCCCAGAAGGCGCCTGGAATATGCAAATTAGCCTCCTCATGCTTGAATCCCTGGTTTGGTGATTCTTTCCAAGCAGCTGGTCCCGGCTGTACCCAACGATCTTCTAGCTTAGGGAGACTCTTCGCTGTTCCCAGAAGGCGCCTGGAATATGCAAATTAGCCTCCTCAAGCTTAAATCCCTGGTTTGGTGATTCTTTCCAAGCAGCTGGTCCCGGCTGTACCCAACGATCTTCTAGCTTAGGGAGACTCTTCGCTGTTCCCAGAAGGCGCCTGGAATATGCAAATTAGCCTCCTCAAGCTTGAATCCCTGGTTTGGTGATTCTTTCCAAGCAGCTGGTCCCGGCTGTACCCAACGATCTTCTAGCTTAGGGAGACTCTTCGCTGTTCCCAGAAGGCGCCTGGAATATGCAAATTAGCCTCCTCAAGCTTGAAACCCTGGTTTGGTGATTCTTTCCAAGCAGCTGGTCCCGGCTGTACCCAACGATCTTCTAGCTTAGGGAGACTCTTCGCTGTTCCCAGAAGGCGCCTGGAATATGCAAATTAGCCTCCTCAAGCTTGAATCCCTGGTTTGGTGATTCTTTCCAAGCAGCTGGTCCCGGCTGTACCCAACGATCTTCTAGCTTAGGGAGACTCTTCGCTGTTCCCAGAAGGCGCCTGGAATATGCAAATTAGCCTCCTCAAGCTTGAATCCCTGGTTTGGTGATTCTTTCCAAGCAGCTGGTCCCGGCTGTACCCAACGATCTTCTAGCTTAGGGAGACTCTTCGCTGTTCCCAGAAGGCGCCTGGAATATGCAAATTAGCCTCCTCAAGCTTGAATCCCTGGTTTGGTGATTCTTTCCAAGCAGCTGGTCCCGGCTGTACCCAACGATCTTCTAGCTTAGGGAGACTCTTCGCTGTTCCCAGAAGGCGCCTGGAATATGCAAATTAGCCTCCTCAAGCTTGAATCCCTGGTTTGGTGATTCTTTCCAAGCAGCTGGTCAAGGCTGTACCCAATGATCTTCTAGCTTAGGGAGACTCTTCGCTGTTCCCAGAAGGCGCCTGGAATATGCAAATTAGCCTCCTCAAGCTTGAATCCCTGGTTTGGTGATTCTTTCCAAGCAGCTGGTCCCGGCTGTACCCAACGATCTTCTAGCTTAGGGAGACTGTTCGCTGTTCCCAGAAGGCGCCTGGAATATGCAAATTAGCCTCCTCAAGCTTGAATCCCTGGTTTGGTGATTCTTTCCAAGCAGCTGGTCCCGGCTGTACCCAACGATCTTCTAGCTTAGGGAGACTCTTCGCTGTTCCCAGAAGGCGCCTGGAATATGCAAATTAGCCTCCTCAAGCTTGAATCCCTGGTTTGGTGATTCTTTCCAAGCAGCTGGTCCCGGCTGTACCCAACGATCTTCTAGCTTAGGGAGACTCTTCGCTGTTCCCAGAAGGCGCCTGAAATATGCAAATTAGCCTCCTCAAGCTTGAATCCCTGGTTTGGTGATTCTTTCCAAGCAGCTGGTCCCGGCTGTACCCAACGATCTTCTAGCTTAGGGAGACTCGTCGCTGTTCCCAGAAGGCGCCTGGAATATGCAAATTAGCCTCCTCAAGCTTGAATCCCTGGTTTGGTGATTCTTTCCAAGCAGCTGGTCCCGGCTGTACCCAACGATCTTCTAGCTTAGGGAGACTCTTCGCTGTTCCCAGAAGGCGCCTGGAATATGCAAATTAGCCTCCTCAAGCTTGAATCCCTGGTTTGGTGATTCTTTCCAAGCAGCTGGTCCCGGCTGTACCCAACGATCTTCTAGCTTAGGGAGACTCTTCGCTGTTCCCAGAAGGCGCCTGGAATATGCAAATTAGCCTCCTCAAGCTTGAATCCCTGGTTTGGTGATTCTTTCCAAGCAGCTGGTCCCGGCTGTACCCAACGATCTTCTAGCTTAGGGAGACTCTTCGCTGTTCCCAGAAGGCGCCTGGAATATGCAAATTAGCCTCCTCAAGCTTGAATCCCTGGTTTGGTGATTCTTTCCAAGCAGCTGGTCCCGGCTGTACCCAACGATCTTCTAGCTTAGGGAGACTCTTCGCTGTTCCCAGAAGGCGCCTGGAATATGCAAATTAGCCTCCTCAAGCTTGAATCCCTGGTTTGGTGATTCTTTCCAAGCAGCCGGTCCCGGCTGTACCCAACGATCTTCTAGCTTAGGGAGACTCTTCGCTGTTCCCAGAAGGCGCCTGGAATATGCAAATTAGCCTCCTCAAGCTTGAATCCCTGGTTTGGTGATTCTTTCCAAGCAGCTGGTCCCGGCTGTACCCAACGATCTTCTAGCTTAGGGAGACTCTTCGCTGTTCCCAGAAGGCGCCTGGAATATGCAAATTAGCCTCCTCAAGCTTGAATCCCTGGTTTGGTGATTCTTTCCAAGCAGCTGGTCCCGGCTGTACCCAACGATCTTCTAGCTTAGGGAGACTCTTCGCTGTTCCCAGAAGGCGCCTGGAATATGCAAATTAGCCTCCTCAAGCTTGAATCCCTGGTTTGGTGATTCTTTCCAAGCAGCTGGTCCCGGCTGTACCCAACGATCTTCTAGCTTAGGGAGACTCTTCGCTGTTCCCAGAAGGCGCCCGGAATATGCAAATTAGCCTCCTCAAGCTTGAATCCCTGGTTTGGTGATTCTTTCCAAGCAGCTGGTCCCGGCTGTACCCAACGATCTTCTAGCTTAGGGAGACTCTTCGCTGTTCCCAGAAGGCGCCCGGAATATGCAAATTAGCCTCCTCAAGCTTGAATCCCTGGTTTGGTGATTCTTTCCAAGCAGCTGGTCCCGGCTGTACCCAACGATCTTCTAGCTTAGGGAGACTCTTCGCTGTTCCCAGAAGGCGCCCGGAATATGCAAATTAGCCTCCTCAAGCTTGAATCCCTGGTTTGGTGATTCTTTCCAAGCAGCTGGTCCCGGCTGTACCCAACGATCTTCTAGCTTAGGGAGACTCTTCGCTGTTCCCAGAAGGCGCCCGGAATATGCAAATTAGCCTCCTCAAGCTTGAATCCCTGGTTTGGTGATTCTTTCCAAGCAGCTGGTCCCGGCTGTACCCAACGATCTTCTAGCTTAGGGAGACTCTTCGCTGTTCCCAGAAGGCGCCCGGAATATGCAAATTAGCCTCCTCAAGCTTGAATCCCTGGTTTGGTGATTCTTTCCAAGCAGCTGGTCCCGGCTGTACCCAACGATCTTCTAGCTTAGGGAGACTCTTCGCTGTTCCCAGAAGGCGCCCGGAATATGCAAATTAGCCTCCTCAAGCTTGAATCCCTGGTTTGGTGATTCTTTCCAAGCAGCTGGTCCCGGCTGTACCCAACGATCTTCTAGCTTAGGGAGACTCTTCGCTGTTCCCAGAAGGCGCCCGGAATATGCAAATTAGCCTCCTCAAGCTTGAATCCCTGGTTTGGTGATTCTTTCCAAGCAGCTGGTCCCGGCTGTACCCAACGATCTTCTAGCTTAGGGAGACTCTTCGCTGTTCCCAGAAGGCGCCCGGAATATGCAAATTAGCCTCCTCAAGCTTGAATCCCTGGTTTGGTGATTCTTTCCAAGCAGCTGGTCCCGGCTGTACCCAACGATCTTCTAGCTTAGGGAGACTCTTCGCTGTTCCCAGAAGGCGCCCGGAATATGCAAATTAGCCTCCTCAAGCTTGAATCCCTGGTTTGGTGATTCTTTCCAAGCAGCTGGTCCCGGCTGTACCCAACGATCTTCTAGCTTAGGGAGACTCTTCGCTGTTCCCAGAAGGCGCCCGGAATATGCAAATTAGCCTCCTCAAGCTTGAATCCCTGGTTTGGTGATTCTTTCCAAGCAGCTGGTCCCGGCTGTACCCAACGATCTTCTAGCTTAGGGAGACTCTTCGCTGTTCCCAGAAGGCGCCCGGAATATGCAAATTAGCCTCCTCAAGCTTGAATCCCTGGTTTGGTGATTCTTTCCAAGCAGCTGGTCCCGGCTGTACCCAACGATCTTCTAGCTTAGGGAGACTCTTCGCTGTTCCCAGAAGGCGCCCGGAATATGCAAATTAGCCTCCTCAAGCTTGAATCCCTGGTTTGGTGATTCTTTCCAAGCAGCTGGTCCCGGCTGTACCCAACGATCTTCTAGCTTAGGGAGACTCTTCGCTGTTCCCAGAAGGCGCCCGGAATATGCAAATTAGCCTCCTCAAGCTTGAATCCCTGGTTTGGTGATTCTTTCCAAGCAGCTGGTCCCGGCTGTACCCAACGATCTTCTAGCTTAGGGAGACTCTTCGCTTTTCCCAGAAGGCACCTGGAATATGCAAATTAGCCTCCTCAAGCTTGAATCCCTGGTTTCAAGTCCAACCTTAAAGTCTGGGTCCTCTATGGTCTTCCTTCTCTTGTAAACCAAAATTTGAGGATAGCATGATCACTGCCTCCTAAATCTCAGCCACCTTTACTTCCTCAACCATTTCCTCGCTGTTGGTAAGAAAAAAGCCCAAGAATATAGATCTTCTTGTTCTCTCTTCTACCATTTGAAAGATAAAGTTGTCAGCAAAAGAAGAAAATAATTTTCTGGACCTATAACTTTTGCCTGAGAGAGATTCCCAACAAATATCTGGATAGTTACAATCTCCCATGATCACTATGTTGTACCTTTTTGAGAATAGAGACATGTGATGTAAAAAGAGTTCATCCAAATCTTCAGTCTATCCAGGTGGCCGATAGTAAACACCTACAATAGTGTCCTCTCGGTTCTTCTCTCCTTGAATTCTTACCCAAACAGTTTCTACAGAGCTACCAGTCTCTGAAACTTGTATCTCTGTGGAGATAAACTTTTTTTAACATACAATGCAACACCTCCCATCTTGTTAATCCTGTTTCTAATAAATAAGTTGTAGCCTTCAAGGTTTGTATTCCAAGCATGTGTATCATCCCACCAAGTTTTAGTGATTCATATGACATGAGATCTCTCTTCCTGTGTTAGCAGCTCCAATTCTCCTTGCTTGTTTCCCATGCTCTATACGGAGCCTACTATACTGCATAGAACATTATGGGGGCATTATATACTGTATGAGGCATTATATAGACCCATTATACTGTAAGGGACATTATATGGGGACCATTATTCTGTATGGAACATTATATGGGCCCATTATACTGCATGGAGCATTATATGGGCCCATTATGCTGTATGGAACATTATATGGGGCCCATTATATTCTATGGAACATTATATGGGCCCATTATACTGTATGAAGCATTATATGGAGCCCATTATACTGCATTGAGCACTTTAAAGGGGACATTATATACTCTATGGAGTAATATATGGGCCGATATACTGTATGGAGCAATATATGAGGCCTATATATTGTATAGAGCATTATATGGGAGCCATTATTTATTGTATGGAGCAATATATGGTGCCCCTTATATGGTATGTACTATAGCAATATATGGGGCTCATTATTCTGTATGGAGCATTATATGGGTTAAATATACTGTAAGGAGCATTATATGGGCCCATTGTATTGTATAGAGCATTATATCAGCTCATTATACTGTTTGGAGCATTATATGGGCCCCATTATATTGTTTGAAGCATTATATGGGGGCCATGATATGATGTATGGAGTAATGTATGGGGCCATTATACTGTATGGAGCATTACATGGGGCCATTATATGTTGTATGGAGCAATATATAGGGCCATTATACTGCATGGAGAAAAATATATGGCCAGTTATGCGGTATGGAGGACTATGTGGTGTCCATTATACTGTTTAAAGAACTATGTGGTGCCCATAGTACTGTATGGAGGACTATGTGGTGCCCATAATACTGTTTGAAGAACTATGTGGTGCCTATAATACTGTATGGAGGACTATGTGGTGCCCAGAATACAGTATGGAAGACTATACTGTCCGGTCTAAAATAATAAGTCTGTGTGCTATGAGGATTTGCTGGTTTCTAAGCTATTGTAGAAATTACAATAGTTATCACTCATGTAATTTCACAAGTAGATGAAATCTTTGGCATTGTACTTTACCTATATTCCGTATCTGTACATCATTATTATTATTATTATTATTATTATTATTATTTGTTGTTGTTATAGCGTCAATTATTCCATGGCGCTTTACATGTAAGGATGGGTATACATAATAAAAATAAGTACAATAATCTTAAACAATACAAGTCATAACTGGTACAGGAGGAGAGAGGACCCTGCCCGTGAAGGCTCACAATCTACAAGGGATGGGTGAGAATACAGTAGGCGAGGGTAGAGCTGGTCATGCAGCGCTTTGGTCAATCGGTGGTTACGGCAGGTTATAGGTTTGTAGGAAGAGGTGGGTCTTCAGGCTCTTTTTGAAGGTTTCGATGGTAGGTGAGAGTCTGATATGTTGTGGTAGAGAGTTCCAGGGTAGGGGTGATGCGTGAGAGAAATCTTGTATGCGATTGTGGGAAGAGGAGATAAGAGGGGAATAGAGAAGGAGATCTTGTGAGGATCGGAGGTTGCGTGCAAGAAAGTACTGGGAGACGAGGTCACAGATGTATGGAGGAGACAGGTTGTGGATGGCTTTGTATGTCATGGTTAGGGTTTTGTACTGGAGTCTCTGGGCAATAGGGAGCCAGTGAAGGGATTGACAGAGGGGAGAAGCTGGGGAATAGCAGGGGGACAGGTGGATTAGTCGGGCAGCAGAGTTTAGAATAGATTGGAGGGGTGCAAGAGTGTTCGAGGGGAGGCCACAGAGCAGGAGGTTGCAGTAGTCAAGGCGAGAGATGATGAGGGCATGGACTAGGGTTTTTGCAGATTCTTGGTTGAGGAATGAACGGATTCGTGAAATATTTTTGAGTTGAAGTCAGCAGGAAGTGGAAAGGGCTTGGATATGTGGTTTGAAGGAGAGATCAGCGTCAAGGATTACCCCGAGGCAGCAAGCTTGTGGGACTGGCGAGAGTGGGCAGCCATTTACTGTAATGGATAGGTTCGTTGGGGCGGTCACGTGAGCTGGGGGAAAGATGATGAATTCTGTTTTCTCCATGTTAAGGTTCAGAAATCTAGCGGAGAAGAAGGATGAAATAGACATTGAGGGATTCTGGTTAGTAGGGAGGTGATATCTGGTCCAGAGATGTAGATCTGTGTGTCATCAGCATAGAGATGATACTGAAAGCCATGAGATTCTATGAGCTGTCCCAGGCCAAAGGTGTAAATGGAGAAGAGCAGGGCCCCTAGGACTGAACCTTGTGTGACTCCGACAGATAGGGCGCGAGGTGAGGAGGTGGTGTGTGAGTGGGAGACATCATGAATTGTGGTATGTGTTAGGCTACTTTCACATGTGACGCCCGAGAGACCGGGGTATCCAGCACCGGACCAATGGGGTCTGTCTCTTGAGGGGGATGTCACGGGTGGCTTGACCCGGTGCTGTGGCCTCAGGCAATGCACAGTGTAAAGGGTATCGTGAGGGAACAGGCACTTACTTGATCAACAGCAGGTTCTCCCAGCGGTGATGATCCCAATCCTGGATAGATGGCTATTGTCCAAATGAAAGACTGAGGCACTGAAACGTTTAACCAGTTTACTTTAACAAAAAAGGATTTACAACCAGTCCTGTCACCGGAGTCTGTATAGGAACTCTGAGTTACTTTGACCCTGCCGGGGTCTTCGCCTCTTATTGTACGCAATATCTGTGTGGCCCTGCTGCTGTATGTGAACTGGCTGCCGGCCCAATCTGTCCCCTCCGGGTCCTGGTTCGACGGGCAACCCGAGTCCTTTTATCGGCTTACCCCCTCCGGGAGTACCGCTGAACTCTGTGTCTGTTGCTGCGTCCGACCCTAGTGAAGCTGATATCACCTCACGTTTTTCCGGTTGCTGTATTATATGTAATGAATACAGCCACGGATCCGGTATCCGTCTTTGCGCCTGTTCTGGGTAGTGATTAATGCTACCCGGTTCTCACAATGTCCTTTTTCTCTATCCCTCTTCTCCTCAGGCCGGTGATTTGGGCCTGGAAACCGTCATAGGGCTGTTAGAAATTCAGCTGTATGACCTCTCACTTTCAGCTCCTTAGCCCAACTGCCCAACTGTCAGTTCTTCTCTCAGACCAGAATAGATCAAGGGGAGTCTCTGGAGCTCCCCCTTCTGGCCGAAGGAGGTAGTGCAGTTTTGCTATTTTAGTATTTGTATTCAGTGTCAGTAACTATATTTGTGGCAAATACCTCTAGGGGTGCCACATTCCCCCTTAGTTAAGAACAGTACTCCGGGACTGTGGGACGATAACATTTTGAAATAACAATTAATATGTACAGAGTCTTAAAAATGAAAAGTTACAAAAACCACTCAAGGAAACAAAAATAGAGTTCTGTAAAAAGTCACTTCAAATAGCGTCCATTAATACAGTTCTATCCTTGAAGGTACTAGGAAAGGCACTGCACTTTGTGTCCAAGAATTTAGTTCCATTTTTCCAACGGAGTTATCAATATAACGTCTAAAGAAAGTTCAAAAAGAGCAAAAAGCAAAGTTCAAAAAAGCAGTCTTTCCGGAGCTTTGATTTAGTGCCTCCGGGCTGATAAAAAGTTCAAGAATATGCAAGAAGTTCATACAGACAAGTCTCTGTAGGTACTGGGCTTAAACGTTGCAGAACGATAACAATGACTACAGTTTTATAGTTGGTAATCTGCATACCTGGCCGGTAATTGACCCTGGGTACTACGCTGTGATCTACGTAACAGCGGTATCTCTCCATGTGGTGTACTACTGTCTACTGCGGATGTAGTATCTGCCCGCTCTGCTAAAGATAATTCCACGACTATGGAGTTGGCAAGTCCACCGTGAATGGGATCACTCTGATCAGGAATCTGTTCTTCCTGGCCTGAAATCTCCTGTAGTACGGGGTCAGCCTCTTCCTGTCTTGGGACTTCTGGTATTGGGTTCGGTGTTGGGTAAAAGGCCACCATGGGAACCACTACTGCCCCATGGTATGTTAGTAGGGTTTTGGGAAAGTCTCTTATACAGGTGTGATACACTTCCTCTTCTTTTTCCTTTACTGGTTGAACCTGTATGGGTTGAATAACTTCTGGTTCTGGCTGGACAACGTCTGGCTCTTTCAATGCTTCCGGACATAATTTAAGATTGTCTCTTGACACTAGTACAGATGTTAAGCCTCCGTTTTTGCTAATGAGACACATTTTAGGATTATCCACTCTTGTTGGTAAAACTGTGTAGGGTACGGCTTCCCATTGATTGTCCAGTTTATTGGTTCGACGATTTCTCTTGAGCACTTGGTCACCCGGTCTTAATGGGGTCGCTAGAGCATTCTGGTTGAAAGTTCGCTCTTGTCTTTCTCTAGTTTGCTGAAGGCTTCTTTCCACACTCTCTTGCACTTGGCGATACTGCTTTTGCCGTATGATATCCCAATTGGAGTCTTGAACTTCTGCGTCTGGTTTCAGAATTCCCATTTCTAGATCGATTGGTAATTGGCCGGGTCTTGCACGCATAAGATAAGCTGGGGTGCAGTTGGTGGAGGTCACCGGGACATGATTATACAGATCCACCAAGTCAGGCAATTTTTCTGGCTATTGATTCCTTTCTGTCTCAGGTAAAGTCTTTAGTAGGTCTATTACAATATGGTTCATCTTCTCGCATAAGCCGTTTGTTTGTGGATGATAGGCCGTCGTCCTGATCTTTTTTGCAACCATACATATTACAGAATTCTCTGAAGATCTCTGATTCAAAGGCTGTACCTTGGTCGGTGAGAACCTGTTCCGGATATCCATGGGGTCTACAAAAGTACGTTTGGAACGCTTTGGCTGCTGTTTTTGCTGTCAGATCTTTTACGGGTACTACTACCAAGAAGCGTGAATAATGGTCCACGATGGTCAAGGCATAGACATAGCCGGACCGGCTTGGTATTAACTTCACGTGGTCTATGGCTACAAGTTCAAGTGGTTGTTTGGTGATTATGGGCTGCAGTGGTGCTCTTTGGTTCTTTTGATCGTTTCTTCTGAGGTTGCACGGGCCACAATTTCTGCACCACTGTTCGATTGATTTTCTCATCCCGACCCAATAAAATCTTTCTCTTAGAAGTACTTCTAACTTTTTCCAACCAAAGTGACCAGCACCATTATGGTAAGCTTCGAGGACCATCTTGACATCTTGTTTAGGCACGATAATCTGCCAAACCAATTCATGTGTTTTCGGATTGGTGTACCTTCTACAGAGCTTCCCTTGATACAGGAACATTTTGCCTCTCTCTTTCCAGAGTTGATGCGTCTCTTCTGGGGCATCCTCATCGGGATATGCACTTTGCTCAGTTAACAGTTCCATCACCAACTTCACAGCCGGATTGCTGTCTTGGGTGTCAGCCCATCTATGGTGTGCTAACGGATTAAAATTCACCTCTTGTTGTTTCTGATAGGTACTTGACTGATGATGTTTTGCCTTGGGATGATGGAAGGCTGGTAGTTCAATTTCTTCAAGCTCCCCCGTTTCTTCTTCTACATCTCTCAAGTGTGGCATCCGGGATAGGGCATCGGCATTTCCATTCTTGCGACCTGCTCGATACTTGATCTTGAAGTTGTAATTAGATAACCGGGCTATCCATCGCTGTTCTAACGCACCTAATTTGGCTGTGTCCAGGTGGGTCAACGGATTGTTGTCAGTATAGACAATAAATTCTGCAGCAGCCAGATAGTGTTTGAAACGTTCAGTCACAGCCCAAACTACTGCCAGTAGTTCCAATTTGAAGGAGCTATAATTTTCTGGATTTCTTTCAGTAGGCCGGAGCTTTCTACTTGCAAAGGCGATGACTTTCTCCCGACCTTCTTGCTTTTGTGACAGCACCGCTCCTAGTCCCACATTACTGGCATCAGTGTAGAGGATGAAAGGTTGATGGTAATCTGGGTATGCCAGAACCTCTTCTCCGGTTAGTGCCTTCTTTAGTTGTTCAAAGGAGTCTTCCCTTTCATCATTCCACTGAAAAGGAGGGTTTCGGTTTGAAGGTTTCTTCGTCTGCCCTACCAAGGCGTCTTGCAAGGGTGCTGCCAATTTGGTAAATCCTTTTATAAATCTGCGATAGTAACCCACCAATCCCAGGAATTGCCTCACTTCTTTTGCGTTGGTAGGTCTTGGCCAATCCCTTATGGCGCTTATTTTCTCGGGATCCGGTGCTACTCCCTCCGAACTCACGATGTGTCCCAGGTACTGTACCTTTGGCTTGAGAAGGTGACATTTGGATGGCTTGATTTTCATGCCATACCTGGATAAGGCTTCGAACACTTCTGCCAGGTCTATTAAGTGTTGTTCGTAAGTCTTTGAGTAGACGATCACATCATCTAGGTACAGGAGGACGGTCTCGAAGTTCTTGTGTCCGAGGCAGCATTCCATCAGCCGCTGGAAGGTACCGGATGCGTTGCAGAGTCCGAATGGCACGCGATTAAATTCACATAGACCCATTGGTGTGGTGAATGCCGTCTTTTCCTTATCTCTCTCAGCCACAGGGACTTGCCAATACCCGCTTGTTAAGTCTAAGGTGGAAAAATAATTAGCAGATTTCAAAGCAGTCAAGGACTCTTCTATCCTAGGCAAGGGGTAGGCGTCTTTATGGGTGATGTTATTAATCCGCCGGTAGTCTACGCACATTCTCATGGTTCCGTCCTTTTTTTTGACAAGCACTAGAGGGGCCGCCCAGGGGCTACAGCTGTCTCTTATTACCCCGGCCTGTTTCATCTCCCTCAGCATATCTTTTGCACATTGATAGTGAGCGGGCGGTATGGGTCTATATCTTTCTTTTATTGGGGGATGGTCACTGGTGGGGATTGTGTGTTCTACCCCTTCTATGCGTCCGAAGTCCAATGGGTGTTTACTGAAGACTTGTTCATATTCCGTCACTAGCCTATACACCCCTTGTTTTTGATGGGTAGGTGTTGAATTTATGCCCACGTGTAGCTGTTGACACCAATCCTCCAATTCTCCGTCTGAGCCGTTGCCTTCCACCTGACAGGTTGGTTCTAAGGGCTCAATGGTTGTGATGGCATTGTTGTCAACAGTATATAGCTTTGCCACTGTAGCATACCTTGGCAAAGTGACCTCTTCCTCTCCACAGTTCAAAAGTCGTACCGGCACTCGTCCCTGGTGTACCTCGACTACCCCTCGTGCTGTGAGTATAGTGGGCCTGCTGTCGGTGTACACTGGTTCTATTAAGGCTTGATAATCTCGTCCCTTAGTACCAATGGCTGCTCTACACCATACCAGCATTTCTGTTTTTGGTGGGATTACAATAGATGTTGGATCACTTACCCTCACACTGCCGATTTCTCCACCTGCAACTTCTACCTGTTGCCTTAACATCAATACTTTTATTTCCCTTTGGAGAACTCTCTGCTGGCAGGATTGGGCAGTTTCAGCAATTTGCTGTAAGACAGAAATAACTTCGGAAAAGCAGTTCTCTAACACATTCATTCCTATCAATACAGTTGGTTCACAGTTCCGCCGGTCAACATCAACAACAATTATACCCTGTTTCTTCAATTCTACTTTACCAATCTTTATGGTCATCTCCCTGAATCCTAGTTTCGGTACCAACTTACCATTACTGGCCCATATATCTAGTTCAACATCAGAGGGCCCTTTATCAATATCTGCATCAGCCCAGTACCTCTTATAAAGGATATACGGTATAGATGAAATCTGGGAACCTGTGTCCAGCAAAGCGTTGAGCGGAATTCCGTCCATCACGATAGGGATAATGGGTCGTCCTCCGATGTACCTGTCGTGCCAGGGTGTTGGGCCTTGAAAGTTCATTCCTGCGAAGCGGCCCGCATTCACAGGGGATTCCCGTTTAAATCACAATCTCGTGCAAAGTGGCCTGGCTGCTGGCAACGGCGGCAAATGGGCTGTCCATCCGGTTGGTAGCGGTCGCGGGGTCGTCCTCTCCATGTCGGGTATCTCCGGGGTCTCATCCATGGAACATCCTCTCTACGGTTTGCAAACTCTATCTTGGGTCCTCTCATCTCCTGCATGGTTTTAGCCATTGAAGCAAAACATCAGTTAAAGAGTCAAGCTTTTGTTGAAGAGCCTCATTAGTACTGGGCCCCAGGGGCTTAGCAATGGCCCCGGACATAGCTGATGTCACTGGCACTCCCTGTTGTTGAGGTGCCTCTGCCATAGGTTGCGCAGGATCCTGATCCCGAGGTGCCTCTGCCAGCTGGAGACGTATAGCGCTCTCCTTTAATTGAGCAAATGTCAATTCAGGGTTCTTAAAAACAAGCATGCTCACATGCCCCCGGTGAGAAGGGGTGTAGAGTCCCTCCATAAATTGATCTCTTAGCAGTTTATCCGCTCCGGTGTTAAAAATGGGTTCAGCCAGTGTAAGTGATTTAAGGGCTTCCTGCAGGTTTAAGGCAAAGTCTCTCACGCCCTCATTAACTTTTTGTTTGCAATTAAAGAATCGTATTTTAGCTTTGCTGCTGGCAGTGGTTTCAAATGTAGCTTTTAATCCAGCAAATATGCGTTCAACAGTGCCTTTTAGATCAGCTGCCCATGCTGTGACTTCTTGCTTAGCATGGCCACTTAACTGCATCATCAGGAGACTAACACGCTGAACTTCACCCACGGGGAACATGTTAAAATGGGCCAGCATCTTTTCTCTGAAATCGTCAAGGGTATTAGGCTCACCTTCATACATTGGAAGCCACGGGCCACCTGGGGTATATGGCATCAGCACCGGCATGATGGGCGCCACTCCTTGCACCGCTGCGCTACCAGACGCTCTATCGACACTCTGTCTTTCAGCTGCATTAGCGCCGCCGGGTGCTGCGGCGTCTCCGTGCTGCGACATACTGTGCCCCCTTAGTTAATCCGGACCCTTCCGGTCCTCCGCTTCCGTCGGGATAGTGTAGATTCGTTCTGCTGTGCAGCAGGATTGGTTTTCCCCTTGCTCTGACGTCAGAGCTCTCAGCTTGGTGCCACCCACAATGACACGCCCCCTGCTGCTCCCGCCCGCCGCCGCGCTCTGTAATGGCGGATTCTGAAGTTTTTCAGTTAGACTGGGGCTCAGGTAATGGCGTAGCTCAATTAACAGTCTCGTGCCTAACGGTTATGAGGTGATTACCTCAGGGGATGGCGGCCATCTTTACTCCATTATAACCAATGGGGAAAAGTCACTTTCAATAGTTTTTAATGGGAAATGGAATTTTCTTTAATAAAGTCAATTTTCACGATTTTTCATCCAAGTTTTCAAAGTTTTGGGCTCCAATCATGGCACACAATACCCGGTATATGGGCTGGCTCTATCCTGTTCGTGACGGCAATTGTGACGCCCGAGAGACCGGGGTATCCAGCACCGGACCAATGGGGTCTGTCTCTTGAGGGGGATGTCACGGGTGGCTTAACCCGGTGCTGTGGCCTCAGGCAATGCACAGTGTAAAGGGTATCGTGAGGGAACAGGCACTTACTTGATCAACAGCAGGTTCTCCCAGCGGTGATGATCCCAATCCTGGATAGATGGCTATTGTCCAAATGAAAGACTGAGTCACTGAAACGTTTAACCAGTTTACTTTAACAAAAAAGGATTTACAACCAGTCCTGTCACCGGAGTCTGTATAGGAACTCTGAGTTACTTTGACCCTGCCGGGGTCTTCGCCTCTTATTGTACGCAATATCTGTGTGGCCCTGCTGCTGTATGTGAACTGGCTGCCGGCCCAATCTGTCCCCTCCGGGTCCTGGTTCGACGGGCAACCCGAGTCCTTTTATCGGCTTACCCCCTCCGGGAGTACCGCTGAACTCTGTGTCTGTTGCTGCGTCCGACCCTAGTGAAGCTGATATCACCTCACGTTTTTCCGGTTGCTGTATTATATGTAATGAATACAGCCACGGATCCGGTATCCGTCTTTGCGCCTGTTCTGGGTAGTGATTAATGCTACCCGGTTCTCACAATGTCTTTTTTCTCTATCCCTCTTCTCCTCAGGCCGGTGATTTGGGCCTGGAAACCGTCATAGGGCTGTTAGAAATTCAGCTGTATGACCTCTCACTTTCAGCTCCTTAGCCCAACTGCCCAACTGCCAGTTCTTCTCTCAGACCAGAATGGATCAAGGGGAGTCTCTGGAGCTCCCCCTTCTGGCCGGAGGAGGTAGTGCAGTCTTGCTATTTTAGTATTTGTATTCAGTGTCAGTAACTATATTTGTGGCAAATACCTCTAGGGGTGCCACACACACAACAGGTTTTTTGCATCAGGCACAATCTGGCGAATGTTGGAAAAAACAGATCAGGCGCAGATTGTGAAAAACTGATGCAACAGATCTGTTTTTTCGACGGATCCGACTAGCATATCCAGATAATTAGATAAAAAAAATTTGCAGCATGCTCAATTTAAAAAAATGGAATCCGGCACCAGAATCCATCATTTTCAGGATCCGGCACCTTAAGGCTCCCATAGGCTTCCATTCCAGCAAACAGCCAGAAGCGCCAGATCCGACGCTTCCGGCTTTTTCGCCGGAGACAAAAAAGAAAAACTTTGCTGTGGACGTTTTTTCCAGAAACCGGAAAAGGCAGAAGTAAACTGGACGAAACGCAATGTCATCCGGTACTAATACAAGTTTATGGGAAAAAAAACAGATCTGGCGGCAACATTCGCCGGATCTGGTTTTTGGAATTTTGCCGGATTGAGCCTGACAGCGAAAACCTGATGTGTGAAAGTAGCCTTAACCCCTTTACCACCTTGGGTTTTTCCATTTTTACGTTTTCTTTTTTTTGCTTCCCTTCTTCCCAGAGCTATAACTTTTTTATTTTTCTGTCAATTTTGTCATGTGAGGGCTTGTTTTTTCCAGGATGAGTTTTACATTTGAATAACACCATTGATTTTACCATATAATGTACTGGAAAATGGAAAAAAAATCCAAGTGCGGCGAAATTGCAAAAAAGTGCAATTCCACTACTTTTCTTGGGGTTTTGTTTTTACCATGTTCTAAATGCTAAGACGTAAAAAAAATCCTAAGTTTGTTTAAAAAAAAGGTCATTTTCCGAGACTAGCAGTGTCTCCATTTTTCAAGATCTGGGGCCGGGTGATGGCTTATATGTTGTGTGCTGAGCTGATGTTTTTATTGATACCATTTTGGAATAGATACAATGTTTTGATCGCCCATTATTGCATTTTATTGCAATGTTGTGGTGACCAAAAAAAGTAATTTTTGCAGTATGATTTTTTTTCGTTACACCGTTTACAGATTGGATTAATTCTTTTTATATTTTGATAGATCGGGCGTTTCTGAACTCGGTAATTCAGAATATGTGTATTTTTAATTTTTTTTAATTGTTTTATTTTGAGTGACGCAAAAGGGTGGTGATTTGAACTTTTATATTTTTTAAATATTTTTTTAAACTTTTACATGCTTCAATAGTCTCCTTAGGAGACTTGAAGCTGTGGCCCTGCTTTGTGTAGCAAAAAGGTTCATCTTCTATGAGCGCATGCCACAGGGTGGTGCTCATAGTAGTTTGGCGATGACAACCACAGTGGTCTGCAGATCCCGGGTTGTTATGCCAACCCTTCGGTGCCTCACAGTCATGTGACAGGGCAATGATGGGTGGGGCTAATGATGGCCCTGGTGACGACGCACATCAAGATGAATGCTGATTGCAGCTGTGACAGGGCACCAATGTCACATAGCAGTGACTTTAAATGGCTGCTGGCCTATTAGAGGATGCACGCTTATGCCTATGGCCTTTGATAGGCCGGTGGCTAAGGATGATCGAATAGCTTTAGAAAAGTGCTTATCTGAATAGCTATAGCGCTTCCCGAATAACTGCATTGGTAACCTGGATTCCTGGAGCGCTCCCGAATCAGCTGCTGCATGAGTCGCAGCTGTTTCACAGTCACAACACATGCATGGATAGCCTATTTGTTGTGCTATCCATGCTGATTATCGGAAGCCCTCCAGGTATCCAGGTTACTGATGCAGCTATTCGGATCATCACTTATCCGAAGTTATTCGATCATCCCTATAGGCAGCCTTTCACTGTTACTTCTATGTGATGTCATTACATGCCCTGTCTCAGCTGCAGTTGGCGGCCATTTTAACAAACAAGTCAAATATAAAGTCACAAAAGGACATTGGGGAGCGCAGGAAGATGAGAAGAATCTTATTTTTTCCCCCTCTGTAATTGGGCAGAGTAATGGACATAGGAGATGAGATAGGGGCCCAGGATGGGAATATTATTAAAGTGAAAATAGGGGCCCAGGACGAAGGCAACGTATAGTGCATTGCGAAAGTATTCGGCTCCCTCGAACTTTTCAACCTTTTCCCACATACCATGCTTCAAACATAAAGATACCAAATGTAAATTTTTGGTGAAGAATCAACAAGTGGAGCACAATTGTGAAGTTGACCAAAATGTATTGGTTATTTTACATTTGTGTGGAAATTCAAAAACTGAAAAGTGGGGCATGCAATATTATTCGGCCCCTTTAACTTAACACTTTGTTGCGCCACCTATTGCTGCGAATACAGCTGCAAGTCGCTTGGGGTATGTCTCTATCAGTTTTATGCATCAAGAGACTGAAATTCTTGCCCATTCTTCCTTGGCAATCAGCTGGAGCTCAGTGAGGTTTGATGGAGATCGTTAGTGAACAGCAGTTTTCAGCTCTTTGCACAGATTCTCGATTGGATTGAGGTCTGGACTTTGACTTGGCCATTCTAACATCTGGATACATTGATTTGTGAGCCATTCCATTGTAGATTTTGCTTTATGCTCCCATCAATTTTAACCATCTTCCCTGTCCCTGTTGAAGAAAAGCAGACCCAAACCATGATGCTGCCACCACCATGTTTGACAGTGGGGATGGTGTGTCCAGGGTGATGAGCTGTGTTGCCTTTACGCCAAACATATCGTTTGGCATTGTTGCCAAAAAGTTCGATTTTGGTTTCATCTGACCAGAGCACCTTCTTCCACATGTTTGGTGTGTCTCTTAGGTGGCTTGTTGCAAATTTTAAACAACACTTTTTATGGATATCTTTGAGAAATGGCTTTCTTCTTGCTTCTCTTCCTTAAAGGCCAGATTTGTGCAGTGTATGACTGATTGTTTTCCTAAGGACAGACTGTCCCACCTCAGCTGTAAATCTCTGCAGTTCATCCAGAGTGATCATGGGCCTCTTGGCTGCATCTCTTATCAATCTTCTCCTTGTTTGAGATGAAAGTTTAGAAGGACGGTCGGGTCTTGGTAGATTTGCAGTGGTATGATACTCCTTCCATTTCAATATGATCGCTTGCACAGTGCTATGTTTAAAGTTTTGGAAATCATTTTGTACCCAAATGCGGCTTTAAACTTCTCCACAACAGTATCACGGACCTGCCTGTTGTGTTCCTTGGTCTTCATGATGCTCTCTGTGCTTCAAACAGAACCCCGAGACTATCACAGAGCAGGTGCATTTATAAGGAGACTTGATTGCACACAGGTTGGTTACATTTATCATCATTAGGCATTTAGGACAACATTGGATGATTCAGAGATCCACAATGAACTTCTGGAGTGAGTTTGTTGCACTGAAAGTAAAAGTGCTGAATAATATTGAAGCAAAAAAGGGGAGAAGCCAGCGCTGCCTATGGTCAGAACGCAATACATAAAGTGCAAATGCACTGTTAGGACTGGCAGAACGCACCAAGAAAGATGTAATAGATGCGTTCGCAGTCCGGGGTCCACCGTGCAGGTGAAAACCTGCTGCTAGTAAATGGCAGCGTAATATGGCGGTGGAAGCGAACCCGGTAAAGCCACAGGTCCGCAATACCGCACTAAAGAGTGCAAGCAAGGAGTCAGCGAACACAACCCCAAGACTCAGGATTGAAGTCCGATTAGACCACTTGCTGACACAACACCGCAACTGGGTGTGTTAGGTAACTATTATAATTAGAGCACCGAAGTGCGAACTGTGCCGTGCTGGCAGACACCACTAAGCACCCAGACGTGGGTCAGGAAGCGCACTACTGGCGCGTGGCGCCGCACTGGCGGACACAGCAATAGACGCTGATACGTGTGTGACACGTTGAGTGGTTAGTCGGGCGCTAGATAGCAGCCATACTCCATACGCGAACAGTCATACAATAGGGTAGGGGTATTTAATGAACGACTTGCACTCACAACAAACACACGTATACAATTGTACACTAGCGCATGGCCGTGCGGTCATGCGAAGCTTATATAGCTGTAGTACTTTCAGGACCTTCCAATAAAGGACCAATGGGCAGCTGCCACAGAAGTTAGCCCTTTCAGGACCTGCCAGGAGGACCAATGGGAACCACTGCAGCATCTGAGCATGTGACCCTTGATCTCCAACGGGAGATCCACCCTGGGCATGCTCAGAAGGGAAAAAGGAGGACTTAGTCCCAAAAGCGTCCGCTCGCTGCTGCCCAGCACTGGCTTTAATGGCAAAAGCTGAAGAAGCAACAGCAAGCCTAAGCACAGAGTGAGACTGAGCCAGACGCAAGGACCGACGTCTCCGCTGAGCAGGTTTACCTGCGGCAGGAGAAGAATGGGAGACCGCAGCAGAAGCGGCCCGAGATTCCCCCTGTGCAGAAGCGGAAACTCGACCCTTAACATTACCCCCCCTCCTAGGGCCCCCCCTCCTTGGGCCTCGCTACGTTCGAAGGCAGCAATGAGCTGCGGAGCCCGAATGTGCTCAGCAGGCTCCCAGGATCTATCCTCAGGACCGTAACCCCTCCAGTCCACCAAATAAAATTTTTTGCGTTCACCTCGTAATCGTCCGTAGACGAACCCGACGTCCCAGTAGATGACTCAGAAAACCGGGACATGTACACGGGCTTAAGGAGGGACACATGAAAGGTGTCGGTGATACCTTGGCGTGGAGGAAGGGCTAGACGGTAAACCACAGGATTAACCTGTTCGAGGACCTTAAAAGGACCTAAGTAGCGAGGTGCAAAGTTGGTAGACTCAACTCGCAGCCTGATGTTGCGGGCGGAGAGCCACACTAAGTCGCCAGGAGCAAAGGTTGGAGCGGGGCGCCGATGTGCGTCGGCGGAGGACCTCATTCTCTCCTTGGAAGCCCGAATGGCATCCTGAGTGCGATCCCAAATGTCCCGTGCCTCCACAGTCCAGTCTGCCACCCTGGAATCGGCGGAAGACACGGGCATGGGCACAGGTACCTGCGGATGCTGACCATAGTTAAGGAGGAATGGGGTCTGTCCAGTGGAGTCAGCTACAGCATTGTTAAGAGCAAACTCCGCCCACGGTAGCAAAGATGCCCAGTCATCTTGCCTAGCAGAGACAAAATGTTGCAGATATGTGACCAAGGTCTGGTTGGCTCTCTCCACCAACCCATTCGTCTTGGGATGATATGCCGAAGAGAGATTTAACTCAATACTGAGAAGATGACAAAGCTCTCTCCAGAACCGAGACGCAAACTGGGGACCCCGGTCACTGACAATTTTGTCTGGCATACCGTGAAGGCGGAAGATGTGTTTAATAAACAACGCTGCCAAGGCCCGTGCAGAAGGTAGCCGAGGAAGCGGCACCAAATGCACCATTTTAGAAAAATGGTTGGTGATTACCCAAATGATGGTACAGCCACGAGACTTGGGCAAACCCACCACAAAGTCCATCCCGACCATCTCTCAGGGCCTGTCTGCCACCGGCAGAGGGTATAACAAACCAGCTGGCCGTTGACGGAGAGACTTATTTTTGGCACAAGAGACACATGCCCGAACGTAGTCTCCGACGTCACGAACCATATGTGGCCACTAGGGTTGAGCGAAACGGGTCGAAATTTTTCAAAAGTCGACGACTTTTGGCAAGGTCGGGTTTCATGAAACCCGACCTGACCCCAGTGTGGGGTCGGCCATGAAGTCGGCGATCTTTTGAATCTAGAATCGGAATTCCGATACCGATTCCCGATATGTTTAAGATATCGGGAATTGGTATCGGAATTCAGATTTAAGTGTAAAATAAAGAATTAAAATAAAAAATATCGCAATACTAACCCTCTGACGCGCCTTGGTACTAACCGGGAACCTTCCTTCCTTAGAATCAGCCTTCCAGGACCCTGCGGTGACGTCGCGGTGACGTCGCGGCTTGTGATTGGCCGCGCGGCCGCCCATGTGACCGCTCGCGTGGCCAATCACAAGCCGCGACGTCACCCGCGACGTCACCGAAGGTCCTGGAAGGGCTGATTCTTAGGAAGGAAGGCTGCCAGAAAGAAGCAGGGCGCGTCCGAGGGTGAGTATATACCTACCTACCTATTAGGGAGGGAGGGTAGGGAGCTACCAAAGTGGAGAAGTGGGGGATGAACTGGCGATAGTAATTTATGAACCCCATAAAGCGCTGCACCGCTTTAAGAGAATGGGGTTCTTGCCAGTCCATCACAGCCTGTAGTTTGGCAGGATCCATAGCCAATCCCTGGGCCGAGATGATATAGCCCAGGAAAGGTAAAGACTCCTGCTCAAACACACACTTCTCCAACTTTGGATAAAGAGAATTCGCCCGTAAGAGTTCGAAGACTCTGCCAACATCTCTCCGGTGGGAGTCAATATCTGGAGACAAGATGAGAATATCCAGATAGACTACAACCGAGGTGGAAAGCATATCCCGGAAGATATCGTTGACAAAGTCCTGAAAAACGGCTGGGGCATTACAGAGCCCGAAGGGCATCACCAGGTACTCATAGTGCCCATCCCTGGTATTGAAAGCCGTTTTCCATTCGTCCCCCTCACGGATGCGAATCAGGTTGTAGGCACCCCGCAGATCTAGTTTGGTGAATATCTTAGCTCCCCTTAGCCTGTCAAAGAGCTCCGATATCAGGGGCAATCGGAACTTATTTTTAATGGTGATAGCATTGAGACCCCTGTAATCGATGCAAGGACGTAATTCCCCGTTCTTCTTCTGTACGAAGAAGAATCCCGCCCCTGCAGGAGACACTGACTTCCTAATGAACCCTCTTGCCAAATTCTCCTGGATGTATTGAGACATAGCCTCCGTCTCAGGGAGAGAGAGGGGATATACCCTTCCCCGAGGAGGTTCAGCTCCAGGCAAGAGGTCAATAGGACAGTCATAGGGGCGATGAGGCGGTAGAGTCTCTGCTGCCTTTTTAGAGAATACATCTGCATAGCACCAATAGCACCTTGGAAGAGATGAAAGGTCTGCGGGTACCTCGGTAGTAGAGACCTGTACACACTCACTCACACACCTGCCCATACAAGACTTACTCCAACCCAATATTCTCCCTGAGGACCACTCAATGTGTGGGGAGTGGTAACGGAGCCAGGGTATTCCCAGTAAAATCTCATCCATTCCCTCGGGAAGGACTAGAAGGGAAATAATCTCCTGGTGGGAAGGGGACATGGACAACGAGAATGGAACAGTCTGGTGTGTGATTTGTTGTGGAAGTGTCGACCCATTCACAACTCTAACAGTTACAGGTTTGGCGAGCATAACAAGTGGTACAGCGTGGCGCAGAGTAAAAGCAGAGGACATGAAATTTCCCTCTGCTCCTGAGTCCACACAAAGCTCGACTGTTAGAGTGGATGAGTCAAACAGGATTGTCCCTTTAAAGGACAGTTTGGAGGAAAAAGCCGCTGTGTCTAGTGAACCTCCCCCTAAGGTTACTAGACGCGATCGTTTTCCCGACCGCCGTGGACATTTATTAGTGTAATGTCCTCGTTGGTGACAA
This sequence comes from Ranitomeya imitator, assembly GCF_032444005.1. Lineage (NCBI taxonomy): Eukaryota > Metazoa > Chordata > Amphibia > Anura > Dendrobatidae > Ranitomeya > Ranitomeya imitator. Next base: position 463,696,194 of record NC_091282.1, on the reverse strand, counting down.
TTTTTACAAACCATGGGTACTCGAGCGGCCTGAGACTTAGGTCCCGCTTGAGAAACCTCCATGGCCTCATGGGAGACGGACGCCAAAACGGAAGATTCAAGATGTCTGGCGAAGGTGGGAGCCAGTCTAAACCTCTGCCTACACTGGGTCTGCTCTAACCTTCGTTCGTGAAAACGGAGGTCGATGCGGGTAGATAGAGAAATAAGCTCCTCCAGTGTGGCGGGTATCTCCCTGGTGGCTAAGGAGTCCTTCACGTGGTCTGCCAGTCCCCTCCAGAACACCGGAATTAGAACTTTATCCGACCACTCTAACTCCGAGGCTAGAGTCCGGAACTGGATGGCAAACTGGCTGACCACGGACGAGCCCTGAGTAATTGTCAATAACTGGAGCGCGGTATCGTGTGTAATACGGGGTCCCAAAAAGACCTGCTTCAGAGCATCCAGAAAGAGCGGAGCACTCTGTAGCACATGGTCATCACGCTCACAAAGTGGCGTTGCCCACTCCAACGCCCTGCCCGACAAGAGAGATAAAATAAATCCCACTTTCGCCCGTTCCGTAGGGAAACGCGCCGCCAGGAGCTCGAGATGTATGGAGCACTGGCTTACGAATCCGCGACATTGTTTACTGTCACCAGCAAACTTGTCAGGAAGCGGGAGACGGGATAAAGTCGGGGCAGAGGTGGCAGCGGACAAACAGGCTGCGGCTACACTTGCAGCCTGAACAGCGACAGCAGTGACATCCACAGCTGAGGTTGAACGCTCTAGAGCCGCCAACCTTCCCTCCAGCTGCTGGATGTACCGCTGTAAACGCTGATCGTCTGCCATTTACTAGCCAGACCCTGGCGCTAGTGTTCTGTTAGGACTGGCGGAGCGCACCAAGAAAGATGTAATAGATGCGTTCGCAGTCCGGGGTCCACCGTGCAGGTGAAAACCTGCTGCTAGTAAATGGCAGCGTAATATGGCGGTGGAAGCAAACCCGGTAAAGCCACAGGTCCGCAATACCGCACTAAAGAGTGCAAGCAAGGAGTCAGCGAACACAACCCCAAGACTCAGGATTGAAGTCCGATTAGACCACTTGATGACACAACACTGCAACTGGGTGTGTTAGGTAACTATTATAATTAGAGCACCGAAGTGCGAACTGTGCCGTGCTGGCAGACACCACTAAGCACCCAGACGTGGGTCAGGAAGCGCACTACTAGCGCGTGGCGCCGCACTGGCGGACACAGCAATAGACGCTGATACGTGTGTGACACGCTGAGTGGTTAGTCGGGCGCTAGATAGCAGCCATACTCCATACGCAAACAATCATACAATAGGGTAGGGGTATTTAATGAACGACTTGCACTCACAACAAACACACGTATAAAATTGTACACTAGCGCATGGCCGTGCGGTCATGCGAAGCTTTTATAGCTGTAGTACTTTCAGGACCTTCCAATAAAGGACCAATGGGCAGCTGCCACAGAAGTTAGCCCTTTCAGGACCTGCCAGGAGGACCAATGGGAACCACTGCAGCATCTGAGCATGTGACCCTTGATCTCCAACGGGAGATCTCACCCTGGGCATGCTCAGAAGGGAAAAAGGAGGACTTAGTCCCAAAAGTGTCCACTCGCTGCTGCCCAGCACTGGCTTTAATGGCAAAAGCTGGAGAAGCAACAGCAAGCCTAAGCACAGAGTGAGACTGAGCCAGACGCAAGGACCGACGTCTCCGCTGAGCAGGTTTACCTGCGGCAGGAGAAGAATGGGAGACCGCAGCAGAAGCGGCCCGAGATTCCCCCTGTGCAGAAGCGGGAACTCGACCCCTAACATGCACATATTGATTTCTAACTGTATTTCAAAATGAGACATTTAGCAAACAATTGATCAATTCTTTGTGCTACCCCACCACTTCACAGCAATCTCATAATGGGGCAGTCCTACACTACGTTTTTTTATATTCGCTGTGCCATAAAGGCCTCCTAAATGAAATAAAAGCAAGACCACATTAAATGCAAGCTGTACTTGGAGCATTACTGAGTCACCCCCATGGTGCCAGAGGGGCAAGCGAGGATAAAGGTTGACCAGGTCCAGACAGACATTTCAGATCCAACCTCCACACTGCCCATCCAGCATCACAGATAAAGAATGAGACAGGCTGAGACACAGGTGCATAATTAAACAAAGCCTAAGGCAGGGCAGGGCTGCTGTATGTATGTACAGCAGACTATCAATCACAGGAAACACAGAGAGAATGGCGCACATGACCAGGCTACGCACGGCTACAGTGGTGGTCAGCCACGGAACCAATATTGAAGCAAAATAGGGGAGAAGCCAGCGCTGCCTATGGTCAGAACGCAATACATAAAGTGCAAATGGACATATTGATTTCTAACTGTATTTCCAAATGAGACATTTAGCAAACAATTGATCAATTCTTTGTGCTACCCCGCCACTTCACGGCAATCTCATAATGGGGCAGTCCTACACTATGATTTTTATATTCGCTGTGCTATAAAGGCCTCCTAAATGAACTAAAAGCAAGACCACATTAAATGCAAGCTGTACCTGGAGCATTACTGAGTCACCCCCATGGCGCCAGACGGGCAAGCGAGGATAAAGGTTGAGCAGGTCCAGACAGACATTTCAGATCCAACCTCCACACTGCTCATCCAGCACCACAGATAAAGAATGAGACAGGCTGAGACACAGGTGCATAATTAAGCAAAGGCTAAGGCTAGGGGAGTGATTCTGAAAATGCTCCAGGTACAGTTCGCATGTAATGTGGTCTTTCTTTTTATATTCTTTGTACATTCAGGAGGCCATAATGGCACAACGTAAATAAAATACGTAGAATAGGACTGCCCCATTATGAGAATGCCGTGAAGTGGCAGGGTAGCTCAAAGAATTGATCAATTGTTTGCTAAATGTCTCATATTTGAAATACAGTTAGAAATCAATATGTGCATGTGCACTTCAGTTATTGCGTTCTGACCATAAGTAGTGCTGGCTTCTCCCCTTTTTTTTGCTGAATAATATTGCATGCCCCACTTTTCTGTTTTTGAATTTCCAAAAAATTTTTAAATAACCAATAAATTTTGCTCAACTTCACAATTGTGTTCCACTTGTTGATGATTCTTCACCAAAAATTTACATTTGGTATCTTTATGTTTGAAGCATGATATGTGGGAAAAGGTTGAAAAGATCCATGGAGCCGAATACTTTTGCAAGGCACTATAGGGGCCCAGGATGGGGGCAACATAGAGGCCCAGGATGGGGCAATATAGGGGCCCAGGATGAGGACATTATTAATGTGGACAATGGGGCCCAGGATGGAGACAACATAGGGACCCAGGATGGGGTGACATAGGGACCTAGTATGGGGATATTATCAAATAAAGTGGCCCAGGATGACAACATTACTATAGGAAGTGGACCAGTATGGGGATATTATTACTGGAAAGAGCCCAGGAGGGGGATATTATAACTGGAAGGGGCCCAGGATGGGGACATTATTAAATAAAGGGGTGACCTAATTACTGTATGGGGTCAGGATGAGGAACATGCATATTTATGTTATATTTATATTGGCAAGTGGGGACATAATTACTATAGGGGCCAATCAGGGAACATTATTTCTGCTGTAATTTAATCTACTTTTGAGGATACTGTCTTCTATGGGGGAACAATAGGGAGCCCTCCGCAGAGCCAGGGGTACAAAGGCGGCCAACAGTCATGGTGCTATTGCCGGCCGGCGGGCCGTCCATAGCAGAATAAAAAGGGAGATATTGTGCAAGGGATGCAGAATCAGCCCATCTGTGTTGTATTATATATTTTTTAATATGATTTCAACACTCCAATTAATTATTTCGAATGATAGAGATATTGATTGGTTTTGTTATATAATATACACTACATATGTATTTTCCATGGAGTCCACAGAAAGCTTGTCCATCAAGGACCAAGTTAATACATCTTGGACTGTTGCTTTGGACTGAACCTTTTCAAGTGTGACTTGAATTTCTTTGCAACAGTGCAGGCTGTATCTGTGCCAATACAACCTACAAAGTTCTTCCAAAATTAATGATTGCTCCTAAAGACGACATGAAAGCATATCAACCTACAAAAGATATATATAGTCCTAGTTCTCAATTTACTCAAAAAAATATGTGTTGAGGACTATATAGCATAATAGAAGCAAATGACCAAAGTTTATAAATATAACAAACTTTATTTAAATATTATAAACAAAACTAATCATATCAATAATATATCCGTGAGATTTACCAAAGACAGACAAAAAAACAGAAGACAAAGAGTTTTGCCAGGCAGCAAAACGCAGGGTAAAAAACCACACCACCTAAAGTCCCTATGTATATATAGACGGCCCCAGTCTGAGATGCCATGTAAATGGACTACCATAGCAATTAGGTCAAGGTGGACTCAAGAGGAAAAGAGGGATTCAAGCTAGGCAAAGTATAAGTGAAATACCATATAATATTTACCAGATTGAGCCTATAGTAAAGCAGGTATTAGTATGTTAAATTATAATACCTGTAGCCATGGTAAGTCCGTGGGGGGTGGGTAGATCCTGCTGCCGTGCTGCCAAGCGCCTCGACGCGCGTTTCGCCCTATGAGCTTCATCAGGAGAATGCCAAGAGTGTGCAAAGCAGTCATCAAAGCAAAAGGTGGCTACTTTGAAGAACCTAGAATATAAGACATATTTTCAGTTGTTTCACACTTTTTTTGTTAAGTATATAATTCCACATGTGTTAATTCATAGTTTTGATGCCTTCAGTGTGAACGTACAATTTTCATAGTCATGAAAATACAGAAAAATCTTTAAATGAGAAGATGTGTCCAAACTTTTGTTCTGTACTGTACATATTAAGCCCCCAGGAATGCTAGGAGGTGTTCTTATCTATTTGGCCTGAAGGCTTCAGTACACATACCATGATATAGATCAAAAGCCTTTAAGGCTACGTTCACATTAGCGTTGCGCGCCGGTGCGTCGGCGACGCAACGGCGACGCAACGCGCGACGCACCAAAAACGCGCGCAAAAATGCTGCGTTTTGCGACGCGTGCGTCGTTTTTTGACGAAAATCGGACGCACGAAAAATGCAACTTGTTGCATTTTCGTGCGTCCGACGCTAGCGTCGAAAACGACGCACATGTCGAAAAACGGTAACAAAAAAACGCACGCGTCCCCTATGTTAAACATAGGGGCGCGTCGCCGCTGCGTCGCCGCTGCGTCGCCGACGCAACAGCGACGCACATTAGCGTAACGCTAATGTGAATGTAGCCTAACAGATAAATGGAGGTATTGCCTGAGACATAGGACACAGAGACACAGAGGGAAGAGAAAGGACACTGAGAGAGCAGGCTGATTTGACTCCTACCATTTCCAATGTAATGTATGACTTATGACTTTATTGATTATGTGCTATTTTGAGTGACTGTTTATATTTGTTAACTTTTATTAAGTAAATTCATTTTAGTTTATTCAATTGTCGTTTGAGCATTTATTTATTCATCACAATTCTTTGAACCTTAACAAAACACAATAATAATAAATAATAATAATAATCTTTATTTTTATATAGCACTAACATATTCCGCAGCGCTTTACAGTTTTGCACACATTATCATCACTGTCCCCATTGGGGCTCACAATCTAGAATCCCTATCAGTATGTCTTTGGAATGTGAAACCAGAGTACCCGGAGGAAACCCACGCAAGCACGGAGAGAACATACAAACTCTTTGCAGATGTTGTCCTGGGTGGGATTAGAACCCAGGACCCCAGCGCTGCAAGGCTGCTGTGCTAACCACTGCGCCACCGTGCTGCACAATCTCAATAAGATGCAACAGGGAAAAAAATTGCTTTTACTGGAGGAGTTGATGATTATGATTACAGCTTTCCACAGTTATTCAGTACACCAAGCCAACAGACCCTCATGGTGTGATGAACCCAGTTGTTTTCTGGCAATGTGTGGCAGCTCTCCTCACTCCTGCTGCATATAGCACTATATGTGCACTAAAACGTCTCCTCTCATTCTAGACCTTGGCATCCACGACACCTAAGGCTTACAGGAAGGTACCTCAACTGTCTTCCCACCATTGCCACTAAGGATCATATCAAGACAACCCTGACTGGCGTCGTCTGGCAGTTGGGCACTTCTTGAACTACATAGAGCACTATGTTTCACGCAGCTGCACAGATTTTGCTGGAATCCCGACAGCGACCACAGCAAAGGCATCGGTCGGTCTCCTTTATCTCCCACACAACTCAATTACAGGGGCGCCGGATTCCTTCTCCTGGACTTGGTAGTTCTCCTGTGGGGACTGCTACCCACCAGACTTAACAATGGCCCTTACACTAGTTACATCTGTGTGTGTAAAAATGGCTGAAGAGCTGGCTTCTGATACCATCAGAGTTTACAGACATTTATGATGCATGACTTTGCAGGGCACCACACTATGTTATCTCTAAACCATTGAAACAAGAACTATTTAAACATTTCAATTAACAAGTATTAACAAGTATTTTCTCCAAATTCATATTATTCAATACTGCACACATATGTGGTCTTTGGTGATGATGATGTCTTTGAATTTTGCAGAACAACTTTTAAATCCTGACATGGAGTTCAGCAAAGGGTGACAGATATAGTGGAAGTGAGAAGTACCCTCAGTGTAGTCGAGACAGGAGCGTAATAATATCAAGCCGGTAGTACTTGATGCATAGCATGGACTGTAGGCAGGGCCTTCTCCAGGTTTTCGTTGGTTGGCGCAAGAGTCTCAGTGGGCCTCTTTAACACATACTACAATTCATGATGCACAGATATGGCAGAGAAATATAGGTATAGTACAATGTCAAATATTTCCCTTATTTCTTACATTACATGAGTGATATCTATTGTAAATTCTACAATAGCTCAAAAAACGACGAATCCTCGCAGTGCAGAGCACACAGAGTGACTGCAGACTTATCAATATGTATTATGGGCACCACATAGTGCTCCATACATAATAATGATCTAATATATTGCTCTATACAGTATTATGGGAACCACAAAATGAAATGCTTCATACAGAATAATGGACCCCATAAAATGTTCCACACAGTATAATGAGCCACATATATATTGCTCCATACAGTATTATGGGCACCACATACTGCTCCATACAGAATAAGGAGCCCCATATAATGCTCCATACAGAATAGTGGACCCCATAGAGTGATCCATACAGTATACTGGACCCCATATAATGCTCCATACCGAATAATGGGCACCATACAGTACAATGCTCCATACAGTATAATGGATCCCATATATTGCTCCATACAGAATAATGGACCCCATATATTGCTCCATACATAATGAGGCCCATATAAGGCTGCAAACATAATGGGTCCCCTATAATAATCCATACTGTATATGATGGGCCCCTTATATTGCTCCATTCATATTGAGCCCTATATATTGCTCCATACAGAATAATGGACCTTATATATTGCGCCATACATATGAAGCCCGATATAAGGTTACATGCATAATGGGCCCTATATAATGATCCATACAGTGTATGATGGACCCCATATAATGCTCTAGTATATGATGGGCCCCATATAATGCACCTGTATATGATGGGCCCCATATAATGCTCCATATAGAATAGACCCCATATATTGCTCCATATATAATGGGCCCCATATGATGCTCCAATGTATGATAGGATCCATATGATGCTCCAGTATATGATGGCCTCATATGATGCTCCATATGATGCTCCAGTATATGATTGGCCCTATATAATGCTTCAAACAAGAAAAAAAAACTGAAATCTTCACCTCTACTCACTGGCCGCTGCTCTACTCCAGACTCCTCAACATTGCCGTCTTCCGGCTCTCTGTACTGACTGATCAGGCAGAGGGTGCACAGATGTGATGTCATCACACCCTCTGACCTGAAATGTCAGAGTCAGAAAACACGGAAGATGCTGCAGCGCAGGAATGGGGAGAGGTATTTCAAGAACTGCGTTCCATCCCCAGCTGCTAAGGGCACTGACACTTGCCGGGTGCACCGTGTGCTGACGGGGCCCTGACTGTAGGTGTTAGTGAAGAGAAGTAGAACTGTGTTGGATATGTGAGAAAGCACCCAGAGCAATGTGGAACAACATATCTGAACAGCAATGAAAGCAGTGTGGAGCAGCAGACTGGATATGCTAGATGGCACTTGGAGCAGTGTTGGTCAGCAGGGTTGGATATGGTGGACAGCCCCTTGAACATGAAATTGCAGAGCTAAGTATGCAAAACGGTACCTTGGAAGTCGAATGGTAGAGCTGAGAATGTAGGACATCATCTTGGTATAGCAGAGCCATATGGTTGCACAGAGCTGGGTTTGTCTGAACTCTTGGCGTCAGATGTAGCTGAGTCTAGCTTGGCAGATTACTTTGTTTGAAGACACACTTGGTGTTGTAGCTGTAGCAGAGCCAGAAGGTACATCAGAGCACAGTTAGTTATTAGACACCCTAAGATTAGATGTAGCAGAGCTCAGTAATGAGGTGGAGGTGGGTTAATCAGAAGACAAACTTATTTTAGTTTGCACAGGAAGGGTAGGTTCACATACCGTATAAATGAACATTCAGAATTTTGTCCAGAAAAGTGGGGAAGATATTTTTTTCACTTGTCATCCGTGGGCAGTCTTGGTCTGAAGCTACAATCATGTGCACAAGCCCAAAGGTGAGTATTAAAAGCTGAATGTCTCCATGCTCAAACTCCAATATGTAAAACTCTGCTAACCCAAAAGCACATGAAACGTCATCTCCATATGCTGAAAAACATATAAATAAACCACAGAAGTTAGAAGATTCTGGTCTGTGGAGTGATGAAACAAAGCTGGAATGTTTGGGACCTGTACATCAGCAGTATATCTGGAGGAAAACAAATGAAGCACTTGTTGAAAAAAAACACCATGCTTACAGTGAAGCATGGTGATAGGTCGTTGATGCTCTGGTGCTGCTTTGCTTTCTGTAGCACTAAAAACCTAAAGTGCATGGGTGGCAAGATGGATTCAATCAAGTAATCCTTGGAAAAAAACATAACCTCATCTGTGAGGAAGCCAATGCTGGGGCACCATTAGATCTTCCAATAGGACAATGATCCCAAGTATAATTAACCGTCCACCACTGCTTGATTTCAGAAGAAGTCCTTAAAGATTCTGGCAGAGCATTCCTGTGCATAATGGTGTATGGAAAGATAGCTGTTGGCAGAACGATCTTTTGGCAGACAGCTATATAATGTCTATGGCCAGATTTATATTAAAATCTGTAGCCAAATTCATGATAAAATCTGATACTGATAAAGCAGAATGTGTCATATTTTTATGTAAATGGCCAAAATGATAAATTATCCAAAGAAAAAAAACAAAAAAACAAAAACAAATAAATGAGAAATATACTTATTTATAGCATGATAAAAGCATAACATCTATCTTGATTAAAGTGATCCATAGTCCTTTGTGTAACCCCAGTGCCAATAAACAATGTCATTTGTCATATTAATTGCAGTCTGCTATTCAGGCCTTTTGGTGTGCAAACATTTTGTAACAGAGTAATCAGTTAGTGACTAAAAACTGGCAAGAGTACAGCTAGTTAAAATAAAGCACTGGCAGTGAGTTACATATAAGAAGTACCAAATATGTGGGCACTGATGCCAACATTTGTATACAGTTTCCAAGGATACTTTGCTGAAGGTAGCGTCATCTGTGCACATTACAGAGTTCTTCAGCTTTAAAGAGAACACATTAATATTACATAGTAATAGAATTTGTGTGCATTGTATTCTAAACACTAATATTCATTGCGCGAAAATGCAACTTTGCACAATTTACAAAGCTTTACAGGCAAACGTGTGCAAATATATATATAAAAAATTCATATAGAGGAAGATAAAAGGGAAGAGTCTAAGTGTAGGTGTATGTTTACATCCGCCGCAACAGAAAATGGTTTTTGCACTCACCCTTTGGATGTCTTGTATATTCGCTCAAATGATCCGTGTGGTGGATCAGTTCTTTGTAATCCTCAGGTCTGCAGCACGATTGCGTGAACTATGCCAGCCTTGGTGCAAGGTCTGCATGTGAATGTAGTAGTAAAAAGAAGTTTCCTTTTTCGGCGCTTCGGGAAGACAAGGATGGTTAAAGATGAGATATTTTGCTCGATATCGAATTTTTTAGGACACTTTGCTAAGAACAAACAACGCGTTTCAGGCCGCAATGGCCCGCATCTAAAAATTCTGATTTTTGTCACAACTGCTGCACTCAGCAATCTAAGTGATATATTGATGGAATCAGGATCTCTTTCTCTACATTATTCTGCTCTCAAATGAGGTATCACTTAAATCCTTCCACTGATAAAGACACATTTTATTGTAAATAGAAGAAAGTTTGTAAGTATGGCTAATAAACCTATTTTGGAATGGGTGCAAAAATAAAGGTCCAGCTCACCATCTACTCCTTGAACAGGTGCATGGTAATATGAGCGTGTGGGTAATGAACATAGAAAGGATATACAATATAGCACTACGTGAATGGACTTGAAAAACTTCTGCTCAGCAAAAATTAATAAATTTTAACCGTAATGTCGTATTCTACTGGATTTCCCTTATATAGTCTAATTTGGAAAAGAGGTTAAATAATTTTGATTGCAACTGTATAGATATTTTTAAAGTTAACTATCCACCACTTTAATCTTGGCATATGACTTTTCAGCCTTAGCCCATAACATTCAGATTAAATGTTATCATCAAATATAAAATAAATTGTTGTGTCAAGCACATTTTTCAAATCAATTTCAACCTTTTTTAAAACATAGGACCAAATTAATCAAAGTCACAATATTTTTGAGCAATGTGAGTTGCACAAAAATATAGTGACTTCATGCAACTTTGGATCAGCTCCAACAAAATAGATGGTGCTGGAGAGGTCTAGAGTACCATTTATGGCGCAGCACACAGAAGTGCACACCCCTTACTAGAGGCGCCAAATTTTTTAGCTGGCAGGAACGTTTTAATGAATTCGGCACTGTGTGCTCTGTTAAGACTGACATAGCATGAACTTTGCCAATCTAGATGATTCATCCCTAAAAAGATGAATTGGAATATAAGTTAGTATGCATGCAACGTGGCATATGTTCACGCTGACAACTAAACAGACAAAACCTAAGATAAAAACAAATTGAGCAAATATCCTGCAGTAAATAAATTAATAGCAATAATGCCTGAACATAATATAGTATTAGTTAACATATTTGTCTGCAAAATAAGGACTTGGTCTTCCTTTTGTTTGAGCTGGACACTACGTTTATATAGCTCTCCATGGCTGGGTGTCTTTTAGTCTTGGTCCTGTTTGGCCCTTATTCACATTTGACATATGGTAGGGTTTTAATATTAGACATTAGGACCATCCCAAATAGGGTCAACTTGATGCGGTTGGATGGCTTTTAGGTTTTTTTTTAATCAAAATTATGTTAACTTCCTGGGGCCGCGCGTGCGCAGATGGAGTGCTCTGCTGCACGGGGCTTCAGGAAAATGGCCGCGGGATGCCGCGCGTGCGCATTAGAGATCGCGGTGGCCATTTTCACAAAGCCGAGTTTGCATCTCGGCTTTGGGAAAATGGCCGCCGCGATCTCTAATGCGCACGCGCGGCATCCCGCGGCCATTTTCCTGAAGCCCCGTGCAGCAGAGCACTCCATCTGCGCACGCGCGGCCCCAGGAAGATGGCCGCCCCCACCGATGCAAGGGATTACAGCACAGATGGCGCGCTGTGTCTTCACGTGGGCGCAGGGAATTCGGACCTTGGACATGCGCACACCACTACGCCACCAACGGAAAGCTGGGGAAAAAAAGAGCGCTGTGAACACGCCCACCTGACCAGACCAGCCTGATTGACAGGCGAAAACGGCGACTTTGGTAATGTATTTCTCAGCATACATGGGGAATCAGGGTACACTACATACACTATAGTAACGCACAGCGCAGGCCCTATTTAACAGTATTTATAGCTCAATCTGAAAAAACGGGGTGACAGGTTCCCTTTAAGTACTGGCCAAGGAAGTTCACACTGCCCTAGTCTGCCTGAAATGGAGTCCTGAAGTACACACAAGACAAGGGTAGTAGGATTTTTTTTGTTCATTTGGAAAATATATTTATATGTCTAACCTAAATTACTTCCCTCGCCACAGGGCAATTTGCATTTTACCAAAGTCTGCAACTACTTCTTGTGACAAATAATTTCAGCAGTGAATGTGCAGCTAAGCGGGTGAGATGATGAGGCCTGCCTTTACTTGCCACAGAGTGCTATAAAATAGCTGAGGTGGAAGGGTGGATTACTGTAAAACAATATTTGAACATAAATAATGCCTGAACAAAAGACAATATAAATATATCCTATCAAGCCTAACTGCTTTGTAAATACCAGAAGAATGAATGAATAACAGTTCTTTTCATGCTCAAGACTTTTGATAGTTTGACTTTGGTGGTTTGCTTACTCTGTACTGTATAAAAGCTGCAAAACACCTCAGCAAATCTCCTGTTAACTCCTTCTCTTATAAGCTTCTTGCGTTCCTCATTACCGCAACTGTATTCTAACAGGCAGGATCCTCAGATGCCCCTTCACCTTGCGGTCACAATCATTCACGTGATTTACTGTATTTCAGCCCCATGTATACATCACCAACACAAAGAGAAGTGAAAATTGCTTCAACACTTTTTGGTGGATAATGCACATGCATAAAAAGAACTTGTAACGCAGCCATCAGCTCTGCAGACTTATTCGGTCAATCCAGTTTCCATAAACAAAATAAAAGGACAGAATAATATGCTTACACCCAGCTTTTCACCACTGAATTTCACACGTAAAACCAAGGGACTGTAGCTAAAAGCAATATCACTTGAGCAAATGGTTTTTAAATTCCCACCTCTGTTTCCTTGAATTCTACAATAGTACAGAGTATACAGTGGGTACGGAAAGTATTCAGACTCATTTAAATTTTTCACTCTATGATTCATTGCCGCCATTTGGTAAATTCAAAAAAGTTCATTTTTTTCTCATTAATGTACACTTTGCACCCCATCTTGACTGAAAAAAAACAGAAATGTTGTATGTTTTTCAAATTTATTAAAACAGAAAACTGAAATATCACCTGGTCATAAGTATTCAGACCATTTGCTCAGTATTGAGTAGAAGCACCCTTTTGAGCTAGTACAGCCATGAGTCTTCTTGGTAATGATGCAACAAGTTTTTCACACCTGGATTTAGGGATCCTCTGCCATTCAACCTTGCAGATCCTCTCCAGTTCAGTAAGGTTAGATGGTGAACGTTGGTGGACAGCCATTTTCAGGTCTTTCCAGAGATGCTCAATTGGGTTTAGGTCAGGGCTCTAGCTGGGCCAGTCAAGAATGTTCACAGAGTTGTTCTGAAAACACTACTTTGTTATTTTAGCTGTGTGCTTAGGGTCATTGTCTTGTTGGAAGGTGAACCTTCGGCCAAGTCTGTGGTCCAGAGCACTCTGGCAGAGGTTTTCATTCAGGATATCTCTGTACTTGGACGCATTCATGTTTCCTTCAATGACAGTCATCCTGTCCCTGCAGCTGAAAAACCCCCCCATAGCATGATGCTGCCACCCCCATGTTTCACTGTTGTGATTGTATTCGGCAGGTGATGAGTGCCTCGTTTTCTCCACACATATTGCTTAGAGTTATCACCAAAAAGGTCTATTTTTGTCTCATCAGACCAGAGAATCTTATTTCTCATAGCCTGGGAGTATTTCATGTGTTTTTTTTTAGCAAACTCTATATAGGCTTTCATATGTCTTGCACTGAGGAGAGGCTTCTGTTGGGCCACTCTGCCATAAAGGCCTGATTAGTGTAGGGCTGCAGTGCTAGTCGACTTTGTGGAGCTTTCTCCCATCTCCCTACTGCATTTCTGGAGCTCAGCAACAGTGATCTTGGTTTTCTTCTTCCTCACCAAGGCTCTTCTTCCACGATTGCTCAGTTTGACTGGATGGCCAGGTCTAAAAAGACTTCTGGTTGTCCCAAACTTTTTCCATTTAAAGGGAACCTGTCATCCCCAAAATTAAAGATGAGCTAAGCCCACCGGCATCAGGGGCTTATTTAGAGCATTCTGCATGTATATATCCTGAAAGATGAGAAAAAGAGGTTAGATTATACTCACCCAGGGGCATTCCCCACTGCAGTCCAGTTCGATGGGTGTCATGGTCCAGTCCAGGGCCTCCCATCTTCTTACGATGACGTCCTCTTCTTGTCTTCACTCTGCGGCTCCTGTGCAGGCGTACTTTGACTGCCCTGTTGAGGGTAGAGCAAAGTACTGCAGTGCGCAGGCACTGAGAAAGTTCATAGAGGCCTGGCGCACTGCAGTACTTTGCTCTGCCCAAAACAGGGCAGACAAAGTACACCTGCGCCAGAGCCGCAGCGTGAAGACAAGAAGAGGACGTCATCCTATGAAGATCGGAGGCCCGGGACGTGACGCCCATCGGATCGGACCGCCGGCCCAGGTGAGTATAATCTAACCTCTTTTTCTCATCTTTCAGGATACATCGGGGGCTTATCTACAGCATTATAGAATGCTGTAGATAAGCCCCTGATGCCGGTGGGCTTAGCTCACCTTCGATTTTGGGGGTGACAGGTTCCCTTTAAGGATTATGGAGGTCACTGTGCTCTTAGGAACCTTGTGTACTGCAGAAATTCTTTTGTAACCTTGGCCAAATCTGTGCCTTGCCACAATTCTGTCTCTGAGCTCCTTAGCCAGTTCCTTTGACCTCATGATTCTTATTTAGTCTGACATGCACTGTGAGCTGTGGGGTCTGATATAGACAGGTGTGTGGCTTTCCAAATCAAGTCCTTAATTAAACACAGCTGGACTCCAATGAAGGAGTAGAACCATCTCAAGGAAGTTCACAAGCTAATGGACAGCATGTGACTTAAATATGAGTGTCTGAGCAAAGGGTCTGAATACTTATGACCATGTGATATTTCAGGGTTTTTTTTCATTAAATTTGCAAAAATTTCTACATTTCTGTTTTTTTTCAGTCAAGATGGGGTGCAGAGTGTACATTAATGTGAAATAAATGATCTTTTTTGAATTTACCAAAAGGCTGCAATTTCCGTACCCACTGTATAATTGCCATTCACTATAAGGTTACAATTTAGCCACATGCAGACATTATAGAATTAATCCTATGCAGTTAAAATAAAAAATGAAGGTATGAAGAATCACAAATTACCAAAGTATAAGCCTTTAAGTAAAGGACGTTGACAAAAATGCAGGAGAGGAATTAATTTGTGTTTATGTTTGGCATAGCGCTCATGCCTTCAAGACTGCTGGAAATTACTTTATACTTCCTAATGCTGAAATGGAAGAATACCTGAAAAAGGATCCAAGTAGAGCTGAACAAATTGATTCAGTGCATATGAGGGATCACTTTGTGAGAAGTATTTCACGAAAGCAGAGGTCAGAGTGGACACACAGACCAAGGGTGTTGGAACAGCAAGCTAGAACAGAGAGAACACAGACAACAGGCTTTGTTGGACAGCAGACAAACAATTGAAGTAGGACACACAAGAAATCATAGATGAGGGCAGATGAGAAGAGGAAAGCAGATGAAGAGGAAAAGGGCCATTTTAATGCAGAACTTAGATGTAATTGGTAGAAACGTCAGAAGTCTACAGCGTAAAGCCGGTTTCACACATCAGTGTCTCCAGTATGTGTGGTGACAGTTTTTCTCCCGTAGCAGAGACACACGTACACCCATTCAATTGAATGGGTCTGTGTTAGTTGTCGAGTTCCCTTTGCTGCACAGGGGGAATCTGGAACCATGTCTGCTGTGGTCTCCCATTCTCCTCCAGCCGCAGTGGAGCCTGCTCAGCGGAGACGTAGGTCCCAGCGTTTGGCTCAGGCTGATACTGGATGAATGGTTGCTGCTGCCCATCCAGGCTCTGTCTTTGTAGCCAGCAATGTTCAGCGGCGAGCAGGTCTTTCTGGGACTAAGTCCCACTTTTCCCATACTGAGCATATCCACGGGACGATCTCCCATTAGAGGTCTGGGGTCACATGCTCAGGTCCTGTAGCAGCTCCTTTTAGACCACTAGGAAGGTCCTTGTCTGCTACAGCTATAAAAGGTTTGCATGGCCACATGGCCATGCGCTAGTATCAACTTATGTTTGAGCCTTGCTACCGTGTGGTCATGTTTGCATGAGGTCAGGGTTGGCTGAAATAAGCCCCTAGAATACCGACACCTCCGGTGAGGTGTTTTGTGTATTTGGATTCAGGTCTTGGCTGAAATAAGCCCCTAGAATACTGGCACCTCCAGTGAGGAGTTGTTTGTGTGCTATGCTGACTGCATGACCACAGTTTTGCTCTGTTTGATAGCTGTGTTCCTCTGTGAGGTTAACAGGGCACAGTGTCTTCCTATCCTAGCAATTCTGTGAAGTAACAGAGTTTGCTAATACCGCCACATTGTGCCGCCAATTGCTAGCAGCAGCTTCCTCTCCTGCACGGTGGACCCCGGGTTGCGAACGCACCTATTATTACATATATATTTACTTGGTGCATTCCGCCAACCCAAACAGTCTGTGCACATGTCAGTGTGTTTTCACGGACAGTGTGTCCATGGGCAAGACATGCAGACATGTTCGTTTTCACCCAGACACACGGGCCACAAAACGTGCCACACACGTGCACATGGAGAACAGTGCAAATTGTCCTCTGTGTGCACTGAGGGCCCCTGTGACAGAGCTTGAACTGCTGTGACCTCATCACTTGCATTCTCCCATGGTCCTGAGGTCACAGGAGTTCATGCCGGCAGCGAGCACAGACTCAGTGATGTCAGCGCTAGTTACTGAGCCTGTGCCAGCTGCTTCTTATTCATTCATTATCCCCTGCTCACGCTGCTCGCCAGCCGAGCAAGGGAGAATGAATGACAGTCGCATTCAGTACCAGCCGCTGGTAACAGCGCTTACAGTAGCGCTACTTCCCCGGTGGCCGTCCGTATGGTACTAATGCGGCACACGGTCGGCACATGGTTGCCACACGTGTGCCGCATGTAGTACACACACGGACACTGATATCTCCGGTACCGTTTTTTCCGGTACTGAAAATATCAGGACATGTGAAACTGGCCTACGGTGAATAGTTTTTAAAATGCAGTACAGTAAACAATGAGTAATCAAGATGTCTAAGAAAAAGTAAATGCACATTTTAGAATCCAAGTCAGATAGCAGTGTGATGTAAACAGTCTCTAGTAACAGTTTACAATGCTTGCAGCAAATGAAGGATTAACCAGCAAAACAGGTCCCAGGTGCATAATAATGCAAACTGAATTTGCATCAAATTGTATTACATTTTCAGGTCTTGGTGATTTCAAATATCTTTGCAATTTGATTTGCACAAATTGCTAAAAAAAATGTTTGCTGCTATTGTACACATTATAGGAGATTATATCAGCCACAGAAGGTTCAAATTACAGTACTTCTGGAATTATCCGAGGGCTTCCACATAATGCCTTTGACATTAGTGATGAGCGAGTGTGCTCAGTGCTCACCACTGCTCAATGCTTGATCGAGCATCATGGTGCTCAGGTATGCTTGTTACTCAATCAAATATCGTGGGGGCTAGAGTGCCATGCTTGAATCCCTGTTAGACAGACAATAAACATGTGGGATTATTACATGACATGTTAGCTACTGGCATTACTGTGATTGGCCGCATCGCCTCATGGGGTCTTATATAAGACCCGGGGACGCCGTTCTCGGCACACTGTCCTCAAGGAGAGTTCATAGGA
Source organism: Ranitomeya imitator (assembly GCF_032444005.1). Taxonomy (NCBI): domain Eukaryota; kingdom Metazoa; phylum Chordata; class Amphibia; order Anura; family Dendrobatidae; genus Ranitomeya; species Ranitomeya imitator. Next base: position 463,678,357 of record NC_091282.1, on the reverse strand, counting down.
AGGAGAGCTTATTTTAGGGCAGATACAGTGCCTTGCGGAAGTATTCGGCCCCCTTGAACTTTTCAACCTTTTCCCACATATCATGCTTCAAACATAACGATACCAAATGTAAATGTTTGGTGAAGGATCAACAAGTGGAACACAATTGTGAAGTTGAATGAAATTTATTGATTATTTAAAATTTTTGTGGAAATTCAAAAACTGAAAAGTGGGGTGTGCAATATTATTCGGCATCTTTAACTTAATACTTTGTTGCGCCACTTTTTGCTGCGCTTACAGCTGCAAGTCACTTGGGGTATATATCAGTTTTGTACATCGAGAGACTGAAATTCTTGCCCATTCTTCCTTGGCAAACAGCTCGAGCTCAGTGAGGTTTGATGGAGATCATTTGTGAACAGCAGTTTTCAGCTTTTTCCACAGATTCTCGATTGGATTGAGGTCTGGACTTTGACTTAGCCATTCTAACATCTGAATACATTGATTTGTGAACCATTCCATTGTAGATTTTGCTTTGTGTTTGGGATCATTGTCTTGTTGGAAGACTTGTCTCTGTCCCAGTCTCAGGTCTTTTGCAGACTCCAACAGGTTTTCTTCTAGAATGCTCCTGTATTTGGCTCCATCCATCTTCCGATCAATTTTAACCATCTTCCCTGTCCCTGCTGAAGAAAAGCAGGCCCAAACCATGATGCTGCCACCACCATGTTTGACAGTGGGGATGGTGTGTTCAGGGTGATGAGCTGTGTTGCCTTTACGCCAAGCATATCGTTTGGCATTTTTGCTAAAATGTTCGATTTTGGTTTCATCTGACCAGAGCACTTCTTCCACATGTTTGGTGTGTCTCCCAGGTGGCTTGTTGCAAACTTTAAATTACACTTTTTATGGATATCTTTGAGAAATGGCTTTCTTCTTGCCACTCTTCCATAAAGGCCAGATTTGTGCAGTGTACAACTGATTGTTGTCCTTTGGACTGACTGTCCCACCTCAGCTGTAGATCTCTGCAGTTCATCCAGAATGATCAAGGGCCTCTTGGCTACATCTCTGATCAGTCTTCTCCTTGTTTGAGATGAAAGTTTAGAAGGACGGCCGGGTCTTGGTAGATTTGCAGTGGTATGACACTCCTTCCATTTCAATATAATCGCTTGCACAGTGCTCCTTGGGATGTTTAAAGTTTTGGAAATCATTTTGTATACAAATCCGGCTTTAAACTTCTCCACAACAGTATCATGGACCTGATTGTTGTGTTCCTTGACCTCTGTGCTTCAAACAGAACCCTGAGACTATCACAGAGCAGGTGCATTTATACGGAGACTTGATTACACACAGGTGGATTATATTTATTATCATTAGGCATTTAGGACAACATTGGATCATTCAGAGATCCACAATGAACTTCTGGAGTGAGTTTGCTGCACTGAAAGTAAAGGGGCAGAATAATATTGCACGCCTCACTTTTCAGTTTTTGAATTTCCACAAAAATTTAAAATAACCAATAAATTTCATTTATCTTCACAATTGTGTTCTGCTTGTTGATGATTCTTCACCAAAAATTTACATTTAGACAATAAAAAGAATATTTTTACAATATTTATAGCTGCGCTAAACTTTAAAGTACTTTAGTCCACATTCACGGTGGGTGGTTACCTGTTTGGTGAGAGGGTTGTTGAAAGTTCGCCTGTGAGCGTGTGTGACAGATCAGGGATTGATCGTGGGAAGGGACTGAAATTTGAAACAGTACAAAAATAAAAATAAAATCACAAATACTGAGTAACTTGTGTGTCACTTAAAAAGAGCTTTAAAAAACTAACACCCCGCAAATTGCGTTGCCTGAGATAAGAAGTATGTGCTTCTCCAGTTAATAAGCTAAATGCACAATAGGTGAAAATCCAATACCTGTAATACTGATGCTTATAGGGAAAAAAGAGGTGATGTTATATTTAGAAATGTCCATAAATCCTTAGCGATAGTAGTGAAGCAGGCAAGGTAGTTGTACTTAGCTGAATGGACGCTGTCTTTGTTGTCTCTCAGGCGGCTTATGCAGGCGCCGTCCCGGCCGGTGACGGACGCTCGCGCGGCCTGTGCTTGGTAAGCCTTGTGCGATGCTGTGCACCTATTGTGCATTTAGCTTATTAACTGGAGAAGCACATACTTCTTATCTCAGGCAACGCACTTTGTGGGGTGTTAGTTTTTTAAGCTCTACACAAGTGATTTACTACACGTGGACTAATAGCAGCCCTGCATAATATACTAATCACTTTTTATATGGTACTATCCTATTTTAACAATCAAGTGACACACGAGTTACTCAATATTTGTGATCTTATTTTTATTTTTGTACTGTTTCCCATTTCAGTCCCTTCCCACGATCAATCCCTGATCTGTCACACACGCTCACAGGCGAACTTCCAACAACCCTCTCACCAAACAGGCAACCACCCACCGTGAATGTTGACTAAAGTACTTTAAAGTTTAGCGCAGGTATAAATATTGTAAAAATATTCTTTTTATTGTCTATAGCTCCCTCTTCTCCTTTGTGTGGTAAGGAGCAGTACCTGCAGTCATCCCTATCCATCTCACGAGCGCCGCTACACCATAAACTTTTAAAAATTTACATTTGTATCTCTATGCTTGAAGCATGATATGTAGGAAAAGGTTGAAAGGTTCCAGGGGGCCAAAATACTTTCGCAAGGCACTGTAAATAGGCCGTGTTTAATATTGCTGTTGCAGTACTTGTATACTGTTGTTGCACTATTAACAGAAAAATCCTTTTCAGTTCTACATATTATTCCTTTTTTCTAGCAAAACTGCTGTTACCTGCATTGAGTGGAGGGATAATTTTAGATTAGAGACATATAACATTTAATATTGCAATTGCAGTACTTTGGGGAAAATAAGTATTTGATACACTGCCAATTTTGTCAGTTTTTCCATCTACAAAGAATGGCAAGGTCTGCAATTTTTATCGTAGGTAAATTTCAAATGTGAGAAACAGGATCTAAAAATAAAAAACAGAAAATGACATTGCATGAATTTTAAATAATTACATTTCATGAAGTAAGTATTTGATCACCTACCAACCAACAAGAATTTTGGCTCTTCCAGACCTGTTAGTTTTTCGTTAAGAAGCCCTCCTACTGTGCACTCATTACCTGTATTAATTGTACTTGTTTGAACTCATTACCTTTTTTAAAAAACATATGTCCACAACTCAATCAATCACACTCCAACATGGCCAAGAACAAAGAGTTGTATAAGGACACCAGAAAATGGAGATCTGCACAAATCTATGATAACCACATAATCCTCACCCTGATCCTCCTTCCTCCCACCATAGCGAGTCCCAGGAGACAAATTATCCCACACTCAGACACTCCAAGGAGCTCTTTACATATCCATTTATTGATTCTGGCCTCTCTCTCTCTCTGCAGGTTTCAAGAGAGACATGATGAGATTATGTGTAGTGATGCCCAAATATTTGAGTAGCCATGGTCAGAAGTAGACGATGGAGGGGAATGGCAATTAGTATCTTAACATGTAGATGATGCTGAGACACAGTTGCTAACAAGTGATGTTGTTAATTCAACAAGTCAGGAGGACCAGAGTGCAGAAATGGAATTTGAGGTGGTGGACAATGAAGTCACTGACCCAACTTGGAATGGTGCCATGCAGAGCAAGGACAGCAGTGCAGGAGGGGAGTGATCCACAGCACCACAAGAGCCAGAAAGAGGCTGTGGGGTGGACAGAGGGAGAAGGCAGGCAACTATTCGCCAGAGCATGTGGCAAGTTACCAGGCCAAGAGTTGGGTGCTTCCCAGCCTGGCATTTTTTTTAAAGAAAATGTGGACAATAAAAGAATAGTAATTTACAACTTGTTCTGCACCAAAATCAGCAGGGGTCTGACCACTACCAGCCTCACCACCACCAGCATGCTGAAGCCCTTGTCATCAAAGCAACCGACTAGGTAGGCTGAACACCTGGGTCTACAATCAGTGTCTGTTGGTGACACCACTGCCTCTTTCCCTGTGCTACGGGATTGCTAAATCCCTTTCCATGACACAGGCACAGATGCATCCCACCCATCACTTGTCATTGCACATTCACAAGCACCATTAGCAACCACGTCCAATTCCTTGTTCCAGTGCAGCATTCAGCTGTCCCCACAGCAGGCCTTGGAAAGCAAGCAAAAATACCCAGCCAGCCACAGGACCAAAAAATAAATGGCCACATTTCCAGACTGCTTGCCCTGGAAATGTTGTAGTTTAGGCTTGTGGACACTGAGGCAACTTGTGAATGCAACATGGTGGTGACAGTCCCTCGGTACTCTTCCTCAGTCACCAGTATTTTTCCTCGTGTGTCATCCCTGCCCTACACCAGCACGTGTCCCTTAACATCACCCATGCCTTGACCAACACAGTTACTGGGAAGGTCCACTTAACGACCGACACATGCACAAGAGCTTGTTGCCAGGGATGCTATATTTCCCTGATGGCACAGTAGGCGAACCTTGCAGAGTCTGGGACCGAGTCGCACTCTGGGACGGCACATGTGCTACTGACACCGAGGAATGTGTGCCCTTGTTCTGTCAGGGATTCCTCCATATCCCTCACCAGTTTATGCACTCCCTTCTTCTCCTCATTCTCCATCTCCAAATTGTAATTTTGGAGCACATTGTTCATATCAGTCGCAAGCTAGAAGCAGTGCAGCACTGCCTCAGTGAAGCGGCAACAGGTTCTGCTGAAATTAATTTTTTTAGGTGGCAAACAGCACACTGCTAGAGCTGTGCAAAGCTATAACAGTCCAGACAGATCTGTGCTTCTCTCCGCTGAACCTGCAACCAGGCATAATCATGTGTGATAATGGCCATAACTTGGTGGTTGCTCTGAAGCTTGGCAAACTCGCACACATACCATGCCTGGCCCACGTGTTCAACTTAATGAATCAGAAGTTTCTGAAAATCTACCCAGATTTTCCTAAGCTATATGTGAAGATACGCCATGTATGCGCCCATTTCTGCAAGTACGCTACAGCTGCCACCGGTCTGGCAGTGGTGCCGCAGCTCTTGTAAGTGCCACCTCACCGACTTTTGTGCGATGTGACCATGCCCTGGAACTCCACATTAAACACGTTGGCAAGGCTTTGTTATTGCATAGAACTGTAGTTGAATACCAGTTCCAATATGCCCATATGTATTCCGGTCAGCCACTATACATAATAACTGACGAGTGGGCATGGATGTCATCTTTGAGGCATCTTTGAGGCAACCATCCCGCTTCCTTGTCTGCTAAAACCATTGCTTCTTAAAATTAAAGAGGAAGAATATACACAGGAATATACTACCCAACCCTGTCTCATCTCATCTTCTCAGCACAGATTGATATTGAGGAGGAGGGTGAGAAGGAGCAACAGAAGATTATTAACCACACCGTCTGTTAAGCATGGATGGGCTGAAGAGGATGAGTACAAGGAGAGGGAGGAGGAAGAGGTGGAGAATCATCCTCCTGGTGGGTACAGAAAAGTCTTGCCCGTTGGGTGTCTAGCACCCAAGGTTTACTTTATGTCCTGCTGCCTTTCCCATTACCCTAAAGTTATACTCATTTTAGCCAACACTGATTACTGGTTGTTCACCCTTCATGACCAATGCTACAAGGAGAACTTTTCATCTCTCCTTCCTGAGGCAGAAAGGCTTGGCAAACTGGTGCATTACAAGAAGACCATAGTCGAACAATCCAAAAATTCCCAACCTACTATGTTGATGGAAGAGGCCATAGTTCCTTAGGAGACCAAAAAGGAGAGACAAAGGAGATGACACAGGTCCAATAGAGGCAGGGGAACACTATCAAAGGTCTGAGACAGTTTTATTAGACCCTGCCAGCACCAAGGCTCTTATGCGCTGTGTAGTCTGACAATTATGGAAAAGTTTTGGAAGATGGTGAAACAGTACCTAACTATCAGTACTCTGAACATTTTTGATTACCTTCTGGGCATTCCTGTCTTCTTTCAAGATGGCATCTTTTTTTCTCATGTGCCCCATGTCTTCCTGCTTTATAACCCCACCCCAGATTTTATTCTGTACTGAAATATTCTCCCTGTGTCCAGCTCCTGGCCCTCGTGGATTCCTTGCTTTCTACCTACTTCTGTGAACCCGTGTGGATATCCTGTTTCTCCGCTCTCCGAGTTTCGGCTGCATCACCGGTTTCCAGTATTCCTCCTGCTTTTGACTGTTCATGTTGCTCTCACCTGCATTTGTTTTACACGTAAGCTGTTGCTGCTCTGCTCTACAAGTACCCAAGACTTCCTACCCAGACCTCCCTGGATATGTTACTATATTATTTGAACTGGCTTATATATATGTATTTAACCATGTATGGACTAGACCAGGACTTACTTCTTTTCAAGCATCCTCAAGTTTAACTGTGTCTCACAGATTGCTCCGTTGATTGCATTCCCTTCTGATGTTACCTACAGACTCTGTTAAGTTGTATTCAAGTATTCAATATCTACACTGTGTGTTTATGGACTTTGATGTTTTTCCCTGCACCTGTTTGAAACACTATGTGTAATAATATAGACTTTACCGCCTATAAAATGTGTTCTGTTGTGTCTTGCTCCACGCAAAAAGACTCCTGAGTCACCATTATAATTACTACACTAGCCAACCGTACCAGTGTCCTCTGTGTTCCTAGAGTTTCCCATTTACTTCAAGTATTCTCAGTACTCGAGTGCTCGATCATCAACTGCATTCTTCGTGACATAAAATTTAAAAAATTACAATCAAAATAATCTCTTTAAGTTTATTTCAACATTTTTTGACAATCCTCCTATGCATATCTCAAAATTCACCAAGGATTGTTTTAGAAGAATTCCTAGAAGATTCTGAAGTGGGCATTAGAGTTGCCTGACTTGAACCTCATAGAAAATCTTTGAAGAAGCTGGTTGCAGCATACCATCCAAAGAATATTAGAACTGGAGGACATTTCTCACAAGGAATGGGCTAAGATTCCACAGGAACACTGCCAGAAGCTAATGTCTGGCTATATATCATGTTTGCATGAGGTTATAGTCCTCTAATAAATACTAAAAACTCTTGTCATGAAGGCGCTGAATAACTGAGACTGGAGTAGTTACTAAAAGTGCCATCTTGTGATGAATTTAAAGAAGCCACTTGCTATATTAGAAAGTTTGGAAATTTTGATGAAAACCAAACTTGCAAAGGAGCTTTAATCATTTTGATTGCTGCTAAGATATTATATACAGTATACTAAATTATGATAGTATGTTTGATAAGCATTATTCTAAGGTTCTAAGATTCTATTGATGCTTAGACAGTTGAAAATTGTTAAAATAATGCTAAATAAAAAGGGTGTGTATATGTTAAAGCTGAGAAGAATTTGTTGCCCTAATATCTGGAAATGCTTATTATGTGAAACAATATAGCTGCAGTTTGTTCTATTGAGCAATAAACCTATTCACTACTAGGGTAAAGTGTTTGAAATGATTTGCCTTTAGTGCAATGCACATAATTAAATATTCTTTCAATTTTATTTTGAAGGCAAGGCATTTTGGTATAACATGTATATATTATATTCATTGTTGTACTTTTGGCACTTTCTAGTGGAATTTAAGCACTTTTTTCTAATCTATTTTTCACATAAGAACGGTATTTCACTTAGGGTTAGCACTTTTTTCTGCTTCGATACATGTTAAATACTCCGTGTGTGTAGGACTATGCGAATAACATATGGAGAGATTAGAGGAAATACTGCTGTGAAATGTGAAGCAGATATTCTATTGGACTTAAATGACCCCATCCAGAAGGCAGAAACAGTTCTCTAAGCAAAATTTAAAGAACTACTACAGAAAGGGTCTAACCTGGTTAATCTTTAGCATAAAATATTGTATTGTAAAAATGTATTTTGTTTTCCTTGGCAGACTATTGAAGCTGAATTTGATCTAGATTGCACTTTTCATACTTCTGGTCCTAAATAAAAGTGTCATTCCAACTACAAAGTATCATCATAAAGATATATTTTTTTTCTTGGCAAAGGGACTGTTACTACACTTTACATGCATCTTTTAAACCATTCCCCTTCAAAGCCAAATTTTATGACATGAAAACAATTAAAGGGAACCTTTGAGGAGGAATTTGTACCTTAACCCTTTAATGATCTCCCATATGCCTTTTAATGGCGGCAGGTAAGGTACCTTATTCCTCAGAATCAAGGTAATAGCACCCTCCAGCATCAGAAAACCTAGCTCAGGTAGCTGAGACCCTGGAGAACACAATGTGGAAGTTCATTAGTTCCTGACATTTTATCACTGTAATTAAAACCTCAATATTTAGTAAATATGGCAGTACTTGGGCTGTGCTTATCTCTTTCCCCCCTTGTAGTTGTTCTGGAAGAGAAGAGAGATACACTATTCAAGTGCTGTCCTGTCAGATAAAAAAGAATTTCATTTCTAGATCAGTTTCAATACATTCTTTCACAATCTCCTGTATCCCTCTCCCCCATATCATCCCCATAGTCAGATTACATTTTTTTAATTTATTATTTTATAATTTTTCATCTTTTTTCTCTTTGCCTTTAGCTGGGGTTAGCGTTGGGATTTTGGGTTAAGATTTATTCAAAAGTAAAAAGAAAAAAAATATATATACACTACCTTTCAAAAGTTTAGGGTCACCCAGACAATTTTGTGTTTTCCATGAAAACTCATACTTTTATTAATCAAATGAGATGCCAAATGAATTGAAAATCTAGTCCAGACATTGACAAGGTTCAAAAATAGATTTTTTTTTACAGCATTCTAGCAGTTAATTTGCTGAGGTAATCTGGAGAAATTTTACTCCATGCTTCTAGAAGCCCCTACCACAAGTTGGTTTGGCTTGATGGGCACTTTTTTGCGTACCATACGGTCAAGATGCTGCCACAACAGCTTAATGGGTTTGAGATCTGGTGACTAGGGTTGAGCGAAACGGGTCGTTCATTTTCAAAAGTCGCCGACTTTTGGCAAAGTCGGGTTTCATGAAACCCGATCCGACCCCTGTGCGGGGTCGGCCATGCGGTACGCGACTTTCGCGCCAAAGTCGCGTTTCAATGACGCGAAAAGCGCCATTTCTCAGCCAATGAAGGTAAACGCAGAGTGTGGGCAGCGTGATGACATAGGTCCTGGTCCCCACCATCTTAGAGAAGGGCATTGCAGTGATTGGCTTGCTGCCTGCGGCGTCACAGGGGCTATAAAGGGGAGTTCCCGCCGACCGCCATGTTACTGCTGCTGATCTGAGCTTAGGGAGAGGTTGCTGCCGCTTCGTCAGAAGCAGGGATAGCGTTAGGCAGGGTCCATTAACCACCAAACCGCTTGTGCTGTAGCGATTTCCACTGCCCAACACCACCTTCGGTGTGCAGGGACAGTGGAAGCTACATTTTTTTTTTTTCCCCTCAGCGCTGTAGCTCATTGGGCTGCCCTAGAAGGCTCCCTGATAGCTGCATTGCTGTGTGTACGCCGCTGTGCAAACCAACTGCTTTTCTCAAAGCACAAATCCTCTTGTTCCTTCCTTTCTGCACAGCTATCTTTTTGGTTTGTACACACTTTTTATTTAATTTGTGCATCAGTCCACTCCTTATTGCTGCCTGCCATACCTGGCTGAGATTACTGCAGGGAGATAGTAATTGAAGGACACTCCCTGTTTTTTTTTTTTTGTTGTGGGAGATTAAGATTGACATTTCTGCTAGAGTGCCATCCCTGTCTGTGTCATCTCTCACTCAGTGGGCCATAGAAAGCCTATTTATTTTTTTGCTTGATTTGGGTTATAAAATCTACCTGAAAAAATCACTACATCAATCAGTGGGAGAAAAATATTGGCCTCAGGGCTTGTGTGCCACTCTTGACTCCTGTGTGCATCATCACTCACTCAGTGGGCCATAGAAAGCCTATTTATTTTTTTGCTTGATTTTGGTTCTAAAATCTACCTGAAAAAATCACTACATCAATCAGTGGAAGAAAAATATTGGCCTCAGGGCTTGTGTGCCACTCCTGACTCCTGTGTGCATCATCACTCACTCAGTGGGCCATAGAAAGCCCTTTTTTTTTTTTTTTTGCTTTATTTGGGTTCTAAATTCTACCTGAAAAAATCAATAAATCAATCAGTGCGAGATTAATATTGGCCTTTGGGCTTGTGTGCCAGTCCTAAGCGTGCCATCTCTCTCTGTCTCTCAGATAGTGGGCCATAGAAAGCCTATTTATTATTTTTTTATTGGGTTTATAAATTTTCCCTGGAACAAAAAAAAAAAAGTGGGAGATAAATATTGGCCTCTGGGCTTGTGTGCCACTCCTGACTCCTGTGTGCGTCATCTCTCACTCAGTGGGCCATAGAAAGCCTTTTTTTGTTTTATTTGTTTTCTAAATTCTCCCTGAAAAAATCATTTTATTTTCTTTGGTTTCTAAATTCTTCCTGAAAAAATCATTTTATTCTATTTTTTTTTTTTCCTAAAGTCTCCCTGAAAAAAAAAACAAAAAAAACAAATCAGTGGGAGATTAATATTGCCCTTTCTGCTTGTGTGCCAGTCTTGACTCCTGGGTGTGCCATCTCTCTCTCTCTCTCTCCAATTGTGGGCCATAGAAAGCCTATTATTTTTTTAGCTTGATTTGGGTTCCAAAATCTACCTGAAAAAATCACTACATCAATCAGTGGGAGATAAATATTGGCCTCTGGGCTTGTGTGCCACTCCTGACTCCTGTGTGCGTCATCTCTCACTCAGTGGGCCATAGAAAGCCTTTTTTTGTTTTATTTGTTTTCTAAATTCTCCCTGAAAAAATCATTTTATTTTATTTGGTTTCTAAATTCTTCCTGAAAAAATCATTTTATTCTATTTTTTTTTTCCTAAAGTCTCCCTTAAAAAAAAAAAAAAAATCAAATCAGTGGGAGATTAATATTTACATTTGTGCTTCAGTGACAGTCCTGCGTGTGTGGCATCTCTCTCATTTGTTGCCACCAACAACAGAGTGTGTAACATTGTGCCTGATTTTCGTTGTGGTCTCACTCACCTGTAAAGGGGTAGCTAAATCATACTGAAGTTATAGCTCACCGTGTAATTTGTGTGACAGCAACAAATACTGTTAGTTTGTTTACGTTTTTAAAATAATGAGGAAGTATGGTGGAAGAGGTCGTGGCCGGGGGCATTCATTGTCAGCTGGTAATGAGGGTAGTGGTAGTGGTGGAGCATCAGCTGGTCGTGGGAAAAAAAATATTGCACCTAAGTCTGGAGCTGTGGAGCCAGGTTCGTCGTCTGGCTACACAAGGCCTCGAACGCTCCCTTTTCTGGGAGTAGGAAAACCGCTTTTAAAGCCGGAGCAGCAAGAGCAAGTTTTGGCTTATCTTGCTGACTCAGCCTCTAGCTCTTTTGCCTCCTCTCGTGAAACTGGTAAATGTCAAAGCAGCGCGTCGTTAGTGGATGTTTACGGTCAGGGACAAGTCGCTTCCTTGTCCTCTTCAGCAAAAACAACAACAGAGAAGAATGCAGCAGGCGACACAACGGGTTACTCCATGGAGCTCTTTACACATACCGTCCCTGGCTTAGAAAGTGAAGCAGTTAACAGTCCATGCCCATTACAAGTTGAATCTGACATGGAGTGCACTGATGCACAGCCACAGCCAGACTACTATGCTGGTCCTTTGACTCAGACCACAACATTGCCCTCGCAGGGTGCTGATCAAGAATCAGACCCTGATGAGACTATGTTGCCCCATCACGAACGCTATACCACCGACCGACACGGTGACACAGACGAAGTTGCACACGAGCTACAAGAAGAGGTAATAGATGACCCAGTTCTTGACCCCGATTGGCAGCCATTGGGGGAACAGGGTGCAGGCGGCAGCAGTTCTGAAGCGGAGGAGGAGGGGCCGCAGCAGGCATCAACATCGCAACAGGTTCCATCTGCCGGGCCCGTATCTTGCCCAAAACGCGTGGCAAAGCCAAAACCTGTTGGAGGACAGCGTGGCCATCCGGTTAAAGCTCAGTCTGCAATGCCTGAAAAGGTATCCGATGCTAGAAAGAGTGCAGTCTGGCATTTTTTTAAACAACATCCAATTGATCAGCGCAAAGTCATCTGTCAAAAATGTTCAACTACCTTAAGCAGAGGACAGAATCTGAAAAGTCTCAATACAAGTTGCATGCATAGACATTTAACCACCATGCATTTGCAAGCCTGGACTAACTACCAAACGTCCCTTAAGGTTGTAGCACCCTCGGCCAATGAAGCTAGTCAGCAACGCAACATCCCTTCCGGCAGTGTAGGGCCACCATTTTCCGCACCACCTGCAGTATCTGTGCAGGTTTCTTTGCCAGGCCAAAGCAGTCAGGGTCAGGGAATCACCAGTTTCGTAGTAGGAAACACTGCATCTAGGGCACCGGTGGCAACAATACCATCTCCCTCCGTCTCTCAGTCTGCCATGTCCACCGGCACCCCCGCTAGTTCCACGATCTCCAGCTCTCCAGTCCATCTCACCCTACATGAGACTATGGTTAGAAAAAGGAAGTACTTAGCCTCGCATCCGCGTACACAGGGTTTGAACGCACACATAGCTAGACTAATCTCGTTAGAGATGATGCCCTACCGGTTAGTTGAAAGTGAAGCTTTCAAAGCCCTGATGGACTATGCTGTACCACGCTACGAGCTACCCAGTCGACACTTTTTTTCCAGAAAAGCCATCCCAGCCCTCCACCAGCATGTTAAAGAGCGCATCGTCCATGCACTCAGGCAATCTGTGAGCACAAAGGTGCACCTGACAACAGATGCATGGACCAGTAGGCATGGCCAGGGACGTTACGTGTCCATCACGGCACACTGGGTAAATGTGGTGGATGCAGGGTCCACAGGGGACAGCAAGTTTGGGACAGTTCTGCCTAGCCCACGGTCTAGGAAACAATTGGCTGTAGCCGTTCGCACCCCCTCCTCCTCCTCTTCGTCCTCCTGCAGAAGCGAGAGCTCGTCCACAGACCGCAGTCGCACAACCACTCCATCCGCAGGTGCCACTGTTGCACACCAGGTCTCCCATTATGGGGCAGCTACTGGCAAACGTCAGCAGGCTGTATTGGCTATGAAGTGTTTGGGCGACAACAGACACACCGCGGAAGTTCTGTCCGAGTTCTTGCAGAAAGAAACGCAGTCGTGGCTGGGCACTGTAGATCTTGAGGCAGGCAAGGTAGTGAGTGATAACGGAAGGAATTTCATGGCTGCCATCTCCCTTTCCCAACTGAAACACATTCCTTGCCTGGCTCACACCTTAAACCTGGTGGTGCAGTGCTTCCTGAAAAGTTATCCGGGGTTATCCGACCTGCTCCTCAAAGTGCGTGGACTTTGCTCACATATCCGCCGTTCGCCCGTACACTCCAGCCGTATGCAGACCTATCAGCGTTCTTTGAACCTTCCCCAGCATCGCCTAATCATAGACGTTGCAACAAGGTGGAACTCAACACTGCACATGCTTCAGAGACTGTGTGAACAGAGGCGGGCTGTTATGTTTTTGTGGGAGGATACACATACACGGGCAGGCAGTAGGATTGCAGACATGGAGTTGTCAGGTGTGCAGTGGTCGAAGATTCAAGACATTAGTCAAGTCCTTCAGTGTTTTGAGGAATGCACACGGCTGGTTAGTGCAGACAACGCCATAATAAGCATGAGCATCCCCCTAATGCGTCTGCTGATGCAAAGTTTGGCGCACATAAAGGATCAGGCGTCTGCAGCTGAGGAAGAGGAAAGCCTTGATGACAGTCAGCCATTGTCTGGCCAGGGCAGTGTACAGGACGAGGTAGCGGGCGAAGAGGAGGAGGAGGACGAGGAGGATGATGGGGATGATTATATTTTTAATGAGGAAGCTTTTCCGGGGCCACTGGAAATTGGTGGCGCGGCAAGGCCGGGTTCTGGTTTTTTGAGGGACACAAGTGACGTGGATTTGCCTGAAACTGCCCCTCAACCAAGCACAACCGCAGATTTGAGAAGTGGAACTTTGGCCCACATGGCGGATTATGCCTTACGTATCCTCAAAAGGGACACACGCATAACTAAAATGATGAATGATGACGAGTACTGGTTGGCCTGCCTCCTTGATCCTCGCTATAAAGGCAAATTGCAAAATATAATGCCACATGAGAACTTGGAACTAATATTAGCAACCAAACAATCAACTCTTGTTGACCGTTTGCTTCAGGCATTCCCTGCACACAGCGCCCGTGATCGTTCTCACACGAGCTGCAGGGGCCAGCAGACCAGAGGAGTTAGAGGGGCAGAAATCAGAAGTGGCGTTGGCCAGAGGGGTTTTCTGACCAGGTTGTGGAGTGATTTTGCTATGACCGCAGACAGGACAGGTACTGCAGCATCAATTCAAAGTGACAGGAGACAACATTTGTCCAGTATGGTTACAAACTATTTTTCATCCCTTATCGATGTTCTCCCTCAACCGTCATTCCCATTTGATTACTGGGCATCAAAATTAGACACCTGGCCAGAATTGGCAGAATATGCATTGCAGGAGCTTGCTTGCCCGGCAGCTAGTGTCCTATCAGAAAGAGTATTCAGTGCTGCAGGTTCAATACTAACAGAAAAAAGGACTCGTCTGGCTACCCAAAATGTAGATGATCTAACCTTCATTAAAATGAACCACAACTGGATTTCGAAATCTTTTGCCCCACCTTGCCCGGCTGACACCTAGCTTTCCTATGAAAAGGTCTTGCCTGTGGACTATTCTGAATGCCTTTTCCAATCTCGTAATTTTCTGCACCTGATTGTCCAGCATACGACATGTTTACACCTCACTAAATGGCCAAACTCCCCACACGGGGCCGTGGTATCGACACTTGGCGACAGCACCCGTGAGAGTGCAGTTTGTCTGAAGAGGTGGGTGAGCCCGCTTTTGGTCGACGGCACTGCCACTGGGTCCCTCCTAGTACAATAAAGTGTCTCTGGCGGTGGTGGTGCGCACCCAACGTCAGACACACCGTTGTAATATGAGGGGCCCTGGGCCTGTACCGCCGGCCACAAGACAGTTTCCCCCCACCCCAGCTCAAACAGTGCTCTACCACTTGCAAAATTATCTCACAGCTCCACCAATGTTTAGTCTATGCGCTGACATCCTTCAATGCCTGCCACTGACAATACCATTGTATTGACATTTTTGTTATGTTAGGCCTTCGATGCCTGTCTGTGGTCACTCCTTCCACTAGGCCTCCACTGACCACACCACTGCTGCCCGTGTACCCCTGGAACCAATTTAAAATTGCCTACAGCCATGTGTTATTATTTTAGGCCTTCGATGCCTGTCTGCGGTCACTCCTTCCACTAGGCCTCCACTGACCACACCACTGCTGCCCGTGTACCCCTGTAACCAATTTAAAATTGCCTACAGCCATGTGTTATTATTTTAGGCCTTCGATGCCTGTCTGCGGTCACTCCTTCCACTAGGCCTCCACTGACCACACCACTGCTGCCCGTGTACCCCTGGAACCAATTTAAAATTGCCTACAGCCATGTGTTATTATTTTAGGCCTTCGATGCCTGTCTGCAGTCACTCCTTCCACTAGGCCTCCACTGACCACACCACTGCTGCCCGTGTACCCCTGGAACCAATTTAAAATAGCCTACAGCCATGTGTTATTATTTTAGGCCTTCGATGCCTGTCTGCGGTCACTCCTTCCACTAGGCCTCCACTGACCACACCACTGCTGCCCGTGTACCCCTGTAACCAATTTAAAATTGCCTACAGCCATGTGTTATTATTTTAGGCCTTCGATGCCTGTCTGCGGTCACTCCTTCCACTAGGCCTCCACTGACCACACCACTGCTGCCCGTGTACCCCTGGAACCAATTTAAAATTGCCTACAGCCATGTGTTATTATTTTAGGCCTTCGATACCTGTCTGCGGTCACTCCTTCCACTAGGCCTCCACTGACCACACCACTGCTGCCCGTGTACCCCTGGAACCAATTTAAAATTGCCTACAGCCATGTGTTATTATTTTAGGCCTTCGATGCCTGTCTGCGGTCACTCCTTCCACTAGGCCTCCACTGACCACACCACTGCTGGCCGTGTACCCCTGTAACCAATTTAAAATTGCCTACAGCCATGTGTTATTATTTTAGGCCTTCGATGCCTGTCTGCGGTCACTCCTTCCACTAGGCCTCCACTGACCACACCACTGCTGCCCGTGTACCCCTGGAACCAATTTAAAATTGCCTACAGCCATGTGTTATTATTTTAGGCCTTCGATGCCTGTCTGCGGTCACTCCTTCCACTAGGCCTCCACTGACCACACCACTGCTGCCCGTGTACCCCTGGAACCAATTTAAAATTTCCTACAGCCATGTGTTATTATTTTAGGCCTTCGATGCCTGTCTGCGGTCACTCCTTCCACTAGGCCTCCACTGACCACACCACTGCTGCCCGTGTACCCCTGGAACCAATTTAAAATTGCCTACAGCCATGTGTTATTATTTTAGGCCTTCGATGCCTGTCTGCGGTCACTCCTTCCACTAGGCCTCCACTGACCACACCACTGCTGCCCGTGTACCCCTGGAACCAATTTAAAATTGCCTACAGCCATGTGTTATTATTTTAGGCCTTCGATGCCTGTCTGCGGTCACTCCTTCCACTAGGCCTCCACTGACCACACCACTGCTGCCCGTGTACCCCTGGAACCAATTTAAAATTGCCTACAGCCATGTGTTATTATTTTAGGCCTTCGATGCCTGTCTGCGGTCACTCCTTCCACTAGGCCTCCACTGACCACACCACTGCTGCCCGTGTACCCCTGGAACCAATTTAAAATTGCCTACAGCCATGTGTTATTATTTTAGGCCTTCGATGCCTGTCTGCGGTCACTCCTTCCACTAGGCCTCCACTGACCACACCACTGCTGCCCGTGTACCCCTGTAACCAATTTAAAATTGCCTACAGCCATGTGTTATTATTTTAGGCCTTCGATGCCTGTCTGCGGTCACTCCTTCCACTAGGCCTCCACTGACCACACCACTGCTGCCCGTGTATCCCTGGAACCAATTTAAAATTGCCTACAGCCATGTGTTATTATTTTAGGCCTTCGATGCCTGTCTGCGGTCACTCCTTCCACTAGGCCTCCACTGACCACACCACTGCTGCCCGTGTACCCCTGGAACCAATTTAAAATTGCCTACAGCCATGTGTTATTATTTTAGGCTTTCGATGCCTGTCTGCGGTCACTCCTTCCACTAGGCCTCCACTGACCACACCACTGCTGCCCGTGTACCCCTGGAACCAATTTAAAATTGCCTACAGCCATGTGTTATTATTTTAGGCCTTCGATGCCTGTCTGCGGTCACTCCTTCCACTAGGCCTCCACTGACCACACCACTGCTGCCCGTGTACCCCTGGAACCAATTTAAAATTGCCTACAGCCATGTGTTATTATTTTAGGCCTTCGATGCCTGTCTGCGGTCACTCCTTCCACTAGGCCTCCACTGACCACACCACTGCTGCCCGTGTACCCCTGGAACCAATTTAAAATTGCCTACAGCCATGTGTTATTATTTTAGGCCTTCGATGCCTGTCTGCGGTCACTCCTTCCACTAGGCCTCCACTGACCACACCACTGCTGCCCGTGTACCCCTGGAACCAATTTAAAATTGCCTACAGCCATGTGTTATTATTTTAGGCCTTCGATGCCTGTCTGCGGTCACTCCTTCCACTAGGCCTCCACTGACCACACCACTGCTGCCCGTGTACCCCTGGAACCAATTTAAAATTGCCTACAGCCATGTGTTATTATTTTAGGCCTTCGATGCCTGTCTGCGGTCACTCCTTCCACTAGGCCTCCACTGACCACACCACTGCTGCCCGTGTACCCCTGGAACCAATTTAAAATAGCCTACAGCCATGTGTTATTATTTTAGGCCTTCGATGCCTGTCTGCGGTCACTCCTTCCACTAGGCCTCCACTGACCACACCACTGCTGCCCGTGTACCCCTGGAACCAATTTAAAATTGCCTACAGCCATGTGTTATTATTTTAGGCCTTCGATGCCTGTCTGCGGTCACTCCTTCCACTAGGCCTCCACTGACCACACCACTGCTGCCCGTGTACCCCTGGAACCAACATCAGAAAATATAAAAATAAGTATTTTGCTTATAAAAAAGAAAATACTGGAGAGATATCAAATGCAGACATTTTAACATTAAAAACAAACACATACAACAAAAATCTGGTACAGTACTAAAAATGGCCACCAGCTACAATAACTTTCTCCTGCAAGTAGTTAACTGAAAGGTTTTTTCAATTTTAAACACAGATATGGCATCCACCGAGTGTTGTCCTGTCGCGTCTTCTTTATATTATTGCCAAGAAGATGCAAAACAATGAAAATAATAAAATCATTATTTACCAAAAAAATAGAGTAAGTCAAAACCACATTGCAAATAAACATTCATTACAAATAAAGAAGCAGGGCGCGTCCGAGGGTGAGTATATACCTAATAAGAATATAATCACCCTCGGACGCGCCCTGCTTCTTTCCGACAGCCTTCCTTCCTAAGAATCAGCCCTTCCGTGGTGTAGAGAGAGGGTTTGTTACACTCCAAGGTGTTCCCCAGGTTGCCTTTCCTGAGCTTCGATCTTCCGGCTCTCGTTTAGTAGTTGTTGGAAACTACGCTGCATTAGGCCTACAAATTGGGTATGGGGTGTAGAGAGATGGTGTGTTCCACTGTAGAGAGATGGTGTGTTCCACTCCAAGGTGTTCCCCAGGTTTCCTCGCCAATGCTTCGATCATCATGCTCTCGTTTAGTAGTTGTTGGAAACTACGCTGCATTAGGCCTACAAATTGGGTATGGGGTGTAGAGAGATGGTGTGTTCCACTCCAAGGTGTTCCCCAGGTTTCCTCTCTATTGCTTCGATCTTCATGCTCTCGTTTAGTAGTTGTTGGAAACTACGCTGCATTAGGCCTACAAATTGGGTATGGGGTGTAGGGAGATGGTGTGTTACACTCCAAGGTGTTCCCCAGGTTTCCTCTCCATTGCTTCGATCTTCCGGCTCTCGTTTAGTAGTTGTTGTAAACTACGCTGCATTAGGCCTACAAATTGGGTATGGGGTGTAGAGAGATGGTGTGTTACACTCCAAGGTGTTCCCCAGGTTTCCTCTCCATTGCTTCGATCTTCCGGCTCTCGTTTAGTAGTTGTTGGAAACTACGCTGCATTAGGCCTACAAATTGGGTATGGGGTGTAGAGAGATGGTGTGTTACACTCCAAGGTGTTCCCCAGGTTTCCTCTCCATTGCTTCGATCTTCCGGCTCTCGTTTAGTAGTTGTTGGAAACTACGCTGCATTAGGCCTACAAATTGGGTATGGGGTGTAGAGAGATGGTGTGTTACACTCCAAGGTGTTCCCCAGGTTTCCTCTCCATTGCTTCGATCTTCCGGCTCTCGTTTAGTAGTTGTTGGAAACTACGCTGCATTAGGCCTACAAATTGGGTATGGGGTGTAGAGAGATGGTGTGTTCCACTCCAAGGTGTTCCCCAGGTTGCCTTTCCTGAGCTTCGATCTTCCGGCTCTCGTTTAGTAGTTGTTGGAAACTATGCTGCATTAGGCCTACAAATTGGGTATGGGGTGTAGAGAGATGGAGTGTTCCACTGTAGAGAGATGGTGTGTTCCACTCCAAGGTGTTCCCCAGGTTTCCTCGCCAATGCTTCGATCATCATGCTCTCGTTTAGTAGTTGTTGGAAACTACGCTGCATTAGGCCTACAAATTGGGTATGGGGTGTAGAGAGATGGTGTGTTCCACTCCAAGGTGTTCCCCAGGTTTCCTCTCCATTGCTTCGATCTTCATGCTCTCGTTTAGTAGTTGTTGGAAACTACGCTGCATTAGGCCTACAAATTGGGTATGGGGTGCAGAAAGATGGTGTGTTACACTCCAAGGTGTTCCCCAGGTTTCCTCTCCATTGCTTCGATCTTCCGGCTCTCGTTTAGTAGTTGTTGGAAACTACGCTGCATTAGGCCTACAAATTGGGTATGGGGTGTAGAGAGATGGTGTGTTACACTCCAAGGTGTTCCCCAGGTTTCCTCTCCATTGCTTCGATCTTCCGGCTCTCGTTTAGTAGTTGTTGGAAACTACGCTGCATTAGGCCTACAAATTGGGTATGGGGTGCAGAGAGATGGTGTGTTACACTCCAAGGTGTTCCCCAGGTTTCCTCTCCATTGCTTCGATCTTCCGGCTCTCGTTTAGTAGTTGTTGGAAACTACGCTGCATTGGGCCTACAAATTGGGTATGGGGTGTAGAGAGATGCTGTGTTCCACTCCAAGGTGTTCTCCAGGTTGCCTTTCCTGAGCTTCGATCTTCCGGCTCTCGTTTAGTAGTTGTTGGAAACTACGCTGCATTAGGCCTACAAATTGGGTATGGGGTGTAGAGAGATGGTGTGTTCCACTCCAAGGTGTTCCCCAGGTTTCCTCGCCAATGCTTCGATCTTCATGCTCTCGTTTAGTAGTTGTTGGAAACTACGCTGCATTAGGCCTACAAATTGGGTATGGGGTGTAGAGAGATGGTGTGTTCCACTCCAAGGTATTCTCCAGGTTGCCTTTCCTGAGCTTCGATCTTCCGGCTCTCGTTTAGTAGTTGTTGGAAACTACACTGCATTAGGCCTACAAATTGGGTATGGGGTGTAGAGAGATGGTGTGTTCCACTCCAAGGTGTTCTCCAGGTTGCCTTTCCTGAGCTTCGATCTTCCGGCTCTCGTTTAGTAGTTCTTGGAAACTACACTGCATTAGGCCTACAAATTGGGTATGGGGTGTAGAGAGATGGTGTGTTCCACTCCAAGGTGTTCTCCAGGTTGCCTTTCCTGAACTTCTATCTTCAGGCTCTCATTAAATTGTGGTTAAACGGAACAACTGCATTTGGCGTACTAGTTGGTTTGGGGCCTACTATCGGTGTCTGCCACTCCTTGCTGTTCTCCTGGTTTCCTGTCCTGAAATTCCGTTTTCAGGCGCTCGTTAAGTAGTTGTTAATGTTAGACTGCATTTGGCCTACTAGTTGGGTTGGGGCCTACTATCGGTGTCTGCCACTCCTTGCTGTTCTCCTCCACTGAACAAAGCTGTGCCGCCTGTTTACTTCGGTTGCCAATTTTGAACTGCATTTCGACTACTTACTGATTTGGGCCTACTCTCTGTGTCAGCCTCTCATTCCAGTTGTCCTCCACTGCAATGCCCCCTGGTTATTCCTGTGTTACCAATTTTGAACTGCATTTAGCCAACTTAATTCTTTGGGCCTATATCTGTGTTTCCTCCTCATCCTGCCCATTGCCCAGCCAGTGATAGATGAGTCTGCTGGTACATTGACCCATAACGCAACATTCCCCGTGCACGCTACACAACAACATTGTGACCCTGCTGAAAGTCAGGTTGCTCTTCCCGCATACCATACCACCTTACACGGGGACAAAGAGGAAGGTGCAGATGAAAGTGCAGGTTCCTTCATCAGGTGGGGGGAGGAATACTAGTTGGCGACGTCACTGGCACAGGGCCTCTCATAGTACGCAAAAGTGTTGCTGCCGGTGGGAGGCGCCCCCGCCGTGCAAACACACCGCTGTACTTTGAGGGGCCCTGTGCCAGTGCTAATGCCAACGAGTGGGCCCCCCCCCGCTTGCTCAGGTTCACAGCACTTGCAAAGTTGAAATACTTACCTCTCCCTGCTCCACTGCCGTGACGTGGTCCAGATTTCCTGGGCCCACTAATTACTTGAACCAGCCCTACCCACCACAACTTTAGCCAAATGACCCCCAATTTCAAATGCCTTCCAATTATTATAAGGTAAATTACGCTTGACAAGCTTCATTAAGAAGAATGGATTGTTTTGACATTAAAATGGGCACTCTAGGTGTTTTCCTGGCCCCCACTCACTGCCGACTATGCTGCCCCATTGACTTGCATTGGGTTTCGTGTTTCGGTCGATCCCGACTTTACGTCATAATCGGCCGATTTCACTTGACCCGACTTTTGAGATAGTCGGGTTTCGCGAAATCCGGCTCGACTCTAAAAAGGTCAAGGTCGCTCAACTCTACTGGTGACTGTGCTGGCCACTCCATTACAGATAGAATACCAGCTGCCTGCTTTTTCCCTAAATAGTTCTTGCATAATTTGGAGGTGTGCTTTGGGTCATTATCCTGTTGTAGGATGAAATTGGCTTCAATCAAGCACTGTCCACAGGGTATGGCATGGCGCTGCAAAATGGAGTGATGGCCTTTTTTATTCAAAATCCCTTTTACCTTGTACAAATCTCCCACTTTACCAGCACCAAAGCAACCCTAGACCATCACATTACCACCCCTCCACCATGCTTGACTCTCTTCCAGCATCTTTTCAGCTGTTCTGCGTCTCACAAATGTTCTTCTGCGTGATCCAAACACTTCAAACTTGGATTCGTCAGTCCATAACACTTTTTTCCAATCTTCCTCTGTCCAATGTCTTTGTTATTTTACCCATATTAATCTTTTCCTTTTATTAGCCAGTCTCAGATATGGCTTTTTCTTTGCCACTCTGCCCGGAAGGCCAGCATCCCGGAGTCGCCTATTCACTGTAGACGTTGACACTGGCGTTTTGTGTGTACTATTTAATGAAGCTGCTAGTTGAGGTCCTGTGAGGCATCAATTTTTCAAACTACAGACTTTAATGTACCTGTTTTGTGGCTCAGCTGTGCAGCAGGGCCTCCCACTTCTCTTTACACTCTGGTTAGAGCCTGTTTGTGCTCTCCTCTGAAGGGAGTAGTACACACCATTGTAGGAAATCTTTAGTTTCTTGGCAATTTCTCACATGGAATAGCCTTCACTTCTAAGAACAAGAATAGACTGTCAAGTTTCACATGAAAGTTCTTTTTTTCTAGCCATTTTGAGAGTTTATTGGAACCAACAAATGTAATGCTCCAGATTGTCAACTAGCTCAAAGGAAGGTCAGGTTTATAGGTTCTCTAATCAGCCAAACTGTTTTCAGCTGTGCTTACATACTTGCACAATGATTTTCAATGGTATTCTAACCATCCATTAGCCTTCTTACACAGTTAGCAAACACAAAGTACCATAAGAACACTGGAAAGATGGTTGCTGGAAATGGGCCTCTATACACCTATGAAGATATTACATTACAAACCAGACGTTTGCAGTTAGAATAGTAATTTACCACTTTAACAATGTATAGAGTGCATTTCTGAATCATTTAATGTCAACTTCATTGGAAAAAAAACTGTGCTTTTCTTTAAAAAGTAAGGAAATCTCTAAGTGATCCTAAACTTTTGAACGGTAGTATATATATATATGTATATATATATATATATATATATATATATACTACTCAAAAAAATAAAGGGAACACTAGATTACCACATCCTAGATATCACTGCATGAAATATTTCAGTTGCATTCATTACATAGTGGAATGTGTTGAGAACAATAAAACATAAAAATGATCAATGTAAATCAAAACGAATATCCCATGGAGGTCTGGATTTGGAATGATACTCAAAATCAAAGTGGAAAATAAAATTACAGGCTGATCCATCTTCAGTGGAAATGCCTCAAAACAAGGAAATGATGTTCAGTTGTGTGTGTGTTGCCTCCATGTGCCTGTATGACCTTCCTACAATGCCTGGGCATGCTCCTAATGAGTCGGTAGATAGTCTCCTGAGGGGTCTCCTCCCAGACCTGTACTAAAGCATTCGCCAACTCCTAGACAGTTTGTGGTGCAACGTGATGTTGGTGGATGGTGCGAGACATGATGTCTCACATGTGTTCAATTGGATTCAGGTTTGGGGAACGGGCAGGACAGTCCATAGCTTCAATGCCTTCATCTGCTGACACACTCCAGCCACATGAGGTCTGCCATTGTCCTGCATGAGGAGGAACCCATGGCCATCTGCACCAGTATATGGTCTCACAAGGGAACTGAGGTTCTCATCTCGGTACCTAATGGCAGTCAGGCTACCTCTGGTGAGCACATGGACGGCTGTGCGGCCCTCCAAAGAAATGCCACTCCACACCACTACTGACTCACTGCCAGACCGGTCATGCTGAAGGATGTTGCAGGCAGCAGACCCCTGTCCACAGTGTCTCCAGACTCTGTCACATCTGTCACATGTGCTCAGTGTGAACCTGCTTTCATCTGTGAAGAGCACAGGGCGCCAGTGGTGAATTTGTCAATCCTGGTGTTCTGTGGCAAATACCAATCATCCTGCATGGTTTTGGGCTATGAGCACAACCCCCATCTTTGGATGTCTGGCACTCAGACCATCCTCATGGAGTCGGTTTCTAACCATTTGTGCAGACACATGCACATTTGTGGCCTGCTGGAGGTCATTATGCAGAGCTCTGGCAGTGCTCCTCCTGAGGTAGCGGTCCTGCTGCTAATTTGTTGCCCTCCTATGACCCCCTCCACATCTCCTGGTATACTGGCCTGTCTCCTGGTAGTGCCTCCAGCCTCTGGGCACTATGCTGACAGACACAGCAAACCTTCTTGCCACAGCGCGCATTGATGTGCCACCCTGGATGAGCTGCACTACCTGAGCCACTTGTGTGGGTTGTAGAGTCTGTCTCATGCTACCACGAGTGTGAGAGCACAACCAACATTCAAAAGTGACCAAAACATTAGCCAGAAAGCATTGGTACTGAGATGTGATCTGTGGTCCCCACCTCCAGAACCACTCCTTTATTGAGGATGTCTTGATAATTGCCAATAATTTCCATCTGTTGTCTATTCCATTTGCAAAACAGCATGTGAAATTGATTGTCAAACAGTGTTGCATCCTACGTGGATAGTTTGATTTCACAGAAGATTGATTTACTTGGAGTTATATTCTGTTGTTTAGGTGTTCCCTATATTTTTTAAAGCAGCGTATGTATATTTATATTATACTAGATGGTGGCCCGATTCTAATGCATCGGGTATTCTAGAATATGTATGTATGTATGTACATCGCGCTTAGCACAGCCACGTAGTATATAGCACAGCCACGTAGTATATAACACAGTCACGTAGTATGTAGCACAGCCACATAGTATATAGCACAGCCACGTAGTATATAGCACAGCCACATAGTATATAGCATAGCCACATATTATATAGCATCCATGTAGTATATAGCACAGCCCACGTAATATATAGCACAGCCCATGCAGTATATAACACAGGCCACGTAGTATATACCACAGCCCACGCAGACAGCCATGTAGTATATAGCACAGCCACATATTATATAGCATCCATGTAGTATATAGCACAGCCCACGTAATATATAGCACAGCCCATGCAGTATATAACACAGGCCACGTAGTATATAACACAGCCCACGCAGTATATAACACACCCACGTAGTATATAGCACAGCCATGTAGTATATAGCACAACCGCGTAGTATATAGCACAGCCACATAGAATATAGCAGCCACATAGTATATTGCAGCCACATAGTATATAGCACAGCCCACGAAACAGACAGCCATGTAATATATAGCACAGCCACGTAGTATATAGCAGCCACATAGTATATAGCAGCCACATAGCATATAACACAGCCCACATAATATAAAGCACAGCCCTAGTAATATATAGCACAGCCCACACAGTATATAACACAGGCCACGTAGTATATAACACAGTCCACGCAGTATATAACACAGCCCACGCAGTATATAACACTGCCCACGCAGTATATAACACAGACCGCGTAGTGTATAACAGCTCACGCAGTATATAACACTGCCCATACAGTATATAACACAGCCCACGTAGTATATAACATAGCCCATGTAGTATATATCACAGCCCACGTAACACAGACAGCCACTTAGTGTATAGCACAGCCACGTAGTATATAGCAGCCACGTAGTATATAGCAGCCACATAGTATATAACACAGCCCATGTAATATATAGCACAGCTCATGTAATATATTGCACAGCCCACGCAGTATATAACACAGACCACGTAGTATATAACACAGCCCATGCAGTATATAACACAGCCCACGTAGTATATAGCAGTGTGGGCACCATATCCCTGTTAAAAAAAAAATTAAAAACACCAAAAAAGGACACATTCAAGAAAAAACACCAAAAAACAGGCAAAGATGCTTACCTGTCTAAATAGGCCTCAATACAAATACACAAGCAGGGTGCAGCGGACCCAAACAAAATAGCAAGTGCACAGGTGCAATACCTAATGAAACAGCCAGCCTTCAATAAGGGTTTGGCCGTGTGGTACACCAATGCACTAAGATAAAATACTCTGTATGTGGCATGTTCACACAAGGAATACAAAGCATATGACTACAGCCTATTAATAACGCCCTATGGCGGACTGCCCAGTGCTAAAATGCACCCTCCAGCGTCCAGCGAAGCTGTGCCGATGCGCACGTTGCTGCCACCAGCTTCCGTTCCCAGTGATGCATTGTGAAATTACTCAGATAACTTTGCCGTCTCGTGAGACTCTGGCGGAGAGTAGGGAGGGGCCAATTCGCATCCGGCCAAGACCAATCGGCGACTCGGGATTTCCGTTACAGACAGACAGACGGAAGTACCCCTTAGACAATTATATAGATAGATGTGTGTGTATATATATATGTATATATATATATATATATATATATATATCTACAGCTCTGGTAAAAATTAATAGACCACTGTAAAATGTTCAGTTTGTCTGATTTTTCTCTTTATAGGTATATTTTTGAGGAAAATGTAAATTGTTCTTTTATTCTATAAACTTCTGACATGTCTCCGAATTTCCAAGCAATACATTTTGTATTTTTTTCTGGCAAAGAAAAATGGTCAAATTTAAAAAAAACAAACAGTGCTTTCAGACCTCAAATAATGCAAAGAAAGCAAGTTCATAATCATTTAGAAACAACAATACCAATGTTTTAACTCAGGAAGAGTTCAGGAATCAATATCTTGTGGAATAGCCATGTTTTTAAATCACAGATTTCATGCGTCTTGGCATGCTTTCCATCAGTCTTTCACACTGCTTCTGGTGCAAAAATGTAAGCAGTTCTTCTTTGTTTGATGGCTTGTGACTATCCATCATTCTCTTGATTACATTCCAGAGGTTTTCAGTGGGGTTCAGGTCTGGAGATTGGGATGCCCATGACAGGGTTTTGATGTGATGGTCTCTTCATTTTTGCCAGAGCTGTATATATATATATATATATATATATATATATATATATATATATATATATATATATATATATTAGAAAACACTACTGTTGTGTTAGGTTTAGGTATACTAGTGTTAGAGGTTTTTTTTGGCATTTATATAATATAAAATGATGGCCTGTAGAATATTCACCGCATAGCAAGTATACATGTTGCTTTGCTCTGGCAGTTCTGGGAGTGAAACCAAATCTGAAGCAGAACAATTTTCAGCCAGTGACGACTCTTTCTCCAAAGCTCGATGGTAGCGGAGTCAGTTATCACTGTTGAAATGTCAGTGGCAGGGACACATTTTGCAATCCCCTCAAATTCTGCAGTACCAACAATGCATTTTCCCATCATATTTCCCCATTTCAAGCAACCTCTAAAATAAAAGTAGATGTCGCCAATTTTACCCACTTTTGAATTTTTCGAAAATTTTGTTATCCCAGAAGTTCTACAATTAATTTTCCACCGAGCAAATTTATGTGTTGACAATACATTTATGAAAAGCACACATCCCTTCATTCCCATTTATGGGTATTACCCTCAATATGGGTTTAGTTAAAAAAAAACACTATCTGTAACTACTGGGCAAGAAAATCTTCCACAGTACTCATGTATTTGCAGTTGTCATGACCCGAGCCCGTTATGAAAGCCTAATGAGATTCCTTCATTTTAGTCACAATTCCCAAGCTCCCCAAGAAATGATGACAACTATGATCGCTAAACCATTCATTTTTAAATTCCTATACCCATAAGGAAAATGTGGCAGTACACGAGTCCCTCATGAGTTTCAAGGGCTGTCTGTGATTCTGCCAATTTATCCCCTCCAAGCGAGCACAATATGGTGTCATATTTCATAAAATTAGTGAGAGCAGTCTGTGCAGCTTTGTAGTTTACAAAGGTAGGTAATAGCAAATAAACCCATCAAACTGCCCACAGACAATTAACACCCCATGTAAAATTGTCTGGAAATTAATGATGCCATTTCTTCATCAAGGGTACCACATGTACAATGACAATTATTATACCAGTACATTCCTATAAAAATCCCTACACGCTGCAAATACAGAGGCCTGAGGGACAATTTTTTAAAAAAAGTATGTTTTCCATTACTGTTGGTGTCCAGATGTTTGGAGAAGAGAATGTCATTCTCCCTTGCAAGTTACCAACTTCTTGCACTGAAATGGAATGACCGGAAAGATGTCTGCCTGCTCACCGCACTGAATGTGGACACCACTTTAATGGTCAGAGACAGGGGCCCTACCAGGGACAGGCAAAAAACAGTCTGCATAGCAGATTATAATACATTTATGGGAGGAGTTGAGCGGTCAGACCAGGTGCTTCAACCATACTTGGTGAAGCAGAAGACCAGGCCTTTGTATGAAAAGGTAGCAATCTACCTATAACAGTTTTATTCTGTTCAAAAGCCTCAAGGAACACTCCCTTTTCGCCAGTTCCAGGAAAAAAATTTGAGTGTCTCCTATTTGACTCGACGTCACATGAGACAGCATTATAGTCCAAGGATGTCCGAAGACCGGCAGAGCACCATTTTATTTGCCCCATCCTGCGGCTGCCAACCAAAAGTATCCCAAAAAAAGATTTTGGGTTTCAAGGAAGCATGGTAGAAGGAGTGATTCTCCCCACCCTTGTTTTGAGACCAACCATACATCTTACAATTATTAAATTGCCATGAATTGCACGAAATTGTGTGGTAGGGTCTTTTTTTTCCAAATAATTTATATTTATATTTTCTGTTCAGTAGGCCCTAGTAGAGTAATAAAGTGAATATTTTCATCAGTAAAACACATTTTACCCCATCTCACAATTAATTTCAGGCCACTCACATCACATACCAAACTATCATTCAAACAAATTCTAATCCTCATGCGCATGTCTGTATACTCCAGAATGTGGACTCCACAAATGTTCTTGAAATGTCAAGTCATATGACAATTAATTCTAGGACTTAACCACTCAAAAACATTTTTGACTATTTATCTTAGTTTGATTCTTTTTACAACTATGTCTTGTTTCACAAAACTTTTCTTTCCATTTATATTACTTACAGGCTGTTCTGTAGTTATATACTATGGGTTACACTGCATGGTTCTTCCCGAACCTCCTGTACCAGGCAACACTTTTAGAAATCTGCAGGAGATTGGCTGTTTTGTACACATAGCGGCTTCTACCTTTCACAGGGTTACTGTGACAGCGTGAAGCCAAAAGACTGCAGCATCTGATTGCTCCTACTCCAGCACTGAGAAGAAGCACTTCTCAATTTTAAATGTGTTTATTCCTGCTGGCAGAACAGGGGAATATGAGCCATTTTGGAAATCCCTGTGCTCACAGCTGTGCTCGGTTAGCCACTCCTTTCCCATCTCTGTTACAAAGTCTTGCCAGAGCTAGCATTTGCTGCATGGCTAACGGAGGGAGAGGAGTTCATATAAGAAGCAGAGTTGGAAGAGTTGTCATTGACTGCTGCTTGGTTTGTGTATGTAGTAATTCCCAATCCTTCTCTATTTTGGTTTATTCTCCTACCTCCAAACCCGGTGCATTCCTCTGTTATATGTGAGTGAATATTTTGTATGCCTGGAGTTTTCTGTTAACCCTTGTTTGTGTTCCCTTGTTTGTCGGGTTGGTGTACTAAGGAGCACAGTAGAGTCCCTCTTCCCTGGGTCAGGGAAGAGAACAGACAGAGGGCTAACTCAGAGGCTAAGGCAATGGTGGAGGCCCCGACATCTTCACCTTCAAAAGTATCTGGGGAGTATGGCGAGCTGGGGCGCCCCCTAGTGTTAGAGACAGGGAAGAAGCCCCTGGTCCAGGGTCTCCCGACAGATGTGTCATGACACTATCTTGGTGGGCAGGAGCTTGTCATGGTGCAGGAAATTATGAAGCTAAGAAGATGTTGTACGACCTGTCTCATTGAAAGATAAACCTGTCATTCTAGCCCTACTGGTGCTCATTAATTTTTGGAACAAACTCAGGTTTGCCACATAGTTTGCTACATTTTCCTTCATATTTTTACTTTCACTACAGAACAGTTTATTTTTCTTGTTATAATACATGCAGGTGCAGGACAACTGTTTTGCTAGCAAGACAAAGTTTTATAATCCGCAAATGTTTTTCAGGGGTTCATGACTCCCTCTGTGAGTAACAATTCCTGGAAGGATATTCTTGTTTGTTAGCTCAATGTATCAACAAGCTTTCATTGGGTCCCAGAATTCCATCAATTTTTTCCTGAAGACTAAATGGTGCACCATTTATTATAGGGACAACTGTGTGTCCATTACTCAAATTGGTGACATATTGGCTGTATATCTGAACACTGGAAAACTAGAGGGATACAATTTGAGTTTTTTTCTCAGAATGTACAAAAAAGATGTATAAGGGAGACAGTGAAAAAATGCTAATTGTAATTTTTGAAACTTGTGTTGCATCAACTGCATAACTGCACGACACATGGTGGCATCAAACTACTAACTACTTCCCTAAATAAATACATTAGAGGATATAATTTATTAAAATAAAATACATTAATAGAGGTTTTCTGTTGTTCTTGAACCACACAGGCTCTGCAAATATGACAATCTATCTGAAAAAGAGCCAAATCTGTGTTTCAGAATTCAAATAGTGCTCTTCCATTTTGAGCCCTGCCATTTGTCCAAATAGAACTTTTTGACTACATGTGGAGTATCATTTTGCCCATAAGAAAGTGGGTAACAAAATGAAAAATGAAAATAAAACAATCTAATGTTCTCAAATTCTGTGTAGTATCTGTGAGTTTAAAATGCTCACCATAAACCAGGATAAAATCTTTGAGGTGTGTAATTTCTAAAATGGTGAAACTTGTGGGGTGGGGGGGGTTGGGGTTCTGCTGTTTAGGCACCTTAGGAGCCTTGCAAATGCATTAAGGTGTCTGTGATCTATTTCAGCCAAATTTGTGTTCCAAAATTCAAATAGTGCTTCTTCCATTCCGAGCCCTGCCCTTTGTCCAAAATTAAAATTTTGACTACATATGAGGTACTCACGCGCTCATAAGAAAGTGCAAAACGAACTGTGGGGTCCACTTTTTGGTGTTACCTCTTGTGAAAGTGAACCATTTGGGCTAAAGCAACATTTTGGGGAAAAATCGGTAAATTTTCAATATTTTGACAAAATGTTCTCAACTCTTGTGTAGTAACCGTGGATTCAAAATGCTCACTATACCCCTGGATAAAGTCCTTGTGGAGTATACTTTTCAAAATGGGGTCACTTTGAGGTTTCTGCAACATAGTGCAAACAATCTATTTAAGCCAAATTTGTATTTCAAAATTCAAATGGTCCTTTTCTTCCAAGCCCTGCCATTTGTCCAAACAGAAGTTTCTTATCACATCTGGGGTTTCTGCACGCTCAAAAGAAACTGGGTAACAAATTTTGTCATGGCATTCCTTGTAAAAGTGAACAATTGGTACTAAAGCAACATTTTAGGGGAAAATTATTATTTTTTTAATTCCACTTTGCATTAATTCCTGTGGAGCACCTGACAGCAGTGTTGAAGTATTTGAGGAGTGTGGTTTTTAAAATGGCTTCACTTTTGGGGAGTTTTCAATATATTGGCCCCGCAAAAGTCATTTACTGAATAAATCTTGTATTACATGTATTACACATACAGACACTGACATCTCCGGTACCGATTTGATGTTAGCGCAGCACCATGAGAAAATTTCTATTGGTACTCGCGCTGACGCCAGACAGGTGAAGTGAGTTCATTGGCTGTGAACTCCCCGGACCTTTCTGATGGCTCGGGCGCGTGAGAACTTTCTCACGCTCGCGGTGAGGCTAGACAAGTCCTACGAGTTCACCACAAGACTGTGAGCAGCAATAGCAGATGCTGCTCTGTATCTCTGCTGGATGAAAGGCTGTATGGTTGCATCATGAATTTTGCTGTTTGTTATTTGAACTCTTTTGCAGGAGACAATGGCGTCTGTGGAATGGGCGATGTCGTAAGTATGGTTTAATTAAGATTTATTACAGGAGTCTGTGTCATTCTTTCAATTAAAGGACTTTATTATGGGTATCTGAGTTTTTATACAATATGACTATGGGGTTAGTAATGGAGGAGTCTTATTGACGCCTCTTCATTGCTAACCTCTGGGTTTGATGTCACTTGACAATACAAAGGTGACATTAAGCTCCCCAACGATCACCCCAATTGCTACGGGGCAAGTGGGAAGAGCGAGGCTAGGTGCCAGAGTTGGCACATTTTATAGATGCACCTATTCTGGGGCAGCTGAGAGCTGATGTTTTTAGCCAGGGTGCAGTACTATCCATTGCCTCTTCCTAGGCTATTAATATCAGCCTGCAGCTATCTACCTAGCCTTTGCTGGTTACTAATTATAGGGGGACCCTATGTCATTTTTTGGGGAGTCCCCATTTTAATAGCCAGTAAAGGCTAAGTATACAGCTGTGAGCTGATATTACTGTAATAGCCTGGGAAGCTCTATGGGTATTACCCCCGTCTCAGGCTAAAAACATCTGCCCCAGCCATCGGTTTTCCCTCTGATGGCTAAGAAAATTACTCAGGAGCAATTTTTTTTCAGAAAAAATAATCTTTTAATAATTAAATACACTTACAGTAAGCTACACCCGCACTGCACTATTATATATGTCACTGACATCTATATATCTATCTATGCTATGTGCATGTACTGTATGTAATCCATCTATTCTATCCTGTCAGCTCCTGCTGTGATTTTACTGTATGTGGCAGATGAATTTCCAGCTTTTCTTCTATGTATGTAATATAAATATATATACATGTGTGTGTCACTGACATCTATATATCTATCTATTTTATGTGTATATACTGTATGTAATCTGTCTAGTCTAACCTGTCGGCTCCTGATGTGATTTTACTGTATGCGGCAGATGAATTGCTTTTCATCTATTGCGGATATGTTCTCCATGCTGTTCCCATTTAGTTTTTGCACATTCCCATCCATTTCAGCTTTTTTCTCAGGCCCTCAGACCTGTTTGTTGGGTCCAGCAGAAAAATATGCGGCTTTCCCATTTACTTGCATTAGATTCGCTATTTGGTACTAATACACGGACATTAGAAATTATTTGTGGTGCTTTTCCCGAATCTGAATATTTCACTATTCGCTCATCACTAAAAATTATGCATATGTAAAGTATACATATGGGAAATTTTATTCATTTATTATTTTATACAGCATGATAAACTGGTTTAAGGATATAAAAATTGAAAGTTTGAAAATTGCAAAATCTTTACAAAATTCAGATATTTTCACCCAAAAACACAAAAAATATTGACCTAATTTACCACTGACATAAAGTACAATGTCTCATGAAAAAACAATACCAGAATCACTGGGATACGTTGATGTATCCCAGAGTTATTACCACATAAAGTGATGCTGGTCAAATTTAATAAATTTGGCCTGGTCATTAGGATCAAATTGGCTCCGACACTAAGGTGTTAAAGAAAAGGTGTAGCTGTAGAAGTGATGAGTAAATCAATACCTTATTTGTAGAAATCTGCTCAGTCACTACTAAGATATCTAAGATTTAAACACCTACGCCTAAAGCCTACGCGAAACGTGCATCAGGGGGGTTGATTCGGCACCCCGGCATCTGACTTTACTCACCATGGGTAAGATACTTCATTACTAGGTATACAGCTATTACTCTTTTCCCCTATATGGATGATGGTCACTGTGACAGCCTTTGGGGTATGCATTAGTTTACGGGCATCCAATTCCCTGATTTATACTGGTGCTATGTGAATACTATTTGTTTTGGGTGCCATATACTCTATATGACTTATAGTGGATTATACTAGTACCATGGGTTTGGTCTACACAAATTTACTGGTCTTGCCGGGGACTTACTATTTCTAAACTAGGGCCTTTTCCTTTTTTCTACCTTTGTGCTATTTTGTGATTTATTGTGTTCATAGTATTTATAATAAAATGTACAATTTCTAAAAATCAATTTTCTTTGTGTATGGAACTCCATTTTTCGGTGTTTAAATGTATATCAGGAGCATACACTTACTATCCAGCTACTTTACGGGCAAATATATGAAGTCACTTGGACATTACTCTTTATTATATGGGACCAATATTCTCTCTGTGAGTTTGAGTATATTACTAAGGTATCTAAGATATCTGGTGTTGAAGTTATGTGCAAATGAACTACAAGTGCATTGTGGCATGGCAAAGCATGTCAGCTCTCTGGCCTCCTGTGTTTCATGAACAGGTTGGTCCGGGGCTTAGGCTGTCGTCACACTAGCAGTATTTGGTCAGTATTTTACATCAGTACTTGCAAGCCAAAACCAGGAGTGAATGATATATACAGAAGTGGTGCATATGTTTCTATTATACTTTTCCTCTAATTGTTACACTCCTGGTTTTGGCTTACAAATACTGATGTAAAATACTGACCAAATACTGTTAGTGTGACGGCAGCCTAATACTACATGTTGGCAAGAGGTGGAAGTTTTAACAAAGCTACATTGACATGTCGATCAAATGTAGGATCAGGTTCTGGGAAAGAAATAAGGAGTGAGGGTCTGAGAGATGAACTGCTTTGCCACACCCTGTTGAACTTATAGTCATTTGCACATAATTTAAATGCCGTATATTTCAGCTATGGCTGGGTGGATTTCTGCACCAAAGGTATCAATATACTTTTAGATTTAGGTAGAAATTCCTCCTTCCACCTAATAGTTTCCCTTTAAATGGCTTGTTCACTGCTTTAATACAATATTCATGCTTCCCCACGCCCCCATGGGCATGGAGAGGAGTGAATATTCATTTCACATAGCGGACAGTGTTAGCTGCAGACTGAAGCTAACACTGCCCGCATATAAATCTGGAGTGGCTGAATTGAGGCCCCAGAGGTAGGCTCCTGCAGGACCGCTAATCCCTGCAGCTTGGCAGTAAAGTGGAGCTGCAGGGATCCAATGATGGAGGTGTTGGAATGGGCAATTTTGGGGTGGTGGGGGTGAAAGCAATGTTGGGGGTGGTGGAAAGGACAATGATGGTAGTGGTGGAAATGACAATGGTGGTGAGGGAGGAGGAAATGATGAAGGTGGTAGTATGGGCAATGATAGGGGTTGTGGGTGAGGAGCCAAAGGTCAAATGACAAATGACAGTGTGAGCCCATAGCTGTGATTGGAGGTATAAAGTTCACTGATTGGACTACTGCTCCCAGCAGCCTACGTCTGCTACCGCTAATAACAGCAAGAGCAGGCGGCGGCTGATGGGAATATTCATCAGCCTCCACCTGCGCTTTAAATAAATAACAAAAAAAAAATGCAGTGGGTTCTCCTGTATTTTTGATAACCAGCCAGTAAATCTGACAGCTTGGGGTTGCAATCCTCAGCTGTCAGCGCTAGCAAGGTTGGTTATTAAGAATAGAGGGGAAGGCAATGATGAAGGTGGTGATGAGGACAATGATGGAGATGGAGGGGGCTGCATTTTACCCTTTGAGGGGAGCTGTGTTATACTTTGAGGGGGCTATATTATATTCTGTGGGGGGGCTGCAATATATTCTGTGTGAGGACTGCATTATTCTCTCAGGGGGCTACATTATATCCTGGGGCTACATAATACTATGTGAGGGGGGCTGCATTATGCCCTATGAGGGGACTACAGTATATTCTATGGGGAGCTGCATTATACCTTATGAGGGGGTTGCATTATACTCTGAGGGGGTTACATTATATTCTGTTTGGAGGGGCTACATAATACTGTATGAGAGGGGCTGCATTATACCCTATGAGGATGCTACATTAGATTCTGAGGGGCTGCATTATACCTTATGATGGGGTTGCATTATATTTTGTGGGGTGCTGCATTATACCCTATGAGGGGAGCTGCACTATATTCTATGAGGGTCTGTATTATATTCTGTGAGGCGGGCTGAATTACTGTATTTTCCATGAGGGGGCTGCATTACATTCCATAAGGGGGGTTGCACTATATTCCATGATGGAGGCTACATGATATTCTATGATGGGGCTACATTATATTCTGTGAGGGGGTACACCAACCGCTGCTACATAATTAAGATGTGTACTACCTTATATTATACCCTGATATTAGCATGTTTTACCACCCAATTGGTGGTCTTGTATTTATTTCTATGTAGCTGCATAGTGGGCCCCAAGAATGATTTTCTCTGGTGGGCCCAAGGTGCTCCAGTTCGACGCTGGACCTACTGGTAGGAAATTTAGATTGTGAGCTCCAATGGAGACAGTGATAATGATGTCAATAAAGCACTGTGGAACATGATGGTGTTATACAGCGAGTTAAAGGGAACCTGTCACCCCGTTTTTTGAGATTGAGATATAAATACTGTTAAATAGGGCCTGCGCTGTGTGTTACTATAGTGTATGTAGTGTACCCCGATTCCCCACCTATGCTGAGAAATAACTTACCAAAGTCGCCGTTTTGCATCTCGGCTTTGGGAAAATGGCCGCCGCAATCTCTAATGCGCACGCGCGGCATCCCGCGGCCATTTTCCTGAAGCCCCGTGCAGCAAAGCACTCGATCTGCGCACGCGCGGCCCCAGGAAGATGGCCGCCCCCACCGACGAAAGGGATGACAGCGCAGATCGCGCGCTGCTTGTTCACGTGCCCACAGTGGATTAGTCACCTCAACATGCGGACACCACTACGACACCAACGTAAAGCTGAGGAAGAACCAGCGCTGTGAACACGCCCTCCCGACCTGACCAGCCTGATTGACAGGCAAAAACGGCGACTAGTAACACACAGCGCAGGCCCTATTTAACAGTATTTATATCTCAATCTCAAAAAACGGGGTGACAGGTTCCCTTTAAACAAATGGTAAATAGGTCATTTCCACCTCTTCCCTTCATGGCCAAGCCGAGAATAACTGCTTCTATATTTCTGACATTAGTAGCGAGTAGAGATGGGCGGATCCCTGGATGATCGGATGAACAGTTAAAAAAAATGGGTTTGGGTACCAGAACAGTACTCGGACCCAAACCTGAACCCGGATTACATTCACTTGAATGAGGGTAACAAACATCCAGTGTTTTCCATGCTGTCATGTGCATTATCACCTCCGGTCAGACAGCCGCTGTTCCCATGCTGTCAAATGACAGTGTGAGCCCACAGCTGTAATTGGAGGTATAAAGTTCACTGATTGGACTACTGTTCCCAGCAGCCTACGTCTGCTACCGCTAATAACAGCAAGAGCAGGCGGCGGCTGATGGGAATATTCATCAGCCTCCACCTGCACTCTAAATAAATAATTAAAAAAACGCAGTGGGTTCCCCTGTATTTTTGATAACCAGCCAGTAAAACTGACAGCTGGGGGTTGCAATCCTCAGCTGTCAGCATTAGCATGGTTGGTTATTAAGAATAGAGGGGAACCAACGTCTTTTTTTGTTTTTTGTCTTAATTGTTTATTTATAGCGCAGCCGGCGGCTGATAAATACTCCCATCAGCCACCACCTGCTCTCGCTGTTATTAGAGGCAATAGGTGTAGGCTGATGGAAGCAGTAGTCCCATCAGCCGGCACCAGTGACCATAGGTGAATTTTATACCTCCAATCACGGCTGCGGGCTAACACTGTCATTTGACAGCGTCAGAACCGCAGCTGTCTAAAATGATTTTACCGCCGATCAGAAGCAGTGTTTGCCATGCTGTCATGCACATGACAGCGCAACATACACCTGGTGTTCGGGGAGAAGAACCTGAACAGTAACATGGACATCCTGGTGAAGTCAGTGTTCGGCGCCCGTGTCCGAACAGTAGGCGTTAGGTACATACGCCAACTTTACTGTTCGGGTTCACAAATCTCAAGTAGTGAGTTTAGGGAAAACAGTTGAGCATAGCTGCGCTATTTTATTTGCATAGCTCCCATAAAACAAATAAGAGTAAAGGTACCTTCACACATAACGATATTGTTAACGATATCGTTGCTATTTGTGACGTAGCAACGATATCGTTAATGAAATCGTTATGTGTGACAGCGACCAACGATCAGGCCCCTGCTGGGAGATCGTTGGTCGCTGAATAAAGTCCAGAACTTTATTTCGTCGCTGGACTCCCTGGAGACATCGCTGGATCGGCGTGTGTGACACCGATCCAGCGATGTCTTCACTGGTAACCAGGGTAAACATCGGGTAACTAAGCGCAGGGCCGCGCTTAGTAACCCGATGTTTACCCTGGTTACCATGCTAAAAGTAAAAAAAAACAAACACTAGATACTTACCTAACGCTGTCTGTCCTCCAGCGCTGTGCTCTGCACTCCTCCTGTACTGGCTGTGAGCCGGAAAGCAGAGCGGTGACGTCACCGCTGTGCTTTCCGGCTCCCAGCCAGTACAGGAGGAGAGCAGAGAAGCAGAGCGCAGCGCTGGAGGACAGACAGCGGTAGGTAAGTATCTAGTGTTTGTTTTTTTTTACTTTTAGGATGGTAACCAGGGTAAACATCGGGTTACTAAGCGCGGCCCTGCGCTTAGTTACCCGATGTTTACCCTGGTTACCGGCATCGTTGGTCGCTGGAGAGCGGTCTGTGTGACAGCTCTCCAGCGACCAAACAGCGACGCTGCAGCGATCCGGATCGTTGTCGGTATCGCTGCAGCGTCGCTTAATGTGAAGGGGCCTTTATGGGAACATTGTAGCCCAATAAGATATGCTGTTTAAACAACTCATGAGTTGTAGTAACAATATTGCCTGCTTCATCATACCAATCTCATAAATTTCGATTTATGTTATGCGTGTGGCAGTTTTTGTAACTCCACTATTGGTGGCTGGGTCCCAGCAGCTGTTATTTCCATTTCAACTATGAAATGCTGAGATGAGAATAACCCTTTAACAAAGTTAAATAGTTAAAATGGAAATTCTGTTTGCTTCAAGCCACCACTAAGAGGTGATAATCATACTTGCATTTATGCAAATAATATTTAGCTCAAAAATACTATAAAAATGTCATGGTGGCTGCAGACAAGTAATGTGAAAGTGTCCCTGAAAGCAGTGGAAGAAGTTCCTTAATATCAGGGGCCTTATTGTCTGCCTACATAGCTCGTACACCATGGCTTTTTCCAGATTGAAGCTTCCTGGTGAAGTCCTGGCTAGCTGGATACATGTAAATGTATAACTTTGGGGAAGTTATAGATATCTACCACATGTTGTATCACTCATATTGTTATGCAATCTCATTGCCTGCAACAATATCAAAATGAAGGGAACACTGTCAGGCAGTATAATTTTAGAAGAAGTACATATTCAATGCTCTCCTCAGCCTCTGTTTTTACTGGCATGGAAAATAAACACGCTCAGAATCCAGCAAGTAATTCTGCATTTTTAACTTTTTATGAGCATAATGAAGTGAGAGTTTCTGCAAAAAATATTATGTAAGCTATTCCTTTTCCAGAAAAATATCCCCTTTTCAGAGGTTACGTGCTTTGCCTGACTAGTCCTTCTCATTTTTTTCTTCTTTGTTTCTATTTCTTCTACTATGAAACCTAACAGTTTGCACCAAGCTCCACATCCATCATTTTGCTCCTTGAGATGACCACCACCCCTTGACTTGTTTTCTTTTACTGCTATGCAGAAAAATGCAGAAATGAAATATATTTTCTGAAATACGCTTGAGAATAGTAACATTTTCACAACACTTACACAAACAAGAAACTTTTAACAAATTTGGTTCATTGGGAATTTATATTTGTTTCTAGTTATTAACCATGGAATAAGCGATGGGTAGGTCTACATTCTTAATGCTGACTAATTTGGATCTCTTGCTGACAATTTATAACCAGGCGTTAAGTTTTGACCACCAGTCACGGTACATAATGTAAAGACATCATTTATTTCTTAAACTCTAATAAACTAACAGGTTTTTTTTTAACTTTTATACACATGGCATTGCTTGAGATCATAGGAACTAAGTAACCTGAATTGCCCTCACACAGTTCCTCGACTGATACTTTGTATATTACGTCATTATAGAAGCAGACTTTATTTTGTTGCAAAATTACAGTTTCTTTCTATTCCTATAGAAACAAATTCTCTATAATGTTATTTTAGCTTGAGGCAGTTCACAAAATGCTCTTCCCCGAGCATGGGCCCCAGTATGTTTAAAGCAAGCTTTCCCAGCTAATAAAAGCAGAACATTAGATAGTGACTTCATAAGTCTTTCAACACACTTGAAATAAAAACAGTTCATAGCAAATATCATATGGTTTAGAAGAAAGGAGAAACATTTTCAGGCATTTATTTTCATTTCAGGGTGTTTTATTTAGGCACTCTGGCCAATAAATAACTATGTAAATGATAAGATGTTTATTCTTATACAATACTGACATTGTACACAGAAAGGTTCAGACGCAATGAATGCCGGTCCTAGAGGGGCCGAATCATTGGAAGATAAACACTGTTTTTAAGTATCATGCTGGGTCAACATACGGTTTGAATAAAGCTTCTCTACTCGGTTCTCTGAGCTTGACTACTTTTTTCAATATGTTCTCCTAATAATAGTTTACACATTTCAATTTAACCAGAAACGTCAAAAGAGAACATATTTTTTATTTTTGTTGTACCCTCTTCAAACTTACTCTCCTAAGTATACTACCACTTGATACATCCTTCTTCCAGCAGTCCTTTAATAACATATTTAATAGATTTGTTTGTAGCTGAAAGTTCTCTTATAATCCACAGACCAATTTCATATCCTAGAAATGCATTTGTGGGCTATATACTGTCATGCAGTGACCCCTGTAACAGGTAGGGGGCGCTGCATGGTCTCCCCAGTATGCGCACAGAGGTGTATTGAGGCCATGAGAGTGCATGGCAGTTGCATGCATGACTGTGGTAATGTGACAAAGTCTGGCATTGTGGTAAATGGTCGATATATGTGTCGCAGAGGAGAAAACTCTGTGCTGCCAGCCTGAAGCGATGTGGTGTTCTGGGACCTATAGTCCCACAAATATTTGGTATGTTTATAATGGGAGGCTGGCTGGGCTAGTTATGTGAGATGGGCGGGACCAACTAGCCACACACAGCCACACTCCCACCCAGGGGAGTGGTTAAAAGGTATATAATGTGACCAGGGTGTGGATTACATGTTCTGTGTGGTTCCTGTGTGGTTCCAGTGTTTTGGATCTGAAGGGTCCAAGTACAAGGTCCTGGAAGCCCGTGTTGGAAGTCCTGGGAGTAGGATTCCTGAACAGCACATGGTGGGGTTTTGGACTTGGTGGGAGGTCCTAGGGAGTAGGACCGGATCCCTGAGCAGCACACAGTGAAACTGTGGACCTGTATAATCTGTGTTGGGGAAGCTACCGACCTTTGGTGGGTCTGGACTAACTAAGGTGTGCCGCCCAGTCAAGTTGGTGATCCCCGTGGGCAGCTTTCCCGGAAGAGAGGACTGACAAGGAGTCAGCAGGTGGAGCAGGAGCTCCCGTCAGGTACCGATACAGACTGCTGGTGCTTGTGTTCATTTATGAACTGTGTGGTAACCCACGGCAACTGGTCAAAGGAGGACCAGCGTGTTTAGTTGCTGCAACCATAATGTCGTATGTTGGTGCCTGTTGTGCTCCATGGACATTAATGAACTGTATGGCATGCGGTCACCCACGATAACTGGACTCAGAGGTTCGGCGTGTTTAGTGACTGCGTTTCAAAGCCATATACTAAGATGTGAAGACTGATGTAAAGACTGTGTGCTTATTGTTCATATTTCTGTGGCTTATGACTCCATAATAAACCACATGAACTGTTTTGTTTTGAAAACCCGGGCCCGTGTGCTTGAATCCCATGCCAAGTGAGTGTCCCCCAATACACTCAGTAAGAGCAATCTTACAATACGTAATACTTATTAAAACTCTAAGTAAAAATAAAACATTTTTTTTTAACCCTTTTTCCCTCGAAGGTGGTTTGCACATTAATGACCAGGTCATTTTTTCAATTCTGACCACTGTCACTTTATGAGGTAACAACTCTTGAATGCTTCCACGGATCCCACTGATTCTGAGAATGGTTTCTGTGACATATTGTAGTTCATGATAGTGGTAAAATTTCATCGGTATCACTTGACTTTATTTGTGAATAAAAAATGGAAATTAAGTGAAGATTTTGAAAATTTAGCAATTTTCCAAATTTGAATTTTCACGCCCTTAAATCACAGAGATATGTCACACATTACTTTATATAAGCATAATTTTGGAACCAAAATTGTTTTTTTGTTAGGAAGTTATAAAGGTTAACAGCTGAGCAGCTATTGTGTTGGCCCATTAGGTGCCAACACAGCAGAACCCCCCATAAATGACATTTTACAAAGCACACCTCTCAATGAATTCATCTAGGGGTGCAGTGATCATATTGACACTGAGGGTATGTCACAGAGTTTTATACCACTGGGCAGTGAAGAAAAAAATAACTGCATTTTTACCACCAAAATTTTTGTTTTAGCCCCAGATTTTACATTTTCACACAAGAAGTGGGTAAAAATGGTTCCAAAATTTGTCCCACAATTTTTACTGAATGTGGCAATATCCCATATGTGGCTGTTTTGTACTTCTCTTAGCCATACAGAGAGAGGAACGGAGCGCTATTTGCTTCCTGGAGCACAGATCCTCCTAAAACAGTTTGCAGACTGTTGCTAGAAGAACAGAATCCCCCCTCAAGTGACCCCATTTTGGAAATTATACCCCTTGGGGAATTTACCTGCAGGTGCAGTGATGATTTTGACTCCATGGGTATTT
The DNA here is from genome assembly GCF_032444005.1 of Ranitomeya imitator. Classification (NCBI taxonomy): domain Eukaryota; kingdom Metazoa; phylum Chordata; class Amphibia; order Anura; family Dendrobatidae; genus Ranitomeya; species Ranitomeya imitator. Next base: position 463,635,435 of record NC_091282.1, on the reverse strand, counting down.
TCCAGAAACAAGCAGCAATGAATGTTGCTGAGTGAAAATTGCAAACTGCCGTTGTAGTTACAAGTACGCTGTAGTGACCAATTGTCATGGTTGTGGACAGGGTTCCTTGCCTGTTCTCTCGGGGTTAATTTGTATAGCCTCTTTCTGGTTTGGGGGGCTATATTTACCCACCTTCATCTGGGGATCCTTGTCAGTGATACATCTGTCTGGGCTGTGTTTCTGACCCCCTGGTGTGCTTGCATACTGTTTAGTCTGGTTGCTTTCTTGTGTATGACTTGGTCTGTTTTCTCGTTCTGTTCTTTGCCTTCTAACTCTTTGCTAATTGTCTGTTTCTGGCTCTGACCTTCGTCTTGGTACTCTAACTTCCCTCCTGTCTGCCCCGCTTGTACTGTACTGCTATCTTCCGCTCCTCGACCTTTTTGCTACGTCCCGACCACGCTTGCGTCTGACCCTTTTGGCACTTAATCAACCTCCCGGCTTGATTTTGGCACGTTCAGACTACTCTACAGCTCCGCCAGACGCCGCCGTATTTTTGCAAGACAAGTTGACATTTTTAGTGGTAACATTTTCAGGCACATGACATTTTTGATTGCTTTCTATTCTGACTTTTGGGAGGCAGAATAAACCAAAACCAGCAGTTGAGGAATTTTTTTTTTTTTTGGTGGGGTTTATGCCGTTTCGTGTGTGGTAAAATTGATACCATTACAGTGTTACCACATTTATATAATTTTTTAATATTTTGGAGCTTTTACATAATAAAAACTATTTTATAGGAAAAAATTATTATTTTTGTGTCACTGTATTGTGAGAGCTATAGCTTTTTTATTTTTTTGTTGATGGAGCTGTGTGGTGGCTTGTTTTTTGTGGGACAAGATGACATTTTCAGTGGTACCATGTTTATTTGATTTGACTGTCTTTTTGATTGCATTTTATTCCACTTTGTGTTCACCGGTTTGATGATAAATCATTGTTTCTTGTCTTGTTTTATATTTATTTTTATGGGGTTAACTAGTGGGACAGTTTTATAAGTCGGGTCGTTGCGGACGCGGAGATATCAAAAATGTGTGCTTTTATTGTTTATATTTTTTTCGTACAAATAATCATTTATGGATACAACACCTTTTGATTTTTTTATTATTATTTTAGATTTTTAAAAAATATATTTTTACAATTAGATAAAAAATGATTAACTTTTATACTTTGTCCCATTATGGGACTATCATTTTTTGCTGGCTGTTTGCTTGTACAGCATGGGGATGCAGCAGCAAACTGTCTGCTCTGCAGTGGCAGATAATGTTGCTGATCATGCACTGCACATGATTGAGCAACTTTCTTAGCACTGGTGATCCAGATGTCATCACCCATAGGGGTGGAGCCGCATATTCATTACTGTAATGAGCGGTAACGGTGACCACTCAGTACAGGAAGAAGCTGCGGCACCGGGAAGCCAGGGACTGCACAGCACCAGGAGCAGGTGAGTATAATGGGGAGGGGGAGCACTGCGCAATATTCACCTCTCCTCGTTCCTGGCGCCGCTCCGTCTCCAGCGTCTTCTACAGTGAAGATCAGGTCAGAGGGCGCAGTGACGTGGTTACGTGGTGACGTGGTTACGTGGTGATGTGCCCGCCCTCTGCCTGAACGTCAGTGCAGAAGACGCTGAAGATGGAGTGGCACCAGAACGAAGTCAGGTGAATATTGAAAGAGCCGGGAACCTGAGCGATGGAGAGGTGAGCAGGGCCGGACTGGCCATCGGGCATTTCTGGCAAATGCCAGAAGGGCCGGTCCCTGCAGTGGGCCGCTCGATCTGTTGACCCCCTTCACGCTGACAGCCGGCGTTCTGTTTTCTGCAGCCAGCACACTAGGCAGCATCAGCTTGCCTTGTGCACAGGATCGCTGTTATGAAAGGCAATTCAGTATCACAATGGACATGGAGGTCAGAGCACATACAGTGATCTGACAATAACCCAAAATCATAGAACGAGCTCTGAGACGTGGGAACTCTGCAGACCGCAATCCCTAATCCTCTCCAAACAACACTAGAGGCAGCCGTGGATTGCGCCTAACTCTGCCTATGCAACTCGGCACAGCCTGAGAAACTAACTAGCCTGAAGATAGAAAATAAGCCTACCTTGCCTCAGAGAAATACCCCAAAGGAAAAGGCAGCCCCCCACATATAATGACTGTGAGTAAAGATGAAAAGACAAACTTAGGGATGAAATAGATTCAGCAAAGTGAGGCCCGACTTTCTTAACAGAGCAAGGATAGGAAAGATAACTTTGCGGTCTACACAAAACCCTAAAGAAAACCACGCAAAGGGGGCAAAAAGACCCTCCGTACCGAACTAACGGCACAGAGGTGCACCCTTTGTGTCCCAGAGCTTCCAGCAATACAAATAGACAAGCTGGACAGAAAAAATTGCAAACAAATAGCAAAGAAGAACTTAGCTATGCAGAGCAGCAGGCCACAGGAATGATCCAGGGAAAAACAAGTCCAACACTGGAACATTGACAGGAAGCCAGGAACAAAGCATTAGGTAGAGTTAAGTAGAGAAGCACCTAACGACCTCACCAGATCACCTGAGGGAGGAAACTCAGAAGCCGCAGTACCACTTTCCTCCACAAACGGAAGCTCCCAGAGAGAATCAGCCGAAGTACCACTTGTGACCACAGGAGGGAGCTCTGCCACAGAATTCACAACAGTACCCCCCCTTGAGGAGGGGTCACCGAACCCTCACCAGAGCCCCCAGGACGACCAGGATGAGCCACATGAAAGGCACGAACAAGATCGGGAGCATGGACATCAGAGGCAAAAACCCAGGAATTATCTTCCTGAGCATAACCCTTCCATTTAACCAGATACTGGAGTTTCCGTCTTGAAACACGAGAATCCAAAATCTTCTCCACAATATACTCGAACTCCCCCTTCACCAAAACCGGGGCAGGAGGGTCAACAGATGGAACCATAGGTGCCACGTATCTCCGCAACAATGACCTATGGAATACGTTATGTATGGAAAAAGAATCTGGGAGGGTCAGACGAAAAGACACAGGATTAAGAACCTCAGAAATCCTATACGGACCAATGAAACGAGGTTAAAACTTAGGAGAGGAAACCTTCATGGGAATATGATGAGAAGATAACCAAACAAGATCCCAAACACGAAGTCGGGGACCCACACGGCGTCTGCGATTAGCGAAACGTTGAGCCTTCTCCTGGGACAAGGTCAAATTGTCCACTACATGAGTCCAAATCTGCTGCAACCTGTCCACCACAGTGTCCACACCAGGACAGTCCGAAGACTCAACCTGTCCTGAAGAGAAACGAGGATGGAACCCAGAATTGCAGAAAAATGGCGAAACCAAGGTAGCCGAGCTGGCCCGATTATTAAGGGCGAACTCAGCCAAAGGCAAAAAGGACACCCAGTCATCCTGATCGGCAGAAACAAAGCATCTCAGATAAGTTTCCAAGGTCTGATTGGTTCGTTCGGTCTGGCCATTAGTCTGAGGATGGAAAGCCGAGGAAAAAGACAAATCAATGCCCATCCTACCACAAAAGGCTCGCCAAAACTTCGAAACAAACTGGGAACCTCTGTCAGAAACTATATTCTCTGGAATGCCATGTAAACGAACCACATGCTGGAAGAACAATGGCACCAAATCAGAGGAGGAAGGCAATTTAGACAAGGGTACCAGATGGACCATCTTAGAAAAGCGATCACAGACCACCCAAATGACTGACATCTTTTGAGAAACGGGAAGATCTGAAATAAAATCCATAGAGATATGTGTCCAAGGCCTCTTCGGGACCGGCAAGGGCAAAAGCAACCCACTGGCATGAGAACAGCAGGGCTTAGCCCGAGCACAAATCCCACAGGACTGCACAAAAGTACGCACATCCCGCGACAGAGATGGCCACCAAAAGGATCTAGCCACTAACTCTCTGGTACCAAAGATTCCAGGATGACCAGCCAACACCGAACAATGAACCTCAGAGATAACTTTATTCGTCCACCTATCAGGGACAAACAGTTTCTCCGCTGGACAACGATCAGGTTTATTAGCCTGAAATTTTTGCAGCACCCGCCGCAAATCAGGGGAGATGGCAGACACAATTACTCCTTCCTTGAGGATACCCGCCGGCTCAGACAAACCCGGAGAGTCGGGCACAAAACTCCTAGACAGAGCATCCGCCTTCACATTTTTAGAGCCCGGAAGGTACGAAATCACAAAGTCAAAACGGGCAAAAAACAGCGACCAACGAGCCTGTCTAGGATTCAAACGCTTAGCAGACTCGAGATAAGTCAAGTTCTTATGATCAGTCAATACCACCACGCGATGCTTAGCTCCTTCAAGCCAATGACGCCACTCCTCGAATGCCCACTTCATGGCCAGCAACTCTCGGTTGCCCACATCATAATTTCGCTCAGCAGGCGAAAACTTCCTGGAAAAAAAAGCGCATGGTTTCATCACTGAGCAATCAGAACCTCTCTGCGACAAAACAGCCCCTGCTCCAATCTCAGAAGCATCAACCTCGACCTGGAACGGAAGAGAAACATCTGGCTCACACAACACAGGGACAGAAGAAAAACGACGCTTCAACTCCTGAAAAGCCTCCACAGCAGCAGAAGACCAATTGACCACATCAGCACCCTTCTTGGTCAAATCGGTCAATGGTTTGGCAATACTAGAAAAATTGCAGATGAAGCGACCATAAAAATTAGCAAAGCCCAGGAACTTTTGCAGACTTTTCAGAGATGTCGGCTGAGTCCAATCATGGATGGCTTGGACCTTAACAGGATCCATCTCGATAGTAGAAGGGGAAAAGATTAACCCCAAAAATGAAACCTTCTGCACACCAAAGAGACACTTTGATCCCTTCACAAACAAAGAATTAGCACGCAGGACCTGAAAAACCGTTCTGACCTGCTTCACATGAGACTCCCAATCATCCGAGAAGATCAAAATGTCATCCAAGTACACAATCAGGAATTTATCCAGGTACTCTCGGAAGATGTCATGCATAAAGGACTGAAACACTGATGGAGCATTGGCAAGTCCGAATGGCATCACTAGATACTCAAAATGACCCTCGGGCGTATTAAATGCAGTTTTCCATTCATCGCCTCGCCTGATTCGCACCAGATTATACGCACCACGAAGATCTATCTTGATGAACCAACTAGCCCCCTTAATCCGAGCAAACAAATCAGATAACAATGGCAAGGGGTACTGAAATTTAACCGTGATCTTATTTAGAAGGCGGTAATCTATACAAGGTCTCAGCGAACCATCCTTCTTGGCTACAAAAAAGAACCCTGCTCCTAATGGCGACGATGACGGGCGAATATGCCCCTTCTCCAGGGATTCCTTCACATAACTGCGCATAGCGGCGTGCTCAGGCACGGATAAATTAAACAGTCGACCTTTTGGGAATTTACTACCAGGAATCAAATTGATAGCACAATCACAATCCCTATGCGGAGGTAGGGTATCGGACTTGGGCTCATCAAATACATCCCGGTAATCAGACAAGAACTCTTTAACCTCAGAAGGGGTGGATGACGAAATTGACAGAAATGGAACATCACCATGTACCCCCTGACAACCCCAGCTGGACACCGACATGGATTTCCAATCTAATACTGGATTATGGGCTTGTAGCCATGGCAACCCCAACACGACCACATCATGCAGATTATGCAATACCAGAAAGCAAATAACCTCCTGATGTGCAGGAGCCATGCACATGGTCAGCTGGGTCCAGTATTGAGGCTTATTCTTGGCCAAAGGCGTAGCATCAATTCCTCTCAAGGGAATAGGACACTGCAAGGGCTCCAAGAAAAACCCACAACGCTTGGCATATTCCAAGTCCATCAAATTCAGGGCAGCGCCTGAATCCACAAATGCCATGACAGAATACGATGACAAAGAGCAGATCAAGGTAACGGACAGAAGAAATTTTGACTGTACTGTACCAATGGTGGCAGACCTAGCGAACCGCTTAGTGCGCTTAGGACAATCAGAGATAGCATGAGTGGAATCACCACAGTAGAAACACAGACCATTCAGACGTCTGTGTTCTTGCCGTTCAACTCTGGTCAAAGTCCTATCACACTGCATAGGCTCAGGTTTAAGCTCAGGTAATACCGCCAAATGGTGCACAGATTTACGCTCACGCAAGCGTCGACCGATCTGAATGGCCAAAGACATAGACTCATTCAAACCAGCAGGCATAGGAAATCCCACCATGACATCCTTAAGGGCTTCAGAGAGACCCTTTCTGAATATAGCTGCAAGCGCAGATTCATTCCATTGAGTAAGTACAGACCACTTTCTAAATTTCTGACAATATACCTCTATCTCATCCTGAGCCTGACAAAGAGCCAGCAAATTTTTTTCTGCCTGATCCACTGAATTAGGCTCATCATACAGCAACCCAAGCGCCAGGAAAAACGCATCAATATTACTCAATGCAGGATCTCCTGACGCAAGAGAAAACGCCCAGTCCTGAGGGTCGCCACGCAAAAAAGAAATGACGATCCTAACCTGTTGAACTGGGTCACCAGAGGAGCGAGGTTTCATAACCAGAAATAGTTTACAATTATTTTTGAAACTCAGAAATTTAGTTCTATCTCCAAAAAACAAATCTGGAATATGAATTCTCGGTTCTAGCAAAGAATTCTGAACCACAAAATCTTGAATATTTTGAACTCTTGCCGTGAGCTGATCCACACATGAAGACAGACCTTTAATATCCATTGCTACACCTGTGTCCTGAACCACCCAAATGTCTAGGGGAAAAAAAAGGCAAAACACAGTGCAAAGAAAAAAAAATGGTCTCAGAACTTCTTTTTCCCTCTATTGAGAATCATTAGCACTTTGGGCTTCCTGTACTGTTATGAAAGGCAATTCAGTATCACAATAGACATGGAGGTCAGAGCACATACAGTGATCTGACAATAACCCAAAATCATAGAACGAGCTCTGAGACGTGGGAACTCTGCAGACCGCAATCCCTAATCCTCTCCAAACAACACTAGAGGCAGCCGTGGATTGCGCCTAACTCTGCCTATGCAACTCGGCACAGCCTGAGAAACTAACTAGCCTGAAGATAGAAAATAAGCCTACCTTGCCTCAGAGAAATACCCCAAAGGAAAAGGCAGCCCCCCACATATAATGACTGTGAGTAAAGATGAAAAGACAAACGTAGGGATGAAATAGATTCAGCAAAGTGAGGCCCGACTTTCTTAACAGAGCGAGGATAGGAAAGATAACTTTGCGGTCTACACAAAACCCTAAAGAAAACCACGCAAAGGGGGCAAAAAGACCCTCCGTACCGAACTAACGGCACAGAGGTGCACCCTTTGCGTCCCAGAGCTTCCAGCAATACAAATAGACAAGCTGGACAGAAAAAATAGCAAACAAATAGCAAAGAAGAACTTAGCTATGCAGAGCAGCAGGCCACAGGAATGATCCAGGGAAAAACAAGTCCAACACTGGAACATTGACAGGAAGCCAGGAACAAAGCATTAGGTAGAGTTAAGTAGAGAAGCACCTAACGACCTCACCAGATCACCTGAGGGAGGAAACTCAGAAGCCGCAGTACCACTTTCCTCCACAAACGGAAGCTCCCAGAGAGAATCAGCCGAAGTACCACTTGTGACCACAGGAGGGAGCTCTGCCACAGAATTCACAACAGATCGCGCTGCACTTCTAAAATCACTGTGGCTGCCACGCTAGACAGGATGAAGTTGATGGCCACGGTCTGATGGTCTGAACACCAGCTGTGATGAGGTAACAGACACAGGGCAGGGGCAGGTGGAGGGGGAGAGGCGGCGCTCTGCTCTTCTGTGCTGCTGGGACTCTGCCACTTAAGGTACCGTTAGACTAAACGACTTACCAACGATTACGACCAGCGATACGACCTGGCCGTGATCGTTGGTAAGTCGTTGTGTGGTCGCTGGGGAGCTGTCACACAGAAAGCTCTCTCCAGCGACCAACGATCTGGGGAAAGACTTTGGCATCATTGAAACTGTCTTCGGACCGGCCGGTCTCAGCCAGCCTTGTTAACAGCGCTCTGGATTGCGGATCCCAAAGCATTCAGTAAAAGGTAAAGAGACTGCAACCCTGTGTCCTAATTATTAACCGCGCCTCACATCATCACCACCTACACTACTGTGAAGCCCTGGGGAAGCACTTCACCTGTGGGAAGGTATACCATCTAGCTGCCATAACACCACCCCAGTGGGCCCCAAGCAGCGTCGGTCACCCTGACCGAATACCACAGGTGGCGTCACGAACCCTTGACAGACTTTCATCACCTTTTATTGGACACCCCTTAGCAGGGTCACGGACCGGGTCCAGCCACCATGACAACCCTAGAACCGAGACAGATAGGACCGGTACAAAGTATCACGCGACCCTGCGTCTGGGGGCGCTCCGTGTGCACTTAGCCTTAGTGTGTAACCACCATACAACAAGTGGGCCTGGGTACCTTCAAATGCCAGGGCTGAATTTTTGTCCCAGTGTGCAGCACTATGTGTGGCAAGTGTCTGTATGGGGCCATAACATTTGTGCAGCACTATATGGGGCAAGTGTCTGTATGAGGCCATAACGTTTGTGCAGCACTATGTGGGGTAAGTGTCTGTATGGGGCCATAACGTTTGTGCAGCACTATATGGGGCAAGTGTCTGTATGGAGCATCTTGTGGGGCCATAACGTTTGTGCAGCACTATATGGGGCAAGTGTCTGTATGGAACATCTTATGGGGCCATAACGTTTGTGCAGCACTATATGGGGCAAATATCTTTATGGAGCATCTTATGGGGCCATAATCAACATTTGTGCAGCATTATATTGGGCAAATGTGTCTATGGAGCATCTTATGGGGCCATTATTAACCTTTATGCAGGATTATATGGAGCATATTTTAATATGGAGCATCTTATGGGGCCATCATAAACTTTATGGGGCATTATATGGGGCTCCTGATTCAATATGATTGAATAAGGATATTCAAAAACACATAACCTACTGATGTCTCAATTAATTTTACTTTTATTGGTATCTATTTTTACTTTTGACATTTACCGGTAGCTGCTGCATTTCCCAATCTAGGCTTATACTCGAGCCATTAAGTTTTCCTAGTTTTTTGTGGCAAAATTAGGGGGGTCGGCTTATACTCGGGTCGGCTTATACTCGAGTATATATGTTTAGACCAGGGCACAGGAACATATTATTATGATGAATGTCAGAAAAGGGTTAACAATACATTTTTAATAAACTTTTTATTAGATAGATAGCTAGCATATGCAGATATGAGCATGGGAGCGTCTTCAGAATGTCCTTGACATCCCATCAGCAACATATTAACTAAAATTTTTGTTGCACTCTGAAGCAAGCACATTGAAAAAGTCTCACACATAATCTTTCCTGTCTCTTGAAAGTGAAAACATTAAAAAATAAACATAAAACAGATTATTTTTTAATTTCTGAGCAGCAAAGTCTTTGGAGCCTGCTACAGTATGTCTAAATTTCCTGCAGAAGAATCCATTCAGGTTGATACTACTATGCTATTCCTTGACAAACAAGCCCCAATAGGGAGGTAGTCTTTCACTGCAGTGAAGTTGGCCACACAATCAGTGCTTGTCGTAAGACACAAAAGCTAGAATACCTCATCTTTCATTTTGAGCCATAAGACCTATAGTTGGGCCAGAACTTGCAGTTGTGATATAGAAATGAAAATGCTTGCACAAGTGACAAAGATCTTAAAATTGAAATATTCCATTTGTGTTATGGTAGTTTGCAAAACCCCTCTGTCACAAGAACTTATGCACACATAATCAGATATTTGGTGATTGGTTGATATAATCAAGTAAAATCCTGATTGTCTCCAAAATTGAATTTCACACAAAGCTGATGAAATCTCTCTCATTTTGATACATTTTCAATATAAAGATTTTAATTAGGTATTTTCTAAAAAAGAATGTCAGAAATTGCAATATATAGAAGTTATGATTCTGAAATAGACATAAGCAACTTATCTTTTGAAGTACAAAAAGGTTGGGCATTAATACCTTGGCAAATAAATGAGTAGAAAGACGAGCAGCGCTGCAACACCTGCAGCCAAGTTGCAAATCTGTTAAGGGAAAGCTGTTTACACCTTGCCTCTGGGATCACAGGTCTTCACCATTAGAAGAAACAGTTTAGATAAAGTCCGTTGGCAAGAAAAAGAGGTGGCACTCACCATTCCATTAAAAAGTTCATTTTATTGGTCCAATATTTAAATATACCAGTAGGAAGGTATTCATGTGGTACACACCATACATTGGCCATTTCTTGCCACCTGTGCTTCAACGAGTATATTTTAATATTGGACCAATAAAAGGAATTTTTAATGGAATGGTGAGTGCCACCTCTTCTTCTTGCCAATGGACATTGGGCATTAATATTCCAACTGTACGACGTTCATCTGGGAAGCCCCCATATATAATAGGTTGTTGGCTGATCCAGCCAAAACAGTTTCGTTTGGTCGCAATTAGACTAATATATATGGTGGAGAGCATTACCTTTTAAAAAGGGTCATCAGAAAGTCAATGGATGGAAAAAAAGCTTAATAAAGTAAAGGGCAGAATTATACTAAATACAGATGAGCAAATAAATTTGAATGGAATACAATTCTATTCGAATTTTACAAAAATTTGCATTCACCAAAATGCAGAATATTTTTAGAATTAGATTCCACATGAATTCTGAGAAATGACACCTGCTGACCGCCACTTATTTAAAGAGAACCTGTCACATCTTTCAATTGACAGAACTATGTATCTCATATTCGTAGACTGTCTTGTAAAAGTGGTGGTGCCACAGGATTCGAGGATGGCTGATGTGGTACTGATATTTAGTAAAGCTAAGAAGGTGGATCCAGATAATACCTTTCTGGTAACTCTGACTATAGTAATGTGCAACATTTTTGAGGGCATTATAAGAGATGGCCTGCAGAAATATATTGCAGAGAATAATATAATAATTGACGAAGAGCATGGATTCATGAAAGATAAGCCGTGTCTAACCAACATGTTGGGTTCTATGAGGAGGTAAGTGCAAATCTGGATGTTGATAATGCAGATGATATGATTAATGTAGACTTTGCAAAAGCATTTGTCAAAGTTCCACATAATAGCTGTTGTGAATTCTGCTTTTGGGTTCCCTCCAGTGGCTGTAGGTGGGAATGCAGTTGTCCCTGAGTTGCAGTCCTGGCCAGGTGTATCTGCTGATTGCAGTTCTGACTGGGATATTTAGGTGTGCAGGATTCATTAGTCCTTGCCAGTTGCCCATGGTTCTGGGAGGTTTTGGATCTTTGTCTGGTTCCTCCTGCCTTGCTGCCAATTCAGCAAAGATAAGTGTCTGGTTTTTGTTTCTGTGGCACACATGCTGTGTGCTTAATAATTCTGTGCTATTCATTTGTTTTCTCTTGTCCAGCTTAGATTGTGTCAGTGTTTTCTCAGTCTTGTTGGATTGTCTGGAGTTGCAGATATACGCTCCACATCTTTAGTTAGATGGTGGAATTTTTTTGTATTTTCTGCTGTGGATATTTTTGGAAGGGTTTTAATACTGACCGCTTAGTATTCTGTCCTATCCTTTCCTATTTTAGCTAGAGTGGCCTCTTTTGCTAAATCCTGTTTCCTGCCTGTGTATGTCTTTTCCTCTACTACTCACAGTCAATATTGGTGGGGGGCTGCCTATCCTTTGGGGTTCTGCTCTGAGGCAAGGTAGATTTCCTATTTCCATCTATAGGGGTATTTAGTCCTCCGGCTGTATCGAGGTGTCTAGGATTTGTTAGGCACACCCCACGGCTACTTCTAGTTGCGGTGATAAGTTCAGAATTTGCGGTCAGTACAGTTTCCACCAACTCAGAGAAATTTCCATGCGGCTCCAAGGTCACTGGATCATAACAGTACAACTGGCCAATAATGAGTTAAATGCATCTCAGAAGAAGGGAAGAAAGATGTTGAGCCATTTTTTTTCTCTGCACTCTGCTTTCTCTTCTCTTCCCTCTTTTTCTCTGGGTGGCTGAGGAGTTTTGTGCTAGCATGGATATTCAGGAATTAGCTTCTCGTGTGGACCAGCTTGCTGCTAGGGTACAGGGTATTTCTGATTATATTGTTCAGACTCCTGTTTTAGAGCCGAAGATTCCTACTCCTGATTTGTTTTTTGGTGACAGGTCCAAATTTTTGAGTTTTAAAAACAACTGTAAACTGTTTTTTGCTCTGAGACCTCGATCCTCTGGTGATTCCATTCAGCAGGTTAAAATCATCATCTCCCTGCTGCGTGGCGATCCACAGGATTGGGCATTTTCCCTGGAATCTGGGAATCCGGCTTTGCTTAATGTAGACTCCTTTTTTCAGGCTTTTGGATTATTATATGATGAACCTAATTCTCTGGATCAAGCGGAGAAGACCTTGTTGGCCCTGTTTCAGGGTCAAGAGGCGGCAGAATTGTATTGTCAGAAATTTAGAAAATGGTCTGTGTTGACTAAATGGAATGATTATGCTTTGGCGGCAATTTTCAGAAAGGGTCTTTCTGAATCCGTTAAAGATGTTATGGTGGGGTTTCCCATGCCTTTCGGTCTGAGTGATTCTATGTCTCTGGCCATTCAGATTGACCGGCGCTTGCGGGAGCGCAGAACTTTGCGCGCTGTGGCGTTGTCCTCAGAGCAAATTCCTGAGCCAATGCAGTGTGGTAGGATTCTGTCTAGAACAGAACGACAAGGTTTCAGACATCATAATAGGTTGTGTTATTATTGTGGCAATGCTTCTCATGTCATTTCTGTCTGCCCTAAGCGGACAAAGAGGATCACCAGTTAATTTACCTTCAGTACTGTACAACCTAAATTTCTGTTATCTGTGTCCTTGATCTGCTCATTGTCATCATTTTCTGTCATGGCGTTTGTGGATTCAGGCGCCGCCTTGAGCTTAATGGACTTTGAATTTGCCAGGCGTTGTGGTTTTTCCTTGCAGCCTTTGCAGAACCCAATTCCTTTAAGGGGCATTGATGCTACACCTTTGGCTAAAAATAAGCCCCAGTTTTGGACACAGGTGACCATGCGCATGGCACCAGCCCATCAGGAAGATTGTCGATTTCTGGTGTTGCATAATTTGCATGATGCTATCGTGCTGGGTTTTCCGTGGTTGCAGGTACATAATCCTGTGTTGGACTGGAAGTCTATGTCTGTGACTAGTTGGGGTTGTCAGGGGATTCATAATGATGTTCCTTTGATGTCAATCTCCTCTTCTTCCTCTTCTGCAATTCCTAAGTTTTTGTCTGATTTTCAGGATGTATTCGATGAGCCCAAGTCCAGTTCCTTTCCACCGCACAGGGACTGTGATTGTGCTATCGACTTGATTCCAGGCTGTAAGTTTCCTAAGGGCCGACTTTTCAACCTGTCTGTGCCTGAACATACCGCCATGCGGAATTATGTTAAGGAGTCTTTGGCGAAAGGGCATATTCGGCCATCTTCTTCACCGTTGGGAGGATTTTATTTTTTTTGCTAAGAAGTATGGCTCCTTGAGACCCTGTATTGATTATCGCCTCTTGAATAAGATCACGGTCAAGTTTCAATACCCTTTATCTTTGCTTTCTGATTTGTTTGCTAGGATTAAGGGGGCTAGTTGGTTTACTAAGATTAACCTTCGGGGGGCATATAATCTTGTTCGTATTAAGCAGGATGATGAATGGAAAACTGCGTTTAATACGCCCGAAGGTCATTTTGAATATCTTGTGATGCCATTCGGGCTCACTAATGCTCCATCTGTTTTTCAGTCCTTCATGCATGATATCTTCCGGACTTATCTTGATAAATTCTTGATTGTATATTTGGACGATATTTTGATTTTTTCCGATGATTGGGAGTCTCATGTGCAACAGGTCAGGATGGTGTTTCAGATCCTTCATGACAATGCTTTGTTTGTGAAAAGGTCTAAGTGTCTCTTTGGGGTGCAGAAGGTTTCTTTTTTGGGCTTCATTTTTTCTCCCTCATCTATGGAGATGGATCCGGCTAAGGTTCAGGCCATTCATGATTGGATTCAACCCACATCCGTGAAGAGCCTTCAGAAATTTTTGGGTTTTGCTAATTTTTATCGCCATTTCATTGCTAACTTCTCTAGCGTGGTTAAACCCTTGACCGATTTGACGAAGAAAGGCGCTGATGTGGCGAATTGGTCCTCTGCGGCTGTCTCTGCCTTTCAGGAGCTTAAACGCCGATTTACTTCTGGTCCGGTGTTGTGCCAACCGGATGTTTCTCTTCCGTTTCATGTTGAGATTGACGCTTCTGAGATTGGGGCAGGGGCCGTTTTGTCTCAGAGGGATCCTGTTGGTTCCTTGATGAAAACGTGTGCCTTCTTTTCTCGTAAGTTTTCGCCTGCTGAACGTAATTATGATGTCGGCAATCGGCAGTTGTTGGCTATGAAGTGGGCGTTTGAGGAGTGGCGACATTGGCTTGAGGGAGCTAAGCACCGTATTGTTGTCTTGACCGATCATAAGAATCTGATTTACCTCGAGTCTGCCAAACGGCTGAATCCTAGACAGGCTCGATGGTCCTTGTTTTTTTCCCGTTTTGATTTCGTAGTTTCGTATCTTCCGGGTTCTAAGAATATTATGGCTGATGCCCTCTCTAAGAGTTTTTTGCCTGATTCTTCTGAGGTCCTTGAACCGGTCGGCATTCTGAAAGAAGGGGTGGTCCTTTCTGCAATTTCCCCTGATTTACGACGGGTTCTTCAGGAATTTCAGGCTGACAGACCTGACCGCTGTCCAGTGGGGAAACTGTTTGTTCCTGACAGATGGACTAGTAGAGTGAATTCTGAGGTTCACTGTTCTGTGTTGGCTGGTCATCATGGTATTTTTGGTACCAGAGATTTGGTTGGTAGGTCCTTTTGGTGGCCTTCTTTGTCACGTGATGTGCGTTCTTTTGTGCAGTCCTGTGGGACTTGTGTGCGGGCCAAGCCTTATTGTTCCCGTGCTAGTGGGTTGCTTTTGCCATTGCCAGTCCCTGAGAGGCCCTGGAAGCATATTTCTATGGATTTTATTTCTGATCTTCCGGTTTCCCAGAAGATGTCTGTTATCTGGCTTGTTTGTGACTGGTTCTCTAAGATGGTTCATTTGGTGCCTTTGCCTAAATTGCCTTCCTCTTCAGATTTGGTTCCATTGTTTTTTCAGCATGTGGTTCGTTTGCATGGTATTCCGGAGAATATTGTGTCTGACAGAGGTTCCCAGTTTGTTTCTAGGTTTTGGCGGGACTTTTGTGCCAGGCTGGGCATTGATTTGTCTTTTTCTTCTGCATTTCATCCAGACCGAGCGAACTAATCAGACTTTGGAGACTTATTTGAGATGCTTTGTGTCTGCTGATCAGGATGATTGGGTGGTCTTCTTGCCATTGGTCGAGTTTGCCCTTAATAATCGGGCTAGTTCGGCTACTTTGGTTTCGCCTCATTAGCAGCTCCTGCTCTCGCTGTTAGTATTAGCGACAGCAGGCATAGGCTAATGGGAGCAGTAGTCCCATCAGCCAACGCTAGTGACCACAGAAAAACATTATACCTCCAATCACAGCTGTGGCTCACTCTCATTTGACAGCATGGGAACCGCGGCTCTTAGACCGGCAGTAATAATTTTACCAGCGATCAGAAGCAGTGTTTGCTGCACTGTTATGTACATGACAGTGTGGCAAACACTGGATATTCGGGCCCCCTATTCGAGTGAATGGGGTCCAGATTCGGGTCCGTGTACTGTTCTGGTACCCGAACCAGAACTTTTTTAACTGTTTGATCACACCGGACCCAAACATCCAGGGGTCCACCCATCTCTATTTACAAGTAGTGTTTCCGAGAAACTGTTTTACTCTGTAGCCGTGTTTTTTGGAGTAGTGTTTATTAAAAAAGCTTCTACTCTGCACCCATTTCTTTCCCATAAAATTTATTCTACCATTGTGTCTATAAATGTTCTATTATCCAGCCATGTTATTGTGATTGGTGTTTCTAAAAAAAATTCAGGTATGCAGTCATCTCTCTCCCTTTTTTGGGCCGAAAAAAATGAAAAAATAATGTTATTGTACCGCTGTGTCTACTGTATATGAGCAATGTTCCTAAAAATATTTCTACTCTGCTGCTGTCTTTTTGTGAGTAATGTATCTAAAAAATTTTATACTATGCAGCCATCTCTTTACCATGTGTGGGCTGAAAAAAATTATTTTATTCTACCTGTGTGTCTATAGGAGTAGTGTTTAAAAAATAATTTCTACTCTGCAGCCGTCTTTTTGTGAGTGGTGTGTCTAAAAAAATTGTACTCCTCGCTCCTCACTCAGACTCTCTAACTCCTCCTCCAGCCAGAATATATAGGGAAGCTACCCTCAAACCGGGTCTCGAGCTCCCCCTTCTGGCCTGGAGTCAGAACAGTGTTGTGTGTACATGTTACCTGTTAAAGGGATCCTTGTCACTTCCAGGCATGGCATCACCCTCCCCGTGAAGAAGGCAATACCTCTGTAAGAACTGAATTCCTGGGGTGTTACATACACATCATCACGACCAGGGAGGCATCCCTATACAGTGTACATCCACCACCAAGACAACATTGACGATGTATTGAATAAGATCTGGGATAGGTCAAAACGCCACTCAATTATATAGTTGCCCTGAAATTTTTACTATGCTCTGCTACTTTTTACTGTTTTTTAGTTCTCACTAATAAATGTTATTTTCTTGCATCACTTGAAAATCCTCAGAGTGTGCGGAGAATTTCTATTTTATGGACTAAGGGTCATCCGGCACCTCAAATTAGGACAGAGTGCAGGCCATTATCTTTCTTTAAAAAAAACCTGTGTGTGCACTGTCCCAAAAAGTCTCTGTTTCTACTTTTCTAAAAAGCCTATAGGAGTTCTGTGCCAAAAAGGCCTTTTCTTTCTACTGTAACAAAATGCTTCTGGGAATACTGTCTCAAAAAGAATGTGTGTGCAGTGTGCCAAAAAGCCTTTGTTTCTACTTTACCAAAAAGCCTCTGTGTGTACTGTGTCAAAAAGCCTCTGTTTGTACTGCACCAAAAATCCTTTGTGAGTACTGTGCCCAAAAGCCTCTGTATGTACTGTGACAAACAGCCTTTGTTTCTACTTTACCAAAAAGCCTATGGGAGTACTGTACCAAAAAGACTATTTTTACTGCACCAAAAATCATCTGGGAGTACTGTGCCAAAAATCCTGTTTGTACTGTTCCAAAAAACATCTGTTCGTATTGTACCAAAATAGAGACTGTATCAGATGGTGGTGCTGGATGTTGTGACGTGCTGAGAAAAGTTTTTCACATTTGTGCCATGCTAAACATCCCTCCCGAAGTGGTGCCAGTGTGGCACCCCAGGAGTTCGGGTACCACAGTGGTGCTGCCTTCCTCTCGGGGAGGGTAATGCCATAGCTAGAGACAGGAGGGATCCCCTTGGCAGGTAATCTTACATTCAACACATTCTGACTCAAGGCCAGAAGGGGGAGCTCAAAACCCAGTTTTAGGGGAACTTCCCTAATACACATCCTGGTGTGGAGGAGGAGTTAGACAGTCTGGTGCAGACAACAGACAGGGAAGGAGCAGAGGAGTGATCAGGAGCTAGAGAAGGGCCACAACTGGGCCCCTCAGAGCTGAGCGCAGAAACCGGGCACTGGGAGCCTGAGGTTGTGGGCAACTGCAAGACCCACAGCAGAACCTGAGGGCAGAGAGTAGAAAGTAACCTGCCTACATCAAACCTGATGTACAGCAGCATTCCAGAGCCCGGAGTCACCTTGTAAAGAGACCCCAGAGAAATGGCTCAAGTTGCCTACCATGCAGGTACTGTCCCATGACAGGAGAGAACGAGGACCTTGTTAGGACACCACAGGCAGCAAGGGACGAATAATCAGCGCAAAGTGGAAGGCTCCCAAACTGACCTGTCAAAAGGGTTTCCACCTGTCTTCAGGCTGCCTGGTATCCTGGACTGAGGCTGACTACAACAACCGTAAACCAGGTAAAGACTGCAACCCTGTGTCCTCCGTTTATTTACCAGCAATCCATCATCCTTGCCCACTACACTGGGAGCCCTGGGGACCCCGCTTCACCTGTGGGAAGCATTACCATCTTGCCGCAGTAACATCGCCCCAGAGGACCCCTTTAAGCAGCGTCCGTCGCCTCTGACTGAGAACCACAGGTTGCATCACGAATATGAACTTTATTACAACTCCCCTTTAAAGATGGTTTCCCTTTACTTGAGTGCCCAGGGCCATGGACCGGGCCGCTGCCACTGTGACCACCCCTTTTTTGTGATGGGACCCGTTATTAAGTATCCCCATTGCCCATTGCCTCCATTACCCTGGTGGGCAACTCACCAGCGCCCCAGCTGCGTTGGCAACTTTAGCCTTCTCTGCCTTGTGCTCTCCTCCTCAACCTCCTTCTCCACTAGGACCTCCGTTTTCTGGTTTAAGCCCTTTACCGTAGAAGGTGGTTTGAACGTTAATGAACAGGCAAATTTTTACATTTCTGACCACTGTCACTTTGTGAGGTAATAACTCTGGAACACTTCAACCGATCCTGATGATTCTGAGAATCTTTATTCATGACATATTGTACTTCATGATAGTGGTAAAATTTCTTTGGTATGAAATTTATTTATGAAAAAAATGGAAATTTGGTGAAAATTTAGCAATTTTCCAAAATTGAATTTTCATGCCCTTAAATCACAGAGATATGTCACACAAAATAGTACAATAAGTAACATTTCCCACATGTCTACTTTATATCAGCACAATTTTGGAACCCAATTTTTTTAGGAAGTTGTAAGGGTTAAAAGTTGACCAGCGATTTCTCATTTTTACAACAAAATTTACAAACCATTTTTTTAAGAACTACATCATATTTGAAGTCACTTTGAGGGGTCTATATGATAGAAGATACCCAAAGGTGACAACATTTTAAAAACTGCACCCTTCAAGGTGCTCAAAATCACAATCAAGAAGTTTATTAACCCTTCAGGTGCTTCACAGGAATTTTTGGAATGGAAAAAATGAACATTTAACTTTTCTTCAGAAAAAATTTACTTCAGATCCATTTTTTTTTTATTTTGACCAGGGTAGCAAGAAAAAATGTACCTCAAATTTTGTTGCAAAATTTCTCCTGAGCATGTAGATACCCCATATGAGGGAGAAAAACACTGCTTGGGTGCTTGACAGAGTTTGGAAAAGAAGTAGTGTCATTTTACTTTTTGAATGCAAAATTGGCTGGAACAATTGTTGGACGCCATGTCGCATTTGGAGAGCCTCTGATGTGCCTAAACAGTGAAAATACCCCACAAGTAACATCATTTTGGAAACTAGATCCCTCAGAGAACTGATCTAGATGTGTGGTGAGCACATTGAACCCTCAAGTTCTTCACAGAAATTTATAACGTTGAGCCGTAAAAATAAAGAAAATCCCCACAAATATGTTTTAGCCCCAAATATTGCATTTTCATAAGGGTAAAAGGAGAAATTGCATCACACAATTTGTTGTGCAATTTCTCCTGAGTACGCCGATACCCAATATGAAGGAGAAAATTGCTGTTTCGGCGCATGGCAAGGCTCAGAGGGGAAGGAGCTTCATTTGACATTTTGAATGCAAAATTTCCTGGAATCATTAGCAGACATCATGTCCCATTTGGAGAGCCCCTGATGCTCCTAAACAGTGGAAACCCCCACAAGTGACCCCATTTTGGAAACTAGACCCCTCAAGGATTGTATTTAGATGTGTTGTGTGCACCTTGAACCCCAGGGTGCTTCACAGATGTTTATAGTATTGAGCCGTGCAAATGATAATATTTTCCTCACAAAAATGTTATTTTAGCCCCAAATTTATCATTTAACAGAAGAAATTGCACCATACAATTTGTAGTGCAATTTCTCCTGAGTATGCCGATACCCCATATGAAGGAGAAAACTACTGTTTGGGGGCACGGCAGGGCTCAAAAGGGAAGAGTGCAAACAGGCATTTGGTGACGGGGTTAAAGGGAAACTGTCACCATGAAAATGCAATCCAATCTGTAGGTACCATATTATAGAGAAGGGAAAGCTGATCAGATTAGTATATATTTTTGTGAGAAAAGTCTAAGCACCTATTTTATACATTTAAACCTCTGATATTTCTGATATTATCAGTGATTGACAGCTATCCTTGTATGCACACTTATTCAAATAAAACTGATGGGACCATCCACTGGACCAAAATACCAGAAACAGCAGAGGTTTAAACGATTAAAACACAGGTTGTCTTGAGAATATCCTCATAAAATTATACATTGATCTTCCCAGTTCCTCCTGATCTATAATTTGGTTCCTGCAAATTGGGCTTCATTTTCATTATGACAGGCTCCCTTTAAGTCTGCTCCATTCACCCGAATAGGGCTAGCAGAAATTTACATGCCTGCAGAAATCCCATTCTAACGAATGGAACAGATTTTCTTTGCAACAAATCTGTTTTTTTATGACTATCCCCTTATTATGGAGAAGTCTGGAAAAATGCTATATTCAATAACCTCTTTTTAAACTGATGTAAGGTAGAATTCTCAATGAAATGTGTAGATCTCTTTAACCCCTTCCCGACCTGTGACACAGCGTATGCGTCATGAAAGTCGGTGCCAATCCGACCTGTGACGCATATGCTGTGTCACAGAATGATCGCGTCCCTGCAGATCGGGTGAAAGGGTTAACTCCCATTTCACCCGATCTGCAGGGACAGGGGAAGTGGTAGTTTAGCCCAGGGGGCTACGATCGCTCTGATTGGCTGTTGAAAGTGAAACTGCCAATCAGAGCGATTTGTAATATTTCACCTAAAAAGCTGGTGAAATATTACAATCCAGCCATGGCCGATGCTGCAATATCATCGGCCATGGCTGGAAACACTAATGTGCCCCCACCCTAGCCCCCGATCTGCGCTCCGCTCCCCTCCGTCCTGTGCTCCGCTCCCCCGTCCTCCTGTCCGCTCCCCCCGTGCTCCAATCAAACCCCCCCGCACTCCGATCACCCCGCCCTGCACAGCGATCCCCCCCGTGCTCCGATCCACCCCCCTGCACAGCGATCCCCCCCTGCACAGCGATCCCCCCGTGTTCCGATCCACCCCCCCGTGCTCCGATCCACCCCCCCGTGCTCCGACGTACCCCCCCCGTGCCCTGATCTCCCCCCCTTATACTTACCCGGCCTCCCGGGGTCCGTCCGTCTTCTTTCCCGGGCGCCGCCATCTTCCAAAATGGCGGGCGCATGTGCAGTGCGCCCGCCGAATCTGCCGGCCGGCAGATTCGTTCCAAAGTGAGTTTTGATCACTGAGATATAACCTATCTCAGTGATCAAAATAAAAAAAATAGTAAATGACCCCCCCTTTGTCACCCCCATAGGTAGGGACAATAAAAAAAGTAAAGATTTTTTTTTTTTCACTAATGTTGGGGTAAGAACTAGGGGTAGGGTTAGGGGTAGGGGTAGGGTTAGGGTTAGGGGTAGGGTTAGGGGTAGGGATAGGGGTAGGGTTAGGGGTAGGGGTAGGGTTAGGGTTAGGGCTAGGGTTAGGGGTAGGGTTAGGGTTAGGGCTAGGGTTAGGGGTAGGGTTAGGGGTAGGGGTAGGGGTAGGGTTCGGGATGTGCACACGTATTCTGGTCCTCTGCGGATTTTTCCGCATAGGATTTGATAAATCCGCAGGGCTAAACCGCTGTGGATTTATCGCGGATTTACCGCGGTTTTTCTGCGCATTTCACTGCGGTTTTACAACTGTGATTTTCTATTGGAGCAGTTGTAAAACCGCTGCGGAATCCGCAGAAACAAGTGAAATGCTGCGGAATGTAAACCGCTGCGTTTCCGTGCAGTTTTTCCGCAGCATGTGTACAGCGATTTTTGTTTCCCATAGGTTTACATTGAACTGTAAACTCATGGGAAACTGCTGCTGATCCGCAGCGTTTTCCGCAGCATGTGCACATACCTTTAGAATTAGGCTATGTGCACACGGTGCGGATTTGGCTGCGGATCCGCAGCAGTGTTCCATCAGGTTTACAGTACCATGGAAAACCAAATCCGCTGTGCCCATGGTGCGGAAAATACCACGCGGAAACGCTGCGTTGTATTTTCCGCAGCATGTCAATTCTTTGTGCGGATTCCGCAGCGTTTTACACCTGTTCCTCAATAGGAATCCACAGGTCAAATCCGCACAAAAAACACTGGCAATCCGCGGTAAATCCACAGGTAAAACACAGTGCCCTTTAACCGCGGATTTTTCAAAAATGATGCTGAAAAATCTCATACGAATCCGCAACGTTGGCACATAGCCTTAGGGTTAGGGGTGTGTTGGAATTAGGGTTGTGGTTAGGGTTAGGGGTGTGTTGGGGTTAGGGTTGTGGTTAGGGGTGTGTTGGGGTTAGGGTTGTGATAAGGGTTATGGCTACAGTTGGGATTAGGGTTAGGGGTGTGTTGGGGTTAGTGTTGGAGTTAGAATTGAGGGGTTTCCACTGTTTAGGCACATCAGGGGTCTCCAAACGCAACATGGCGCCACCATTGATTCCAGCCAATCTTGTATTCAAAAAGTCAAATGGTGCTCACTCACTTCCGAGCCCCGACGTGTGCCCAAACAGTGGTTTACCCCCACATATGGGGTACCAGCATACTCAGGACAAACTGCGCAACAATTATTGGGGTCCAATTTCTCCTGTTACTCTTGAGAAAATAAAAAATTGCTTGCTAAAACATCATTTTTGAGGAAAGAAAAATGATTTTTTATTTTCACGGCTCTGCGTAGTAAACGTCTGTGAAGCAATTGGGGGTTCAAAGTGCTCACCACATATCTAGATAAGTTCCTTTGGGGGTCTAGTTTCCAAAATGGGGTCACTTGTGGGGGGTTTCTAGTGTTTAGGCACACCAGGGGCTCTGCAAACGCAACGTGACGCCCGCAGACCATTCCATCAAAGTCTGCATTTCAAAAGTCACTACTTCCCTTCTGAGCCCCGACGTGTGCCCAAACAGTGGTTTATCCCCACACATGGGGTATGAGCTTACTCAGGAGAAACTGGACAACAACTTTTGCGGTCCAATTTCTCCTGTAACCCTTGGGAAAATAAAAAATTCTGGGCTAAAATATTATTTTTGAGGAAAGAAAACGTATTTATTATTTTCACGGCTCTGCGTTATAAACTTCTGTAAAGCACTTGGGGGTTGAAAGTGCTCACCACATATCTAGATAAGTTCCTTTGGGGGTCTAGTTTCCAAAATGGGGTCACTTGTCGGGGGTTTCTAGTGTTTAGCCATATCAGGGGCTCTGCAAACGCAATGTGACGCCCGCAGAGCATTCCATCAAAGTCTGCATTCCAAAACGTCACTACTTCACTTCCGAGCCCCAGCATGTGCCTAAACAGTGGTTTACCCCCACATATGGGGTATCAGCGTACTCAGGAGAAACTGGACAACAACTTTTGGGGTCAAATTTCTCCTGTTACCCTTGGGAAAATAAAAAATTGCGGGCTAAAAAATCATTTTTGAGAAAAGAAATTTTTTTTTTATTTTCATGGCTCTGCGTTATAAACTTCTGTGAAGCACTTGGGGGTTCAAAGTCCTCACCACACATCTAGATTAGTTACTTTGGGGGTCTAGTTTCCAAAATGGGGTCATTTGTGGGGGATCTCCAATGTTTAGGCACACAGGGGCTCTCCAAACGCGACATGGTGTCCGCTAATGATTGGAGCTAATTTTCCATTTAAAAAGCCAAATGGCGTGCCTTCCCTTCTGAGCCCTGCCGTGCGCCCAAACAGTGGTTTACCCCCACATATGGGGTATCTGCGTACTCAGGACAAACTGGCCAATAATATTTGTGGTCCAATTTCTCCTATTACCATTGGCAAAATAGGAAATTCCAGGCTAAAAAATCATTTTTGAGAAAAGAAAAATTATTTTTTATTTTCATGGCTCTGCATTATAAACTTCTGTGAAGCACCTGGGGGTTTAAAGTGCTCAGTATGCATCTAGATAAGTTCCTTTGGGGGTCTAGTTTCCAAAATGGGGTCACTTGTGGGGCAGCTCCAATGCATAGGCACACAGGGGCTCTCCAAACGCGACATGGTGTCCGCTAACAATTGGAGCTAATTTTCCATTCAAAAAGTCAAAAGGCGCGCCTTCCCTTCCGAGCCCTGCCGTGTGCCCACACAGTGGTTTACCCCCACATATGAGGTATCGGCGTACTCGGGAGAAATTGCCCAACAAATTTTATGATCCATTTTATCCTATTGCCCATGTGAAAATGAAAAAATTGAGGCGAAAATAATTTTTTTGTGAAAAAAAAGTACTTTTTCATTTTTACGGATTAATTTGTGAAGCACCTGGGGGTTTAAAGGGCTCACTATGCATCTAGATAAGTTCCTTGGGGCGTCTAGTTTCCAAAATGGGGTCACTTGTGGGGGAGCTCCAATGCATAGGCACACAGGGGCTCTCCAAACGCGACATGGTGTCCGCTAACAATTGGAGCTAATTTTCCATTCAAAAAGTCAAAAGGCGCGCCTTCCCTTCCGAGCCCTGCCGTGTGCCCACACAGTGGTTTACCCCCACATATGAGGTATCGGCGTACTCGGGAGAAATTGCTCAACAAATTTTATGATCCATTTTATCCTATTGCCCATGTGAAAATGAAAAAATTGAGGCGAAAATAATTTTTTTGTGAAAAAAAAAGTACTTTTTCATTTTTACGGATTAATTTGTGAAGCACCTGGGGGTTTAAAGGGCTCACTATGCATCTAGATAAGTTCCTTGGGGCGTCTAGTTTCCAAAATGGGGTCACTTGTGGGGGAGCTCCAATTTTTAGGCACACGGGTGCTCTCCAAATGTGACATGGTGTCCGCTAAAGAGTGCAGCCAATTTTTCATTCAAAAGGTCAAATGGCGCTCCTTCCCTTCCAAGCCCTGCCGTGCGCCCAAACAGTGGTTTACCCCCACATATGAGGTATCAGCGTACTCAGGACAAATTGGACAACAACTTTCGTTGTTCAGTTTCTCCTTTTACCATTGGGATAATAAAAAAATTGTTGCTGAAAAATCATTTTTGTGACTAAAAAGTTAAATGTTCATTTTTTCCTTCCATGTTGCTTCTGCTGCTGTGAAGCACCTGAAGGGTTAATAAACTTCTTGAATGTGGTTTTGTGCACCTTGGTGGGTGCAGTTTTTAGAATGGTGTCACTTTTGGGTATTTTCAGCCATATAGACCCCTCAAACTGACTTCAAATGTGAGGTGGTCCCTAAAAAAAATGGTTTTGTAAATTTCGTTGTAAAAATGAGAAATCGCTGGTCAAATTTTAACCCTTATAACTTCCTAGCAAAAAAAAATTTTGTTTCCAAAATTGTGCTGATGTAAAGTAGACATGTGGGAAATGTTATTTATTAACTATTTTGTGTCACATAACTCTCTGGTTTAACAGAATAAAAATTCAAAATGTGAAAATTGCGAAATTTTCAAAATTTTCGCCAAATTTCCGTTTTTATCACAAATAAACACAGAATTTATTGACCTAAATTTACCACTAACACGAAGCCCAATATGTCATGAAAAAACAATCTCAGAACCGCTAGGATCCATTGAAGCGTTCCTGAGTTATTACCTCATATAGGGACACTGGTCAGACTTGCAAAAAACGGCAAGGTCTTTAAGGTCAAAATAGGCTGGGTCATGAAGGGGTTAAAGATAATATGCTTCATAGGCATTCTGTTCTATAAATGAAACGCTGCAATTATATATGTATGATACCATTCTTAGAAATAGACAATAAGCTGTAGACTTAGCAAATATCAAGTATATTTAATTCACTCCATTTAAAAAAATCCAGCATTCAGCAGCTCTTCTCATTATTTCTAAAAAAAGAGTTGAGCAGACAAGCTCTTATATGTAGTTTGATAAGAGCAGTAGCTATATTTTTATTATTATTTCTGGGCATCACAATTCAATATTATCCCAATAGTCACCCAAATATCTTATCAAACATGGTTTATTTTATTTAACAGATCCCTTAGACGGGGAGAAACATGCACAGTCCACTGATCTGCAAGTGCATATGGTCCACATTACAATAAGTCTTTCTTTTCATGGAAAAATGTTTGGAAGTTTTAATAGCAAATGGCTCAGCTGTACCATTATTAGGAGCTTCCGTTCTTCTTTCTAGCTTTTCTTCCCACGACTCTTGCAACCAGGACCCACTTACTTATCTCCCCATGGCATTGTTTTACCAGATTCACTCTTTCTCTCAAAGGGGAATGAAGTGCAAATGGCTTTCGTATACTATAAACGACACAACCTTCTTCTGCATTAACATAATTTGGACTATAATTGAGCCTGAGACTTCTGGTGACAGTCTCAGCATATTGACCTGAGGTTGCTGTTGTCAACGCAACTCTATAATGCTAATGACAGACTTATTATGAGCAGATGGATATAATTTATTCTGAATCAGGAGGAGGAAAAATAATGAAGTCATTGATTGAAAGACGTATGTGAAACAAACTTTACAGTCTTTTGCTCGGTGTCAGCTAAACAAGTCATGTATCTGGATTTGCAAACTATTAACCTATTTAGGCATTATTAAAGCTGTTATTTAATACGCAAACATAGTTACAACTGCATTAAAATTGAATTGAAATTGAATTTATAAAAAAAAAAAATAAGAAAAAAAAATGCATTTTTTAGATTTTAAAGTTGCATTTGATCTCTGTGAAGGTCAAGTTCAGTCGGTTTCACTCTGCCAAATTCTTTAATGAGACAAAATATATCAACACAGGTCTCTGCGTTATCACAGTTTGCACGTTTTACCATCAAGAATAAAATAGCTAATCCATGCATCCTCACTGACTGTGGGGCATTTCCCTGCCACTAGGTGGTTAGCTCTCCTACGAAACTATGTAAGATTGTTATGGTTTCGAAACGTTTTTAACAACCAGTAGCTGATAAGTTACACATGGTTTTCAAGCCTTTTTAGTGCTTTCAAGGCTTTTGACATCTGCAGGTGCTAAAACACACCAGGAAGAAACATACTAAGAACAATAAGGCAACTAAGGTGGTCCTTAGGGCAGAGCCAGAGGGGGCTGCTGGCTGCATGCAGCTGAAATTCAACCCACCGCGATGGACAATTACCACACAATATTTTTTTCATAATATTCCACAGGTGCATTGTCTGACTGACCCCTCAAGTTGTATGTTGCCCTGTGCATTACCTTATATTGACACCCTTGTGTTGTGTGCTACTCAGTGTCCAAATTTTATAATTTTTTCAAAGTACAAACTTTAGTACAGTGACTTAAAGGGGTTATACAGGATTTTTTTTTCCTATGGGGCTTAGCACTTATCAGCAAGTAGCTTCTAACTAACTGCCTAATTTGCTGTGCGATGATGTCTCCCAGCTAAAAGCAGTCATGGACTGCTCATGTTGGCGATTCTTCTGCTTCCTTTGATGTCACTTAGACTGAAAAGTGATGTTGATTGACCGCTGTCTCCTCGCTGCCCAACTGAAGATTGCATCAACATGATGTTGGCAGTGATGGTTCATGGATAGAGCAGACCTGGAGAGAAAAAAATGCTTTGTTGAGGTGAGGTTAAAGGAAGCATGAAAATTACCACCAGGAGCGGACCATGACCACTTTCAGCAGGGAGAGATCATCGCAAAGCAAATTAGGCAGTTAGTTAGCAACCACCTGCTGATAAGTGCTAAGCCTGATAAGAAAAAGAGTCCCATGCAGCCCCTTCAAAGTACCCAAATAACACTGACAATTTCTTAGATAACACTGCATATTATAAATTAGGATATAAAGCTGTATCCTATAGATGCCTTTTCTAAAATGTTGACAAATTAAATCAACAAATCCATGCAAAATGAAATACATTTTTTAGATTATGACACACACCTGTCAACAGCGATTCACCTGCGGCTATTAACCCGTTAAATACCCCTGTCAAATGCTGACAGCGGCATTTAACATGCATTTTTGGCAATCGCATTGGAAATCTGCCCATCAGTAACCGAGTCACATGATTAGGGGTCACCGATGGGTTGGCATGACAACCAGAAGCAGGGGCGGACACAGACAGCTTGGGGCCCCTGTGCAGGAAATGTACCTGGGCCCCCCTCCTTTTAAGGCGAAAAAGCTAAGGGACTGTGCTATACATAAGTGAGTACACTTTATACTAAGGGACTGTGTTATACATAATAATCAATAATAATGTCTTCCTCCACCTCCCCCTGTTCTAAAACCCATTATAAAACCCCCGCATCCCATTATTGCCCTCTCCCCCACCCCCATGATTTCCCTCTTCACAACCTACATTATTGCTTTCTCCCCCACCACCCCATATCATTGCCCATTCCACCACCTCCATCATTGTCTCCTCCCCACCACCCCCATCATTGTCCTTTCCACTGCCACCATCATTTCCTCCTGCCCCACCACCCCTATCATTGCCCTCTCCATCAACCCAATCATTGCCTTTTGCCCCGTCACCCCCATCATTGCCCTCTCCTCCACCTACACACACACATACACAGCACCATTCACCTCTCTGCACACACACACACCTCACCTCTGCTCGCACGGTATCCTGAAGCCTCACCATCGCCGGCAGCTTCCTGTCTCACACAGACGTGGCGCTGAATGATGATGTAATTTAGCCACTGCTGTGTGGCAGGAAGCAGGATGGATCCATTCCCTGCAGCTCCACTCCACTGCCTTTTTCTCTTGCAGGCAGCGGAGCTGCAATCCCATGATGGCAATCTGGCCAGGGGCTTCCCGAAGCCGGATAAACTGGCCAGTTTGCCCTCATTATTAGCCACCCTGCAGGCAGGGCTTGTTTTAGGCAAAGTGGGGCCCTAGGCAAAGTTTAAAATGGGGCCTCAAATCCTAACATATTGCACATCACACACAAGCATTTCGGTTGTATTTACAAGCGCTGAGTTCAGGCCACTAAAGGAGTGTGATCGACAATACTGAAGATGTTCAACGCTTGTTTCCCGGCCTCTTTCCACTGTCTGAGAAAGATTGATGGGGACAGAATGGTGCAGCCTCATAGTATACAGCACTGCCCGCATAGTATACAGCGCAGCCTCATAGTATACAGCACTGCCCACATAGTATACAGCGCAGCCTCATAGTATACAGCGCAGCCTCATAGTAAACAGCGCAGCCTCATAGTAAAGAGCGCAGCCACATAGTAAACAGCGCAGCCTCATAGTAAACAGCGCAGCCTCATAGTATACAGCGCAGCCTCATAGTAAACAGCGCAGCCTCATAGTATACAGCGCAGCCTCATAGTAAACAGCGCAGCCTCATAGTAAACAGTGCAGCCTCATAGTAAACAGCGCAGCCTCATAGTATACAGCACAACCTCATAGTATACAGCGCAGCCTCATAGTATACAGCGCAGCCTCATGGTAAACAGCACTGCCTCATAGTATACAGCACACAGCCTCATGGTATACAACACGCAGCCTCATGGTATACAGCACGCAGCCTCATGGTATACAGCACGCAGCCTCATGGTATACAGCACGCAGCCTCATGGTATACAGCACGCAGCCTCATGGTATACAGCACGCAGCCTCATGGTATACAGCACACAGCCTCATGGTATACAGCGCAGCTCCCGCACCCCCCCAGAATGGCCCCACAGTCCAGTACTCACTGTTATAGAGTAAAAAAAACAAACAACACACTCCTCACCTCTCCTTGTGCCCGCGCTGCTTCCACGTCCTGCTCCTGTCGGCACACAGTGAGGTCGAGGCAGTGTCTGTCAGAGCAGGGAATGATGGGAGAAGGAGCGTCAGGTGATGTTCTCTCCGCCATCATTCATTGCTTTGAACTCTACCGGCAGACACCGGTACAGTTCAACGCGGTGGGGGAGTCGGCGCTGGCGGCAGGCGGGCTCCCCTGCCTCACAGGGGCCCCATAGCAGCTGCGTGATGTGCCGCTAGCTGAGGGCCCCTGGGGGAGCGAGGACCTAGGCAGCTGCCTGCCCCTAATGCCGGCCCTGCCTGCAGGGGCCCCCTGGAGCCTCTGGGTCCCTGTGCAGCCGCACAGGTTGAACAGGCGGTATGTCCACCCATGACCAGAAGTCTCCTGGAGTCCTCTATAGTTTTCACTGCCGAATTGCTATGAGCACCGCCCGGTGGTCGGCATTCATAGCAAGTGAGGTATTCTGCTACATACAGGTGATCTGATCATCATCTGTATATAGCAGAGCCGATCAGGTTATGGCAACTTCTATTCTCCCATGGAGACTATTGAAGCATGCCAGAAGTAAAAAAAATGTTTTCAAAAATATATTAAAAAAATATATATATAAGTTCAAATCACACCCCTTTCGCCCCATTCAAAATAAAACAAAAAAAGTCAAACATACCCATATTTGGTATCACCACATTCAGAATTGCCCGATCTATCAATAATAAAAAAGGGTTAACCTGATTGCTAAATGGCATAACGAAAAAAAAATTCAAACCACCAGAATTATGTTTTTTTGGTGGCCACAACATTACATTAGAATGCAATAACAAGTGATCAAAAGATCGTATCTACACTAGAATGGTATCATTAAAAATGACAGCTTGACACACAAAAAATAAGCCCTCACCCAACACGAGACCACGAAAAATGGAGACGCTACAAATATTGGAAATTGGCGCTTTTTTGTGCTTTTTTTTTTAACAAACTTAGGATTTTTTTCACCACTTAGATAAAAAATAACCAAGATATGTTTGGTGTCTATGAACTTGTAATGACCTGGAGAATCATAATGGCAGGTCAATTTTCGCATTTTGTGAATATGGTAAAAAAGATCAAAAAAACATTGTGGAATTGCTCTCTTTTTGTAATTTCACCGCACTTGGAATTTTTTTTCTGTTTTTGAGTACACGATATTGTAAAACCAATGGTGTCGTTCAAAAGTACAACTTGTCCCGCAAAAACAAGTCATCACATGGCCATGTTGATGGAAAAATAAAAAAAATATGGCTCTGGGAAGAAGGGAAGTGAAAAAAAGAAACGCAAAAACAAAAAAGGGCTTCGTCTCAAAGAGGATAAAAATGGTGTGGGTTCCCCTGTATTTTTGATAACCAGCCAGGCAAAACTGAAGGGCTGTGTTTGTTATTTTTAAATAAAAATAGTGTTTTCTTTTTTTTTTAAAAAAAGGACTTTACTCTGGCTGTGTCTTTGTTCACTATATATATATATATATATATATACAGTGGGGCAAAAAAGTATTTAGTCAGTCAGCAATAGTGCAAGTTCCACCACTTAAAAAAATGAGAGGCGTCTGTAATTTACATCATAGGTAGACCTCAACTATGGGAGACAAACTGAGAAAAAAAAATCCAGAAAATCACATTGTCTGTTTTTTTAACATTTTATTTGCATATTATGGTGGAAAATAAGTATTTGGTCAGAAACAAAATTTCATCTCAATACTTTGTAATATATCCTTTGTTGGCAATGACAGAGGTCAAACGTTTTCTGTAAGTCTTCACAATGTTGCCACACACTGTTGTTGGTATGTTGGCCCATTTCTCCATGCAGATCTCCTCTAGAGCAGTGATGTTTTTGGCTTTTCGCTTGGCAACACGGACTTTCAACTCCCTCCAAAGGTTTTCTATAGGGTTGAGATCTGGAGACTGGCTAGGCCACTCCAGGACCTTGAAATGCTTCTTACGAAGCCACTCCTTCGTTGCCCTGGCGGTGTGCTTTGGATCATTGTCATGTTGAAAGACCCAGCCACGTTTCATCTTCAATGCCCTTGCTGATGGAAGGAGGTTTGCACTCAAAATCTCACGATACATGGCCCCATTCATTCTTTCATGTACCCGGATCAGTCGTCCTGGCCCCTTTGCAGAGAAACAGCCCCAAAGCATGATGTTTCCACCACCATGCTTTACAGTAGGTATGGTGTTTGATGAATGCAACTCAGTATTCTTTTTCCTCCAAACACGACAAGTTGTGTTTCTACCAAACAGTACCAGTTTGGTTTCATCAGACCATAGGACATTCTCCCAAAACTCCTCTGGATCATCCAAATGCTCTCTAGCAAACTTCAGACGGGCCCGGACATGTACTGGCTTAAGCAGTGGGACACGTCTGACACTGCAGGATCTGAGTCCATGGTGGCGTAGTGTGTCACTTATGGTAGGCCTTGTTACATTGGTCCCAACTCTCTGCAGTTCATTCACTAGGTCCCCCCGCGTGTTTCTGGGATTTTTGCTCACCGTTCTTGTGATCATTCTGACCCCACGGGGTGGGATTTTGCGTGGAGCCCCAGATCGAGGGAGATTATCAGTGGTCTTGTATGTCTTCCATTTTCTAATTATTGCTCCCACTGTTGATGTCTTCACTCCAAGCTGGTTGGCTATTGCAGATTCAGTCTTCCCAGCCTGGTGCAGGGCTACAATTTTGTTTCTGGTGTCCTTTGACAGCTCTTTGGTCTTCACCATAGTGGAGTTTGGAGTCAGACTGTTTGAGGGTGTGCACAGGTGTCTTTTTATACTGATAACAAGTTTAAACAGGTGCCATTAGTACAGGTAATGAGTGGAGGAAAGAGGAGACTCTTAAAGAAGAAGTTACAGGTCTGTGAGAGCCAGAAATCTTGATTGTTTGTTTCTGACCAAATACTTATTTTCCACCATAATATGCAAATAAAATGTTAAAAAAACAGACAATGTGATTTTCTGGATTTTTTTTTCTCAGTTTGTCTCCCATAGTTGAGGTCTACCTATGATGTAAATTACAGACGCCTCTCATGTTTTTAAGTGGTGGAACTTGCACTATTGCTGACTGACTAAATACTTTTTTGCCCCACTGTATATATATATATATATGTATATATACATATATATATATATATATATCCTATAGGTGCCTCTCCATTACTAATCTGTGGGCTTGATGTCACAAGACAATACAAAGGTGACATTAACCCCACAAATATGAACCCCACTTGCCACTGCTACAGGTTTCACCTCACAAAAAGCAGTATCTTCTTGCCCCTACTGTCCTGGCTGTATATTCTCTTTTTCTCCTCCCTTGCCCAGGAGATGTGGTATGATCAGACCATGTCCCTGTACGGTCAAACACTGCCGTTGAACAGTGCACAGCAGGGGCACATGTATAACATTATCTCAGCACAGGAACACATCCAATTGTAGAGCTTATTATTATTCCAAGATCTACTAAGTAAAATGTACTTTGTATGTGGGAAAACCCTTTAATGTTGTATTTTTGCCACTATGGAAAATTTACTGAGAAGATCACATGCATGTGATAACCAATATGGTGGCACTTCCTGTTGTCACTTTTAGTAAAATAGTCATTTGATCTGAATGGAGAAATGTCACTTGCAAGGCATAAATATAGATAGCATAATGGTTTATTGATGGCTGGTTTAATTTCTTCTGTCTTGATAGTTGGTATTGACTTTGCATAAACTAATTAGACTTAATTTCTTAATGCAAGCATAGTTGATACAACGAGCCTGGGAAACATGATGTGAAACAATGTCCCTCAGCAGGAAATGTCGGGAATAATGCTCTACATCCACACAGATTCCTTTGATGTGTGCATACAAATATTGTACTTTATCATGTGAAAACGTTTTTACTAGTCCTTGACACATAAACATGGAGCTAGTAAAATTCTTTGGAATCCTTGGAATTTCTTGCTACTTGAAACACAAAGTTTATGAAATACAGGTCATCAGCATTTACCATATTAATCTAAAATACCTGTTTTTAAACAAACAATTAAACATTTCTCATGTTTTCAGAAGGGTAGGGAGTGGTAATTATTGAAACTGGCACATAGCCCAAGCACGGGCAAAGCCAGTTCTGTTATTCGATAGGCAATGGTTGAGATCATTGAGGAGGCCTCTATATCTTTGACAAAAAAACAAAATGCTGAGGTAAGCAGTATCAAACCCAGCTGCATCAACATGGTGGTGAAAAGATAAATGAGATCTCTCCCTGTTGGATATTTAAGCACCGAGAGCACAACTATGAAGGAATACATGTTTCCATATCTCTGAAACAGCTGCCACGTTAATGCTGTGGGAGACGGTTCAGCAAAGACAATAACTGCTGATGTAAAGGCAAATTCAATCACTATTCTATCACTTCAATTATCTTGTGTTTACTGAGTTACTTGACCTTGTTTAAAAATGTAAAATTGATCAAAACTAGAAAACTGTATCTTGTTAAAAATCAACAATATGAAAAGTATAGCCTACATTCAGTACTGTGTAAAAGATTTAGGTAGGTTTAGAAAAATACTGCAAAGTAAGAAAGCTTTCAAAAACAGAAGTATTAATAATAGTAAAAAATAGTTTAGTTTTTGTCAACTAACAAAATGAAATAGGAATAAACAATGGAGAAATCTAAATTAAATCCGTAATTGGTATGACCCATTCTTTCTTTAACTTTAAGACAGCAATAAAGCGTCAATTTTTCAAGGGAAACTTTCACACAGTTTTTAAAACAATTCAGTAGTTAAGTTGTTCCAAACAACTTGGAGAACTAACCGTAGATCTTCTGTGGATGTAGGCCTAGACAAATCTAATTATTTCTTTGTGTAATCATATACAGACTTGATGATGTTGATATCAGGGTTCACTGTATGGCGTCATCACTGTATGTTTGGGGTCATTGTCCTGTTATTAGATTAATTTGGAGCCAATCAATGAATGATAAATATTTCAGGGTGTATCTGCAAGTGGTGCTTAATATTGAATAAATTGAGAAAATTTTAAAATGTTTCCATTTTCTTTTCCTCTCTTGCCATTAACATGAATGACTGAATAAGTAAAGCGTAATGGCACCAGTACTGTGTGGGATACAATTAAGCATCCCTGAACAATCGCCAGTCCATAGCCTCTGTCAGTGGTGCTTCACCAACAAAAATTGTATGTATGTGAAAAGAAAAGTGGCACTCTCCACAAGCTTCGGAGAACGTGATTCTTTATTCAAGCGAAGTCATCATACCAAGGGGGGGGGGCAGGAGGTGTACGGGAAAATGCTGAGCTGGACGACGGCCATTTCCTGCTGCAAACTACGCTTCTGAGGGTCTATTGGAAGCTTGACAGCTATCGAAGCTTGTGGTGAGTGCCACCTTACTTTGATTAACTTCACATAACTTCATATGCCTGGTTTCCATAGAGTTTCATGGAGAAATACACATCTGTGAAAATCATGGATCCAAGTATGAGATTCAGTAGGCTGAGAGTAGGTCCTATCCTGATGAAAAACAGGAATACAAATCAGAATGCATCCAATTTGCTTCCATTTTGCATCTGTGTCTCGTGAATCCATTGCTTTGTGATCACTTTAAATGCCATTAAACCTCCCAAGTGGTTTTTCTTTATTGGCGTAGGAGCAAACTCATTTTTTTAGGTGAAAATAAAAACGGATGTGACACAGATGCAACTAAGATGCCACACAATTGTAGCTAGGATGATACCTGAAAAAAAAACTTCATGGAAAAATTCTTGTGAATCTGTGAATATTCCTTAAAAATGCAAACAAGTATAATCTTTTTCATTGACAAGCAAAGATTTAGAAAATCTATGTAAAGAAATGAAACCAGATATATTCTATTTTTTTTTATATTTTTGTGTCTGTGTTTGTGCTGCCTATGTGCGGTCTATTTGGCACATGGGTAACATGCAGACCACAAATGCGCTTGTTTGAACAAGCCCTAAACCTATTGCTGCAATTCGTTTTTAAATCCTTTTTCCGCTGGTGGATTTTGCAGCAAATTGATCACAATGATGCATTGTTTTTTATTTTTTTCATTTTTTTGCTTTATGTGCACTTTTGTGAGTAAAATGTTGCACAACGCTTTTGACAAACTGTTAAATATTACAGGTGTTAGTCTCTATGCGCAAGAAAAAATTGCCAGATATTGTACCCTCCCATGGTGCATTAAACAGCAATCGATGAAAAGTAACAATTAAAATATAACTTTTACTAAGTTCAATTAAAACTGATAAATAATGCCTTGTAAAAATGACAAAGAGAAAAATCAGAGCTCCAATCAGAGTAATGAATATGAAGTGAGGAAATTATACAGGTACCTTCTTGCAAAGGTGACTGACATATATAGGGTTCAAGTAAATATGAGTAACATAGGCAAAAATATCAAATCACAATATCCAGACAATGGTCATATCTGGATTACAGATTAACAACTTTTGATATTGGCAACATGCCTTATTGATGCAACACATATTGAGATGAAAAAAACAAAAACATTATTGGACAAACACAATAGGATTGATCATAGTAAATGGATCCCTGACATTGGTCAAAAGGTTAGGTGGCCCATGAAAGTAAATAAGGCCAACCTCAATGATTAAGTTACATCAGGTGACATTGATGACAGTGTCCAATTGATCCTGGTACAGCATACATCCTTACAAAAATATACAGTCATGGTCGAAAGTGTTGGTACCCTTGAATTTGTTCCAGAAAATGAAGTACCGTATTTCTCCCATGAAATTATTGCATTTACGAATGCTTTGTTATATACACGTACGTTTTCATTGTGTGTATTGGAACAACACAAGAAACAAAGAAAGAAAGGCAAATTGGACATAATTTTACGCAAAACCCCAAAAATGATTCGGACAAAATTGTTGGCACCATAAACTTAATATTTGGTTGCACACCTTTTGGAACAAATAATTGTAATTATTTACTTCCTATAACTATCAGAAAATAATCTAACACCTCTCTTTTGGAATATTGGACCACTCTTCTTTTGCAAACTGCTCCAAGTCTCTCATATTTGAAGGGTGCCTTCTTCCAACAGCAATTGTAAGATTTCTTCACTGGTAATGAATGGAATTTAGATCTGGACTCATTGCTAGCCACTTGTGAACTCTCCAGTGCTTTGTTTCCATCCATTTTGGGTGCTTCTTGAAGCACAATACAGACCAAAAATTTGGACACACCTTCTCATTTAAAGATTTTTCTGCATTTTCATGACTATGAAAATTGTACATTCACACTGAAGGCATCAAAACTATGAATTAACACATGTGGAATTCTATACTTAACAAAAAAGTGTGAAACAACTTAAATTATGTCTTATATTCTAGGTTCTTCAAAGTAGCCACCTTTTGCTTTGATGACTGCTTTGCACACTCTTTGCATTCTCTTGATGAGCTTCAAGAGGTAGTCACCGGAAATGATCTTCCAACAATCTTGAAAGAGTTCCCAGAGATGCTTAGCACTTGTTGGCCCTTTTGCCTTCACTCTGCTGTCCAGCTCACCCCAAACCATCTCGATTCGGTTCAGGTCTGGTGACTGTGGAGGTCAGGTCATCTGGCGTAGCACCCCATCACTTTCTTCTTGGTCAAATAGCCCTTACACAGCCTGGATGTGTGTTTGGGGTCATTGTCCTGTTGAAAAATGAATGATGGTCCAACGAAACGCAAATCGGATGGAATAGCATGCCGCTGCAAGATGCTGTGGTAGCCATGCTTCTTCAGTATTATTCAATTTTGAATAAATCCCCAACAGTGTCACCAGCAAAGCACCCCCACACCATCACACCTCCTCCTCCATGCTTCACGGTGGGAACCAGGCATGTAGAGTCCATCTGTTCACCTTTTCTGCGTCGCACAAATACACGGTGGTTGGAACCAAAGATCTCAAATTTTGACTCATCAGACCAAAGCACAGATTGCCACTGGCCTAATGTCCATTCCTTATGTTCTTTAGCCCAAACACGTCTCTTGTGCTTGTTGTCTGTCCTTAGCAGTGGTTTCCTAGCAGCTACTTTACCATGAAGGCCTGCTGCACAAAGTCTCCTCTTAACAGTTGTTGTAGAGATCTGTCTGTTGCTAGAACTTTGTGTGGTATTGACTTGGTCTCCAATCTGAACTGCTGTTAACCTGCAAATTCTAAGGCTGGTGACTCGGATAAACTTAGCAGAGGTGACTCTTGGTCTTCCTTTCCTGGGGCGATCCTCATGTGAACCAGTCTCTGGTTTTTGCCACTGCACTTGGGGACACTTTCAAAGTTTTCCAAATTTTTCGGACTGACTGACCTTCATTTCTTAAAGTAATGATGGCCACTCGTTTTTCTTTACTTAGCTGCTTTTTTCTTGCCATAATACTAATACTAAATTCTAACAGTCTATTCAGTAGGACTATCAGCTGTGTTTCCACCAGACTTCTGCACAACACAACTGATGGTCCCAACCCCATTTAGAAGGCAAGAAATGCCACTTATTAAACCTGACAGGGCACATCTGTGAAGTGAAAACCATTCCCGGTGACTACCTCTTGAAGCTCATCAAGAGAATGCCAAGAGTGTGCAAAGCAGTCATCAAATCAAATGGTGGCTACTTTGAAGAACCTAGAGTATAAGACATATTTTCAGTTGTTTCACACTTTTTTGTTAAGTATATAATTCCACATGTGTTAATTCTTAGTTATGATGCCTTCATTGTGAATCTACAATTTTCAAAGTCATGAAAATACAGAAAAATCTTTAAATGAGAAGGTGTGTCCAAACTTTGGTCTGTACTGTATGTGTGGGGTCATTGTCCTGCTGAAAGACCCATGACCTACGAGGCAAACTTAGCTTTCTGACACTGGGCGCTACATTAAGACCCAAAATCCTTTGACAATCTACATATTACATGATGCCTTGCACATAGTCAAGGCACCCAGTGCCAGAGGCAGCAAGGCAATCCCAAAACATCTTTGAACCTTTTCGGTAGACATTAGAATGATGTGCTTTACTAAAAGCACTTACCATTTTCTGAAACAATACCAACATTTTCAACCATGTCTGTAAGTATCATAGTATAATAATACACTGCATGTTGAAAAATATGGAAAGGAATGTCCTCACCAATTCAACACTGAGTAAGAGATGGACGGGTTCTGGGGTGTTCAGAGTTGTGATAGGATATAGGACACACATTGGGAAAGTGTAGAGTCTCCTATATAGAGCTAGCCGTGGACAGCCCTTTTTAGGACTGGAGCAAATGGAGTATCAAGACAGATCAGCCCACTATTAGGGACCTACTGTATATAGCCAAATTCTAAACAATTTTACATTTTTGGAGCATTTTGGAGCATTTTCACGAATCTGAACATCCCAGCACTCATC
Source organism: Ranitomeya imitator (assembly GCF_032444005.1). Taxonomy (NCBI): domain Eukaryota; kingdom Metazoa; phylum Chordata; class Amphibia; order Anura; family Dendrobatidae; genus Ranitomeya; species Ranitomeya imitator. The sequence goes on along the minus strand of NC_091282.1, from coordinate 463,596,254 downwards.
CATCTCTTACTCGTCCTCACTCAATGAATACTATTTCTTTACATATTTTTTCACATGTAATGTATTATTGTACTATGAGACTTATAATTTTGTAAGGATGCTTAGTGTACCATGATCGATTAACCACTGTCAATTCAACCTGATGTAACTTGATCATTGAGATTTTGATAATTGGGATTGGTCCTATTTACTTACATAGGCCACCTAATTGGGTCAGTTTGACCACCGTCAGGGATCTATCTACTATGATCAACCCTATTATGTTTGTCCAATAATGTGCATTTTTTCATATATCTATTGGACCAACAAGGCATATTGCCAAATTGGAGGGTTATTATTTGCATATAGATAAGACCATTGTCTAAAGGTTGCATAGACAGGGCAAGGGAGCAAGCACTTGTTCCCTTGCCCTGTCTATGTAACCTTTGTAATTTTTGTAATTTTTAATTGACTTAAAATAAAGAAAGAACTATTTTACCAGACACTGGAACAACAACTTTTTTTTCTTTGAGCATATTAGCTGGTTCCATGCAAGTACTAGGTGAGCTGGCTTTCTCTTTGATACATGTGATGACAATATTCTCTTTTCCTCATACATTAATATTCTTCACTACTCTTCTGTCACACACACTATTTGTACAATTTTCTCAATGCTTTATGACTTTTTATCTCTAACACTATGGCTAGGCTGTGAGCTGTGACATCAAGCTTCTGCTTTTATTCAGGCTATGATTACCTGCTTCTGCTTTTATTCTCGCTAAGATAGTCCCTCCTGATTCTATACAATGTGATGTGGTGGATTCAATTGTTTCAACAAATTCCTAAAAATATTACCCAAATTCAATTTGCATACAGTCGATTTGCTCATCTCTATCCTTAATTCATTCCAACCTTAGGCATTGTAGATACTCAATTCTGTTGGTCAAGGAATGAAAAAGATGTGTTACCAATTAGTTCTTTAAGTCCACCTAAAGCATTTTCATTTTGTGCTGACACTACAAAAACACTTGGAAAGAGCTCAATCTCAAGGACTTCTGAGTGTATACCTTGGTGGTTGGTCACAATAAAAGTTTTTGAGTATTGACTAGCAGGCAAGTCAATTAAAAATGTAGCTACATTTAGCTTTAATTTGTCTGCTATGCTCTGTTTAACATAAAAATACATACAAAATAAGTCAAATATGTTATTAAACCAGGTTTTGATGCAGTGAAAGAAAGGACTGTGTAGCATAAAGTTACTTCTGTGAAAGCTGCCTCCCATTTCTGCCATACCAAGAACTAATTGGGGCCCTTACTGTACCTGTTGATGTTTTACACTAAGAAATCTATTCTTTATTGGAAGCCTCCACTATGTCCAAATTAACATGTTTGGTGAGGGGAACTCTGAATAAATTCCCTCAAATTTGGATAAATGGCTTAATGCACAAATATCCATTGCTTCAGTGTCTGCCTAGATAATCCGACGTGTATGAATGAGGTCCTGTTATATTGCAAAGCCCAGAAACTATGGAGAACTTATAGGACGAAAAGGAAGTTTGTTCTGAAAGCTTTTGTTATAAAATAAAGGTACTGTAACTAGAAAAAGATATGATGAAACATGTTACTTGGGGCTTGGAAGACATTATGCAACCAAGTTCAGACAGGGAGTTCTTTCTCCACACAGTCAGTGCACCAGATCCATGTGGCTGTTGCCTGGGTGATGGCTGGGGATTATATGGAATGCCTGAAAACCACATCCTTCTCTTAGGCTCATAAGATGAAGCAGAAGGGGGTGGATGGCTTTTCTCTCTGTTTCTCCTCTTTTTTTATTCAGAAGATTAGACAGACTGGTTGCTGTAGCAACTACACAGAGGAGGTCTCTGGCACACCTGCACCTCAAACAGGGATCCCCTCCAAATCCAGACCTGCAGGCAAAATGAGCTGTGGGAAAATGCAGAATAAACAAGGAATGGAGAAAACGAAGCACTGGGAAATAAAGAGGAGACACAAAAAGATGTATGGTCGTTCATTTCCTCAATCTATCTCTGGCTTTTAAGGCACCACGGAGAATATGTCCTATCAGTATAAACGAGAAAACCTAGTGTCCTATTACTTCCTTCACTGAGAAACATAGTTCATAAAGAACATAAATTAAATGTCTAGTCAATGATATGTAAATATGACTTTTCCAACACAAAAACATTACTCTCAAAGAGAACAGTTGCACAAAATGACATTTGATCCTTCTAGATGAAAAGATTGAAAAGAAATGAAACCGAGGAGGTCTTAAAGGCAAATACACTGATCTGGAATGCCTTGGCAGGCCTCCAGGTCCTACTAATGAAGCAGTCAGTCAGTTGTAAGCAGTGTCCTTGCTTCACCTCTTCTTCTCCCCTCCTCGCTTTCTTTCTGGAACAGTATGCTTTCTGACTGGAGTCTCTTATGGTGATCTTTTCATATGACAGCTGCAGCCATGCAGACCCCCATTTCATAAAACAGCTGTGTTTTCATAACAACGGGAAAACTGGTCATAAGCTTTGTAAAGTGCTGTAACCAACCATTCTTCATGCCTTGTCTACACTGTTGGCATCTACTACTATGCACAGTGACTTCTGCACAACCATATGCACAGCAACTTTTTAGTAGCCAGCAACAATAATTTGGCATTAATTTTGAATGTGTACTACAGTATATATATATGTCACATGAACATTTCTACATTTTATCATGTTACGCCAACAAACCTGAATGTATTTTATTGGGATTTTATGTGATATACCAACACCAAGTAGCAAGTATTTGTGAAATCTGAAAATTGTGACATCCATTTGTATTCAGTCCCTCTGAGTCACTACTTTGTAGGACCACCTTTCTCTGCAATTACTACTGGCTGCAGCTAGTGATGAGCGAATATACTCGTTACTCGAGATTTCTCGAGCATGCTCGGGGGTCCTCCGAGTATTTTTTGTGCTCAGAGTTTTAGGTTTTCTAGCCACAGCTGAATGATTTACATCTGTTAGCCAGGATAAGTACATGTTGGGATTCCCTAGCAACCAGGCAACCCCCACATGTACTTATGCTGGCTAACAGATGTAAATCATTCAGCTGCGGCAAGAAAAACTAAATCTCCGAGCACTAAAAAATACTCGGAGAACCCCTGAGCATGCTCGAGAAATCTCGAGTAACGAGTATATTCGCTCATCACTAGCTGCAAGTCTTTTGGGGTATATCTCTAGAGGCTAACATTTTTGCCCATTCTTCTTTGCAAACTAGCTCTGGCTTAGATTGGATGGAAAGTGTCTGAGAAACAGCAATTTTCAAGTCTTACCACAGATTCTCAATGAGATTTCAATCTGGACTGAACACATGAATTCGCTTTGATCCAAACAATTTCACTGTAGCTTTGCCAGTAAGTTTAATGTTGTTGTCCTGCTGGAAAGTGAACTTGCACCCCAGTCTTAAGTCTTTTTCAGCCTCTAACCGGTTTCCCTCCAGGATTGCACTGTTTTTAGCGGCATCCATCTGAGAAACAAAGCATCCTCATAGCATGATGCTTCCACCACCATGTTTGACAATGGGGATGGTGTTTTCAGGGTGCTGTGCGTAATTAGTTTTCCACCATGCATAGCGCTTTGCATTTATTCCAAAAAAGTTTTATTTGCTTTTCTCTCTTCCGACCAGAGCACCTTCTTCCATATGCTAGAGCTGCGTCTCATGGCACAGTGGAAGAAGTTGGTCAGTTGAGACTAAAGTAGAATTGTTTTGGCTAAATGTAAAATGCTATATGTGGAGTTAAATTAAGACTGCACATCAACATCAATACACCATACCCAACGTCAAACATGCTAGTAACAGCATCATGCTGTGGGGATGATTTTCTATAACAGGGACAGGAAAGCTGATCAGAGTTGGTGGTACGATGGATGGAGCTAAATACAGGGCAATGCAGGAGGAAAACCTGTTAGAGGCTAAAAAAAAACCTTGAGATTAGGGCGCAGTTTCATTTTCCAGCAAGACAACAACCCTAAACATACTGCCAGAGCTGCAATGGAATGGTTTAGATCAAAGCATATTCATGTGTTTGAATGCCCTAGTCAAAGTCCAAGCCTAAATTCCATTGTGAATCTGTCGCAAGAGTTGAAAATTGTCATTCACAGATGCTCTCCATCCAATCTCACTGAGCTAAAGCTAGTTTACAAAAAAGAATGGGTACAAATTTCAGTCCCTAAATGTGCAAAGCTGATAGAAACATGCCCAAACAAACTAGCAGTCAGAGCTCTCAGCTCATTCCACATAGGGACAGAAAAAGGCCAAGATTGGATTCTGTTGTACTTCACTAGTGTTGAAGCAGATAGATTGAAAATGGAAGTGGTGAGACTAATAATGCAAAGATTCAAATAAGATAGTGAGGTTTTGTATCTGTATGGTTATGTTACTATGATTTTGATGATGTGGGATAAACTGCAGTAACAGTAACAGCATTTTTAAATTTTCGCACACTCCATTTACCAACTAGGAGGGCAGCAACCTGTGTTCTAATTTCCTAATTATGAAGAATCCAGAAACTTATGTTGGTATATCACATGCAGGCATATATTTTTTTTTTATACAAGTAAGAAATCTCTAGAATCAAGAAATTTTAAATCAACTATCTACCTCACAAAAGTATACATATTATTTTAGGTGCTCCCTTTTGGGATGCAAAACTAAAAAACTGAAGAGCTTTTCTGGTCTTTTTCAATTTTTGGAAAGTACCAGAGTGCTACTTTTTAAAAAAAATAAAAATCGTTTATATAACAGGCAGATTTTAATTTTTTGAATACCTGTTTTGATAGTCTGATTTATCTACTGTATACCCTACAAATATATTACTAGTTGTTTTTGTTTCTAATAAAAAAGTTTTGTGAACTTACATGTATCTGCTTTGCAATGTAACATGTTAGCAACTTAGGATACGTTTAATTTTTTGTTAAGGAACGGGAATAATTTAAAATAACATGAAATAGTAAGTTAAGGTTTTAAAACTGTTTGATGCTATGTTCCCACGAGGAGCTTTTGGGGGGTTTTCGGCTCTGCATAATTTCTGCACCTATTATTTAAATAAGATTACTTGAGGGTTTTAATTGCATTTTTGTGCATGTTGTTTTAGCATGCGTTTTTATTGCTTTTTTGTCTCTTTTTCATATGTTATATTTTAAATAAGGCTGCTTTCTTTTTCATACTTCCTGGTATTTCACTTTGACAAAAATAAGTATTTGATACACTGCCGATTTTGTAAGCTTTCCCACGTACAAAGAATGGAGAGGTCTGTAATTTTTATCGTAGGTACACTACAACTGTGAAAGACAAAATCTAAAATAAAAAACAGAAAATGACATTGTATGATGTTTAAATAATTAAATTACATTTTACTGCAAAAAAAAATGTATTTAATCAACCAGCAAGAATTCTGGCTCTCACAGACCTGTTAGTTTTTCTTTAACCCCTTAATCCCATATGATGTACTATCCCATCAAGGTGGGGTGGGCTTTAATTCCCACCGACGGGATAGTACGTCATAGGCGATCGGGCGCGCTCACGGGGGGAGCGCGGCCGATCGCGGCCGGATGTCAGCTGCCTATCGCAGCTGACATCCGGCACTATGTGCCAGGAGCGGTCACGGACCGCCCCCGGCACATTAACCCCCAGCACACCGCGATCAAACATGATCGCGATGTGCCGGCGGTATAGGGAAGCATCGCGCAGGGAGGGGGCTCCCTGCGGGCTTCCCTGAGCCCCCCGCAGCAACGCGATGTGATCGCGTTGCTGCGAGGGTCTCCTACCTCCTTCCTCCTTGCTGGACCCGGATCCAAGATGGCCGCGGCATCCGGGTCCTGCAGGGAGGGAGGTGGCTTACCAAGTGGTAAGATCTGGCAGATCACCGATCTGTACTGTCCCCCCCTGGGACAAAGTAAAAAAGTTAAAAAAAATTTTTCCAAATGTGTAAAAAAAATTAAAAAAATATTCCTAAATAATGAAAAAAAATAATATATTATTCCCATAAATACATTTCTTTATCTAAATAATAAAAAAAACAATAAAAGTACACATATTCAGTATCGCCGCGTCCGTATCGACCCGACCTATAAAACTGGCCCACTAGTTAACCCCTTCAGTAAACACTGTAAGAAAAAAAAAAAAAAAACGAGGCAAAAAACAACGCTTTATTATCATACTGCCGAACAAAAAGTGGAATAACACGCGATCAAAAAGACAGATATAAATAACCATGGTACCGCTGAAAGCGTCATCTTGTCCCACAAAAAATGAGCCGCAATACAGCATCATCAGCGAAAAAATAAAAAAGTTATAGTCCTGAGAATAAAGCGATGCAAAAATAATTATTTTTTCTATAAAATAGTTTTTATCGTATAAAAGCGCCAAAACATAAAAAAATGATTTAAATGAGGTATCGCTGTAACTGTACTAACCCAAAGAATAAAAAAACTTTATCAATTTTAACAAACGCGGAACGGTATAAACGCCTCCCTCAAAAGAAATTCATGAATAGCTGGTTTTTGGTCATTCTGCCTCACAAAAATCGTAATAAAAAGCGATCTAAAAATGTCACGTGCCCAAAAATGTTACCAATAAAAACGTCAACTTGTCCCGCAAAAAACAAGACCTCACATGACTCTGTGGACCAAAATATGGAAAAATTATAGCTCTCAAAATGTGGTAACGCAAAAAATATTTTTTGCAATAAAAAGCGTCTTTCAGTGTGTGACGGCTGCCAATCATAAAAATCCGCTAAAAAACCCGCTATAAAAGTAAATCAAACCCCCCTTCATCACCCCCCTAGTTAGGGAAAAATTAAAAAAATGTTTTTATTTCCATTTTCCCATTAGGGTTAGGGCTAGGGTTAGGGCTAGGGTTAGGGTTAGGGCTAGGGTTAGGGTTAGGGCTAGGGTTAGGGCTAGGGTTAGGGCTAGGGTTAGGGTTAGGGCTAGGGTTAGGGCTAGGGTTAGGGCTAGGGTTAGGGCTAGGGCTTTAGGGTTAGGGTTAGGGCTAGGGTTAGGGCTAGGGTTAGGGTTAGGACTAGGGTTAGGGCCACAGTTAGGGTTGGGGCTAAAGTTAGGGTTAGGGTTGGGGCTAAAGTTACGGTTAGGGTTTACATTACATTTACAGTTGGGAATAGGGTTGGGATTAGGGTAAGGGGTGTGTCAGGGTTAGAGGTGTGGTTAGGGTTACTGTTGGGATTAGGGTTAGGGGTGTGTTTGGATTAGGGTTTCAGTTATAATTGGGGGGTTTCCACTGTTTAGGCACATCAGGGGCTCTCCAAACGCGACATGGCGTCCGATCTCAATTCCAGTCAGGAGTCACTCATTCGGCACTATGCATCTGTTAGTTACTGAGACATCGCCAGCAGCCACACAGGTGATGTAAATCTTCTGTATCATGTCTCACGCATAAAAGGCTTGTTTGGAGGTCGCTTTCACTACCTTCCCCTGATGAAGACGCCTTAGCAGCGTCTATACACGTTGGGTCCCTATCCTCCTCCCCCCCCCCCATTTTTTCGGATCCTCCTGATCCTAGCTCCATTTTCTGGACACTCTAGCCTTATTTGGAAGCACTAGCCATTGTATGTCTGCTGCGTTCATATCTGCCTTAAGGGCACGTTTACTCATTTTCTCTCTCTTGACATCTGTGAGGGATTGACTTCTTGATTACAGGCTCTGCTGTGCTTGGTAATGTATTATATGGGGTGCCAGAACGGGGGCAGGTTATAAGCGGGTTACACCAGTTATTTGTCTGGTTCAGTATTTGATTTATTTCAGGACAAACATTGTGAATTTGCCATAGGCCCGCTGTGCGACTGGGTTATATTGGTCACATCTAGGATCCAATTGATATACTGCTTCATGAAGACTCCTCTATTTGGCAGTATAAGATATTAAATATATGTATTGTTGTTATGTTATTCTGCCTAACCTTTGCATGTCTGTTACATGATTTGCACATTTGTTGTGTATGATTATATGGATTCTTGTGACTGTACTGGGAGGGATGTGGATTTTTATTTTCCACCATAATATGCAAATAAAATGTTAAATAAACAGACAATGTGATTTTCAGGATTTTTTTTTCTCAGTTTGTCTCCCATAGTTAAGGTCTACCTATGATGTAAATTACAGACGCCTCTCATCTTTTTAAGTGGTGGAACTTGCACTATTGCTGACTGACTAAATACTTTTTTGCCCCACTGTATACACATACATACACAGGTACTGTATATGTCTCTGTATTCTTGCAAAATGTTGCTGCTTTGGTGGTAGATTGAGAAACCACCATTGAGCATTAGTTATAGCTTACATTATGGTGAGATGCATTGCGAGGGAGAGGGACGAAGGAGCTTACCACGCTGAGAATGTGTAGCTGGAAATTTGGCCCGGAGTTCCTCCTGAGGGTGCCGTTTCCACTGGTAATCACAGGAAGTTAAACGAAAAAATACGGAAAGATTCCGGCACAACCATCCAGGGATAAAATGGATTCTTTATTCAAATGTAGTTAAAACATTAAAAGGCGAGGCCTCGTTCCCGACGCGTTTCAGGTGTATACACACCCTTAATCATAGGCTAACTGAGGCATAAGTTTAACAATCCAACATACATACATTGTATATATTACCATCATGTGTGTTCCTCTCTCCTCTCCAGCCATAGGTTCCAACTTATGGGCGTTGACTATTGTAATTGTCCTTTTGTTTAGACAATGTATATATTTTGGATTGCTACACTTATGCCTCAGTTAGCCTATGACTAAGGGTGTGTATACACCTGAAACGTGTCAGGTACAAGGCCGCGACTTTTAATGTTTTAACTACGTTTGAATAAAGAATGTATTTTATCCCTGGATGGTTGTGCCGGAATCTTTCCCTATTTTTTCGTCTGTATCTTACATTTTACAAAATATATTATACATTTTAGCTGGCAATATAATATAAATTTTCAAAATACAATTATGCATTTTGTTGTTTAAATAAAAGTTTTCTGGAGTTACTATGTACCAAATTGATAGTTTGTATATTTATTATATTTTAGTATTGGTATCATAATACTGTCCCTTGAAATATATCATTTTATATACCATAGTAATTTAAACATCCTTCTTTTCCTTTTTGTGGTTAAAGGTACCCTGCAATGGGACAAATTTATTTTGATAGGGGGAAGATGCTTGCCATCTAGTGGGGAAACTTAAAACTCCATAATCTAAATTAAAGACAATTTTGACCACAAATGAAATTAGAATTAATTAGTAAATGTGAACAGAACATTACATACATAAACTTTCCTTTGTTTCGTGTAAGTATAATAATATTCTCTCATTATATATGTAGGATTGTTTGTGTTCTTTGTTCTTTGAAAACTTCATCCAAATGTTTCAGCATTGTATTTTGTAAAGATCTACTGTTATATGGCTCATTACATTTTTAAGGGAAAACTTTATAATCATCTTTATGTGACTAAAGTGAAATAACAAAAGCAACAAATTATACTGCGTGCAATTTTATGGGCAAAAAAATGCAATTTTTCACTCCTCTCACTTTTGCAAAATGGCAGTAAAAGGGACCAAATCTACAAGAAATACAACAGAAACTGGTAAAACTTATAGTGTTCACAACATACATGTTTTATTTTTGGGGGTTGGTGGTTATCATTAACTGCATATTTGATCTAAGAATAACACCGTGCCACCACAGTCAATTTAAATTTTTCCCTCCCCTTTTTCTAAAAGCTATAAATTTGTATTTTTTATAGTCATGAGGGCTTTTTTATGGGAGGAGTTATAATTTTAAATGACATTGCTCATTTTACCATACAATGAACTTAACAAGATGAAAGGGGAAGAAATGGTGACAAAAATAAAATTTCGTAATTGTTTTTAGGGTTGTATTTTCACAACATTCATTGTACAGTAAAACGGCTGGAAGCATGATTATCCAGGTCAAAATGATTAAGGCAATTCCAAACTTGCATAGATTGCATGTGACTGTTTGAGGTTGTGGACAGGTGTCTTTTATACTGATAACAAGTTCAAACAGGTGCCACTACTACAGGCAATGAGTGGAGGACAGAGGAGCCTCTTAAAGAAGAAAGTTACAGGTCTGTGAGAGCCAGAAATCTTGCATGTTTTTAGGTGACCAAATACTTATCTTCCACCATAATTTGCAAAATAAATCTTGCCAATTCAGACAAGGTGATTTTCTGGATTTGTTTTCTAATTTTGACTCTCATAGTTGTGGTCTACCTATGATGTCAACTACAGGACTCTCTCATCTTTTTAAGTGGGAGAACTTGCACACTTGGTGGCTGACTAAATACTTTTTTTCCCCACTGTACATGTCACTGCGCATGTTGGCGTCAGTGATGTAAAGCCAGAATAGTTTCCTCCAGCATACTGCATGTTGGGACGGTTTATATAAAGTTATTTGATGGGCTGGTTTTAGTGGACCTCCATACAGTGGGTGGGAGTAGGTCCACACATCTTCTCCTGCAGTGTCATTACAGAACCTGTGTGCTGTCAGGATCATGTGATCATTCACACACGTTTACGTGGTACCAATATTTAAAAAAGGTAAGAAGGTGGATCAGGCTACTACCGTCTGGTAAGTCTGACATCAGTAGTGTGCAAAATTTTTTGGGGCATTATAAGAGATAACCTGCAGAAATATATTGCAGAGAATAACATAATAACTTACAGCCAGCATGGATTCATGAAGAATAAGTTATGTCTAACTAAGATGTTGGGTTTTTATGAGGAGGTATGTGCAAACCTCTATGTTGGTAATGCAGCTGATGTGACTTATCTGGACTTTGCAAAGGCATTTCATACAGTTCCACATAACAGCCTTATACTTATGATACAGAACCAAGGACTGTGGGACATTACATGCAGATGGGTAAGAAATTGGCTAAATGACAGGAAGCAAAGAGTTGTCATAAATGGTACGTTCTCTAAATGGGATACCGTAGGGATCTGTGCTAGGACCGATTCTTTGTAACCTCTTTATTAATGACCTAATGGACGGGATTGAGAGTAAAGTGTCAGTCTTTGCTGATGACACCAAACTATGTAGGATATTAAAATCTGACCTTGAAATTACAATATTGCAAAACTATCTGAATAAGATGACTGAATGGGCAAACACTTGGCAAATGAGATTTAATGTAGGTACATGTAGAGCAATGCACCTGAGACGGAGTAATGCTATTGCTGCATATACAGTACATTAAATGGGAATATGCTCAGGAGTACAGATGAGAAGGACTTGGTTATTCTCATTACAAGTAAGCTGAGCAGCAGTACCCAATGTCAAGCAGCAGCTGCAATAGCAAACAAGATTTTAGGATGTATAAAAAGAGATAAAATTCTGCGATCTCAACGTATTATTATCCTTTTATAAATCACTGGTGAGTAGTGTTGAGCGATACCGTCCGATACTTGAAAGTATCGGTATCGGATAGTATTGGCCGATACCCGAAAAGTATCGGATATCGCCGATACCCGATATCAATACAAGTCAATGGGACACCAAGTATCGGAAGGTATCCTGATGGTTCCCAGGGTCTGAAGGAGAGGAAACTCTCCTTCAGGCCCTGGGATCCATATTAATGTGTAAAATAAAGAATTAAAATAAAAAATATTGATATACTTACCTCTCCGGAGGCCCCTGGACATCACCGCTGGTAACCGGCAGCCTTCTTTGCTTAAAATGAGCGCGTTTAGTGCCTTCCATGACATCACGGCTTCTGATTGGTCACGTGCCGCTCATGTGACCGCCACGCGACCAATCACAAGCCGTGACATCATTCTCAGGTCCTAAATTCCTAGAATGAGGAGTTTAGGGCCTGAGAATGACGTCGCGGCTTGTGATTGGTCGTGTGGCGGTCACATGAGTGGCACGCGACCAATCAGAAGCCGTGACGTCATGGAAGGCCCTAAACGCGCTCATTTTAAGCAAAGAAGGCTGCCGGTTACCAGCGGTGATGTCCAGGGGCCTCCGGAGAGGTGAGCATATCAATATTTTTTATTTTAATTCTTTATTTTACACATTAATATGGATCCGATACCGATTCCCGATACCACAAAAGTATCGGAACTCGGTATCGGAATTGAACTACAATACCCAGATAGATTAGCGAAATTAGGATTATTTAGTCTAGAAAAAAGACGACTGAGGGGCGATCTAATAACCATGTATAAGTATATAAGGGGACAATACAAATATCTCGCTGAGGATCTGTTTATACCAAGGAAGGTGACGGGCACAAGGGGGCATTCTTTGCGTCTGGAGGAGAGAAGGTTTTTCCACCAACATAGAAGAGGATTCTTTACTGTTAGGGCAGTGAGAATCTGGAATTGCTTGCCTGAGGAGGTGGTGATGGCGAACTCAGTCGAGGGGTTCAAGAGAGGCCTGGATGTCTTCCTGGAGCAGAACAATATTGTATCATACAATTAGGTTCTGTAGAAGGACGTAGATCTGGGGATTTATTATGATGGAATATAGGCTGAACTGGATGGACAAATGTCTTTTTTCGGCCTTACTAACTATGTTACTATGTTACTATGTAAGTATCGGCCGATACCCGATACTTGTGGTATCGGAATGCTCAACACTACTGGTGAGGCCACATATGGGATCAAATTTTGTGCTCTACATTTTAAAAAGGATATTCAGAAGTTAGAATCAGTTCAAAGATGGCCAACCAGATTACTACAAGGGATGGAAGGCCGCTCATATGAGAAGAGATTGGAAAAGTTTGGCTTGTTTAGCTTAGAAAAAAGACGCCTCAGAGGAGATCTCATTTACATGATTACTTACAGTGGGGCAAAAAAGTATTTAGTCAGTCAGCAATAGTGCAAGTTCCACCACTTAAAAAGATGAGAGGCGTCTGTAATTTACATCATAGGTAAACCTCAACTATAGGAGACAAACTGAGAAAAAAAAATCCAGAAAATTACATTGTCTGTTTTTTTAACATTTTATTTGCATATTATGGTGGAAAATAAGTATTTGGTCAGAAACAAACAATCAAGATTTCTGGCTCTCACAGACCTGTAACTTCTTGTTTAAGAGTCTCCTCTTTCCTCCACTCATTACCTGTAGTAATGGCACCTGTTTAAACTTGTTATCAGTATAAAAAGACACCTGTGCACACCCTCAAACAGTCTGACTCCAAACTCCACTATGGTGAAGACCAAAGAGCTGTCAAAGGACACCAGAAACAAAATTGTAGCCCTGCACCAGGCTGGGAAGACTGAATCTGCAATAGCCAACCAGCTTGGAGTGAAGAAATCAACAGTGGGAGCAATAATTAGAAAATGGAAGACATACCAGACCACTGATCATCTCCCTCGATCTGGGGCTCCATGCAAAATCCCACCCCGTGGGGTCAGAATGATCACAAGAACGGTGAGCAAAAATCCCAGAACCACGCGGGGGGACCTAGTGAATGAACTGCAGAGAGCTGGGACCAATGTAACAAGGCCTACCATAAGTAACACACTACGCCACCATGGACTCAGATCCTGCAGTGCCAGACGTGTCCCACTGCTTAAGCCAGTACATGTCCGGGCCCGTCTGAAGTTTGCTAGAGAGCATTTGGATGATCCAGAGGAGTTTTGGGAGAATGTCCTATGGTCTGATGAAACCAAACTGGAACTGTTTGGTAGAAACACAACTTGTCGTGTTTGGAGGAAAAAGAATACTGAGTTGCATCCATCAAACACCATACCTACTGTAAAGCATGGTGGTGGAAACATCATGCTTTGGGGCTGTTTCTCTGCAAAGGGGCCAGGACGACTGATCCGGGTACATGAAAGAATGAATGGGGCCATGTATCGTGAGATTTTGAGTGCAAACCTCCTTCCATCAGCAAGGGCATTGAAGATGAAACGAGGCTGGGTCTTTCAACATGACAATGATCCAAAGCACACCGCCAGGGCAACGAAGGAGTGGCTTCGTAAGAAGCATTTCAAGGTCCTGGAGTGGCCTAGCCAGTCTCCAGATCTCAACCCTATAGAAAACCTTTGGAGGGAGTTGAAAGTCCGTGTTGCCAATCGAAAAGCCAAAAACATCACTGCTCTAGAGGAGATCTGCATGGAGGAATGGGCCAACATACCAACAACAGTGTGTGGCAACCTTGTGAAGACTTACAGAAAACGTTTGACCTCTGTCATTGCCAACAAAGGATATATTACAAAGTATTGAGATGAAATTTTGTTTCTGACCAAATACTTATTTTCCACCATAATATGCAAATAAAATGTTAAAAAAAAAACAGACAATGTGATTTTCAGGATTTTTTTTTCTGTTTGTCTCCCATAGTTGAGGTCTACCTATGATGTAAATTACAGACGCCTCCCATCTTTTTAAGTGGTGGAACTTGCACTATTGCTGACTGACTAAATACTTTTTTGCCCCACTGCATATGTGTGCTCAGTACAAACTGGCACATGACTTGTTTCTTCCAAGGACCATGATAAGGACGAGGGGGCACTCATTGCGGGTGAAAGAAAGGCGATTCCGACAGCTAAACAGGAAAAGGTTCTTTACAGTTAGAGAAGTCAGACTGTAGAATGCCCTACCACAGGAGGTAGTAATAGCAGACACTATAACAGCTTTTATAAAAGGGCTGGAGATTTTCATGATACACATAGCATTGTGGGTTATAGCTAGATTAGTGACGAAATGTACAGCTGGTGGAGAAAAGTTGAACTTTGATGCACCTAGTGTCATGATCCAGTTCTGAGTTTATGTTCAGCTGTTTTATCTCTGGACTGGTCATGTGGGAGTTAATCCCATCTGTCTGGGCTTATATGACTGCCAAAGCTTTCAGTGTTCAGGTGGAGGTGCCTTCAGAGAGAGCACTCTAGGAAAGGTGTGCTAATCTGAACCGTGGACATTACTGCCTGTTAGCGCGCTGGTCCCTGCTAGGAAAAGGACTACATTTCTTTTTATTTCTTTGTTTTACTGTTTTGCCCCCAGAAGGGTGTGTTTACTTTCCAAAGCTTGTTTTATGCTATCTTCAATAAACCAAGCATTTTCTTAAAGAGACAGTGTTCCTGTTATACTTCTGTGCCCAGCCGAGTGAGCCACTCTACCACACTTTCATCAAAGAACAAGGGGTTCATGCAGAACCAGAGCTTCCTTCAAGAAGTCAGACAGACCTCTATGAAATTGGCATCTGAGGGCCACATCGTTCCACTGGACCTCAGTGGACCACTCTCGGAATTCAGTACAGTAGTCCTAAGCGGTGTGGCTTCCATGTGTCAGATTCATGATTCTAGCCTAAGCGACATGGGAAAAATGCGTAAGTCTGAGGTCCACCTTGCAATAGGGACATGACTAGTCCCACCTGCTGGGACTCATCCCCTGAATACCAGGTTGTAGGGTAAAATATAGACTACAGCTATCCTTGAATACCCAAAACTGTTTTTTTCTCCCTTGAAAATGTATCAAAAAGGACCACTGCTGGATCAGAGAGACCTACTGAATGTCAAAAAGTGCAGTCATCTCAGTCTCCACTGGCAGCGAAAGGCTATGGTTAGTTTTCATAAAGCTAGCCACCTGACTCTGCAATGAAACTGTGAAGACTTAAGGTTCTGGTGTATTTCAGGCAGATCTTGAATCACTTGAATCAGGTTCATCACGTGATCACCAAGCATGTGAATGGGATCCATGCTGGTGAAAAATAGTAAAAGATCAGCTGCATTGGACACTGAGTTACTACTCATGGATAAGCCATGAGACAGTAGTCAAGAGGTCCGAGAATGGAAAATACCTGGAGGAAAGCCTGCAGGCTTGGCCAGATTGCTAGTCCATCACACTCCAGATCCTATAGGGCACCAGAGTTGTCACTCACAGCGTCCCTAGGCAACAGTAAGTGATGAAACAGTGAAAATACAGTAGATACTAATTTGGGGTGCATACAATGTTTTACTTAGATTTTTTAGGGAGGTGTGATGATTTAAAAGCCACAATTCTGATGTTTAAATTATTTTTTGTTTGCCATATTGGTTAATAAATTTTAGATTTTGATAGACCGAACTTTCTTGGATGTGGCATTATCAAATTAAGGGAGCCAGGGCATTCAAGCACCGTCACCTACTCTATTTGAACAGTGCTTTCAGACACATTTAAATGGTTAACAACAGTGATCTGAACTCAGCTCCAGTCACTGCTTTCACACACAGATACCAATTATGTAACAGCCGGATTCTACCACATATCAAGGGAGCTTAGCTCAAGAGCATCCTCAACACACACTCACCCTAGCTCTGATGTACACGTAAATCATTTTGTGCTAAGAGGCTAAGGAGGTTGTGATACTCCTATATGGTCATATTGGGTTTGCAAGCAGCCTCCTTGCTTTATTGCCCTATTCTTTTTTATCAACAGGATAAGTCTGCATTGAAATTGTAACACCAAGAAGGACAAGCCGTAAGGTTATATAAATTGAGGAAGTACCTGGTGTCTCCATGATACGCAACTGGTCAAATTTCAAGCATCTAATTCCAATGCGTGACATATGGGAGGGGCCTAAAAGCAAATAAACCTGAGACATAAAATCTCAAAAATCAGATCAAGTCAGATGATTGTGCAAAGTCTGCTGTTCGTTTATACGCTATTTATCGCCGCTTGTTGCAAACTGAATGACAGAATGTTTGAACTGAAAGACTTGGTTTACCACTCCAGTTGAGTTGCAACATTACTAGTGATGAGCGAATATCCTCGTTACTCGAGATTTCTCAAGCATGCTCGGTGGTCCTCCTAGTATTTTTTAGTGCTCGGAGTTTTAGTTTTTAGCGCCGCAGCTAAATGATTTACACCTGTTAGCCAGCATAAGTACATGTGGGGGTTCCCTAGCAACCAGGCAACCCCCACATGTTCTTATGCTGGCTAACAGATGTAAAACATTCAGCTGCGGAGCTAAAAACTAAAACTCCGAGCACTAAAAAATACTCGGAGGACCCCCGAGCATGCTCGAGAAATCTCGAGTAACGAGTATATTCGCTCATCACTAAACATTACATGCCCCAGTGTTTGGGAGAAAATGATGAACTGGAATGACAGCAAAACTTGTACAGAGGCAAATTTCTAAATGAACTCCTTGCAAGAAGAAGAAGAAGAAGAATAATTCCTCAAAATTTGATTTTCCACTTCAATTGAAATTTCATATTACGTATCAAGCCTAATGTGTCAAAAAGTGTCTACACAAACCATAAGAGGACATTTTGTATGACACTGAGCTACAAAACAGACATCCAGCTACAAGTGTTCTGTTGTCCTCACACCACTTTAAAAGGCTATCCAGGTGCAGAACAAGACAGCAGTGGAGGATGAAATGGTCTATACTCTTCACAATGATTTTTGTCATGGATGCAATGATAGCCAGAGATTGGTCTGAGCAACACCATGAAGAGACCTTCCCAAGGGAACATCAGACTGGTCCTACTCCTTGGATTATCATGTAGGTGGCACAATGTATCATAGCCAGACTCTTCTAGAGTTAATTCCAGGTACATAAAAGGCTGAGCATTACATTGATTTGGTTATGGAACCGATGGTGCGACCACTGCTTAAAAGTGTGCCAGGAACCGTTTTTCAACATTACAATGCCAGCCCTCATGTTGCTCGCACTACTTTGAGTAGCCTAAATTGCTAAGTTTCTCCTGACCTGTCTTCCATCGAGTACATTCGTGCATACAAAGCGCACACCCAAAATCACAAGACAATGTTGAAATTATGTGCAATATTTATTAGTAGACATTAGAGTTGAGCGACCTTGACCTTTTTAGAGTCGAGCCGGGTTTTGCGAAACCCGACTATGTCCAAAGTCGGGTCGAGTGAAATCGGCCGATTATGACGTAAAGTCGGGATCGACCGAAACACGAAACCCAATGCAAGTCAATGGGGCAGCATAGTCGGCAGTGAGTGGGGGCCAGGAAAACACCTAGAGTGGCCATTTTAATGTCAAAACCATCCATTCTTCTTAATGAAGCTTGTCAAGCGTAATTTACCTTATAATAATTGGAAGGCATTTGAAATTGGGGGTCATTTGGCTAAAGTTGTGGGGGGTAGGGCTGGTTCAAGTAATTAGTGGGCCCAGGAAATCTGGACCACGTCACGGCAGTGGAGCAGGGAGAGGTAAGTATTTCAACTTTGCAAGTGCTGTGAACCTGAGCAAGCAGGGGGGGCCCACTCGTTGGCATTGGCACTGGCACAGGGCCCCTCAAAGTACAGCGGTGTGTTTGCACGGCGGGGGCGCCTCCCACCGGCAGCAACACTTTTGCGTACTATGAGAGGCCCTGTGCCAGTGACGTCGCCAACTAGTATTCCTCCCCCCACCTGATGAAGGAACCTGCACTTTCATCTGCACCTTCCTCTTTGTCCCCGTGTAAGGTGGTATGGTATGCGGGAAGAGCAACCTGACTTTCAGCAGGGTCACAATGTTGTTGTGTAGCGTGCACGGGGAATGTTGCGTTATGGGTCAATGTACCAGCAGACTCATCTATCACTGGCTGGGCAATGGGCACGATGAAGTGGAAACACAGATATAGGCCCAAAGAAGAAAGTGGGCTAAATGCAGTTCAAAATTGGTAACACAGGAATAACCAGGGGGCATTGCAGTGGAGGACAACTGGAATGAGAGGCTGACACAGAGAGTAGGGCCAAATCAGTAAGTAGTCGAAATGCAGTTCAAAATTGGCAACCGTAGTAAACAGGCGGCACAGCTTTGTTCAGTGGAGGAGAACAGCAAGGAGTGGCAGACACCGATAGTAGGCCCCAAACCAACTAGTACGCCAAATGCAGTTGTTCCATTTAACCACAATTTAATGAGAGCCTGAAGATAGAAGCTCAGGAAAGGCAACCTGGGGAACACCTTGGAGTGTAACACACCATCTCTCTCCACCCCATACCCATTTTGTATGGCCTAATGCAGTGTACTTTTCTACAACTACTAAACGAGAGTCGGAAGACCGAAGCAATGGCAAGGAAACCTGGGGAACACCTTAGAGTGTAACACACCCTCTCTCTACACCCCATACCCAATTTGAAGGCCTAATGCAGTGTAGTTTCCAAGAACTACTAAACGAGAGCCGGAAGATCGAAGCTCAGGAAAGGCAACCTGGGGAACACCTTGGAGTGTAACACACCCTCTCGCTACACCCCATACCCAATTTGAAGGCCTAATGCAGCGTAGTTTCCAACAACTACTAAACGAGAGCCGGAAGATCGAAGCTCAGGAAAGGCAACCTGGGGAACACCTTGGAGTGTAACAAACCCTCTCTCTACACCCCATACCCAATTTGTAGGCCTAATGCAGCGTAGTTTCCGACAACTACTAAACGAGAGCATGAAGATCGAAGCTCAGGAAAGGCAACCTGGGGAACACCTTGGAGTGTAACACACCCTCTCTCTACACCCCATACCCAATTTGTAGGCCTAATGCAGCGTAGTTTCCGACAACTACTAAACGAGAGCCGGAATATCGAAGCTCAGGAAAGGCAACCTGGGGAACACCTTGGAGTGTAACACACCCTCTCTCTACGCCCCATACCCAATTTGTAGGCCTAATGCAGCGTAGTTTCCGACAACTACTAAACGAGAGCCGGAATATCGAAGCTCAGGAAAGGCAACCTGGGGAACACCTTGGAGTGTAACACACCCTCTCTCTACACCCCATACCCAATTTGAAGGCCTAATGCAGTGTAGTTTCCAAGAACTACTAAACGAGAGCCGGAAGATCGAAGCTCAGGAAAGGCAACCTGGGGAACACCTTGGAGTGTAACACACCCTCTCGCTACACCCCATACCCAATTTGAAGGCCTAATGCAGCGTAGTTTCCAACAACTACTAAACGAGAGCCGGAAGATCGAAGCTCAGGAAAGGCAACCTGGGGAACACCTTGGAGTGGAACACACCATCTCTCTACACCCCATACCCAATTTGAAGGCCTAATGCAGAGTAGTTTCCAAGAACTACTAAACGAGAGCCGGAAGATCGAAGCTCAGGAAAGGCAACCTGGGGAACACCTTGGAGTGTAACACAACGTCTCTCTACACGACGGAAGGGCTGATTCTTAGGAAGGAAGGCTGTTGGAAATAAGCATTGCGCGTCCGAGGGTGATTATATTCTTATTAGGTATATACTCACCCTCGGACGCGCCCTGCTTCTTTATTTGGAATGAATGTTTATTTGCAATGTGGTGTTGACTTTCTCTATTATTTTGGTAATTAATGATTTTATTATTTTCATTATTTTGCATCTTCTCGGCAATAATATAAAGAAGACGCGACAGGACAACACTCGGTGGATGCCATATGTGTGTTTTCAATTTAAAAAAACTTTCAGTTAACTACTTGCAGGAGAAAGTAATTGTAGCTGGTGGCCATTTTTAGTACTGTACCAGATTAGAGTTGTGTGTTTGTTTTTAATGTTAAAATGTCTGCATTTGATATCTCACCAGTATTTTCTTTTTTATAAGCAAAATACTTATTTTTATATTTTCTGATGTTGGTTCCAGGGGTACACGGCCAGCAGTGCCCTGGTCAGTGTAGTAGTAGTTGAAAGAATGGACCGCAGACAGGCATCGAAGGCCTAAAATAATAACACATGGCTGTAGGCAATTTTAAATTGGTTCCAGGGGTACACGGACAGCAGTGGTGTGGTCAGTGGAGGCCTAGTGGAAGGAGTGACCGCAGAAAGGCATCGAAGGCCTAAAATAATAACACATGGCTGTAGGCAATTTTAAATTGGTTCCAGGGGTACACGGGCAGCAGTGACCTGGTCAGTGTAGTAGTAGTTGAAAGAATGGACCGCAGACAGGCATCGAAGGCCTAAAATAAAAAAATTGGGCTGGCTGTAGGCAATTTTAAATTGGTTCCAGGGGTACACGGGCAGCAGTGGTGTGGTCAGTGGAGGCCTAGTGGAAGGAGTGACCGCAGACAGGCATCGAAGGCCTAAAATAATAACACATGGCTGTAGGCAATTTTAAATTGGTTCCAGGGGTACACGGGCAGCAGTGACCTGGTCAGTGTAGTAGTAGTTGAAAAAATGGACCGCAGACAGGCATCGAATGCCTAAAATAATAACACATGGCTGTAGGCAATTTTAAATTGGTTACAGGGGTACACGGACAGCAGTGACCTGGTCAGTGTAGTAGTAGTTGAAAGAATGGACCGCAGACAGGCATCGAAGGCCTAAAATAAAAAAATTGGGCTGGCTGTAGGCAATTTTAAATTGGTTCCAGGGGTACACGGACAGCAGTGGTGTGGTCAGTGGAGGCCTAGTGGAAGGAGTGACCGCAGACAGGCATCGAAGGCCTAAAATAATAACACATGGCTGTAGGCAATTTTAAATTGGTTCCAGGGGTACACGGACAGCAGTGGTGTGGTCAGTGGAGGCCTAGTGGAAGGAGTGACCGCAGACAGGCATCGAAGGCCTAAAATAATAACACATGGCTGTAGGCAATTTTAAATTGGTTCCAGGGGTACACGGACAGCAGTGACCTGGTCAGTGTAGTAGTAGTTGAAAGAATGGACCGCAGACAGGCATCGAAGGCCTAAAATAAAAAAATTGGGCTGGCTGTAGGCAATTTTAAATTGGTTCCAGGGGTACACGGGCAGCAGTGGTCTGGTCAGTGGAAGTCTAGTGGAAGGAGTGACCGCAGACAGGCTTCCAAGGCCTAACATAACAAACTTGGGCTGGCTGTAGGCACTTTTAAATTGGTTCCAGGGGTACACGGGCAGCAGTGGTCTGGTCAGTGGAAGTCTAGTGGAAGGAGTGACCGCAGACAGGCTTCCAAGGCCTAACATAACAAACTTGGGCTGGCTGTAGGCACTTTTAAATTGGTTCCAGGGGTACACGGGCAGCAGTGGTCTGGTCAGTGGAAGTCTAGTGGAAGGAGTGACCGCAGACAGGCTTCCAAGGCCTAACATAACAAACTTGGGCTGGCTGTAGGCACTTTTAAATTGGTTCCAGGGGTACACGGGCAGCAGTGGTCTGGTCAGTGGAAGTCTAGTGGAAGGAGTGACCGCAGACAGGCTTCCAAGGCCTAACATAACAAACTTGGGCTGGCTGTAGGCACTTTTAAATTGGTTCCAGGGGTACACGGGCAGCAGTGGTCTGGTCAGTGGAAGTCTAGTGGAAGGAGTGACCGCAGACAGGCTTCCAAGGCCTAACATAACAAACTTGGGCTGGCTGTAGGCACTTTTAAATTGGTTCCAGGGGTACACGGGCAGCAGTGGTCTGGTCAGTGGAAGTCTAGTGGAAGGAGTGACCGCAGACAGGCTTCCAAGGCCTAACATAACAAACTTGGGCTGGCTGTAGGCACTTTTAAATTGGTTCCAGGGGTACACGGGCAGCAGTGGTCTGGTCAGTGGAAGTCTAGTGGAAGGAGTGACCGCAGACAGGCTTCCAAGGCCTAACATAACAAACTTGGGCTGGCTGTAGGCACTTTTAAATTGGTTCCAGGGGTACACGGGCAGCAGTGGTCTGGTCAGTGGAAGTCTAGTGGAAGGAGTGACCGCAGACAGGCTTCCAAGGCCTAACATAACAAACTTGGGCTGGCTGTAGGCACTTTTAAATTGGTTCCAGGGGTACACGGGCAGCAGTGGTCTGGTCAGTGGAAGTCTAGTGGAAGGAGTGACCGCAGACAGGCTTCCAAGGCCTAACATAACAAACTTGGGCTGGCTGTAGGCACTTTTAAATTGGTTCCAGGGGTACACGGGCAGCAGTGGTCTGGTCAGTGGAAGTCTAGTGGAAGGAGTGACCGCAGACAGGCTTCCAAGGCCTAACATAACAAACTTGGGCTGGCTGTAGGCACTTTTAAATTGGTTCCAGGGGTACACGGGCAGCAGTGGTCTGGTCAGTGGAAGTCTAGTGGAAGGAGTGACCGCAGACAGGCTTCCAAGGCCTAACATAACAAACTTGGGCTGGCTGTAGGCACTTTTAAATTGGTTCCAGGGGTACACGGGCAGCAGTGGTCTGGTCAGTGGAAGTCTAGTGGAAGGAGTGACCGCAGACAGGCTTCCAAGGCCTAACATAACAAACTTGGGCTGGCTGTAGGCACTTTTAAATTGGTTCCAGGGGTACACGGGCAGCAGTGACCTGGTCAGTGTAGTAGTAGTTGAAAGAATGGACCGCAGACAGGCATCGAAGGCCTAAAATAAAAAAATTGGGCTGGCTGTAGGCAATTTTAAATTGGTTCCAGGGGTACACGGGCAGCAGTGGTGTGGTCAGTGGAGGCCTAGTGGAAGGAGTGACCGCAGACAGGCATCGAAGGCCTAAAATAATAACACATGGCTGTAGGCAATTTTAAATTGGTTCCAGGGGTACACGGGCAGCAGTGGTCTGGTCAGTGGAAGTCTAGTGGAAGGAGTGACCGCAGACAGGCTTCCAAGGCCTAACATAACAAACTTGGGCTGGCTGTAGGCACTTTTAAATTGGTTCCAGGGGTACACGGGCAGCAGTGGTCTGGTCAGTGGAAGTCTAGTGGAAGGAGTGACCGCAGACAGGCTTCCAAGGCCTAACATAACAAACTTGGGCTGGCTGTAGGCACTTTTAAATTGGTTCCAGGGGTACACGGGCAGCAGTGGTCTGGTCAGTGGAAGTCTAGTGGAAGGAGTGACCGCAGACAGGCTTCCAAGGCCTAACATAACAAACTTGGGCTGGCTGTAGGCACTTTTAAATTGGTTCCAGGGGTACACGGGCAGCAGTGGTCTGGTCAGTGGAAGTCTAGTGGAAGGAGTGACCGCAGACAGGCTTCCAAGGCCTAACATAACAAACTTGGGCTGGCTGTAGGCACTTTTAAATTGGTTCCAGGGGTACACGGGCAGCAGTGGTCTGGTCAGTGGAAGTCTAGTGGAAGGAGTGACCGCAGACAGGCTTCCAAGGCCTAACATAACAAACTTGGGCTGGCTGTAGGCACTTTTAAATTGGTTCCAGGGGTACACGGGCAGCAGTGGTCTGGTCAGTGGAAGTCTAGTGGAAGGAGTGACCGCAGACAGGCTTCCAAGGCCTAACATAACAAACTTGGGCTGGCTGTAGGCACTTTTAAATTGGTTCCAGGGGTACACGGGCAGCAGTGGTCTGGTCAGTGGAAGTCTAGTGGAAGGAGTGACCGCAGACAGGCTTCGAAGGCCTAACATAACAAAATTGGGCTGGCTGTAGGCACTTTAAATTGGTTCCAGGGGTACATGGGCAGCAGTGTATGGTCAGTGGAAGTCTAGTGGAAGGAGTGACGGCAGACAGTCTTCGAAGGCCTAACATAACAAAATTGGGCTGACTGTAGGCACTTTTAAATTGGTTCCAGGGTAACACGGCCAGCAGTGGCCTGGTCAGTGTAGTAGTTGTAGAAAGAAGGGACCGCAGACAGGCTTCGAAGGCCTAACATAACAAAAATGTCAAAACAATGGTATTGTCAGTGCCAGGCATTGAAGGATGTCAGCGGCTAGACTACACATTGGTGAAGCTGTGAGAGATAATTTTGCTAGTGGTAGAGCACTGTTTGAGCTGGGGGGGGGAACTGTCTTGTGGCCGGCGGTACAGGCACAGGGCCCCTCATATTACAACGGTGTGTCTGACGTTGGGTGCGCACCACCACCGCCAGAGACACTTTATTGTACTATGAGGGACCCAGTGGCAGTGCCGTCGACCAAAAGCGGCCACACCCACCTCTTCAGACAAACAGCACTCTCAAGGGTCCAAGCGCAAAGTGGCGATAGCACGGCCCCGTGTGGGGAGTTTGGCCATTTCGTGAGGTGGAAACATGTCGTATGCTGGACAATCAGGTGAAGAAAATTACGAGATTGGAAAAGTCATTCAGAATAGTCCACAGGCAAGACCTTTTCATAGGAAAGCTAGGTGTCAGCCGGGCAGGGTGGGGCAAAAGATTTTGAAATCCAGTTGTGGTTCATTTTAATGAAGGTTAGATCATCTACATTTTGGGTAGCCAGACGAGTCCTTTTTTCTGTTAGTATTGAACCTGCAGCACTGAATACTCTTTCTGATAGGACACTAGCTGCCGGGCAAGCAAGCTCCTGCAATGCATATTCTGCCAATTCTGGCCAGGTGTCTAATTTGGATGCCCAGTAATCAAATGGGAATGACGGTTGAGGGAGAACGTCGATAAGGGATGAAAAATAGTTTGTAACCATACTGGACAAATGTTGTCTCCTGTCACTTTGAATTGATGCTGCAGTACCTGTCCTGTCTGCGGTCATAGAAAAATCACTCCACAACCTGGTCAGAAAACCCCTCTGTCCAACGCCACTTCTGATTTCTGCCCCTCTAACACCTCTGGTCTGCTGGCCCCTGGAGCTCGTGTGAGAACGATCACGGGCGCTGTGTGCAGGGAATGCCAGAAGCAAACGGTCAACAAGAGTTGATTGTTTTGTTGCTAATATTAGTTCCAAGTTCTCATGTGGCATAATATTTTGCAATTTGCCTTTATAGCGAGGATCAAGGAGGCAGGCCAACCAGTAATCGTCATCGTTCATCATTTTTGTAATGCGTGTGTCCCTTTTGAGGATACGCAAGGCATAATCCGCCATGTGGGCCAAAGTTCCCGTTGTCAAATCTGCGGTTGTGCTTGGTTGAGGGGCAGTTGCAGGCAAATCTACGTCACTTGTGTCCCTCAAAAAACCAGAACCCGGCCTTGCCACGCCACCAATTTCCCGTGCCCCCGGGAAAGCTTCCTCATTAAAAATATACTCATCCCCATCATCCTCCTCATCCTCCACCTCCTCTTCGCCCGGTACCTCGTCATGTACACTGCCCTGACCAGACAATCGCTGACTGTCATCAAGGCTTTCCTCTTCCTCTGGTGCAGACGCCTGATCCTTTATGTGCGTCAAACTTTGCATCAGCAGACGCATTAGGGGGATGCTCATGCTTATTATGGCGTTGTCTGCACTAACCAGCCGTGTGCATTCCTCAAAACACTGAAGGACTTGACACATGTCTTGAATCTTCGACCACTGCACACCTGACAACTCCATGTCTGCCATCCTACTGCCTGCCCGTGTATGTGTATCCTCCCACAAAAACATAACAGCCCGCCTCTGTTCGCACAGTCTCTGAAGCATGTGCAGTGTTGAGTTCCACCTTGTTGCAACGTCTATGATTAGGCGATGCTGGGGAAGGTTCAAAGAACGCTGATAGGTCTGCATACGGCTGGAGTGTACAGGCGAACGGCGGATATGTGCGCAAAGTCCACGCACTTTGAGGAGCAGGTCGGATAACCCCGGATAACTTTTCAGGAAGCACTGCACCACCAGGTTTAAGGTGTGAGCCAGGCAAGGAATGTGTTTCAGTTGGGAAAGGGAGATGGCAGCCATGAAATTCCTTCCGTTATCACTCACTACCTTGCCTGCCTCAAGATCTACAGTGCCCAGCCACGACTGCGTTTCTTGCTGCAAGAACTCGGACAGAACTTCCGCGGTGTGTCTATTGTCGCCCAAACACTTCATAGCCAATACAGCCTGCTGACGTATGCCAGTAGCTGCCCCATAATGGGAGACCTGGTGTGCAACAGTGGCAGGTGCGGATGGAGTGTTTGTGCGACTGCGGTCTGTGGACGAGCTCTTGCTTCTGCAGGAGGACGAGGAGGAGGAGGAGGAGGAGGGGGTGCGAACGGCTACAGACAACTGTTTACTAGACCGTGGGCTAGGCAGAACTGTCCCAAACTTGCTGTCCCCTGTGGACCCTGAATCCACCACATTTACCCAGTGTGCCGTGATGGACACGTAACGTCCCTGGCCATGCCTACTGGTCCATGCATCTGTTGTCAGGTGCACCTTTGTGCTCACAGATTGCCTGAGTGCATGGACGATGCGCTCTTTAACATGCTGGTGGAGGGCTGGGATGGCTTTTCTGGAAAAAAAGTGTCGACTGGGTAGCTCGTAGCGTGGTACAGCGTAGTCCATCAGGTCTTTGAAAGCTTCGCTTTCAACTAACCGGTAGGGCATCATCTCTAACGAGATTAGTCTAGCTATGTGGGCGTTCAAACCCTGTGTACGCGGATGCGAGGCTAAGTATTTCCTTTTTCTAACCATAGTCTCATGTAGGGTGAGCTGGACTGGAGAGCTGGAGATCGTGGAACTAGCGGGGGTGCCGGTGGACATGGCAGACTGAGAGACGGTGGGAGATGGTATTGTTGCCGCCGGTGCCCTAGATGCAGTGTTTCCTACTACGAAACTGGTGATTCCCTGACCCTGACTGCTTTGGCCTGGCAAAGATACCTGCACAGATACAGCAGGTGGTGCGCTAAATGGTGGTCCTACACTGCCGGAAGGGATGTTGCGTTGATGACTAGCTTCATTGGCCGAGGGTGCAACAACCTTAAGGGACGTTTGGTAGTTAGTCCAAGCTTTCAAATGCATGGTGGTTAAATGTCTATGCATGCAACTAGTATTGAGACTTTTCAGATTCTGACCTCTGCTTAAGGAAGTAGAACATTTTTGACAGATGACTTTGCGCTGATCAATTGGATGTTGTTTAAAAAAATGCCAGACTGCACTCTTTCTAGCATCGGATACCTTTTCAGGCATTGCAGACTGAGCTTTAACCGGATGGCCACGCTGTCCTCCACCAGGTTTTGGCTTTGCCACGCGTTTTGGGCAAGATACGGGCCCGGCAGATGGAACCTGTGGCGATGTTGATGCCTGCTGCGGCCCCTCCTCCTCCTCTGCTTCAGAACTGCTGCCGCCTGCACCCTGTTCCCCCAATGGCTGCCAATCGGGGTCAAGAACTGGGTCATCTAATAACTCTTCTTGTACCTCCTGCGCAACTTCGTCTGTGTCACCGTGTCGTTCGGTGGTATAGCGTTCGTGATGGGGCAACATAGTCTCATCAGGGTCTGATTCTTGATCAGCACCCTGCGAGGGCAATGTTGTGGTCTGAGTCAAAGGACCAGCATAGTAGTCTGGCTGTGGCTGTGCGTCAGTGCACTCCATGTCAGATTCAATTTGTAATGGGCATGGACTGTTAACTGCTTCACTTTCTAAGCCAGGGACGGTATGTGTAAAGAGCTCCATGGAGTAACCCGTTGTGTCGCCTGCTGCATTCTTCTCTGTTGTTGTTTTTGCTGAAGAGGACAAGGAAGTGACTTGTCCCTGACCGTGAACATCCACTAACGACGCGCTGCTTTTACTTTTACCAGTTTCACGAGATGAGGCAAAAGAGCTAGAGGCTGAGTCAGCAAGATAAGCCAAAACTTGCTCTTGCTGCTCCGGCTTTAAAAGCGGTTTTCCTAATCCCAGAAAAGGGAGCGTTCGAGGCCTTGTGTAGCCGGACGACGAACCTGGCTCCACAGCTCCAGACTTAGGTGCAATATTTTTTCCCCCACGACCACCTGATGCTCCACCACTACCACTACCCTCATTACCAGCTGACAATGAACGCCCCCGGCCACGACCTCTTCCACTAGACTTCCTCATTGTTTTAAAAACGTAACCAAACTAACGTTATTTGTTGCAGTCACACAACTTACACGGTGAGCTATAACTTCAGTATGATTTAGCTACCCCTTTACAGGTTGGTGAGACCACAGCGAAAATCAGGCCCAATGTTACACACTCTTTTTTTGGTGGCTGCAAATTAGAGAGATGCCCCACACGCAGGACTGTCACTGAAGCACAAATGTTAATATTAATGTCACACTATTATTTTTTTTTTATTTTTATTTTTTTCAGGAACACTTTAGAAACCCCCCAAAAAAAAAAAAATAGATTTTTGCAGGGAGAATTTAGAAAACAAATGTAACAAACTATATGCTTTCTATGGGCCACTGAGTGAGAGATGACGCACACAGGAATCAGGAGTGGCACACAAGCCCAGAGGCCAATATTTTTCTACCAATGATTGATGGAGTTATTTTCTCTGGTAGATTTTGGAACCCAAATCAAGGAAAAAAAATGTAGGCTTTCTATGGACCACAATTGGAGAGAGAGAGAGAGAGAGATGGCACACCCAGGAGTCAAGACTGGCACACAAGCAGAAAGGCCAATATTAATCTCCCACTGTTTTTTTTTTTTTTTTTTTTTTTTTTTCAGGGAGACTTTAGAAAAAAAAATAATAAAAAAAATATGATTTTATCAGGAAGAATTTAGAAACCAAATAAAATAAAATAATTTTTTCAGGGAGAATTTATAAAACAAATAAAAACAAAAATAGGCGTTCTATGGCCCACTGACTGAGAGATGACGCACACAGGAGTCAGGAGTGGCACACAAACCCAGAGGCCAATATTTTTCTACCAATGATTGATGTAGTTATTTTCTCTGGTAGATTTTAGAACCCAAATCAAGGAAAAAAAATATAGGCTTTCTATGGACCACAATTGGAGAGAGAGAGAGAGAGAGAGAGAGAGAGAGAGAGAGAGAGAGAGAGATGGCACACCCAGGAGTCAAGACTGGCACACAAGCAGAAAGGCCAATATTAATCTCCCACTGTTTTTTTTGGTTGTTTTTTTTTTTTTTTTTTTCAGGGAGACTTTAGAAAAAAAAATAATAAAAAAAATATGATTTTATCAGGAAGAATTTAGAAACCAAATAAAATAAAATGATTTTTTCAGGGAGAATTTATAAAACAAATAAAACCAAAAATAGGCGTTCTATGGCCCACTGACTGAGAGATGACGCACCCAGGAGTCAAGACTGGCACACAAGCAGAAAGGCCAATATTAATCTCCCACTGTTTTTTTTGGTTGTTTTTTTTTTTTTTTTTTCAGGGAGACTTTAGAAAAAAAAATAATAAAAAAAATATGATTTTATCAGGAAGAATTTAGAAACCAAATAAAATAAAATGATTTTTTCAGGGAGAATTTATAAAACAAATAAAACCAAAAATAGGCGTTCTATGGCCCACTGACTGAGAGATGACGCACCCAGGAGTCAAGACTGGCACACAAGCAGAAAGGCCAATATTAATCTCCCACTGTTTTTTTTTTTTTTTTTCAGGGAGACTTTAGAAAAAAAAATAATAAAAAAAATATGATTTTATCAGGAAGAATTTAGAAACCAAATAAAATAAAATGATTTTTTCAGGGAGAATTTAGAAAACAAATAAAACCAAAAATAGGCGTTCTATGGCCCACTGACTGAGAGATGACGCACACAGGAGTCAGGAGTGGCACACAAACCCAGAGGCCAATATTTTTCTACCAATGATTGATGTAGTTATTTTCTCTGGTAGATTTTAGAACCCAAATCAAGGAAAAAAAATATAGGCTTTCTATGGACCACAATTGGAGAGAGAGAGAGAGAGAGAGAGAGAGAGAGAGAGAGATGGCACACCCAGGAGTCAAGACTGGCACACAAGCAGAAAGGCCAATATTAATCTCCCACTGTTTTTTTGGTTGTTTTTTTTTTTTTTTTTTCAGGGAGACTTTAGAAATAAAAATAATAAAAAAAATATGATTTTATCAGGAAGAATTTAGAAACCAAATAAAATAAAATGATTTTTTCAGGGAGAATTTAGAAAACAAATAAAACCAAAAATATGCGTTCTATGGCCCACTGACTGAGAGAGAGAGAGAGATGGAACGCTTAGTACTGGCACACAAGCCCAAAGGGCAATATTAATCTCCCTTTTTTTTTCCAGGGAGAATTTCTGAAACCCAAAAAAAAAATAAAATAGGCTTTCTATGGCCCACTATTTGTGAGAGAGATGGGACGCTCAGGACTGGCACAGATGGCACGCTCAGGACTGGCACAGAAGCCCAGAGGCCAATATTAATCTCCCTTTTTTTCTGGGAGAATTTATAAAACCAAAAAAATATTTAAATAGGCTTTCTATGGCCCACTATTTGTGAGAGAGATGGCACGCTCAGGACTGGCACAGATGGCACGCTCACAACTGGCACACAAGCCCAGAGGCCAATATTAATCTCCCTTTTTTCAGGGAGAATTTCTAAAACCCAAAAAAAAAATAAAATAGGCTTTCTATGGCCCACTATTTGTGAGAGAGATGGGACGCTCAGGACTGGCACAGATGGCACGCTCAGGACTGGCACAGAAGCCCAGAGGCCAATATTAATCTCCCTTTTTTTCTGGGAGAATTTATAAAACCAAAAAAATATTTAAATAGGCTTTCTATGGCCCACTATTTGTGAGAGAGATGGCACGCTCAGGACTGGCACAGATGGCACGCTCACAACTGGCACACAAGCCCAGAGGCCAATATTAATCTCCCTTTTTTCAGGGAGAATTTCTAAAACCCAAAAAAAAAATAAAATAGGCTTTCTATGGCCCACTATTTGTGAGAGAGATGGGACGCTCAGGACTGGCACAGATGGCACGCTCAGGACTGGCACAGAAGCCCAGAGGCCAATATTAATCTCCCTTTTTTTCTGGGAGAATTTATAAAACCAAAAAAATATTTAAATAGGCTTTCTATGGCCCACTATTTGTGAGAGAGATGGCACGCTCAGGACTGGCACAGATGGCACGCTCACAACTGGCACACAAGCCCAGAGGCCAATATTAATCTCCCTTTTTTCAGGGAAAATTGATAAAACAAAAAAAAAAATTAAATAGGCTTTCTATGGCCCACTATTTGTGAGAGAGATGGCACGCTCAGGGCTGGCTGGCACAGATGGCACGCTCAGGACTGGCACACAAGCCCAGAGGCCAATATTAATCTCCCTTTTTTTCTGGGAGAATTTATAAAACCAAAAAAATATTTAAATAGGCTTTCTATGGCCCACTATTTGTGAGAGAGATGGCACGCTCAGGACTGGCACAGATGGCACGCTCACAACTGGCACACAAGCCCAGAGGCCAATATTAATCTCCCTTTTTTCAGGGAAAATTGATAAAACAAAAAAAAAAATTAAATAGGCTTTCTATGGCCCACTATTTGTGAGAGAGATGGCACGCTCAGGGCTGGCTGGCACAGATGGCACGCTCAGGACTGGCACACAAGCCCAGAGGCCAATATTAATCTCCCTTTTTTTCTGGGAGAATTTATAAAACCAAAAAAATATTTAAATAGGCTTTCTATGGCCCACTATGTGAGAGAGATGGCACACACAGGGATGGCACTCTAGCAGAAATGCCAAATTGCCAATCTTAATCTCCCACCAAAGAAAAAAAAAACAGGGAATGTCCTACAATTACTATCTCCCTGCCTGCAGTAATCTCAGCCAGGTATGGCAGGCAGCTACTATCTCCCTGCCTGCAGTAATCTCAGCCAGGTATGGCAGGCAGCAATAAGGAGTGGACTGATGCACAAATGAAATAAAAAGTGTGGACAAACAAAAAAGATAGCTGTGCAGAAAGGAAGGAACAAGAGGATTTGTGCTTTGAAAAAAGCAGTTGGTTTGCACAGCGGCGTACACACAGCAATGCAGCTATCAGGGAGCCTTCTAGGGCAGCCCAATGAGCTACAGCGCTGAGGGGAAAAAAAAAAAAAAAAAAACTTCCACTGTCCCTGCACACCGAGGGTGGTGTTGGACAGTGCAAATCGCTGCAGCACAAGCGGTTTTGTGGTTAATGGACCCTGCCTAACGCTATCCCTGCTTCTGACAAAGCGGCAGCAACCTCTCCCTAAGCTCAGATCAGCAGCAGTAAGATGGCGGTCGGCGGGAACGCCTCTTTATAGCCCCTGTGACGTCGCAGACAGCAAGCCAATCACTGCAATGCCCTTCTCTAAGATGGTGGGGACCAGGACCTATGTCATCACGCTGCCCACACTCTGCGTTTACCTTCATTGGCTGAGAAATGGCGCTTTTCGCGTCATTGAAACGCGACTTTGGCGCGAAAGTCGCGTACCGCATGGCCGACCCCGCACAGGGGTCGGATCGGGTTTCATGAAACCCCGACTTAGCCAAAAGTCGGCGACTTTTGAAAATGTTCGACCCGTTTCGCTCAACCCTAGTAGACATAATAAAACCATTAAAAGACAAAACACATAGCCAGAAGTCCCATATGACTATAGCATATCAATACAATGTCAAGGCAAAGTGCAGCATATATATGTGTGCACACATGGATAATCAGCCCTGGAAAACAATATCAATGCCAATAAATCTTAAATCACATGAAGTCTCACACTGGTTGCAGCGATACGCGTGGGACTCCCCACATCGCCTCGGTCCCTTGGCTCTTGACCCCTGGACTTCATGCCCTTACGCCCATTTCACTGATTCATCTGGTAAACCGGATGGCTTTTTCATCCTGGACGTCCTCTTTTTTTTAATCTCTTTTCCCCTCTCTTTTTGCAATTGTTTTCAGCGTTCCTCCATTTCTTACACAAGCAGGGAACTGCTCACTTTTCTACTTGCTAAGAGGGGTTTATAGTTCTATATCAGGATTTATTGTGATCTTGCATTTAGTTCCTTTTTCTTCTGTCTCCCTGGGGACGCCCGGTGTGAGACCTCATGTGATTTAAGATTTATTGGCATTGATATTGTTTTCCAGGGCTGATTATCCATGTCTGCACACATATATATGCTGCACTTTACCTTGACATTGTATTGATATGTCATAGTCATATGGGACTTCTGGCTATGTGTTTTGTCTTTTAATGGTTTTATTATGTCTACTAATAAATATTGCATATAATTTCAACATTGTCTTGTGATTTTGGGTGTGCGCCTTGTATGCACGGATCTTTTTCTCCTCCTCTCCACATGTTTAGCCTCTCCGTGCACGAGGCAGCAGCCCCATTCATATTAGTCCTTATTCAGACATGCCCTATAGTAGTGCTCCCTACCTTTTTTGTTCTTGTTAATTTCCATCGAGTACATCGTCATTGATCATCAGATCAGCAGATATTAAAATGGTTCTCTGAGAAATTAGATAACACAAATTAATACTTATAAATATTAAACATTTTTCAAAATTTTTCATATTATTTAGCAAAAAGGTGTGCTTTATGTAGTGCACTCTGTCAAGATTTTAAAAATGGCAACTTGCATCTAGCAGTGTGCAATCGTCCTAGGACAGACTGCTTGAAGATTGAGACACAT
Source organism: Ranitomeya imitator (assembly GCF_032444005.1). Taxonomy (NCBI): domain Eukaryota; kingdom Metazoa; phylum Chordata; class Amphibia; order Anura; family Dendrobatidae; genus Ranitomeya; species Ranitomeya imitator. Next base: position 463,562,257 of record NC_091282.1, on the reverse strand, counting down.
GTACTCCTTGTACTACACTTAAACTGTCAGGCTGACTGAGACGGATTGTAAGCACAACGCCCAAGCCCATAATCCCACCTGGGAAGTGGGCAACACCTCATATATCAGTTATATCATATCAAGAGAACAGATATTAACCTGTAATCAAAGAAGTGCCACTGAATACATTCATTTAAAAACCAAATACTTTTATTAAACACTGAAATACAAACTAAACATACATAGACATGAACAAGGTGCCTCAAAAAACCAACCCTATTGCGGTCAGCAGGGAATACGGATACTGGAGCCAGGTGAATCCATTATAGGTATATCAAATTACCATATGACAATTGACTAATTGAAAGCCATGTAGGCCAGAACCACACCATCTCTCATATAACTAGAGACTAAGACCATAGCATATGTAACACCTCTAATCTATGCCTTACGGCTGAAGTATAATAAGCGGTGCGTCCCGACCCCCATACATATTACCTGCTCCGTGCCTTCTCCTAAAGTGCTCTGCTCAGTGGCGTGCTGTGTCCGCAGGAACCCCGACGTGCGTTTCGCGTGATGCTTCTTCCTGGGGGTGTGTCTAAGGCGATGGGACTCACAAATTATAAGTGATCAGCGTCCAATCAAAACTGTTAGGGGCGGAGACTCCTGTTGAATGCACAAACTTGTATCCGCCCATAGAGCCTAAACCATGTCCCCTCATATCATCTCAGATTACCTCCAAATTATGTTAATGAAAGAGCGATGAACCCACACCTTAATGGGATATAGCGCTTCAAAGACATTATACGAAAACAACATACTACATGCCGGGGCTGATTGTATTACCCAGGAACGGGGGGCGTAAACACTCCTACGTCACGCATACGTCACATTCTCGCCGCCCCACCTAACAGTAAGACATTACCATGACAAACCGTGTATATTCAGAGAAATAGAACCCAGACTCATTCAGTGAGTATAAGGAGCGATGATAGGATACCATGAACAAATCTTAACGCTATGCAATGGGACCGGAACCGGCATAGCCACATATATTGTGTGGCCCAAAACAAAGACGGATCTACCAATACGTCATAGCTACCACCCCACTGTCAAACCAAGCCGCTACCTTGATCACAGGCACACGTTTATCCAAGGCACAGGCGGAGCTACCCATATATCCCGTGCTCACCGGGCTGCAAACAAACCTAACCATCACCATAGGATATCACACCCAACATCCAGGCAGAGGCGGGGCTGTTCATGTATCGCATAATCCCGTCCCACAACCAAATCCAGTCGCTACCTTAGTAATCGACATACATTCAGAGAACCGTCCCAAAATACCAAATACAACAAACAGTATGCCACACTGGCATCATGTCAGGTAAGTTGAAATACTACACACACATGATCACATGCACATCAGCCCCTTTGTACTCCCCAACTGTATAACATAAGGGGGAGATCCAAACCAAAATCAGTATGGTCAAACGCTAGAACATCATACAAACATATATACAAAAATACACAGAATAGAGCCCCTAATAAACATAGTCTTTGACGGTGGGTTTTCCCATAGTTGTTTTATTGTTTATTGTTTATTTATGTTCGTATTTTAATTCTATGTTTTGTTTATTTAGGTTTTGCCGGTTATATAAGTGATTTAGCGTCTATCTTTGGGCTTCACATGTCAAGATACCACTCATTTCACCAGCTGACTACTCCTGATTAGCGGACTACATCGGAGCAATATATGTCAAGATGTTACTTCTGCCATCAGTGGAATATCCATGACAAGCGGACTACATCGGGTCAATAATTACCAAGATATCATTTGTACCATCGTTTAAATATCCCTGTTAAGTGGATAATATCGGAAGTATGAGACTTCTCTACTAATGAAAAGATTATATTGCATATTAAGATCAGGTTTTCTTGGAATATTGTCATTAATGGGATACTTTACATATCCAACTAAAAACTTCATATGCACTGATGGACATACATTATTGCATGAAGACTCCAGTAAGCTGTTTCTCTTGATTAAGAACTTTATCAGAAAGAGAATTTTGACTGTTTGAAAATGATTTTAATGAGTCGGACGTTTCTCTATGCATTCTATCAAAAGACTCATCTAATGAGGCATACATTTACCCATTATACAATAACTTTAAATGATGGTTAATACCAGGATTAGTATATTTAAATAATGAGGGGAGATGTATATATGCACAATTTTGATCATGTTCTTCTAGTGTCTTCAGTATTTTAACAACTTTGCAAATATATGAAGTATGAATTTGAGGCTTCGGCCCTTTTGGGAACAGTCACTCTTTTGTAATGGGATGGGATGGACTACTTTCAGTATATGTAGTAGTATGTTTTGGCCCAAAATTTGTTTCAGATTTGTGGGTGTAAGTATTATGGTTTGCTGTATATGGGTCATGTGTATAAACATTTAGATTTCAGGGGTAGTTGAATGATTTTGTATGCAGGTTAATACTGTTGGATGGATGTTTTATGTGTTGTATGGTCTTTACTGCACCGTTGTAATTCAATAAATTCACTTCCTTGTTCCCGGATTACTATATCTGGTGTATTCACTTTTATCAATCATCACACTTACCTTTCACTCTAATGTTGTATTCGGGTACACTGGTAGGATCTGATTTGATGGACGATGGCTTGGTCCTTCCCCTATCTGCAGTGGGGGTTGGCTCAGCCCCGATCTCATCTCAGCAAAATTATTAAGTTCACTCTTATTTCCAATCCCATATTGTATCATTCACTCTGTACTGCACCAGGTCCTTCTTAGTATTTTTATTCACATCAGTCACATTATGTAATAGTAGCGTTCATGGGCGTCATTTTGGTATTAGTGGTGCCCATAGGTATTAATGTCTGGCACTTTAGCACTTTAATTAATACGCACACGCACTTTCGGGCCTTCCGGCTTTATATGTATTTGTATGACAGCATGCTTCTTTCCACGAATGGTTGAATATGTTTATAAGGGGGCTCTATTCTGTGTAATTTTGTATATATGTTTGTATGATGTTCTAGCGTTTGACCATACTGATTTTGGTTTGGATCTCCCCCTTATGTTTTACAGTTGGGGAGTACAAAGGGGCTGATGTGAATGTGATCATGTGTGTGTAGTATTTCAACTTACCTGACATGATGCCAGTGTGGCATACTGTATTTTGGGACGGTTCTAAGAATGTATGTCGATTACTAAGGTAGCGACTGGATTTGGTTGTGGGACGGGATTATGCGATACATGAACAGCCCCGCCTCTGCCTGGATGTTGGGTGTGATATCCTATGGTGATGGTTAGGTTTGTTTGCAGCCCGGTGAGCACGGGATATATGGGTAGCTCCGCCTGTGCCTTGGATAAACGTGTGCCTGTGATCAAGGTAGCGGCTTGGTTTGACAGGGGGGTGGTAGCTATGACGTATTGGTAGGTCCGCCTTTGTTTTGGGCCACACAATATATGTGGCTATGCCGGTTCCGGTCCCATTGCATAGCGTTAAGATTTGTTCATGGTATCCTATCATCGCTCCTTATACTCACTGAATGAGTCTGGGTTCTATTTCTCTGAATATACACGGTTTGTCATGGTAATGTCTTACTGTTAGGTGGGGCGGAGAGAATGTGACGTATGCGTGACGTAGGAGTGTTTACGCCCCCCGTTCCTGGGTAATACAATCAGCCCCGGCATGTAGTATGTTGTTTTCGTATAATGTCTTTGAAGCGCTATATCCCATTAAGGTGTGGGTTCATCGCTCTTTCATTAACATAATTTGGAGGTAATCTGAGATGATATGAGGGGACATGGTTTAGGCTCTATGGGCGGATACAAGTTTGTGTATTCAACAGGAGTCTCCGCCCCTAACAGTTTTGATTGGACGCTGATCACTTATAATTTGTGAGTCCCACCGCCTTAGACACACCCCCAGGAAGAAGCATCACGCGAAACGCACGTCGGGGTTCCTGCGGACACAGCACGCCACTGAGCAGAGCACTTTAGGAGAAGGCACGGAGCAGGTAATATGTATGGGGGTCGGGACGCACCGCTTATTATACTTCAGCCGTAAGGCATAGATTAGAGGTGTTACATATGCTATGGTCTTAGCCTCTAGTTATATGAGAGATGGTGTGGTTCTGGCCTACATGGCTTTCAATTAGTCAATTGTTATATGGTAATTTGATATACCTATAATGGATTCACCTGGCTCCAGTATCCGTATTCCCTGCTGACCGCAATAGGGTTGGTTTTTTGAGGCACCTTGTTCATGTCTATGTATGTTTAGTTTGTATTTCAGTGTTTAATAAAAGTATTTGGTTTTTAAATGAATGTATTCAGTGGCACTTCTTGGATCACAGGTTAATATCTGTGCTCTTGATATGATATAACTGATATATGAGGTGTTGCCCACTTCCCAGGTGGGATTATGGGTTTGGGCGTTGTGCTTACAATTTGTATTTCTGTCTCCAGACAGTGGGCCCGCTTTACTAAAATGGATTTCTCTGCTAGAGAATCTTCATGGCGCCAAAAAGCGTCAGATATGTTCCGCTCAGGTGCTTCACAACCCATTAGAGATGCAACAAACATAGAGAGATATCTAATGAAGCAGTATAAGAATTGTGTGCATAAAAGAACAAAAATTTGGTGGACGAAAACTGCATTAGGAAACTATGTGAGCCAATAAATCATTCCTAGAGGATTAAGAGTGCAATTGTTTCCTACATTTGATCTTGAGGAACAAGGATTGGTGGATCGGTGGATGGGAGCGGCCACTACATGCTCTCTTGAGTTTCTTCAGATACTAATCGACAGTAACACCATATCTATTAGAAAGATTGAAGATGATATAAAAAATTGGAAGAAGCTTTTAAGAGAGATATGAAAAAGGAAAGTATTGAGTCATTTCTCAAGGATGTTGATCTTAATTTGGAGAAATGGGAGAAAGACATATGTTCTGTCAAAAGCAAAAAATATCAGAGAGACATCTTAGATTATGAAAACAATAGAATATACAAGTGGCAAGGATCTAAAGGGGGTGAAACGGATCAAATACCCAGAAGTGCTTCTATTAGTTCTATATCGTCAGTGTCGGATGCAGGGTCTTCCAAACAATTGGTTCAAACCACTCCATGGATTGGGCGTACCAGAAATGGAGGCAATATGAAAACGAATGATTTTTTCAGAAAAAGAACATACCAAAAGGGTGATAAATACAAGGTGATTAACTTGTCATCACACATACTATCTGAACAACAGATTAGTATTCTTGAAAAGGGTCTTAACTTTTGTCCTTCATATTCCCCAGACATTTTTACACTGATAAAGGACTTACATCTCTTTTCACGAAAATTAATCTTGAAAAAACTTCATCATAGAGGCCCCACAGATGAGGAATTTACAACCGATGAGGATATTGAGACTTTGGCAGATTTGGAGGCGTTGGCTCGTGAAAGTGATTCTGGCGAGGTAAGTAGCTTCCCTAATCATCTGGTCGAGAAACCTAAAAAGTTTCCATCTTTCAATGTCTGCCCAGCAGTCGATATTTTTACCAAACTGGTGACCAAGGATCTCGAGGAACTCTCGAAGGCTGGGTTTGGACAGTCTAATATATCTCAGTCTGATAGAGAAGCTTTGGATATATTGAAGGGGTGGGATGATGTGGTCTTTAAACCCGCCGACAAAGGTGGAAACCTTGTCGTGTGGCCACATGAGCTTTATGAAAAGCAGGCATATAAATTGTTGGACAACAAAGAATGTTATAAAAAAAATGACCACTAACCCTACTAAAATATTCCAAGAAGAATTATGTATGATCCTGGAAGAAGCCTTTAGAGATGGAATTGTTCCAAAGAGATTGGTAGAACTGATTGAGAGGATGCACCCACACATGCCAACATTGTATTTGATTCCAAAGATTCACAAGAATCCGAGCGATCCACCTGGTAGGCCCATAGTGTCCGGTAATGGCGGGTTATGTGAAGTCATAACACAAATCCTGGACTATTATTTGAAACCATTGGTTAGTGAGCTTCCATTCTATATTAAGGATACCACCGCAGCACTACGAAGATTGGACAATTTACATCTTGGGCCTAACAGTATCATGGTGACGGCTGATGTCGAAGCCTTGTATACGTCTATTACACACTCCGACGGTATCAGGGCTGTGGCATCATACTTGGAATCTAGTAATCTAGATAAGAATTTGATTCAATTGCTTTTGAAACTTCTTGAGTTCATTTTGACTCATAACGTCTTCGTTTTCGGGCGGGGCACATATCTGCAGGTACAGGGAACTGCCATGGGTGCCTGCTGCGCTCCCTCTTATGCGAACCTATTTCTGGGGGCATGGGAAAGGGATATTTTCCTTGGTGATCCCAGCCCCCAGACATGTCACATCCAGGAGTGGATGAGGTACATAGATGACATTTGGTTCGTATGGGAGGGAAGCGCAGAGGACCTCCATGTCTTAATGAGGAATTTCAATGAAAACAGCCTCAACATTAGGTTGACATACACTTTTGGTAGAACGGTAGATTTCCTGGATCTGCAAGTATGTGCCTTGCCCAGTGGAGACATTACTACCAGTGTCTTCCGCAAAGTGACAGCTACGAATTCGGTGTTACATGCACAATCAGCTCATTTGCAGTCAACCATACAGGGAATCCCTATAGGCCAGTTTTTACGGGTGAAACGTATTTGCTCGGATTCGAAAGATTTTGAAGATCAATCTAGAGAACTCGCTGAAAGATTTGAGGAGCGAGGTTACAGTCAAAAAATGATACGCAAGGGATATTCTAGAGCAAAAAATACGCCTAGGAACAACTTACTCTATGACAACCGGATCAAGACTAAGAACAAAAATGATAACCCGATTCGATATATCACAGGACACCATAATAAATGGTTTAAATTCAAACAGATAATTAAAAAACACTGGTCAGTGTTGTATACAGATCCCACCCTTAAATCTGTATTACCATCTAGTCCATCCATAGTGGCTAAACGATCCAGGAATCTTGGAGATATCCTGGTACATAGCCACTACGATGATAAAAAAAAGTACCAATAAGGGTTGGGATGTCAAGAATGCAGGATTCTTTCCAAGTGGTCGCTGCAAAGCGTGTGCCAATTGCATCAAGGCCAAGACGTTTACTAATTTCAATGGTTCCAGGAGTTTTGACATTAGGAAATTTATCACCTGTTCGACTAAAGGAGTCATATACCAGTCTACGTGCCCATGTGGTTTGGCCTATATAGGTCTTACCACAAGAGAACTGAAAATTCGTGTCCGGGAACATCATTTGGATATTGCTAAAACTAAGATGATAGAAGACACCTCAATGCTTAAAACCATTCCCCGTCATTATAAAAAATTTCATAACTGTGACCCATATCTTATGAAGGTAAAAGGTATTGATGTGGTTACCTTGGGACCTAGGCGAGGCGACCTGGGCAAGGTTCTTGCCCAGGTCGAAAGTAGATGGATTTACAGACTGGGTACTCTGGCCTCCCAGGGTCTTAATGAGAATTTGGGGTTTGGTGCTTTTTTGTAGGTTTAGTGGGTCGGTTGGTCTGTTTATGACTCTGCTGCAGGGTATATGGCACTCTTACATAGTATATATTCATCTCTAGAGGTTTGTTTCATCGATTTTAGTCTTTGACGGTGGGTTTTCCCATAGTTGTTTTATTGTTTATTGTTTATTTATGTTCTTATTTTAATTCTATGTTTTGTTTATTTAGGTTTTGTCCGGTTATATAAGTGATTTAGCGCCTATCTTTGGGCTTCACATGTCAAGATACTACTCATTTCACCAGCTGACTACTCCTGATTAGCGGACTACATCGGAGCAATATATGTCAAGATGTTACTTCTGCCATCAGTGGAATATCCATGACAAGCGGACTACATCGGGTCAATAATTACCAAGATATCATTTGTACCATCGTTTAAATATCCCTGTTAAGTGGATAATATCGGAAGTATGAGACTTCTCTACTAATGAAAAGATTATATTGCATATTAAGATCAGGTTTTCTTGGAATATTGCCATTAATGGGATACTTTACATATCCAACTAAAAACTTCATATGCACTGATGGACATACATTATTGCATGAAGACTCCAGTAATCTGTTTCTCTTGATTAAGAACTTTATCAGAAAGAGAATTTTGACTGTTTGAAAATGATTTTAATGAGTCGGACGTTTCTCTATGCATTCTATCAAAAGACTCATCTAATGTGGCATACATTTACCCATTATACAATAACTTTAAATGATGGTTAATACCAGGATTAGTATATATAATAATAAGGGGAGATGTATATATGCACAATTTTGATCATGTTCTTCTAGTGTCTTCAGTATTTTAACAACTTTGCAAATATATGAAGTATGAATTTGAGGCTTCGGACCTTTTGGGAACAGTCACTCTTTTGTAATGGGATGGGATGGACTACTTTCAGTGTATGTGGTAGTATGTTTTGGCCCAAAATTTGTTTCAGATTTGTGGGTGTAAGTATTATGGTTTGCTGTATATGGGTCATGTGTAGTGTTGAGCGATACCGTTCGATACTTGAAAGTATCGGTATCGGATAGTATCGGCCGATGCCCGAAAAATATCGGATATCGCCGATACCGATATCCGATACCAATACAAGTCAATGGGACATCAAGTATCGGAAGGTATTCTCATGGTTCCCAGGGTCTGAAGGAGAGGAAACTCTCCTTCAGGCCCTGGGATCCATAGGGATGTGTAAAATAAAGAATTAAAATAAAAAATATTGATATGCTCACCTCTCCGGCGGCCCCTGGACTTCACACTGCTAACCGGAAGGCTTCTTTGTTTAAAAAGCGCGCCTTTCGGACCTGTGAATGACGTCCCGGCTTCTGATTGGTCGCGTGCCGCCCATGTGACCGGCACGCGACCAATCAGAGGCCTGTTGTGAGTTCTGTTTTTGGGCTCCCTCTGGTGGTTACTGATGGTACTGGGTGACTTGTGTTCTCTGCGGGCTCTGGTGTCCACCTGTTCCATCAGGTTATGGGAGTTTCCTATTTAACCTGGCTTTTTTGTCATTTCCTCGCCGGCTATCAATGTAATCAGCGTGTCTTTTTCCCTCTGCTCCCTGTGTCTGTTATCTTCAGGACAAGCTAAGTTTTGATTTTCCTGTTCCACGTTTTGCTTAATTTTTGTCTTAGTCCAGCTTGCAGATATGTGATTCCTTGCTGCTGGTTGCTCTAGTGGGCTGAAATTACTCCTCATGTTCCATGAGTTGGCACATGAGTTCAAGTAATTTCAGGATGGTTTTTTGAAGGGTTTTTCGCTGACCGCGCAGTTCACTTTTGTATCCTCTGCTATCTAGCTTTAGCGGGCCTCATTTTTGCTGATTCTATTTTCATAACTACGTATGTGCTTTCCTCTCATTTCACCGTTATTACATGTGGGGGGCTGCTATTTCTGTGGGGTGTTTCTCTGGAGGCAAGTGAGGTCTGTGTTTCTTCTTATAAGGGAAGTTAATCCTTCGGCTGGCGCGAGACGTCTAGGAATCATCGTAGGCACGTTCCCCGGCTACTGCTAGTTGTGTATTTAGGTTCAGGATCGCCGTCAGCTCAGGTTCCATCACCCTAGAGCTTGTTTTGTTTTTGTGCTTGTCCTTTTGTGATCCCCTGCCATTGGGATCATGACAGAGGCCGCGACGTCATTCGCAGGTCCTCAATTCCTAGAATTAGCAGTTTTGTGAATGAGAATGACGTCGCGGCTTCTGATTGGCCGCGTGCCGGTCACATGGGCGGCACGCAGCCAATCAGAAGCCGCGACGTTATTCTCATTCACAAAACTGCTAATTCTAGGAATTGAGGACCTGCGAATGACGTCGCGGCCTCTGATTGGTCGCGTGCCGGTCACATGGGCGGCACGCGACCAATCAGAAGCCGGGACGTCATTCACAGGTCCGAAAGGCGCGCTTTTTAAACAAAGAAGCCTCCCGGATAGCAGCGTGAAGTCCAGGGGCCGCCGGGGAGGTGAGCATATCAATATTTTTTATTTTAATTCTTTATTTTCCACATCCCTATTGATTCGATACCGATACCCGATATCACAAAAATATCGGATCTCGGTATCGGAATTCCGATACCGCAAATATCGGCCGATACCCGATACTTGCGGTATCGGAAGGCTCAACACTAGTCATGTGTATAAACATTTAGATTTCAGGGGTAGTTGAATGATTTTGTATGCAGGTTAATACTGTTGGATGGATGTTTTATGTGTTGTATGGTCTTTACTGCACCGTTGTAATTCAATAAATTCACTTCCTTGTTCCCGGATTACTATATCTGGTGTATTCACTTTTATCAATCATCACACTTACCTTTCACTCTAACGTTGTATTCGGGTACACTGGTAGGATCTGATTTGATGGACGATGGCTTGGTCCTTCCCCTATCTGCAGTGGGGGTTGGCTCAGCCCCGATCTCATCTCAGCAAAATTATTAAGTTCACTCTTATTTCCAATCCCATATTGTATCATTCACTCTGTACTGCACCAGGTCCTTCTTAGTATTTTTATTCACATCAGTCACATTATGTAATAGTAGCGTTCATGGGCGTCATTTTGGTATTAGTGGTGCCCATAGGTATTAATGTCTGGCACTTTAGCACTTTAATTAATACGCACACGCACTTTCGGGCCTTCCGGCTTTATATGTATTTGTATGACAGCATGCTTCTTTCCACGAATGGTTGAATATGTTTATAAGGGGGCTCTATTCTGTGTAATTTTGTATATATGTTTGCATGATGTTCTAGCGTTTGACCATACTGATTTTGGTTTGGATCTCCCCCTTATGTTATACAGTTGGGGAGTACAAAGGGGCTGATGTGAATGTGATCATGTGTGTGTAGTATTTCAACTTACCTGACATGATGCCAGTGTGGCATACTGTATTTTGGGACGGTTCTAAGAATGTATGTCGATTACTAAGGTAGCGACTGGATTTGGTTGTGGGACGGGATTATGCGATACATGAACAGCCCCGCCTCTGCCTGGATGTTGGGTGTGATATCCTATGGTGATGGTTAGGTTTGTTTGCAGCCCGGTGAGCACGGGATATATGGGTAGCTCCGCCTGTGCCTTGGATAAACGTGTGCCTGTGATCAAGGTAGCGGCTTGGTTTGACAGGGGGGTGGTAGCTATGACGTATTGGTAGGTCCGCCTTTGTTTTGGGCCACACAATATATGTGGCTATGCCGGTTCCGGTCCCATTGCATAGCGTTAAGATTTGTTCATGGTATCCTATCATCGCTCCTTATACTCACTGAATGAGTCTGGGTTCTATTTCTCTGAATATACACGGTTTGTCATGGTAATGTCTTACTGTTAGGTGGGGCGGAGAGAATGTGACGTATGCGTGACGTAGGAGTGTTTACGCCCCCCGTTCCTGGGTAATACAATCAGCCCCGGCATGTAGTATGTTGTTTTCGTATAATGTCTTTGAAGCGCTATATCCCATTAAGGTGTGGGTTCATCGCTCTTTCATTAACATAATTTGGAGGTAATCTGAGATGATATGAGGGGACATGGTTTAGGCTCCATGGGCGGATACAAGTTTGTGTATTCAACAGGAGTCTCCGCCCCTAACAGTTTTGATTGGACGCTGATCACTTATAATTTGCGAGTCCCATCGCCTTAGACACACCCCCAGGAAGAAGCATCACGCGAAACGCGTGTCGGGGTTCCTGCGGACACAGCACGCCACTGAGCAGAGCACTTTAGGAGAAGGCACGGAGCAGGTAATATGTATGGGGGTCGGGACGCACCGCTTATTATACTTCAGCCGTAAGGCATAGATTAGAGGTGTTACATATGCTATGGTCTTAGCCTCTAGTTATATGAGAGATGGTGTGTTTCTGGCCTACATGGCTTTCAATTAGTCAATTGTTATATGGTAATTTGATATACCTATAATGGATTCACCTGGCTCCAGTATCCGTATTCCCTGCTGACCGCAATAGGATTGGTTTTTTTGAGGCACCTTGTTCATGTCTATGTATGTTTAGTTTGTATTTCAGTGTTTAATAAAAGTATTTGGTTTTTAAATTAATGTATTCAGTGGCACTTCTTGGATCACAGGTTAATATCTGTGCTCTTGATATGATATAACTGACTGAGACGGATGTTCATTTTCAGTCAGCTAAAGAAAGGTGTTTAGCCCCTCCTTTAGTCCTGCTCCGTTCCTCCATGTCTTGTCAGGTTGACTGAACAGAGGAAGGAGAGTTCACAATTCTGGACAGGACTCTGCCTGGACTTCTGTGCTGAGCAAATTTTCTATACATGCAGTAGTCCATCCTACTACATGACCTCTGAAATCTAGGATGGGTGCACACTGATTTATGGTACAGTAGTTGCCATCTATACAACTCTTCAGAGGAAAGTAGGCAAAATGCAAATTGCCAGTTTCTGTTGTTTTGAAGACCAAAGTGGTAGTCCAAGATAACCGTAATTGGAGTGTGATCTAGTATTATGGAGATCTGAAATTTTATGTCTATATTATTCAGATATATGAATACTGAAACACAGTAAATAGACCATTTGTGAATAAGCGTTGTAAATGTAGGGTTAAGATAATATAATTTGCTGGCCATGTACTTCTAATGTGCCTCTATGAATATAGGTTGAAAGCATGTTTACATTCATGATATATTGGAATAAAATAGGTACAGTTAAACTTGGAAAATCTTTTCAGTCTGAGTTGTGATTTCCCAGCTGAGGAACTCATTTAGTCAAAGGGAGGATCTGGTATGGGGTCATGAAATATCTACTGTGAGGAAAGATGCCAAGTCTTCTCTAAAATTGCTTCTGATAGTCCTCAATCTCAAAAAATTTCTTCAGTTTTTCTTTTCTCACTCTATTAATTAAGGATTTTGTCATGCAGTTTCCATGACAGTGTGGAGCCAGGAAACCACAGAGTCTGATTGCTCCTCCTTCGGCGCTGAGAAGAAGCACTTCTCCTTCATTTTAATGATGTTTTCTCCTTTTGGCAGAACAGGGGTTAATCGGCCATATTGGAAAACTCTGAGCTGGGCCCCGGCATCTTTACCTTCAGAATAATTCTGGTGAGTAGAGCGAGCTAGGGCTTCCCCTACTGGTAGGGTCAGGGAAGGAGCCCCTGGTCCAGGGTCACCTGACAGCTGTGTCATGACATTTTTCTGTTGAATCGTGGTTTAGCACTTGTGAATTTTTACTAGTTTTTGAGTTTTCAACTTTGTCTGAGAGGGCATTATTGACCTTTAATTGAATGACCTCTAGGTGTTTTTTTTAAATTTGTACAGTAAACCGAATCACCTCTTGAGCATACAAAGCTGCTGAGGCTGATTATAGTTAAGTGAGTCAGATGTTTTGGAGATCAAAAGTAAGAAGGTGAGGAATTTGGAATGGAGGATCTGATTTAGCTTATTCTGTCTCCGTGGATGAGAAAGCATCCATTTTTGAAGTGTGTTATTTTAAATGATGTTTTCGGAGAAGACGAAGATTTAATTTGAGAACTAGTGTTGTGTCTACATCAATAGATGTGAATATGGAAACATTTTCCATAACTGATGAGGAGAACTAAGTTGATGAAAGAAAAACAGCTTATACCTTTAACCCCTTCATCCCGAAACCTGTTTTCCCCTTCCTGACCTGGCTAATTTTTTCAATTTTGACCACTGTCATTTTATGAGGTCATATCTCTGGAATGCTTCAATGGATTGAGTTTTTTTGTGGCTTATTGTACATTATGATATTGATAAAATTTCTATGATATGAATTGCGTCTATTTCTGCAAAAAATTGGAAAATTGGCAAAAATTGGAAACTTCTGCAATTTTCAAACTTTGAATTTTTGTGCCCTTAAATTAGAGAGTCATATCACACAAAATAGTTAATAAATAATATTTCCCACATGTCTACTTTACAACAGTACAATTTTTGAAAAATATTTTTTTGCGTGGAAGTTATAAGGGTTAAAATTTGACCAGCAATTTCTCATTTTTACAACAAAATTTGCTGAATCAGTTTTTTAGGGACCACATCACAGTTGAAGTGATTTTGAGGGGCCTATATAAAAGAAAGTACCCAAAAGAGACACCATTCTAAAAACTGCAACCCTCAAGGTGCTCAAAGACACATACAAGAAGTATAGTAACAATTCAGGTGCATCACAGAAATTAATGTAATGTGGAAGAAAAAATAAACATTTAACTTTCTTTCACAAATAAATTTCCTTGAAACCTAATTTCTTTATTTTTACAAGGGTACCAGGAGAAAATTAATTTATTGTGCAATTTCTTCTAAGCATTTCGATACCCCATATGTTTGGAAAAAACACTGTTTGGGCACACGGAAGAGCTCCGAAGGAAAGGAGCGCCATTTCACTTTTTGAATGTAAAATTTGCTGGCGTAATCAGAGGATATCATGTCAACTTTGGAGAGCCCCTGAAATGCCTAAACAGTAGAAAACCCCCACAAGTGACACCATTTTGGAAACTAGACTCCTCAGGGTCACAGAAGTTTATACCACTGGGCAGTAGAGAAAAAATTATAATTTACCATCAAGATTGTGTGTTAGCCCATGTTTTACATTTTCACACTGGTAAAAGGGTAAAAATGGCACCAAACTTTGTCCCACAGCTTCTGCTGAATGTAGAAAACTCCATATGTGGCTGTACAATACCGCTTAGCCACACGGCAAGTATAGATTGATATTTGCCTCCTGGAGCTCAGATTTACAGTTGTGCTCAAAAGTTTACATACCCCGGCAGAATTTTTGCTTTCTTGGCCTTTTTTCAGAGAATATGAATGATAACACCAAAACTTTTTTTCTACTCATGGTTAGTGGTTGGGTGAAGCCAATTATTGTCAAACTACTGTGTTTGCTCTTTTAAAAACAAAATGACAACCCGAAACATGGAAATGACCCTTATTAAAAAGCTCACATACCACATTTCTTAATTTCCGTGTATTGCCGCCTCTAACATCAATGACAGCTTGAAGTCTTTTGTGGTAGTTGTAAATGAGGTTTTTTATTTTCTCAGATGGTAAAGCTGCCCACTCTTCTTGGCAAAAAGCCTCCAATTCCTGTGAATTCCTGGGCTGTCTAGCATGTACTGCGCGCTTGAGATCTCCCCAGAGTAGCTCAATGAAATTAAGGTCAGTAAACTGAGATGGCCACTCCAGAACCTTCACTTTGTTCTGCTGTAGCCAATGACAGGTCGACTTGGCCTTGTGTTTTGGATCGTTGCATGTTGGAACATCCAAGCACGTCCCATGCGCAGCTTCCGGGCTTATGAGTGCAAGTTTGCCTCCAGTATTTGCTGATAATGTTCTGCATTCATCTTTCCTTCAACTTTGACCAAGTTTGCTGTGCCTTTTGTAGCTTACATATCCCCAAAACATCAGCGAACCACCTCTTTACTTTACAGTAAGAATGGTGTTCCTTTCATCATAGACCTTATTGATCTCTCTCCAAATGCAACGTTTATGGTTGTGGAAAAAAGTTAAATTTTGGTCTCATAACTCCAAATTACCTTGTTCAAGAAGTTTGGTGGCTTGTCTCTGTGCTGTTTTGTGTATTGCAGGCGAGAAACTTTGTGGCATTTGTGTAGTAATGGCTTTCTTCTGGCAACTCGTCCATGCAGCCCACTTTTCTTCAAGTGCCTCCTTATTGTGCATCTTGAAACAGACACATCGCTAGTTTTTAGAGAGTCCTGTATTTCAGCTGATGCTATTTGTGGGGTTTTCTTTGCATCCCAAACAATTATCATGGTAGTTGTGGACGCCATTTTTGTTGGTCTACCTGACCGTGGCATTGCTTTACAGAGCCCTTGATTTTCCATTTGTTAATCACAGTGTGAACACTGCTGACTGGCATTATCAATTCCTTGAATAACTTTTAGTATCCCTTTCCTGTTTTATACAGTTCAATTACCTTTTCCCGTAGATCCGTTGACAATTCTTTTGCTTTCTCCATGACTCACAATTAGGCATTCAAACCCATTTGTGTCAACTCCTGTGTATGTTATCAGGCTAAAATTAACAGAGCATGTGAACTTTGGTCTGGGTCATTTGGATATTTTGGGTTGTCTTTATGATTTAAAAAGAGAAAGCACAGTAGTTTGACTATAAATGGCTTCATCCAACCACTAACCATGAGTGGAGAAAAAGTTTTGGTGTTATCATTCATATTCTCTGAAAAAAGGCCAAGAAAGCAAAAATTCTTCCGGGGTATGTAAACTTTGGAGCACAACTGCAACAAGAATAGTTTGCAGACTCCTTATAAAGAGCTAACAAAGCAGAATCCCCCTCAAGTAACCCCATTTGGAAATTATACCCCTTTGGAAATGTATCTACTAGTGATAACTTTGACTCCATGGGTGTTTTCCAGAAACAAGAAGCAGTGGATGTTGCTGAATGAAAGTTTCAAACTGCCATTGTAATGACCAGTACCCTGTAGTGCCAAGTATGTTGTAGTAAGCCGTATTTTATGCTCAGCTCATGCTTTTGGAGAGACGCACCAGTAAATTAGGCGGGCTCTCATCACTACAGAAATGCCAAACATGTTGGCGCTAAATGTGGTATTGTCACACTGGGGCTCAGAAGGGAAGGGGAATTTGGATTTGGGAGCGCAAAAATTGGGGGGCGAGGAGTCATTTAGTTTTTCAAGAGCTTTTATGCTACATGTTATGTGGAAGCCCCCTATATTTCCGTTAACAGATAATGGACCTAAGTGGGGACTTGCTTTTTTGTGGATTGAGTTGAAGCTTTTATTGGGAGCACATTACATAATATTTAGGATCACATTTATCCAGCGCTTTATGCTGAGCACGTACTTTGGGGTTTTCATCTACATCTCCGAGTGGCATGATTCAGATGAAACCCTCAAAGGATCCATTCACTATAATGAGGCAGCAGAGTTACTATGAACTCTGTCTGGCCTCTATTCAGTGTTGTCCTTCTTTTCATATGAAGGGCGTTCACTAAAGATTTCCCCTGACCCACTTCTATTTATCACATGATGCTGAAACTGCACATATGTAATGATATAAGTCTCTATAGGTTACATGCCAATTTGCAACTCAGAACTGATAATGTTCTTGAATTTACAGGTGCTAAAGTGGTGTGACGTTTGATAATGGACCCAGTGAAATACAGAGCATTTATCAAGTTCCTTTGAAAGGCTGCAAACCAAAGGAGACATTTGATGAGATGAAAGAGGTTTATGGTGATGATTCCCCATGATATGATGTAGTCAAGAGCTGGCATCATCAAATCAAATGTTATTTGGACTTTTGTGCAAACAGCTCCAATTCCAGGGCGACCCCACTCTGCCATTGATGAACACACAATCAAGCAAGTGCAGGTCACCAAGACCATTGTCACATGCATAAAGTGTCCGCTCGCTGGGTTCCCCAGCAGCTCACACCATTCCAGAAATAGGACCAAATTTAATGCTCTCAGGCTCTATTGACGATGTGCCATGGAAGCCACAGGAGGACTTATAACATACTGATCACACAGGATGAAAGATGGGTCCATCACAATGTTCCTGAGACTAAAGTCCACTTGATGCAATGGAAGCATCATGACTCACCACTTCCAAAGAAGTCAAGTGCCCAACCCTTGGTAGGCAAGGTCATGCTCACAATATTTTGGGACAATCACAGACAAGTATTGATTGATATTAGCCATAGGCTGAACACTTACCTATGGCTAATATCTGAATGCATGGGTGAATATAAACACCTCTCTTGGTAAAGCCTACATTTATGGGTTGGTCGGAACATGATGTGATTAGATGTAATTAAAATCAGCACATGGTGAAAGGCGGAGTGCTCAATCAGAAAGCTTAGCATGTAAATAGCAGAAAAACTGCCTGCACATCAAGAACTAGTCTGAACACTGGGCAGTTAGGTCAGAGACCCATCAGATTCATGAGATTACCTTGACGATGGTTGATGGGCTCACACTATTTGGCCAAATTTTGTGCTAAACATCTCATGTGTATTTTTCCTAAATTTCAAAAGCCATTTTGCTATTCCCACTTCATTTATTTCAAATTGAGTGCAACCATTTTCGTATTTTGACAAACAACAGTTATGTCACTACACAGCTGACCTGGAACTAGGGACTCCTTCCCTGGCCCTACCACTAGGGGGCGCTGTAGCTCATCCTATTCCCCACTGTACTTCTGAAGGTAAAGATGCTGGGGCCACCATCCCTTCCTTATCTCCTGAGTTAGCCCTCCGTCTGTTCACTTCCCCTACCCAAGGAAGAGGGGCTCTATTGTGCACCGCAGTACACCAACCCAACAATTAAGGATACACAAAAAAAGAGTTAACAGAAGACTCCAGCACACAAAATATTCACTCACATATAACAGAGGAATGCACCAGGGAGTGGAGGATGGGGAATAAACAGAAGTAGAGAAGAGAATTGCCACACTTACAAACCACTCAACAGTCAGCTGCGAGCTCAGAGTTTTCCAACATGGCTGAATAACCCTTGTTCCAAAATAATTTCATATCCAAAATAGAAACCAAAATATGAGCAGAAATTAAAAGTGCTTGACATTAGACTGTCATTGATACGATTTTTCAGGGTTGTCCCTATATAGCATCCAACAGTAATCTGCCATCATTGAGTCATTCCAAAAACCCTGGTAGCTGTGTTCCATTATTTTAATGTCCTGGTGAAACCACTCACCTTGCTCATCGCTTATATCCCCAAGATTTTGAGGGAAGAAATCTAAATATGAATGCAAAAAGTGCATTTTCAGAGACATGCAACATCCAAGACACTGGTATGCATTTAGCAGTTTCTCGACACCTTCAATATATTCTGGAGATTTTTATTTTCCTAAGACATTTTCATAAATTCACTTGAAGCTTTTCCAAGATCTCAATTCCTTATCATTTAGAGTTCCTTCAAACACATCATCTCCCATAAGCTCTTTGATCTGAGGACAAACATATGCCCCTTACTTCAGTTTTGCTGGTGAAATGCTGGAGAATTTTTGTGAAATGTACTGGAAACCTTGTGAATTTGCCTTTGCCATGGCTTTCACAAAGTTTTTAATCAATCTCAACTTTATATGTAGTGGAGGAAGAAACATTTTTGTTGGAGCAAGAAAAGGATCATGCTGAACATTGTCTCTATCTGGAGCATAGATGTTTCTCTGTCCCCAATCACAATAAATAAAATACTCTACTGTATTTCTACTGTCCCATAAACACAAGAAGCAACATTATTTTGTGAAACCTCCTTGCATTCCCATTAGCAGACCAATCACTTTCAAATCTCCACAGATATTTCATTGATGATGCTTATATTGTATAGCATCCTAAACAACTGACAGATTTTCATAACTTTCCTTTAAATGACATGAGTGAGCAATAGGGATTGATGGCTTCATATTTCCTTTGTGAAGAAACATTGCTTTTAAACTTCTCTGGGATGAGTCAATAAACAATCGCCAATCTGCAACAAAATATTCTTGATTCAGTTCTTCAAAGAGGCCATTCACATTGTTACAGTTCACCATTGGTCCATCAACTGTGAAAAATTGTGTTAAAGTGTTACTTCTGTTTCGGTAATAACACACTTTGACATCATCATGAAGAATATTCTTCTCTTTCAACCTAGATGCAAGAAGTTCAGCTTTATCTTTTGACAATGAAAGGTCTCTGATTAGATGATTTAATCATTTAATTCATGTTGAGTAAAGAATTCTGGCTGCTCGGCTGCTCCATCAGGTACATACTCATCTTGACTGGAGGTCTCCATGTCTTCGTCAGTAGCTTCAGCTCCATAGTCTTTATATTCTACTTCCTTTTCATCCAATCCAGACAATGGTGGTACAGAAACTGGCATGGTACCATCATGTGGAACTGGCCTAATCGCAGATTCAAGTTCAGGGTAATTAATCTTATGTTTGTTCTTTATAGAAAAGCCCTTCAGTTTAACAAAAGTGGCTGTCATCACTATGATTTTTGGGTTCTCTCCAAATCATTGGAACAGCAAATGGCATAGCCACTTTCCTCATATTCAACCAGTCACGAAAACCACATGAACAAATTGAGCATATCACATGAGGGGCCCAGCTTTTGTCTTGATTATCAAGTGGACACTTAAAGTACATCTGGTACATATTTTTAATATCATGAGTGATTGAACGTACTTGGCCTATTGGTGTAAATGAACCACACACATAGCAGAATCTGTTCAGATGATTGATACACTGTCAGGGCATTTTTCTCCTTTAAATCAGATCAAACACCAGATTAAGTTTAGTTCAATGGTGGTGACAAACGAAAAAAAATGCGATGAGCTGACCGACTATATGTAGATTTTTCCCCAGAGATGACAGAGGCAGCTTGTATTTAGAACTGATTTTACTGGAGGTAATCTGGTAGATAACTATATACAGTTGTGAGGTAAATAGGTCAACCTATTCCTTACAGATAAACATTTGCAGACAGGCAGTTTCACAGTGTGATATTGGCTGCTTTCAGGTTCTCTCTCTGTGGAGACCCTCACTCAGTTACACCTCAGTGGCTGAGCCGTTTTCTTCCCTCTGAGGTGACTTGCCCTCCCAGAAATGCAGTGAAAATCCTCTCACAATGGCGGCTGTACGCTGCCTTCCCTTCTATCTCCCTTTGGCAGAGCTCTGATCTCTGTAGAGACCTGTCTGCTGTCAGAGTCACCATCCTTTTCTGGCTGACTCAAATCTTATCGCCTCGTAACAGTTAGCTCCTCCCCATAACATGTGACTTTCTGAGAAGCAGTCATTGGCTGAGTGCACTGTCAATACTCCTTCCCATAAAACTCACTAAAACCCTAAAACCTTTACCTATGTTGTCCCTGTAAGAAAATTCACAATTAAGTAAGACAAGCAAAGAAATGGGAATAACATAAGAAAAACCACATACATTGAAAATGCAGAAATAACGTAATAACAAAAATACTTCTATCTAAGTATATTTTTGGAATCAGCACATCAAACTCTATAAAACAGACATAGTAGGCCGGTTTCACATTAGCGTTGCGGACGGCTGCGGACTTCCTCCGTGAAGCCCCGCCCTCGGCCGCACCTCGGCCGCTAGCTCTGCCTACTTCTGCATGCGGCATGCATGCGGCTTGTGTACCTATCTTTAACATTAGGTACGCAGGTCGTGCCGCTGTATGTGGATGCTTCTGCATGCGTTGTTTTGACGATGTGGCGACCAGAGTAGAACGCAGCTTGTAGCATTTTTTTTCTCTGCATCATGAAAACGACGCATGCGGAAGCATCCGCATACAGCGGCACGACCTGCGTTACTAATGTTAAAGATAGGTACGCAGGCCACATGCGCGTCCCTAAAAGTGGGCAGTGACCCCGACAGGGATGGTTGCCCAAAAGAGGTGGAGTCCCAAAAGGGGCAGTAACCCGAACAGGGATAGTTGTCCAACAAAGGGGTGGAGTCCCTAAAGGAGGCGGTAACACAAACAGGGATGGTTGCTCAAAAAGGTGTGGAGTCCCAAAAGGGGTGGTAACTCAAACAGGGATAGTTGCCCAAAAAGGGGTGGAATCCCAAAAGGCAGCAGTAACCTAAACAGGAATAGCTGCCCAAAAGGGGTGGTGTCCCAAAAGGGGGTGGTGACCCAAATTGGGAAAGTGGCAAAAAAGAGGCGGCGGTGAATGCGCCATTTGACTGTAGCCAGGAGCAGCGAAGTTCCTGCTATGCAAGTCCATGCTATACAGTGGATAGCTCAGCCGGTAAACTGACACTACAGTGCCCCTTGTGGTTGAATGGAGAATGTGTGATGGTACTGATAGATCCACGGAGGGAAGCGTTTTTGCTGAGGACCCCTCCTGAAAGTTCTGTGTCTCCTGGGTTGGGGCTGAGAGTGAATGGCTCCGGTGGGGATGATAAAGGACCTTTGACAACCTGCCTCTATATTGAAGTGACTGAAGTGTCCTCGTACCACGAAGTGACAGTAGTCCCTGATTTGCTGTATAATATGGTAATCAGTTGGGACTTGGAGACCCTGTGGGATGGGTGGAGAATGGGAAAGGTGTTTGTAGAAGTAATTTGCATGGGAGGTAGTAATGTGGAGAATGCGCCCCCTAGAGTTGACAGTCCTAAGTTAGGTATGACCGAGGAAAATGGTGGACGGGCCCAACTTAGTGACACGACGGTGTACTGTAAGGCGTGACACAGACTCCAGGGGTGACTGTGACTCTGATTAAGTAAGGGAGTACAGTAATAAAGAGTCCCACAAGAAGGGCAAGTCCTCTTGGCACCGGAGATATAAAGGATGCAAAGAAGTTGAACCAGTTGCACCTTGTGAAGAAATGAATAAGGGACAAACATTGTCTTGTGCATTTGTTCAGGATGTGGTTTCTCTTCCAGACTGTAGAAGGAAGATGGATGCATTCATGTTGCCCATACCAACCGCTAGAGTACGATGTTGTGATGTCCAAAGCACTGACATAGTGGAACAACAGTGCACAAGGTAAAGGCTCCAAATGCTTAGCATGTCAATCTCCACAAAGAGAAACGATACTTCTTGGATATCGGTCGGACGACTCTCACACAACTAAACCAGATCTCTACTTTGCACTGATGAGGGGCAGTACCCCGAAACACAGTGTCTGCAAATTGAGATTCTGGTTTGGCTATTATCCTAAGTCATGTGACAATGCTCGTTAAAGGGTCAACATTGACTTGTAGGATTGCTACCTTCCAATAGGTGGCACTAGAGTTCTGGTTCTCTTCCTCTCTGAAGAGACAATTTGCATAATTACCATATTTCTCGGAGGAGCATTGCGGCTTTAAGTCTCCTCATGTCGGCATGCTTAGCATGTCAATCTCCATAAGGAGAAACGATACTTCTTTAAATCCTGGAAATCCTTCCCAGGGTGCATTCTCCTTTGCCAATCTGTTAGTCTGTAAGCACAAATTATTCGTTGTATTTGCTTGGGTTTTTCCTTTGTTTGTTTTTCATTTGCTTATGTTATTGTCACACTCCACCAAGGAGCCAGAGGACCAACGGGGAGACAAATGGGAAAGGAAGCACTGCAACTAAGGAAGGATTAGAGGGACACCCCTGAATCTTGCCCTGTGCAACCCTGAAGCCGCTGACATACCTAGATGGGTTCTTCACCCCATGTGATGATCACATTTCTAAACACGGAACTGGCTAGTGTGTGGGGCTGCAGGAACGCTAATCAGTCCTGCTGTATAACAAAGACACAAAGAAACAGACAAGGGTAAAGGAAACAGCAATCATTCTCAACACAAATGGGGAGAAAGGGAGAAGGAAGACACCAGACATACTTCCAAACAGGAATCTCCAGAGATGACTCCTAAACATCTTTTCTTTCCACGGGTCACAGCTCCAAACCAATTCCAAGGTATTGCAAGCTATCACTGGCTACTACTCAAGCTAAGAGTTGAGTACTTATACTAGAAGGGAGTGGAGAAAATCAGAACAGCTGAGATCAGTTACTGATAATGATACTAGAAACCAAAGACTGAACGAAACGGAGGAGAAATTCTCCAATAGGGGTTATCCCAAGAGGGCTGATGTAGGTTCTGACCTTCGAGTACCTAGACAGACTTTTCTACACACTCAAAAACAGGGAACTTTTCCCTGCTTAAACTGTCTGCAGTGTAATAATGTCCAGAAGGGAGACAAGGTCTTCCCCCCGCACACTGGAAAAGGCATTCCTATACGAGGCTTCTTCACTTGTGATTCCTCATATGTAATCTACATCATTAAGTGCCCCTGCGGCCTGGCATACGTTGGAGAAACTACTCAAGCCATACGTGATCGTGTATCACAACATAAGTTGAACATACGGTGTAACAGGGACCATCTTCCCCTCCCAAACCATTTCCGTACTATGGGCCATAGCATTGCCCAACTATGCTATCAGGTATTGGAACATGTCGACCAAGGGAGAAGGGGACAGAGCAGGACAAGGCTGCTCAAGAAACGTGAGGCCTATTGGATTTTCACTTTACAGACTTTGGAACCAAAAGGCCTTAATAGGGATTTTGATACATCTAGTTTCTTCTAAGTTGTACCCTTGTATTATGCTTGAACATGTGGTTGACATTTGTTCAATATGATGTGTCAGTATTAATTCTGTTTTCTTTATCTTTTTAGAATCGCTAAAACCTCTTCCTTTTTATGCTTCTCTCCAGGCACCCTGCACTCTTCATGGTATAGTATATAGGACGCCACTCAGTAGACTATTACTGAAGGTTTCTACCCTTAATCTCCTGCTCACATCTTCATAGCACGCACAAATAGCACCTTCTATCTTTATATTGCGCTCCAGCGCGCTACACAGACAGCAGAAACATATACAACGCTCCTGCGTCTCTTTTTTTTAGAGCAAATTACAACGCTCTAACGTTTCGCTTAATAGCGATATCTAACTTCACATTTTTAGAGCAAACTACAACGCTAGAGCGTCTCGTTTTTTATGCGATGACGCGCGGCACCATGTGACCTGTCAGACTGCACTAAAACCCGGAAGTAATACCCAGGCATTCAGTGCGTCCCTCTCTGGCGATCCAGCGCCACGCAGATCTGAGCTCCTCATCCTGGTAAGTCGGGCTGGTCCCCACATGCAGCGTCCTTAGATAGCGGTCTTATCAGACACGGTGGTCAGGCATTTACCTTATTGTCTGCTTCATTATTACGCAGATTATGGGCCACAGACTCCATTAGCGGCTTAGTTCGCCTAGAGCCCCTTCGTTTTCTCATTTATTGGTAAGCCCCCTGTCAACCCTCTCTCAAGGACATTTGTCTCATATGCTGCATTATTTTCACCACCACTCACATTCTACCTCTGGTAATTTTTTACATTTTACAGCATTGCTCCACAGTTTCCCGTTAGAAGGGGATTTTTCCTTCCACATGTTGTAACCAGCTTAACCAGGTGATTCATTTTTTACCATTCATCATGTCTCTTCATCCTCACCACACACTTTAATCCACAGCTTCAATCTTACCTCATACCATTTAGCACCACTACCAGGTACTAATATTCTATTTTCCATGTATAGGTTTAGTCTGTGTTTAGATCTCAACACCCTACATGCTTTATCTCCCTAGGCACGTTATACCATGCACTAAGTTTATCAGGCTATAAAGATGAATAAATATCGTCACTTCGTTTCTGATCCACGTGGGAGCTCCACCCCTCACCTATGAATATATGTCCTTTTTTCGCAGGGGCTCTTTATAGCAAAGTATACTATATCTAATTTTTCTGTGTCAGATCCCCAGTAAATGTTTAGTCCTTGGAGTTAATCGTAGGCTGCGGTAGCATCCTCATAATTGTTGTATATTGTATATTTGGTTTTGATATTTGCTTGATATTTCTCTTCCTTTTTTATTTTTTATTTTTTGTTTTTCTTTGTAGACATGTCTTTTGTTAATTTTTGCACCTAACATGTGATATTGTGTTACCAGACAGAAACTAAAACATTGTTCCATATGCCTTTTCTTGGTATTTTGCATCAGATAAATTGGAAATTGTTCTGAAGAAGGTACAGTGGGACCGAAAACATTTAACTGTTGAAACTGTATCTGGGACGTGCAATAAAGTCAATTAACTTCACCTTACAACCAATTTGAGTGCCAAGTTTATTGTATACATTGATTGACGGGTTGGAGACCCTACTTGAGCACCATATCTCACCATCCAGCAGAGTGCCATGTTTTGTACATTATTATAACTCAGGATGTGTTAGGGTTGGCGGAACGCACCTAGTATATATATATATATACACGCCCCTGGATGAAGATACTATCGAAACGCGCGTAGGGGTTTCTGTTGTGTGTGCTTCAGCAAGGTAAATATACTTTTTATACTTACCATCTTTATGTTCTAACCAGGTATGTGCGGATTATGAAGGAATTGTTTATTAAGGCATTATCCAAGGAAGTAGTGTTGTATTTACTACTCCTGTATATATAGTAGCATTATAACAGTGGATCTTGGCCTGAAATTCCAGCACATACAGTTAGAGCCAGAATTATTTGGACAGTGACACAAGTTTTGTTATTTTAGCTGTTTACAAAAACATGTTCAGAAATACAATTATATATATAATATGGGCTGAAAGTGCACACTCCCAGCTGCAATATGATAGTTTCCACATCCAAATCGGAGAAAGGGTTTAGGAATCATAGCTCTGTAATGCATAGCGTCCTCTTTTTCAAGGGACCAAAAGTAATTGGACAATGGACTCTAAGGGCTGCAATTAACTCTGAAGGCGTCTCCCTCGTTAACCTGTAATCAATGAAGTAGTTAAAAGGTCAGGGGTGGATTCCAGGTGTGTGGTTTTGCATTTGGAAGCTGTTGCTGTGAGCAGACAACATGCGGTCAAAGGAACTCTCAATTGAGGTGAAGCAGAACATCCTGAGGCTGAAAAAAAAGAAAAAATCCATCAGAGAGATAGCAGACATGCTTGGAGTAGCAAAATCAACAGTTGGGTACATTCTGAGAAAAAAGGAATTGACTGGTGAGCTTGGGAACTCAAAAAGGCCTGGGCGTCCACGGATGACAACAGTGGTGGATGATCGCCGCATACTTAATTTGGTGAAGAAGAACCCGTTCACAACATCAACTGAAGTCCAGAACACTCTCAGTGAAGTAGGTGTATCTGTCTCTAAGTCAACAGTAAAGAGAAGACTCCATGACCGTAAATACAAAGGGTTCACATCTAGATGCAAACCATTCATCAATACCAAAAATAGACAGGCCAGAGTTAAATTTGCAGAAAAACACCTCAAGAAGCCAGCTCAGTTCTGGAAAAGTATTCTATGGACAGATGAGACAAAGATCAACCTGTACCAGAATGATGGGAAGAAAAAAGTTTGGAGAAGAAAGGGAACGGCACATGATCCAAGGCACACCACATCCTCTGTAAAACATGGTGGAGGCAACATGATGGCATGGGCATGCATGGCTTTCAATGGCACTGGGTCACTTGTGTTTATTGATGACATAAGAGCAGACAAGAGTAGCCGGATGAATTCTGAAGTGTACCGGGATATACTTTCAGCCCAGATTCAGCCAAATGCTGCAAAGTTGATTGGACGGCGCTTCATAGTACAGATGGACAATGACCCCAAGCATACATCCAAAGCTACCCAGGAGTTCATGAGTGCCAAAAAGTGGAACATTCTGCAATGGCCAAGTCAATCTTCAGATCTAAACCCAATTGAGCATGCATTTCACTTGCTCAAATCCAGACTTAAGACGGAAAGACCCACAAACAAGCAAGACCTGAAGGCTGCGGCTGTAAAGGCCTGGCAAAGCATTAAGAAGGAGGAAACCCAGCGTTTGGTGATGTCCATGGGTTCCAGACTTAAGGCAGTGATTGCCTCCAAAGGATTTGCAACAAAATATTGAAAATAAAAATATTTTGTTTGGGTTATGTTTATTTGTCCAATTACTTTTGACCTCCTAAAATGTGGAGTGTTTGTAAAGAAATGTGTACAATTCCTACATTTTCTATCAGATATTTTTGTTCAACCCTTCAAATTAAACGTTACAATCTGCACTTGAATTCTGTTGTAGAGGTTTCATTTCAAATCCAATGTGGTGGCATGCAGAGCCCAACTCGCGAAAATTGTGTCACTGTCCAAATATTTCTGGCCCTAACTGTAGATTGGTATCTAGGCACATTGACACTTTAGGAATTTTTAATTAAAGTAGTCACCTTGCAATAATAATTTAGAGCCTGCATAGCATTGTCATGCAACAAACTGACTCATAACACGTTATTAAACCAAGGTCAGCATGTACGTATGTCAGGTGTAACTACTAAGCACATATCAAATTGGTGTTTTCTTGCATTGGAGGTACTTGCACAATTGATGTATTACATATGTTTTTTATAAAGTTTTTCTCATGGATTAATAAAAATTTACATGTTTTGAACTAAACATTCGGTGCCTTGAATAATATTCTTGGAGGCCTTTTTGGTGGTATCAGATTTTTGAATGTGTTCTGGTAAAGCTCATATGGACTAATATGTATAAATATATATAAATAGGTGCGTTCGCAACCTGGGGTCCACCGTGCAGGGTAGGAACCTGCTGCTATCAAATGGTGGTGCTATATGGCGGTATAAGTGAACTCTGTTAACTCCACAGAGTCGCTAGAAAAAAGATGCTGTGCCCTGTTAGTGTCACTGGGGAACAGAGCTAACAGCTAGGCTGATGGCAGTCAATGATCATGCACCCAGAAAAGCACACAAACACTCCTCACCTGAGGTGCCAGTATTCTAGGGGCTTATTTCAGCCGGGTCCCTAAATGCATACATGCAAACTCCTCACTGGAGGTGCCAGTATTCCAGGGGCTTGTTTCAGCCGGGTCCCTGAACACATACATGCAAACTCCTCACCGGAGGTGCCAGTATTCTAGGGGCTTATTTCAGCCGGGTCCCTGAATACACACATACAGGCGCGACCACAAATAACAAGCTCATGACATGAGGTGATACTAGCGCATGGCCGTGCGGCCATGCCAACCTTTTATAGCTGCAGCAGCTTCAGGACCTTCCTAGGGAACCAATGGAAGTTGCTATAGTACCTGAGCAACTTCAGGACCTTCCTAGAGGACCAATGATAGCTGCTGCAGTACCTGAGCATGTGAGCCCTGACCTCAAATGAGAGGTCTTACCTTGGGCATGCTCAGTGTGTGCAAAGCAGGACTTAGTCCCAGAAAAGCCTGCTCGCTGCTGACCAGTGCCGGCTACAACAGCAGAGCCTGGAAAGGCAGCAGTAACCCTTTGCACAGTATCAGACTGAGTGAGATGCTGGGACCGACATCTCCGCTGAGCAGGCTCCACTGCGGCTGATGTAGAATGGGAGACCGCAGCATACATGGCTCAAGATTCCCCCTGGTGAAGCGGCGGGAAACCGACTCCGAAGGCTTCTTTCACACTTGTGTCATGTGACGTACGTCGCAATCAGTTGTTTTTTCCGATAGACTTGTATTGCTAATGGATCGTGACGTATGGCCATACGTCACATCCCTCGTGCACTGGGTTCGTCGTGTTTTGGCAGACTGTCGGCATGAAAAAACATTCAATGTAACGTTTTTTCATACGTCGCGTCCGCTATTTTCTACCGTGCATGCGCCGCCGGATCTCTGCCCCCTCCTCCCCAGACTTCAGAATGGGCAGCAGATGCGTCGAAAAACTGCATCAGCTGCCCACGTCGTGCATAATTTTCACAACGTGCGTCAGTATGTCGCGCCGACATACTTAGCAACTGAGCCGTACCGACGCAAGTGTGAAAGTAGCCTAACAGGATGGAAGGCTTTTGGAGACAAGCAACTGAGTTTAACCCTTGCAACCAACAAACAATGGAAATTGCATAGCTAATTTAAAAGCAAAGCAGATCCAACCAGTGCAAGTGTGCATATAGCCAAACACTGCAACCTTCTGACCCCTAAAATAGAGGAAACCACTCTCTGTCACGGTATCACCGTGACAGTTATGTATTTAAACAATTCTGTATGTCATATGTACAGATTACTGGAAGCCAATGGTGCTAGGAAATTAAAACTAATATGCTATACGTTTAATGGCAAATAATGTCATAATGATTTGTTATATATAAATGTAATACAGTCATATTTGATCTCAGATTGCTATTGCTAATACAAAAAGGCTGTATACAGTCCGCTGTGCTTATTAATTGTCATTTAAAAAATGGGTGTTTTCTTATGTAGCAAATGGTTTTGGGCACCCGAAGCAACAAAGTTTAGGTGTGACTATTAACTCTACCCTCCTTTTATCTGCACCACTGAATCAAAGTTTTTATCTTATCATACTGTAAGATCATTTTCACTGAATCTACCCTAAATTGTAATTTAAACATTATTTTACAACTATTTAGGTAAAAGCTAGTGTCCAAGTACAAGCTGAAGCATTTCTCCGTGACATTATATTTTATTAGGGCAGCACGGTGGCGCAGTGGTTAGCACTGCAGCCTTGCAGCGCTGGGGTCCTGGGTTCTAATCCCACCCAGGACAACATCTGCAAAGAGTTTCCTCCGGGCACTCCGGTTTCCTCCCACATTCCAAAGACATACTGATAGGGATTCTAGATTGTGAGCCCCATCAGGGACAGTGATGATAATGTGTGCAAAAACTGTAAAGCGCTGCGGAATATGTTAGCGCTAAATAAAAATTATTATTATTAAGCATTTTGCGTTATATGTTTATTCATTTACCCAAGTGATTGTTTGTGTAAAATTAAATGCGTACAAACTATTCACTTCAGTAAACTAATAGAGAGCAAAGTGTGTGCATTGGGGCAGATTTTCTTTAAAATCTGTGTCTACAAAATAAATCTTTTAAATTGTCTGCAATGGAAGTTTACTCGTGTTTACTAGAGAACCTTAGTACTTGCTCGCCAGAAACTTTTGGCTCAGTTAAACAAACATGCTCTCACTACATGATTTAGTATCCAGCAGTATTTTAATATCTCAGTGTATTCTTGCATGTCAACGCCACAAAAAATAGAACAACACATACATCAGCTGGAGACTGTTGTAGGCAATGATCAAACTTGTTTTTTAAATTTCCCACAAGAGAAAGGGTCAAGCACAGTAACAACAATTTAATTATGTGTACAAGTTAGCAATTTTAGTAGAAATGCCATACTGTGCTAAAAATGTTTTATCATCCCCAGTGCTAAAACAACCAAATCACAATAGAATGCTCTACCACAAAATATGATGTTTAGAATCTACAGTATATCCTGTTGTATTGTCTATTTTTCTTAACTTTTGCCTTTCTATGAATGAGGTAAAATTCAATATTCACTATCATTAGAATAATCAGATCACAAGATAGATCTTCAAGAAACTATAGTGTCTAAATGCAGCCTAAGCAATGCAGGAGAGAAGCATTATTTGCCTCTCCTGTCTGTTTTTAAATTAATTACTGTAAATGCATGACATTAGCTTCTATTGTTATGTAAAGATGTTATAATATCTTTTCTGTTTCTATGATCCTTCTTAGCTTCCTCTAATGGTAGTTACAAGCCAACAGAATTTCATGATTGCACTGTATGACTATGTAGAAGATTTGGAGCCCTACATTGCAAAAATTTTACTCCAAGCACTATAAGGATTTATTGAGAAATGAATCAACACAGAATTTTAAGCACAAGAAATTCATAGTTTATGACTTCTGGACCGCTCATAGACTATAATCATCCAGGTGGCCCATACTTTTCCCTTCTCCCATGACAGCATCACCTGAGAGAGGGTATCCGCCCACCAGGACAGGAAACCTACTGAATAAAAAGGTGGTACCTCTCCTCTGCATCAGTTCGGTGTCCTGTCCTCGTGGGAACCTGCATATGAAGCGGTACACTTACCTGGGATGGTGTCCGGAAACGTAGGGTGCCATCAGCGGGTGAGGTGATGCAGACCGGGAGGTTGTTGCAGCGCTGTGCAGGCTGAGACCTCTTGGGAAACATGGGTCCCGGAGCTGTGCATGCTGGGGTTTGCAGGAGTGCCCCAGTGATGTGTGCCCCGATGCACTTCCAGGTCTGTGCATGGCTGGGGACGCTTGGGGAAGCCTGTGTGGCCTGGAGCCGAGTGCGCTGGAAAGCGAGGCCACCCGGGTCTGCGCACACACAGGACGCAGGAGAAGATCCGGCTCATCACGGTGACGTAGCACCCCGGGGACTTCAGCGGCCATCCGGGTCTGCACATGTGCAGGGCTAAAGGAATACCTGCACATAGTGTGTTGGATTTGAAAACTCAGGAGATGAGGTGTGTGGGGACCCCAGATATTTAAAGGGAAGTGCCCAGGAAGATGGTGGCATTTTTCTGCAGCATCCGAGTCATAGATGAGCTGCAGCAGCCACAGCAGCAGCATCACCCGTTGCCACTGCAGCAGCAGCCACCACCACTGCCATCATCTTCGCTGCAGTCAACACAGGAGCCTTTTCATCGCCACCAGGAGTATTGGCAAGGGCAATGGTAGTCATACAAGCAGCAGGACCAGCCTGAAGAGCAAGGCAGATCACAAGTCCACCACCATGGGGAGACCTTTTTCAGAACCAGCTCAGCCTCCATATCCAGGAAGGCCCCTGAAATGTAGTTCCAAGCAGAGAAATAGGGAGTGAGCCCTGTGCAAAGGAGATCTGCACAGTGCTTATAATAAGAGACTCTGTCATGGATGTATACAGCAGATGGTCTCAGAACAAAACCCCCATGTTTGCTATGGACCTGAAAGCCATCATTAGATCGGAGGTCCAGGAGTCCTTAAAACATCTTATGGGGCATAGAGAAGAGGGGAAGCCAGACCAACTGTTGACAGACTCTGAAGGATCAGTAGAGTTCAAGGGGGAGAGTTCAGACCCGATGGAGTGATCCTCCTCTTCCAATGAGAACACGGGGGTAAGCCCTGCTTCCTAGCTGAGGATACTGATAGGCTAGTTAGGGCAATAAGGTCCACAATGGACATAACTTATCCCAAACCAACCAAGACAGTTCAGGACATTATGTTTGGGGGCTTGGGTCAAAGAAAGAGAAGTTCCTTTCTGGTTAATGAGATGATCAAGATGCTCATTAATAAGGAGTGGAAAAGGCCGGAAAGGAAAGGGCCACTACCATCATCTTCAAAATGGAGATTCCCATTTGATGAGGAAGATGCGAGCATCTGGGAAAAGACTCCAAAGATTGATGTTGCAGTTGCTAAGTCAGTTAAAAAATCACGCTGCCCTTTGAAGACCTAGGCACTCTAAGGGATCTCTTGGTCAAGAAGGCAGAGGTCTTCTTAAAACAAGCCTGGGAGTCATTGGTAGGCTCGTTAAAGCCAGCGATAGCAGCAACCTGCACAGCAAGATCAATGATGGTGTGGCTACAGCAGCTTGGCAACCATCTAAGAGACAACACCCCAAGAGAGAAGATCCTGGCTGATCTTCCGCTGTTACAGAGAGCAGCTTCCTTTTTGGCTGATGCCTCTGCCGACTCTGTTAGGTTTGCTGCAAGATCAGGTCCCGGGTGATGGGAAATATCTTTTTAGTAAAGCTCTGGACGATATTCGCAATAAAACAGTGGACAAGAAGAAAAGTTTGCTGTCCTCAGTTTAAAAGTTTCTTTCACAAGAGAAGGTGTAGCAGGAGTAGACCCTCCAAGGAACAGGGTGACTGGAGGGATGAGAAAGCGAAAAGCAAGGGTTTCATGTTTGGGGTTCCTCAACTAGGAGCCGAAAATCCTTCAAGTGATGGGCAGTCCCAGGTAGGAGGAAGGCTGTCCCACTTCCAAACTACCTGGGAAGAGACCTCGGCCAAAGCCTGGGTGCTCAGTATAATAAGATCGGGGCTGAGACTAGAGTTCACATCCACCCACAGGCACAGGTTCAGGATCTCGTCCCCCAGATCCCGGAAGGAACAACAGGTCCTGGAAGCAGTGGTGTTGCTCCTTCTTCAAAAGAGGGTGCTGGTGAAGGTGCCCGTTCAACAGCAGGGAGGGGATTTTATTCTCCCCTGTTTCTGATAAGGAGGTCTGACCAGTCCTTAAAGGGAATCTGTCACCTCAAATTGGCGGGATGGGCGGCATTACTGTGCATGCACCCGCGCACTATGTCCTGGAAGTATTTCGCTGTGTTCTGGGACATGGTGCACGAGCGCATGCGCAGTAATGCCTTTTGGCTTTGCCCGCAGTTGGGCAAAGCATGCTACGCGTGCAAGAGCAAAGATTGCATTGCGCACGCGCGAACTATGGAGGACAAGTACTCTAATTCTCGAACATATTGAAGACAACAGGGACAGATGAGGTGGAGAAATGAAGATGAAACGCTGCCCCTCAGACCGTAAAAAAGGCATTTACATATCCCGCAATTTGAGGTGACAGATTCCCTTTAAGGACTATTATCAATTTGAAAGGCCTCAACAGGTTTCTGGTCTACAGATCATTCAAAATGGAGTCAATAAAGACAGCAATAAAGATCTTGCTCCTGGGCTGTTACATGAGTGTCTTTGATTTAAAGGATACATATTACCATGTCCCCATTCATCAAGAACACCAGCAATTCTAAGGGTAGTGGGATACATAAACAGACAACTCAGACATTTCCAGTACAGGGCTTTGGCCTTTGGTCCAGTCCATGGCCCCGATAATCTTCACCAAGATTGTTCTGGAAGAGACCGGACATTTACGGGATAAATAATGTGATAGTAGTGCCATATCTGGATGATTTTTTTGTGATTAGCAGAACAGAACACGAATGCAGTTCTCAACTAAATCACATCCGAGCCACTATGTCCAAACTCGGTTGAATGATAAATATTGAAAAGTCGAGGCTGCAGCCTCTGAAGGTTCAATCTTTCTTTGGGCTTATTTTGGACTCAGTGAAGCAGGTCTGTCTTCTACCAGTGGAAACAAAAGACAGGATTATAGCCCTAGTGTCAGCAGTATTGACCAACCCGATCATGTTTCTAAGGAAAGCCATGTCCATGTCCCTTCTAGGATCAATGACATCATGCATTCCAGCAGTGCAGTGGGCCCAGTGTCATTCCAGGGTCTTTCAGCAGGATGTCCTAGAGGGAGAAATAAAGCTTTCTGGATATCTAGAGGGAAAGATTATGCTCTCTCAGGAAATAGAAGACTCCACGGCCTGGTGGTTGGGTCCAGGGAATCTATCGTGGGGCGTTCCATGGTCTCTCCAAATACTAGATTTGAAGGATGGGGCACGCATCTCAGGGACCATATAATTCAGGGAATCTGGTCAGAGTCAGAAGCAGGTGGTTCCTCAAACTACAGGGAACTGCTAGCAATAAAGAACCCAGTGATAGAGTTCCTTCCCCATTTAGAAGGGAGCCATGTTCGAATAATTTCGGATCATCAAACTTCTGTAGCCTATATCAATTACCAAGGGGGCAAAAGATCCTGGCCCCTAATGCGGCTAAATCTGGAAATTCTCCAGGTTATGGAGGAAAATCAGCTGCAAATATAGGTCCTACACATAAAGGGGAAGGAGAACGAGGAAGCAGATTTCCTCAGCTGGACAACCTTAAAACAGGGGGAAAGGGAACTGGATCCATCTATCTTTCAACAGATTGTGAATCTTTGGGGGCAGCCAGAGATAGACTTATTTGCCAACAGAAAGAACATGAAGACAAAGATTTTCTGTTCCCTAAACCCAAGAGAAGAACCATATGCAGTAGATGCACTGCAGATTCCATGGAGTTTTAGACTGGCTTATGCATTTTCCGCATAAAAGTTGATCCCTGCAGTTGTAAGGAAAATTTGAGAGGAAGGAGCATTGCTCCATTTTGGCCCAAGAGACCATGGTTCTCTTGGATGAGAAGCATGTCCTTGGCAGATCCCTGGATTCTCCCAGAACTCAGATCTACATTTGATGGCCTGGATTTTGAGAATGCGCCGCTAACACAGAGAGGGTTCTCACTGGCCTTGGTAGCTACTATGATGCAGAGAAGGAAGACTATAACAACTAGGATTTATGGCAGAATATGGGCTAAGTTTTTGGCTTTTTCAGGGCAATCTGTTTTTAGAGTTCCTTCAGAGGGGTATGGAGATGGGCCTGGCCACAGCACCCTTAAGGTGCAGGTATCTGCCTTAGGGACCCTATACAGCTATAACCTGCTGGCAGATAGGTGGGTGATCAGGTTCATTAAAGCATGCCAGAGGTCTAGTCCTATGCCAGCTCCAAAATGCCTCCATGGGATTTAAATTTAGTCCTGGAAGCCTTAACAAAATTGCTCTTTGAGCCCATACATGAGGTGCCAGATCAGATACTAGCACTAAAGACTGTGAGTATAGTGGCCCTGACGTCAGCCCTATCTATTAATCATCTTTTTATGCAGGTATTAGATGATAGAGTGGTTTTAAGGCCAGATTCAGTGTATCTCCCCAAAGTGGCCTCAAAGTTTTATAGGAGTAAAGAGATAGTTCTTCCCTCCTTTTATAGTGAACCAAAGACTGCAGAGGAATGCAAACTTTACACATTAGATGTCAGGAGGGCCCTGATGCAGTACTTAGAACTAGACAATGGAGGAAGGATGAGGCCTAATTTGTGTCATTCCAGGGAATCATGAAGGGGGGTGGTGGAACAAGGGGGACCATAGCTAGATGGATAAGGGACGCCATTAGCTAAGCATACACCTCTAGTAATAGGCCAGTTTCTGGAATTTGAAAGCCCATTCCACTAGAGCTATGGCGACCTCCTGGGCTGAAAGAGCAGAGATGTCCATCGACAAGATTTGTAAGGTGTCCACATGGTCTTCCCTTTCCACCTTTTATAGACACTATTGCCTGAAACTGTCCTCCTCTGTTGACCTGTCCTTTGGGAGAAAGGTATTGCAAGTGTGATCCCTCCCTAGGGTGCATTGATCTATTTAAATCTCTCAGGTGGTGCTGTCTTGTGAGAAGGGAAAAAATCTTAGTTAGTTACAGTTAGCAGGATTTTACAGAGCCTATGACAGCACCCTTATATTCCCTCCCCAGCTTTGTTACTTGTGGTGTTAAGAAAAATGTATTTGGTGATGGTTATGTTACTAACTGTCTGGAGTTCCTCTCGTGCTCTGAAACCATACTGATGTGGTGGAGAGGTACCCCTTTTTTATTCAGTAGGTTTCCTGTCCTGGTGAGAGGATACCCTCTCTCAGGTGGTGCTGTCATGGGCTCTGTAAAATCTCGTTAACGGGAAGTAACTAAAAATTTTTTTCACTGCATCGACGTTCTAAAATGCCAGTACAGAGAAAGCAGCTTCCATGTTATCATGCAGATCAGGGAGTGGAGATCTTGCTGTAAGACATTGCCAACTTTTCACAGAGAAGGCAAAAATGGTTTATTACCACATTTGCATGTTTGATTGTTGAATACACAGTGCTGAATGAGTGCTTGTTCACACAGATTAGGAAGCACTGACAGTGCCTCCTCCTCTGGTCTCAGTGATCATATGATAGCTAAATGTAGGTTGAAAGCAAGAACTATTTGGTCCTGAGAGACCTAGAGAGCACAACTATGCAGCCGGAAAGCTATCAGCAATTAAAAGAATGCATTAAAATGTTCAAATGCCTACTAAATGTCTTGTATTACTTTATAAAGGGCATGGATGGAAATGAATATTAATTTCTCTTAATGGCATCCTGGTTTGATTGGCCCCCATCCAGATACTGGTAAGATTGGTCCCATCCTTTCCTTATCCTAGTATGATTGGCCCCCACCCCATCCTGGTATGCATGTCAGGCACCCCAGGTGGCCGGTTGCAGTAGTGATGTTGCTTTTCTTTTGGGGAAGGTAATCTTAGGCTCAGAGGCAATGGAGTTCTCCTTACCAGGTAAGGCACACACATGCAACACATTCTGAATCCAGGCCTGGAGGGGGAGCTCAAGACCCGGATTCAGGGGAGCTTCCCTAGGCTTTATGTGTCCTGACCTGGAGGAGGAGCTAGTTAGTTGTTCAGAGACACTGAAGGAGAAGGAAGTCTGGAACTGAGTGCAGACAGAGAGGCCTGGCAGCCACGAGGGAGCTGCAGCCTCTGGAAAGGAGGAAGACCTGAAGGGTTGTATGTGGAGTAGCCAGAAGGGAAGGAGCACAGGAGAGGAACAGAGCTCAGAGGGGAACTGTGGCAGGTCACCCTCAGAGCTGAAGCGCAGTAGCCAGGAACCGGGAGCCCGAGGCTTTTCTGGGACTCTAGAACACAGAGCAGAACCGGAGGGCACGACACTACACGTTACCTGCCAGCACCATGCCTGAGATGCAGCAGCACCTGAGAAGCCCGGGGAATGTTAGAGCCCCTGTAAAAAGGCTCAAGCTGCCCGTCCTGCAGATACCTGTCCCAGGACAGGGGGATACTTGAGGACCCTATAGGAAGCTTTAGGCAGCAGGGACCTCAACTTTAATGGCGCTAGTTGGAAAGGCTCACGGACCTCTACTGGAGAAGGGAACCCTCTATTGCACTTTTCCCACTTTTTTTGCTGTCTGTTACTCTACTTATATACTGCACTATTTTGTAGACTTCTCAAAAAATACAGGCCACATATTTGGCAGTGTGGTATTTCCGTGACAGACCTCCTATATCTGCATGCTCCAAGTTTGGGCACTGTAGGCCGGTTTCCCACTTTTCTTACTGTCTGTTACTCTACTTATATACAGCAATATTTTGCATTAAAAAATATACAGGCCACATAATTGGCAGTGTGGTATCTCCGTGACAGGCCTCCTATATCTGCGTGCTCCAAGTTTGGGCATTGTAGGTCGGTTTACCACTTTTTTTGCTGTCTGATACTCTACTTATATACAGTACAGATCAAAAGTTTGGACACACCTTCTGATTTAAAGATTTTTCTGTATTTTCATGACTATGAAAATTGTAAATTCACACGGAAGGCATCAAAACTATGAATTAACACATGTAGAATTGTATACTTAACAAAAAAGTGTGAAACAACTGAAAATATGTCTTATAATCTAAGTTCCTCAAAGTAGCCACCTTTTGCTTTGATGACCGCTTTGCACACTCTTGGCATTCTCTTGATGAGCTTCAAAAGGTAATCACTTCATAGTGTATTATGGCAAGAAAAAAGCAGCTAAGTAAAGAAAAATGAGTGGCCATCATTACTTTAAGAAATTAAGGTCAGTCAGTCTGAAAAATTGGGAAAACTTTGAAAGTGTCCCCAAGAGCAGTTGCAAAAACCATCAAACACTACAAAGAAACTGGCTCACATGAGGATCAGCGCAGGAAAGGAAGACGAAGAGTAACCTCTGCTTCTGAGGATAAGTTTATCTGAGTCACCAGCCTCAGAAATCCTAGGTTAACAGCAGTTCAGATTAGAGACCAGGTCAATGCCACACAGAGTTCTAGCAGCAGACACATCTCTACAACAACTGTTAAGAGGAGACTTTGTGCAGCAGGCCTTCATGGTAAAATAGCTGCTAGGAAACCACTGCTAAAGACAGGCAACAAGCAGAGACTTGTGTGGGCTAAAGAACACAATAAATGGACATTAGACCAGTGGAAATCTATGCTTTGGTCTGATGAGTCCAAATTTGAGATCTTTGGTTCCAACCACCGTGTCTTTGTGCGACGCAGTAAAGGTGAACAGATGGACTCTACATGCCTGGTTCCCACCGTGAAGCATGGAGGAGGAAGTGTGATGGTGTGGGAGTGTTTTGCTGGTGACACTGTTGGGGATTTATTCAATATTGAAGGCATACTGAACCAGCATGGCTACCACAACATCTTGCAGCGGCATGCTATTGCATCCGATTTGCGTTTAGTTGGACCATCATTTATTTTTCAACAGGACAATGACCCCAAACACACCTCCAGTTGGTGTAAGGGCTATTTGACCAAGAAGGATAGTGATTGGGTGCTACGCCAGATGACCTGGCCTCCACAGTCACCAGACCTGAACCCAATCGAGATGGTTTGGGGTGAGCTGGACCCCAGAGTGAAAGCAAAAGGGCCAACAAGTGCTAAGCATCTCATGGAAACACCTTCAAGATTGATGGAAGACCATTTCAGGTGACTACCTCTTGAAGCTCATCAAGAGAATGGCAAGAGTGTGCAAAGTAGTCATCAAAGGAAAAGGTGGCTACCTTCAAGAACCTAGATTATAAGACATAATTTCAGTTGTTTCACACTTTTTTGTTAAGTATATAATTCCACATGTGTTAATTCATAGTTTTGATGCCTTCCGTGTGAATTTACAATTTTCATAGTCATGAAAATACAGAAAAATCTTTAAATGAGAAGGTGTTTCCAAACTTTTGGTCTGTACTGTACAGCACTATTTTGCATTAAAAAAATACAGGCCACATATTTGGCAGTGTGATATTTAAGTGACAGGCCTCATATATCTACGTGCTCCAAGTTTGGGCATTATAGGTCACTTTCCCACTTTTTTTACTGTCTGTTACTCTACTTATATTCAACACTATTTTGCATTGCTAAAAATACAGGCTAAATATTTGACAGTGTGGTATTTCAGTGATAGGCCTCATATATCTGCATGCTCCAAGTTTCGGCACTGTAGGCCAGTTTACCACTTTTTTTGCTGTCTGTGACTCTACTTATATACAGCACTATTTTGCAGACCCGTCAAAAAATACAGGCCACATATTTGGCAGTGTGGTATTTTCGTGACAGGCCTTATATCTCTGCGTGCTTCGAGTTCGGGCATTGTAGGCCGGTTTACCAATTTTTTTGCTGTCTGTTACTCTACTTATATACAGCACTATTTTGTAGACTTCTCAAAAAATACAGGCGACATATTTGGCAGTGTGGTATTTCCATGACAGGCCTCATATATCTGTGTGCTCCAAGTTTTGGCATTGTAGGCCGGTTGCACACTTTTTTTCTAGTCTGTTGCTCTACTTATATACAGCACTGTTTTGCATTAAAAAAATACAGGCCACATATTTTGCAATGTGGTATTTCCGTGACAGGCCTCATATATTTGAGTGCTTCAAGTTTGGGCATTGTATGCCGGTTTACCACTTTTTTTGCTGTCTGTTACTTTACTTATATACAGAACTATTTTGCATTACAAAAATACAGGCCACTTATTTAGCAGTGTCATGTTTCTGTGACAGGTCTCATATATCTCCATGCTCCAAGTTTGGGCATTGTAGGCTTGTTTTCAGTTTTTTTTGCTGTCTGTTACTCTACTTATATACAGCACTATTTTGCATTAAAAAAATACAGGCCACATATTTGGCAGTGTGATATTTCTGTGACAGTCCTCATATATCTCCGAGCTCCAAGTTTGGGCATTATAGGCAGGTTTCCCGCTTTTTTTCTTGTCTGTTACTCTACTTATATACAGCACTATTTTGCATTAAAAAAAATACAGGCCACATATTTGGCAGTGTGGTATTTCCATGACAGGCCTCATATATCTGGTGCTCAAAGTTTGGGCATTTTAGGCCGGTTTCCCACTTTTTTTCTTGTCTGTTACACTACCCATACACACAGCACTATTTTGCATTACAAAAAATAGAGCCCACATTTTTGGCAGTGTTGTATTTCAAAACAGGCCTCATACATCTGTGTGCTTCAAGTTAGGTCATTATTAGTTGGCTTACCCCCTTTTTTGCTGTCTGTTACTCT
Organism: Ranitomeya imitator; assembly: GCF_032444005.1. Taxonomy (NCBI): domain Eukaryota; kingdom Metazoa; phylum Chordata; class Amphibia; order Anura; family Dendrobatidae; genus Ranitomeya; species Ranitomeya imitator. Next base: position 463,521,088 of record NC_091282.1, on the reverse strand, counting down.
ACTTATATACGGTACTACTTTGCATTAAAAAAATACAGGCCACATATTTGGCAGTGTGATATTTCTGTGACAGGCCTCCTATATCTGCGTGCTCTAAGTTTGGGCATTGTAGGTCAGTTTCCCACTGTTTTTGCTGTCTGTGACTGTTAGGGGTCGAGTTCCTGCCTCTGCACAGGGGGAATCTCGGGCCATCTCCGCTGCGGTCTCCCATTCTTCTCGAGCCGCAGTGGAGCCTGCTCAGCAGAGACGTCGATCCCAGCATCTCGCTCAGTCTGACTCTGTGCTAAGAGTTACTGCTGCATTTCCTGCTTCTGCCATTGAAGTCAGTACGGGGCAGCAGCAAGCGGACACTTCTGAGGCTAAGTCCTGCTTTTCACATTCTGAGCATGCCCAGAGTAAGATCTCTCAGTGGAGATCGAGGGTCACATGATCAGATACTGCAGCTAAGGTCCTTGTAGGTGCTAGTACTAAATCCTGCTTTGCACTCTGAGCATGCCCAGGGCAAGATCTCTCAGTGGAGATCTAGGGTCACATGCTCAGGTACTGCAGCTCTCCATTGGTCCTTCTTTGAAAGGTCCTAAATGTGCTGCAACTACTTAAGGCTCGCATGGCCGCACGGCCATGCGCTAGTATCAATTCATATATGTGCTTTGCGCCAGTGTGGTTATGTATGAGTGTGTTACATAGCACCCCATCCCCTTTGTGATATACATGGCCCCGCATGCTGCACACATGAAAAAATAAACTTTTTTTTCTTACCTTACCTCTGCTCCCTCGCAGCATCCTGTTCTAATGCCAGCAACTGATTTCAGCTTGCAAGCAGCACATGGCAGTCAAGCCATGCGCTGCTTACACGCTGAGGTCAGCTGCCAGAATACGCACTGCTCCTCATGTCGGGGAATAATGTAGTGGAGAGCAGCGAATATTCATTTCTCTTTAATAACAGGCACAAGGTTTGCAGCAGCTGCTGGCTTCCTGCTGTGGCTGGTCGGTCACGTGTGCCCGTTATTAAAAAGAATGAATATTCACTGTTCTCCACTCCCATGGTCATAGGGAGCAGTGAATATTAATTCTATTTAATAGCAGGCATATTTGATCACCCAGGATGCCAGCAGCTGTGGCTAACAGTGTGCCTGCTATTAAAGAAAATGAATATTCACTGCTCCCCACTCCCATAGTCCCTCCCACCTCTCAGTGATGGAATTAGGAGGGTGTTGTGAATTCTGTGGCAGAGCTCCCTCCTGTGGTCACAAGTGGTACTTCGGCTGATTCTCTCTGTGAGCTTCCGTTGGTGGAGGAGAGTGGTACTGCGGCTTCTGAGTTTCCTTCCTCAGGTGATGTGGTGAAGTCGTTAGGTGCTGCTCTATTTAACTCCACCTAGTGCTTTTATCCTGGCCTCCAGTCAATGTTCTAGTATTGGACCTGTTTCCTCCTGGATCGTTCCTGTGGCCTGCTGCTCTGCATAGCTAAGTTCCGCTTTTGCTATTTTGTTTGCTGTTTTTTCTGTCCAGCTTGTTTATTTGCTTTTTCTTGCTTGCTGGAAGCTCTGGGACGCAGAGGGTGTACCTCCGTGCCGTTAGTTCGGTACGGAGGGTCTTTTTGCCCCCTTTGCGTGGTTTTTTGTAGGGTTTTGTGTTGACCGCAAAGTTACCTTTCCTATCCTCGCTCTGTTCAGAAAGTCGGGCCTCACTTTGCTAAATCTATTTCATCTCTACGTTTGTCTTTTCATCTTAACTCACAGTCATTATATGTGGGGGCTGCCTTTTCCTTTGGGGTATTTCTCTGAGGCAAGGTAGGCTTATTTTCTATCTTCAGGCTAGCTAGTTTCTCAGGCTGTGCCGAGTTGCATAGGGAGCGTTAGGCGCAATCCACGGCTGCCTCTAGTGTGGTTGGAGAGGATTAGGGATTGCGGTCAGCAGAGTTCCCACGTCTCAGAGCTCGTTCTATGTTTTTGGGTTATTGTCAGGTCACTGTATGTGCTTTGACTCCTATGTCCATTGTGGTACTGAATTACCTTATCATAACAGGAGGGACCCACTTGTCTTGCCGCTGCCACACCCCCACATCTACAGCCACAGCAGGTACAGCCAAACTATAAGATGCACATTTTGGAGAAAAAAGTGTGTCTTATAGTCCAAAAAATATGGTATTTTATATATGCTTTTACAACATTTTGTATTATGTAGATTATTTCATAATTTGTAAAAAATTTTTATACATTTACCTGTAATCTCAATAATTGGTAATAATTAAATGTACTGTGGTATGCGCTGAAAACAAACTTCACATACCACAGTTCATTTAGTTATTCTAGGGGACATAGTCTAGTATGCACCGAGGCAAAAGGTGTGTTGGGTTATGCAGCTCTAAAACAAATACACTGTGTTCCAAATTTGTATACAAATTGGATTTAAGTGTCATCAAGATTTAATTGTTTTGTTTTTCAAATAAACTCATGGATGGTATTGTGTCACAGGGCTCAATGGATCACTGAAATCAATCTTAAACACATGTGATAATTCGTTTTCCAGGTGATTCTAATCAAAGGAAAACTACTTCAAAATTATGTTCCATCTTATTAAGCAGGCCACTGGTTTCAAGCAATATGGGGAATAAAAAGGATCTCTCAGCTGCTGAAAAGCGCTAAATAGTGCAATGCATTGGACAAGGTATGAAAAAATTAGATATTTCAACAAAACTTAAGAGTGATCATCATACTGTGAAGAGATTTGTGACTGAAACAGAGCACAGACAGTGTTCATGCAGATAAAGGCATAATGAAGAAGGTTTCTGAAAGACAAATTTATTGGATTAAGAGAGCAGCTGCCAGAATACCATTACAAAGCAGCAAACAGTTATTTGGAGCTGCTGGAGCCTCTGGAGTCCCTCGAACCTCAAGGTGTAGGATCCTTCAAAGGCTTGCTGCAGTGCATAAACCTACCATTTGGCCACCCCTAAACAGTGTTCACAAGCAGAAATGGTTGCAGTGGGCCCAGACATACATTAAGACTAATTTTACATAGTAACATAGTAACATAGTTATTAAGGCCGAAAAAAGACATTTGTCCATCCAGTTCAGCCTATATTCCATCATAATAAATCCCCAGATCTACGTCCTTCTACAGAACCTAATTGTATGATACAATATTGTTCTGCTCCAGGAAGACATCCAGGCCTCTCTTGAACCCCTCGACTGAGTTCGCCATCACCACCTCCTCAGGCAAGCAATTCCAGATTCTCACTGCCCTAACAGTAAAGAATCCTCTCCTATGTTGGTGGAAAAACCTTCTCTCCTCCAGACGCAAAGAATGCCCCCTTGTGCCCGTCACCTTCGTTGGTATAAACAGATCCTCAGCGAGATATTTGTATTGTCCCCTTATATACTTATACATGGTTATTAGATCGCCCCTCAGTCGTCTTTTTTCTAGACTAAATAATCCTAATTTCGCTAATCTATCTGGGTATTGTAGTTCTCCCATCCCCTTTATTAATTTTGTTGCCCTCCTTTGTACTCTCTCTAGTTCCATTATATCCTTCCTGAGCACCGGTGCCCAAAACTGGACACAGTACTCCATGTGCGGTCTAACTAGGGATTTGTACAGAGGCAGTATAATGCTCTCATCATGTGTATCCAGACCTCTTTTAATGCACCCCATGATCCTGTTTGCCTTGGCAGCTGCTGCCTGGCACTGGCTGCTCCAGGTAAGTTTATCATTAACTAGGATCCCCAAGTCCTTCTCCCTGTCAGATTTACCCAGTGGTTTCCCATTCAGTGTGTAATGGTGACATTGATTCCTTCTTCCCATGTGTATAACCTTACATTTATCATTGTTAAACCTCATCTGCCACCTTTCAGCCCAAGTTTCCAACTTATCCAGATCCATCTGTAGCAGAATACTATCTTCTCTTGTATTAACTGCTTTACATAGTTTTGTATCATCTGCAAATATCGATATTTTACTGTGTAAACCTTCTACCAGATCATTAATGAATATGTTGAAGAGAACAGGTCCCAATACTGACCCCTGCGGTACCCCACTGGTCACAGCGACCCAGTTAGAGACTATACCATTTATAACCACCCTCTGCTTTCTATCACTAAGCCAGTTACTAACCCATTTACACACAATTTCCCCCAGACCAAGCATTCTCATTTTGTGTACCAACCTCTTGTGCGGCACAGTATCAAACGCTTTGGAAAAATCGAGATATACCACGTCCAATGACTCACCGTGGTCCAGCCTATAGCTTACCTCTTCATAAAAACTGATTAGATTGGTTTGACAGGAGCGATTTCTCATAAACCCATGCTGATATGGAGTTAAACAGTTATTCTCATTGAGATAATCCAGAATAACATCCCTCAGAAACCCTTCAAATATTTTACCAACAATAGAGGTTAGACTTACTGGCCTATAATTTCCAGGTTCACTTTTAGAGCCCTTTTTGAATATTGGCACCACATTTGCTATGTGCCAATCCTGCGGAACAGACCCTGTCGCTATAGAGTCCCTAAAAATAAGAAATAATGGTTTATCTATTACATTACTTAGTTCTCTTAGTACTCGTGGGTGTATGCCATCCGGACCCGGAGATTTATCTATTTTAATCTTATTTAGCCGGTTTCGCACCTCTTCTTGGGTTAGGTTAGTGACCCTTAATATAGGGTTTTCATTGTTTCTTGGGATTTCACCTAGCATTTCATTTTCCACCGTGAATACCGTGGAGAAGAAGGTGTTTAATATGTTAGCTTTTTCCTCGTCATCTACAACCATTCTTTCCTCACTATTTTTTAAGGGGCCTACATTTTCAGTTTTTATTCTTTTACTATTGATATAGTTGAAGAACAGTTTGGGATTAGTTTTACTCTCCTTAGCAATGTGCTTCTCTGTTTCCTTTTTGGCAGCTTTAATTAGTTTTTTAGATAAAGTATTTTTCTCCCTATAGTTTTTTAGAGCTTCAATGGTGCCATCCTGCTTTAGTAGTGCAAATGCTTTCTTTTTACTTTTCTTTTTTCTTTTTACTTTTTACTTTAAAACAGTCTTGTTTACTGCTGAGTGTCGAGCAATCCTGGATGGTCCAGATGGATGGAGTATTGGATGGTTGGTGGATGGCTGCTGTGAATTCCGCTCTTGGGCTCCCTCCGGTGGTTGTAAGTGGCACTTTTGTGAGTTCTGCTCTTGGGCTCCCTGTTGTGGTTTCTAGTGGTATGGCTGCTCCTTGGAGTTAGCTGTATTCAGCTGCCTCCACTTATCGTCTTTTCTGCTCGGCCCTTTTAGAAGAAAAGGTGCGGGGTCTGGAAGAAAGAAAAGCAACTTTGAAACTCATCAAAGAGAATGAAGACTTTCTAGGCAGAACAGAGGCATCTCTACTGGTCACAGAAGGTGAAAAAAAGTGTCAGAGAACCTCCAAAAGCAGATGAGTGGAAGCATGTGACCAAAAGAAGCAAGAAGACCATGGAGAAATCACCAACCACACAACTGAAGAACCGATATCAAATCTTTGTAGAGGATGAAGATGGCACACCTAAGGATGAAGCAATACCAGCAAGCAAAAAAGGAAAGGGCACACAGCAACAAGTGACAGCAAAAAGTACAGCCAAGAAGCAACGAAGAGTGGTGGTGGTGGGAGACTCACTACTGAGAGGCACAGAAGCAGCCATCTGCAGACCGGACATAACTGCAAGAGAAGTATGCTGCCTTCCAGGTGCGATGATCAAGGATGTGACCGATAGGATACCAAAGCTGTTCAACTCCAAGGACGTCCACCCATTTCTTCTGATACATGTTGGCACCAATGACACGGCAAGGAAGGACCTACCGACAATCTGCAAAGACTTTGAAGAGTTGGGGAAGAAAGTAAAGAAACTGGATGCACAGGTAGTTTTTTCTTCTATCCTTCCAGTAGACGGGCATGGCACCAGGAGATGGAACAGGATCCTTGATGCAAACAACTGGCTAAGACGATGGTGCAGACAACAAGGATTCGGATTCCTGGACCACGGTGTGAATTACTTGTACGATGGACTCCTCGCCAGAGACGGACTACACCTCAACAAACCTGGGAAACACACATTCGCCAGAAGACTCGCTACACTCATCAGGAGGGCGTTAAACTAGAAGAAGAGGGGACGGGAAGAAAAACATTAGACTTGAACAAAGAAGATCCAGGAAAACATACTCAGAAGGGAGGTAAGAACATTTCTAAAACAATCCACAGCGAGGAGATTGGAACAAAACAAAATCCTCTAAACTGCATGCTAGCAAACGCCAGAAGCCTGACAAACAAGATGGAAGAACTAGAAGCAGAAATATCTACAGGTAACTTTGACATAGTGGGAATAACCGAGACATGGTTAGATGAAAGCTATGACTGGGCAGTTAACTTACAGGGTTACAGTCTGTTTAGAAAGGATCGTAAAAATCGGAGAGGAGGAGGGGTTTGTCTCTATGTAAAGTCTTGTCTAAAGTCCACTTTAAGGGAGGATACTAGCGAAGGAAATGAGGATGTCGAGTCCATATGGGTCGAAATTCATGGAGGGAAAAATGGTAACAAAATTCTCATTGGGGTCTGTTACAAACCCCCAAATATAACAGAAACCATGGAAAGTCTACTTCTAAAGCAGATAGATGAAGCTGAAACCCATAATGAGGTCCTGGTTATGGGGGACTTTAACTACCCCGATATTAACTGGGAAACAGAAACCTGTGAAACCCATAAAGGCAACAGGTTTCTGCTAGGGTTGAGTGAAACGGGTCGAACATTTTCAAAAGTCGCCGACTTTTGGCGAAGTCGAGTTTCATGAAACCCGATCCGACCCCTGTGCGTGGTCGGCCATGCGGTACGCGACTTTCGCGCCAAAGTCGCGTTTCAATGACGCGAAAAGCGCCATTTCTCAGCCAATGAAGGTAAACGCAGAGTGTGGGCAGCGTGATGACATAGGTCCTGGTCCCCACCATCTTAGAGAAGGGCATTGCAGTGATTGGCTTGCTGTCTGCGGCGTCACAGGGGCTATAAAGGGGAGTTCCCGCCGACCGCCATGTTACTGCTGCTGATCTGAGCTTAGGGAGAGGTTGCTGCCGCTTCGTCAGAAGCAGGGATAGCGTTAGGCAGGGTCCATTAACCACAAAACCGCTTGTGCTGTAGCGATTTCCACTGCCCAACACCACCTTCGGTGTGCAGGGACAGTGGAAGCTCCTTTTTTTTTTTTTTCCTCAGCGCTGTAGCTCATTGGGCTGCCCTAGAAGGCTCCCTGATAGCTGCATTGCTGTGTGTACGCCGCTGTGCAAACCAACTGCTTTTTTCAAAGCACAAATCCTCTTGTTCCTTCCTTTCTGCACAGCTATCTTGTTTGTTTGTCCACACTTTTTATTTAATTTGTGCATTAGTCCACTCCTTATTGCTGCCTGCCATACCTGGCTGAGATTACTGCAGGGAGATAGTAATTGAAGGACAGTTCCTTTTTTTTTTTTTTTTTTTTTTTGTGGGAGATTAAGATTGACATTTCTGCTAGAGTGCCATCTCTGTCTGTGTCATCTCTCACTCAGTGGGCCATAGAAAGCCTATTTATTTTTTTGCTTGATTTGGGTTCCAAAATCTACCAGAAAAAATCACAACATCAATCAGTGGGAGAAAAATATTGGCCTCAGGGCTTGTGTGCCACTCCTTACTCCTGTGTGTGCCATCTCTCACTCAGTGGGCCATAGAAAGCCTATTAATTTTTTTGCTTGATTTGGGTTCTAAATTCTACCTGAAAAAATCAATAAATCAATCAGTGGGAGATTAATATTGGCCTTTGGGCTTGTGTGCCAGTCCTAAGCGTGCCATCTCTCTCTCTCTCAGATAGTGGGCCATAGAAAGCCTATTTTTTTATTATTTTATTGGGTTTATAAATTTTCCCTGGAAAAAAAAAAAGTGGGAGATTAATATTGGCCTCTGGGCTTGTGTGCCAGTCCTGAGCGTGCCATCTCTCTCACAAATAGTGGGCCATAGAAAGCCTATTTATTTTTTTGGTTGATTTGGGTTCATAATTCTACCTGAAAAAATCAATCAATCAATCAGTGGGAGATTAATATTGGCCTTTGGGCTTGTGTGCCAGTCCTAAGCGTGCCATCTCTCTCTCTCAGATAGTGGGCCATAGAAAGCCTATTTATTATTATTTTTTTTATTGGGTTTATAAATTTTCCCTGGAAAAAAAAAATGGGAGATTAATATTGGCCTCTGGGCTTGTGTGCCAGTCCTGAGCGTGCCATCTCTCTCACAAATAGTGGGCCATAGAAAGCCTATTAATTTTTTTGCTTGATTTGGGTTCCAAAATCTACCAAAAAAAATCACTAAATCAATCAGTGGGAGATTAATATTGGCCTCTGGGCTTGTGTGCCACTCCTGACTCCTGTGAGCGTCATCTGTCACTCAGTGGGCCCTAGAAAGCCTATTTTTTGTTTTATTTGTTTTCTAAATTCTCCCTGAAAAAATCATTTTATTTTCTTTGGTTTCTAAATTATTCCTGAAAAAAAATCATTTTTTTTGTATTTTTTTTTCTCTAAAGTCTCCCTGAAAAAAAAAAAAAAATCTGTGGGAGATTCATATTGCCCCTTCTGCTTGTGTGCCAGTCTTGACTCCTGGGTGTGCCATCTCTCTCTCTCTCCCCAATTGTGGGCCATAGAAAGCCTATTAATTTTTTTGCTTGATTTGGGTTCCAAAATCTACCAAAAAAAATAACTAAATCAATCAGTGGGAGATTAATATTGGCCTCTGGGCTTGTGTGCCACTCCTGACTCCTGTGTGCGTCATCTGTCACTCAGTGGGCCCTAGAAAGCCTATTTTTTGTTTTATTTGTTTTCTAAATTCTCCCTGAAACAATCATTTTATTTTCTTTGGTTTCTAAATTATTCCTGAAAAAAATCATTTTTTTTGTATTTTTTTTTCTCTCAAGTCTCCCTGAAAAAAAAAAAAAAAAAAAATCTGTGGGAGATTCATATTGCCCCTTCTGCTTGTGTGCCAGTCTTGACTCCTGGGTGTGCCATCTCTCTCTCTCTCCCCAATTGTGGGCCATAGAAAGCCTATTAATTTTTTTGCTTGATTTGGGTTCCAAAATCTACCAAAAAAAATAACTAAATCAATCGGTGGGAGATTAATATTGGCCTCTGGGCTTGTGTGCCACTCCTGACTCCTGTGTGCGTCCTCTCTCACTCAGTGGGCCCTACAAAGCCTTTTTTTTTTTTTTTTTCCTAAATTCTCCCTGAAACAATCATTTCATTTTATTTGTTTTATAAATTCTTCTGTAAAAAATAATTTTTTTTTAATTTTTTTTTTTCTGAAGTCTCCCTTTTAAAAAAAACAAACACAAATCAGTGGGAGATAAATATTTACATTTGCGCTTCAGTGACAGTTCTGCGTGTGTGCCATCTCATTTGTTGCCAACAACAACAGAGTGTGTAACATTGTGGCTGATTTTCGTTGTGGTCTCACCCACCTGTAAAGGGGTAGCTAAATCATACTGAAGTTATAGCTCACCGTGTAAGTTGTGTGACAGCAACAAATACCGTTCGTTTGGTAACGTTTTTAAAACAATGAGGAAGTCTGGTGGAAGAGGTCGTGGCCGGGGGCGTTCATTGTCAGCTGGTAATGAGGGTAGTGGTAGTGGTGGAGCATCAGGTGGTCGTGGGAAAAAAAATATTGCACCTAATTCTGGAGCTGTGGAGCCAGGTTCGTCGTCTGGCTACACAAGGCCTCGAACCCTACCTTTTCTGGGAGTAGGAAAACCGCTTTTAAAGCCGGAGCATCAAGAGCAAATTTTGGCTTATCTTGCTGACTCAGCCTCTAGCTCTTTTGCCTCCTCTCGTGAAACTGGTAAATGTCAAAGCAGCGCGTCGTTAGTGGATGTTCACGGTCAGGGACAAGTCGCTTCCTTGTCCTCTTCAGCAAAAACAACAACAGAGAAGAATGCAGCAGGCGACACAACGGGTTACTCCATGGAGCTCTTTACACATACCGTCCCTGGCTTAGAAAGTGAAGCAGTTAACAGTCCATGCCCATTACAAGTTGAATCTGACATGGAGTGCACTGATGCACAGCCACAGCCAGACTACTATGCTGGTCCTTTGACTCAGACCACAACATTGCCCTCGCAGGGTGCTGATCAAGAATCAGACCCTGATGAGACTATGTTGCCCCATCACGAACGCTATACCACCGACCGACACGGTGACACAGACGAAGTTGCACACGAGCTACAAGAAGAGGTAATAGATGACCCAGTTCTTGACCCCGATTGGCAGCCATTGGGGGAACAGGATGCAGGCGGCAGCAGTTCTGAAGCGGAGGAGGAGGGGCCGCAGCAGGCATCAACATCGCAACAGGTTCCATCTGCCGGGCCCGTATCTTGGCCAAAACGCGTGGCAAAGTCAAAACCTGTTGGAGGACAGCGTGGCCATCCGGTTAAAGCTCAGTCTGCAATGCCTGAAAAGGTATCCGATGCTAGAAAGAGTGCAGTCTGGCATTTTTTTAAACAACATCCAATTGATCAGCACAAAGTAATCTGTCAAAAATGTTCAACTACCTTAAGCAGAGGGCAGAATCTGAAAAGTCTCAATACAAGTTGCATGCATAGACATTTAACCACCATGCATTTGCAAGCTTGGACTAACTACCAAACGTCCCTTAAGGTTGTAGCACCCTCGGCCAATGAAGCTACTCATCAACGCAACATCCCTTCCGGCAGTGTAGGGCCACCATTTTCTGCACCACCTGCAGTATCTGTGCAGGTTTCTTTGCCAGGCCAAAGCAGTCAGGGTCAGGGAATCTTCAGTTTCGTAGTAGGAAACACTGCATCTAGGGCACCGGCGGCAACAATACCATCTCCCACCGTCTCTCAGTCTGCCATGTCCACCGGCACCCCCGCTAGTTCCACGATCTCCAGCTCTCCAGTCCAGCTCACCCTACATGAGACTATGGTTAGAAAAAGGAAGTACTTAGCCTCGCATCCGCGTACACAGGGTTTGAACGCCCACATAGCTAGACTAATCTCGTTAGAGATGATGCCCTACCGGTTAGTTGAAAGCGAAGCTTTCAAAGACCTGATGGACTACGCTGTACCACGCTACGAGCTACCCAGTCGACACTTTTTTTCCAGAAAAGCCATCCCAGCCCTCCACCAGCATGTTAAAGAGCGCATCGTCCATGCACTCAGGCAATCTGTGAGCACAAAGGTGCACCTGACAACAGATGCATGGACCAGTAGGCATGGCCAGGGACGTTACGTGTCCATCACGGCACACTGGGTAAATGTGGTGGATTCAGGGTCCACAGGGGACAGCAAGTTTGGGACAGTTCTGCCTAGCCCACGGTCTAGGAAACAGTTGGCTGTAGCCGTTCGCACCCCCTCCTCCTCCTCCTCCTCCTCGTCCTCCTGCAGAAGCGAGAGCTCGTCCACAGACCGCAGTCGCACAACCACTCCATCCGCAGCTGCCACTGTTGCACACCAGGTCTCCCATTATGGGGCAGCTACTGGCAAACGTCAGCAGGCTGTATTGGCTATGAAGTGTTTGGGCGACAACAGACACACCGCGGAAGTTCTGTCCGAGTTCTTGCAGCAAGAAACGCAGTCGTGGCTGGGCACTGTAGATCTTGAGGCAGGCAAGGTAGTGAGTGATAACGGAAGGAATTTCATGGCTGCCATCTCCCTTTCCCAACTGAAACACATTCCTTGCCTGGCTCACACCTTAAACCTGGTGGTGCAGTGCTTCCTGAAAAGTTATCCGGGGTTATCCGACCTGCTCCTCAAAGTGCGTGGACTTTGCGCACATATCCGCCGTTCGCCTGTACACTCCAGCCGTATGCAGACCTATCAGCGTTCTTTGAACCTTCCCCAGCATCGCCTAATCATAGACGTTGTTACAAGGTGGAACTCAACACTGCACATGCTTCAGAGACTGTGCGAACAGAGGCGGGCTGTTATGTTTTTGTGGGAGGATACACATACACGGGCAGGCAGTAGGATGGCAGACATGGAGTTGTCAGGTGTGCAGTGGTCGAAGATTCAAGACATGTGTCAAGTCCTTCAGTGTTTTGAGGAATGCACACGGCTGGTTAGTGCAGACAACGCCATAATAAGCATGAGCATCCCCCTAATGTGTCTGCTGATGCAAAGTTTGACGCACATAAAGGATCAGGCGTCTGCACCAGAGGAAGAGGAAAGCCTTGATGACAGTCAGCCATTGTCTGGTCAGGGCAGTGTACAGGACGAGGTAGCGGGCGAAGAGGAGGTGGAGGATGAGGAGGATGATGGGGATGAGTATATTTTTAATGAGGAAGCTTTCCCGGGGTCATTGGAAATTGGTGGCGTGGCAAGGGCGGGTTCTGGTTTTTTGAGGGACACAAGTGACGTAGATTTGCCTGCAACTGCCCCTCAACCAAGCACAACCGCAGATTTGACAACTGGAACTTTGGCCCACATGGCGGATTATGCCTTGCGTATCCTCAAAAGGGACACACGCATTACAAAAATGATGAACGATGACGATTACTGGTTGGCCTGCCTCCTTGATCCTCGCTATAAAGGCAAATTGCAAAATATTATGCCACATGAGACCTTGGAACTAATATTAGCAACAAAACAATCAACTCTTGTTGACCGTTTGCTTCTGGCATTCCCTGCACACAGCGCCCGTGATCGTTCTCACACGAGCTCCAGGGACCAGCAGACCAGAGGTGTTAGAGGGGCAGAAATCAGAAGTGGCGTTGGCCAGAGGGGTTTTCTGACCAGGTTGTGGAGTGATTTTGCTATGACCGCAGACAGGACAGGTACTGCAGCATCAATTCAAAGTGACAGGAGACAACATTTGTCCAGTATGGTTACAAACTATTTTTCATCCCTTATCGACGTTCTCCCTCAACCGTCATTCCCATTTGATTACTGGGCATCCAAATTAGACACCTGGCCAGAATTGGCAGAATATGCATTGCAGGAGCTTGCTTGCCCGGCAGCTAGTGTCCTATCAGAAAGAGTATTCAGTGCTGCAGGTTCAATACTAACTGAAAAAAGGACTCGTCTGGCTACCCAAAATGTAGATGATCTAACCTTCATTAAAATGAACCACAACTGGATTTCGAAATCTTTTGCCCCACCTTGCCCGGCTGACACCTAACTTTCCTATGAAAAGGTCTTGCCTGTGGACTCTTCTGAATGACTTTTCCAATCTCGTAATTTTCTGCACCTGATTGTCCAGCATACGACATGTTTACTCCTAACAAAATGGCCAAACTCCCCACACGGGGCCGTGGTATCGCCACTTTGCGCCAGCACCCGTGAGAGTGCTGTTTGTCTGAAGAGGTGGGTGTGCCCGCTTTTGGTCGACGGCACTGCCACTGGGTCCCTCATAGTACAATAAAGTGTCTCTGGCGGTGGTGGTGCGCACCCAACGTCAGACACACCATTGTAATATGAGGGGCCCTGGGCCTGTACCGCCGGCCACAAGACAGTTCCCCCCCCAGCTCAAACAGTGCTCTACCACTAGCAAAATTATCTCTCACAGCTTCACCAATGTTTAGTCTATGCGCTGACATCCTTCAATGCCTGGCACTGACAATACCATTGTTTTGACATTTTTGTTATGTTAGGCCTTCGAAGCCTGTCTGCGGTCCGTTCTTTCTACAACTACTACACTGACCAGGCCACTGCTGGCCGTGTTCCCCTGGAACCAATTTAAACTTGCCTACAGCCAGCCCAATTTTGTTATGTTAGGCCTTCTTAGCCTGTCTGCCGTCACTCCTTCCACTAGACTTCCACTGACCAGACCACTGTTGCCCGTGTACCCCTGGAACCAATTTTAAATTGCCAACAGCCAAATGTTATTATGTTAGGCCTTTGATGCCTGTCTGCCGTCACTCCTTCCACTAGACTTCCACTGACCAGACCACTGTTGCCCGTGTACCCCTGGAACCAATTTTAAATTGCCAACAGCCCAATGTTATGATGTTAGGCCTTTGATGCCTGTCTGCCGTCACTCCTTCCACTAGGCCTCCACTGACCTGTCTACTGCTGCCCGTGTTCCCATGGAACCAATTGTAAATTCCCTACAGCCAGCCCATTTTATTACGTTAGGCCTTCGAAGCCTGTCTGCGGTCCCTCCTTCCACTAGGCCTCCACTTACCTGTCTACTGCTGCCCGTGTTCCCCTGGAACCAATTTTAAATTGCCTACAGGCAGCCCAATTTATTATGTTAGGCCTTCGAAGCCTGTCTGCGGTCCCTCCTTCCACTAGGCCTCCACTTACCTGTCTACTGCTGCCCGTGTTCCCCTGGAACCAATTTTAAATTGCCTACAGCCAGCCCATTTTATTATGTTAGGCCTTCGAAGCCTGTCTGCGGTCCCTCCTTCCACTAGGCCTCCACTGACCTGTCTACTGCTGCCCGTGTTCCCCTGGAACCAATTTTAAATTGCCTACAGCCAGCCCATTTTATTATGTTAGGCCTTCGAAGCCTGTCTGCGGTTCCTCCTTCCACTAGGCCTCCACTTACCTGTCTACTGCTGCCCCTGTTCCCCTGGAACCAATTTTAAATTGCCTACAGGCAGCCCAATTTATTATGTTAGGGCTTCGAAGCCTGTCTGCGGTCCCTCCTTCCACTAGGCCTCCACTGACCTGTCTACTGCTGCCCGTGTTCCCCTGGAACCAATTTTAAACTGCCTACAGGCAGCCCAATTTATTATGTTAGGGCTTCGAAGCCTGTCTGCGGTCCCTCCTTCCACTAGGCCTACACTGACCTGTCTACTGCTGCCCGTGTACCCCTTGAACCAACATCATAAAATAAAAAAAAAAGTATTTTGCTTATAAAAAAGAAAATACTGGTGAGATATCAAATGCAGACATTTTAACATTAAAAACAAACACACAACTAAAATCTGGTACAGTACTAAAAATGGCCACCAGCTACAATTACTTTATCCTGCAAGTATTTAACTGAAAGGTTTTTTAAATTGAAAACACAGATATGGCATCCACCGAGTGTTGTCCTGTCGCGTCTTCTTTATATTATTGCCGAGAAGATGCAAAACAATGAAAATAATAAAATCATTAATTACCAAAATAATAGAGAAAGTCAACACCACATTGCAAATAAACATTCATTCCAAATAAAGAAGCAGGGCGCGTCCGAGGGTGAGTATATACCTAATAAGAATATAATCACCCTCGGACGCACAATGCTTATTTCCAACAGCCTTCCTTCCTAAGAATCAGCCCTTCCGTGGTGTAGAGAGACATTGTGTTACACTCCAAGGTGTTCCCCAGGTTGCCTTTCCTGAGCTTCGATCTTCCGGCTCTCGTTTAGTAGTTGTTGGAAACTACGCTGCATTAGGCCTTCAAATTGGGTATGGGGTGTAGAGAGATGGTGTGTTCCACTCCAAGGTGTTCCCCAGGTTGCCTTTCCTGAGCTTCGATCTTCCGGCTCTCGTTTAGTAGTTCTTGGAAACTACACTGCATTAGGCCTTCAAATTGGGTATGGGGTGTAGAGAGAGGGTGTGTTACACTCCAAGGTGTTCCCCAGGTTGCCTTTCCTGAGCTTCGATCTTCATGCTCTCATTTAGTAGTTGTCGGAAACTACGCTGCATTAGGCCTACAAATTGGGTATGGGGTGTAGAGAGAGGGTTTGTTACACTCCAAGGTGTTCCCCAGGTTGCCTTTCCTGAGCTTCGATCTTCCGGCTCTCGTTTAGTAGTTGTTGGAAACTATGCTGCATTAGGCCTTCAAATTGGGTATGGGGTGTAGAGAGAGGGTGTGTTACACTCCAAGGTGTTCCCCAGGTTGCCTTTCCTGAGCTTCGATCTTCCGGCTCTCGTTTAGTAGTTCTTGGAAACTACACTGCATTAGGCCTTCAAATTGGGTATGGGGTGTAGAGAGAGGGTGTGTTACACTCCAAGGTGTTCCCCAGGTTGCCTTTCCTGAGCTTCGATCTTCCGGCTCTCGTTTAGTAGTTCTTGGAAACTACACTGCATTAGGCCTACAAATTGGGTATGGGGTGGAGAGAGATGGTGTGTTACACTCCAAGGTGTTCCCCAGGTTTCCTTGCCATTGCTTCGGTCTTCCGACTCTCGTTTAGTAGTTGTAGAAAAGTACACTGCATTAGGCCTACAAAATGGGTATGGGGTGGAGAGAGATGGTGTGTTACACTCCAAGGTGTTCCCCAGGTTGCCTTTCCTGAGCTTCTATCTTCAGGCTCTCATTAAATTGTGGTTAAATGGAACAACTGCATTTGGCGTACTAGTTGGTTTGGGGCCTATTATCGGTGTCTGCCACTCCTTGCTGTTCTCCTGGTTTCCTGTCCTGAAATTCCATTTTCAGGCTCTCGTTAAGTAGTTGTTAATGTTAGACTGCATTTGGCCTACTAGTTGGGTTGGGGCCTACTATCGGTGTCTGCCACTCCTTGCTGTTCTCCTCCACTGAACAAAGCTGTGCCGCCTGTTTACTACGGTTGCCAATTTTGAACTGCATTTCGACTACTTACTGATTTGGCCCTACTCTCTGTGTCAGCCTCTCATTCCAGTTGTCCTCCACTGCAATGCCCCCTGGTTATTCCTGTGTTACCAATTTTGAACTGCATTTAGCCCACTTTATTCTTTGGGCCTATATCTGTGTTTCCACTTCATCGTGCCCATTGCCCAGCCAGTGATAGATGAGTCTGCTGGTACATTGACCCATAACGCAACATTCCCCGTGCATGCTACACAACAACATTGTGACCCTGCTGAAAGTCAGGTTGCTCTTCCCGCATACCATACCACCTTACACGGGGACAAAGAGGAAGGTGCAGATGAAAGTGCAGGTTCCTTCATCAGGTGAGGGGAGGAATACTAGTTGGCGACGTCACTGGCACAGGGCCTCTCATAGTACGCAAAAGTGTTGCTGCCGGTGGGAGGCGCCCCCGCCGTGCAAACACACCGCTGTACTTTGAGGGGCCCTGTGCCAGTGCCAATGCCAACAAGTGGGCCCCCCCTGCTTGCTCAGGATCACAGCACTTGCAAAGTTGAAATACTTACCTCTCCCTGCTCCACTGCCGTGACGTGGTCCAGATTTCCTGGGCCCACTAATTACGTGAACCAGCCCTACCCCACACAACTTTAGCCAAATGACCCCCAATTTCAAATGCCTTCCAATTATTATAAGGTAAATTACGCTTGACAAGCTTCATTAAGAAGAATGGATGGTTTTGACATTAAAATGGGCACTCTAGGTGTTTTCCTGGCCCCCACTCACTGCCGACTATGCTGCCCCATTGACTTGCATTGGGTTTCGTGTTTCGGTCGATCCCGACTTTTCGCCATAATCGGCCGATTTCACTCGACCCGACTTTTGAGATAGTCAGGTTTCGTGAAACCCGGCTCGACTCTAAAAAGGTCAAGGTCGCTCAACTCTAGTTTCTGCTAATAACCAAGAAAAATTATCTTTCACAATTGGTGCAGAATCCAACCAGAGGAGCAGCACTTTTAGACCTAATACTATCTAATAGACCTGACAGAATAACAAATCTGCAGGTGGTCGGGCATCTAGGAAATAGCGACCACAATATTGTACAGTTTCACCTGTCTTTCACTAGGGGGACTTGTCAGGGAGTCACAAAAACACTGAACTTTAGGAAGGCAAAGTTTGACCAGCTTAGAGATGCCCTTAATCTGGTAGACTGGGACAATATCCTCAGAAATAAGAATACAGATAATAAATGGGAAATGTTTAAGAACATCCTAAATAGGCAGTGTAAGCGGTTTATACCTTGTGGGAATAAAAGGACTAGAAATAGGAAAAACCCAATGTGGCTAAACAAAGAAGTAAGACAGGCAATTAACAGTAAAAAGAAAGCATTTGCACTACTAAAGCAGGATGGCACCATTGAAGCTCTAAAAAACTATAGGGAGAAAAATACTTTATCTAAAAAACTAATTAAAGCTGCCAAAAAGGAAACAGAGAAGCACATTGCTAAGGAGAGTAAAACTAATCCCAAACTGTTCTTCAACTATATCAATAGTAAAAGGATAAAAACTGAAAATGTAGGCCCCTTAAAAAATAGTGAGGAAAGAATGGTTGTAGATGACGAGGAAAAAGCTAACATATTAAACACCTTCTTCTCCACGGTATTCACGGTGGAAAATGAAATGCTAGGTGAAATCCCAAGAAACAATGAAAACCCTATATTAAGGGTCACCAATCTAACCCAAGAAGAGGTGCGAAACCGGCTAAATAAGATTAAAATAGATAAATCTCCGGGTCCGGATGGCATACACCCACGAGTACTAAGAGAACTAAGTAATGTAATAGATAAACCATTATTTCTTATTTTTATGGACTCTATAGCGACAGGGTCTGTTCCGCAGGATTGGCGCATAGCAAATGTGGTGCCAATATTCAAAAAGGGCTCTAAAAGTGAACCTGGAAATTATAGGCCAGTAAGTCTAACCTCTATTATTGGTAAAATATTTGAAGGGTTTCTGAGGGATGTTATTCTGGATTATCTCAATGAGAATAACTGTTTAACTCCATATCAGCATGGGTTTATGAGAAATCGCTCCTGTCAAACCAATCTAATCAGTTTTTATGAAGAGGTAAGCTATAGGCTGGACCACGGTGAGTCATTGGACGTGGTCTATCTCGATTTTTCCAAAGCGTTTGATACCGTGCCGCACAAGAGGTTGGTACACAAAATGAGAATAAATAATAATAATAATAATAATCTTTATTTTTATATAGTGCTAACATATTCCGCAGCGCTTTACACACATTATCATTGCTGTCCCCATTGGGGCTCACAATCTAAATTCCCTGTCAGTATGTCTTTGGAATGTGGGAGGAAACCGGAGTGCCCGGAGGAAACCCACGCAAACACGGAGAGAACATACAAACTCTTTGCAGATGTTGTCCTTAGTGGGGCTTGAACCCAGGACTCCAGCGCTGCAAGGCTGCTGTGCTAACCACTGCGCCACCGTGCTGTGAATGCTTGGTCTGGGGGAAAATGTGTGTAAATGGGTTAGTAACTGGCTTAGTGATAGAAAGCAGAGGGTGGTTATAAATGGTATAGTCTCTAACTGGGTCGCTGTGACCAGTGGGGTACCGCAGGGGTCAGTATTGGGTCCTGTTCTCTTCAACATATTCATTAATGATCTGGTAGAAGGTTTACACAGTAAAATATCGATATTTGCAGATGATACAAAACTATGTAAAGCAGTTAATACAAGAGAAGATAGTATTCTGCTACAGATGGATCTGGATAAGTTGGAAACTTGGGCTGAAAGGTGGCAGATGAGGTTTAACAATGATAAATGTAAGGTTATACACATGGGAAGAAGGAATCAATGTCACCATTACACACTGAATGGGAAACCACTGGGTAAATCTGACAGGGAGAAGGACTTGGGGATCCTAGTTAATGATAAACTTACCTGGAGCAGCCAGTGCCAGGCAGCAGCTGCCAAGGCAAACAGGATCATGGGGTGCATTAAAAGAGGTCTGGATACACATGATGAGAGCATTATACTGCCTCTGTACAAATCCCTAGTTAGACCGCACATGGAGTACTGTGTCCAGTTTTGGGCACCGGTGCTCAGGAAGGATATAATGGAACTAGAGAGAGTACAAAGGAGGGCAACAAAATTAATAAAGGGGATGGGAGAACTACAATACCCAGATAGATTAGCGAAATTAGGATTATTTAGTCTAGAAAAAAGACGACTGAGGGGCGATCTAATAACCATGTATAAGTATATAAGGGGACAATACAAATATCTCGCTGAGGATCTGTTTATACCAAGGAAGGTGACGGGCACAAGGGGGCATTCTTTGCGTCTGGAGGAGAGAAGGTTTTTCCACCAACATAGAAGAGGATTCTTTACTGTTAGGGCAGTGAGAATCTGGAATTGCTTGCCTGAGGAGGTGGTGATGGCGAACTCAGTCGAGGGGTTCAAGAGAGGCCTGGATGTCTTCCTGGAGCAGAACAATATTGTATCATACAATTATTAGGTTCTGTAGAAGGACGTAGATCTGGGGATTTATTATGATGGAATATAGGCTGAACTGGATGGACAAATGTCTTTTTTCGGCCTTACTAACTATGTTACTATGTTACTATGTTACTATTTAGGCCTGGCTCTTTCTTCAGCCAGTGCCACTTGTAAATGGTTCCTGGTTGGATTCACATCTCTTTGGAGTTCCCTGTTATCCTGACCAGTTCAGCAAAGCTAAGTTTTTGCTTGCTCTTTTCTGTCCATAGATTGTGGACTTATCCATTCTGTGCTTTCTATGTTTGTCCAGCTTATCAGTGTGAATTAATTCTGTCTTGCTGGAAGCTCTGGGAGGCAGATTTGCCCTCCACACCTTTAGTCAGGTGTGGAGATTTTTTGTAAACTCTGCGTGGATTTTTGTAGTGTTTTATACTGACCGCACAGTATTCCATCCTGTCCTATCTATTTAGCTAGACTGGCCTCCTGTGCTCATCCTGGTTTCATTCTGTGTATGTCTTTTCCCTCTCCACTCACAGCCATTATTTGTGGGGGGCTAATCTATCCTTTGGGGATTTTCTCTGAGGCAAGATAGCTTTCCTGCTTCTTTCTTTAGGGGTAGTTAGCTCTTAGGCTGTGACGAGATGCCTAGGGAGAGTTAGGAGCATTCCACGGCTACTTCTAGTGTTGTGTTGAGCTTAGGGACTGCGGTCAGTACAGTTACCACTTCCTTCAGAGCTCGTTCCATGTTGCTCCTAGACCACCGTATCATAACAGTACAAGTGGCCAAAAATGAATTAAATGCATCTCAAAAGAAGGAAAAGAAAGTTCTGAACCTTTTTTTTTTCTGTGCTCTGGTTTGTCTTTTTTTTCCTCTTGATATCTGGGTGGTTCAGGATATATGCTGTCATGATCCCAATGGCAGGAGATCACAAAAGGACAAGCACAAAAACAAAACAAGCTCTAGGGTGATGGAACCTGAGCTGACCGCGATCCTGAACCTAACACACAACTAGCAGTAGCCGGGGATCGTGCCTACGATGATTCCTAGACGTCTCGCGCCAGCCGAAGGATTAACTTCCCCTATAAGAAGAAACACAGACCTCACTTGCCTCCAGAGAAACACCCCACAGAAATAGCAGCCCCCCACATGTAATAACGGTGAAATGAGAGGAAAGCACATACGTAGTTATGAAAATAGAATCAGCAAAAATGAGGCCCGCTAAAGCTAGATAGCAGAGGATACAAAAGTGAACTGCGCGGTCAGCGAAAAACCCTTCAAAAAACCATCCTGAAATTACTTGAACTCATGTGCCAACTCATGGAACATGAGGAGTAATTTCAGCCCACTAGAGCAACCAGCAGCAAGGAATCACGTATCTGCAAGCTGGACTAAGACAAAAAGTAAGCAAAACGTAGAACAGGAAAGACAAAACTTAGCTTGTCCTGAAGATAACAGACGCAGGGAGCAGAGGTAAAAAGACACGCTGATTACATTGATAGCCGGCGAGGAAATGACAAAAAAGCCAGGTTAAATAGGAAACACCCATAACCTGATGGAACAGGTGGACACCAGAGACCGCAGAGAACACAAGTCACCCAGTACCATCAGTAACCACCAGAGGGAGCCCAAAAACAGAACTCACAACAGTACCCCCCCCTTGAGGAGAGGTCACCGAACCCTCACGAGAACCACCAGGGCGACCAGGATGAACCCTATGAAAAGCACGGACCAAATCGGCAGCATGAACATCAGAGGCAATCACCCAAGAATTATCCTCCTGACCATAACCCTTCCACTTGACCAAATACTGGAGTTTCCGTCTGGAAACACGAGAATCCAAGATCTTCTCCACAACATACTCAAATTCACCCTCCACCAGCACCGGAGCAGGAGGCTCAAGCGAAGGAACGACAGGTACCTCATACTTCCGCAACAACGACCGATGGAACACATTATGAATAGCAAACGATGCCGGGAGATCCAAACGAAACGACACAGGGTTAAGAATTTCCAAGATCCTATAGGGACCGATGAACCGAGGCTTGAACTTAGGAGAAGAGACCTTCATAGGAACAAAACGAGAAGACAACCACACCAAGTCCCGAACAAGAAGTCGAGGACCCACGCGGCGACGGCGATTAGCAAACTGCTGAGCCCTCTCCTGGGACAACTTCAAATTGTCCACCACATGACTCCAAATCCGATGCAACCTATCCACCACCATGTCCACTCCAGGACAATCAGAAGGCTCCACCTGACCAGAGGAAAAACGAGGATGAATCCCCGAATTACAAAAGAAAGGAGAAACCAAGGTAGCAGAACTAGCCCGATTATTAAGGGCAAACTCGGCAAGCGGCAAAAAGGAAACCCAGTCATCTTGATCAGCAGAAACAAAACACCTTAGATAAGTTTCTAAAGTCTGATTAGTTCATTCCGTCTGGCCATTCGTCTGGGGATGGAATGCAGACGAAAAGGACAAATCAATGCCCATCTTAGCACAGAACGTCCGCCAAAATCTAGACACAAACTGGGATCCCCTGTCAGAAACGATGTTCTCCGGAATGCCATGCAAACGGACCACATTTTGAAAAAACAGAGGGACTAACTCAGAGGAGGAAGGTAACTTAGGCAAGGGTACCAGATGAACCATCTAAGAAAAGCGGTCACACACAACCCATAGGACGGACATTTTTTGAGAGACAGGGAGATCCGAAATAAAGTCCATGGAAATGTGCGTCCAAGGCCTCTTCGGGATAGGCAAAGGTAACAACAATCCACTGGCCCGAGAACAGCAAGGCTTAGCCCGAGCGCAAACTCCACAAGACTGCACGAAAGAACGCACATCCCTCGACAAGGAAGGCCACCAAAAAGACCTGGCCACCAAGTCTCTAGTACCAAATATTCCAGGATGACCTGCCAACACAGAAGAATGGACCTCGGAGATGACTCTACTGGTCCAATTATCTGGAACAAACAGTCTTTCCGGCGGACAACGATCAGGTTTATCCTCCTGAAACTCCTGCAAAGCACGTCACAAGTCTGGGGAGACAGCCGACAAAATCACCCCATCCCTAAGGATACCAGTGGGCTCAGAATTTCCAGGGGAGTCAGGCACAAAACTCCTAGAAAGAGCATCCGCCTTCACATTCTTTGAACCTGGCAGGTATGAAACCACAAAATTGAAACGGGAGAAAAACAGTGACCAACGAGCCTGTCTAGGATTCAGACGCTTGGCAGACTCAAGGTACATCAGATTTTTGTGATCAGTCAAGACCACCACACGATGTCTAGCACCCTCAAGCCAATGACGCCACTCCTCAAATGCCCACTTCATGGCCAAAAGCTCCCGATTACCAACATCATAATTCCGTTCAGCGGGCGAAAATTTTCTAGAAAAGAACGCACATGGCTTCATCACTGAGCCATCGGAGCTTCTCTGTGACAAAACCGCCCCCGCTCCGATCTCGGAAGCATCAACCTCAACCTGAAAAGGAAGCGACGTATCTGGCTGACGCAACACAGGAGCAGAAGAAAACCGGCGCTTAAGTTCCTGAAAGGCCTCCACAGCCGCAGGAGACCAATCAGTAACATCAGCACCCTTTTTAGTCAAATACGTCAAAGGCTTAACAACACTAAAAAAATTAGTTATGAAGCGACGATAAAAATTAGCAAAGCCCAAGAACTTCTGTAGACTCTTAAGAGATGTAGGCTGCGTCCAGTCACAAATAGCCTGAACCTTGACGGGATCCATCTCAATAGTAGAAGGGGAAAAAATATACCCCAAAAAAGAAATCTTCTGGACTCCAAAGAGACATTTATAACCCTTTACAAACAAAGAATTGGCCCGCAGGACCTGAAACACCTTCCTGACCTGCTGAACATGAGACTCCCAGTCATCAGAAAAAAACAAAACATCATCCAAATACACGATAATAAATTTATCCAGATATTCACGGAAAATATCGTGCATAAAAGACTGGAAGACAGAAGGAGCATTAGAAAGTCCAAAAGGCATCACCAAATACTCGAAATGGCCCTCAGGCGTATTAAATGCGGTTTTCCACTCATCACCCTGCCTTATCCGCACAAGATTATACGCACCCCGAAGACCAATCTTAGTGAACCATTTAGCCCCCTTAATGCGAGCGAACAAATCAGTCAACAATGGCAAAGGATACTGATATTTGACTGTAATCTTATTCAAAAGACGATAATCTATGCAAGGCCTCAAGGAACCATCTTTTTTGGCCACAAAAAAAAACCCTGCTCCCAAAGGGGACGAAGATGGACGGATATGTCCCTTTTCCAAGGACTCCTTAACATAATTCCGCATAGCAGTATGCTCTGGCACTGACAGATTGAACAAACGACCTTTAGGGAATTTACTGCCAGGAATCAAATCTATAGCACAATCGCAATCCCTGTGAGGAGGAAGCGAACTGAGCTTAGGCTCCTCAAAAACCTCCCGATAATCAGACAAAAATACCGGAACCTCAGAAGGAGTAGATGAAGCGATAGAAATCGGAGATGCATAATCATGAACCCCCTGACATCCCCAGCTTAACACAGACATTGTTTTCCAGTCCAGGACTGGGTTATGAGTTTGTAACCATGGCAAACCAAGCACTAAGACATCATGTAAATTATACAGTACCAGGAAGCGAATCACCTCCTGATGAACGGGAGTCATACGCATGGTCACTTGTGTCCAGTACTGAGGTTTATTCATAGCCAAAGGTGTAGAGTCAATTCCTTTCAAAGGAATAGGAACTTCCAGAGGTTCCAGACTAAACCCACAGCGATTGGCAAATGACCAATCCATAAGACTCAGGGCAGCGCCTGAATCCACATAGGCATCGACGGAAATGGATGATAATGAACAAATCAGCGTCACAGACAGAATGAACTTAGACTGTAAAGTACCAATGGCAACAGACTTATCAACCTTTTTTGTGCGTTTAGAGCATGCTGATATAACATGAGCTGAATCACCACAATAAAAACACAATCCATTTTTCCGCCTATAATTTTGCCGTTCACTTCTGGACTGAATTCTATCACATTGCATTATCTCAGGTGCCTGTTCAGAAGACACCGCCAAATGGTGCACAGGATTGCGCTCCCGTAAACGCCGATCAATCTGAATAGCCATAGTCATGGACTCATTCAGACCTGTAGGCGCCGGGAGCCCCACCATAACATCTTTAATGGCCTCAGAAAGGCCATCTCTGAATTTTGCAACCAGAGCGCACTCATTCCACTGAGTAAGCACCGACCATTTCCGAAATTTCTGACAATATATTTCTGCTTCATCTTGCCCCTGAGAGAGAGCCAATAAAGCTTTTTCAGCCTGAATCTCTAGGTTAGGTTCCTCATAGAGCAAACCCAATGCCAGAAAAAACGCATCCACATTGAGCAACGCAGGATCCCCTGGTGCCAATGCAAATGCCCAATTCTGAGGGTCACCCCGCAGGAAAGATATAACAATCTTGACCTGCTGAGCAGGGTCTCCAGAGGAGCGAGATTTCAAGGAAAGAAACAACTTGCAATTGTTCCTAAAATTCAGAAAACTAGATCTATCTCCAGAAAAAAACTCTGGGACAGGAATTCTAGGTTCAGACATAGGCGTATGTACAACAAAATCTTGTATATTTTGAACCTTAGCAGCAAGATTATTCAGGCTGGAAGCCAAACTCTGGACGTCCATGATAAACAGCTGAGGTCAGAGCCATTCAAGGATTAAGAGGAGGAAAGAAGCAGTCAAGCTGCAATTAAGGCTAGGCAGCAAACACTGAGGAGGGAAAAAAAAAAAAAAAAAAACTTCCTCAGACTACTTTTCCTCCTACTTCAGCCAAAACGATGACCAATTTTTTATGGCCGGCTATACTGTCATGATCCCAATGGCAGGGGATCACAAAAGGACAAGCACAAAAAAAAAACAAGCTCTAGGGTGATGGAACCTGAGCTGGCCGCGATCCTGAACCTAACACACAACTAGCAGTAGCCGGGGATCGTGCCTACGATGATTCCTAGACGTCTCGCGCCAGCCGAAGGATTAACTTCCCCTATAAGAAGAAACACAGACCTCACTTGCCTCCAGAGAAACACCCCACAGAAATAGCAGCCCCCCACATGTAATAACGGTGAAATGAGAGGAAAGCACATACGTAGTTATGAAAATAGAAACAGCAAAAATGAGGCCCGCTAAAGCTAGATAGCAGAGGATACAAAAAAAAAACTGCGCGGTCAGCGAAAAACCCTTCAAAAACCCATCCTGAAATTACTTGAACTCATGTGCCAACTCATGGAACATGAGGAGTAATTTCAGCCCACTAGAGCAACCAGCAGCAAGGAATCACGTATCTGCAAGCTGGACTAAGACAAAAAGTAAGCAAAACGTAGAACAGGAAAAACAAAACTTAGCTTGTCCTGAAGATAACAGACGCAGGGAGCAGAGGTAAAACGACACACTGATTACATTGATAGCCGGCGAGGAAATGACAAAAAAGCCAGGTTAAATAGGAAACACCCATAACCTGATGGAACAGGTGGACACCAGAGACCGCAGAGAACACAAGTCACCCAGTACCATCAGTAACCACCAGAGGGAGCCCAAAAACAGAACTCACAACAATATGCTTTGGCATGGATGTTCAGGGTTTGTTTTCTCGTGTGGATCAACTTGCTGCAAGAGTACAGATTATCCAGGACTATGTTGTCCAGACTCCGGCTTTAGAGCCTAGAATTCCTACTCCTGATTTGTTTTTTGGGGACAGATCCAAGTTTTTGAACTTTAAATATAACTGCAAATTGTTTTTTGCTTTGAAACCCCGTTCTTCTGGTGATCCCATTCAGCAAGTAAAAATCATCATATCCTTGCTGTGTGGTGACCCTCAAGACTGGGCTTTTTCTCTTGAAACAGGGGATCCGGCATTATTGAATGTAAATGCATTTTTTCAAGCGCTCGGATTATTGTATGACGAACCTAATTCTGTGGATCATGCAGAAAAAACCCTGTTGGCCTTGTGTCAGAGGTCAGGAAGCGGCAGAGTTATACTGCCAGAAATTTAGAAAATGGTCTGTGCTCACTAAATGGAATGAAGAGGCTCTGGCTGCTATTTTCAGAAAAGGTCTTTCTGAAACCCTTAAAGATGTTATGGTGGGCTTTCCTACGCCTGCCGGTTTGAGCGAATCTATGTCTCTAGCCATTCAGATTGATCGGCGTCTGCGCGAGCGCAAAGCTGTGCACCATATGGCAGTATCCTCTGAGCAAAGTCCTGAACCTATGCAATGTGATAGGATTTTGACTAGAATAGAACGGCAGGAATTCAGACGTCAGAATATGCTGTGTTTTTACTGTGGTGATTCGGCTCATGTTATCTCTGATTGCCCTAAGCGTACTAAGAGAGTCGCTAGGTCTGTTACCATTAGTACTATACAGCCTAAATTTCTCTTATCTGTGACCCTGATTTGCTCATTGTCGTCCTCTTCTGTCATGGCATTTGTGGATTCAGGCGCTGCCCTGAACTTAATGGACTTAGAATTCGCTAGGCGCTGTGGTTTTTCCTTGCAGCTTTTGCAGAGCCCTATTCCTTTGAGGGGTATTGATGCTACACCCTTGGCCAAGGATAAACCTCAGTACTGGACACAGATGACTATGTACATGGCTCCTGCACATCAGGAAGATTGCCGTTTTCTGGTGTTGCATAACCTGCATGATGTTGTTGTACTGGGTTTTCCATGGTTACAGGAACATAATCCGGTGCTAGATTAGAAAACTATGTCGGTGACTAGTTGGGGTTGTCGAGGAGTACATAGTGACGTTCCTTTGATGTCAATTTCCTCTTCCCCCTCTTCTGAGGTCCCTGAGTTTTTGTCGGATTTCCAGGATGTATTTGATGAGCCCAAGTCCAGTTCCCTTCCTCCGCACAGGGACTGTGATTGTGCTATTAACTTGATTCCTGGTTGCAAGTTCCCTAAGGGCCGACTTTTCAATCTGTCTGTGCCAGAGCATGCCGCCATGCGGAGGTATGTTAAGGAGTCTTTGGAGAAGGGGCATATTCGGCCCTCTTCGTCACCATTAGGAGCGGGTTTCTTTTTTGTTGCTAAGAAGGATGGCTCCTTGAGACCCTGTATTGATTATCGTCTTCTTAATAAGATCACGGTCAAATTCCAATACCCCTTGCCTTTGCTTACTGATTTGTTTGCTCAGATTAAGGGGGCTAGTTGGTTTACTAAGATTGACCTCCGAGGGGCATATAATCTTGTTCGTATTAAACAGGGTGACGAATGGAAAACTGCATTTAATACGCCCGAAGGCCATTTTGAATACCTTGTGATGCCATTTGGGCTCTCTAATGCTCCATCTGTGTTTCAGTCTTTCATGCATGATATTTTCCGCAATTATCTTGATAAATTCATGGTCGTATATTTGGATGATATTTTGATTTTTTCCGATGATTGGGAGTCTCATGTGAAGCAGGTCAGGATGGTTTTCCAGATCCTTCGTGATAATGCTTTATTTGTGAAGGGGTCTAAGTGCCTATTCGGAGTTCAGAAAGTCTCTTTTTTGGGTTTTATTTTTTCTCCCTCGTCTATAGAAATGGATCCTGTAAAGGTCCAAGCTATTCATGACTGGATCCAACCAACATCTGTGAAGGGTCTTCAAAAATTTTGGGGCTTTGCTAATTTCTATCGCCGTTTCATTGCCAACTTTTCCAGTGTTTTTAAGCCCCTTACTGATTTGACGAAGAAAGGCGCTGATGTGACGAATTGGTCCTCTGAGGCTGTTGAGGCCTTTCAGGAGCTTAAACACCAATTTACTTCTGCCCCTGTGTTGCGTCAGCCGGATGTTTCTCTTCCTTTTCAGGTTGAGGTCGACGCTTCTGAGATTGGGGCAGGGGCCGTTTTGTCTCAGAGGGAGTCTGATGGTTCTTTGATGAAACCGTGTGCTTTTTTTTCCAGAAAGTTTTCGCCTGCGGAACGCAATTATGATGTCGGCAATCGGGAGTTGTTGGCTATGAAGTGGGCGTTTGAAGAGTGGGGACATTGGCTTGAGGGAGCTAAACACCGTGTTGTAGTCCTGACCGATCATAAGAATCTGATTTACCTCGAGTCGGCCAAGTGGCTGAATCCTAGACAGGCTCGATGGTCCCTGTTTTTCTCCCGTTTTGATTTTGTGGTCTCGTATCTTCCGGGATCTAAGAATGTTAAGGCTGATGCCCTCTCTAGTAGTTTTTCGCCTGATTCTCCTGGAGTCCTTGAGCCGGTTGGCATTCTTAAGGAGGGGGTGATTCTTTCTACTATCTCCCCTGAATTGCGGCGGGTGCTTCAGGAATTTCAGGCTGATAGGCCTGACCGCTGTCCAGTGGGGAAGCTGTTTGTTCCTGATAGATGGACAAGTAAGGTTATTTCTGAAGTTCATTGTTCAGTGTTGGCTGGTCATCCTGGGATTTTTGGTACCAGAGATTTGGTTGCTAGGTCCTTTTGGTGGCCTTCCTTGTCGCGCGATGTGCGTGCTTTTGTGCAGTCCTGTGGGACTTGCGCCCGGGCCAAGCCTTGCTGTTCCCGCGCTAGTGGGTTGCTTTTGCCTTTGCCGGTCCCTGAGAGGCCCTGGACGCATATTTCCATGGATTTTATTTCGGATCTTCCTGTTTCCCAGAAGATGTCTGTTATCTGGGTTGTTTGTGACCGGTTCTCTAAAATGGTCCATCTGGTACCTTTGCCTAAGTTGCCTTCCTCCTCAGATCTGGTTCCATTATTTTTTCAGCATGTGGTTCGTTTGCATGGCATTCCGGAGAATATTGTGTCTGACAGAGGTTCTCAGTTTGTCTCTAGATTTTGGCGGACTTTTTGTGCTAGGATGGGCATTGATTTGTCTTTTTCTTCGGCCTTTCATCCTCAGACTAATGGCCAAACTGAGCGAACTAATCAGACCTTGGAGACCTATTTGAGATGCTTTGTGTCTGCTGATCAGGATGACTGGGTGTCTTTCTTGCCGTTGGCCGAGTTTGCCCTTAATAATCGGGCTAGTTCGGCTACTTTGGTTTCACCTTTCTTTTGTAATTTTGGTTTTCATCCTCGTTTTTCTTCTGGGCAGGTTGAGCCTTCTGATTGTCCTGGTGTTGATTCTGTGGTGGACAGGCTGCACCAGATTTGGACTCATGTGGTGGACAATTTGACGTTGTCTCAGGAAAGGGCTCAACGTTTTGCTAACCGCCGTCGGTGTGTTGGTCCCCGGCTTCGTGTGGGTGATTTGGTTTGGTTGTCTTCTCGTCATGTTCCTATGAAGGTTTCTCCTCCTAAGTTTAAGCCTCGGTTTATTGGTCCTTATAAAATTTCTGAAATTATTAATCCAGTGTCTTTTCATTTGGCTCTTCCAGCCTCTTTTGCCATTCATAATGTTTTCCATAGATCTTTGTTGCGGAGATATGTGGTGCCCGTTGTTCCCTCGGTTGACCCTCCTGCCCCGGTGTTGGTTGAGGGAGAGTTGGAATATGAGGTTGAGAAGATTTTGGATTCTCGTTTTTCGAGGCGGAGGCTTCAGTATCTTGTCAAGTGGAAGGGTTATGGCCAGGAGGATAATTCTTGGGTTGTTGCCTCCGATGTCCATGCCACCGATTTGGTTCGTGCTTTTCACTTGGCTCGTCCTGATCGGCCTGGGGGCTCTGGTGAGGGTTCGGTGACCCCTCCTCAAGGGGGGGTACTGTTGTGAATTCCGCTCTTGGGCTCCCTCCGGTGGTTGTAAGTGGCACTTTTGTGAGTTCTGCTCTTGGGCTCCCTGTTGTGGTTTCTAGTGGTATGGCTGCTCCTTGGAGTTAGCTGTATTCAGCAGCCTCCACTTATCGTCTCTTCTGCTCGGCTATTTAGGCCTGGCTCTTTCTTCAGCCAGTGCCACTTGTAAATGGTTCCTGGTTGGATTCACATCTCTTTGGAGTTCCCTGTAATCCTGACCAGTTCAGCAAAGTTAAGTTTTTGCTTGCTCTTTTCTGTCCATAGATTGTGGACTTAGGGTACCGTCACACTATACGATTTACCTACGATCACGACCAGCGATATGACCTGGCCGTGATCGTAGGTAAATCGTAGTGTGGTCGCTGGGGAGCTGTCACACAGACAGCTCTCCAGCAACCAACGATGCCGAGGTCCCTGGTTACAAGCGTTAAACTAAAAAAAAACAAACAGCACATACTTACATTCTGGTGTCCGTCAGATCCCTTGCCGTCTGCTTCCCGCACTCAGTGACTGCCGGCCGTAAAGTGAAAGTGAAAGCACAGCCGCTGTGCTCTGCTTTCACTTTACGGCCGGCAGTCACAGTGCGGGAGGCAGACGGCAAGGGACCTGACGGACACCAGAATGTAAGTATGTGCTGTTTGTTATTTTTTAGTTTAACGCTTGTAACCAGGGTAAACATCGGGTAACTAAGCGCGGTCCTGCGCTTAGTTACCCGATGTTTACCCTGGTTACAAGCGAACGCATCGCTGGATCGCATCGCTAGATCGCTAGATCGGTGTCACACACACCGATCTAGCGATGACAGCGGGAGATCCAGCGATGAAAGAAAGTTCTAAACGATCTGCTACGACGTACGATTCTCAGCAGGATCCCTGATCGCTGCTGCTGCGTGTCAGACACAGCGATATCGTAACGATATCGCTGGAACGTCACGAATCGTACCGTCGTAGCGATCGAAATGTTATAGTGTGATGGTACCCTTATCCATTCTGTGCATTCTATGTTTGTCCAGCTTATCAGTGTGAATTAATTCTGTCTTGCTGGAAGCTCTGGGAGGCAGATTTGCCCTCCACACCTTTAGTCAGGTGTGGAGATTTTTTGTAAACTCTGCGTGGATTTTTGTAGTGTTTTATACTGACCGCACAGTATTCCATCCTGTCCTATCTATTTAGCTATACTGGTCTCCTGTGCTCATCCTGGTTTCATTCTGTGTATGTCTTTTCCCTCTCCACTCACAGTCATTATTTGTGGGGGGATAATCTATCCTTTGGGGATTTTCTCTGAGGCAAGATAGCTTTCCTGCTTCTTTCTTTAGGGGTAGTGTTGTGAATTCTGTGGCAGAGCTCCCTCCTGTGGTCACAAGTGGTACTTCAGCTGATTCTCTCTGTGAGCTTCCGTTGGTGGAGGAAAGTGGTACTGCGGCTTCTGAGTTTCCTTCCTCAGGTGATGTGGTGAAGTCGTTAGGTACTGCTCTATTTAACTCCACCTAGTGCTTTGATCCTGGCCTCCAGTCAATGTTCTAGTTTTGGACCTGTTTCCTCCTGGATCGTTCCTGTGGCCTGCTGCTCTGCATAGCTAAGTTCCGCTTTGCTATTTTGTTTGCTGTTTTTTTCTGTCCAGCTTGTCTATTTGTTTTTTCCTGCTTGCTGGAAGCTCTGGGACGCAGAGGGTGTACCTCCGTGCCGTTAGTTCGGTACGGAGGGTCTTTTTGCCCCCTTTGCGTGGTTTTTGTAGGGTTTTGTGTTGACCGCAAAGTTACCTTTCCTATCCTCGCTCTGTTCAGAAAGTCGGGCCTCACTTTGCTAAATCTATTTAATCTCTTCGTTTGTCTTTTCATCTTAACTCACAGTCATTATATGTGGGGGCTGCCTTTTCCTTTGGGGTATTTCTCTGAGGCAAGGTAGGCTTATTTTCTATCTTCAGGCTAGCTAGTTTCTCAGGCTGTGCCGAGTTGCATAGGGAGCGTTAGGCGCAATCCACGGCTGCCTCTAGTGTGTTGGAGAGGATTAGGGATTGCGGTCAGCAGAGTTCCCACGTCTCAGAGCTCGTTCTATGTTTTTGGGTTATTGTCAGGTCACTGTATGTGCTCTGACCTCTATGTCCATTGTGGTACTGAATTACCATTTCATAACAGTACTGGAGGCCCAAAGTACTAATGATTCTCAATAGAGGGAAAAAAGAAATTCTGAGACCATTTTTTTTTCTCTGCACTGTGTTTTGCCTTTTTTTCCCCCTAGACATTTGGGTGGTTCAGGACACAGGTGTAGCGATGGACATTAAAGGTCTGTCTTCATGTGTGGATCAGCTCACGGCAAGAGTAAAAAATATTCAAGACTTTGTGGTTCAGAATTCTATATTAGAACCGAGAATTCCTATTCCTGATTTGTTTTTTGGAGATAGAACTAAATTTCTGAGTTTCAAAAATAATTGTAAACTATTTCTGGCTTTGAAACCTCGCTCCTCTGGTGACCCAGTTCAGCAAGTTAGGATCATTATTTCTTTTTTACGCGGTGACCCTCAGGACTGGGCATTTTCTCTTGCGTCAGGAGATCCTGCATTAAGTAATATCGATGCGTTTTTCCTGGCGCTCGGATTGCTGTACGATGAACCTAATTCAGTGGATCAGGCAGAGAAAAACTTGCTGGCTCTGTGTCAGGGTCAGGATGAGATAGAGGTATATTGTCAGAGATTTAGAAAGTGGTCCGTACTCACTCAATGGAATGAAGGTGCGCTCGCAGCTATTTTCAGAAAAGGTCTCTCTGAAGCCCTTAAGGATGTCATGGTGGGATTTCTATTGCCTGCTGGTCTGAATGAGTCTATGTCTTTGGCCATTCAGATCGGTCGACGCTTGCGTGAGCGTAAATCTGTGCACCATTTGGCGGTATTACCTGAGCTTAAACCTGAGCCTATGCGGTGCGATAGGACTTTGACCAGAGTTGAACGGCAAGAACACAGACGTCTGAATGGGCTGTGTTTCTACTGTGGTGATTCCACTCATGCTTTCTCTGATTGCACTAAGCGGTTCGCTAGGTCTGCCACCATTGGTACGGTACAGTCAAAATTTCTTCTGTCCGTTACCTTGATCTGCTCTTTGTCATCGTATTCTGTCATGGCATTTGTGGATTCAGGCGCTGCCCTGAATTTGATGGACTTGGAGTATGCTAGGCGTTGTGGGTTTTTCTTGGAGCCCTTGCAGTGTCCTATTCCATTGAGAGGAATTGATGCTACGCCTTTGGCCAAGAATAAGCCTCAGTACTGGACCCAGCTGACCATGTGCATGGCTCCTGCACATCAGGAGGTTATTCGCTTTCTGGTGTTGCATAATCTGCATGATGTGGTCGTGTTGGGGTTGCCATGGCTACAAGTCCATAATCCAGTATTAGATTGGAAATCCATGTCTGTGTCCAGCTGGGGTTGTCAGGGGGTACATGGTGATGTCCCATTTCTGACTATTTCGTCATCCACCCCTTCTGAGGTTCCAGAGTTCTTGTCTGATTACCGGGATGTATTTGATGAGCCCAAGTCCGATACCCTACCTCCAAATAGGGATTGTGATTGTGCTATCGATTTGATTCCTGGTAGTAAATTCCCAAAAGGTCGACTGTTTAATTTATCTGTGCCTGAGCACGCTGCTATGCGGAGTTATGTGAAGGAGTCCTTGGAGAAGGGGCATATTCGCCCGTCATCGTTGCCATTAGGAGCAGGGTTCTTTTTTGTAGCCAAGAAGGATGGTTCACTGAGACCTTGTATAGATTACCGCCTTCTAAATAAGATCATGGTTAAATTTCAGTACCCCTTGCCATTGTTATCTGATTTGTTTGCTCGGATTAAGGGGGCTAGTTGGTTCACCAAGATAGATCTTCGAGGTGCGTATAATCTTGTGCGTATTAAGCGAGGCGATGAATGGAAAACTGCATTTAAATACGCCCGAGGGCCATTTTGAGTATCTAGTAATGCCATTCGGACTGGCCAATGCTCCATCAGTGTTTCAGTCCTTTATGCATGATATCTTCCGAGAGTACCTGGATAAATTCCTGATTGTGTACTTGGATGACATTTTGATCTTCCCGGATGATTGGGAGTCTCATGTGAAGCAGGTCAGAACGGTGTTTCAGGTCCTGCATGCTAATTCTTTGTTTGTGAAGGGATCAAAGTGTCTCTTAGGTGTTCAGAAGGTTTCATTTTTGGGGTTCATCTTTTCCCCTTCTACTATCGAGATGGATCCTGTTAAGGTCCAAGTCATCCATGATTGGACTCAGCCGACATCTCTGAAAAGTCTGCAAAAGTTCCTGGGCTTTGCTAATTTTTATCGTCGCTTCATCTGCAATTTTTCTAGTATTGCTAAACCATTGACCGATTTGACCAAGAAGGGTGCTGATGTGGTCAATTGGCCTTCTGCTGCTGTGGAAGCTTTTCAAGAGTTGAAGCATCGTTTTTCTTCTGCCCCTGTGTTGTGTCAACCAGATGTTTCGCTTCCGTTCCAGGTCGAGGTTGATGCTTCTGAAATTGGAGCAGGGGCTTTTTTGTCGCAGAGAAGTTCTGATTGCTCGGTGATGAAACCATGCGTCTTCTTTTCCAGGAAGTTTTCGCCTGCTGAGCGAAATTATGATGTGGGCAATCGAGAGTTGCTGGCCATGAAGTGGGCATTCGAGGAGTGGCGTCATTGGCTTGAAGGAGCTAAGCATCGCGTGGTGGTCTTGACTGATCATAAGAACTTGACTTATCTCGAGTCTGCCAAGCGGTTGAGTCCTAGACAGGCTCGTTGGTCGTTGTTTTTTGCCCGTTTTGACTTTGTGATTTCGTACCTTCCGGGCTCTAAGAATGTGAAGGCGGATGCTCTGTCTAGGAGTTTTGTGCCCGACTCTCCGGGTTTATCTGAGCCGGTGGGTATCCTCAAAGAGGGAGTAATTGTGTCTGCCATCTCCCCTGATTTGCGGCGGGTGCTGCAAAAATTTCAGGCTAATAAACCTGATCGTTGCCCAGCGGAGAAACTGTTTGTCCCTGATAGGTGGACGAATAAAGTTATCTCTGAGGTTCATTGTTCGGTGTTGGCCGGTCATCCTGGAATCTTTGGTACCAGAGAGTTAGTGGCTAGATCCTTTTGGTGGCCATCTCTGTCGCGGGATGTGCGTTCAAATGTTTAGAAATTTAAGGGTATGTGCACACGTCATGATTTTTAGCGTTTTTTTTGCGGAATTTCGCCATAAAAACGCTATAAATCCAGTAAAAAAACGCTAACATTATGCATCCTATCTTTTAGAATGCATTCTGCATTTTTTGTGCATATGTTAGCGTTTTTTTCCGCTAAAAAAATGCATCCCGCAAAAAATCCGGACATGCTCTATCTTTTTCCGGATTTTTTGCGGATTTCCTATCAAAAAGGTCATTCAGGAAAAAAAACGCAAAAAATCCGCGCAAAAAACACGCAAATTCCGCGCGAAAAAAGCACGCAGATTTCTGACAGAATACTCAGGATTTTGTCAGGAAAAAATCCTGACGTGTGCACATACCCTTACTGTGCCTAATAAATTGGAACAGTGCATTTTGAGTGTTTATTCATTTTGGAGATTATACCGTTATCATTGGGAGGTTTCTTCAATAAAATTCGATGTATACTCTAAGGGTGATTATTTTTATTATACTGACTGTCATTTGCACAGACCATTTAGGAAAATCCACGAAAAATGTAATTTGCATAATAATTTGGAACATGGTGTAGGTGGCAGCGCTAGTGTTATTCCTATTTTGCACATAATTATTGGTAATAATTTTTAACAATATATTGTATGTTATTTACCTTATGAGGAAATTCTCTTATTTGTGTTAGAATGTGTACATTTTATCTTTGTGGCTCAGAATGTATTTGAACCTATACTTTTATTAGCATTTAAAGGGAACCTGTCACCTGAATTTGGCGGGACCAGTTTTGGGTCATATGGGCGGAGTTTTCAGGTGTTTGATTCACCCTTTCCTTACCCGCTGGCTGCATGCTGGCCGCAATATTGGATTGAAGTTCATTCTCTGTCCTCCGTAGTACACTCCTGTGCAAGGTAATCTTGCTTTGCGCAGGCGTGTACTACGGAGGACAGAGAATGAACTTCAATCCAATATTTCGGCCAGCATGCAGCCAGCGGGTAAGGAAAGGGTGAATCAAACACCCAAAAACCCCGCCCATATGACCCAAAACTGGTCCCGCCAAATTCAGGTGACAGGTTCCCTTTAATTTGGTTTCAGCTGTTATTTCTACCGTGTGGCAAGCTACAGATTACAATTAATAATGTAAAGCTACACTAAGCTGATTAATATGTATTATCCATGACCAAGTCACAGACATTAGAGTTACTAAATATTACATCCTGCCCTGTTTGGAGTTTTATTAGATGTACAATTTATTTTGTCAGTCAAAGATAGGAAACTGTAAGTCTCAGAATTTTAACTAAATAGTCAATTTGAAAGTCTGAGAATTGTATTCTATAGAGATGAAACTGTATATAAAACTTCCATATGGAAATAATTCAATTGTCTGATGTCACTTGAGATACAGACCATTGTATTTAGATAGAGTATTCTCCTGCTTGTGATTCAGAGCAATGTCACCACTAATAATAACATTTTAGTACGATTACATGAAATCTTAATGAAACCAGAAATGTAATGTGAACAGAGAAAGTACAGTTTGGGATTAGTCTTACTTTAGTAAATGATCTCTTAGATCCATATCCATATTAGACAAACACTAAACATCTGGTGAGTAAAATTATAATGATCATGATGTAATACTTTTAACATAAACATAGGTGACTTGGCATGAAGTTCTAATCACTGACACCCCACAAGATATTTCCATAGTATTGCTGCCCTTTTTTGCTGTAGATAGATAGATAGATAGATAGATAGATAGATAGATAGATAGATAGATAGATAGATAGATAGATAGATAGATATTGTCACGGGTGTGTCAGATACAACAGATTGTCGCTCTGCATCTGGCTGCAGAAGGTTTCTTCGTTTGGCATTACAGACACCTCCTTAATCCTTCTTACTCTTGGACCCAGCAGCAACCTCCCTCCAGCTCTAGTTGACACACCTGGACCTTGGGGTTTATAAATCCCCAGTCTTCTGTAGAGTGTCGCCAGTGATATTCACATTTTTCCCTTGTGAAAGCTTGGAGCTATAGCAGTCGGCTAACTTCCTCTCTGGAGCTGTTTGAAGACGGTTAGTGTTA
The DNA here is from genome assembly GCF_032444005.1 of Ranitomeya imitator. Classification (NCBI taxonomy): domain Eukaryota; kingdom Metazoa; phylum Chordata; class Amphibia; order Anura; family Dendrobatidae; genus Ranitomeya; species Ranitomeya imitator. The sequence goes on along the minus strand of NC_091282.1, from coordinate 463,483,145 downwards.
CCTCTCTCAGCCTGCTCAAGCTAAGTTCATTCCTCTTTTCTGTCTACCTTTTTGTCTTTAGTTTATAGTGGGGACTGATCAGTGCCCATCCTACCCCCTCCCTATCCAGGGCTTAGCTCTAGGGAGATACAGGGTTTAGGTTTCTTGCTTGGCAATTAGTCAGGAACCAATTTAGGGACGGTAGGGCAGCTAAGGTGTTATTAGATCTGCTTAGGTGTCTCCACTCACCCTTTCCTTGGTGTCTGGGCTTCCTTCCCCTCATTCCTTCGTGTTGCACTTAGTGTTTCCCACAATGTGTGTGACATTATCACCAGTCGTGCATATTTAATAAAAAAGAAAACTTACACGTGGTTATATTTGTGTATGTTATGGTTATGGATCTGGTTGCAGGGCTGGCAAAGCAGCCATGCTGTCTGTCTCTGGAGGTGACTGACCTCCACTCTGAGGTTCTGCAACAGCAACAGCAGCTCTAAGTTGCTAATGTTGGGGTCTCTGAAGGTAGGCCGGTCCAACTGGAACCCAAGGTTGCCCTCTCAGACAGGATTTCCAGAGGGAGAGACAAATTTTTGGTTTGGAAGGAGGAGCAACAAGTTGGTATTGTGATCTCTCTTCTACAAGGAGATCCCCAATCCTGGGCTTTCTCTTTGCCACAGGTTTGGTTTTGTCTCCAATCGGTGGAGGAATTTTTTTTGGGCTCCAGCCTTTATCTATGATGACCCTGACCAAGTCACCTTGTCTGAGTCGAGGTTGCGTCACCTTCAGCAAGGGAATCATTCAGTGGAGACATATAGCTCAAAATTAAGCAGATGGGCAACTAATACTAAATGGAATGACCTGGCTCTCAGAACCCAATTTCTTCAGGGCCTTACTGAAAGCTTGAAGGATGCTTTGGCAGTGTATGAAACCCTTGAGTACTTGGAGGCTGCTATGTCATTGGCTATTCACATCGATAGACGCCTTTGGGTTTGGTGGATAAGACCACCATCTCAGGAGCCTCTTTTTTTGGGTATTGCCAATTTGTAAGGGGAGCGGTCTAGCGGAGAACAAGTTCTGAGAAGTTGGAGAAGCTCATGCAGTTAGGAGGTGACTCTGCATCGTAAATTTCCCTGGTGATTCGCAAAAAGAAGGGAGTGTGTTTTTTTGGTGGAAAAAAGGGACATTTTATTGGGAACAACCAAGCAAAAAATAGAATCGGAGCATATAACTAGTGACAACCAAAAAAGACAAAAAATGCCCCTAAAATATAACTTTTATTATTTAAGGTAAAAATGGCCTAATAGAGTCAGGAGACAGTATTACTTAACAATATAACTTAATAATAAAAAGTATAGAGATATCTAGGTGAGGGGGTGCTCTCTCCTTAACTCACCCTACCTTACCGCGGAGGTTGGCACCCTAAAGTCGACATGGCGCCCCCACTCGACGACGGCTCTCCCTTGAGACCCTAATGGGGACTACGAAAGAAAACACCACCACCAACAATAATTAAAGTGCTAATGTGCTAAAGTGCTTAAATAACACCTGCAAGGTATATATCCGTGTTTGTCATATACCAAATAATTGTTTCAGGATTCTTTTAGTGTGAATCCTAATGCCTGGTAACTCGGGTGCAAGCTGTGAGCAGAGATATCGATAAAGTTCTACTCTATATCTGATGTTTAAGATATAAGTTCATACATCAAGGCTGATGCGTCTTATCCCATAGATATTTCAAAAGAAAAAAATACACGATGCAGAGTGGTAGTATTGTTGCCAATTACATTAGCATGTGGTATTCACAGACATAGATAAATGCCAATATATTCACGCCATATATAGGGGAACTGTCCCGTTCAAAAATATTAAGGATATATACTCGAACTCCCCAATCTCGTAGGCAACGATAACCACAATAATAGAAGCTGCTCACAGATGCTCAATAGAAAGTAACAATACATGCCTAGTTACATAGCACATTGCAGGATTTGGATGATCCATAGTTAAAGGGAAGGTGCCATCAAAAAAAAAAAATTTTTCAGAAATTGTAAAAATGTAAAGAATTAATGATTACATTTTCTTAAAAAATATTATCATTTGTTTATAATTTAGTAAAATATGAAAAATAATTTGAAAAGTTTTGGAATTTCCACTTTTAAACACTAGGGGGAGCAGCTGCTGAAATTTCAGAAAAACCTAGTGTACAACTAGCTCTCATTACAGCACTGCAGTAATTATGGGCGGAGTCTGCTGACATGTGTGATGTCTCCTCTCCTCCCCTTCTGGGTGTTTGCTAAGGGATTAGAGAGGATGATATTCAGGAACCCAGTGAGCAGCCATTTTGTTGGTGACTGCAGAGTATGGCTGCCGTCACACTAGCAGTATTTGGTCAGTATTTTACCTCAGTATTTGTAAGCCAAAACCAGGAGTGGAACAATTAGAGGAAAAGTATAATAGAAACATATGCACCACTTCTGCATTTATCACCCACTCCTGGTTTTAGCTACAAATACTGAGGTAAAATACTGACCAAATACTGAGCGTGGACGGCAGCCTTAGGCTACTTTCACACTAGCGTTGTTGGCTGTACGTTGCAATGCGTCGTTCAGGAGAAAAAACACATCCTGCAAAGTTGTCTGCAGGACGCGTTTTTTCCCCATAGACTAACATTATCGACGTATTGCCACACGTTGCAACTGTCGTGCGACGGTTGCGTCATGTTTTGGTGGACCGCCGCCACAAAAAAAGTTACATGTAACGTTTGTTTGTGCGTCGAGTCCGCCATTTTCTACCGCGCATGCACGGCAGAAACTCCGCCCCATCCTCCCCAGACCTTACAATGGGGCAGCGGAAGCGTCGTAAGACTGCTTCTGCTGCCCACGTCGGACATTTCTTTCACAGCATACGTCGGTACATCGGCCCGACACACTGCGACGGGCCCGTACCGACGCTAGTGTGAAAGCAGCCTTATACTGACAAGTAGACGGTTACCGAGGATGGCAGGCAGCAAGGATTCTGGGAGATATGTGGTGGAGGGGGCAGGGTGACAGCAGCACAGAGTATTTCAGGAGAGCAGTGTGCTGGTCTATAGGGGCCCCCTGTTTGGTGCACGGAGCAGCCAGGGATTGTACATAGAGCGCTGTCTTTTATACACATGGATGGACCGTCTGCTTCACAGAAATCCAGGAAACATTTCTGCGGATTGATGGCCTGGTCTGATCCAGACTTTGCATACAGACCCCATTCCCCTCCTCAGATCCTGTCTTCCCCATCCTGTCCTGGCAATATGTGAAAGCGAGGTGACAGGCGCAGTCGGGGTGACGCTGGGAAGGAAATGTAGCCATATAGTAACGATAAAAATGAGACCCCTCTCTTCAGCTGCCTCACCAGCCTTCCCCTGACTACACCTAACTGGAGGTCATGCTGCCCCCTCTATTACCCCAGACCCGCGTGCAGGTGCTCAGCCAGAACCACCATAGAATGGGTCCGCTTTCTGAAGATAATACTGCCATAGTGTTCTCACATAATAGCACCATATAGATCACACATAATACCACCAGTGTTCTCACATACCGCCATATAGATCACACATAATACCACCAGTGTTCTCATATACCGCCATATAGATCACACATAATACTGCCAGTGTTCTCACATAATACCGCCATATAGATCACACATAATACTGCCATAGTGTTCTCACATAATACCGCCATATAGATCACACAATACCACCAGTGTTCTCACATACCGCCATATAGATCACACATAATACCACCAGTGTTCACATACCGCCATATAGATCATACATAAAATACTGCCAGTGTTTTCACAATACCGCCATATAGATCACACACAATACCACCATATAATTCTCACAATACTGATCAAGCATAATACCACCATACAAATCACATAATACCATCATATAGATCTCACGTAATGCCATAATACAGCATGACGCCCGCAGCTCCTGTTATCGCACGCATTGAGTTGTGTGTGCAATGGGGAAAGATATGCAGGGGGGAGAGGAGTGCATAGGAGAGGATTAGATACACGGTTCACCAGACAGTATCACACAAGAGAGGATTAGATACACGGCTCAGCAAAATATCACACAGTATAGGATTAGATACACGGCTCAGCAGACAGTATCACACAGGAGAGGATTAGATACACGGCTCAGCACAGTATAGTGAGAGATGCACGGTCTGATGTCCTGTGAGGAGCTGCAGTGAGAGGTCGTGCAGCACAGAGCCTCCCCCATCCCCCTCTGTTACCTCTCTGCAGCTCCTGATAGAGGACATCAGACGGCAGCACTCCTTCACCCTCTCTAGGGATTACAGCCACACACCAGGCAGCAGAGGACAGGAAACGGCCGCTGACAGTGTGAGGGTAGACAGATGGAGCTGCCCCTCCAACAGCACAGGTACACTCCACTGTAGGCTGAAGCAAGATGGCGCCGATCTCCTGCCTCTGCTGTGATGTGGAGACAGCCCAGGGGGCGTGGCCTCATCACAGCACAATGATAGCTATGGGGTCGCCTCCCGACCGCAGCCTCCTATGTCCAGGGCTGCCGTATTTTGCACAGTGTAAGGCCGGCCTCACACTAGCGAGTTTTACAGACGTAAGAGCGCAGAAACTACGTCCGTAAAACTCGCATAAAATACGGCACAATTATTCTTTATGCCCCTGCTCCTATCTGCCGTATTTTCCTGATCAGTATTATACGTCTTTCTACGGCCGTAGAAAATCGCAGCATGCTGCGTTTGTCACCGTATTGCGCAAATAAAACGTCAATGAAAGTCTATGGAAGCCCCAAAAATACGGATTACACACGGACCAGCAGTGTAACTTGCGGGAAATACGCAGCGGTGTTAGAGAGAAAAGCCGGTAATTCAGTGCGGTGTACAGTAAAATCACACTGACAGCTTACAGTAGAATAGGTAGAATAAATGTGTACACATAGAATAGGTATACAGTGGGGCAAAAAAGTATTTAGTCAGTCAGCAATAGTGCAAGTTCCACCACTTAAAAAGATGAGAGGCGTCTGTAATTTACATCATAGGTAGACCTCAACTATGGGAGACAAACTGAGGAAAAAAAAATCCAGAAAATCACATTGTCTGTTTTTTTATCATTTTTTTTGCATATTATGGTGGAAAATAAGTATTTGGTCAGAAACAAACAATCAAGATTTCTGGCTCTCACAGACCTGTAACAACTTCTTTAAGAGTCTCCTCTTTCCTCCACTCATTACCTGTAGTAATGGCACCTGTTTAAACTTGTTATCAGTATAAAAAGACACCTGTGCACACCCTCAAACAGTCTGACTCCAAACTCCACTATGGTGAAGACCAAAGAGCTGTCAAAGGACACCAGAAACAAAATTGTAGCCCTGCACCAGGCTGGGAAGACTGAATCTGCAATAGCCAACCAGCTTGGAGTGAAGAAATCAACAGTGGGAGCAACAATTAGAAAATGGAAGACATACAAGACCACTGATAATCTCCCTCGATCTGGGGCTCCATGCAAAATCCCACCCCGTGGGGTCAGAATGATCACAAGAACGGTGAGCAAAAATCCCAGAACCACGCGGGGGGACCTAGTGAATGAACTGCAGAGAGCTGGGACCAATGTAACAAGGCCTACCATAAGTAACACACTGCGCCACCATGGACTCAGATCCTGCAGTGCCAGACGTGTCCCACTGCTTAAGCCAGTACATGTCCGGGCCCGTCTGAAGTTTGCTAGAGAGCATTTGGATGATTCAGAGGAGTTTTGGGAGAATGTCCTATGGTCTGATGAAACCAAACTGGAACTGTTTGGTAGAAACACAACTTGTCATGTTTGGAGGAAAAAGAATACTGAGTTGCATCCATCAAACACCATACCTACTGTAAAGCATGGTGGTGGAAACATCATGCTTTGGGGCTGTTTCTCTGTAAAGGGGCCAGGACGACTGATCCGGGTACATGAAAGAATGAATGGGGCCATGTATCGTGAGATTTTGAGTGCAAACCTCCTTCCATCAGCAAGGGCATTGAAGATGAAACGTGGCTGGGTCTTTCAACATGACAATGATCCAAAGCACACCGCCAGGGCAACGAAGGAGTGGCTTCGTAAGAAGCATTTCAAGGTCCTGGAGTGGCCTAGCCAGTCTCCAGATCTCAACCCTATAGAAATCCTTTGGAGGGAGTTGAAAGTCCGTGTTGCCAAGCGAAAAGCCAAAAACATCACTGCTCTAGAGGAGATCTGCATGGAGGAATGGGCCAACATACCAACAACAGTGTGTGGCAACCTTGTGAAGACTTACAGAAAACGTTTGACCTCTGTCATTGCAAACAAAGGATATATTACAAAGTATTGAGATGAAATTTTGTTTCTGACCAAATACTTATTTTCCACCATAATATGCAAATAAAATGTTAAAAAAACAGACAATGTGATTTTCTGGATTTTTTTTCTCAGTTTGTCTCCCATAGTTGAGGTCTACCTATGATGTAAATTACAGACGCCTCTCATCTTTTTAAGTGGTGGAACTTGCACTATTGCTGACTGACTAAATACTTTTTTGCCCCACTGTATATATATATATGTCATTGAGACACATATATGTATATATATTAATATATTAAGAAAAAAGGAGCGCACTCAGCTATCTTAGGTTGGTGCTGGCTGTACTTGGGAAAAACCCAACAACAAGTCCAATATAGAAAAATCAGCCGCACTCTTATGGTATATCTTTGCAAAAATGTGATGTATTTATTCACATGTGTTGAGACAAAATTTTCATATATATACACACACAGCAGGGAGTATAAACGAAGTAGTAACGTTTCGACCCTGCCTCGGGTCTTTCTCAAACTGTAATCAAACACAAATAACAATTAGTGTTATATACATATGGGGTGCTTTACATAAAGACAAAACCAGATGAACATAATCATTATTTACAGAAAACTATATACAATAAGGATCCCATCTGAAAAGTATCTGTATGAGATAGCGCTGTCAAAATAGATAACCTAAACAAGGTCCATTAGGGGTGCTGTCGCTAACATAAAGTTCTATTGTAGAGACTGGAAACAAGGTCCAGTCTGACCAGTGAAGCTGACAAAATAGGTACAAAATTAGGTACAAAATTAAGTAACGTTATACCCAGTGGTGGACATGATATGGAGAAGCACTGACCTGCGTTTTCTAGATAGTGTGAAAAATAAGAAGTGTGGTCCCTTTAAGGGCTGCAAATAAAGAGGAGAGAGGGTTCCTTGTGAGAAGATACAAGATTAAAAGTAGTGGGGTCCTGGTAGAAAAAAACAGATGAGTCACCAACCTCCTATTGTTGTGGTGTCAGGTCGGGCGTGTGTGTCTGCATGGGAAATAGTGCCTCTATTTATAGCACCTATTCAAACTGAGGCTGCAGCTCCCAAAGGGAGGTGTGAAACGCTGTATGTGAGCCCTTAATGAATAGTGCCAGCACACTGGGGAATGAGAGAGAGGCTTGGAGTCTCTGTAATGTGCTGTGCAGTTGCTAGGTATCTCAAGGGAGGTGTGGAACACTCCTTGCCTGTCATCTGGGAGGAGGTGTGGCGAATGGGGGGAGAAAAGAGAGGAGTGGAAAGGGTATAAGATGCAAGAGTGTCTTTTGTAAAAGAAGCATATCAGAATAATGGGGAGAAAGCGTAGAACAATTAGTAAAACTGCAGGGAGCCAACTTGAGCCATTTCCATGTGGGGTCTACGCAACGTGAGTAGCTTCAATCCACCAAGGAGCTATCACGCCACAGAGGCATACATCGATCTTATACAGAAGGACATTAATCTGGTAATGGAACAACATAGCAAAGGGGCCTTCCCAACCCATAACAACATGTCTGTCATAGAGAAACAAGCAGTGAGGTCACTTAAAAACAATAAACACATAACCATTAAACCGGCAGACAAGGGAGGGGCCATAGTGATTATGAATCAAGTGGACTACATCAGGGAAATAAGGAACCAATTATCTGACACACAGACGTATAAACAGATCACTCGAGACCCCACTAGTGACATCAAAAGGAAAATAGAATTAACATTAGACAAATATTTGACCTCCAATACTATAGACCACAAGACATCCACTTTTCTAATAAATCAACACCCCATAACCCCAGTTTTTTATGTATTACCAAAAATACACAAATCTCTCAATAACCCCCCTGGCAGGCCTATAGTTGCATCTACAGATTCCATTTTATCCCCACTATCCATCCTATTAGAAAAAATCCTCACTCCTCTCACAAACAAACCAGATCCTTCATTTTAGACACTAGTCACTTTCTGGAAATCATCAGAGGATTTTCTAACCTTCCATCAGACTGTATCCTAGCTACCTTTGATGTTAAAAGCTTATATACATCTATCCAACATCCCTTGGGTCTCCAAGCAGTACAAGATCTCCTCAAAACGTCAGATTTATCCCAAAACTCCCAACAATTTTGCCTTGATTTATTAACAATTGTCCTGTACAACAACTTTTTTCTTTTCGGCGACCAATATTTTTTACAGATCTGCGGGACCGCCATGGGCTCGAACGTGGCGCCGGCATATGCAAATACATACATGGATGCATTTGAATGCACTTTCATCTATACAAATGAGCTCTTCAGAACTCACGCTAAAAGTTGGATTAGGTTTATTGATGACATTTTTTGTTTATGGGAAGGCACCCCTGAGAGCCTACTTTCGTTTCATAATTTCCTCAACTCAGTAAGACCTGAACTCCAGTTCACCCTTACCTGGGATTTGACAAAAATCTCATTTCTGGACACGATGGTTACTAAAAACAATAGGGGTACACTGGAGTCTGATATCTTTACCAAACCCACGGATTCAAATAACCTTCTGTTGTACACTAGTTGTCACCCAAGATCCACTAAAAACAGTCTACCACGCTCCCAGTTTCAAAGGGTTAAGAGGATCGTGTCTGATGAGAATTTACTTGAAATTCGTCTTAAAGAAATGTCAGAGAAATTCCTGGATAGGAATTATCCAAAACAACTCCTTAATACGGAAAAACAGAGAGTCCTAGGTTCAGTATCCACCCGTAATCCATCCATCAAACCTGAACGTATTCCGTTTGTTCATACTCATCACCCGATAATGCCTAAACTATATAATATCATTAACAGACACTGGCCACTTCTCCACAGGTCATACCCTGGCATTGAAGCTTTCAAAAACCCAGCACTGATGTGCAAAAGAAAACCACCCAATCTTAGGAATCAGTGGGTAAGGGCCGACATTGGTAGCTTGACGAAACAGCCCAAACAGAGATTCATTGGCTCTAAACGGGTAGGGACATACCCATGTCTAAGTTGTGCATGTTGCTCTAATGTCATTAAAGGCGAGGATATTGTCCACCCCCATTCCGGTAAGCGATACAAGGTGAAGGATTTTTTCACATGCGAATCGAATTTTGTGGTATATGTGGTTAAATGTCCCTGCGGTTTAGTTTACGTAGGTGAAACGACACAACACATCCGTGACCGCATATCGAACCATAAATCCACAATTAGGTGCAAAAAGACATGGTTACCCATACCGGATCACTTCATAACAGCCAAACACTCCATTTCACAACTAAGATTCCAAGTTGTGGAACAGGTAGAAAGACCCAGGAGGGGCGGCAATCACGTCAAGCTACTTAAAGAGAGGGAGGCCTACTGGATACACACACTACAAACCCTCACACCAAAGGGCCTCAACAGGGAATTGGATCTCGTGACTTAGGACCCCTGGTTGAACTGCTGAGTCAGTCATATTTTGCTATAATATTATTTCCGTGCAAACATGTTGTCTATATGTATAATTGTACATGTGTTATAACTTAGTGGTGGATGTGATTATTATTTGTTTCTTCAGATCTAACCTTGTATTAATTCTTATAGATGCACTGAGCCAACTATCTATTTCTTACACCTGCCATGGGTAAGTTACAAAGTCTCCCGGTTTTATTATTTTTTATTTTTTCTTTTTATTTTTTTCTTTTTATTTTTTCTTTATTTTTATTTTTCTTTATTTTTATTTTTACGTCTAGTTTCATTTCATTTCATTTTCATTTTTTTTTTTTTTTCCAATTCGACATTTTTTTTCCAATTCGACATTTATTTCTGGCTCAAGTTGGCTCCCTGCAGTTTTACTAATTGTTCTACGCTTTCTCCCCATTATTCTTACTGATATGCTTCTTTTACAAAAGACACTCTTGCATCTTATACCCTTTCCACTCCTCTCTTTTCTCCCCCCATTCGCCACACCTCCTCCCAGATGACAGGCAGGGAGTGTTCCACACCTCCCTTGAGATACCTAGCAACTGCACAGCACATTACAGAGACTCCAAGCCTCTCTCTCATTCCCCAGTGTGCTGGCACTATTCATTAACCCCTTTACCCCCAAGGGTGGTTTGCACGTTAATGACCAGGCCAATTTTTACAATTCTGACCACTGTCCCTTTATGAGGTTATAACTCCGAAACGCTTCAACGGATCCTGGTGATTCTGACATTGTTTTCTCGTGACATATTGTACTTCATGATAGTGGTAAAATTTCTTTGATAGTACCTGCGTTTATTTGTGAAAAAAACGGAAATTTGGCGAAAATTTTGAAAATTTCGCAATTTTCAAACTTTGAATTTTTATGCAATTAAATCAGAGAGATATGTCACACAAAATACTTAATAAGTAACATTTCCCACATGTCTCCTTTACATCAGCATAATTTTGGAACCAATTTTTTTTTTTGTTAGGGAGTTATAAGGGTTAAAAGTTGACCAGCAATTTCTCATTTTTACAACACCATTTTTTTTTAGGGACCACGTCTCATTTGAATTCATTTTGAGGGGTCTATATGATAGAAAATGCCCAAGTGTGACACCATTCTAAAAACTGCACCCCTCAAGGTGCTCAAAACCACATTCAAGAAGTTTATTAACCCTTCAGGTGTTTAATAGGAATTTTTGGAATGTTTAAATAAAAATGAACATTTAACTTTTTTACACAAAAAATTTACTTCAGCTCCAATTTGTTTTATTTTACCAAGGGTAACAGGAGAAATTGGACCCAAAAAGTTGTTGTACAATTTGTCCTGAGTACACTGATACCCCATATGTGGGGGTAAACCACTGTTTGGGCGCATGGGAGAGCTCGGAAGGGAAGGAGCGCTATTTGACTTTTCAATGCAAAATTGACAGGAATTGAGATGGGACGCCATGTTGCGTTTGGAGAGCCACTGATGTGCCTAAACATTGAAACCCCCCACAAGTGACACCATTTTGGAAAGTAGACCCCCTAAGGAACTTATCTGGATGTGTGGTGAGCACTTTGACCCACCAAGTGCTTCACAGAAGTTTATAATGCAGAACCGTAAAAATAAAAAATCATATTTTTTCACAAAAATTATATTTTTGCCCCCAATTTTTTATTTTTCCAAGGGTAAGAGAAGAAATTGGACCTCAAAAGTTGTTGTCCAATTTGTCCTGAGTACGCTGATACCCCATATGTGGCAGTAAACCACTGTTTGGGCGCATGGGAGAGCTCGGAAGGGAAGGAGCGCAGTTTGACTTTTCAATGCAAAATTGACAGAAATTGAGATGGGACGCCATGTTGCGTTTGGAGAGCCACTGATGTGACTAAACATTGAAACCCCCCACAAGTGACACCATTTTGGAAAGTAGACCCCCTAAGGAACTTATCTAGAGGTGTGGTGAGCACTTTGACCCACCAAGTGCTTCACAGAAGTTTATAATGCAGAACCGTAAAAATAAAAAATCATATTTTTTCACAAAAATTATATTTTTGCCCCCAATTTTTTATTTTTCCAAGGGTAAGAGAAGAAATTGGACCTCAAAAGTTGTTGTCCAATTTGTCCCGAGTACGCTGATACCCCATATGTGGCAGTAAACCACTGTTTGGGCGCATGGGAGAGCTCGGAAGGGAAGGAGCGCCGTTTGACTTTTCAATGCAAAATTGACAGGAATTGAGATGGGACGCCATGTTGCGTTTGGAGAGCCACTGATGTGCCTAAACATTGAAACCCCCCACATGTGACACCATTTTGGAAAGTAGACCCCCTAAGGAACTTATCTGGATGTGTGGTGAGCACTTTGACCCACCAAGGGCTTCACAGAAGTTTATAATGCAGAGCCATAAAAATAAAACAAAATTTTTTTCCCTCAAAAATTATTTTTTAGCCCCCAGTTTTGTATTTTCCCTAGGGTAACAGGAGAAATTGGACCCCAAAAGTTGTTGTCCAATTTGTCCTGAGTACGCTGATACCCCATATGTGGGGGGGGAACCACCGTTTGGGCGCATGGGAGGGTTCGGAAGGGAAGGAGCGCCATTTGGAATGCAGACTTAGATGGAATGGTCTGCAGGCGTCACATTGTGTTTGCAGAGCCCCTAATGTACCTAAACAGTAGAAACCCCCCACAAGTGACACCATTTTGGAAAGTAGACCCCCTAAGGAACTCATCTTGATGTGTTGTGAGAGCTTTGAACCCCCAAGTATTTCACTACAGTTTATAACGCAGAGCCATGCAAATAAAAAATATTTTTTTTTCCACAAAAATTATATTTTAGCCCCCAGTTTTGTATTTTTCCAAGGTTAGCAGGAGAAATTGGACCCTAAATGTTGTTGTCCAATTTGTCCTGAGTACGCTGATACCCGATATGTGGGGGGGAACCACCGTTTGGGCGCATGGGAGGGCTCGGAAGGGAAGGAGCATCATTTGGAGTGCAGACTTAGATGGATTGGTCTGCAGGCGTCACATTGCGTTTGCAGAGCCCCTAATGTACCTAAACAGTAGAAACCCCCCACAAGTGACCCCATATTGGAAACTAGACCCCTCAATGAACTTATCTAGATGTGTTGTGAGAACTTTGAACCCCCAAGTGTTTCACTACAGTTTATAACGCAGAGCCGTGAAAATAAAACATCTTTTTGTTTTCCCACAAAAATTATTTTTTAGCCCCCAGTTTTGTATTTTCCCAAGGGTAACAGGAGAAATTGGTCCACAAAAGTTGTTGTCCAATTTGTCCTGAGTACGCTGATACCCCATATGTTGGGGTAAACCCCTGTTTGGGCACACAGGAGAGCTCGGAAGGGAAGGAGCACTGTTTTACTTTTTCAACGCAGAATTGGCTGGAATTGAGATCGGACGCCATGTCATGTTTGGAGAGCCCCTGATGTGCCGAAACAGTGGAAACCCCCCAATTATAACTGAAACCCTAATCTAAACACACCCCTAACCCTAATTCCAACGGTAACCCTAACCACACCTCTAACCCTGACACACCCCTAACCCTAATCCCAACCCTATTCCCAACTGTAAATGTAATCTAAACCCTAACCCTAACTTTAGCCCCAACCCTAACTGTAGCCCCAACCCTAACCCTAACCCTAGCCCTAACCCTAGCCCTAACCCTAGCCCTAACCCTAGCCCTAACCCTAGCCCTAACCCTAGCCCTAACCCTAACCCTAGCCCTAACCCTAGCCCTAACCCTAACCCTAACCCTAGCCCTAACCCTAACCCTAGCCCTAACCCTAGCCCTAACCCTAGCCCTAACCCTAGCCCTAACCCTAGCCCTAACCCTAACCCTAACCCTAGCCCTAACCCTAGCCCTAGCCCTAACCCTAGCCCTAACCCTAGCCCTAACCCTAGCCCTAACCCTAGCCCTAATGGGAAAATGGAAATAAATACATTTTTTTTTATTTTTCCCTAACTAAGGGGGTGATGAAGGGGGGTTTGATTTACTTTTATAGCGAGTTTTTTAGCGGATTTTTATGATTGGCAGCCGTCACACACTGAATGACCCTTTTTATTGCAAAAAATATTTTTTGCAATACCACATTTTGAGAGCTATAATTTTTCCATATTTTGGTCCACAGAGTCATGTGAGGTCTTGTTTTTTGCGGGACGAGTTGACGTTTTTATTGAAAACATTTTTGGGCACGTGACTTTTTTTATCGCTTTTTATTCCTATTTTTGTGAGGAAGAATGACCAAAAGCCAGCTATTCATGAATTTCTATTGGGGGAGGCGTTTATACCGTTCCGCGTTTGGTAAAATTGATAAATCAGTTTTATTCTTCGGGTCAGTACGATTACAGCGATACCTCATTTATATCATTTTTTTATGGTTTGGTGCTTTTATACGATAAAAACTATTTTACAGAAAAAATAATGATTTTTGCATCGCTTTATTCTCAGGACTATAACTTTTTTATTTTTTTGCTGATGATGCTGTATGGCGGCTCTTTTTTTGCGGGACAATATGACGCTTTCAGCGGTACCATGGTTATTTATATCTGTCCTTTTGATCGCGTGTTATTCCACTTTTTGTTCGGCGGTATGATAATAAAGCGTTGTTTTTTGCCTCGTTTATTTTTTTTTTTTCTTACGGTGTTTACTGAAGGGGTTAACTAGTGGGACAGTTTTATAGGTCGGGTCGTTACGGACGCGGCGATACTAAATATGTGTACTTTTATTGTTTTTTTTTTTTATTTAGATGAAGAAATGTATTTATGGGAATAATTTTTTTTTTTTTTTTCATTATTTTGGAATATTTTTTTTTATTTTTTTTACACATTTGGAAAATTTTTTTTTAACTTTTTTACTTTGTCCCAGGGGGGTACATCACAGATCAGTGATCTGACAGTTTGCACAGCACTCTGTCAGATCACTGATCTGACATGCAGCGCTGCAGCCTTCACAGTGCCTGCTCTGAGCAGGCTCTGTGAAGCCACCTCCCTCCCTGCAGGACCCGGATCCGCGGCCATCTTGGATCCGGGGCTCGAGCAGGGAGGGAGGTGAGGAGACCCTCGCAGCAACGCGATCACATCGCGTTGCTGCGGGGGGCTCAGGGAAGCCCGCAGGGAGCCCCCTCCCTGCGCGGTGCTTCCCTGCACCGCCGGCACATCGCGATCATCTTTGATCGCGGTGTGCCAGGGGTTAATGTGCCGGGGGCGGTCCGTGACCGCTCCTGGCACATAGTGCCGGATGTCAGCTGCGACAAGCAGCTGACACCCGGCCGCGATCGGCCGCGCTCCCCCCGTGAGCGCGGCCGATCGGCTATGACGTACTATCCCGTCCAGGGTCAGATAAGCCCAGGGCACCTCGACGGGATAGTACGTCTAAGGTCACAGAGGGGTTAAGGGCTCACATACAGCGTTTCACACCTCCCTTTGGGAGCTGCAGCCTCAGTTTGAATAGGTGCTATAAATAGAGGCACTATTTCCCATGCAGACTCACATGCCCACAGAAGCAGGAAGACCTGACACCACAACAATAGGAGGTTGGTGACTCATCTGTTTTTTTCTACCAGGACCCCACTACTTTTAATCTTGTATCTTCTCACAAGGAACCCTCTCTCCTCTTTATTTGCAGCCCTTAAAGGGACCACACTTCTTATTTTTCACACTATCTAGAAAACGCAGGTCAGTGCTTCTCCATATCATGTCCACCACTGGGTATAACGTTACTTAATTTTGTACCTAATTTTGTACCTATTTTGTCAGCTTCACTGGTCAGACTGGACCTTGTTTCCAGTCTCTACAATAGAACTTTATGTTAGCGACAGCACCCCTAATGGACCTTGTTTAGGTTATCTATTTTGACAGCGCTATCTCATACAGATACTTTTCAGATGGGATCCTTATTGTATATAGTTTTCTGTAAATAATGATTATGTTCATCTGGTTTTGTCTTTATGTAAAGCACCCCATATGTATATAACACTAATTGTTATTTGTGTTTGATTACAGTTTGAGAAAGACCCGAGGCAGGGTCGAAACGTTACTACTTCGTTTATACTCCCTGCTGTGTGTGTATATATATGAAAATTTTGTCTCAACACATGTGAATAAATACATCACATTTTTGCAAAGATATACCATAAGAGTGCGGCTGATTTTTCTATATATATATTAATATTTCATCCAGCGCGAGATAGCTTTAAAGCCGGTAATTCAATTACCGGCTTTTGCTTTCTCCTTCCTAAACCCGACATGATATGAGACATGGTTTACATACAGTAAACCATCTCATATCCCCATTTTTTTTGCATATTCCACACTACTAATGTTAGTAGTGTGTCTATGCAAAATTTGGCCGTTCTAGCTAGTAAATTAAAGGGTTAATTGGCGGAAAAAATTGGCGTGGGCTCCTGCACAATTTTCTCCGCCAGAGTAGTAAAGCCAGTGACTGAGGGCAGATATTAATAGCCTGGAGAGGGTCCATGGTTATTGGCCCCCCCTGGCTAAAAACATCTACCCCCAGCCACCCCAGAACAGGCACATCTGGAAGATGCGCCTATTCTGGCACTTGGCCACTCTCTTCTCATTCCCGTGTAGCGGTGGGATATGGGGTAATGAAGGGTTAATGTCACCTTGCTATTGTAAGGTGACATTAACCCCTTCCCGACCCATGACGCCACGTAGGTGTCATGAAAGTCGGTGCCAATCCGACCCATGACGCCTATGTGGCGTCATGGAAAGATCGCGTCCCTGCAGATCCGGTGAAAGGGTTAACTCCCATTTCACCCGATCTGCAGGGACAGGGGGAGTGGTAGTTTAGCCCAGGGGGGTGGCTTCACCCCCTCGTGGCTACGATCGCTCTGATTGGCTGTTGAAAGTGAAACTGCCAATCAGAGCGATTTGTAATATTTCACCTATTATAACGGGTGAAATATTACAATCCAGCCATGGCCGATGCTGAAATATCATCGGCCATGGCTGGAAATACTAATGTGCCCCCACCCCACCCCACCGATCGCCCCCCCAGCCCTCCGATCTGGCCGGTACACTGCTCCGGCTCCCCTCCGTCCAGTGCTCCGCTCCCCCCCGTGCTTTTGTCCGCTCCCCCCGTGCTCCAATCACCCCCCTGTGCTCCAATCACCCCCCCTGCACTCCGATCCACCCCCCCTGGTGCTCCGTTCCACCCCCCCGTGCTCCATTCCAGCCCCCCGTGCTCCGTTCCACGCCCCCCGTGCTCCGTTCCACCCCTCCCGCGCTCTGATTCCCCCCCCCCCGTGCTCCGATCCCCCCCCCCCGTGGTCCCCCCCCACCCCATCATACTTACCGATCCAGCCGGGGTCCCGTCCGTCTTCTCCCTGGGCGCCGCCATCGTTCCAAAGTGCATTTTGATCACTGAGATAGATTATATCTCAGTGATCAAAATAAAAAAAATAATAAATGACCCCCCCCTTTGTCACCCCCATAGGTAGGGACAATAAAAAAATAAAGAAATTTTTTTTTCCACTAATGTTAGAATAGGGTTAGGGTTAGGGGTAGGGTTAGGGTTAGGGGTAGGGTTAGGGGTAGGGTTAGGGGTAGGGGTAGGGTTAGGGGTAGGGTTAGGGTTAGGGGTAGGGTTAGGGCTAGGGGTAGGGTTAGGGTTAGGGTTTCGGTATGTGCACACGTATTCTGGTCCTCTGCGGATTTTTCCGCTGCGGATTTGATAAATCCACAGTGCTAACCCGCTGCGGATTTATGGCGGATTTACCGCGGTTTTTCTGCGCATTTCACTGCGGTTTTACAACTGTGATTTTCTATTTGAGCAGTTGTAAAACCGCTGCGGAATCCGCACAAAGAAGTGACATGCTGCGGAATGTAAACCGCTGCGTTTCCGTGCAGTTTTTCCGCAGCATGGGCACAGCGATTTTTGTTTCCCGTAGGTTTACATTGAACTGTAAACTCATGGGAAACTGCTGCGGATCCGCAGCGTTTTCCGCAGCGTGTGCACATACCTTTAGAATTAGGCTATGTGCACACTGTGCGGATTTGGCTGCGGATTGGCCGCTGCGGATTCGCAGCAGAGTTCCATCAGGTTTACAGTACCAAGTAAACATATGAAAAACCAAATCCGCTGTGCCCATGGTGCGGAAAATACCGCGCGGAAACACTGCGTTGTATTTTCCGCAGCATGTCAATTCTTTGTGCGGATTCCGCAGCGTTTTACACCTGTTCCTCAATAGGAATCCGCAGGTGAAATCCGCACAAAAAACACTGGAAATCCGCGGAAAATCCGCAGGTAAAACGCAGTGCCTTTTACCCGCCGATTTTTCAAAAATGGTGCGGAAATATCTCACACGAATCCGCAACGTGGGCACATAGCCTTAGGGTTAGGGTTGGAATTAGGGTTGTGGTTAGGGTTGTGATTAGGGTTATGGCTACAGTTGGGGTTAGGGTTAGGGGTGTGTTGGGTTAGTGTTGGAGTTAGAATTGAGGGGTTACCACTGTTTAGGCACATCAGGGGTCTCCAAACGCAACATGGCGCCACCATTGATTCCAGCCAATCTCGTATTCAAAAAGTCAAATGGTGCTCCCTCACTTCCGAGCCCTGACGTGTGCCCAAACAGTGGTTTACCCCCACATATGGGGTACCAGCATACTCAGGACAAACTGCGCAACAATTACTGGGGTCCAATTTCTACTGTTACCCTTGTGAATCAAAAAAAATGCTTGCTAAAACATGATTTTTGAGGAAAGAAAAATGATTTTTTATTTTCACGGCTCTGCGTTGTAAACGTCTGTGAAGCACTTGGGGGTTCAAAGTGCTCACCACATATCTAGATAAGTTCCTTGGGGGGTCTAGTTTCTAAAATGGGGTCACTTGTGGGGGTTTCTACTGTTTAGGCACACCAGGGGCTCTGCAAACGCAACGTGACACCCGCAGAGCATTCCATCAAAGTCTGCATTTCAAAACGTCACTACTTCAATTCCAAGCCCCGGCATGTGCCCAAACAGTAGTTTACCCCCACATATGGGGTATCACCGTACTCAGGAGAAACTGGACAACAAATATTGGGGTCAAATTTCTCCTGTTACCCTTGGGAAAATTAAAAAATTCTGGGCTAAATAATTATTTTTGAGGAAAGAAAACGTATTTATTATTTTCACGGCTCTGCATTATAAACTTCTATGAAGCGCTTGGGGGTTCAAAGTGCTCACCACACATCTAGATAAGTTCCTTTCGGGGTCTAGTTTCCAAAATGCGGTCACTTGTGGGGGGTTTCTACTGTTTAGCCACATCAGGGGCTCTGCAAACGCAACGTGACGCCCACAGAGCATTCCATCAAAGTCTGCATTTCAAAACGTCACTACTTCACTTCCGAGCCTCGGCATGTGCCCAAACAGTGGTTTACCCCCACATATGGGGTATCAGCGTACTCAGGAGAAACTGGACAACAACTTTTGGAGTCCAATTTCTTCTGTAACCCTTGGGAAAATAAAAAATTCTGGGCTAAATAATTATTTTTGAGGAAAGAAAATGTATTTATTATTTTCATGGCTCTGCATTATAAACTTCTATGAAGCACTTGGGGGTTCAAAGTGCTCCCCACACATCTAGATAAGTTCCTTTGGGGGTCTAGTTTCCAAAATGGGGTCACTTGTGGGGGGTTTCTACTGTTAAGCCACATCAGGGGCTCTGCAAACGCAACGTGACGCCCACAGAGCATTCCATCAAAGTCTGCATTTCAAAACGTCACTACTTCACTTCCGAGCCCCGGCATGTGCCCAAACAGTGATTTACCCCCACATATGGGGTATCAGCGTACTCAGGAGAAACTGGACAACAACTTTTGGGGTCAAATTTCCCTGTTACCCTTGGGAAAATAAAAAATTGCAGGCTAAAAGATCATTTTTGAGAAAATAATTTTTTTTTTTTATTTTCATGGCTCTGCGTTATAAACTTTTGTGAAGCACTTGGGGGTTCAAAGTCCTCACCACACATCTAGATTAGTTCCTTTGGGGGTCTAGTTTCCAAAATGGTGTCATTTCTGGGGGATCTCCAATGTTTAGGCACACAGGGGCTCTCCAAACGTGACATGGTGTCCGCTAATGATTGGAGCTAATTTTCCATTTAAAAAGCCAAATGGCGTGCCATCCCTTCCGAGCCCTGCCGTGCGCCCAAACAGTGGTTTACCCCCACATATGGGGTATCAGCGTACTCAGGACAAACTGGACAACAATATTTGGGGTCCAATTTCTCCTATTATCCTTGGCAAAATAGGAAATTCCAGGCTAAAAAATCATTTTTGAGGAAAGAAAAATTATTTTTTATTTTCATGGCTCTGCGTTATAAACTTCTGTGAAGCACCTGGGGGTTTAAAGTGCTCAATATGCATCTAGATAAGTTCCTTGGGGGGTCTAGTTTCCAAAATGGGGTCACTTGTGGGGGAGCTCCAATGTTTAGGCACACAGGGGCTCTCCAAACGCGACATGGTGTCCGCTAACAATTGGAGCTAATTTTCCATTCAAAAAGTCAAATGGCGCGCCTTCCCTTCCGAGCCCTGCCGAGTGCCCAAACAGTGGTTTACCCCCACATATGAGGTATCGACGTACTCGGGAGAAATTGCCCAACAAATTTTATGATCCATTTTATCCTACTGCCCATGTGAAAATGAAAAAATTGAGGCGAAAAGAATTTTTTTGTGAAAAAAAAGTACTTTTTCATTTTTACAGATCAATTTGTGAAGCACCTGAGGGTTTAAAGTGCTCACTAGGCATCTAAATAAGTTCCTTGGGGGGTCTAGTTTCCAAAATGGGGTCACTTGTGGGGGAGCGCCAATGTTTAGGCACACAGGAGCTATCCAAACGCGACATGGTGTCCGCTAACGATGGAAATAATTTTTCATTCAAAAAGTCAAATGGCGCTCCTTCCCTTCCGAGCCTTACCATGTGCCCAAACAGTGGTTTACCCCCACATGTGAGGTATTGGTGTACTCAGGAGAAATTGCCCAACACATTTTAGGATCCATTTAGGATCCTGTTGCCTATGTGAAAATGAAAAAATTGAGGCTAAAAGAATTTTTTTGTGAAAAAAAAGTACTTTTTCATTTTTACGGATCAATTTGTGAAGCACCTGGGGGTTCAAAGTGCTCACTATGCATCTAGATAAGTTCCATGGGGCGTCTAGTTTCCAAAATGGGGTCACTTGTGGGGGAGCTCCAATTTTTAGGCACACGGGGGCTCTCCAAACGTGACATGGTGTCCGCTAAAGAGTGGAGCCAATTTTTGATTCAAAAAGTCAAATGGTGCTCCTTCCCTTCCAAGCCCTGCCGTGCGCCCAAACAGTGGTTTACCCCCACATATGAGGTATCAGCGTACTCAGGACAAATTGGACAACAACTTTCGTGGTTCAGTTTCTCCTTTTACCATTGGGAAAATAAAAAAATTGTTGCTAAAAGATAATTTTTGTGACTAAAAAGTTAAATGTTCATTTTTTCCTTCCATGTTGCTTCTGCTGCTGTGAAGCACCTGAAGGGTTAATAAACTTCTTGAATGTGGTTTTGAGTACCTTGAGGGGTGCAGTTTTTAGAATGGTGTCACTTTTGGGTATTTTCAGCCATATAGACCCCTCAAACTGACTTCAAATGTGAGGTGGTCCCTAAAAAAAATGGTTTTGTAAATTTCGTTGTAAAAATGACAAATCGCTCGTCAAATTTTAACCCTTATAACTTCCTAACAAAAAAAAATTTTGTTTCCAAAATTGTGCTGATGTAAAGTAAACATGTGGGAAATGTTATTTATTAACTATTTTGTGTCACATATCTCTCTGGTTTAACAGAATAAAAATTCAAAATGTGAAAATTGCGAAATTTTCAAAATTTTCGCCAAATTTCCGTTTTTATCACAAATAAACGCAGAATTTATTGACCTAAATTTACCACTAACATGAAGCCCAATATGTCACGAAAAAACAATCTCAGAACCGCTAGGATCCGTTGAAGCGTTCCTGAGTTATTACCTCATAAAGGGACACTGGTCAGAATTGCAAAAAACGGCAAGGTCTTTAAGGTCAAAATAGGCTGGGTCATGAAGGGGTTAAGCCAAATTAATAATGGAGAGGCGTCAATTATGACACCTATCCATTATTAATCCAATACTAGTAAAGGGTTAAAAAATAACACACACACATTATTAAAAATTAATTTAATGAAAAAATCACAAAGGTTGTTGTATTAATTTATTCTACTCTCAATCCACTCACTGAAGACCCTCGATCTGTAAAGGAAAAAAAAAATAATAAACCAACAACATATATATCTTCCGAGGATCTGTCACGTCCAACGATGTAAATCCATCTGAAGGGGTTAAAATATTTTGCAGCCACGAGCTTTGCTAATGCAGCTGCTCATGTCTGCAAAACCCCGGAGAATGTACAAGTAGGTCAATGACCTATATTTACCTGCATTAGCGGTGAGGCGCCCTCTGCTGGCTGTTCCTAGATCGTGGGAACTTTCCTAGAAAGCTCCCTGGCTCGAGTTCATATGAGGACAACCAGCAGAGGGCGCCCTCTTATGATCTCGAGCCAGGGAGCTTTCTAGGAAAGTTCCCACGATCTAGGAACAGCCAGCAGAGAGCGCCTCACCGCAAATGCAGGTAAATATAGGTCATTGACCTACTTTACCTACATTCTCCGGGGTTTTGCAGACATGAGCAGCTGCATTAGCAAAGCTCGTGGCTGCAAAATATTTTAACCCCTTCAGATGGATTTAAATCGTTGGACGTGACAGATCCTCGGAAGGTATGTATATTGTTGTTTTTTTTTGTTTTTTTTCTTTACAGATCGAGGGTCTTCAGTGAGTGGATTGAGAGTAGAATAAATTAATACAACAACCTTTGTGATTTTTTCATTAAATTAATTTTTAATAATGTGTGTGTGTTATTTTTTAACCCTACTAGTATTGGATTAATAATGAATAGGTGTCATAATTGACGCCTCTCCATTATTAATTTGGCTTAATGTCACCTTACAATAGCAAGGTGGCATTAACCCTTCATTACCCCATATCCCACCGCTACACGGGAATGGGAAGAGAGTGGCCAAGTGCCAGAATAGGCGCATCTTCCAGATGTGCCTTTTCTGGGGTGGCTGGGGGCAGATGTTTTTAGCCAGGGGGGGGGCAATAACCATGGACCCTCTCCAGGCTATTAATATCTGCCCTCAGTCACTGGCTTTACTACTCTGGCGGAGAAAATTGTGCGGGAGCCCACGCCAATTTTTTCCGCCAATTAACCCTTTAATTTACTAGCTAGAACGGCCAAATTTTGCATAGACACACTACTGACATTAGTAGTGTGGAATATGCAAAAAAAATGGGGATATGAGATGGTTTACTGTATGTAAACCAGGTCTCATATCATGTCGGGTTTAGGAAGGAGAAAGCAAAAGCCGGTAATTGAATTACCAGCTTTCTGCTATATCGCGCTGGATGAAATATTAATATATATACATATATGTGTCTACTGACATATATATATATATATAGACAGTATATATGTTTTTTTTTTTTTTTTTTAACACATAGATCCCTTGTATATCCGTACGTCGGTTTTGCAAGCCTGCGATAAAAACACGCAGTACGGATGACATACGGATTACATACGGAGGATGCCATGCGCAAAAAACGCTGAAACACCCTGCCTACGGAGGAGCTACGGACCACTATTTTGGGGACTTTTCAGCGTATTACGGCCGTATAAAACGGACCGTATTTTCATACGCTAAGTGTGAAGCCGGCCTAAGTATCGTGCTGGGACTCTTACACTGCTGCAAAGCAAAATGGCGGCGCCCAGTGGCTGCAAAAATAATGAATAATAAAAAATATATTAAAGTTAAAAAAAATAATTTTGTATTAAAAATAATTGTTTATATAAACAATTATTTTTAATACAAAAACAAAATTGCAGCACCTTCCCTTTAAGACATGGTCAAAGAAAAATAGTACAAGTGGTACTCATTGTTTTGCTGCCCGTCCCATGCGTTTCCCCCCGGGTTATGGACCGGGGTTCATCAGCGGACCAAAAAAACAAGCCCCCCTTTTTTGGTCCCCTGATGAACCCCGGTCCATAACCCGGGGGGAAACGCTTTGGGACGGGCAGCAAATCGATGAGTACCACTTGTACTATTTTTCTTTGACCTTGTCTTAACTATGGATCATCCAAATCCTGCAATGTGCTATGTAACTGGGCATGTATTGTTATTTTCTATTGAGCATCTGTGAGCAGCTTCTATTATTGTGGTTATCGTTGCCTACGAGATTGGGGAGTTCGAGTATATATCATTAATATTTTTGAACGGGACAGTTCCCCTATATATGGTGTGAATATATTGGCATTTATCTATGTCTGTGAATACCACATGCTAATGTAATTGGCAACAATACTACCACTCTGCATCGTGTATTTTTTCTCTTTTGAAATATCTATGGGATAAGACACATCAGCCTTGATGTATGAACTTAAATCTTAAACATCAGATATAGAGTAGAACTTTATCGATATCTCTGCTCACAGCTTGCACCCGAGTTACCAGGCATTAGGATTCACACTAAAAGAATCCTGAAACAATTATTTGGTATATGACAAACACGGATATATACCTTGCAGGTGTTATTTAAGCACCTTAGCACATTAGCACTTTAATAATTGTTGGTGGTGTTTTCTTTAGTAGTCCCCATTAGGGTCTCAAGGGAGAGCCGTCGTCGAGTGGGGGCGCCATGTCGACTTTAGGGTGCCAACCTCCACGGTAAGGTAGGGTGAGTTGGGGAGCGAGCACCCCCTCACCTAGATACCTCTATCCTTTTTAGTATTAAGTTATATGGTTAAGTAATACTGTCTCCTGATTCTATTAGGTCATTTTACCTTAATTAATAAAAGTTATATTTTAGGGGCATTTTTTGTCTTTTTTGGTTGTCACATTTTATTGGGTCCTGTCCTTTGATGCCTAAGCAGAAAGGAGACTTGTTTAAACCTTGGCAGTCTGGAGTTGAATAAGAAAGGGGTGCATTTATCATCAACCTGCAGTTCCTGGTTTTTCCTGACAGCAGAGTTGGTGCTAGAGAGCAAAACCAAGGGGATTTCTGTGTTTAGTGACAGTGGATCTGGAGTCAGCATGATTGATGCAGAGTTTGCTAAAACCGATGGGCTGGCTTTCTGTACTCTAGTTAAGCCTATTTCCTTCTTCACCATCTAATCAGAGCAACAGACTCAGATTGTACATAATGTAAGACTGAGAGTGGGGTCGATTCATTGTGAGATAATTCCTTGCTATGTCCTGGATGGTCTTCCCACCCCAATTATATTGGGTCTTCCCTGGTTGGTGAAACATAATCCATTGGTTGATTGGCAAGCCAAGGTGATCGTTGGGGGGATTACTGCCATGTGAATTGTTTAAGGATTCCATTGCAGAAAGTCTGGGGAATGGACATATCCGGCTCTCATCTTTGACCTTACCGACATGGCTCTTTTTTGTGAAGAAAAAAGATGGTGGTCTACGTCCCTGTTTAGATTTTCAGAAATTAAATCAGATTACCATCCAAGATCCATACCCTCTTCCTCTGATTCCAGATCTATTCATCTAGGTTGTGGGAGCTAAGGTGTGCTCCAAGTTGGATTTAAGGGAGGACTATAACCTGGTTAACCCCTTTCTGCCATTAGACATACTATTCCATCCATGTGGGGTGGGCCCTACTTCCCAAGGATGGAATAGTACGTCATAGGCAATCGGCCGCGCTCACGGGGGGAGCGCGGCCGATCGCGGCCAGGTGTCAGCTGCTTATCGCAGCTGACATCCGGCACTATGTGCCAGGAGCGGTCACGGACCGCCCCGGCACATTAACCCCCGGCACACCGCGAACAAACATGATCGCGATGTGCCGGCGGTACAAGGAAGCATCGCGCACGGAGGGGGCTCCCTGCGGGCTTCCCTGAGACCCCCGCAGCAACGCGATGTGATCGCGTTGCTCCGGGGGTCTCCTACCTTCCTCCCTGCAGCAAGTCCCGGATCCAAGATGGCCGCGGATCCGGGTCCTGCAGGGAGGGAGGTGGCTTACCAAGTGCCTGCTCAGAGCAGGCACTTGGTAACGCTGCAGCGCTCTGAGACAGATCGGTGATCTGTCAGAGTGCTGTGCAAACTGGCAGATCACCGATCTGTACTATCCCCCCCTGGGACAAAGTAAAAAAGTTAAAAAAATTTTTTACAAGTGTGTAAAAAAAATTAAAAAAAAAAAATCCTAAATAATGAAAAAAATATATATATATTATTCCCATAAATACATTTCTTTATCTAAATAAAAAAAACAAAACAATAAAAGTACACATATTTAGTATTGCCGCGTCCGTAACGACCCGACCTATAAAACTGTCCCACTAGTTAACCCCTTCAGTAAACACCGTAAGAAAAAAAAAAAAAACTAGACAAAAAACAACGCTTTATTATCCATCCGCCGAATAAAAAGTGGAATAACACGCGATCAAAAAGACGGATATAAATAACCATGGTACAGCTGAAAGCGTCATCTTGTCCCGCAAAAAAAAAAGCTGCCAAACAGCAACATCAGCAAAAAATAAAAAAGTTATTGTCCTCAGAATAAAGCGATGCAAAAATAATTATTTTTTCTATAAAATAGTTTTTATCGTATAAAAGCGCCAAAACATAAAAAAATGATATAAATGAGGTGTCGCTGTAATCATACTGACCAGAATAATAAAACTGCTTTATCAATTTTACCAAACGCGGAATGGTATAAACGCCTCCCCCAAAAGAAAATCATGAATAGCTGGTTTTTGGTAATTCTGCATCACAAAAATCGGAATAAAAAGCGATCAAAAAATGTCACGTGCCCGAAAATGGCACCAATAAAAATGTCAACTCGTCCCGCAAAAAACAAGACCTCAAATGACTCTGTGGACTCAAATATGGAAAAATTATAGCTCTCAAAATGTGGTAACGCAAAAAATATTTTTTGCAATAAAAAGCATCTTTCAGTGTGTGACGGCTGCCAATCATAAAAATCCGCTAAATAACCCGCTATAAAAGTAAATCAAACCCCCCTTCATCACCCCCTTAGTTAGGGAAAAATAAAAAAATTAAAAAAATGTATTTTTTTCCATTTTCCCATTAGGGTTAGGGCTAGGGTTAGGGTTAGGGCTAGGGCTAGGGTTAGGGTTAGGGCTAGGGTTATGGTTAGGGGTCGAGTTCCCGCTTCTGCACTGGGGGAATCTCGAGCCACTTCCGCTGCGGTCTCCCATTCTTGTCCAGCCGCAGTGGAGCCTGCTCAGCAAGGACGTCGGTCCCAGCGTCTTGCTCATTCTCACTCTGTTCAGAGAGTTAGTGCTGCTTCTCCAGTCTCTGCCATTAAAGTCAGTACTGGTCAGCAGCGAGCGGACTTCTCTGGGACTAAGTCCTTGTCTGCATGTACTGAGCATGCCCAGCGTAAGGTCTCCCGTTGGAGATCGAGGGTCATGTGCTCAGGCTCTGCAGCACATTCCATTGGTCCTCTTGGCAGGTCCTAGAAGGGCAAAAGTGCTGTGGCCACTTCCTGTGCTGCTCCTATATAAACTGCGCATGACCGCACGGCCATGCGCTAGTATTGTCTAACAATTGTTGATGTGTGTATGTTGTGAGTGCAAGTCGTCCTTGGTAACCCCTTCCCTATTGAATGTCTGTTCGCGGAAGGTGTATGGCTGCTACCTAGCGCCCGACTTAGCCTACAGCACTAGACACACATCTCAGCGTCCTGTAGCTGTGCCTGCCAGTACGGCGCCGTGCGCCTGCCTTGCGCTTTCCATACCCGAGTCTGGGTGGTTAGTGGCGTCCGTTAGTGCGGCATCGCTCGCACTCTTGTGCACTTATACTTCTTAAGGTTCTCTACACACCCAGTTGCGGTGTTACGCCAGCAAGGGTCTAATCGGGCTCCAATCCCTTCTGGGGTTAAGTCCGCTGACCACTTGCTCGCGCACTAGTGCGGTACTGCGGTCCTGTGGATTAACAGGATCGCTTTCTTCACGCTGGGTGAGGTTTAACCCACGCGTGTATCCTTTAGTGTACCGCCATATTGTCCGTCTTGCTAGCTGCAGGGTCTTTTACCTGCACGGTGGACCTCGGACTGCGAACGCACCTAGTTTCGTACCATCTATACATGGTGCGTTCCGCCAGTCCTTAACATAATACTAGCGCCAAGGTCTGGCTAGTATGGCGGACATTCAGCAATCTTTGCGGTATATCCAGCAGTTGGAGGGTAGGTTGAAGGTTCTCGAGAACTCAACCTCAGCTGTGGATGTTACCGCAGTTGCTGTAAAGGCTGCTGGCGTGGCGGCAGCAACCTTGTCCACTGCCACCCCTGTTCCGACATTATCCCGCCTCCCGTTGCCAGAAAAATTTTCTGGAGATTGCAAAACTTGTAGGGGATTCGTGAGTCAGTGCTCTATCCACCTCGAGCTCCTGGCTGCACGTTTTCCTACAGAGCGGGCTAAGGTGGGATTTATTGTCTCGCTGTTGTCGGACAGGGCGTTGGAGTGGGCTACGCCGCTGTGGGAGCGTGATGATCATGTGGTGCAGAGTGCTCCGTTGTTTCTGGGCACGCTGAAAAAGGTCTTTCTAGGACCTCAACTCACCCATGATACAGCGCTCCAACTACTGGCATTAACTCAGGGTGAGTCCTTGGTCAGCCATTTTTCCGTCCGATTCCGTACTTTAGCTTCCGAGCTGGAGTGGTCGGATAAAGCCCTTATCCCCATATTCTGGAGGGGCCTGGCTGACCATGTTAAGGACGCTCTGGCCACTAGGGAGATTCCTGCCACACTGGAGGAGTTAATATCTATTTCTACTCGTATAGACCTCCGTTTTAACGAGCGGAGGTTGGAACGAGCCCAGTGTAGGCAGAGGTTTCGGCTGGCTCCTACCTTCGCCAAACCTTTGAAATCTCCAGTCCAGGCATCTGAGTCACATGAGACCTTGGAGGTGACACGAGCGGGATCCAAGTCTCAGTCCGCTCGTGCACATAAGGTTCGTCATGTTTGCCAGCAGTCAGGACGTCTTGCCTCCAAGAGTCCTCAGCGGTCGGGGAAACGTCAGCGTCTAGTGGCAGTTGGAGGAGGTACACTAGACACGGCGACGTTTGCCTCAAAGTTGTCCTTCAAGGGGACAATTACCATAGGCCCATCCACTCTCACGGTCGAGCTATGCTTGGACTCTGGGGCAGAGGGTAACTTTATGTCCTCCGCCTTTGCCCAGCGTCACGCAATACCCTTGGTGATGCTCGCCCAGCCAGTGACCGTTCGAGTGGTAAATGGGTCAACACTACCTTCACAGATTACCCACCAAACCATTCCTTTCACCCTATCTGTGTCTCCATCACATCAGGAGATAATCTCCCTATTAGTCATTCCTGAGGGAATTGATGAGGTCCTGTTGGGGATGCCATGGCTTCGCTACCATTCTCCTCATATTGAGTGGTCCTCTGGGAGAATTTTGGGATGGAGTAAATCCTGTGAGGGTAGATGTCAGAGGGAGTGCGTTCAGGTTGCTACTACACAGGTACCCGCAGATCTTTCCTCTCTCCCCAAGCACTATTGGTCCCATGCAGACGTGTTCTCCAAAAGAGCTGCGGAGACCCTTCCGCCTCACCGCCCCTATGACTGTCCTATTGACCTCTTGCCTGGTGCTGAGCCTCCCCGGGGTCGAGTCTACCCGTTATCTCTCCCGGAGACGGAGGCAATGTCCCAGTATATTCAGGAGAATCTGGCAAGAGGATTCATTAGGAAGTCAGTGTCACCGGCAGGGGCTGGGTTCTTCTTCGTACAGAAGAAGACTGGAGACTTACGTCCATGCATAGACTACAGGGGTCTTAACGCAATTACCGTTAAGAACAAGTACCCATTACCCCTGATATCTGAGCTCTTTGATAGGCTACGGGGAGCAAAGGTATTTACAAAGTTAGATCTGCGGGGTGCTTACAACCTGATTCGCATCCGTGAGGGGGATGAATGGAAGACGGCTTTTAACACCAGGGATGGGCACTATGAATATCTAGTGATGCCCTTTGGGCTCTGTAATGCCCCAGCCGTTTTCCAAGACTTTGTGAACGACATCTTTCGGGATATGCTCACCACCTCGGTCGTAGTCTATCTGGATGACATTCTCATCTACTCTCCAGATATAGACTCCCATCGGAGAGATGTTCGCAAAGTCTTCGACCTCTTACGGGCAAACTCCCTCTACGCTAAGTTGGAGAAGTGTGTGTTTGAGCAGGAGTCCTTGCCTTTCCTTGGATATATCATTTCTGCCCAGGGTTTGGCTATGGATCCTGCCAAGCTACAGGCTGTAATGGACTGGCAGGAACCCCATTCTCTTAAAGCGGTGCAGCGCTTTATGGGGTTCATTAATTATTATCGCCAGTTCATTCCACACTTCTCAACTTTGGTAGCTCCCTTGGTCGCCCTCACCAAGAAGGGAGCAAATCCCAAGTTGTGGTCAGAGGAGGTCTCCAAGGCCTTTCTCTCGATTAAGTCACACTTCGCTAGCGCTCCCATCCTACATCGCCCCGATGTAGATAAACCATTCATCTTGGAGGTGGATGCCTCATCCGTTGGTGCTGGAGCAGTCCTTTTCCAAAAGGATGCTCAAGGTCGGAAGCATCCTTGCTTCTTCTTCTCCAAGACCTTCACACCAGCGGAGAGGAATTATTCCATCGGGGACAGGGAGTTGCTAGCTATGAAGTTGGCTTTTTCAGAGTGGAGACACCTCTTGGAGGGAGCTCGCTTTCCCTTCCAAGTCTTCACTGACCACAAGAACTTGGTGTATATACAGACGGCCCAGCGGCTGAATTCTCGCCAGGCTAGATGGTCCCTGTTCTTCTCCCGGTTCCATTTTACTCTCCATTTTCTCTCCGGGGAGAAGAACGTTCGTGCCGACGCTCTCTCCCGCTCCGTAGTGTCATCTGAGGAGGAGGAGGAGGAGCCTCGGCTTATTGTCCCTTCTGAGAGCCTGAGAACTGTAGCTCCGGTTTCGCTAGAGTCTGTGCCCCCGGGCAAGACTTTCGTACCAGCTAACTTGCGACCGGAGGTTCTCTCTTGGGCTCACTCCTCCAGAGTGGGGGGGCATTTTGGGACCAAGAGGACATCAGAGCTTTTGGCGAGAACATACTGGTGGCCGCATATGGCCCGAGATGTCAGGGACTACATTCAGGCGTGCGTTTCTTGCGCCCAGAATCGGTCTCCTCGGCAACGGCCTGCTGGGTTGCTTTACCCTCTACCGGTGGCAGACAGGCCCTGGGAGATGGTCGGAATGGACTTTGTGGTGGGTCTACCCAAGTCGCGTGGCTGCTCCATTATTTGGGTTGTCACTGACCATTTCTCTAAGATGGTGCATTTGGTGCCGCTTCCTCGGTTACCCTCAGCACGGGCCTTGGCGGTGTTGTTCGTTAAACACGTTTTCCGTTTGCATGGTATGCCTGATAAAATTGTCAGCGATCGGGGTCCCCAGTTCGCATCTCGGTTTTGGAGAGAGCTCTGCCGTTTACTCAGCATAGAGTTAAACCTCTCCTCTGCTTACCATCCCGAGACGAATGGGTTGGTGGAGAGAACCAACCAGACTCTGGTGACATATTTGCGACATTTCGTCTCTGCTAGGCAGGATGACTGGGCATCTTTGCTACCTTGGGCGGAATTTGCCCTGAACAACGCCGTAGCCGATTCCACTGGTCAAACTCCTTTTCTCCTTAATTACGGCCAGCATCCGCGTGTCCCTGTGCCCATGCCCGTGTCCTCCACCGATTCTAGGGTGGCAGACTGGGCGGTGGAGGCACGTGACATCTGGGACCGCACACAGGATGCTATCCGGGCCTCCAAGGAGAGAATGAGGGTTTCGGCTGATACACACCGGCGCCCCGCTCCGGTCTTTGCTCCCGGCGACTTAGTGTGGCTCTCCGCCCGTAACATCAGGCTGCGAGTTGAGTCCACTAAGTTTGCTCCTCGCTACATTGGCCCGTTTAAAGTTTTGGAACAGGTCAACCCTGTGGTTTACCGTTTGGCCATTCCTCCACGCCTTGGTATCACCGATACCTTTCACGTTTCCCTCTTAAAGCCCGTTCGTTTGTCTCGGTTTTCTGAGTCATCTGCTGGGACATCGGGTTCATCCACGGATGAATTTGAGGTGAATGCTATTGTGGGAAGCAAGGTGGTACGTGGCAAAAAATTTTTTTTGGTGGATTGGAAGGGTCATGGTCCAGAGGATAGAACCTGGGAGCCTGTGGAGCACATTCGGGCTCCGCAGCTCATTGCTGCCTTTGAACGTAGCGAGGCCCAAGGAGGGGGGGGCCCTAGGAGGGGGGGTAATGTTAGGGGTCGAGTTCCCGCTTCTGCACTGGGGGAATCTCGAGCCACTTCCGCTGCGGTCTCCCATTCTTGTCCAGCCGCAGTGGAGCCTGCTCAGCAAGGACGTCGGTCCCAGCGTCTTGCTCATTCTCACTCTGTTCAGAGAGTTAGTGCTGCTTCTCCAGTCTCTGCCATTAAAGTCAGTACTGGTCAGCAGCGAGCGGACTTCTCTGGGACTAAGTCCTTGTCTGCATGTACTGAGCATGCCCAGCGTAAGGTCTCCCGTTGGAGATCGAGGGTCATGTGCTCAGGCTCTGCAGCACATTCCATTGGTCCTCTTGGCAGGTCCTAGAAGGGCAAAAGTGCTGTGGCCACTTCCTGTGCTGCTCCTATATAAACTGCGCATGACCGCACGGCCATGCGCTAGTATTGTCTAACAATTGTTGATGTGTGTATGTTGTGAGTGCAAGTCGTCCTTGGTAACCCCTTCCCTATTGAATGTCTGTTCGCGGAAGGTGTATGGCTGCTACCTAGCGCCCGACTTAGCCTACAGCACTAGACACACATCTCAGCGTCCTGTAGCTGTGCCTGCCAGTACGGCGCCGTGCGCCTGCCTTGCGCTTTCCATACCCGAGTCTGGGTGGTTAGTGGCGTCCGTTAGTGCGGCATCGCTCGCACTCTTGTGCACTTATACTTCTTAAGGTTCTCTACACACCCAGTTGCGGTGTTACGCCAGCAAGGGTCTAATCGGGCTCCAATCCCTTCTGGGGTTAAGTCCGCTGACCACTTGCTCGCGCACTAGTGCGGTACTGCGGTCCTGTGGATTAACAGGATCGCTTTCTTCACGCTGGGTGAGGTTTAACCCACGCGTGTATCCTTTAGTGTACCGCCATATTGTCCGTCTTGCTAGCTGCAGGGTCTTTTACCTGCACGGTGGACCTCGGACTGCGAACGCACCTAGTTTCGTACCATCTATACATGGTGCGTTCCGCCAGTCCTTAACAAGGGTTAAGGCTACAGTTAGGGTTAAGGCTACAGTTAGGGTTGGGGCTAAAGTTAGGGTTGGAGTTTGGATTACATTTGCGGTTGGGAATAGGGTTGGAATTATGGTTAGGGGTGTGTCTGGGTTAGAGGTGTGGTTAGGGTTACCGTTGGAATTAGGGTTAGGGGTGTGTTTGGATTAGGGTTTCAGTTATAATTGGGGGGTTTCCACTGTTTAGACACATCAGGGGCTCTCCAAACGCGACATGGCGTCCGATCTCAATTCCAGCCAATTCTGCATTGAAAAAGTAAAACAGTGCTCCTTCCCTTCCGAGCTCTCCCGTGTGCCCAAACAGGGGTTTACCCCAACATATGGGGTATCAGCGTACTCAGGACAAATTGGACAACAACTTTTGAGGTCCAATTTTTCCTGTTACCCTTGGGAAAATACAAAACTGGGGGCTAAAAAATAATTTTTGTGGGAAAAAAAAAGATTTTTTATTTTCACGGCTCTGCGTTATAAACTGTAGTGAAACACTTGGGGGCTCAAAGTTCTCACAACTCATCTAGATAAGTTCGTGGCGGGGTTTAGTTTCCAATATGGGGTCACTTGTGGGGGGGTTTCTACTGTTTAGGTACATTAGGGGCTCTGCAAACGCAATGTGACGCCTGCAGACCATTCCATCTAAGTCTGCATTCCAAATGGCACTCCTTCCCTTCCGAGCCCTCCCATGCGCCCAAACGGTGGTTCCCCCCACATATGGGGCATCAGCGCACTCAGGACAAATTGGACAACAACTTTTGGGGTCCAATTTCTCCTGTTACCCTCCAGAAAATATAAAACTGGGGGCTAAAAAATAATTTTGGGGGGAATTTTTTTTTTTTTTACGGCTCTGCGTTAGAAACTGTAGTGAAACACTTGGGGGCTCAAAGTTCTCACAACACATCTAGATAAGTTCATGGTGGGGTCTAGTTTCCAATATGGGGTCACTTGTGGGGGGTTTCTACTGTTTAGGTACATTAGGGGCTCTGCAAACGCAATGTGACGCCTGCAGACCATTCCATCTAAGACTGCATTCCAAATGGCGCTCCTTCCCTTCCGAGCCCTCCCATGCGCCCAAACGGTGGTTCCCCCCACATATGGGGTATCAGCGCACTCAGGACAAATTGCACAACAACTTTTGGGGTCCAATTTCTCCTGTTACCCTCGGGAAAATACAAAACTGGGGGCTAAAAAATAATTTTTGTGGGAAAAAAATTTTGTTTTATTTTTACGTCTCTGCATTATAAACTTCTGTGAAGCTCTTGGTGGGTCAAAGTGCTCACCACACATCTAGATAAGTTCCTTAGGGGGTCTATTTTCCAAAATGGTGTCACTTGTGGGGGGTTTCAATGTTTAGGCACATCAGTGGCTCTCCAAATGCAACATGGCATCTCATCTCAATTCCTGTGAATTTTGCATTGAAAAGTCAAACGGTGCTCCTTCCCTTCCGAGCTCTCCCATGTGCCCAAACAGTGGTTTACCACCACATATGGGGTATCAGCGTACTCAGGACAAATTGTACAACAACTTTTTGGTTCCAATTTCTTCTCTTACCATTGGGAAAATAATAAATTGGGGACGAAAAGATAATTTTTGTGAAAAAAAATGATTTTTTATTTTTACGATTCTGCATTATAAACTTCTGTGAAGCACTTGGTGGGTCAAAGTGCTCACCACACCTCTAGATAAGTTCCTTAGGGGGTCTACTTTCCAAAATGGTGTCACTTGTTGGGGTTTCAATGTTTAGGCACATCAGTGGCTCTCCAAACGCAACATGGCGTCCCATCTCAATTCCAGTCAATTTTGCATTAAAAAGTCAAATGGCGCTCCTTCGCTTCCAAGCTCTGTCATGCTCCCAAACAGTGGTTTACCTCCACTTATGGGGTATCGGCGTACTCAGGACAAATTGTACAACAAGGTTTGGGGTCTATTTTCTCCTGTAACCCTTGGTAAAATAAAACAAATTGGAGCAGAATTAATTTTTTTGTGAAAAAAAGTTAAATGTTCATTTTTATTTAAACATTCCAAAAATTCCTGTGAAACACCTGAAGGGTTAATAAACTTCTTGAATGTGGTTTTGAGAACCTTGAGGGGTGCAGTTCTTAGAATGGTGTCACACTTGGGTATTTTCTATCATATAGACCCCTCAAAATGACTTCAAATGAGATGTGGTCCCTAAAATAAAATGGTGTTGTAAAAATGAGAAATTGCTAGTCGACTTTTAACCCTTATAACTCCCTAACAAAAAAAAATTTTGGTTACAAAATTGTGCTGATGTAAAGTAGACATGTGGGAAATGTTACCTATTAAGTATTTTGTGTGACATATCTCTGTGATTTAATTGCATAAAAATTCAAATTTGGAAAATTGCGAAATTTTCAAAATTTTCACCATATTTCCATTTTTTTCACAAATAAACGCAGGTAATATCAAATAAATTTTACCACTATCATGAAGTACAATATGTCACGAGAAAACAGTGTCAGAATCACCGGGATCCGTTGAAGCGTTCCAGAGTTATAACCTCATAAAGGGACAGTGGTCAGAATTGTAAAAATTGGCCCGGTCCATAACGTGCAAACCACCCTTGGGGATAAAGGGGTTAA
This sequence comes from Ranitomeya imitator, assembly GCF_032444005.1. Taxonomy (NCBI): domain Eukaryota; kingdom Metazoa; phylum Chordata; class Amphibia; order Anura; family Dendrobatidae; genus Ranitomeya; species Ranitomeya imitator. The sequence continues at coordinate 463,447,400 of NC_091282.1, read as the reverse complement.
AATCAGGGAAGGGGATGAATGGAAATGGTGTTCAATACCCCTGAGGGTCATTTTGAGAGTCTGGTCTGACCAATGCATCTGCAGTATTCCAACATTTCATTTAATGATATTTTCCATCATTTGGTGGGCAGGTTTGTGGTGGTCAATTTGGACGATATTTTGGTTTACTCACCTGAGACACATTGGGGGCATGTTAAAATGTCAAAGGAATAACAAAGAGTGATGAGCAAATACATTCTTCACTATTTGACTATTTTACTTGCACAAAAAGTATGGTATTCAGGCTATTTGTTACTTGGTGAGTAATTAGCTATTTGCCTCGGTATATTCAAGTGACCCACCCAGCATGCTTGGCACTTTATTTACAGCCAATGAATATGTTGCGCTGGCTTGAAAATCACAGTAATGCCGGCATAATCTTTGGTGTGGCATTACTGTGATTGGCTAGCCTTCCAGCATGATCGGGACTATTTAACAGCTGCCGGTGCCATCTTGCACACATTGCAGCTGGAAACAGAATAGAGTGAGTGTAGTTTCATCATAGGGATAGTGAAAGGAGAGCAGGGAGAGTGATAGGAGGTTATAGTGAACATTATTTATTCCATAAAGCTCTTTTAAAAGCTAAAGATTGTGAAGAGATTACTTGTTTGTTAGGTGGAGATTTAAAAAAAAGGAGAGATTTAATAGGAGGGAGGGTGAAAGGCAGGCACCTGGGTGTTCTCATCATTGCAAGTTCATACTGCAGATCTCTGTTATTTTCCTCTGTGTTGTACAGTAGTTAGTATTAGGAACAGGTTGTGGGATTAGGGTGAAATAGGGAGGGTTTCATCCAGTACCAAAATATAAAAATCAGCTATTTGTAGAGGGAAATAATATTAGATAGTACCAGCATATACAAAACCATTTTTGTAAGCTACATAATATTCCGGTGTAGCAGCCTATAATTTTTTTTACTGCAAAATAATATTCCTCAATGGCAGCATATAGTAACACCCATTTTAAAATGTAATTGCTAAAGAATATTCCTCATCTTTTGCTGAAAATACCTAATATTTGTGCAGCTGGCGCAATCCGATTAGAGATAATCATACATGACAATTTAAGGCTACTTTCACACTTGCGTTTTTCTGCTTCCGTCACAATCCGTCGTTTTTTGAGAATGCAGGATCCTGCAAAAAAAATTGCAGGATCCTGCATTTTCCCATAGCCTGATCTTAGCGACGGATTGTGACGGATGGCCATCCATTGCGTCTGTCGGGCATTGGATGCGCCATGTTTTGGCAGACCATCGGCACGAAAAAACGTTCAAGGGAATGTTTTTTCGTACGTCATGTCTGCCATTTCCTACCGCGCATGCGCGGCCAAAACTCCACCCCTTCCTCCCCCGACTTCAGAATGGGCAGTGGATGCATTGAAAAACTGCATCCGCTGCCCACGTCGTGCCAAATTTACACAACGTGCATTGGTACGTCGTGCTGACGCTTAGCGACGGACCCATACCGACGCAAGTGTGAAAGAAGCCTAACAGGGGCAATAATCTTCATTATTTCGCATTTGGAGTGTGTGAGCAAAACGATTGAAAAAGAATCATAATTTTCTATTGATTTAAAAAATGGAGTTTCTTTATCTAGCAATTGCGCAACTGGTACAATCCGGGTAGAGATTTTGTGACAATTTAGCAGAGGCAATAATCTTCATTACTCCGCAATTGTGTCAGGAAGGCGATCTAAGAAAAATCATAATTTTCTATTGGCTTAAAAAATAGCTTTTCTTTATTTAGCAGTTGTGCGACTGGCACAAAGCCTGCAGAGATACGTAAACATGACAATTTACCTGCAATTTACATCAGTTTGCTGTTTCCGTGTATAATCAAGCTGCAATCTCCAAAAAAATAGCCAACCATTGCTAGATACATGGAATTTATACATAAGACCTTAGTAAGGGTACTTGTGAAAAATAAAGCCAGTATTTTTTGGTTTCATAAGCATAACACATTCAAGATGAGAAAGGGTGATGTTATGGGACATGGATGTAATGGAGCCCGCCAAGGCCGTGTGACAGATCTGAAGGTGATTGTATCTCGTTCTAGGTTCCTGTCAAGATTTGGTCAGCGCGATACACCACTAATGAACCCAGACACGTGCGAGGATGTCGTAGGTTGGATGGCAGAGAAAGGCTCCAGTGTGCTGGCAAGCAGAACCACAAAGTCATCCATATGGTCCAGTCTCAGTAGCCAAGAGGCTGGATTTCTGAATCCTCAATCTGGTCTTTCTTCCTCCCACCATCAAGAGCCCCAGGAGACATATGACCCCAATGCTGGCCACTCTGAGGAACTGTTTATGTTCCCTTGTAATTTGTCAGGCCTCTCAACATGCACCATTAAAGGGACTCTGTCACCTGAATTTGGCGGGACTGGTTTTGGGTCATATGGGCGGAGTTTTCGGGTGTTTGATTCACCCTTTCCTTACCCGCTGGCTGCATGCTGGCTGCAATATTGGATTGAAGTTCATTCTCTGTCCTCCATAGTACACGCCTGCGCAAAGCAATCTTGCATTGTGCAGGCGTGTACTATGGAGGACAGAGAATGAACTTCAATCCAATATTGCAGCCAGCATGCAGCCAGCGGGTAAGGAAAGGGTGAATCAAACACCCGAAAACTCCGCCCATATGACCCAAAACCAGTCCCGCCAAATTCAGGTGACAGGTTCCCTTTAAAGAGGGTCATAAGGAGGTGGGGAGCAGTGATGGGCGAACCCCCCGATGATTAATCGCCCGAGTTTTTTTGTAAAGTTCGATCTCAGGGCCTGAGATGACACGAACTTGCTTCAGATCCCCGAGCTTGGACTTTACAGATATGGGATGGGGCACAGGATGCTGTAAAACAAAGCATAAAATTATTAATAAACATTATATATGGGCAGCACAGTGGCTCAGTGGTTAGCACTGCAACCTTGCAGCGCTTGAGTTCTGGGTTCAAATCCCGCCAAGGACAACATCTGCAAAGAGTTTGTATGTTCTCCCCATGTTTGTGTGGGTTTCCTCCGGGTACCCTGGTTTCCTCCCACATTCCAAAGACATACTGATGGGGAATTTAAATTGTGTGCCCCATCGGGGACAGCAATGATAATGTGTGCAAACTGTAAAGCGCTGCGGAATATGTCGGCGATATGTAAATAAAATGATTATTATTATAATCATATTTACCGGTCCAGTGACGCGTCCTCCCGTCTCGCTGTCTCCCGGCTGCCTCTGCCTCCTACCCTTCAGGAAGGCTATTTGTACCATCTAATCTGAACCGTAAAATAATTAAAGAGAACCAGTCAGGAGGATTGTGCACACTAGCCTACAGACAGGTCGACGCCGTTATACTGATTAAAATGATACCTTGGTTGATTAAATCCATCTTGTGGTGGTTTTTTAATCTTTATTTTCAATTTTCAGTTAATGATATGCTCGTGCTCCGGGGTGGGCCTGGAGGGGAGTCTTTATGTGGTGCGCTAATGAATATCTAAACATACTGAAAAAAAAACTCTTCTCTAGGCAGGTGCCAGCCGTGACCCCTGCACTGCAACATAATTGCATGCTTAATGTCCCAATAATAAAGTGGTTGATATTATTCAGATAGAAAAAAAAACAATTTTAAAATGGCGCCCACGACACCTGAGCAGTAGCAGCTATCAGTATATATAGGTGATCCGATAGCTGCTACTGTGCATGCACAGGTGGAGCCATCTTGCTGGAGAAGAAAAAAATTTCCTCTTCTAAGATAGTGCCGCCCACGCCTGCGCAGCAACAGCTATCGGAGAAAGCTCAGAGCTGCTACTGCGCAGGCGCGAGCTGTGCCATCCTGGAGAAGGATTTTTTTTTCTTCTCCAGCAATATGGCGTGCGTGTGCAGTAGCAGCTATTGGATCACCTATATAAACTGATAGCTGCTACTGCACAGGCGAGGAGGGTGCTTTTTAAAATTGATTTTTTTCTATCTGAATGACATCAACCACATTTATTATTGGGGCATTAAGCATGCAATTATGCGGCAGCACAGGTGCCACGGCTGGTACCTGTCTGCGGAAGGTTTTTTTTTTCTTCAGTATGCACAGATATTTATTATGTAAACTAGGGGGCAGGTCAGTGAAGGATCAGTGACCTGTTAGCAGTCTGCAATATACATACCTAATCAGGGCACCACATAAAGCCCCCGCTCCAAGCCCGCCCCAAAGCACGAGCATATCATTAACTCAGAGGTGTAGCTAGAGCTTTTGCTGCCCGGGGCTGTTCCCGAGTTTTGCGCCCCTCCCCAATACACACAAAGGTTACCAAAAATGGTTTTCCTGTTTTGTAGAACTTAAACTGGGCCTAATGGTGTCACCCCCACATGCCAAACCTGTGACTTAATACCACCACACCATGACCAGACCACATAGTGACCGAATAATACTACATACAAGGGACAAATACCACCGCACCATGTCAAGACCACATATTACCACCACTTGGTGACCAAATAGCACATACAAAGGACAAATACCACAACACCATTTCCAGACCAGATATTACCACCACATAGTGACTGAATACTACAATACTGATCAGTAATAAAAAAAACACAATACTATCACCATAAGTGCCAGTATTCACAGGAGATCTGTACTTAGTATGCAGTGTCTGTGTAGTGGTAATACAGAGATCACTGGTGGTATTATACACAAGAGCTCTGTATATAATGTATAGATAATACAGTGATCACTGGTGACATTGTACACAGGACCGCTGTATATAGTATACAGTGTATAGTGTCAGTGTATAGGTAACACTGACTCACCAGTGACGTCTCTAGGTGAAGTCCTTCATCTTTCATCCAGCACAGACCGCCATCATTTTTTCCAGCCAGGACTCGTTTCTGCAGGAAATAACACAGTTATCTCGAGCTCCGCTTGCAGAACACATTACTTAATTTCTCACAACTTCTACATTACACCACATGAAGAAAAAAAGGTGATATAGTGTCACTCTGCACAGTAACAGGACTGCCCCCCCCCATTTAAAACAGTATACTCAAAAAATAAAATAAATACATCACTGCAGTAATAATATCCCTTAATTAGCCCCTATGGTAATACTATTCCCCACCCTGGCCCCGTTTATCTCATTCCTGGCTCCAGCCATATGTTATCGCATCCTGCCCTCATGAGTATCCATTCTACCCCATATGATCTCCCCATCCTGCCCCATCAGTCTCCATCGTATCCATCCTGCCCCATGATTCAATCCTGCACCATGTCTTTCATTCTTCCCCATGTCTCCAATCATGCCCTGTATCTACATTCTGCCCATGTCTCAAGTCCTGCCCCCAGTGTGTCCAGCAATCTGCCCCAGTGTGTCCAGCATATTACCCCTAGTGTGTCCAGCATATTACCCCGTGTGTCCAGCAACCTGCCTCAGTATGTCCAGCATATTGCCCCAGTGTCCAGCAATCTGCCCCAGTGTGTCCAGCATTGCCCCCAGACAGTGTGTCCAGCAATCTGCCCCAGTATCTCAAGCATATTGCCCCAGTGTGTCCAGTATTGACCCTGGACAGTGTGTCCAGCAATCTGCCCCAGTGTGTCCAGCATATTACCCACAGTGTGTCCAGCATATTACCCCCAGTGTGTCCAGAATATTACCCCTAGTGTGTCCAGCAATCTGCCCCAGTGTGTCCAGCTTATTACCCCCAGTGTGTCCAGCATACTACCCCCAGGTTGTCCAGAAATCTGCCCCAGTGTGTCCAGCATATTACCCCCAGTGTATCCAGCAATCTGCCCCAGTATGTCCAGCACTGCCCCCAGTGTGTCCAGCAATCTGCCCCAGTGTCCAGCATTGCCCCAGTGTGTCCAGCATTGCCCCCAGTGTGTCCAGCAATCTGCCCCAGTGTGTCCAGCATATTACCCCCAGTGTCCAGCATTGCCCCAGTGTGTCCAGCATATTACCCCCAGTGTGTCCAGCAATCTGCCCCAGTATGTCCAGCACTGCCCCCAGTGTGTCCAGCAATCTGCCCCAGTATGTCCAATTGTCCAGCATTGCCCCCAGTGTGCCCAGCAATCTGCCCCAGTGTGCCCAGCAATCTGCCCCAGTGTATCCAGCAATCTGCCCCAGTGTGTCAAGCAATCTGCCCCAGTGTGTCAAGCAATCTGCCCCAGTGTGTCCAGCATATTACCCCTAGTGTGTCCAGCAATCTGCCCCAGTATGTCCAGCAATCTGCCCCAGTATGTCCAATTGTCCAGCATTGCCCCCAGTGTGCCCAGCAATCTGCCCCAGTGTGCCCAGCATTGCCCCAGTGTGTCCAGCATTGCCCCCAGTGTGTCCAGCAATCTGCCCCAGTGTCCAGCATTGCCCCAGCGTGTCCAGCAATCTGCCCCAGTCTCCAGCATTGCCCCAGTGTCCAGAAATCTGCCCCAGGGTCTCCAGCAATTCCCCAGTATGTCCAGAAATCTGCCCCAGTGTGTCCAGAAATCTGCCCCAGGGTCTCCAGCATTGCTCCAGTGTGTCCATAAATCTGCCCCAGTGTGTCCAGAAATCTGCCCCAGGGTCTCCAGCATTGCCCCAGTGTGTCCAGCATTGCCCCCAGACAGACAGAGTCAGACATAAAGAAAAAAAAAAGTAAAATCCTCACCTCTCCCGTTCCCAGCGCAGGTCCGGTACCCTCAGCGTCTCTCCGGCTCTGCAACGCTCAGGACAGAGAGGCTGAGCGCGCAGCGATAACGTCATCGCTGGCACAGGGGTGGGGCCCTGGTCGTGGCGGCGGATGGCGCGGCCCGCAGATTTAAAGGGCCCGCATCTCTTTTTTTTTTCCTCCTCCTGCAGCGCCGGCCGCGGCCCGGTGACCCGCCCCCCCCCCCGCATTGTGCCGCCCGGGGCGACCCGCCCCCCCCGCACCCCCTTTCCTACGCCACTGCATTAACTCAGAACTGGAAATAAAGATTAAAAAACAATCAGAAGATGGATTTCATCAACCAAGGTATCATTTCAATCAGTATAACAGAGCCGACCTGGCACTATGTGTAGGTCATTGTGCACAATCCAGCTGACAGGTTTCTTTTAAGGAACATCACAACTCTGTGCTTGCTGGATATCCAGATGGTAAGGCAACTGCAGACCTCATTTCTTGTCATTTTTGGTGACAGGGGTTGCATAAGGATGTGGTTGAACACTTATATGCTTGTAGTATCGAGCGCTCTAAAGTATCGCATACCTGTCCGCCTGGTCCTATTCTTCTACATATTCCTAGTAGGCCATGAACACACTTGTCCATGGATTTTATTACTGACCTACCAGTGTGTGCAGGCAAGAATGTGGTTTTGGTTTTTGTAGATATGTTCAATAAAATTGTTCACTTCGTCGCATTACAAAGCGCCAAAGACTCTTACTCAGGTGTTTATAAATGAGATTCCCTCTGATGTGGTGTCAGATCAGCGGAGTTTGTTTCCAAGTTCTGGAGGGCGTTCTGTTCTCAACTTGGAGTGCAGCTTTTTTTTTCCTCTGCCTTCCTTTTCCAGTCGAATGGACAGATCGAGCAGGTTAATCAGAATTTGGAGACTTATCTTAGGTGTTTTGTCTCTGAAAATCAGGAGGATTGGGCAGCCTACTTACTGCTGGCAGAATTTGCTATAAATAATCATCGTCAAGAGTCTACCGACAGGTCACCGTTTTTGGTGCATATGGTTACCATCCACAGTTTGGTATTTTTAGCGGTGGAGGGGCTTCAGGAGTTCTTGAAGAGGAACATTTTGCTTTGTTGCTTTCATTGGTGTGGCAGGGGTTCTGAGAAATTTGTAGATCATGGAAGACAGGTACAAATATATGGCTAACAGAAAGAGCTTGCCAGGTTCAGACCTGAATGTGAATGACTTTGTGTGGTTGTCTACCAGGAATATCAAGTTGAAGGTTCTTTCCTGGAAGTTGGGACCTAGTTTTATTGGTCCCTATAAAATAACAGCCATCATTATCCCAGCAGCGTTTTGTCTTGAGCTACCCCAGGCCTTTAGGATCCACAATGTATTTCACAGGCCTCTGCTTAAGAAATATGTGGAACCTCTTGAGTCCTCACCCCTACTGCCACCCTCAATATTGGTTGATGGTAATCTGGAGTTTCCGATTTCAAGGTTGGTAGATTCTCGTCTCCAACGTTGTTTCATACAGTACAGTGCACTGGAAAGGTTTGGTCCAGAGGAAAGGATGTGGGTTTCAGCATCAGAGGTTAATGCCCCCAGGCTGGTTCATTCTTTTCCACACCTCGTATACTGAGAAACCTGGTCCTGAGTCCAGAGGAAACTCGTAGAAAGGGGGGGACTGTCACAGGTCTGTCAGATGCAACAGACTGTTGCTCTGCATCTGGCTTCAGAAGGTCTCTGCGTTTGGCATTACATATGCCTCCTTAACCCCTATCTGACCTCGGACGGGATAGTACGTCCGAGGTCAGATCTCCTGCTTTGATGCAGGGCTCCGCGGTGAGCCCGCACCAAAGCCGGGACATGTCAGCTGTTTTGAACAGCTGACATGTGCCCGTAATAGGCGCGGGCAGAATCGCGATCTGCCCGCACCTATTAACTAGTTAAATGCCGCTGTCAAACGCAGACAGCGGCATTTAACTACCGCTTCCGGCCGTGCGGCCGGAAATGACATCATCGCCGACCCCCGTCACATGATTGGGGGTCGGCGATGCATCTCCATTGTAACCATAGAGGTCCTTGAGACCTCTATGGTTACTGATCGCCGGTGGCTGTGAGCGCCACCCTGTGGTCGGCGCTCACAGCACACCTCCATTTCTGCTACATAGCAGCGATCAGCAGATCGCTGCTATGTAGCAGAGGTGATCGTGCTGTGCCTGCTTCTAGCCTCCCATGGAGGCTATTGAAGCATGGCAAAAGTAAAAAAGAAAAGTTGAAAAAAAATGTTAAAAAAATAAAAAAAATATAAAAGTTTAAATCACCCCCCTTTTGCCCCAATCAAAATAAATCAATAAAAAAATATAAAATCTACGCATATTTGGTATCGCCGCGCTCAGAATCGCCCGATCTATCAATTAAAAAAAAGCATTAACCTGATCGCTAAACAGCGTAGCGGGAAAAAAATTCAAAACGCCAGAATTACGTTTTTTTGGTCGCCGCGACATTGCATTAAAATGCAATAACGGGCGATCAAAAGAACGTATCTGCACCGAAATGCTATCATTAAAAACGTCATCTCGGCACGCAAAAAATAAGCCCTTAACCGACCCCAGATCAAGAAAAATGGAGACGCTACAAGTATCGGAAATTGGCGCAATTTTTTTTTTTTTTTTTTAGCAAAGTTTGGAATTTTTTTCACCACTTAGATAAAAAATAACCTAGTCATATTAGGTGTCTATGAACTCGTACTGACCTGGAGAATCATAATGACAGGTCAGTTTTAGCATTTAGTGAACCTAGCAAAAAAGCCAAACAAAAAACAAGTAGGGGATTGCACTTTTTTTGCAATTTCACCGCACTTGAAATTTTTTTCCCGTTTTCTAGTACACGACATGCTAAAACCAATGATGTCGTTCAAAAGTACAACTCGTCCCGCAAAAAATAAGCCCTCACATGGCCAAATTGATGGAAAAATAAAAAAGTTATGGCTCTGGGAAGGAGGGGAGTGAAAAACGAACAGTGAAAAACGAAAAATCCCAATGTCATGAAGGGGTTAATCCTTCTGACTCTTGGATCCAGTGGCAACCTCCCTCCAGCTCTAGTTAACACACCTGGACCTGGGGATTTATAAATTCATCCCACCCCCTCCCTTTCCAACGTTTAGCTCTAGGGAGATACAGGGTTTAGGTTTCCTGCTCGGCGATTGATGAGGAACCAATTTAGGGTTGGTCGGGCAACTAGAGTGTTACTAGATCTGCCTAGGGGGTCTCCATTCACCCTTTCCCTAGTGTCTCAGCTTTCTTCCCCTCATCCCTTTGTGTTGAACTTAATCTTTCCCATACTGTGCATGACAGATATAGATAGGCAAATTATAAATAGATAGATATACAAAAAAAAAAAAAAGAATATGAGCAGCACAAAAAAATCACAATTAGGGTGCAAAGCCACCCAGGCATGTGCCAAACCTCAATATAGAAGTCCAAAAAATGGAGGCAGCAATCTCAAGCCTTGAGAAAGGCTCAACATGAGCCGAAACATCGCTGTGATGGGCTATTAAAATTAAGCACCTTTAACTTCAGCTATAATTGGCATGCTGCCTCCATTTTTTGGACTGATAGATAGATAGATAGATAGGTAGATAGATAAGAGATAGGCGATAGATAGATAGATAGATAGATAGATAGATAGATAGATAGATAGATAGAGTAGATAGATTATAGACAGATAGATAGATAATATAGATATTAGATAGATAGATAGATAGATAGATATGCATGAATCACATATTATATAATAAATTCCATATTTGAACATTAGAGGAACTGTCTATAAATGTTAGTGCAGTAAAGTATAGAAATTGAAGTCTTTGAAAACGGAAACTGGATGGGATCAAGCAAACAGGAATTGGGGAAAAAATAAATGACACAAATATAAAGCAAAATATGCCATTCTTTAAACTGGTATGCACCATTGCTAAAATGTCTGGCATAAGAAGGATTGGACTGGAGGGAGGTTTTCATTTATACCATTCACCCCGGCAAGCTGATGTGTCTGTGAGCATCAAAATGAAGCCAAAAACTAAGGCAGGTGCAAAGGCGGGGGTGTAAAATGAATGATAGAAGAGAAAATCCTATTTACAACAGACTGTCTGCTGTTCAGCCTGTTTGCCTTAGTATAAAATAAACATTACACTGCTTTATAAAATAGCACTATTTCTAGGGGTGATGAGGGAGGCAGTTTACCCTGATTACTATTTTGTAAAATGTGGGTAGCGAATTGAAAGCAAGTTTTGGAAAGCACAGTATTGTCTCTGGAAATTGTGTGCCCTGGTTATATGGTGTTCTGTGTGAGTCCGAGAGCATCTGCTTCTTAAGTGCTCCCTCCCCCTTTTCTCAGAAGCCCCCATTTCACTTTGCCCAGGGCATGGGAACATTGCTTGTTTCTAAGCTTGATCCTCTGTTCTAGCAGTGCAATGTCATGGGTTCAGGGCTCCTATATGCTGCTGTCTGATAAGAAACAGCCATGGAACCAAACAAACAAGGATGCTGTTTTCCCTTCTCCCCAGGAGGACACTTGTACATGCTCTGAATATTTTAAAGCCATTATGGATGTTTTTTTGTTACATACTGTAAGTCTATATGAGGTCTGTTAGCTTAGAGATTGCACAAAGACCCATCATTTCTGCATTCTTTAACATTAGGATAAAGTGAAAATATTTCTTGCATACATTCCTTTTAGTTGTTCCTGTACCAAATATTTCAATATACGTATCATTCAGTACATGTAGAATATTCAGTGTGATGAATGTCTTTTTACTTTATTTAGGGATTCAGTTATATAATGCACTACTTTACATTGTAAAAACAGATCTGAATGAATACCTGGCATATTGAAGGACTTTATAATAATGGTAAAAGTTTACATGTTTTTTTTAACTTTTATTTCATTTTCCTTTTTAACGTTACTCATTTCTTTAGCATTTCATCATAGTTCCATCAAATTCCATCATCTTCTGAAATACAGGTACTATCACCACTCACCAGTCCTCAACCCATTAGCACAGAATTTAGGATCCCAATCTAAATTCTGCATTAATCTATCAATAATTTTGGGGGGTGGATTAAAGCTTGGGTATACATGTAAACTCTAAGTGCATCGATCAGACTATGCTGTTCTGGGAAGACAGATCTTTCAAGCTCAGTTGCAAAATATTTAAATTCTATGTCTGATAATATAGTATATAATTATGTTTTCCTAAAACTAGAATGTGTTTTTACACAGATCCGATACTTACGCAATAATAATACAATAATTCTATACACATTACAAACTTGTAACTGAATACTCTTGATGTAATCCTATTCATTCTGAAAATTACTGTTCTGCTTCCTAGTAAAAAAAAATCACAATTAAAAATGATGTTTTACCCAAGACTATGAATCTTGTCCCAACATGCTACCTGTCAATGGTTGTAGTCATTGCTTCATCTTGTTTGTGTAACAAAATACCTGATAATTATAGTAGATCTCAATCTACAACTAATAATTATTATACATAATTTGTAAAGCGCTGCGGAATATGTTGGCGCTATATAAATAAAAATTATTATTATTATTATATATATATTTATATTTTTTTATTATTATTTTTACATAAATATTTTTAAGACTTTTTATATATTCTTGTATCTTTATCAATGTCATTACTAGTATATCACAGGAAAACCTAAAAAAATCCTAAATATAACATGTTTTGCAATGAAGCAGAACTATTTTTTGTGCTTTAACTTGTACAAATAAAATCTAAACTACGACAAAATAATGATAATAAACCGCCATACTGTACATAAATATTTTTACTGAAAGCAAATATCCGGCATATCTTCAAAATGCCTTTCAACACTTTATAAATGAAGGCTCCTTCTTGCAATTTTACGACGAAATAATTCTTATTATGAAAAAAAATGCACAAAAATTAATATTAGAGGCCACACCACACCTCCCTATCATAAAAGTTGGCATGTGCAGGGTCCATACATACCACCTAGGTGTATGTCTACACTCTCTATATCTTTAAAAATGAATATATTTTCAGAAATCATCAGTATTGGAGAAACCATTTTTTCAAATTTTCAACAAAACTTTTAAGGCTCTATTCATTTCTCAAGTGCCTTTAAGGGGCTAATTTATTAGAAGCACTACTCAAACTCTCCCAATTTTTTAAAGTACTCCCCTTATAATATTCCAAATAGTATTTGGGAAGTTTGTTAACCCTTCAAGTAATTGACAAGAATTAACACACAGTGGAACTCCACTTTGGAAACTATAACCATCAAGGCATTTAGATGTGGTTACTATTTTAATCCCAAAAGTGACTTATAATAATTTATGTGCAGCTGATGGAAAGAAGAGAAAACTACAATTTTTCCCCCTTTACTACCTTTAGTCTATGGAACTGTATGATTAACAAGATACCACATTTTTATTGTTTCATTTATATTTTACTATGTTGGCACAATAAAAATGTTTTGTAAAAAATAAAAAATAAAATATCACCATATTTCTGGAAACATTACTTTTTATTTTCCTGATGATGTAACTGTATGAGGGCTGATTTTTGACAGGCCGCGTTGCAGTGCTTAATGTTACCATTTTGAGGCATGTGTGACTTTTTGATAATTTTTCCTCCCCATTTTGAGAAATCACATGACTTAAAAGCAGCAACTCTAACATTGTTTTTTTTTTACCTTTATGGTGTTCACTGGAAAAATATCATTCTGATTTTATAGTTTGGGGTTTTGTGGATATGATTATACCAAATTCAAATAGTTTACTTATATTTATTTATAGTTTCTCACCTTTTCACAATAAAAATGAAAAAAAATTGCTGCTTTATGTGTGTTAAAAGGTGTTACTTTGTATTTTTTGTCAACAGGACTGTATGACCACTTATTTATTCATGATGACCTATAACATTTATTTTTACCATTTTGGGGTTTCAGATTTTTTGAGTGTGATCATAAAACAGAAATTCTGGTTTTGCTTTTTTATTTTTTTCATGGTATGTTTACTGGGTGTAATTAATAACTTGCTCATTTTACAGTTTGGGTCATTATGGATTTGGGATTTTTATGACATACGCTGGGAGAGCTGAGTAAAGACTTTGCTTTATAATTCAGGTAATTACAATGCCAAATATGTCTATTTTTTCAACAGCAAATGATTTGAAATGAAAATAAGGCTATTCCCATTTTTTACCTTTGTTCTTAATCTTTGTTGGTGTGATGCAGACTTAGGCCCTGTTCACACAGTCAGTATTCGGTCCGTATTTTCCATCAGTATCTGTAAGCCAAAACCAGGAGTGGAACAATCGGAGGAAAAGTATTATAGAAACACGTCTTCACTTCTGCATTTTTCACACCCTACTGGTTTTGGCTTACAGATACTGAGGTAAAAAACTCACCAAATGCCAAACGTGTGAATGTGGCCATATTCTTACACAGGAACAGCTCCCCAACAGCCACCTTCTTTTTTTTCACACTGGCAGGAAAGAGGCATCAAAACAGGGTGTATCTCAGCCAGGATTGCATCCGCAGAGGCATTCCAGGGCTCATTTGGAAGCTGAGTCCAGAATGGCCACTGTTGTCATGACCCAGACCGAGATATCAGAGTTGGCAGTGACAGCTGTATACACCTGCAGCTCTCTCTTTAACCCCTGATATCTCTGGCTGCATAAATACATTTAGTAATATGGTCTCAGTTTGATGGAGATAATTTTACTTTTAAAACGAGCCCTAGATGTAGCCCTATGAGATATGTCCTTGGCAGGGAAAGAGTTAAATAATGAAGAACTGAAATTTGAGCTGTAGGTGTTAAATATTGTATGATAAAAAAATATATGAAAATTGGTTTGGATTTGGTTACGTTGTTGCATTATTTGGCTAGCGCACCACAGCGAAATGGGAACGCCAGTGATTTGCAGTAAAACTTGAGTCAACCTTAATTGTTTCTTTATGGAATTTTTGCCATTTTTATAGGGTTTCTTTCAACTTTCTCTCCTAAAACATTGAAATCGCATGTTTCCTGCAAATGGTGGGTGACTACTTTTCATCTAGGAAAAAAAAAATCCTCACAAAGTTCAGCCAGGAAAAATTTCTCAAAGTTGAATTTATTGAACTCAGTCCTTACTCATATGGAGTCGTCTATGCTCCTTACCAATGTGTAGCTTCCTGCACTCCCAGAATTTAACCATGTTTTCAATATGTTTAGTGATAACAAATTTCGGTTACATTGTGAAAATTGATTTTGACTGTACAAATCAGTGTAGTTATTGACATCAAATACTGGGAAATCCTCATTGTCTGCTGGCAATTCATTTCGGCTTTGGGCTAATTTAAGAAACATAAGAATTAAACTATTCAGGATGGAAAATAAAAATATTGTAATAAAACAAGACAAATTGAGAGGTTGGTGCTTTCCATTTCCTCAGAAATATATATAGTTTTGTTTATTATTTTATAAACTATTTTAGATTTTAAAACATGCCCTAAAAACCATGCAATATGTAAAAGCGGAGTTCAATTAAATGCATGTTTTATATTATAAGTTCCTGCTGTTAGCAGAACCAATCCTTTGCTGCATGCTTTGTTTTAAGGCCAAGACTTTGTCAGGTTGTTCTTAGCTGATGGATGATATTTTCAAAGTCTCGTCTGTTTGGAGAACAGGCTCTGAAACGTCTGTAATCTGGATACCAGATTTAGACACATTGACTTCAAAAAACAAGAATTCCCCCTTGTAAGAAGTGCAAACTCTTTGGTAAGTTGCGGTCTAAGTAGCACATAGTTAATGTAACTACTCAAACATTGGAGAGATACAAATATAGTGAGAAAAACGCCTTTGAAGGCTTAATAAAATAGTAATCATACACAGGATTTTTAACCCTTGCAAAATACAAAACTCAATTATTACAAGTGTGAACGCTCGAAGATTTAATTAATGTTCTCGTGATGTCAAATGTTGACCTCTTTAATGGCCTCTTTATCATATGATTTTATGATGTAAAGATACGAAAAAATGAAAACAAAATATACAGCAGAAAAAAAATCTAAACGAGTTATCATGTTTGGCAGTATGGGGCACAGTGATTATATTGAACATTCAAGTGGTTCTCTCACCAGTTTCACAATCTGCACACATTATTATATAATACAAATAAAGCTGGGAAGAATAAAAGCGCAATAGGGTCTTATCCAATGACAATAGGGTGTCAAGGAAAAAGTAAGATACATTCACCTTGCTGAGTTGCTGAATGGCAACACATGAATGGCATGTAACAGCTGCTGCACAGATACCGGTCGAGAGGACGACCACTGACATGAGGAAAACGATGGGAGGTATCACTTATGCGCTGCTGAGATGAAATCCTTAAAATCAAATCATTTATTGGAACAAGTTTACAAGTCAACGCGTTTCAAGGTCATGCAGGACCTCTTCATCAGGACAAACCCTTATATAGCTCTCTTATATCTGATAATGCCAGTGTACTCACTTAGAAATTCCATGTCAGAATGGCTGTATCATTTTATTGACAGTTTAAAAACAATCTTCACCCACCTAGCCTGGTTGACAGCTCCTCAGGGCTCCTCCTGCAGCTGAACGGTCACACTGCTCAGTACAAGCTGAGGTCAGTCAAACTGGGTTGGCAGAGATTTAACACACTTGGACTCATAAGCTCTCTCACTCATTAGCTGGACTCATAAAATGCTCATTTTAATATTAGAAATGCATAGCCATTCTTACTTGGAGTTTCAACCTGTAATAGCCATATCAGGTCTGAAAGATCTATTTAATAACGTATGCAATCTACATTGTGAAATCTGCTGACAGATGTGCTTAAACAACATGTTATGTGTCGTATTCTTTCTTCATAAGCATCTGAAAATTCAGTACCTACATTCTTTCTAATACTTGATTTTGCAAGAAATATTAGTGACTTTTTTTTTGAAGACCACCTCCCTTTGTTGACCACAGAAATAACATTTATAACCCCATTTCAACCCGTGCATGACCTCCTCCAAAGTGCATGTTGTGCCAAATGTTTGAAGTCAGGCTGGATTCATACTTAGGTCAATCAGTCAGGATCTTTATTAACTGAAAATAAAAAAATAAGAACATATACACACATATAATACTCCATGTAAAAGTACAGAGAAGAAACATATAAACAAATAAAAAGATAAAACAATTAGACAAGGTGGCTGTAATGTTCTGAAAAAAAAACAGAAAAAAAGAATATACCCTGAAACATTTGTATCCAAAGTAAAATACGAGAAGCAATTCAATACCTTCAATGAATCCCATGTACATTATCATGTATCCTCTACTCAAAGATGTGGTCATCTAATATATTAAACACAGTAATGTCTTTATAGATATGGAGCTCACATCTGTCTTGGAATTCAATGTTTCACGCTTTCTTCAACAGGATATTGAAATTGGCTTGGGTAGAATTGACACATTATTCATCGCAGTTAATAAAACACCAAAAAATTTAGTGTATGTTTAAAAAAGAAATAAAAAACATATGTCTAGATAAAAAGTTGGGTGTGATATCAGAACTCAATTTCATAATAACACATAATAAAAGTTTAGAAAATTGCAGTTGATAACAAAGAATAAAAAGAATAAATGTAAAAAAGTTGGTAGGTTTTAATGAAAAACACACAGCGCCAGCCTTGTAAAGACTTTTTACTCAGATATCATAAAACGGCCCATGTGGAGATGATCTGCATCACACCCTAAAAAAAGACATTTATTTTAAGTATAACCGTAAGTAAATGATTCTATGCATTATACATGTGTATCTTATCCTTAGTTTGTACAGCATTAACGTGTTTTGCAGCCCTGTATAGGAAATATAGTACTATAGTTTTTTTTGCCTCCCGGGTTCCCATTATAATTAGCCTATCTCTATCGCATATGTTTATTTTTTCATTAACTCAATAGAGAATCAATTACAGTAGCTGTAGAATGATATTATAGTGTGGAAAGCTGATGAAGCTGATGAAAAGTGATGAAGCTGAAAACTCACAGGAATATGGGAAGAACATCCAAACTACATTCAGTCATTGTCCTGTGATAAGAATATATAGTTGCAGTGTTGCAGCACCACTGGGATACCAAAGATCCATCATATTGTTTATTTGTGAAATTATCCTAATACTAATATTAGTTACAATAAGAAATTAATAGAAACATTATGAGAAAAAAATCTATTTTGCTTCTTTAAAGACCCTTCCTCCTACATCTTCCATGATTTTAACAGTGTACAGTGTAATTTAGATACACAATCTATAGTTATTCATAGCAAACCCATGTTTTTTATGTAATATTCATCCTTTGATGCTTTTTCCTCTTAAAGCAAACCTGACAGCAATATATGATGCTTGATCGACAGGTAGCATATATCAGACACTCATGTACAGTACAGACCAAAAGTTTGTACAAACCTTCTCATTTAAAGATTTTTCTGTATTTTCATGACTATGAAAATTGTACATACCAACGTATTGAAGTGAAGGACAGCATCCAATCCAGGTGAAGAGAAGAAACACTTTATTATGCCATAGGTGCAACGTTTCAACCTCTTTGTCAAGCATACATAATGATCAATATGACGGCCTTTTATAGGAAGTAGATCACCACCACCTAGCAGGTCCGCCCACAAAATTTACATACATATTCTCTGGTGATCATAATGACAATAAAAAATGTGCAAATTAGTAACATAGTAACATAGTTAGTAAGGCCGAAAAAAGACATTTGTCCATCCAGTTCAGCCTATATTCCATCATAATAAATCCCCAGATCTACGTCCTTCTACAGAACCTAATAATTGTATGATACAATATTGTTCTGCTCCAGGAAGACATCCAGGCCTCTCTTGAACCCCTCGACTGAGTTCGCCATCACCACCTCCTCAGGCAAGCAATTCCAGATTCTCACTGCCCTAACAGTAAAGAATCCTCTTCTATGCTGGTGGAAAAACCTTCTCTCCTCCAGACGCAAAGAATGCCCCCTTGTGCCCGTCACCTTCCTTGGTATAAACAGATCCTCAGCGAGATATTTGTATTGTCCCCTTATATACTTATACATGGTTATTAGATCGCCCCTCAGTCGTCTTTTTTCTAGACTAAATAATCCTAATTTCGCTAATCTATCTGGGTATTGTAGTTCTCCCATCCCCTTTATTAATTTTGTTGCCCTCCTTTGTACTCTCTCTAGTTCCATTATATCCTTCCTGAGCACCGGTGCCCAAAACTGGACACAGTACTCCATGTGCGGTCTAACTAGGGATTTGTACAGAGGCAGTATAATGCTCTCATCATGTGTATCCAGACCTCTTTTAATGCACCCCATGATCCTGTTTGCCTTGGCAGCTGCTGCCTGGCACTGGCTGCTCCAGGTAAGTTTATCATTAACTAGGATCCCCAAGTCCTTCTCCCTGTCAGATTTACCCAGTGGTTTCCCGTTCAGTGTGTAATGGTGATATTGATTCCCTCTTCCCATGTGTATAACCTTACATTTATCATTGTTAAACCTCATCTGCCACCTTTCAGCCCAAGTTTCCAACTTATCCAGATCCATCTGTAGCAGAATACTATCTTCTCTTGTATTAACAAGATTGTAATTAACTCTCTCTTGTATTAACTCTCTCTTGTATTAACAAGACAAAATTGTGTGACATAAATAATTAAAAATACATTACAGTATTATTACAATCCCCTACTGTGGAAAATACCATTCATGATCATCCTTACAAGCACATGTAAACGGTCGATAGTAAACAAACAACATTGCCTGTCATGTCTAAGCCTATCAGAAAGCTCAAGGGGGCCATAATACACGTGAGCAGCTATCACCGGGCTTGTATCATATCACTCATAGTAGACCAATCAATACCCAAGGTGAAGATCCAATCTGGGGCACCGGTACATCACCAGCCCCATGTAGTGGAGCCAATCCAGGCTCCATATCTACTTGCCTGGAAACGCCTCCCAGGCTGATCACAACACCACTCGTCCGTGACATCCTGGTTCTCCACTATAGGCAAGAGTCCTGGCATCAGTGCGCACATCTGCCGGCTCCAGGGTAACGCAAACATGAAATGACATGCAGCGCCAACCCGGGCCGCCGAGAGACACGCCCACCGGCGCCAACACCCGCCCCATGTTAGAGAGCCAATCAAAGTTCCTGGCCCACCTCAACTACATCGCCCCCATGTCAGTCACATGACTGACCAACACCGACGTCCAAAGCTTTCCTGACGCACTGTTGAGGGAAGGAGTCCCCGACCAAATGTGCACGCCCACCAGCTCCCTGGCGACGTATACAAACCATGCAACGCCACCCAAGCCAGCCGAAGGGCACGCCCACCGGCCGCAAACCCCACCCCCCACAGAGCAAGCCAGACTACGTGTATAGGGAACGCACATCCACCGGCTCCCCAGCGACGCTTGCAATACATGCAGCGCCGCCAGAGAGAACCGAAGGGCATGCCCACACACAATAGACCAAACTATAGATCCACCAATACCACTCTAAAATACAAAAGCACGTGCCAACCGACCTTCAGGGTTTATGAAGCGGTATATAATGATACTCTAGTCCCCCAAACCATATGAAAAAAAGTATATGAAAAGAAGTATATGAAAAAAGTGGGGGGGGGAGAAAAAAAGGGAAGAACGGCTAACTCTAGTAACCCCCGAACCTCTATCATGTCGCCATATCCATGGCTGTATAATAAGTTACCATAGATAGAAACTCCCCAAGAGTAAAAAAGCCCATTATTAAAATGGACAAGGGACAGAGAAATCAATCAGCTCATCATACACTCATCCGCATAGCCCAAAAGGTCATCCTAGGGGATAGGGTAAACTGTATAACCAATCACCATTTAAAAACAAACTATAGAGATGCGAGCCCCACAAACCATATATTGCTAGATTAAGAAACACATAACAGAAGATTGTAGTCAACATTCAACCCTCCAGGCTGACGAGAGCCCAATTTCGATATCCATCTAAGTTCTTTTGTCTTTAATAATTTGACCCTGTCCCCACCCCTACGAAGAGGAGGCACACTATCTATCACCCTAAAACGTAGTTGGCTGACTGAGTGTCCACTCTCAATAAAGTGTTTGGGTATCGGTAAATCCACCAACTTGGTTCTAATGGTACTCTTGTGCTTACTGATACGCGCTATTATTTCCATGGTGGTCTCCCCCACATAAATAAGTCCACAAGGGCAGACAATTAGATAAATAACAAAGCTGGAACTACAGGTGTACCTCCCCCTGATGGAAAACCTCTGGCCTGTGCGAGGATGATTAAAAAAATCTCCTTTAATCATATTACCACAACACGCACATCCCAAACAGGGGAAATTGCCAAACTTCGGGGGGGCTCGGACGTGGAGCCGGGCCGTGCACGTCTGGTCCTCCAGCTGCTGGAGTTCATCCTCAGAAGGAATTATTTCCTTTTTGGGGATGATTACTACCTGCAGCTGAGAGGTACCACCATGGGGTCCAATGTGGCCCCCACTTATGCTAACATCTACATGGCGGTACTCGAGGACCAGTACGTGTATGTCTCCCGGTTTTGGCCCCAGGTCCGGGCCTGGTGGCGATACATCGATGATGTGTTTGCAGTTTGGGAGGGGCCTCTTAGTGAACTCTTGGATTTTCATCATGAGTTAAATAATATCTTTCCAGAACTCAGCTTTACTATTACATACTCTCAGGAGCAAGTTCAATTTTTAGACAAATTAGTATACAAGGTTGGGGTCTCATTGAGGACTGACCTATACGTGAAAAGCACGGATAGGAACAGCGTACTGCAATTTAACAGTCATCATCCAAGGAGTATGGTCGAGTCATTACCATGGAGCCAGATGCTCAGAGTTAGAAAGATTGTGGCTGATGATACGCGCCTCGAGTCTAGATTAGATGAGATGTGCTGTAAATTTTTAAACCGAGGCTACCCTGAGATAGGGGTTAGGAAACATATCGAGAGGGCTAAAGAGACTTCTAGAGCAGCTGTAAGGGAGAAGAAGATTAAGGTTAGAGACAAGCGGATTTCTTTTGTGTCTACCTTTAGTACAGCCAGTGGGCAGGTGAAAAACATGATCCTGAAGCATTGGCATATCCTTCATCAAGGTCTACCTGATATTGAGGAATTTACCCTGCCACCTATTTTGTCTTATAAAAGAGGGCGCAATTTGAAAGATAAATTGGTTAAATCTGATATTGGTTCTACGGTAGTCAATGTGCAGAGGACTTTGGCCCCCCCGAAGTTTGGCAATTTCCCCTGTTTGGGATGTGCGTGTTGTGGTAATATGATTAAAGGAGATTTTTTTTTATCATCCTCGCACAGGCCAGAGGTTTTCCATCAGGGGGAGGTACACCTGTAGTTCCAGCTTTGTTATTTATCTAATTGTCTGCCCTTGTGGACTTATTTATGTGGGGGAGACCACCATGGAAATAAAAGCGCGTATCAGTAAGCACAAGAGTACCATTAGAACCAAGTTGGTGGATTTACCGATACCCAAACACTTTATTGAGAGTGGACACTCAGTCAGCCAACTACGTTTTAGGGTGATAGATAGTGTGCCTCCTCTTCGTAGGGGTGGGGACAGGGTTAAATTATTAAAGACAAAAGAACTTAGATGGATATCGAAATTGGGCTCTCGTCAGCCTGGAGGGTTGAATGTTGACTACAATCTTCTGTTATGTGTTTCTTAATCTAGCAATATATGGTTTGTGGGGCTCGCATCTGTATAGTTTGTTTTTAAATAGTGATTGGTTATACAGTTTACCCTATCCCCTAGGATGACCTTTTGGGCTATGCGGATGAGTGTATGATGAGCTGATTCATTTCTCTGTCCCTTGTCCATTTTAATAATGGGCTTTTTTACTCTTGGGGAGTTTCTATCTATGGTAACTTATTATACAGCCATGGATATGGCGACATGATATAGGTTCGGGGGTTACTAGAGTTAGCCGTTCTTCCCTTTTTTTCTCCCCCCCACACTTTTTTTCATATACTTTTTTTCATATACTTTTTTTCATATGGTTTGGGGGACTAGAGTATCATTATATACCGCTTCATAAACCCTGAAGGTCGGTTGGCACGTGCTTTTGTATTTTAGAGTGGTATTGGTGGATCTATAGTTTGGTCTATTGTGTGTGGGCATGCCCTTCGGTTCTCTCTGGCGGCGCTGCATGTATTGCAAGCGTCGCTGGGGAGCCGGTGGATGTGCGTTCCCTATACACGTAGTCTGGCTTGCTCTGTGGGGGGTGGGGTTTGCGGCCGGTGGGCGTGCCCTTCGGCTGGCTTGGGTGGCGTTGCATGGTTTGTATACGTCGCCGTGGAGCTGGTGGGCATGCACATTTGGTCGGGGACTCCTTCCCTTAACAGTGCGTCAGGAAAGCTTTGGACGTCGGTGTTGGTCAGTCATGTGACTGACATGGGGGCGATGTAGTTGAGGTGGGCCAGGAACTTTGATTGGCTCTCTAACATGGGGCGGGTGTTGGCGCCGGTGGGCGTGTCTCTCGGCGGCCCGGGTTGGCGCTGCATGTCATTTCATGTTTGCGTTACCCTGGAGCCGGCAGATGTGCGCACTGATGCCGGGACTCTTGCCTATAGTGGAGAACCAGGATGTCACGGACGAGTGGTGCTGTGATCAGCCTGGGAGGCGTTTCCAGGCAAGTAGATATGGAGCCTGGATTGGCTCCATTACATGGGGCTGGTGATGTACCGGTGCCCCAGATTGGATCTTCACCTTGGGTACTGATTGGTCTACTATGAGTGACATGATACAAGCCCGGTGATAGGCTGCTCACGTGTATTATGGCCCCCTTGAGCTTTCTGATAGGCTTAGACATGACAGGCAATGTTGTTTGTTTACTATCGACCGTTTACATGTGCTTGTAAGGATGATCATGAATGGTATTTTCCACAATAGGGGATTGTAATAATACTGTAATGTATTTTTAATTATTTATGTCACACAATTTGCACATTTTTTATTGTCATTATGATCACCAGAGAATATGTATGTAAATTTTGTGGGCTGACCTGCTAGGTGGTGGTGATCTACTTCCTATAAAAGGCCGTCATATTGATCATTATGTATGCTTGACAAAGACCCTCTGAGGTTGAAACGTTGCACCTATGGCACAATAAAGTGTTTCTTCTCTTCACCTGGATTGGATGCTGTCCTTCACTTCAATACGTTGGTATGTACCTCTCCACTTGGGTCCTGTGGAGTTAGGACGAGCAACCACTTTATGCTGCATTAGTGCTGTCGGCCGCCATTACATTATTTGGACTGTGTTGGGATCCTTGGTTGGTGTGCACCTGTGAACTATGGCTGAATCTAATCTTAATCCAGATATGGGTGAACTGGATGGTGCCAATAGCATTTTTTCCTATACGGATGATGATGCCGCACGAATTATTAATGCTGCACAGACAGATGTGACTTTCTTGAGTGTACCTTCAGGCGACATGTTGAAAAGGAAATACGAGAACGAGAAACGGAGGTTGATCTCATTGGAACTACATGTCTCAACTTTGACCGAATACTATAAGGTACATAGAATACCACGTGGGCTACGTCCACATCTCCGGCCTACACTAATGGCAGAGAATGTGCTGTTTTGCTCGAGATTTGAATCAATAACGAATAAGTACTGTTTTGATTTGATGTTGTTAAATATTGAATTCTTGAGTAAAGAAATTGAGACTCTTAAAAGAAACATCGCTGAATGTGAACAGTTACTTAAAGCTCATCTAACTGTGGCAGATATGAGTACTTACATGACACGGTTGAATGTTAATCTGTCCAAATTTCGTGCAGACAATGAAAGCACAAAAAGATCGAAGTGGTTCCGTGACAACGAGGATTATAAAACTGGACGAGTTTTTCCATGGCATATGGGGAAACAGTCATCCTCTTATAGAAATAACAGAACCTTTCAAACACGTCGACGAAGGAGAGCCCCGGAGGGCAAACAACAATTTGGTTTCACTACTGGGGAGTCTGACTCCACTGATGACTCTAATGTGGGAGCTTCAACGTCCACGCATTTTTTAGAGAAAGAGTCTCCGATAGATACCATCCCGGGAGGAAATACCGGAAGGGTGGCAGGAAACACCAGAGGAGCAAAGCAAGGACCGAGAATGACATGGAACACCGCAATGAAACAGAAGAACGGAGAGGAGAAACGGAGGTTCAACAATTGAAAGATAGAACTCTGGTGGTGAATATCTCCTCTGTGACTTTATCTACAATTGAACTGAGTGTCTTGGAAAAGGGTCTATCGTTTTGTCCCACAAATTTACCAGACTGGTTTGAACTTGAGACCGATCTATTTGCTTTTTTTTAGAAGGTGTCGTTTAACATCATTCTTTGCAGACAGAGAACAAAAAACAATAAGTCCAGTTGATGTGGGTATGATTGATATGTTTTCCCTACAGGGCGTTGGTTTATATAACAAAAGTGTGTTTCAGCCACCTACTAAAACCCATGTAGTTGAGGCTTTTATTCAATTGGTTGAGAAAGAATTTGATACACTAAGAAGGACACATAAGAATCGTGGTCAGCATAATCTTACCAGAGAAGAAAAGAGAGCCCTAGACAACCTCTCTATGAATACATCCATTACAATCAAGGCCGCCGATAAAGGTGGGGCGGTGGTTGTAATGGATTCTGACAAATACAAAGCAGAGATATTGCGCCAATTAGCTGACACTGATGTGTACTGTAAATTATCAGGGGACCCTACGCTACGTTTCCAGAAAGAACTGCATCTTATAGTCAATGAGGCCTTGACGGATGGCCAGATTGACTCTAAGCTGTCTGAATATCTAATTACAGATTGCCCTGTTAGGCCTTTGATATACGTTTTGCCCAAAATCCATAAGATTACTTTAACCCTCCGGCAGGCCGATTGTGTCGGGCCGTGGTTCCATTTTTAACAAAGTTTCAATTTTTCTTGATAAGGTATTGTCTAAGTTTGCTTCAGGGGCGAAGTCATATATTCGTGACACGGATGATTTTCTGAATAAAATTGAGAACTTGAATGTTACAGCTGAGACGTTTTTGGTGTCTTTCGATGTGGTCTCATTGTACACCTCCATAGACCATGAGAGAGGCCTGGCAGCCGTTGATGTGGCGTTATCGGGCTCGGACGTGGGGCCGGGCCGTGCACGTCTGGTCCTCCAGCTGCTGGAGTTCATCCTCAGAAGGAATTATTTCCTTTTTGGGGATGATTACTACCTGCAGCTGAGAGGTACCGCCATGGGGTCCAATGTGGCCCCCACTTATGCTAACATCTACATGGCGGTACTCGAGGACCAGTACGTGTATGTCTCCCGGTTTTGGCCCCAGGTCCGGGCCTGGTGGCGATACATCGATGATGTGTTTGCAATTTGGGAGGGGCCTCTTAGTGAACTCTTGGATTTTCATCATGAGTTAAATAATATCTTTCCAGAACTCAGCTTTACTATTACATACTCTCAGGAGCAAGTTCAATTTTTAGACACATTAGTATACAAGGTTGGGGTCTCATTGAGGACTGACCTATACGTGAAAAGCACGGATAGGAACAGCGTACTGCAATTTAACAGTCATCATCCAAGGAGTATGGTTGAGTCATTACCATGGAGCCAGATGCTCAGAGTTAGAAAGATTGTGGCTGATGATACGCGCCTCGAGTCTAGATTAGATGAGATGTGCTGTAAATTTTTAAACCGAGGCTACCCTGAGCGAGGGGTTAGGAAACATATCGAGAGGGCTAAAGAGACTTCTAGAGCAGCTGTAAGGGAGAAGAAGATTAAGGTTAGAGACAAGCGGATTCCTTTTGTGTCTACCTTTAGTACAGCCAGTGGGCAGGTGAAAAACATGATCCTGAAGCATTGGCATATCCTTCATCAAGGTCTACCTGATATTGAGGAATTTACCCTGCCACCTATTTTGTCTTATAAAAGAGGGCGCAATTTGAAAGATAAATTGGTTAAATCTGATATTGGTTCTACGGTAGTCAATGTGCAGAGGACTTTGGCCCCCCCGAAGTTTGGCAATTTCCCCTGTTTGGGATGTGCGTGTTGTGGTAATATGATTAAAGGAGATTTTTTTAATCATCCTCGCACAGGCCAGAGGTTTTCCATCAGGGGGAGGTACACCTGTAGTTCCAGCTTTGTTATTTATCTAATTGTCTGCCCTTGTGGACTTATTTATGTGGGGGAGACCACCATGGAAATAAAAGCGCGTATCAGTAAGCACAAGAGTACCATTAGAACCAAGTTGGTGGATTTACCGATACCCAAACACTTTATTGAGAGTGGACACTCAGTCAGCCAACTACGTTTTAGGGTGATAGATAGTGTGCCTCCTCTTCGTAGGGGTGGGGACAGGGTTAAATTATTAAAGACAAAAGAACTTAGATGGATATCGAAATTGGGCTCTCGTCAGCCTGGAGGGTTGAATGTTGACTACAATCTTCTGTTATGTGTTTCTTAATCTAGCAATATATGGTTTGTGGGGCTCGCATCTGTATAGTTTGTTTTTAAATGGTGATTGGTTATACAGTTTACCCTATCCCCTAGGATGACCTTTTGGGCTATGCGGATGAGTGTATGATGAGCTGATTCATTTCTCTGTCCCTTGTCCATTTTAATAATGGGCTTTTTTACTCTTGGGGAGTTTCTATCTATGGTAACTTATTATACAGCCATGGATATGGCGACATGATATAGGTTCGGGGGTTACTAGAGTTAGCCGTTCTTCCCTTTTTTTCTCCCCCCCCCCACTTTTTTTCATATACTTCTTTTCATATACTTTTTTTCATATGGTTTGGGGGACTAGAGTATCATTATATACCGCTTCATAAACCCTGAAGGTCGGTTGGCACGTGCTTTTGTATTTTAGAGTGGTATTGGTGGATCTATAGTTTGGTCTATTGTGTGTGGGCATGCCCTTCGGTTCTCTCTGGCGGCGCTGCATGTATTGCAAGCGTCGCTGGGGAGCCGGTGGATGTGCGTTCCCTATATACGTAGTCTGGCTTGCTCTGTGGGGGGTGGGGTTTGCGGCCGGTGGGCGTGCCCTTCGGCTGGCTTGGGTGCGTTGCATGGTTTGTATATGTCGCCGGGGAGCTGGTGGGCGTGCACATTTGGTCGGGGACTCCTTCCCTCAACAGTGCGTCAGGAAAGCTTTGGACGTCGGTGTTGGTCAGTCATGTGACTGACATGGGGGCGATGTAGTTGAGGTGGGCCAGGAACTTTGATTGGCTCTCTAACATGGGGCGGGTGTTGGCGCCGGTGGGCGTGTCTCTCGGCGGCCCGGGTTGGCGCTGCATGTCATTTCATGTTTGCGTTACCCTGGAGCCGGCAGATGTGCGCACTGATGCCGGGACTCTTGCCTATAGTGGAGAACCAGGATGTCACGGACGAGTGGTGTTGTGATCAGCCTGGGAGGCGTTTCCAGGCAAGTAGATATGGAGCCTGGATTGGCTCCACTACATGGGGCTGGTGATGTACCGGTGCCCCAGATTGGATCTTCACCTTGGGTACTGATTGGTCTACTATGAGTGATATGATAGAAGCCCGGTGATAGCTGCTCACGTGTATTATGGCCCCCTTGAGCTTTCTGATAGGCTTAGACATGACAGGCAATGTTGTTTGTTTACTATCGACCGTTTACATGTGCTTGTAAGGATGATCATGAATGGTATTTTCCACAATAGGGGATTGTAATAATACTGTAATGTATTTTTAATTATTTATGTCACACAATTTGCACATTTTTTATTGTCATTATGATCACCAGAGAATATGTATGTAAATTTTGTGGGCGGACCTGCTAGGTGGTGGTGATCTACTTCCTATAAAAGGCCGTCATATTGATCATTATGTATGCTTGACAAAGACCCTTTGAGGTTGAAACGTTGCACCTATGGCACAATAAAGTGTTTCTTCTCTTCACCTGGATTGGATGCTGTCCTTCACTTCAATACGTTGGTATGTACCTCTCCACTTGGGTCCTGTGGAGTTAGGACGAGCAACCACTTTATGCTGCAGTAGTGCTGTCGGCCGCCATTACATTATATGAAAATTGTACATTCACACTGAAGGCATCAAAATTATAAAT
Source organism: Ranitomeya imitator (assembly GCF_032444005.1). NCBI lineage: Eukaryota > Metazoa > Chordata > Amphibia > Anura > Dendrobatidae > Ranitomeya > Ranitomeya imitator. The sequence continues at coordinate 463,418,549 of NC_091282.1, read as the reverse complement.
TCACACATGTGGAATTATATACCTAACAAAAAAGTGTGAAACAACTGAAATTATGTCTTATATTCTAGGTTCCTCAAAGTAGCCACCTTTTGCTTTGATGACTGCTTTGCACACTCTTGGCATTCTCTAGATGAGCTTCAAGAGGTAGTCTTGAGGTTTTTAATGATACCATTTTGGTGCAGAATCAATCTTTTGATCACCCGTTATTACATTTTAATGCAATGTCACGGGGACAAAAAAACATAATTCTGGCGTTTTTACTTTTTTTTATTGCTACGCCATTTAGCAATCAGGGAAATCCTTTTTTTATTGATAGATCGGGCAATTCTGAACATGGCAATACCAAATATGTGTATGTTTGATTTTTTTAATTGTTTTATTTTGAATGGGGCGAAAGTGGGGTGATTTGAACTTTTATATTTTTTTACTTTTTTATATTTTTAAAAACTTTTTTTTCACTTTTGGCATGCTTCAAAAGTCTCTATGGGAGACTAGAAGCTGCCACAACCTGATCACCTCTGCTACATTGAGGCAATGATCAGATTGCCTCTACATAGCAGAATTACTCGCTTGATATGAGCGCCGACCACTGGGAGGCGTTTACAGCAAGCAGGCACTGACTACCATAGAGGTCTCCAGGAGACTTTCGGTTGTCATGCCAACACAGCGGTGACCCACGATCATGTGACTCGGGTCACCAGTGGGTGGATTTCCAGCACGATTGATGGAAGCGCTTGTTAAATGTAGCTTTTAGCATTTGACAGAAGCTTTTAACTGCTGAGAGCTGATGTTTTTAGTCTGGCATGTGGCCAATAATCATGGCCCCTTCCTAGGCTATTGGTATGAGCCCGCAGCTGTCTGCTTAACCTTTGCTGGTTATTGAATTTAGGGGGAGCCCCACATATTTTTTTGTGGAGTCTCCCCTATAGTAACCAGTGAAGACTAAGCAAACAGCTGAGCTGAAATTAAAAGCCTGGGTAGTGGGTACCATTGGCTAAGACGATGGTGCAGACAACAAGGATTCGGATTCCTGGACCACGGTGTGAATTACTTGTACGATGGACTCCTCGCCAGAGACGGACTACACCTCAACACACCTGGGAAACACACATTCGCCAGAAGACTCGCTACACTCATCAGGAGGGCGTTAAACTAGAAGAAGAGGGGACGGGAAGAAAAACATTAGACTTGAACAAAGAAAACCCAGGAAAACATACTCAGAAGGGAGGTAAGAACATTTCTAAAACAATCCACAGCGAGGAGATTGGAACAAAACAAAATCCTCTAAACTGCATGCTCGCAAACGCCAGAAGCCTGACAAACAAGATGGAAGAACTAGAAGCAGAAATATCTACAGGTAACTTTGACATAGTGGGAATAACCGAGACATGGTTAGATGAAAGCTATGATTGGGCAGTTAACTTACAGGGTTACAGTCTGTTTAGAAAGGATCGTAAAAATCAGAGAGGAGGAGGGGTTTGTCTCTATGTAAAGTCTTGTGTAAAGTCCACTTTAAGGGAGGATATTAGCGAAGGAAATGAGGATGTCGAGTCCATATGGGTCGAAATTCATGGAGGGAAAAATGGTAACAAAATTCTCATTGGGGTCTGTTACAAACTCCCAAATATAACAGAAACCATGGAAAGTCTACTTCTAAAGCAAATAGATGAAGCTGCAACCCATAATGAGGTCCTGGTTATGGGGGACTTTAACTACCCGGATATTAACTGGGAAACAGAAACCTGTGAAACCCATAAAGGCAACAGGTTTCTGCTAATAACCAAGAAAAATTATCTTTCACAATTGGTGCAGAATCCAACCAGAGGAGCAGCACTTTTAGACCTAATACTATCTAATAGACCTGACAGAATAACAAATCTGCAGGTGGTTGGGCATCTAGGAAATAGCGACCACAATATTGTACAGTTTCACCTGTCTTTCACTAGGGGGACTTGTCAGGGAGTCACAAAAACACTGAACTTTTGGAAGGCAAAGTTTGACCAGCTTAGAGATGCCCTTAATCTGGTAGACTGGGACAATATCTTCAGAAATAAGAATACAGGTAATAAATGGGAAACGTTTAAGAACATCCTAAATAGGCAGTGTAAGCGGTTTATACCTTGTGGGAATAAAAGGACTAGAAATAGGAAAAACCCAATGTGGCTAAACAAAGAAGTAAGACAGGCAATTAACAGTAAAAAGAAAGCATTTGCACTACTAAAGCAGGATGGCACCATTGAAGCTCTAAAAAACTATAGGGAGAAAAATACTTTATCTAAAAAACTAATTAAAGCTGCCAAAAAGGAAACAGAGAAGCACATTGCTAAGGAGAGTAAAACTAATCCCAAACTGTTCTTCAACTATATCAATAGTAAAAGAATAAAAACTGAAAATGTAGGCCCCTTAAAAAATAGTGAGGAATGGTTGTAGATGACGAGGAAAAAGTTAACATATTAAACACCTTCTTCTCCATGGTATTCACGGTGGAAAATGAAATGCTAGGTGAAATCCCAAGAAACAATGAAAACCCTATATTAAGGGTCACCAATCTAACCCAAGAAGAGGTGCGGAACCGGCTAAATAAGATTAAAATAGATAAATCTCCGGGTCCGGATGGCATACACCCACGAGTACTAAGAGAACTAAGTAATGTAATAGATAAACCATTATTTCTTATTTTTAGGGACTCTATAGCGACAGGATCTGTTCCGCAGGACTGGCGCATAGCAAATGTGGTGCCAATATTCAAAAAGGGCTCTAAAAGTCAACCTGGAAATTATAGGCCAGTAAGTCTAACCTCTATTGTTGGTAAAATATTTGAAGGGTTTCTGAGGGATGTTATTCTGGACTATCTCAATGAGAATAACTGTTTAACTCCATATCAGCATGGGTTTATGAGAAATCGCTCCTGTCAAACCAATCTAATCAGTTTTTATGAAGTGGTAAGCTATAGGCTGGACCACGGTGAGTCATTGGACGTGGTATATCTCGATTTTTCCAAAGCGTTTGATACCGTGCCGCACAAGAGGTTGGTACACAAAATGAGAATGCTTGGTCTGGGGGAAAATGTGTGTAAATGGGTTAGTAACTGGCTTAGTGATAGAAAGCAAAGGGTGGTTATAAATGGTATAGTCTCTAACTGGGTTGCTGTGACCAGTGGGGTACCGCAGGGGTCAGTATTGGGACCTGTTCTCTTCAACATATTCATTAATGATCTGGTAGAAGGTTTACACAGTAAAATATCGATATTTGCAGATGATACAAAACTATGTAAAGCAGTTAATACAAGAGAAGATAGTATTCTGCTACAGATGGATCTGGATAAGTTGGAAACTTGGGCTGAAAGGTGGCAGATGAGGTTTAACAATGATAAATGTAAGGTTATACACATGGGAAGAAGGAATCAATATCACCATTACACACTGAATGGGAAACCACTGGGTAAATCTGACAGGGAGAAGGACTTGGGGATCCTAGTTAATGATAAACTTACCTGGAGCAGCCAGTGCCAGGCAGCAGCTGCCATGGCAAACAGGATCATGGGGTGCATTAAAAGAGGTCTGGATACACATGATGAGAGCATTATACTGCCTCTGTACAAATCCCTAGTTAGACCGCACATGGAGTACTGTGTCCAGTTTTGGGCACCGGTGCTCAGGAAGGATATAATGGAACTAGAGAGAGTACAAAGGAGGGCAACAAAATTAATAAAGGGGATGGGAGAACTACAATACCCAGATAGATTAGCGAAATTAGGATTATTTAGTCTAGAAAAAAGACGACTGAGGGGCGATCTAATAACCATGTATAAGTATATAAGGGGACAATACAAATATCTCGCTGAGGATCTGTTTATACCAAGGAAGGTGACGGGCACAAGGGGGCATTCTTTGCGTCTGGAGGAGAGAAGGTTTTTCCACCAACATAGAAGAGGATTCTTTACTGTTAGGGCAGTGAGAATCTGGAATTGCTTGCCTGAGGAGGTGGTGATGGCGAACTCAGTCGAGGGGTTCAAGAGAGGCCTGGATGTCTTCCTGGAGCAGAACAATATTGTATCATACAATTATTAGGTTCTGTAGAAGGACGTAGATCTGGGGATTTATTATGATGGAATATAGGCTGAACTGGATGGACAAATGTCTTTTTTCGGCCTTACTAACTATGTTACTATGTATTATAGCTATATGTCCATTCCCAGAATATTAGCATCAGCCTCAGCTGTTAGTATTCCCTGTTGTGAATTCTGTGGCTGAGTTCACTTCTGTGGTCACAAGTGGTATTGCAGTCTCTGGGCTTCCTCCCTCAGGTGTTTTGGTGAGCTCGTTGGCTGCCTTGCTATTTAGCTCCACCTGAGTCTGTCTTCCTTGCTCCTTGTCAATGTTCCAGTGTTGGATCTGAGCTACTGCATCTTTCCTTGGGCCTGCTGCTCTGCTAGATAAGTGCTTCTAGTTTGTTTTCTGTTTTTTCTGTCCAGCTTGCTATTATCTTTTGCTGGAAGCTCTGAGAAGCAAAGGGGTGCTCCGCCGTGCTGTTAGTTCGGCACGGTGGGTCTTTTTGCCCCTTTGCGTGGTTTTCGTTTTAGGGTTTTTTGTAGACTGCATAGTTCTCTTTGCTATCCTCGCTCTGTCTAGAATATCGGGCCTCACTTTGCTGAATCTATTTCATTCCTACGTTTGTCTTTTCATCTTGCTAACAGTCATTATATGTGGGGGGCTGCCTATTCCTTTGGGGTATTTCTCTGAGGTAAGTCAGGCTTGTATTTCTATCTTCAGGCTAGTCAGCTCCTCAGGCAGTGCCGAGTTGCATAGGTAGTTGTTAGGCGCAATCCACTGCTGCTTATAGTTGTGTGAGGATAGATCAGGTACTGCAGTCTACAGAGATTCCACGTCTCAGAGCTCGTCCTATTGTTTTTGGTTATTGCCAGATCTCTGTATGTGCGCTGATTACTGCACGCTGTGTTGCCTGATTGCCAGCCATAACAATTCCCTCAGCTAGTTACTAAAAATAGTGGCGACCTCACAAATGTTCCCATTTATTTGTTTACATTAGGACGAAATAAATGGATAGAACATTGTGGGTCACATCCATGTGGGCTCAAGGACCTCAACATCACCCGCATCATCTTTAGTTTGTACCTATGAAGGAAATATACTGTATAATTGTAAGAGGAACTATAATGTAAGTAAAAGAACTAGTAAGTCTGTATCCGCATGATTGTCTCTAAGACCAAGGATGTAACATCTGTTTACTCTTATTGCAGGAACTCAGAACCTCAGGGGGAGTTTGCTGCAAGAATACTGAGAGGTGTCAAACATGGGAGCTTCAAAATGAGCTAGCAAATGGTTTGTACTTGGTTAGAATATTTACTATTGACTCTATAGAGAGAAGAGGGGAGACACATGATATTTGAAATGCCACAATCACACAATGCCATAGTCAACTCATAAACATAAACTTTTAAATGGGCCAATCTGGGTCATCAGCATTCAGGAGGTCTATAAAAAGACGGGTGGCACAAAAGAAGTAGTTCACATGTGAAGGCTGCATATGCTGATGTGATCCATAATTAATTACTCATTCCCTCAAGGAAACAGAAGATAAGTTATAACTACTAAGAAGATAAGTTATAAATGACACACAAATATGTAAAACTATTATAAAATAAAATGGAGAAATAAGTAAGATATAAGTATGGCTACGTTCACACTAGCGTTATGCTAGCGTGCGTCGGGTTAGCGTCGGGCGACGCAGCGGCGACGCACGCGTCATGCGCCCCTATATTTAACATGGGGGACGCATGCGTTTTGTTTGTTGCGTTGTGCGACGCATGCGTCTTTTTTGCCGCAAGCGTCGGACCAAGAAAACGCAACAAGTTGCATTTTTCTTGCGTCCGATTTTCGGCAAAAAATGACGCATGCGTCGCAAAACGCAGCGTTTTTGCGTGCGTTTTGCCGCGTTTTTGCATGCGTTGTGCGTTGCGTCGCCGACGCAGCGGCGCACAACGCTAGTGTGAACGTAGCCTAAGAATGATCTAAATGTTTACGTCTACAGTTATAACTAGTGATGAGTGAATATACTCGTTACTCGAGATTTCTCGAGCACACTAGGGTGTCCTCCAAGTTTTTTTTAGTTCTCAGAGATTTAGCATTCATCGCCGCAGCTGAATGATTTACATCTGTTAGCCAGCATAAGTACATTTGGGGGTTGCCTGGTTGCTAGGGAATCCCCACATGTAATCAAGCTGGCTAGCAGATATAAATCATTCAGATGAGGTGAGGAAAACTAAATCTCTAAGCACTAAAAAATTCTCGGAGGTCACCCGAGCGTGCTCGGGAAATCTCGAATAACAAGTATATTCATTCATCACTAGTTATAACTTATAAATGGAAACATTTAGAATTTCTTTTATTTCTCCCTTTTTATTTTATAACTGTTTTGCATATTTGTGTGTCATTTTAGTTTTCTATTTTTTTAAGAATAAAGCACAGCAGAGTCCCCTAACAGCAGAAAAGACTGCTGCATGACTTGTAGCTCAAACAGCTTTGCTGTTTTGAAAGGGGATGAGGCGGAAGAATGTTCATGGTCTTCAGGTGCCAAACCTGCACTTTCTGCAGTTACTTTCAACTATTAAATCTACCACCTTTTCACAATCTTGTGACTTCACAATTGTGCCAGCATTACTTGGACCTCCGAAAAGTTGCCGAATGTCCTGTACCAAGCATCTACCAGAGGTGTTGTACTTTGGGCCATAGCAAGTACAGAACGTCCTCTAACAGCAGCAGCAGCAGCTTCATCATCACTAGTATTAGTACCACGAATATGTTTCTAATTTGTGGCTTTCATAATTATATCCACAATACACAACACTGGAAGTGCAGTGTGCACCAGGCTGGACGGGTCAGGCACCATAACAGACCACTGAAAGTGCACTCTGCACCAGGCTGGACAGTCATAGTACACAAAGCTGGCTCTTCTCCACTCTATAGTCAGCTGTAATAAGGCTGTATATTTACTGTGTACTAGGCTGTAATCAGGTTGTAAAAATGGAGTATAGGGGAGGTATGTACAAGGCTGTACTGCACTCTCTACTAATCACATATAACACTGATATTGGTGGCACCTTTATACAGGCGGTCTCATTGGCTGCGCTGACCAATCACAATCATGCCAATACTTGTCATGGCTGTTATTGAGCAGGAAGTGCCCACAATCACTGCGATTGAGCCTTTCACCAAGCTTTATTAGACACAGACAATTCACTATCACTTTTACTCAGCTGCAGGCTGATATCAATAGCCTAGGAAGTGACCATTATTTTGGCACCCTCCCAGACTAAAAACATCAGCTCTCAGCTGCCCCAGAAACAGATGATGGCTCACTCTGTCATCTGACAGTGTGGGAACTGCAGCTCTCTTCCCAGCGGTAATGATCTTACCACCGATAAGCCCATGTTTGCCGTGTTGTCCTGAATATGACAGCACGGCAAACAACAGATATTAGAGGCCCCCATTCATAAGTACCAGGTTCAGGTACGGATTTAGGTACCGTTCTGGTACCCAAGCCAATTTTTTCTTCTATATGTTCGGGCTGAACCCTCCAGAACTGAACATCCATGGGTTCGACCATCACTACTTTTGACACATATTATAATTTTTACATTTTATTAAGTGCTTTAGCTACTTTTCAAACTCTGATGTCTCATCCAGGAAGCACTTGAGGAAACAATAAGATAGAAACATTGATAGTAGGGACATTGAGCTACTTTTATTTTTATCCTCTCTATGATAATATCCTGAGAGTTTGAAATTATAATATTGAAGAAATATTATATATGTTTAACACCATGACTATTGATAAAGAAAAAACAGTATTTGTTCATCAAGAGCTATTCTATGTTACATAAAGACCTGCCCTTTGGCAGATTCTGCAGAGCTTTGCTAAGCAACCACATGGAAGCTGGACAAGTAATCATAATGCTGTTCTATGGTTTTGCTCTGTTTTTAGCCTTTAAACAATAACTATGGTATTTGATCATATCAACAGAGGTGTGCATGCAATGGACATGTGTAATGATTAGTGATAAGCGAATACATTTGGCATTATTCGTTACTCGCACGAATAGTACGTTATTCAGGCTATTCGTTACTCGTCAAGTAATTAGCTATTTGCCTAGGTATATTAAAGTGACATGCCCAGCAGTTTGGAGCTTTATTTGCAGCCAATGAACATGCTGGGCTTGATTGCCAATCACAGTAATGCCGGCGCCATCTCTGGTGTGGCATTACTGTAATTGGTTGGCCTTACAACATCATAAGAGATAATAAGTCCCTGCCTGCACTATCCTGATCATATTACATCTGGAAACAGCGTAGTGAGAGCAGAACAGTTTCTGTTTACAAAAAGCTATTTTAACCCCTTAGCGACCGCCGATACGCCTTTTAACGGCGGCCGCTAAGGGTACTTAAACGTTAATTAACGGCGCTGTGGAAAAAGTAAATAGCGCCCCCCAGAGTCGGATTTTCTCCGGGGTCTCGGCAGCCGGGGGTAGCCGAGACCCCAGAGAACATGATTCGGGGGTTTTTTCACCGACCCCGCATTTGCGATCGCCGGTAATTAACCGTTTACCGGTGATCGCAAAAAAAAACAAACCACGATCTCTTTTTAATTTCTCTGTCCTCCGATGTGATTGCACATCAGAGGACAGAGAAAAGGGGTCCCAGATAGCCCCCCGATACTCACCTATCTCCCCCGGTGCTCCTCGTGGCTCCCGGTGGGCGCCGCCATATTCAAAATGGTGGGCGCATGCGCAGTGCACCCGTCGGCCGGCACCGGGAAAATCTTTGGGGTCTCGGCTGCCGGGGGTAGCCGAGACCCCAAAGAACATGATCGGGGTCGGTTTTACCGACCCCTGTTTTGCGATCGCCGGTAATTAACTGTTTACCGGCGACCGCAAAAAAAAATAAAAAATCAAAGTGTAATTCTCTGTCCTCTGATGTGATCGCACATCAGAGGACAGAGAAATAGGGGGATCCGGGGACCCTATCATACTTACCAGTGTCCCTGGATCCTCCTGCTGCTCCTCCTGGCTGCCGGGGAAAAGAAAATGGTGGGCGCATGCGCAGTGCGCCCGCCATCTATCTATCGCCATCTGCTGGCCGACAGGAGAAGAGTAGTTGGGGCTAAAATTAGAGTTAGGGCTAGGGTTAGGGTTAGGGCTAGGGTTAGGGCTAGGGTTAGCGTTAGGGCTAGGGTTAGGGTTAGGGCTAGGGTTAGGGCTAGGGTTAGGGTTAGGGCTAGGGTTAGGGTTAGGGCTAGGGCTAGGGTTAGGGTTAGGGCTAGGGTTAGGGTTAGTGTTAGGGCTAGAGTTAGGGTTAGGACTAGGGTTAGGGTTAGGGCTAGGGTTAGGGTTAGGGTTAGGGCTAGAGTTAGGGTTAGGGCTAGGGTTAGGGTTGGGGCTAAATTTAGGGTTAGGGTTGGGGCTAAATTCAGGGTTAGGGTTCTTTCACACTTACGTCGGTACGGGGCGGTCGCAATGCGTCGGCCCGACATACCGATGCACGTTGTGAAAATTGTGCACAACGTGGGCAGCGGATGTAGTTTTTCAACGCATCCGCTGCCCAATCTATGTCCTGGGGAGGAGGGGGCGGAGTTACGGCCACGCATGCGCGGTCAGAAATGGCGGACTTGGCGTACAAAAAAATGTTACATTGAACGTTTTTTGTGCCGACGGTCTGCCAAAACACAACTGATCCAGTGCACGACGGACGCGATGTGTGGCCATCCGTTATGAACCGTCGGCAATACAAGTCTATGGGCAAAAAAACGCATCCTGCGGGCACATTTGGAGGATCCGTTTTTTGTCCAAAACAACGGATTGCGACAGATGCCAAACGACGCAAGTGTGAAAATAGCCTTAGGGCTAGGGTTAGGGTTAGGGCTAAAGTTAGGGCTAGGGTTGGGGCTAAAGTTAGAGTTAGATTTGGGGTTAGGGTTTGGATTAGAGTTGGTATTAGGGTTAGGGTTGGCATTAGTGTTACGCTTGGGATTAGGGTTAGGTTTGGGATTAGGGTTAAGGTTAGGGTTGTGATTAGGATTAGGGGTGTGTTGGATTTAGGGTTTTGATTAGGGTTATGGTTAGGGTTGACATTAGGGTTGTTTTGGGGTAAGGGTTGTGATTATCGTTAGGGTTAGTGATTAGGATTATGGATCGGGTTGGGATTAGGGTTAGGGGTGTGTTGGGGTTAGGGTTGGAGCTAGAATTGTGGGGTTTCCACTGTTTAGTTACATCAGGGGGTCTCCAAACACTACAGCCAATTTTGCGCTCAAAAAGTCAAATGGTGCTCCCTCCCTTCTGAGCTCTGCCGTGCACCCAAACAGTGGGTTACCCCCACATATGGAGCATCAGCGTACTCGGGAAAAATTGGACAACAACTTTTGGGGTCCAATTTCTCCTGTTACCCTTGTGAGAATAAAAACTTGGGGGCTACAAAATCTTTTTTGAGGAAAAAAATATATTTTTTTATTTTCACGACTCTCTAAACTTCTGTGAAGCACTTGGGCATTCAAAGTTCTCACCACACATCTAGATAAGTTCCTTGGGGGGTCTATTTTCCAAAATGGGGTCACTTGAGGGAGATTACTACTGTTTAGGTACATCAGGGGCTCTGCAAACGCAACATAACGCCCACAGACCATTCTATCTAAGTCTGCATTCCAAAACAGCGCTCCTTCCCTTCCGAGCTCTGCCGTGAGCCCAAACTGTGGTTTACCCCCACATATGGGGCATCAGCATACTCGGGATAAATTGTATAACAACTTTTGAGGTCCAATTTATCCTGTTACCCTTGTGAAAATAAAAACTTGGGGGCTACAAAATCTTTTTTGTGGAAATAAAAAATATTTTTTTATTTTCACGACTCTGCATTCTAAACTTCTATGAAGTACTTGGGCATTCAAAGTTCTCACCACACATCTAGATAAGTTCCTTGGGGGGTCTAGTTTCCAAAATGGGGTCACTTGTGGGGGGTTACTACTGTTTAGGTACATCAGGGGCTCTGCAATCGCAACATAACGCCCACAGACCATTCTATCTAAGTCTGCATTCCAAAACAGCACTCCTTCCCTTCCGAGCTCTGCCGTGCGCCCAAACAGTGGTTTACCCCCACATATGGCACATCATTGTACTCGGGATAAATTGGACAACAACTATTGTGGTCCAATTTCTCCTGTAACCCTTGTGAAAATAAAAACTTGGGGGCTACAATATATTTTTTGCGGAAAAAAAAATATTTTTTATTTTCACGACTCTGCATTCTAAACTTCTGTGAAGCACTTGGGCATTCAAAGTTCTCACCACACATCTAGATAAGTTCCATTGGGGGTCTAGTTTCCAAAATGTGGTCAATTGTGGGGGGTTTCCACTGTTTAGGCACATCAGGGGCTCTCCAAACGCGACATGGCATCCAATCTCAATTCCAGACAATTCTACATTGAAAAAGTAAAACGGCACTCCTTCTCTTCCAAGCTCTGCGGTGCGCCCAAACAGTGGTTTACCCCCACATATTGGGTATCAACGTACTCAGGAGAAATTGCACTACAACTTTTGTGGTCTAATTTCTCCTGTTACCCTTGTGAAAATAAGAATTTGTGGGCGAAAAGATCATTTTTGTGTAAACAAATGCGATTTTTTATTTTCACGGCTCTACGTTATAAACTTCTGTGAAGCTCCTGGGGGTTCAAAGTGCTCACCACACATCTAGATAAGTTCCTTAAGGGGTCTAGTTTCCAAAATGGTGTCACTTGTGGGGGGTTTCCACTGTTTAGGCACATCAGGGGCTCTCTAAACGTGACATGACGTCCGATCTCAATTCCAGCCAATTCTGCATTGAAAAAGTCAAACGGCGCTCCTTCACTTCCAAGTTCTGCGGTGCGCCCAAACAGTGGTTTACCCCCACATATGGGATATTGGCGTATTCAGGAGAAATTGCATAACAATATTTATGGTTACATTTCTGTTTTTACACTTGTGAAAATAAAAAAAATGGTTCTGAATTAAATGTTTGCAAAAAAAAGTTAAATGTTCATTTTTTCCTTCCACATTGTTTCAGTTCCTGTGAAGCACGTAAAGGGTTAATAAACTTCTTGAATGTGGTTTTGAGAACCTTGAGGGGTGTAGTTTTTAGAATGGTGTCACACTTCATTATTTTCTATCATATAGACCCCTCAAAATGACTTCAAATATGATGTGGTCCTTAAAAAAAAAGGTGTTGTAAAAATGAGAAATTGCTGGTCAACTTTTAACCCTTATACTCCCTACCAAAAAAAAAATTTGTTTCCAAAATTGTGCTGATGTAAAGTAGACATGAGGGAAATGTTATTTATTAACTATTTTTTGTGACATATCTCTCTGATTTAAGGGCATAAAAATACAAAGTTTGAAAATTGCAAAATTTTAAAATTTTTTGCCATATTTCCGTTTTTTTCATAAATAATCGCAAGTAATATTGAAGAAATGTTACAACTATCATGAAGTGCAATATGTCACGAAAAAACAGTCTCAGAATCAGCGGGATCCGTTGACGCGTTCCAGAGTTATAACCTCATAAAGTGACAGTGGTCAGAATTGCAAAAATTGGCTCGGTCATTAAGTACCAAATTGGCTCTGTCACTAAGGGGTTAAGAGCTACTGAGAGTGAAGATTAGTTCTCTGTTAGGTTGAGGTAGCATAAGGAGAGATTTATATGAGGGAGAGGCAAAAGCAGGCAGGATATTACCATTGCAAGTACATGCTGCAGATCTCTTCTAGTTTGCATTGTGTATAGTGTAGAAAAAGACTGTAGGATTAGGGAGAGAGGCCATGTTTCATATCCAGTAACATAATCAACAAAACAGCTCTTTTTAGTGCCAAATAATATTACTCAGTACCTGTATATACTAATGCTATGTGCCCACCTTCCGGAATTGCCTGTGGAATTTTTTGTGCGGATTCTGCATCTCTTGGCAGAAAATGCAGGTGCAGATTTGATGCATCTTTTATGCAGATTTTGTGCAGATTTACTGCGGATTTTGTGCGGATTTCTTGCGTTTTTTACCCCTGCGGATTTCTGTAATGGATTGGATACAAAAACGCTGCAGATTCGCAAAAAGGAAGTGACATGCTATTTCTTTTAATCAGCAGCGTTTCCGCATGGAATTTTCCGCACCATTTGCTCAGTGGTTTTTTTTTCTCATTGATTTACATTGTATGGTAAATCACTTGCGGATCTGCAGTGTTTCTGTGCGATAAAAAACGCTGCGGATCCGCAGGAAATACGCAACGTGTGCACATACCCTCAAGAAAATTTTTTGAGCTATATAATATTCCTGCGTACCAGCATATACTAAACCGCTTTTTTTAAAGCTAAATAATATTTGTCAGTCCCAGCATATACTAAACTTCTTTTTAAAAGCTAATTAGTAAATAATATTCCTCCCTAGTGATGAGCAAATTTGTTCTGAAAACGATCGCCAAACATAAATTCAGCACGAATATGGCACATTCGGATTCGTGATTGGAAAACACAAGCAAAATTTTATAAAATCGGAGAAATTCTGAAACATTTGGTAAAAAGTGCACTAAAATATTTGCGCTGCCACAAAAGTATTTTCAGCACTTTAGCAATGATAATGGTGGTGTATCATGAGCCTTTGGCACATTTTTGATGAGGAGAGGGGGTTTGCAGAGCTCAGAGAAGCGGCATTCTTGTAAACAGTAATTTTTTTCCCCCTAACTTCATATGTGCACATTGCGGCTAGCCAATCAGGGTGCAGGAAGCATCCACAATGTTCTGACACCATGGCTTGTGTCATTGGCTGCTGAAATCACATGTCCCACTCCATATAAAGAGCAGACATCTTGTTTTAGCACCATTTTGACACTGTAACAGCGCAGAGAGGCTGCTCCTGACACTGGCACTGTTAGCAGCAAGATTTTAGCTAGTTGGCTAGGCTGATGTATATCAGTCAGATAGTGTAGCTAGCTAGTGTCCAGTGTGGTTGTTAAATTTACCTTCCAAAATTTTTTGGGCCATTACTGAGGTCAACAGGCAAAGCCAGTAAGGCACATGTTCTACAAGTGTGTTGTGCACTGCTTCTATTGTGCTCCATGCATGAGTATAGTTTTATGTGAAACAGCCTGCTGTATCCCATCTTGTCATTTAGTCCTGTGGTGATATAAAACTGTCTGCAGACCTAAGGCACATTAAAAAAAAAAAAAAAATTTTTTAGTTGCAAAAAGTAAGACAGCACGCAGTATCACACTTTGTCATTTTGTTGGGTTGAAATTAAGCTGTAGAGGCCTGATCCAAAGGCCACAAAAAATTCTTGTGTTCCTAATGTCATACAGTAGGGGACCTGACTATAAAATAGTTTGCAGCATCTAGTGTGTTATACAGGCCTGATCCAGAGGCCACCAAAAATTATTCTGTTCCTAGTGTCATACAGTAGGGGACCTGACTTTCAAATAACCATACCAAGCTGAGAAGAGGCAAGAACACTGCCAACCTAAGCACCATCAGCATAAAGAAACACATGGCAGCCAACACCCCAATAGGTTGGTGGATTGCCTGGGTACAAAATTTGTCTCATGGTGAAACCACTGCCCCTTCAGCAACATCAGCAACCTCATCCAGTTCATTGTCCAGTACACCATTCAGTTGTCCCTGACCCAGACACTTCACAGGAAGCAGAACTATCCAACCACCCACCCACAGGCTCAAACGCTAAACACCCACATTGCTGGATTGCTAGCCCTGGAAATGTTGCCATTTTGGGAGTCTTTCTGTGACGTCTTGGTGGTGACAACCCCATGGTACTCAATTCCCAGCTGCCACTATTTTGTCCAGTGTGCCTTCCCTGTGTTTCTTAAGCATGTATTACACAATATCAGCCATTCTCTGGCCAACACATTCACGGGGAAGGTCCACCTAACTACAGATGTGGACAAGTTCTTATGGACAGGGGTGCTATATATGCCTAATGGCACACTGGATGAACCTGGTGGAATCTGGGAAAGAGTTAGAGGTTGGGACTCCACACATTTTACCCACACCAAGAATAGCGGTCCCAACTTCCATCAGGGTTTCAGTCTCGACATATTCCAGTTCCTGTCTCTACTCCACCTCATCATCCTCACGTGAACTAGCCTCCCCATCACTTCCCAATTTGGTAATCTGCAGCACTGCCTTGGTGAAGTTGCAGTTCAATTTGCTGAAGCTCATTAATTGAAGGGGATAAAAGACCAGAGTGATCAGTAGCTCTCCCCGATGAACCTCCAACCATGTCTAGTTATGTACGATAATGGTCGTAACTTGGTGGCAGCTTGGCAAGCTGCTACATGTTCCATGTATGTGCAGCGCCCCAGAGATCTGGTCGTTGCATTAACGTCGCTCTGCCACTAAGGGGAGTGATGGTACGTCTGATGGCACTAAAGGAGTTTTTCTGACCAGGTATCACAGCACACATTACACTTCACACTCCGGCCACTAGGGGGAGCAAAATGCCTATTTATTAGGTCACTCCTCACACTGGTAAAACTAGGGGTTGGACAGGAAGTCAGGGAGAACGCACCCTGGGAGAGCTCCAGGGAGGACCTGTCAGAACTGGGGAATCTGGCAGGTACCTAGCCGAAAGGACAGATTGTTACGGAACCGCGCCTGTACTACCTTGCGGCGGTATCTAAAGAAAGGACACGAAGCGAAGGATATTGTGGACGGTGAGAAAAGAGATCAAGTACAAAGAAGAACCAGTAGGAGTCATGCCCCGAGAACGGCAACATCCTACTGAGGCGCATAGCCGGTGGCCGGAGCACCGAGGAAGTAACAGTCTCCACGTATTACTTCAAACAGCGGCAGGACAGTTAATTACAGGTTGGCTGTCTACCATACATCGCCTAAGAAGGACAAAGGGGGCAATCGTGGAAGAGGGGCGACACTAGGGTCCCAGAATAACTTCAGGCCTACCTGTCATAAGGGTGCGTCCTAGCCATAACAAACTTGGGGACGGAGAGAGAAAGATCTAGAAAGAACGAAAACAGAAGTTGTGAGAACTATCCCGAATGCCCAGCAGGGAAGAACTACAACACACAGGCGCTAGTGGTAGGCACTGATTTCCACCTGCAAAGGGAACTCTGGATGTGCCTTCGGACCGGCCGGTCTCAGACAGCCCTGTTGACAGTGCCCTGGATTGAGGATCCTGAAACCTTCAGTAAAAGGTAAAGAGAGTGCAATTCTGTGTACTCGTTACTCCTTGCACCTTGCACCACGCACCATCACCTTTCATTGGACGCCCCTTAGCAGGGTCACGGACCGGGTCCAGCCACCGTGACATCCCCAGAACTGAGCAAGCAGAGGACCGGTACCGAGTAACCCACGGCCCTGTATCTGGGGGCGCTCCATATTGCCCACATTATGAGCTTAATTGTACAGTGGTTTTTAAAAACATACCCTGACTTGCTGGACCTACTTACCAAGGTATGCCGTGCCAATGCCCATTTCCAAAAGACATCTCAGGCTTTTGCCGGTCTGGCTGCGATGCGGCAGCGCTTTAATTCGCCTCCCTGGAATTTGACCTTTCAAATGTTGGCAAGGCTTATTGAGCAGCAGAGTGCAGTGTCTGAATTCCAGCTTCTCAATGCCCATCAGCGTAACACTCAGCCCCCACACATAACAACTGCCAAGTAGTTGTTGATCATATGTGAGGTTCTTCAAAACTTTGAGTATTGCACCAAGATGGTGAGCAAGGATGATGCTATTATCAGCATAACCATCCCACTGCTCTGTTTATTAAAATGTTTGCTGCAGAAACTCAAAAAGGAAGCTTTGAATGCCGACAGGTGGCTATGGAGGAAGATTTTACAGTGGCTGATACCACACAGTCCAGCCTCATACAATATTCTCAGGCTACATTGGGTGATGATGAGGAACAGGAGGAAGAGAAGGAGGAGGAACAGGAGTTTTTGGTTTGCGCTACAGAGAGGACTCCCAATCCCAGCTTCATACTTGTCCAGCATGGATGGCCTGAAGAGGAGGAGGAGGAAGCGATGCGTCATTAGGAGGAGAGGCTGGCTAGTGTTCGTCCTGGTGGGGATACGGAATGTTTGACTCTTTGTAGTCTGCAACACATGGCAGGGTTCATGTTCAGATGCCTTTCCCAAGACCCTCGCATGGAAGACATTTTGTTCACCATGACATACTGGCTGTGCACCTTTCTTCACTCATGGTAGAAGGAAAAATTTACTTCTCTCATGTCGGAAGCAGACATGCTATTTTCAGTGCATGCATGACAGAAGACTTAATGAAAATAATATCCTCAGACAACGCTGCTGGCAGAGGTACCAGCTCTTTTCACCCACAAGGATTACAGGGGATGGACAAGTACACAAGGTGCAACTCAGGGGGATGGAAATGTCCACCAACTGGGCCATTTTCATGAAACCATCACATCAGCAAGGGGTTTCTCTGGGTGTAACTATAATGAGGAGGGAGAAGTTGACCAAGAAGGTGAAAGAGTGCTTAATGTGGGTACGGAAAGTATTCTGACTCCTATAAATTTTTCACTTTTTGCAGCTATTTGGTAAATTCAAAAAAGTTCATTTTTTTCACATTAATGTACACTCTGCACTTGACTGAATAAAACAAAAGTGTAGAAATTTTTGCAAATTTATTAAGTCATAAGCTGTCCATTTCCTTGTGAACCTCCTTGAGATGGTTCTACTCCTTCAATCCAGCTGTGTTTAACCCCTTCATGACCTTGGGATTTTCCGTTTTTCCGTGTTCATTTTTCGCTCCCCTCCTTCCCAGAGCCATAACTTTGTTATTTTTCTGTCAATTTGACCATGTGAGGGCTTATTTTTTGCAAGATGAGTTGTACTTTTGAACAACATCATTGGTTTTACCATGTCGTTTACTAGAAAACGGGAAAAAAATTCCAAGTGCGGTGAAATTGCAAAAAAAGTGCAATCCCATATTTGTTTTTTGCTTGGCTTTTTTGCTAGGTTCACTAAATGCTAAAACTGACCTGCCATTATGATTCTCCAGGTCATTCCGAGTTCATAGACACTGAACATGACTAGGTTATTTTTTATCTAAGTGGTGAAAAAAAAATTCAAACTTTGCTAAAAAAAAAAAAATTGCGCCATTTTCCGATACTCGTAGCGTCTCCATATTTCGTGATCTCGGGTCGGGTGAGGGCTTATTTTTTGCGTGCCAAGCTGTCGTTTTCAATGATAGCATTTTGGTGCAGATATGTTCTTTTGGTCGCCCGTTATTCCATTTTAATTCAATGTCGCAGCGACCAAAAAAGGTAATTCTGGTGTTTCGAATTTTTTTCTCACTATGCCGTTTAGCGATCAGGTTAATGCTTTTTTTATTGATAGATCGGGTGATTCTGAACGCGGCGATACCAAATATGTGTAGGTTCAATTTTTTTTTAATTGATTTATTTTGAATGGGGCGAAAGGGGGGTGATTTAAACTTTTATATATTTTTTTTTTTTTTTCACTTTTTTTACTTTTTTTTTTTACTTTTGCCATGCTTCAATAGCCTCCATGGGAGGCTAGAAGCAGGCACAACACGATCGCCTCTGTTACATAGCAGCGATCTGATGTTCGCTGCTATGTATCAGAAATGCAGGTGTGCTGTGAGCGCCAACCACAGGGTGGCGCTCACAGCTACCGGCGATCAGTAACCATAGAGGTCGATCATTTCCGGCCGCCCGGCTGGAATCGGTAGTTAAATGCCGCTGTCTGCGTTTGACAGCGGCATTTAACTAGTTAATAGGCGCGGGCAGATCGCTATTCTGCCCGCGCCTATTATGGGCACATGTCAGCTGTTCAAAACAGCTGACATATCCCATCCGAGGTCAGAAAGGGGTTAATTAAACTGATAGGACTTGATTTTGAAAGGCACACACCTGTCTATATAAGACCTCACAGCTCACAGTGCATGTCAGACCAAATGAGAATCATGAGGTCAAAGGAACTGGCCAAGGAGCTCAGAGACAGAATTGTGGCAAGGCACAGATCTGCCAAGGTTACAACAGAATTTCTGCAGTACTCAAGGTTCCTAAGAGCACAGTGGCTCCATAATCCATAAGAAGATGGGACCACCAGAAGTCTTCCTAGACCTGGCTATCCAGACAAACTGAGCAATCATGGGAGAAGAGCCTTGGTGAGAGAGGTAAAGAAGAACCCCAAGATCACTGTGTCTGAGCTCCAGAGATGCATTTGGGAGATGGTAGAAAGTTCCACAAAGTCAACTATCACTGCAGCCCTCCAACAGTTGGGCCTTTTTTGTAGAGTGGCCCGACAGAAGCCTCTCCTCAGTGCAAGACATATGAAAGCCTGCATAGAGTTTGCTAAAAAACACATGAAGGACTCCCAGATTATGAGAAATAAGATTTTCTGGTCTGATGAGATGAAAATAGACCTTTTTGGTGATAGTTCTAAGCGGTATGTGTGGAGAAAACCAGGCACTGCTCATCACCTGCCAATACAATTCCAACAGTGAAACATGGTGGTGGCAGCATCATGCTATGGGCGTGTTCTTCAGATGCAGAGACAGAATGGCTGGTTGTCATTGAAGGAAACATGAATGCGGCCAAGTACAGAGATATCCTGGATGAAAACCTTTTCCAGAGTGCTCTGGACCTTAGACTTTGCCGAAGGTTCACTTTCCAACAAGACAATGACCCTAAGCACACAGCTAAAATAACAAAGAAGTGGCTTATGAACCACTCTGTGACCATTCTTGACTGGCCCAGCCAGAGTTCTGACCTAAACCCAACTGAGCATCTCTGGAGAGACCTGAAAATGGCTGTCCACCTACGTTCACTATCCAACCTGATGGAACTGGAGAGGATCTGCAAGGAAGAATGGCAGGAAAGCCCAAAATCCAGGTGTGAAAAACTTGTTGCGTCATTCCCAAGAAGACTCATATCTGTATGAGCTCAAAATGGTGGTTCTACTCAATACTGATCAAAGGGTCTGAGTACTTAAGACCATGTGATATTTCAGTTTTTTTTTTGTAATAAATTTGCAAAAATTTCTACATTTCTGTTTTTTTTCAGTCAAGATGGGGTGCAGAATGTGCATTAATGAGAAAAAGTGACCATACCAGCTTCCTTCCTGATTTTTCAGTGCCCTTCAACTATTGGCTGTCCAAGCTGCACACTTGGCCTGACCTCTTTGGAGGTGCTGCCATGCCCTGCTGCAAGTGTCTTCTCTGAGCGATTTTGTAGTATGGCCAGTGCAATCATAATGGATAGGCACACAATCCTGTCAATGGATAATGCAAACAGGCTGACTCTACTAAAATTGAACAAGGGCTGGAGTTCCTCCAACTTTGTAAGCCCTACAGGTGAGAGCAACCCAACGAAAATGCAGCCCAAATTTTTTTTGGAAGGTTTTTAACCCCTTCATGACCCAGCCTATTTTGACCTTAAAGACCTTGCCGTTTTTTGCAATTCTGACCAGTGTCCCTTTATGAGGTAATAACTCTGGAACGCTTCAAAGGATCCTGGCGGTTCTGAGATTGTTTTTTCGTGACATATTGGGCTTCATGTTAGTGGTAAATTTAGGTCAATATATTCTGTGTTTATTTGTGATAAAAACGGAAATTTGGCGAAAATTTTGAAAATTTCGCAATTTTCACATTTTGAATTTTTATTCTGTTAAACCAGAGAGTTATGTGACACAAAATAGTTAATAAATAACATTTCCCACACGTCTACTTTACATCAGCACAATTTTGGAAACAAAATTTTTTTTTGCTAGGAAGTTATAAGGGTTAAAATTTTACCAGCGATTTCTCATTTTTACAACGAAATTTACAAAACCATTTTTTTTAGGGACCACCTCACATTTGAAGTCAGTTTGAGGGGTCTATATGGCTGAAAATACCCAAAAGTGAAACCATTCTAAAAACTGCACCCCTCAAGGTGCACAAAACCACATTCAAGAAGTTTATTAACCCTTCAGGTACTTCACAGCAGCAGAAGCAACATGGAAGGAAATAATGAACATTTAACTTTTTAGTCACAAAAATGATTTTTCAGCAACAATTTTTTATTTTCCCAATGGTAAAAGGAGAAACGGAACAACGAAAGTTGTTGTCCAATTTGTCCTGAGTACGCTAATACCTCATATGTGGGGGTAAACCACTGTTTGGGCGCACGGCAGGGCTTGGAAGGGAAGGAGCGCCATTTGACTTTTTGAATGAAAAATTGGCTGCACTCTTTAGCGGACACCATGTCGCGTTTGGAGAGCCCCCGTGTGCCTAAACATTGGAGCTCCCCCACAAGTGACCCCATTTTGGAAACTAGACGCCCCAAGGAACTTATCTAGATGCATAGTGAGCCCTTTAAACCCCCAGGTGCTTCACAAATTGATCTGTAGAAATGAAAAGGTACTTTTTTTTCACAAAAAAATTCTTTTAGCCTCAATTTTTTCATTTTCACATGGACAACAGGATAAAATGGATCCTAAAATTTGTTGGGCAATTTCTCCTGAGTACACCGATACCTCACATGTGGGGGTAAACCACTGTTTGGGCACATGGTAAGGCTCGGAAGGGAAGGAGCGCCATTTGACTTTTTGAATGAAAAATTATCTCCATCGTTAGCGGACACCATGTCGCGTTTGGAGAGCCCCTGTGTGCCTAAACATTGGAGCTCCCCACAAGTGACCCCATTTTGGAAACTGGACCCCCCAAGGAACTTATCTAGATGCCTAGTGAGCACTTTAAACCCTCAGGTGCTTCACAAATTGATCTGTAAAAATGAAAAAGTACTATTTTTTCACAAAAAATTTCTTTTCGCCTCAATTTTTTCATTTTCACATGGGCA
Organism: Ranitomeya imitator; assembly: GCF_032444005.1. Lineage (NCBI taxonomy): Eukaryota > Metazoa > Chordata > Amphibia > Anura > Dendrobatidae > Ranitomeya > Ranitomeya imitator. The sequence goes on along the minus strand of NC_091282.1, from coordinate 463,396,670 downwards.
ATAGGATAAAATGGATCCTAAAATTTGTTGAGCAATTTCTCCCTAGTACGACGATACCTCATATGTGGGGGTAAACCACTGTTTGGGCACACGGCAGGGCTCGGAAGGGAAGGCGCGCCTTTTGACTTTTTGAATGGAAAATTAGCTCCAATTGTTAGCGGACACCATGTCGCGTTTGGAGAGCCCCTGTGTGCCTATGCATTGGAGCTCCCCCACAAGTGACCCCATTTTGGAAACTAGACCCCCCAAGGAACTTATCTAGATGCATACTGAGCACTTTAAACCCCCAGGTGCTTCACAGAAGTTTATAATGCAGAGCCATGAAAATAAAAAATAATTTTTCTTTTCTCAAAAATGATTGTTTAGCCTGGAATTTCCTATTTTGCCAATGGTAATGGAGAAATTGGACCACAAATGTTGTTGTCCAGTTTGTCCTGAGTACGCAGATACCCCATATGTGGGGGTAAACCACTGTTTGGGCGCACGGCAGGGCTCAGAAGGGAAGGCACGCCATTTGGCTTTTTAAATGGAAAATTAGCTCCAATCATTAGCGGACACCATGTCGCGTTTGGAGAGCCCCTGTGTGCCTAAACATTGGAGATCCCCCACAAATGACCCCATTTTGGAAACTAGACCCCCAAAGGAACTAATCTAGATGTGTGGTGAGCACTTTTAACCCTCAAATGCTTCACAGAGCCATGAAAATAAAAAAAAAAATTCTTTTCTCAAAAATGATTTTTTAGCCCGCAATTTTTTATTTTCCAAAGGGTAACAGGAGAATTTTGACCCCAAAAGTTGTTGTCCAGTTTCTCCTGAGTACGCTGATACCCCATGTGTGGGGGTAAACCACTGTTTGGGCACACGTCGGGGCTCAGAAGGGAAGTAGTGACTTTTGAAATGCAGACTTTGATGGAATGGTCTGCGGACGTCACGTTGCATTTGCAGAGCCCCTGGTGTGCCTAAACAGTAGAAATCCCCCACAAGTGACCCCATTTTGGAAACTAGACCCCCCAAGGAACTTATCTAGATATGTGGTGAGCACTTTGAACCCTCAAGTGCTTCACAGACGTTTACAACGCAGAGCCGTGAAAATAAAAAATCATTTTTCTTTCCTCAAAAATGATGTTTTAGCAAGCATTTTTTTATTTTCTCAAGGGTAACAGGAGAAATTGGACCCCAGTAATTGTTGCGCAGTTTGTCCTGAGTACACTGATACCCCATATGTGGGGGTAAACCACTGTTTGGGCACACGTCGGGGCTCGGAAGTGAGGGAGCACCATTTGACTTTTTGAATACAAGATTAGCTGGAATCAATGGTGGCGCCATGTTGCGTTTGGAGACCCCCTGATGTGCCTAAAGAGTGGAAACCCCTCAATTATAACTCCAACATACCCCTAACCCTTATCCCAACTGTAGCCGTAACCCTAACCACAACAATAACCCCAACACACCCCTAACCACAACTCTAACCCCTACACACCCCTAACCCTAACCACAACCCTAATTCCAACCCAACCCTAACTCTAAGGCTATGTGCCAACGTTGCGGATTCGTATGAGATTTTTCAGCACCATTTTTTAAAAATCCGCGGGTAAAAGGCACTGCGTTTTACCTGCGGATTTACCACGGATTGCCAGTGTTTTCGGTGCGGATTTCACCTGTGGATTCCTATTGAGGAACAGGTGTAAAACGCTGCGGAATCCGCACAAAGAATTGACATGCTGCGGAAAATACAACGCAACGTTTCCGTGTGGTATTTTCCGGACCATGGGCACAGCGGATTTGGTTTTCCATATGTTTACATGGTACTGTAAACCTGATGGAACACTGCTGCGAATCCGCAGCCAAATCCGCACCGTGTGCACATAGCCTAATTCTAAAGGTATGTGCACACGCTGCGGAAAACGCTGCGGATCCGCAGCAGTTTCCCATGAGTTTACAGTTCAATGTAAACCTATGGGAAACAAAAATCGCTGTACACATGCTGCAGAAAAACTGCACGGAAACGCAGCGGTTTACATTCCGCAACATGTCGCTTCTTTCTGCCGATTCCGCAGCGGTTTTACAACTGCTCCAATAGAAAATCTCAGTTGTAAAACCGCAGTGAAATGCACAGAAAAACCGCGGTAAATCCACAGGGAAACCAGGGATTCAAGCTTGAGGAGGCTAATTTGCATATTCCAGGTGCCTTCTGGGAAAAGGGAAGTCTCCCTAAGCTAGAAGATCGTTGGGTACAGCCGGGACCAGCTGCTTGGAAAGTATCACCAAACCAGGTGATTCAAGCTTGAGGAGGCTAATTTGCATATTTCAGGTGCCTTCTGAGAAAAGCGAAGTCTCCCTAAGCTAGAAGATCGTTGGGTACAGCCGGGACCAGCTGCTTGGAAAGCATCACCAAACCAGGGATTCAAGTTTGAGGAGGCTAATTTGCATATTCCAGGTGCCTTCTGGGAAAAGCGAAGTCTCCCTAAGCTAGAAGATCGTTGGGTACACCCGGGACCAGCTGCTTGGAAAGCATCACAAAACCGCGCGCCTTACGGTGCGCGAATTTTTGCCTGTAGGATATTATTGCAAGAGAGCTTGGCTGAGTAGATTACACAAGAAGGAAAACACACAGCAAGTCAGTAAGATCTAGGAGCAACATGGCAGATGTGACAACCTACATGGTGAGCTGCAGCATGTGCTACATGTTCACAGACCGACCAGAAGAAGAATCAAATTTCACCTGTCAGAAGTGTAGACTAGTGGCCCTTTTAGAAGAAAAGGTGCGAGGTCTGGAAGAAAGAATAGCAACTTTGAAACTCATCAAAGAGAATGAAGACTTTCTAGACAGAACAGAAGCATCTCTACTGGTCACAGAAGGTGAAAAAAGTGTCAGAGAACCTCCAAAAGCAGATGAGTGGAAGCATGTGACCAAAAGAAGCAAGAAGACCATGGAGAAATCACCAACCACACAACTGAAGAACCGATATCAAGATGAAGATGGCACACCTAAGGATGAAGCAATACCAGCAAGCAAAAAAGAAAAGGGCACACAGCAACAAGTGACAGCAAAAAGTACAGCCAAGAAGCAACGAAGAGTGGTGGTGGTGGGAGACTCACTACTGAGAGGCACAGAAGCAGCCATCTGCAGACCGGACATAACTGCAAGAGAAGTATGCTGCCTTCCAGGTGCGATGATCAAGGATGTGACCGATAGGATACCAAAGCTCTTCAGCTCCAAGGACGTCCACCCATTTCTTCTGATACATGTTGGCACCAATGACACGGCAAGGAAAGACCTACCGACAATCTGCAAAGACTTTGAAGAGTTGGGGAAGAAAGTAAAGGAACTGGATGCACAGGTAGTTTTTTCTTTTATCCTTCCAGTAGACGGGCATGGCACCAGGAGATGGAACAGGATCCTTGATGCAAACAATTGGCTAAGACGATGGTGCAGACAACAAGGATTCGGATTCCTGGACCACGGTGTGAATTACTGGTATGATGGACTCCTCGCCAGAGATGGACTACACCTCAACAAACCTGGGAAACACACATTCGCCAGAAGACTCGCTACACTCATCAGGAGGGCGTTAAACTAGAAGAAGAGGGGACGGGAAGAAAAACATTAGACTTGAACAAAGAAGACCCAGGAAAAAATACTCAGATGGGAGGTAAGAACATTTCTAAAACAATCCACAGCGAGGAGATTGGAACAAAACAAAATCCTCTAAACTGCATGCTCGCAAACGCCAGAAGCCTGACAAACAAGATGGAAGAACTAGAAGCAGAAATATCTACAGGTAACTTTGACATAGTGGGAATAACCGAGACATGGTTAGATGAAAGCTATGACTGGGCAGTTAACTTACAGGGTTACAGTCTGTTTAGAAAGGATCGTAAAAATCGGAGAGGAGGAGGGGTTTGTCTCTATGTAAAGTCTTGTCTAAAGTCCACTTTAAGGGAGGATATTAGCGAAGGAAATGAGGATGTCGAGTCCATATGGGTCGAAATTCATGGAGGGAAAAATGGTAACAAAATTCTCATTGGGGTCTGTTACAAACCCCGAAATATAACAGAAACCATGGAAAGTCTACTTCTAAAGCAGATAGATGAAGCTGCAACCCATAATGAGGTCCTGGTTATGGGGGACTTTAACTACCCGGATATTAACTGGGAAACAGAAACCTGTGAAACCCATAAAGGCAACAGGTTTCTGCTAATAACCAAGAAAAATTATCTTTCACAATTGGTGCAGAATCCAACCAGAGGAGCAGCACTTTTAGACCTAATACTATCTAATAGACCTGACAGAATAACAAATCTGCAGGTGGTTGGGCATCTAGGAAATAGCGACCACAATATTGTACAGTTTCACCTGTCTTTCACTAGGGGGACTTGTCAGGGAGTCACAAAAACACTGAACTTTAGGAAGGCAAAGTTTGACCAGCTTAGAGATGCCCTTAATCTGGTAGACTGGGACAATATCCTCAGAAATAAGAATACAGATAATAAATGGGAAATGTTTAAGAACATCCTAAATAGGCAGTGTAAGCGGTTTATACCTTGTGGGAATAAAAGGACTAGAAATAGGAAAAATCCAATGTGGCTAAACAAAGAAGTAAGACAGGCAATTAACAGTAAAAAGAAAGCATTTGCACTACTAAAGCAGGATGGCACCATTGAAGCTCTAAAAAACTATAGGGAGAAAAATACTTTATCTAAAAAACTAATTAAAGCTGCCAAAAAGGAAACAGAGAAGCACATTGCTAAGGAGAGTAAAACTAATCCCAAACTGTTCTTCAACTATATCAATAGTAAAAGAATAAAAACTGAAAATGTAGGCCCCTTAAAAAATAGTGAGGAATGGTTGTAGATGACGAGGAAAAAGTTAACATATTAAACACCTTCTTCTCCACGGTATTCACGGTAGAAAATGAAATGCTAGGTGAAATCCCAAGAAACAATGAAAACCCTATATTAAGGGTCACCAATCTAACCCAAGAAGAGGTGCGAAACCGGCTAAATAAGATTAAAATAGATAAATCTCCGGGTCCGGATGGCATACACCCACGAGTACTAAGGGAACTAAGTAATGTAATAGATAAACCATTATTTCTTATTTTTAGGGACTCTATAGCGACAGGATCTGTTCCGCAGGACTGGCGCATAGCAAATGTGGTGCCAATATTCAAAAAGGGCTCTAAAAGTGAACCTGGAAATTATAGGCCAGTAAGTCTAACCTCTATTGTTGGTAAAATATTTGAAGGGTTTCTGAGGGATGTTATTCTGGATTATCTCAATGAGAATAACTGTTTAACTCCATATCAGCATGGGTTTATGAGAAACCGCTCCTGTCAAACCAATCTAATCAGTTTTTATGAAGAGGTAAGCTATAGGCTGGACCACGGTGAGTCATTGGACGTGGTATATCTCGATTTTTCCAAAGCGTTTGATACCGTGCCGCACAAGAGGTTGGTACACAAAATGAGAATGCTTGGTCTGGGGGAAAATGTGTGTAAATGGGTTAGTAACTGGCTTAGTGATAGAAAGCAGAGGGTGGTTATAAATGGTATAGTCTCTAACTGGGTCGCTGTGACCAGTGGGGTACCGCAGGGGTCAGTATTGGGACCTGTTCTCTTCAACATATTCATTAATGATCTGGTAGAAGGTTTACACAGTAAAATATCGATATTTGCAGATGATACAAAACTATGTAAAGCAGTTAATACAAGAGAAGATAGTATTCTGCTACAGATGGATCTGGATAAGTTGGAAACTTGGGCTGAAAGGTGGCAGATGAGGTTTAACAATGATAAATGTAAGGTTATACACATGGGAAGAAGGAATCAATATCACCATTACACACAGAATGGGAAACCACTGGGTAAATCTGACAGGGAGAAGGACTTGGGGATCCTAGTTAATGATAAACTTACCTGGAGCAGCCAGTGCCAGGCAGCAGCTGCCAAGGCAAACAGGATCATGGGGTGCATTAAAAGAGGTCTGGATACACATGATGAGAGCATTATACTGCCTCTGTACAAATCCCTAGTTAGACCGCACATGGAGTACTGTGTCCAGTTTTGGGCACCGGTGCTCATGAAGGATATAATGGAACTAGAGAGAGTACAAAGGAGGGCAACAAAATTAATAAAGGGGATGGGAGAACTACAATACCCAGATAGATTAGCGAAATTAGGATTATTTAGTCTAGAAAAAAGACGACTGAGGGGCGATCTAATAACCATGTATAAGTATATAAGGGGACAATACAAATATCTCGCTGAGGATCTGTTTATACCAAGGAAGGTGACGGGCACAAGGGGGCATTCTTTGCGTCTGGAGGAGAGAAGGTTTTTCCACCAACATAGAAGAGGATTCTTTACTGTTAGGGCAGTGAGAATCTGGAATTGCTTGCCTGAGGAGGTGGTGATGGCGAACTCAGTCGAGGGGTTCAAGAGAGGCCTGGATGTCTTCCTGGAGCAGAACAATATTGTATCATACAATTATTAGGTTCTGTAGAAGGACGTAGATCTTGGGATTTATTATGATGGAATATAGGCTGAACTGGATGGACAAATGTCTTTTTTCGGCCTTACTAACTATGTTACTATGTTACTATGTTACTATGTTTAGCACTGCGGATTTATCAAATCCTCTGCGAAAAAATCCGCAGAGGACCAGAATACGTGTGCACATCCCGAACCCTAACCCTACCCCTAACCCTACCCCTACCCCTAACCCTAACCCTAACCCTACCCCTAACCCTAACCCTACCCCTAACCCTACCCCTAACCCTAACCCTAACCCTAACCCTAGTTCTTACCCCAACCTTAGTGGAAAAAAAAAAATCTTTATTTTTTTTATTGTCCCTACCTATGGGGGTGACAAAGGGGGGGGGGGGGTCATTTACTATTTTTTTATTTTGATCACTGAGATAGGATATATCTCAGTGATCAAAATTGACTCTGGAACGAATCTGCCGGCCGGCAGATTCGGCGGGCGCACTGCACATGCGCCCGCCATTTTTGAAGATGGCGGCGCCCAAGAAAGAAGACGGACGGACCCCGGGAGGCTAGTTAAGTTTAAGGGGGGTAGATCAGGGCACGGGGGGAGATCAGGGCACGGGGGGGGCGTCGGAGCACAGGGGGGTGGATCGGAACACGGGGGTAGATTGGAGCACGGGGTGGGGGATCGGAGCACGGGGGGGGATCGGAGCACGGGGGAGGGATCGCTGTGCGGGGGGGATCACTGTGCGGGGGGGATCGGAGTGCGTGGGGTTTGATTGGAGCACGGAGGGTGTGATTGGAGCACGGGGGGAGCAGGCAGGAGGACGGGGGAGCGGAGCACAGGACGGAGGGGAGCGGACCACAGATCGGGGGGCTGGGGGGGCGATCGGTGGGGTGGGGTGGGTGCACATAAGTGTTTCCAGCCATGGCCGATGATATTGCAGCATCGGCCATGGCTGGATTGTAATATTTCACCAGTTTTTTAGGTGAAATATTACAAATTGCTCTGATTGGCAGTTTCACTTTCAACAGCCAATCAGAGCGATCGTAGCCACGGGGGGGGTGAAGCCACCCCCCCCTGGGCTAAACTACCACTCCCCCTGTCCCTGCAGATCGGGTGAAAGGGGAGTTAACCCTTTCACCCGATCTGCAGGGACGCGATCTTTCTGTGACACAGCATATGCGTCACAGGTCGGATTGGCACCGACTTTCATGACGCATACGCTGTGTCACAGGTCGGGAAGGGGTTAACATCCATCCCTTACATTCAAAAAACCCATTTTGTTCTAAAAAATTATGTCCTACTTCTCCTGCATCTGCAACAAGTACTTAGCAGTCATATATGTTTACCCAACATGGGTAATGTTTTTAAATTATTGGATTCCTTTGTACATTGTGCAATGGTGAAACTTGTACTTCCTATCTCTAGCTATAATAGTAACTGCAAAATGTATTGTGAGGTCCTCATCATGGTCTCTTTCAGTGTGAAACTTGTACTCCCTATCTCTAGCAATTATAATATCTGTAGAATGTATTGAAAGGACCCATGATGGTCTCTTTCAGCGTGTATGATACAAACCCCTTGGGTAATTTTTTGAAAATGTTGTACATTGTACAATGGTAAAACATGTACTCCTTATCTCTAGCAATTATAATAACTGCAAAATGTATTGTAAAATCCCCATCACAGTCTCTTTCAGTGTGTATAATACAGACCCCTTGGGTAATTTTTGGAAACCTTTGTGGAATGGTCAAATTTCTACTCTCGATCTCTATATATTCTATTATTATATTTTTTTTTATTGTGTTGCCCTTCTCATGGTCTTTTAAGCCTGTATCTTGGAGCCTGATGTTGATTTGTGGGTCTGCACTTGGACATTGTGGAACATCAATGCATTAATGTGCTCCACACAATTCTTCAGGTTTCAGCTTTACACAGAATAATACTATGAGTAATGATGAAACATGCTCTATATATATTCTGCTAGTTCCAAAATTTTACTCACACATCCCTTTATAAAGGAAAATTTGACATAATGCCTCTCATAGCATAAACCATACAATGCTGACATACGCAGCACTCCAGTAGGTGGGCGGAACGCCTGGGTACAGAATCTGTCTCTCAGTGTGAAACCACTGGCCCTTCCCTTAGTTTACGTCCTTCCCTTTGCTGTCCAGGAAGGAGGCGCTCATGCCTCTTCTCCAGAACCTGCATTTCCACAGGCACAACAGTCAGCAACCATGTTCATTGTCCCAGCACAGTGTTCAGTTGTCCCTTGTCAGTATATACGTCTCTTCCCAAACTGTTACTAAAATAGGGCATACATATTTGTTAGCACTTTACATTGTCAGAGGCTGGACAAAGACCATTCCTGGCTTTTCCAGGCTTCTATATGAGACTTGTGTCTCTTTAGTAAACTGTCGCTTCCCTTAAATTTTCTAAATTTTGGTAAAAAATATGGTGATGGGGTACTAGCCAGTTTCGGTAAATTTCAAGCAGGTCTAAGAGACTGAGTTAATAAATTCCACAGACCTATTCAGGCCGCAACCTTACACATATTGGAACATGGTCATTGCCACACTAAGACCTTTACCTGAGCTCTGCTGCACTGCTTCTCTGGGACATATCCTGTAATTCCTTCAATGTTGCTCAAAACCATGGAAAAGATACATTCTGCCTGGTTGGGTAGTTTCCAGAAGAACTGCGTAGGCTTGTGCAGATTGGTCAATGGCACTCCTGTCTCTTTCCCTTGAGGAGGCTGCTTCCACATAAAATGAGGCTTGTACATGATCCTGACATGGGTTTCAGGCCAGACAGACTGACCACAATATTTGCCCTCGCTTGCATACACTGTATTCAGAAATTAATTCATATGGTTTTGGTGTCTGATAGACTCCAATTTACTGACATTAATCATACAGCGCCCCCAACTCCTGTATTATATTCACCTTACAGTGGCTCCATTGGGATTCGCCAAAATGAACTGTGGAGCTAAGAAAACTACATTTTCACGGCACCTGCTGGCCCTTTCAAAATGTGAAGTGGGGGCCGCATAATGACATGGTGTTGGTGGCGAGCAAAGACCAAAATTCAAATGGGCATTTTTTGGCTGGCACTGTAAAGAGCTGGGGAATATGTATTACACTATCTAGCTAACAATTTTGAATGAGGGAGGGACCTTCCAAATATAGGAGTGAGTGCTCTCATTAATGTATGATACACGGCCACCTGAGGACCCTTTCCAAACTCAGGTTTCACAGCACCTGCTGGGCCTCTGAAAATGTCAAGCAAGGGTCGCATAATTACATTGCGGTGGCAGGCTAAGCCCAAAATTCAAATGGGCATGTTTCAGCTGACATTGTAAAAGTTCTGGAGAATATGTATTCCACTATCTAGCTTACAATTTTGAATGAAGGAGGGACCTCCCAAATGTAGGAGCGAGAGCCCTCACAGATGTAAAAGGAAAAACTAAAGCCAAAACGCTCCATGTAAACATAACATATGCTAAAGGGAAGGTAAAGCAAAATGTTATTTTTTTATTTTTATTTTGCATTATATACATGTAATTATGAAGGAAAATGTTTCTTAGTATTTTTTCCTTTAAAAAAAAGTTAGGTTTGGTTTGGTAGGTCTTCTTATAAATCCATAAAACCGGCACAATAGCCTGACAACATTATTCTCAGATACCACACGTGAGTCAGAAATGCATGCAGGCATCTTCTCCATGCTGTTCCCATTTAGTGTTAGCACTTTTCCATCCATTTCAACTTTTTTCTCAGGCCCCTGACCTGTTTGTTGGGTCCACTAGAAAAATATGCGGCTTTCACATTGACTTGCATTGGATTTGTTATTTGGTACGAATACACGGATATTAGAAATCATTTGTGGCCATTTTCTCGAATCCGAATATTTCACTATTTGATCATCACTAGTAATCATCTGATTCCAGGGATAATCTGGGGGAAAAAAATCAACCAGGTGTCTAATTTACTTTATCCAGCTCATTTCTTTTTACGACTGTGGTTTGAGTCAAGGAAGTTAGATTGCCAAAGGACTATTGTTCCCTTAGATAGCATGGTGTTTGTGCCAGAGGAAGTCAAACAAGGTCAAATGAATGAATTTCCAGAAATTTGTTTTAAGATTTAATTTATTCAATTCAGAGTAGAAATTGGATTTTGATGAATTGATTCTTCAAGACCAAAAATGTTCTAACACATAAAATTGCTTGTAAAAGACATACAGGACACTCTGAGAACTCCTATGACTATTCATTTCAAGCTCTTTATCACAAAGACAGCTTAAGTACTGTCTAAGTAATGTCAAAGTGACATCAGCAAATACAAGTGCTTCTCATAAAATTAGAATATCATCAAAAAGTTAATTTATTTCAGTTCTTCAATACAACATGTGAAACTCATATGTTATATAGAGTCATTGCAAACAGAGTGATTTATTTCAAGTGCTTATTCCTGTTAATGTTGATGATTATGGCTTACAGTCAATGAAAACCCAAAAGTAATTATCTCAGTAAATTAGAATACTTAATAACAACAGCTTGAAAATTAATTTTAAATTCCAAAATGTTGGCCTGCTGAAATGTATGTTCAGTAAATCCTCTCAATACTCAGTCGGCGCTCCTTTTGCATCAATTACTGCATCAATGCAGCGTGGTATGGAGACGATCAGCCTGTGGCACTGCTGAGGTGTTATGGAAGCCCAGGTCATTTTGAAAGCAGCCTTCAGCTCCTCTGCATTGGTCTGGTGTCTCTCATCTTCCTCTTGACAATACCCCATATATTCTCTATGGGGTTAAGGTCAGTTGAGTTTGCTGGCCAATGAAGCACAGTGATAGTGTGGTTTTTAAACCAGGTATTGGCACTTTTGGCAGTGTGGACAGGCGCCAAGTCCAGCTGGAGAATGAAATTTCCATCTTCAAAAAGCTTGTCGGCAGAGGGAAGCATAAAGTGCTCTAAAATTTCCTGGTAGATGGCTGTGCTGACTTTGGTCTTGATAAAACACAGTGGACCTACACCAGCAGATGACATGGCTCCCCAAACCATCACCGATTGTGGAAATTTCACACTAGACCTCAAGCAGCTTATATTGTGTGCCTCTCCACTCTTCCTCCAGATTCTGGACCTTGATTTCCAAATGAAATGCAAAATTTACTTTCATCTGAAAACAACACCTTGGATCACTGAGCAACAGTCAAGTTCTTTTTCTCCTTGGCCCAGATAAGATGCTTCTGGCGTTGTCTATTGGTCATGAGTGGCTTGACACAGACGTATCCAGGACTTGTGTGCGGTGGCTCTTGAAGCAATGACTCAAGCAATGAATCCTTTCAAGGCTACGGTTATCCCAGTTGCTTGTGCACCATTTTCTACCACATTTTTTCCTTCCACTCAACTTTTCATTAATATGCTTCAATGCAGCACTCTGTGAACAGCTCCATCATTAGCAATGACCTCTTGGGGCTTACCCTCCTTGTGGAGTGTGTCAATGACTGCCTTCTGGACATCTGTCAAGTCAGCAGTCTTCAACATAATTGTGGAGCCTACTAAAACAGACTAGGAGACCTTTTTAAATGCTTAGGAAACCTTTGCAGGTTTTTTTTTGTTAATTATTCTAATTTACTGAGATAATGACTTTTGGACTTTCATTGACTGTAAGCCATAATCATCAACATTAGCAGAAATAAACACTTGAAATACGACTCGTAAATCACTCTTTTTGTAATGACTCTATATATGAGTTTCACTTTTTGTATTGAAGAACTGAAATTAAGTAACTTTTTGATGATATTCTAATTTTGTGAGAAGCACCTATATGACAAAAAGTAAACTGTTGGTAATGGGTGGTAAGAAGCAAAAAATAAGAGCTGTGCAAAGCAGATTTAGTGAATTGCAGCACTGATTGGCAGCGCACCCTACCTAAGAGCCCATTTATACTGGTCAATTTTCAAGAAATGAGTGTTTCTAGGAATGATGGTTTTCCAATAATCAGTCAATATAAAATGGCTACCACTCAATGAAATTGTAAAATGCTTGTTCTTCAGTTGAATTGATTTTTAAGGTCACTTAAAAATCATCATTCACCGAAGAACATCTATTCTCCTTTCACAGACTGTAGTCTATTTTTTAATATGTCTTGTTTCTCAGCTTTAGATTCCTCCATCCTATCAACATTTTTCAAAAAATGGATGCATCACTTACCGCTATTTGCATTTATGGTGGCTATGAGTCATCAGTGACCTCTGACCTATTGGTCTCTTATTGGCTTGCTGTGCTACAGAGTGTGATAATGGCAAGGCATTATGGGGAAGCAAATTGAGCCATGCCTAATGTCATATGTTCTTTCTTTTGAGTATTATTTTATCAGTAACATGACAGCAGCTATTTTTCCCAATTCATCTGAATCGAGCATAATTCGATTTGATTTGCTCATTTCTTCAGATTTGGCAATGGAGTTGCATTTATGACCTAATAATTTTCAAATGATAACAGTATCTTTAGAATAATTGTCCTACTTTAAATCTACTGATCCACAAATATAGTTTTTTTTCTTGGGATACAATAAATTATCCATTTCTTCTCACCACAAAGTTGAGTGCCGGGTTTTGTACTTACTTGTCATAACGGTTTGGGAACCTACCCGTGCACCTTCCTAGGTTGTGCACACATTGATTTATCACAAATATAGTTTTGAACCTGTGCTGATGAGTAGCAACTAAAGATATGAGAATCCGTGGATGTCCATTTTCGGCTAGTTCGGGCGGACTTTTTTAAACTTGAACCTCAATCCCAAACCTCATATACCATAAGTCAATGGGGACCTGAACGTCCAAGCTATAAAATGGCTATAAAGTGGTCATAGTAAGGGATAGTGGGCTGCAAAGAGAAGCAAAATGGGGGCAGAAGCAGGATATTTGTACTGCAAACAAATGCACATAGGAAAATGATCTAAAAGTGTTATTTCACCATAGCAATCATGGTAAAATAGGAAGTAAATGAATAACATAAAATTTGAACTGAGGTTTGCTATCGCCAGTCCAGTTTAACCCCTTAAGCCCCGAGGGTGGTTTGCACGTTAATGACCGGGCCAATTTTTACAATTCTGACCACTGTCCCTTTATGAGATTATAGCTCTGGAACGCTTCAACGGATCTTGGCGATTCTGACAATGTTTTCTCAAGAGGTATTGTACTTCATGTTAGTGGTAAAATTTATTCGATATAACTTGCGTTTATTTGAGAAAAAAATGGAAATTTGGCAAAAATTTTGAAAATTTTGCAATTTTCCAAATTTGAATTTTTATACCCTTAAATCACAGAGATATGTCATGCAAAATACTTAATAAGTAACATTTCCCACATGTCTACTTTACATCAGCACAATTTTGGAACCAAAATTTTTTTTTGTTAGGGAGTTATAAGGGTTACAAGTTGACCAGCAATTTCTCATTTTTACAACACCATTTTTTTTAGGGACCACATCTCAGTTGAAGTCATTTTGAGGGGTCTATATGATAGAAAATACCCAAGTGTGACACCATTCTAAAAACTGCACCCCTCAAGGTGCTCAAAACCACATTCAAGAAGTTTATTAACCCTTCAAGTGTTTTACAGGAATTTTTGGAATGTTTACATAAAAATGAACATTTAACTTTTTTTCACACAAAATTTATTTCAGCTCCAATTTGTTTTATTTTACCAAGGGTAACAAGAGAAAATGGACCCCAAAAGTTGTTGTACAATTTGTCCTGAGTATGTTGATACCCCATATGTGGGGATAAACCACTGTTTGGGGGCATGGCAGAGCTCAGAAGGAAAGGAGCGCCATTTGACTTTTCAATGCAAAATTGACTGGAATTGAGATAGGACGCCATGTTGCGTTTGGAGAGCCCCTGATGTGCCTAAACATTGAAACCCCCCACAAGTGACACCATTTTGGAAAGTAGACCCCTTAAGGAACTTATCTAGATGTGTGGTGAGCACTTTGACCCACCAAGTGCTTCATAGAAGTTTATAATGCAGAGCCGTAAAAATAAATAATCATATTTTTTCACAAAAATTATCTTTTTGCCCCCAATTTTTTATTTTCCCAAGGGTAAGAGAAGAAATTAGACCACAAAAGTTGTTGTGCAATTTGTCCTGAGTACGCTGATACCCGATATGTGGGTGTAAACCCATGTTTGTGCGCATGGCAGAGCTCGGAAGGGAAGGAGCGCCATTTGACTTTTCAATGCAAAATTGACTGGAATTGAGATGGGACGCCATGTTGCGTTTGGAGAGCCCCTGATGTGCCTAAACATCGAACCCCCCACAAGTGACACCATTTTGGAAAGTAGACCCCCTAAGGAACTTATCTAGATGTGTTTTGAGAGCTTTGAGCCCCCAAGTGTTTCACTACAGTTTATAACGCAGTGCCATGAAAATAAAAATTATTTTTTTTTTCACAAAAATGATTTTTTTTAGTCCCCAGTTTTGTATTTTCATAAGGGTAACAGGATAAATTGGACCCCAAAAGTTGTTGTCCAATTTGTCCTGAGTATGCTGATACCCCATATGTGGGGGAGAAAGCACTGTTTGGGCGCATGGCAGAGCTCGGAAGGGAAGGAGCGCCATTTGGAATACAGACTTAGATGGATTGGTCTGCAGGCGTCACGTTGCATTTGCAGAGCCCCTGATGTACCCAAAGAGTAGAAATCCCCCACAAGTGACCCCATATTGGAAAGTAGACCCCCCAAGGAACTTATCTAGATGTGTTGTGAGAACTTTGAACCCCTAAGTGTTTCACTACAGTTTATAACGCAGAGCCGTGAAAATAAAAATTATTTTTTTTTCACAAAAATGATATTTTAGCCCCTAGTTTTGTATTTTCACAAGGGTAACAGGATAAATTGGACCACAAAAGTTGTTGTCCAATTTGTCCAGAGTACGATGATACCCCATATGTTGGGGTAAACCCCTGTTTGGGCGCACTGGAAAGCTCGGAAGGGAAGGAGCACTGTTTTACTTTTTCAACGCAGAATTGGCTGGAATTGAGATCGGACGCCATGTCGCGTTTGGAGAGCCCCTGATGTGCCTGAACAGTGGAAACTCCCCAATTCTACCTGAAACCCTAATCCAACAACACTCCTAACCTTAATCCCAACGGTAACCCTAACCACATCCCTAACCCTGACACACCCCTAACTCTAATCCCAACACTAATCCCAACCGTAAATATAATCCAAGCCCTAACCCTAACTTTAGCCCCAAGCCTAACCCTAACTTTAGCCCCAACCCTAACCCTAACTTTAGCCCCAACCCTAACCCTAACTTTAGCCCCAACCCTAACCCCAACCTTAGCCCCAACCCTAAACCTAGCCCTAACCCCAGCCCCAACCCTAGCCCAACCCTAGCCCAACCCTAGCCCCAACCCTAGCCCTAACCCCAACCCTAGCCCTAACCCTAACCCTAGCCCTAACCCTAGCCCTGATGGGAAAATGGAAATAAATACATTTTTTTAATTTTATTATTTTTCCCTAACTAAGGGGGTGATGAAGGGGGGTTTGATTTACTTTTATAGCGTTTTTTTATATCGGATTTTTATGATTGGCAGCTGTCACACACTAAAATACGCTTTTTTTATAGCAAAAAAGTTTTTGCGTCTCCACATTCTGAGACCTATAATTTTTCCATATTTTGGTCCACAGAGTCATCTGAGGTCTTGTTTTTTGCGGGACAAGTTGATGTTTTTATTGGTAACATTTTTGGACACGTGACAGTTTTTGAACACTTTTTATTCCGATTTTTGTGAGGCAGAATGACCAAAAACCAGCTATTCATGAATTTCTTTTGGGGGAGGCGTTTATACCGTTCCGCGTTTGGTAAAATTGATAAAGCAGTTTTATTTGTCGGGTCAGTACGAGTACAGCGATATCTCATTTATATCATTTTTTTAAATGTTTTGGCGCTTTTATACAATAAAAGCTATTTTATAGAAAAAATAATTATTTTGGCATCGCTTTATTCTCAGGACTATAACTTTTTTATTTTTTTGCTTATTATGCTTTGTGGCAGCTCGTTTTTTGCGGGACAAGATGACGTTTTCAGCGGTATCATGGTTATTTATATCCATCTTTTTGATCGCGTGTTATTCCACTTTTTGTTCGGCGGTATGATAATAAAGCGTTGTTTTTTGGCTCGTTTTTTTCTTTTCTTACGGTGTTCACTGAAGGGGTTAACTAGTGGGACAGTTTTATAGGATGGGTCGTTACGGACACGGCGATACTAAATATGTGTACTTTTATAGTTTTTTTTTATAAAGAAATGTATTTATGGGAATAATATTTTTTTTTTTATTTATTTATTTAGTAATTTTTTTTTTTTTTACACATGTGGAAATTTTTTTTTAACTTTTTTACTTTGTCCCGGGGGTGATATCACAGATCGCCGATCTCACAGTTTGCATAGCACTCTGTGAGATCGGCGATCTCACTCATCGCTGCAGGCTTACAGAGCTGCGTCTGCAGCCTGCTCCTGACCCGGAAGTACTCCCTGCAGGACCCGGATGCAGCCCTGCGGCCATTTTGGATCCAGGGACTGCAAGGAGAAGACGCTCGGTACAAGGTGAGCACATCACCTTGTACCCTTCGTCTCAGGGAAGCACGCAGGGAGCCCTCTCCCTGCGCGATGCTTTCCTGTACCGCCGGCACACCTCGATCATGTTTGATCGCGGTGTGCCAGGGGTTAATGTGCCGGGAGCGGTCCGTGACCGCACCTGGCACATAGTGCCGGATGTCAGCTGCGATAGTCAGCTGACACCCGGCCGCGATCGGCCGCGCTCCCCCCGTGAACGCTGCCGATCGCCTATGACGTACTATCCCGTCGGTGGGAATTAAGGCCCACCCCACCTCGACGGGATAGTACGTCATATGGGATTAAGGGGTTAAAATTTGACCCACAGAGCACAGGCGAGAATATCCCCACAGAAGCAGCTTACAAACTTCACCCCAGGCCAAGAGGCACAGAACACAAACACAAGCAGATACAAATTCCACTCACAGAGCAAGGGGAACAATACCCCCACATAAGATTATTAAAAATTTCAGCCCCAGAGCATGGGGAACAATACCCTCACATAAGATTTTTTTTAATTTCAGCCTCAGAGCATGGAGAACAATACCCCCACAGAAGATTTTAACAAATTTCAGCCACAGAGCGTGGGGAACAAAATCCCCACAGATGCTGATTCAAATTTCACCCCAAGAGGCAATGGGTGTTTGAAATTTTGTGCTCTTAAATGCTGGTAGTAAGGGGTAGGGCAATGCAAAAGGAAGTAAATTGGGGGTAAGAGCAGAAGTATTGCCCTGCAAACAAATGTGAATAGGGAAATTACTTAAAGGAGTTCTGATGTGAGAGGGTGGATGAATATTCTTGCACCCCTCTTCAAATGGGGATAGGGAACTGATTTAAATGGAATCTGTAACCTACTTTTTCATATATAAGCTTCAGCCACCACCATCAGGGGCTTATCTACAGCATTCTATATTGCTGTTCCGGTCCAATGGGTGTCACGGTCCGCTACCTCCCATCTTCATGCAATGACGTCCTCTTCCTTGCTTCCTTTCACAGCTCCTGCGCAAGCGTACTTTATCTGCCCTGTATTGCGGTGCACAGGTGCTGAACTTCTCGGACCTTTCCCAGCGCCTGTGCACTGCAGTATTTTGCTCTGCCTTCAACAGGGCAGATAAAGTACACCTTTGCAGCACGGTGGCTCAGTGGTTAGCACAGCAGCCTTGCAGCGCTGGGGTCCTGGGTTCAAACCCCACCAAGGACAACAACTGCAAAGAGTTTGTATGTTCTCTCCGTGTTTGCGTGGGTTTCCTCCGGGTTCTCCGGTTTCCTCCCACATTCCAAAGACATACTGTTAGGGAATTTAGATTGTGAGCCCCATCAGGGACAGTGATGTTAATGTGTGCAAACTGTAAAGCGCTGCGGAATATGTTAGCGCTATATAAAAAAAAAAATAAAGAAGACCTGCACAGGAGGCATAACATGAAGCAAGGAAGAGGACGTCATCGCATGAAGATGGGAGGCGCCGGACCCGGACCGTGACACCCATCAGAATGGACCGAAACCCCAGTTGAGTATACTCTAACTTGTTTTTCTTCTCTTTCAGGTTACATCAGGGGCTTATCTACAGCATTACAGAATGCTGTAGATAAGCCCCTGATGGCGGTGGCCAAAGCTTATATACGAAAAAGTAGGTGACAGATTCCCTTTCAAAGAAAAAAATCTTTAACCAGGAAGCCAAGGTCCAACTGGAGGTGGAGGTGGACATGGTGATGTACAGTTAGGGCCAGAAATATTTGGACAGTGACACAATTTTCACGAGTTGGGCTCTGCATGCCACCACATTGGATTTGAAATGAAACCTCTACAACAGAATTCAAGTGCAGATTGTAACGTTTAATTTGAAGGGTTGAACAAAAATATCTGATAGAAAATGTAGGAATTGTACACATTTCTTTACAAACACTCCACATTTTAGGAGGTCAAAAGTAATTGGACAAATAAACATAACCCAAACAAAATATTTTTATTTTCAATATTTTGTTGCAAATCCTTTGGAGGCAATCACTGCCTTAAGTCTGGAACCCATGGACATCACCAAACGCTGGGTTTCCTCCTTCTTAATGCTTTGCCAGGCCTTTACAGCCGCAGCCTTCAGGTCTTGCTTGTTTGTGGGTCTTTCCGTCTTAAGTCTGGATTTGAGCAAGTGAAATGCATGCTTAATTGGGTTTAGATCTGGAGATTGACTTGGCCATTGCAGAATGTTCCACTTTTTGGCACTCATGAACTCCTGGGTAGCTTTGGATGTATGCTTGGGGTCATTGTCCATCTGTACTATGAAGCGCCGTCCAATCAACTTTGCAGCATTTGGCTGAATCTGGGCTGAAAGTATATCCCGGTACACTTCAGAATTCATCCGGCTACTCTTGTCTGCTCTTATGTCATCAATAAACACAAGTGACCCAGTGCCATTGAAAGCCATGCATGCCCATGCCATCACGTTGCCTCCACCAAGTTTTACAGAGGATGTGGTGTGCCTTGGATCATGTGCCGTTCCCTTTCTTCTCCAAACTTTTTTCTTCCCATCATTCTGGTACAGGTTGATCTTTGTCTCATCTGTCCATAGAATACTTTTCCAGAACTGAGCTGGCTTCTTGAGGTGTTTTTCTGCAAATTTAACTCTGGCCTGTCTATTTTTGGTATTGATGAATGGTTTGCATCTAGATGTGAACCCTTTGTATTTACTGTCATGGAGTCTTCTCTTTACTGTTGACTTAGAGACAGATACACCTACTTCACTGAGAGTGTTCTGGACTTCAGTTGATGTTGTGAACGGGTTCTTCTTCACCAAATTAAGTATGCGGCGATCATCCACCACTGTTGTCATCCGTGGACGCCCAGGCCTTTTTGAGTTCCCAAGCTCACCAGTCAATTCCTTTTTTCTCAGAATGTACCCAACTGTTGATTTTGCTACTCCAAGCATGTCTGCTATCTCTCTGATGGATTTTTTCCTTTTTTTCAGCCTCAGGATGTTCTGCTTCACCTCAATTGAGAGTTCCTTTGACCGCATGTTGTCTGCTCACAGCAACAGCTTCCAAATGCAAAACCACACACCTGGAATCCACCCCTGACCTTTTAACTACTTCATTGATTACAGGTTAACGAGGGAGACGCCTTCAGAGTTAATTGCAGCCCTTAGAGTCCATTGTCCAATTACTTTTGGTCCCTTGAAAAAGAGGACGCTATGCATTACAGAGCTATGATTCCTAAACCCTTTCTCCGATTTGGATGTGGAAACTATCATATTGCAGCTGGGAGTGTGCACTTTCAGCCCATATTACATATATAATTTTATTTCTGAACATGTTTTTGTAAACAGCTAAAATAACAAAACTTGTGTCACTGTCCAAATATTTCTGGCCCTAACTGTAGGTGTACGAGGCGAAGTAGGAGGTGGCCAACACAGGTTTTTTGAAGTTTTTTTTTGTATTTTTATCTTTTTTGGTTATTTTTTTTAATTTTTAAGGGGAACTAATGGAAATAACATGAAATAAAATACAAAACCAAACAATTATCTTTAACCAGGAGGCCAAGGTCCAACTGGAGGTGGAGGTGGACATGGTGATGTAGGTGTACGAGGTGACATAGGAGGTAGCCAACACAGGTTTTTTGGAGTGTTTTTTGGTATTTTTATCGTTTTTGGTTATTTTTTTAATTTTTAAGGGGAACTAATGGAAATAACATGGAATAAAATACAAAACCAAACAATTATCTTGAACCAGGAGGCCGAGGTCCAAGTCGAGGATGAGGTACATGTTGTTATGAAGGTATAACAGTCCAAGTGAGAGGTAACCAACTAGCCAACACTTTTTTTTTTAGATATTTTTATTTATTTTTAAAATTTTTATGGTGAACTAATGAAAATAACAGAAATGAAATACAAAAACAAAGTATTATCCTGAACCAGGGGGATGAGGAGGAAGTGGAGGTGAATGTGGCAGAGGCAGAGAAGGACATGGCGAACATCTTTTTTTATCTTTTTTTATTGGTGAGGGAGGCCCTAAAATTAAATAAATGGCAAATAGAGTCTAATCGTGGCTATGTGCAGCTAGTATAGTTGTCCAGTCAGCCATAGGCACCGACAAATCCTTTGTGATCCATACCTGGTGCATTTTAATGAATGTGTGCTTGCCCACGTTTGCTGTGGACAGGCGAATGCACCTGTCTGTGATGATACCCCCTGCCGTGCTAAACACTCATTCAGATAGTACACTTGCGCAGGGCAAGCCAGCACCTCCAAGGCATAAAGGGCAAGCTCAGGCCATGTGTCCAATTTGGAGACCCAAAGATAAATGGGGCAGACACATCAGCTGTAATATGGAGACATATGGACAGGTATTCTTCCATCATGTTGTGAAAATACTGCCTCCTGCTGATATGGACCGTATCAATTGGTGGTGTAGGATGTTGTGGCTTGCGGAAGTGTTATCACATTTTGGCCCTGCCAACCCTGCCTTCCGAGATAGTGGCGGTGCCTAGGCGGCGTTGGCAACTTCCTCCTCATCCTTTGCTATCCCGTTCCAAGGACAAAAGTAAGGATGATATGTTGTCCTTGTAGCGGGGATCCAGCAGGGTGGCAAACCATTAATCAGAACTGGTAATAATACAGGCAACTCATCGGTCATTGTGTAGGCATAGCACTATGTATTGTGGGTCAGGCTATCCAGAGTCAATGACAAGATATCCTTGGTGGCAGGTGTATGGTCTGGATCCTCTATATCCCCAGCTACATTCAAGTGAGGCACGTGAGCAGCTTGGAGTGTAATCCTATTGGAAACCCTGTTTTTCAACATTCTCATCCTCAGCCTTATTCTCCAAAACTGTCCCTTAGCTGGACCCTTGCTTACAAGGTCACTGTGGATACAGGGACCCACCCTCTGAGCCATGTGTTAATGACAAGCCTGATAAAGGTGTGAATGTTGAGACGGACCGTCTGCTCCTCTTCCTCCTGTGCCACCACCTCATCCATCATCACCTGAAGGGTTTTTTCAAGCAGGCATAGAAATGGGATAGTAACACTGATGATGGTGAAGTGGTATTCCGCTGAACGACTCGTGCATGTGTGCTGCAGCTGAAACTCCATTCTACTCACAGTCTCTCCAGCATATGCAAGGTGGAGTACCACCTTGTCGGAATGTCACATATATGGTGGGGAGCTGGAAGGCAGAAGTGAAGCTGCAGCGCAGACAGGTAAGCAACACACACAGCACGCACTTTAAGCAGCTAATCAGATATATTTGGGTAGTTATTCAGGAAGCTCTGTACCACCAAGTTCAGCACATGCGCGAGGCAAGGGATGTGAGTTAAACTGGCTGGGCCCAGAGCTGCTACCAGATTTCGCCTATTATTGCAAACCACAAGGCCAGCCACCAACCACTCATCAGTTTGCTGTTTAATCTCCATCCACAGCTTCTGCGTGGTGTGGGATCTGCCCCCCAAACAAATGAGTTGCATAACAGCCTGCTGGTATTTCCCTTGGGCTGTTGGTGGTACAGGGCTCACTGTGACTAGATGAGGAGGTGGTGTAGGAAGCAGAGTAGGAGGAAGAGGCAACATGTACTGAGAAATGTCCAGCAGTCTTCAGTAGTGGTAGGGCATTTGCTGGAAAGCCTTCCGCCTCTGTCCCTGTCCCAGCCGTCACTACATTGACCTAGTGGGCAGTTAGGGAGATGTAACGTCCCTGTCCATGCTTAGTTGTTACATGGACCTTGCCAGTGATTGTGTTCTGCAATGTACATCTTATCTGGTCAGAAAAATGTGTGTGCAGGGCAGAGATGGCCAGTCTGGAAAAGTAGTGATGGCTGGCAACAGCATATTGCAGGACATCCACCAATATCACTTATTTTAAACTAACGGTCTCCACCAGCCGGATTGGTAGCATTTCAAACAACAGAAGTTTAGAAATGCTAAAATTCAGTTACATGGCTTGTGGGTAGTTAGGGTGGAATTCTCTCTTTCTCTCAATAGTTTGAGGGATGGAAAGCTGAAAAATTCCATTGGATGATGTATGCATGGTCGGTGACACTGCTGGTGGTGGTGTTGCTGTCACATCATCTCTTTGCAGGGAGGCAGTTAGCCCTGTAGAACGTGTCTGTGAGGAAGAGGCAAAGAGTGCAGCAAAGGAGGGAGCAGGAAGAGGTTCAGATTTGTCATACTTTTTAGTATGTGTATTCCACTGCACCTCATGCTAGAATTTGAGATGCCTGATCATGCAGGTGGTGCTCAGGCTTAGAATATTTATGCCCCGCTTGAGGCTCTGATGGCACAGCGTGCAAACGACCGGCCACTTGTCTACACTACATTTGACAAAGAAGTCCAATCATAGGGAGTTCCTTTGTACAGCATACTGGCTATGGGCCAGCCACTGTACTTTTCCACCCTGCTCCCTCTTTGGCTGCGCTGATCAAAGACCTTGTCATCCTCGCATCATCTTCCATCCAGTGCTGACCCCTGCCCTCCTTGATGGTCAGTACACTGTAGAAGGCCGCAGCAGTTGGCCCTTGTGTTTCTTCATCCCCAAAGATGTTCTGCAGTAGTATGCTGACTGTGTGCAAAGGACCTCCCAAGTACTCATCCTCCAACAGAATGAGTAGTTGGGCATCAGTTCACTCAGTCTCATTTATGGGGCAGGACCATGTGGATGGGCCACAGAACCCCAGCCAGCAGACTCATCAAACAGCAGAAGAGATTGCTACAAAACTTTAGGCTCAGACTGCTTGGATGATATGGAAGGGGGTGAGTGGAAGAACGATGACTAAGATCCTCAGGTGCCAACTGAACGCTTTCTGCAAGAGACTAGGTGGAAGAAAATGTGAAGGAACTGTAGGTACTCTCAGCCATCTAAACCAATGTGGCATCACCAATCGTTCTGCAGAACTGGGGCCCACTAAATAATGCCAAACGCCCTGGCACTTGTGTGTACCTGAGGAAGATGTTGCAGTTGGACAGGTAACAGGCACAGATCGACCACGTCCTCTTCCTGCAGCAAGTACACCTTCACCGCCAGCAGCACTACAACCACGTTCACATCCCCTATTTGCTGCTCTCCTCATGTTTTTATACCTTTAAAAAAGTACCTCATAGGAAAGAGGCTAGATTCAGGCACTCTATTCATAGCCATTATACTACAGAGTGGCAGGTTTTTATGGATCAAAGTACAAGGTTTTCTTTCCAAAGAGTGCAAGCTTTTTATGCAACAGAGCAATAGGATTTTATGCCACAGAGGACAAGTTTTATGTGGCATAGAGCAATAGGATTTTTTGCCAGAGGTTTTTATGCTACAGAGTAATAGGATTTTTTTGCCACGGAGCAACAGGCTTTTAAGGCACAGAGCAACAGGTTGTTAGGGCAGTCTACACAGAATGCTGGTTTTGCAAACAGGAACAGGCTTTTAGTGCAGTCTACACAAAGCTGCTATGGCACACAGGAACAGGCTTTTAAGGCAGTCTAATCAATGTTGCTATGGCACACAGCAGCAGGCTTTCATGCACACATGAAGCTAATATGGCACAGTGAATCACCCTGACAGCACAGGAGGAACAGAATAGCGGTGCAACCCTGTGACCCGGCCTTTATACAAGCAGGGTCACATAGTGCGGCAGGCAATCACAGCCATGCCAATACTTGACTTCGGAAGTGCCCACAGCCTAAAAGCTTGTTGATTGGATGCTTAACAGCCTTTCAACAAGCTTTATTTGGCTGAAGAACTCAAACATTATGATGGACTTTCTGGAAAAGTCCGTGTTTGGGGTCTGTGAATGGATGCTGGGTGTCTGGTACGAACCCCCGAACTTTAAAGTTTGGGTTTGCTCATCATCAGTAGTAACAAACATTTTTACAATTTACCAATCATGAGAGTTTTAAAAAGTTAAGATAAAAAAAGAATGTATGCAATTTATGGATGACTTATACGGAAGTTGTGTTGGTATGATATGCAGCACTTAAACTTAATCATCATACACATCTTGAAAATTCAGAGACTATGAAACATTTTGAATTTCTCTGGAATAAGGACACTAATTCTCACTTGTGTCTAAATCAAACATCTGTCAAACTGACAAAGGAAAGTTGAATTTCATTTCAACAGGGGTTTCTTTATATTTTACAAGGAGAACAAATGTACCAATTGAACAAAGGAGGAAGCAGAGATGATATTAAATCTCAGTAGTCTATACAGGTTCCCAGCAATATAGCTGAACTCTCTACATAAGCCCATCTTTTATTAATTTATGTCACATCACACACATTACATTCCTCACCTTATCTGTTTCTCATCAACTTACATTTCTGTCATTGAATCCCTAAGGAAAGAACAAAACAAAATTAAACTGAGCTGAACTTTCTAAAAAGAAAATGAGGATGAAAAGCGGTTTCTTTAGGACATATAGCCTGTGAATGATGATTAGTCCCTGCAGTAAGAAAAATTTAATTTGGTGGTTGAGACCCAACATGCTTCAGTGTTTAATAATACCATGGCCACAATCCAATGGCTGACAACCAAGAATTGAGGCACTTACTGTTCCTTATTCCTTTGTGCAACACCTGGAAGTCCTGGGGCAAATTAGACAGTCAAACTTTATACAGATCACCTAGGGAAGGTTAAGCAATGAGTAGAAATGAATTTTTGAAACTGATTAATAATCTTAGCACAATTATATAATACATTTACTATATACATAAAGTCATGGCAAAAGTGTTGTCACTCTTGAAATTGCTCCAGAAAATGAAGTATTTCTCCCAGAAAATTAATGTAATTAATGCAATTACACACATTTATGTTAAACACATTTTTATTTTCTTTGTGTGTTGCAACAACAGCATATAAAAAACAGAGAAAAAATTTGTAGTGCATTTTCTCCTAAACATGCCGATACCCTATATACAGGGGAAAAAAACACTGTTTGAATGCACAGCAGGGTTCAGAAGGGAAGGAGCGATTTTTTACTTTTTGAATGCAAAATTTGTTGGAATCAATAGTGAGTGCCATGTCACGTTTTGAGAGTCCCTGATGTGCCTAAACAAAGAAACCCCCCACAAGTGACCACATTTTGGAAACCAGACCCCTCAGGGAACATATCTAGATGTGTGTTGAGCACATTGAACCCAGCAGTGCTTCACCAAAGTTTAAAAACTAGAGCTGTGAAAATGAAAAAAATTAAATTTTTTTCCACAAAAATGTCCATTTAGCCCCATATTTTTTTATTTTCTCCATGGTAACAGGAGGAAATGAACCCCAAACATTATTGTACGATTTCTCCTGAGTACGGCAATACCCCATATGTGAGGGCTCGGAAGGGAAGCACCACCGCTTGACTTTTTGAACTCAAAATTTGCTAGACTGGACGCCATGTCGAGGCCCCAGATGTGCCTAAACAGTGGAAACCCCTCACAAATGACCCCATTTTTGATACTAGACCCTTCAAGGAACTTATCTAGATGAGTGTTTAGCACTTTGAAGCCACTAGTGCTTCACAAAAGTTTAGAATGAAGGGCTGTGAAAATAAAAAAAATCAAATTTTTTTCACAAAAATGATATTTTAGCCCAAACTTTTTTATTTTCACAAGGGTAACAGGAGAAATTGAAAGCCAGAAGTTGTTGTTCAATTTTTCCTGAGTAAGCTGATACCCCATATGTGGGGGGAAAATATTGTTTTGGTACACGGCAAGGCTTGGAAGGGAAGAAGCGCAGTTTGACTTTTTGAACTCAAAATTGTCTAGAATCAAGAGTGAAGACCATGTCGCGTTTGGAGAGCCTAAACAGAGGAAATTCCCCACAAGTGAACCCATTTTGGTAACTAGACCCCTCAAAGAACTTATCTAGATGTGTGGTGAGCACCTTTAACCCCCAGGTGCTTCACTAAAAATTTTAAAAATCTAATTTTATTTCACAAAAATAATCTTTTAGCCCCAATTTTATTTTTTTCACAAGAGTAACAGAAGAAAATGGACCCAAAATTTGTTGTGCAATTTCTCCTGAGTATGGTGATATCCCATGTGGGGAAGAAAACCACTGTTTGGGTGCAGCAGGGCTAGGAAAAGAAGGAGCACTGTTTCACTTTTTGAACTCAAAATTGGATGGAATCGAAAGTGGATGCCATGTTGCATTTGGAAAGCCCCTAATGTGCCTAACCAGTAGAAACTCCCCACAAATGACCCCATTTTGGAAACAAGACCCCTCAAGGAACTTATCTAGATGTGTAGTGAGCACTTTGAACCTCCAAGGAGCTTCACAATAAATTATAATTTTGTGTTGTGAAAATATCAAAATTCATATATTCATATATTATCTTTTAGCCCCATTTTTTTATTTTTACAAGGGTGACAGGAGAAAGTGCACCTCAAAATCTATTGTACAAGTTCTCCTGAGTATGCTTATACATCATAGGTGGGATAAAACTACTGTTTGGACACACATCAGGGCTCAGGAGTGAAGGAGAGATATTTTGGAATGCAGACTTTGATGGAATGGTCTGCGGACATCATGTTGTGTTTGCACAGCCTCTGATGTGCCTAAAATGTGGAAATCCCCAACAAGTGACCCTCTTTTGGAAACTAGACCCTCCCAAAGGCATTTATTTAGATATGTGACGAGCACTCTGGACCCCCAAGTGCTTTACAGAAAATTATAACGTTGAGTCGAGAAAATAAAAAAATCTAATTTTTTCCACTAAAATTATCTTTTAGCTCCAAATTACATTTATTTTAACAAGGGTAACAGGAGAAAATAGGCCACAAATTCTGTTGTGAAATTTCTCCTGGGTATGCTGTCACCTCATATGTGGGAGAAAACCACTGTTTGGGTGCACGTCAGGGCTTTGAAGGGAAGGAGTGATGTTCTGGAATTCAGACTTTGATGGAATGATCTGCGGATGTCATGTCGCGTTTGTAGAGCCCCTGATGTGCCTAAACAATAGAAATTCTCCATAACTGACACTATATTAGAACTAATCTAGTTCTAAATTGTGTAGCATGCCTCAAGTTGACATACGTGATTTGTGTAGTGTATGTCAGGTTGGCATACTTTGAGTTGTGTAGTGTACATCAAGTTGGCATATGTCAGCTGTGTAGTGTATGTCAGGTTGTCATACATGAGTTGTGTAAGTCAGAAATGAATTTAGTAGTCCATGGATGTGTAGCATAGTCTAAAACTTCTTTTATACACAGGCCAGGTATATCAGGGCAGGTGAACCACACCTTGGCCTTTCTCATGGCACTGTACCGCTGGAGGACTTTATCAGAGAGATCAGCTTACCAATGTTTTTGTTGTACCCCAGTACAGAGTGTGGTTTGTGGACCTGTGTAGACATCCCTCTTGTTCTTGTACTTGACCACCAGCATGTTGTTGCTACATTGAGCTCTGTCTCACACCCTTCCTGAGCAGCTGCCCAATTAGCATCTTAGGGAGGCTTTTCTGATTTTTGCGGTCAGTACCACAAGCTACAGTACCTCACGCAGAGAGGGACTTGAAGCGTTTGACGCTAGTATAAAAGTTATCTACGTAGAGGTTATAATATTTAACAAGCAGTGGGTGCACCGTATCCCACACAATTTTCCCTATGTATATATACTGAGGTTCTGTTTCACAGCTTGTCACGATTCCCCTGACCGCTGTCACCAATGGGTCAGGATTCACACCGTGACCGTCACCCCTACGTCACGGATTGAGGTGACTTTAGGCCAACAGACGGCTATCACATGTGCAGGGGGGCTTATCTTAGTTATCCCTCCACTCCACGATGTGATGAAAAACCACACACAAGGCTATTGACCTCTTGCTTACAGCAGGGGCTTATTCTAGGTATCCCACTGCTTTCAATATACCACAAACTGCAGGGATTTATGTATATCCCGCTTACAGTTCCACTTAACACTTGCAGCCCTCTGGCGCCCCCTTACTCTCAGGTCAGATTAGGTACTGCACCCTGGGTAATTAGTCGCCAGGAAGGCTGCCTGCTATGTACTGGCTATTGGGCACGCTGCAGCGACGCGATAACTACTCCCACTCAGGCAGGAACAATAATTATCAAACCCGCAGTTGCTTCAGCATAATCCAACAGTCAGCGCACTTTCGCTGCCACCAGCTTCGATTAAACGGGTCCGAAGCTAACCCAACACAACAGTAACAGTAGCGTATTTCCCTTTCACAAGACAGGGTAAGTTTAGAGCATGGATGAACGAACTAATATATAATAGTATATTCCATTGAAATTAATTAGGCAGTGCTTTATCAAAAATATTTTATAAAGAAGTTACAAATGAGACAATTGCAAATATGTACAAGGGTAATTATGAAATAAACAGGGTTTAAATGAGAAAAGTAACACTCACATGTTCAACGCATTGCAGGCAACCAGGCTAGGGCAGTTTTTCCCATACGTCCCAGCTCATTTGGACGTGAGCAGGGCTCTTCCAGGACAAGACAAGAAATCAAGCAGCAAGTGACTCCTCAGAGCCTGCCAGACACTTAAAACATTAAGGCTGTGACATCACAGAAAGGCTGGCTTATCCAGACCCTCCTCTCTCTACATTCTGCCTAAACTTTAAACTATTCTCTCTAATTTCTATAACTTCACTACAAAACACATCATAGTTCTAACAAACCCATCAATCATCTCGGGTTAACGTGAGCATTCTAATGATATCAAATATGTCCTATCTGGGATACATATTTACAGAGAAAACCCTACTTCTTTACCAGACGGAGTTAGAAGCCCGAGTCTCAAGGGATGGGTACCTACACCGAGTGGGAATACGAATATATATTTTCGTGTTCTTACCGTAAACATGGTGCATAAAATCGTACCAAAACCAAACAAAGGATCTTTCATGAATTTTGGAGCCACTTTACCAGTTCTGACTAGTGAAGGTGGGAGGGGTGAGGGACTTTCCTCTGAGCCTGGAATTTACGACCCCAGGGCAATAAAACCCCCTTCTAGCATACAGTCCGTAGCCCAGAGAGAAACAAGTAGAGTCAGCTAGTGAAGGGGGGGTTTAGCCCACCTCATGAGCTGACGAGCAACTAAACTTATATGATATTTCATACCATATCGTGACACCTCCCCCTTTTGGTGTGCGCTAGGGAGGCAGTACCCCACGGTATGCCTCCATGGGCACCTCAGTAGGTTCACCCTGGCGGGAGAGTCCATCTGCATTCCCATGCTCTTTGCCCGTTTTATGTTCAATGGTGAAGTCAAACTGCTGAAGGGCAAGGCTCCAGCGTAGCAACCTGCCGTTGGTTCCACACATGGCATTTAGCCAGCGCAGAGGGTTGTGGTCAGTCACCACAGTGAAGGTGTGACCGTACAAGTAGGGCTGCAAGCGCTGCAGGGCCCAGACTATGGCCAGGCACTCCTTCTCGATGGTGGAGTAGGCCACTTCCCTCGGCAAAAGTTTCCGGCTCAGATATAACACGGGGTGCTCTTGGTCCTCCGAGTCAACCTGGCTGAGTACAGCACCAAGGCCAAACTCGCTGGCGTCGGTCTGCACCAAGAACGGTCGACTGCTGTCGACTGCTTTCAACACAGGGGCGTTGCACAGTGCAGTTTTCAACGCCTGGAAGGCCCCCTCACAGCCATCTGTCCAGTTGACAATGTGAGGTAGCTTCTTCCTGGTGAGGTCCGTCAAAGGTTTTGCCAGGCTACTATAGTGCTTTACGAAGCGCCTATAGTACCCTGCAGTGCCCAAGAAGGACATCACCTGTTTCTTGGTCACGGGAGTGGGCCAGTTCACGATCACTCCCACTTTGTCAGGCTCTGGCTTCAGGGTGTTCCCTGTTGTGAATTCTGTGGCTGAATTCACTCCTGTGGTCACAAGTGGTACTGCAGCTTCTGAGCTTCCTCCCTCAGGTGTTCTGGTGAGCTCGTTGGCTGCTTTGTTATTTAACTCCACCTGATTCTGTCTTCCTTGCTCCTTGTCAATGTTCCAGTGTTGGATCTGAGCTTCTGGATCTTTCCTGTGGCCTGCTGCTCTGCTTAGATAAGTGCTTTTGCTTTTGTTGCTACTTTTTCTGTCCAGCTTGTCTTTTCGTTTTGCTGGAAGCTCTGAGACGCAAAGGGTGTACCGCCGTGCCGTTAGTTCGGCACGGTGGGTCTTTTTGCCCCCTTTGTGTGGTTTTTTGCTTTAGGGTTTTTTGTAGACTGCAAAGTTCTCTTTGCTATCCTCGCTCTATCTAGAATATCGGGCCTCACTTTGCTGAATCTATTTCATCCCTACGTTTGTCTTTTCATCTTGCTAACTGTCATTATATGTGGGGGGCTGCCTTTTCCTTTGGGGTATTTCTCTGAGGCAAGTCAGGCTTGTTTTTCTATCTTCAGTCTAGTCAGCTCCTCAGGCTGTGCCGAGTTGCATAGGTAGCGTCAGGCGCAATCCACAGCTGCCTTTAGTTGTGTTTAGGTTAGGTTCAGGTATTGCGGTCTACAGAGATTCCACGTCTCAGAGCTCGTTCTATTGTTTTTGGGTTATTATCAGATCACTGTATGTGCTCTGATTGCTGGCACACTGTGTCACTGGATTGCCTACATAACAGTACAAGGAGCCAACCTAATTATTCTCAATAGAGGGAAAAAAGAAGTTCTGACATCATTTTTTTTTCTCAGCTCTGTGTTCAGTCTTTTTTTTCCCCTAGACATTTGGGTGTTTCAGGACACAGGTGTGGACATGGATATTCAGGGTCTGTGCTCTTCAATGGATAATCTCGTTACACATGTACAAAGGATTCAAGATACTATTGATCAGAAATCTATGTTAGAACCAAGAATTCCTATTCCTGATTTGTTTTTTGGTGATAGAACTAAGTTTCTTAATTTCAAAAATAATTGTAAGCTATTTCTGGCCTTGAAACCTCATTCTTCTGGTAATCCTATTCAACAGGTTTTGATTATTATTTCTTTTTTGCGCGGCGACCCTCAGGACTGGGCATTTTCTCTTGCGCCAGGAGACCCTGCATTGAGTAATGTCAATGCGTTTTTCCTGGCGCTCGGATTACTTTACGATGAGCCTAATTCAGTGGATCAGGCTGAGAAAAATTTGCTGGCTTTGTACCAGGGTCAGGATGATATAGAAGTATATTGTCAGAAATTTAGGAAGTGGTCAGTACTCACTCTGTGGAATGAATCTGCGCTGGCAGCTTTGTTCAGAAAGGGTCTCTCTGAGGCTCTTAAGGATGTCATGGTGGGTTTTCCTATGCCTGCTGGTTTGAATGAGTCTATGTCTTTGGCCATTCAGATCGGTCGACGCTTGCGCGAGCGTAAATCTGTGCACCATTTGGCGGTATTGTCTAAGATTAAACCTGAGCCTATGCAGTGCGATAGGACTATGACCAGAGTTGAACGGCAAGAACACAGACGTCTGAATGGTCTGTGTTTCTACTGTGGTGATTCCACTCATGCTATTTCTGATTGTCCTAAGCGCACTAAGCGGTTCGATAGGTCTGCCGTCATTGGTACTGTACAATCCAAATTCCTTCTGTCCATTACCTTGATATGCTCTTTGTCATCGTATTCTGTCATGGCGTTTGTGGATTCAGGCGCTGCCCTGAATCTGATGGATTTGGATTATGCTAAACGTTGTGGGTTTTTCTTGGAGCCTTTGCGGTGTCCTATTCCGTTGAGAGGAATTTATTCTACACCTTTGGCCAAGAATAAACCTCAGTACTGGACCCAGCTGACCATGTGCATGGCTCCTGCACATCAGGAAGTTATTCGCTTTCTGGTGTTACATAATCTGCATGATGTGGTCGTGTTGGGGTTGCCATGGTTGCAAACCCATAATCCAGTATTGGATTGGAACTCTATGTCGGTATCCAGCTGGGGTTGTCAGGGGGTACATGGTGATGTTCCATTTTTGTCTATTTCGTCATCCACTCCTTCTGAGGTCCCAGAGTTCTTGTCTGATTATCAGGATGTATTTGAAGAGCCCAAGTCCGATGCCCTACCTCCGCATAGGGATTGTGATTGTGCTATCAATTTGATTCCTGGTAGTAAATTCCCAAAAGGTCGATTATTTAATTTATCCGTGCCTGAACACGCCGCTATGCGCAGTTATGTGAAGGAATCCCTGGAGAAGGGACATATTCGCCCATCGTCATCACCACTGGGAGCAGGGTTCTTTTTTGTAGCCAAGAAGGATGGTTCGCTGAGACCGTGTATTGATTACCGCCTTCTTAATAAGATCACTGTGAAATTTCAGTATCCCTTGCCATTGTTATCTGACTTGTTTGCTCGGATTAAGGGGGCTAGTTGGTTCACTAAGATAGATCTTCGTGGTGCGTATAATCTGGTGAGAATCAGGCAAGGAGATGAATGGAAAACTGCATTTAATACGCCCGAGGGTCATTTTGAGTATCTAGTGATGCCGTTCGGACTTGCCAATCCTCCATCTGTGTTTCAGTCTTTTATGCATGACATCTTCTGTGAGTATCTGGATAAATTCCTGATTGTTTACTTGGATGACATTTTGATCTTCTCAAATGATTGGGACTCTCATGTGAAGCAGGTCAGAATGGTTTTCCAGGTCCTGCTTGCTAATTCTTTGTTTGTGAAGGGATCAAAGTGTCTCTTCGGTGTGCAGAAAGTTTCATTTTTGGGGTTCATCTTTTCCCCTTCTACTATCGAGATGGATCCGGTTAAGGTCCAAGCCATCCAGGATTGGACTCAGCCGACATCACTGAAAAGTCTGCAAAAATTCCTGGGCTTTGCTAATTTTTATCGTCGCTTCATATGTAATTTTTCTAGCATTGCCAAACCATTGACCGATTTGACCAAGAAGGGTGCTGATTTGGTTAATTGGTCTTCTGCTGCTGTGGAAGCTTTTCAGGAGTTGAAGCATCGTTTTTGTTCTGCCCCTGTGTTGTGTCAACCAGATGTTTCTCTTCCGTTCCAGGTCGAGGTTGATGCTTCTGAGATTGGAGCAGGGGCGGTTTTGTCACAGAGAGGTTCTGGTTGCTCAGTGTTGAAACCATGTGCTTTCTTTTCCAGGAAGTTTTCGGCTGCTGAGCGTAATTATGATGTTGGCAACCGAGAGTTGCTGGCCATGAAGTGGGCATTCGAGGAATGGCGTCATTGGCTTGAAGGAGCTAAGCATCGCGTGGTGGTATTGACTGATCATAAGAACCTTACTTATCTCGAGTCTGCCAAGCGCTTGAATCCTAGACAGGCCCGTTGGTCGTTATTTTTTGCCCGCTTCGATTTTGTGATTTCGTACCTTCCGGGCTCTAAAAATGTGAAGGCGGATGCTCTGTCTAGGAGTTTTGTGCCCGACTCTCCGGGTTCATCTGAGCCGGCGAGTATCCTCAAGGAAGGAGTCATTGTGTCTGCCATCTCCCCTGATTTGCGGCGAGTGTTGCAAAAATTTCAGGCGAATAAACCTGATCGTTGTCCGGCGGAGAAACTGTTCGTCCCTGATAGGTGGACTAGTAAAGTTATCTCTGAACTTCATTGTTCGGTGTTGGCTGGTCATCCTAGAATCTTTGGTACCAGAGAGTTAGTGGCTACATCCTTCTGGTGGCCATCTCTGTCACTGGATGTACGTACTTTTGTGCAGTCCTGTGGGATTTGTGCTAGGGCTAAGCCCTGCTGTTCACGTGCCAGTTGGTTGCTTTTGCCCTTGCCGGTCCCAAAGAGGCCTTGGACACATATTTCGATGGATTTCATTTCTGACCTTCCCGTTTCTCAAAAGATGTCAGTCATTTGGGTGGTCTGTGATCGCTTTTCTAAAATGGTCCATCTGGTGCCCTTGGTTAAATTGCCTTCCTCCTCTGATTTGGTACCTTTGTTCTTCCAGCATGTGGTTCATTTGCATGGCATTCCTGAGAATATTGTTTCTGACAGAGGTTCCCAGTTTGTTTCAAGGTTTTGGCGAGCCTTTTGTGGTAGGATGGGCATTGACCTATCTTTTTCCTCGGCTTTCCATCCTCAGACTAATGGCCAGACCGAACGAACCAATCAGACCTTGGAAACATATCTGAGATGTTTTGTTTCTGCAGACCAGGATGATTGGGTGTCCTTTTTGCCGTTGGCTGAGTTCGCCCTTAATAATCGGGCCAGCTCGGCTACCTTGGTCTCTCCATTTTTCTGCAATTCTGGGTTCCATCCTCGTTTCTCTTCAGGACAGGTTGAGTCTTCGGACTGTCCTGGTGTGGATTCTGTGGTGGACAGGTTGCAGCAGATCTGGACTCAGGTAGTGGACAATTTGACCTTGTCCCAGGAGAAGGCTCAACTTTTCGCTAATCGCAGACGCCGTGTGGGTCCCCGACTTCGTGTTGGGGATCTGGTTTGGTTATCTTCTCGTCATATTCCTATGAAGGTTTCCTCTCCTAAATTTAAACCTCATTTTATTGGTCCGTATAGAATTTCTGAGATTCTCAATCCTGTGTCTTTTCGTCTGACCCTCCCAGACTCCTTTTCCATACATAATGTATTCCATAGGTCGTTGTTGCGGAGATACGTGGCACCTATGGTTCCATCTGTTGAGCCTCCTGCCCCGGTTTTGGTGGAGGGGGAATTGGAGTATATTGTGGAGAAAATTTTGGATTCTCGTGTTTCTAGACGGAAACTCCAGTATCTGGTTAAATGGAAGGGTTATGCTCAGGAAGATAATTCCTGGGTTTTTGCCTCTGATGTCCATGCTCCAGATCTTGTTCGTGCCTTTCATGTGGCTCATCCTGGTCGGCCTGGGGGCTCTGGTGAGGGTTCGGTGACCCCTCCTCAAGGGGGGGGGGTACTGTTGTGAATTCTGTGGCTGAATTCACTCCTGTGGTCACAAGTGGTACTGCAGCTTCTGAGCTTCCTCCCTCAGGTGTTCTGGTGAGCTCGTTGGCTGCTTTGTTATTTAACTCCACCTGATTCTGTCTTCCTTGCTCCTTGTCAATGTTCCAGTGTTGGATCTGAGCTTCTGGATCTTTCCTGTGGCCTGCTGCTCTGCTTAGATAAGTGCTTTTGCTTTTGTTGCTACTTTTTCTGTCCAGCTTGTCTTTTCGTTTTGCTGGAAGCTCTGAGACGCAAAGGGTGTACCGCCGTGCCGTTAGTTCGGCACGGTGGGTCTTTTTGCCCCCTTTGCGTGGTTTTTTGCTTTAGGGTTTTTTGTAGACTGCAAAGTTCTCTTTGCTATCCTCGCTCTATCTAGAATATCGGGCCTCACTTTGCTGAATCTATTTCATCCCTACGTTTGTCTCTTCATCTTGCTAACTGTCATTATATGTGGGGGGCTGCCTTTTCCTTTGGGGTATTTCTCTGAGGCAAGTCAGGCTTGTTTTTCTATCTTCAGGCTAGTCAGCTCCTCAGGCTGTGCCGAGTTGCATAGGTAGTGTCAGGCGCAATCCACAGCTGCCTTTAGTTGTGTTTAGGTTAGGTTCAGGTATTGCGGTCTACAGAGATTCCACGTCTCAGAGCTCATTCTATTATTTTTGGGTTATTATCAGATCACTGTATGTGCTCTGATTGCTGGCACACTGTGTCACTGGATTGCCTACATAACAGTTCCCGCCTACCCGGTGCCCCAGGTAGTGAACCTCCCTCATGCCCATCTGACACTTTCCCGGCTTGATAGTCAGTCCTGCTTGGTGAATTCGCCTGAGCACCTCCTCGAGATGCTGCAGGTGTTCCTCCCAGGAGGAACTGAAGATGGCAATGTCATCCAAGTACGCCACGGCGTACGTCTCCAGTCCCTGAAGCAGGTGGTTGACCATCCGCTGGAAAGTGGCAGGGGCATTCTTCATGCCGAAGGGCATGACCGTGGACTCGTACAGTCCAAAGGGTGTGATAAAGGCGGACTTCTCCTGTGCCTCAGGGCTCAGGGGAATCTGCCAGTATCCTCGACTCAGATCCATTATTGTTAGGTAATTTGCGCCAGCTAACTTCTCAAGCAGCTCCTCGATGCGCGGCATGGGGTGCGCGTCAGAGGCTGTAATGGCGTTGAGCCCCTTTGAATTCCACGCAGAACCGTGTGGTCCGGTCCTTCTTTGGCACGAGAACTACAGGTGATGCCCACGCGCTCTTTGACCGTCGAATCACCCCCAGCTGTAACATCTCATCGATCTCTTGGCGATCTCTAGGGTGTTCGCCGTAGTGGGGCGTGATTCCCGGTGTCCACCTCGTGGACGGCTAACTCAGTCCTCCCAGGTCGGTTGGAGAACACGACCCGGAAGGGTTCCAGTGTGGTTTGCAACTGCAACCGCTGGGGTTCAGTTAACGAGGCGCTTACCTCCACGTCCTCAATGGACCCATTGGCCTTGGCTTGGGCCAGCATGTCCAGGAGGGTGTCTTCCTCACCGTCTTCGGGCAAGCTGCAGACCGGTAGGACGAAAGGTTCACGTTCACGTTCCATGTTGACGTGAAAGGCCTTTCGCCTACCCCGGTCGTGGTCAAGCGTAACCACGTAAGTGACCGGGTTGAGCTGTTGGTGGACGACGTACGGGCCCTCCCAGGCTGCCTGAAGCTTATCCGTTGGTACGGGGACCAGCACCCACACCTTTTGACCCACGTGGTAGGTCCGCTCCCGGGCGTTCTGGTCGTACCAGTGCTTCTGATCAGCCTGAGCCTGCGTCATGTTGTCATGCACCAACTGCGTCAAGGTCTGCATCTTGTCACGGAAGCGCATGACATACTCCACTATGGACACTTCAGAAGGGTCCGGCTCCTCTTCCCAGGATTCTCTTACCAACCCAAGGGGTCCCCGGACTCGCCTGCCGTACAGGAGCTCGAAGGGGGAGAACCCCGTCGAGGCCTGCGGAACTTCTCGGTAAGCGAACAGCAGGTGTGGGAGGTACCGCTCCCAGTCGCGCCCTTGAGTCTCAACCAGCATGCGTAGCATCTGTTTGAGGGTCCCATTGAAGCGTTCACACAAGCCATTGGTCTGTGGGTGATACGCACTCGATACCAGGTGCTTCACCTGCATTCTCTTACAGAGAGCCTCCATTAAGCGAGACATAAATTGGGTCCCTTGATCAGTAAGCATTTCCCTGGGAAATCCTACACGTGAAAAGATGGCCAACAGGGCATCCGCCACCTTATCTGCCCTAGTTGATGACAGAGCTACTGCCTCTGGGTACCGGGTAGCATAGTCTACCACAGTAAGGATGTATTGCTTTCCAGAGCTGCTGGGGACGGCCAGCGGGCCCACAATGTCCACTGCGATCCTCTGGAAAGGCTCCTCTATCACTGGCAAAGGGATCAGGGGAGCCTTAAGAGCAGGCCCCGCTTTCCCCACCCTTTGACAGGTGACACAGGAGCGGCAGTAGTTTGACACATCTGTCCCCATCTTAGGCCAATAGAAGTGTTGAGACAGCCGGGCCTTAGTTTTGCTGATCCCCAAGTGTCCAGCTAGCGGGATCTCATGGGCAATCCGCAACAACTCACCCCGGAATTGCTGTGGGACGACCAGCTGTCTTTCCCTCAACCACTCCTTTTGTGATTCTCCGGGTACTGTCTCCCGGTACAACCTTCCTTGTTCCCAGAACACCTTCTCCTTATCGGTCTCGGAGAAGCGCGTCCCGGCGAGTTGTCTCAAACTCTCTAGGCTCGCATCTGTGTGCAGAGCGGCCTGAAACTCCTGGCTAGGGGAAGCCAAAAGCGACGTCAGGGTCCCTTCCCCACGGGAACCCTCTTGGACCTGCTCTGGGTCCACCTCTGGTTCAGTCACAGTGATGACTGAGGAGGGTCCGGAAGGCAGACAGTTATCTGCGTTCCGGGCACTCTGATTGCGGGTGACAGCAGCTACGTAGGCTGTCTCCCCGGGGGTTTCTACAGTCCCATCAGCCGGCGCTGCTATGGGCTCTACCTCCCCATCCACCCCCAACACTCTGGGGGCAGTGCTACTTATGGGCCAGTTACCTTCCTCGGTGGCACTGGTCACTTTCATGGCGTCACCTTCCTCGCGGTTCCCATGCATCTCCCCATTTCCTGTAGCACCGACACTTGCCCCTGTTAGGGGTTCCTCAGCCGTCTCACTCCGCAGAGCGACGTGGCTGGGCACGCCTGTACCTATGGACACATTAACCTTCACAGAAAAATCATTATCAGGTTCAGCTGGCACAGGTACAACATTTTCACCATCAATCCTAGGGAAAAAATGGTTATTAGATGCATCATTACAAGATAAAGCATGGTCAGGTAACACATGCGATTTCCCATCATCATCATCATCAGGGTTAACTTTACCCTTATTAGTAGATTGGGGAGGGGTGTCAGGGACGTAGTATGCAACCATCCTCCCCAAATCAGTCCCCAACAAAACATCAGTGGGCAAATTATCAGACAGCCCCACTTCCTTCACCCCGCTCCCGGCACCCCAATCAATATAAACCCGGGCCATCGGTAAGGGACAGCTGATGCCCCCAATCCCAGTGACAGTTAGGGTTTTCCCCGGAATGATTTCTTCAGGGGCTGCCAGTTCGGGTCGGATGAGGGTTCGTTCAGCCTCGGTGTCCTTGAGGCCTGTAGCAACATGGCCTCCCACAGTGACGTGCTGTACGTTGTCACACACCCTCCCAACCACACCACCCACCAAAAGAACTGCTGCATTAGGCCCTGGGGCCTTGGCTTGGGTGTTCTTCTGCTTGGTTGGGCAGGAGAGACTGATATGACCAGTCTGATGGCAGGTGTAACACGTGCGAGGTTCGGTGGTCGGTCTGGTGCTGTTGGCCACGGGGCCAGGACCTCTGGTGTGTTGGCTGGCAGGGGTACTGGCGTTGGTTGCAGGCTTACCCCCTCTCCAGCTGGTGGTGACTGGCTTCCGCCCTTCCGATCTACGGTTGGCCTCATAGGCATCGGCAATCTGGGCTGCTTTCGTCACGTCTTTGGGTTCTCTGTCCATCACGAACTGTCGCACCTCAGCTGGGCAAAGATGAAAGAACTGGTCTTTGATCATCAAGTCTCGCAGCTGTGCAAAGGTGGTCACTGACAGTCCTTGGGTCCACTGGTCAAAGTGGGTCCCCAGTCCATGCACCACATCACTGTAACTGTCGTGTGGGCCACGTTGGAGGGTCCGGAACTTTCTACGGTACACCTCGGGTGTAAGCTGGTATTTGGCTATCAGAGCCTTTTTGATGGCCTCATAGTCACCATCTTGTTCTTGAGGGAGGGCAGCAAACGCCTCCAGAGCTTTACCTCTCAGCCCTGGTGTCAGGTATCGGGCCCATTCATCTGTAGGCAGCTGGTACTGCCTGCAGGCTTTCTCAAAGGTCCGCAGAAAAGTGTCCAAGTCCCCGTCCTTCTCCATAACAGGAAAGTGATCGGGCCGGGGCTTAGGTATCTGAGCGCTGCTGGGCTCACGTCTCTGGGCGGTGGAGGGCATCCCCCCTGCCGGAGCATCTCCAGTTCATGTTCTCGCTGGGCTTGGCGCTCGGCTCTCTCAGCCTTCCGCTCGGCTCACTGGGCCTGGGCCTCTCGCTCAGCTCGGGCCTCTATCTCGGCTCGCTGGGCCTCTTGCTGGGCTCGCTCCTGGTATTGCTGGATCAGCTGCAGACGTCTCTCTAGGTCATCTGCGGAACATTGTTGCAGAGCCAGCTGCAGGAGGAGGTCTGCACCCCCCCGGTTGCCAGTAGGGCCCGTATTCAGTGGTTGGACCTCTGCTGCAGCACCATGTTCGCTTGTGCTGGCTTCTGCGGCCTCTGGGCTCTGTGACCTGGCTTGGTCTGCTTCAAATTGCACCAGTTCAGCGACTATTTGTATCTTGGTCTTGCCCTGGGGGTTCAGGCCATGGTACGTGCATATCCCAGCAAGAATGTCCTTCTTCTGCTGGTTGTACCAGGCTTCCCCTTTCGCAGCCATGGTTGCCAAATAAAAGATAGGATAGAAAAACGAAGAGAAAGGGAAGGGATAATTACCAGTACGCAATTGTCTCACAACTAAAAAGCACTGAGTTCGTTCTCCAAACTTATTTGCGCAGAGTCCTCGCAAGAACTTTCTGCAAGTTTTTAGTGAGAGGAATGATTACTCAAACCAAATCACTAATGCTCTAAGATATCCCACCGCTGCCACCAATTGTCACGATTCCCCTGACCGCTGTCACCAATGGGTCAGGATTCACACCGTGACCGTCACCCCTACGTTACGGATTGAGGTGACTTTAGGCCAACAGACGGCTATCACATGTGCAGGGGGGCTTATCTTAGTTATCCCTCCACTCCACGATGTGATGAAAAACCACACACAAGGCTATTGACCTCTTGCTTACAGCAGGGGCATATTCTAGGTATCCCACTGCTTTCAATATACCACAAACTGCAGGGATTTATGTATATCCCGCTTACAGTTCCACTTAACACTTGCAGCCCTCTGGCGCCCCCTTACTCTCAGGTCAGATTAGGTACTGCACCCTGGGTAATTAGTTGCCAGGAAGGCTGCCTGCTATGTACTGGCTATTGGGCACGCTGCAGCGACGCGATAACTACTCCCACTCAGGCAGGAACAATAATTATCAAACCCGCAGTTGCTTCAGCATAATCCAACAGTCAGCGCACTTTCGCTGCCACCAGCTTCGATTAAACGGGTCCGAAGCTAACCCAACACAACAGTAACAGTAGCGTATTTCCCTTCAGAAGACAGGGTAAGTTTAGAGCATGGATGAACGAACTAATATATAATAGTATATTCCATTGAAATTAATTAGGCAGTGCTTTATCAAAAATATTTTATAAAGAAGTTACAAATGAGACAATTGCAAATATGTACAAGGGTAATTATGAAATAAACATGGTTTAAATGAGAAAAGTAACACTCACATGTTCAACGCATTGCAGGCAACCAGGCTAGGGCAGTTTTTCCCATACGTCCCAGCTCATTTGGACGTGAGCAGGGCTCTTCCAGGACAAGACAAGAAATCAAGCAGCAAGTGACTCCTCAGAGCCTGCCAGACACTTAAAACATTAAGGCTGTGACATCACAGAAAGGCTGGCTTATCCAGACCCTCCTCTCTCTACATTCTGCCTAAACTTTAAACTATTCTCTCTAATTTCTATAACTTCACTACAAAACACATCATAGTTCTAACAAACCCATCAATCATCTCGGGTTAACATGAGCATTCTAATGATATCAAATATGTCCTATCTGGGATACATATTTACAGAGAAAACCCTACTTCTTTACCAGACGGAGTT
Source organism: Ranitomeya imitator (assembly GCF_032444005.1). Taxonomy (NCBI): domain Eukaryota; kingdom Metazoa; phylum Chordata; class Amphibia; order Anura; family Dendrobatidae; genus Ranitomeya; species Ranitomeya imitator. The sequence goes on along the minus strand of NC_091282.1, from coordinate 463,354,467 downwards.
AGAAGCCCGAGTCTCAAGGGATGGGTACCTACACCGAGTGGGAATATGAATATATATTTTCGTGTTCTTACCGTAAACATGGTGCATAATATCGTACCAAAACCAAACAAAGGATCTTTCATGAATTTTGGAGCCACTTTACCAGTTCTGACTAGTGAAGGTGGGAGGGGTGAGGGACTTTCCTCTGAGCCTGGAATTTACGACCCCAGGGCAATAAAACCCCCTTCTAGCATACAGTCCGTAGCCCAGAGAGAAACAAGTAGAGTCAGCTAGTGAAGGGGGGGTTTAGCCAACCTCATGAGCTGACGAGCAACTAAACTTATATGATATTTCATACCATATCGTGACACAGCTTTTAGAGTTTAATTCCATACCTGACCCTCTTTCTTGGGCAGATACTGTTGGAATTTGAGCCTCCCCTTGAAATGGATTAGGAATTCATCCACGCAGATGAATTCAGACACATACATTTCAGCAAACTTCTTGCTGAAGTTATCATTGACCGGCCAAACTTTGAAAAGTTGGTCAAGGTTGGGGTCAACTCAGTGAGGACTTTGTGTACTATCATTGTAAAGCAAAAACATGTAGATGTTCTCAGAACGTTTGTGGGTCATGACCATGCAGAACAGTGGAGTTTCATATAAAATGTCAACACTCCAATATTGCCAAAGTTCTAGCTTCTTCACTAACACCATGTGAAGAACCAGGCCCCAAAACATCATCATTTCTACTGCATCTACAGGGGGTCAGTTAGAAAATGATAAAGGGCAGTTTTGTGACCAAAATTGCTGCTGTTACAAATTTGTTTCAGCCACCATGATGTTTACAAAATCTTCAGGGAAAAAGACTTTGAAAAAATTAAAAAGTCTATTTGTGTGAGGCAGGAGGTCTCAAATTGGCAATCCTAATTGCGCCCTAAAATCAGGAATCTGCGGCTCATAGTCTTCGGGGGGTAGGGTCTAGAGATGAGAGAATATCGTCAGCTCCCTCCTTATACTGCAAGCTATAGTGCTTATCGAAGAAGTTGCAGCGGGAACCCGGATATTCACTCATATCTAGTAAGGTCCATACTCGGTCAGTAACTGTGGGCGCTGGTTCATTTTCTATCTTGGGCATCAATGTGACAGTTCGGTACTTGAGGAGGATAAGTAGGAAAACTAAAGGAAGGTGGGATCCCCTCCCTCACTGTCAGTGTTGGAGGCAAGGAAAGCAAATGCCTCGTCCACTGAATACTTGGTTTTAGATGAGAAGAACAACATTTTTTCACATACAGTTGAAACTATAAGTTCACACATACACTATATAAAAAGACACATATGCATGTTTTTCTCAATATCTGACAAGAAATCAAAGTAAACCTTTCCTGTTTTAGGTCAATTAGGATTGCCATAATTATTGGTAACATTTGTCAAATGCCAGAATAATGAGAGAGAGAGAGAGAGAGAGAGAGAGAGAGAGAGAGAAAGAGTGAATGTTTTAAGGCATTTTTATAACTTACAGCAAAGTCAAAAGTTTACATACATTTCATTAGTATTTGGTACTATTGCCCTTAAACTGAATGACTTGGGTCAAACGTTTGGAATAGTTGATCGGAATTGGGACCCATTCCTCCTCACAAAACTGGTGTGACTTATCCAGGTTTGTAGGTCGCCTTCCTCGCACCTGCCTTTTCAGCTTTGCCCATAAATTTTCAATAGGCTTGAGATCAGGGCTTTGTAATGGCCACTCAAAAACATTGACTTTGTTGTCCCTAAGCCATTTTGGCAATATGCTTTGGGACATTGTCCATTTGGAAGACCCATTTCTGCCCAAGCTTTAACTTCCTGGCTGATGTCTTGAGATGGTGTTTCAGTGTTGCCACATAATCTTCTTTTCTCATGATGCCACCTATTTTGAGAAGTGCACCAGTCCCTCCTGCAGCAAAAATCCCCACAAAATGGTGCTGCAATCCCCATGTTTCACAGTTGTGATTGTGTTCTTAGCCTACCAAACTTCTCCCTTTATCCTCCAAATGTAACGACGGTCATTATGCCCAAAAAGTTCCATTTTAGTTTAATCAAGCCACAGGACATGTTTCAAAAAATTAAGGTCTTTGTTCCTGTGTGCATTTGCAAACATTATTCTGTTTTTTAATTTTTCTTTTGGAGTAATGGCAGTGTGGCCTTTCAGCTCATGTTGATAAAGTACTCGTTTCACTGTGAATATTGACACAATCTTACCAGCTTCCGCCATCATCTTTGCAAGGTCTTTTGCTTTTGTCCTTGGGTTGATATGCACATGTCAGACCAAAGCACGTTCAACTCTAGGACACAGAAACCGTCACCTTCCCGAGTGGTATGATGCTGGACATTCCCATCTTGTTTGTACTTGCATATAATTAAACATCCAAAGAAAAATAAAAGGTGGCACTCACCAAGCGATGCATTAAAAATCCTTTATTCTTCCATATATCGGAGTAAGGACATGCCTTTCGGGCTGCAGGTAAAACGAGAGGGTGCGGGTAGTAAACCGGACGATGGCCGTTTCGCGTGCAATGCGCTTCAATGGGTCCAGGCACCATCGTCCGGTTCACTCCCTGCACCCTCTCGTTTTACCTGCAGCCCGAAAAGCATGTCCTTACTCTGATACATGGAAGAATAAAGGATTTTTAATACATCGCTTGGTGAGTGCCACCTTTTCTTTTTCTTTGGATGTTTTATACGAATTGCTGTTTGGTAGAGCACCACAGCGCGACTGTATTCCACCGTTGGTCCGATTGCCATGAGAGACTTTGATCGCTGCAGTAAATTGCTCACTTGAAAGCCATCAAAAACCACCTACCCTGGTGCCATTATACTTTCTTCTTTTTATATGGACTTGCATATAATTGTTTGTACAGATGAAATTTTGACCAGTGGGCTTCGACCAATGGGCTTGTGAGAAGCTTGTACAAGGTTTATTCTGATTTCATGTCAGATATTGAGAAAAATAAGCATATGTGTATTTTATATAGTGTATGTAAACTTTTGGTTTCATCTGTATAATAGCTGAAATAGTGTTTTGAGTCCATCAGATGAACTGATTGTGAGGATCCACCTTTCATCCATAACATTCTGTTCTTAATGTTCTTTAAAGCAAAACCTTCCTTCTACACTATTGTAATATTTCATAAATCAGAAAATGCCATACAGTTTCTAAATAATGTGAATACTTTTCTGCCCAATGATGACAGAAGTATTCTAGGAGTGATACCTTTATTGGCTTACCAGAAAATAACCACAATACAGTTTCTAAATAACAAATTTAATGTAAATACCGGTCATGGCCTTCACAGGAAGTGTGTTTTTCTTTTATATATCTTTTAGAATTGATAAAATCATAAATCATATTTTGATTGCTAGCATAAAGTAGAATGCAAAATTACATAATGGTAAATTAACAGAAAAAAATAATTGCGCTTATAGTACAACTTAAATAGTTCCTTGTATTCTTCAAATATGAACTCAGTTTGAATTTAATAGTTAAAGACATTTTTAACTGCTCCAACTTTGATGACCTATGCTTAGAATACGTCGTTAATATCAGATTGGTGGGGGTCTGGCATCCCCACAGATGAATTGTTAACAGCTCCGATATAAACATTGTAAATAGTGAATTTTCCACTACTTTCATTATCATGATCTTTTCTTAGGATGGGTTATTAAAGAGAGATTGATGGGGTCCAACCTCCGCCCTAGCCGATCACAATTTTCATCTCTAGTGTACGGAGCAAGGTGCTACAGTTCAATTCTAAAGAGAATAAGAGCTGAGATGCAGTACCTGTGCGTGTCCACTAAAGATGGTAGAGAGCCTTGTTATTCTGGTTCTGGATACTTTCATCCACTATTTATCAGCTGATTGGTGAGAGTTTTGAATGTTGGACCCCCTATTGATCTCATATTGATATTAAAATTGAGATAGAGATTTATTAGTCTTCCATATGTAAGCGTCATGGAGTTTATATGAAATCTCAAAGGAAATTAGATTGAATGCATTTCACTAAATATTTCATAAAATAAGAAAGTCAAAACGAAGCAGATTATCACATGATGCAAATAAGATATTGGTGCCTATTTAAAGAGGAGCTGTTACTAGGTCAAAAGTGGGAAGTTTTTGCTCTTATTTTACTCCTGCTGTTCTGCTGACTATTTACCGTATACATTTTTTTTAACTCCACTATACAGTATGGTTCCAGAGATATGTTGTTGCTGTTTTTTTTATGTAGCACTAATTTATCTGGTGTTTATAAGAGTGAAGTACTCACATGATGATCTGGGGCATGTCTGTAAGCTGATTTGCTTTATTACCCTGAAAGCAACACCCCTTTTGAAAACACTATAAAAGTTAACAGGAAATAAAAAGATCTTCATCTCTTGAAAAGTATGGCGGATAAAAACAACACACACTAAAAAAAAAAATTAAAGGGAAGTATTGGGAGCGAAACTAGAGCAGCAGCTACTTTTTGAAAAAGGCCTATAACCAGCTTATTAAATAGAAATATTAAACTTGATGAGGCGTGCATACCCAATTTTAAAATCCAGACGGACTGTAAAATACTTATTTAAATTGTTAAAAGACTGTTAATAAAATTTGCAAGTTATGAGTTGTCCCTGATGGAGAAAGAATTGTACTGCCATTCTGACATAGAATTTACAAGCAAGTACGCCAGCCTCTTCAAAGTGTAACATCGGGTGACAAATTCACTTTAGATAGATTTTGGTGCGAAAAAATGAATGGGATGTTAGTGTCGGTGTAAGGAGATGGCAGATATCCTCGGTGCTCCCTCTCTCCTTTGTACTGGTCCCGTGCACTTTATGTGGTACCCAAATGGTGTACCTGGATGTTAACATGTTAATGTTTTGCTGTTGTTCAATAATGTGTAATGCTATGTAACATTTATGCCGTAATTTTATACGCTGTCAAATGTGCTGTGTCTGCCATGTATGATCATTGTGCTATGTTTGTTATGCACATTCTAGAGGCAGGGACAGAAAGGGTTAATTTAAGGGGCTGGCCTTGCAGCCTCAAGGTAGCAGGAAGCTCCTGCTTCCTGGTCAGAGCCCAGGCAGGACTGCCTGAGCCAGGGTGTGTGTCCCTTCTTGGGACAGAAGGGGTCCCCATCTGAGGCACAAGTGGGTCCCCATCTGGGGCAGAAGGAGCCCCCGTCTGGAGCATAAGTGGATCCCTGTCTGGGACAGAAGGAGCCCCCTTCTGGGGCATATGTGGATCCGTATCTGCGACAGAAGGGATCCCCCAGCTGGGGAGAATACTGGCGGTCAGGACTGTTGGGCACAAGGCCTGGATTTGTGCCCAACCAGAGACTTCAGCTCTGAAGAGCTTACTAAGAGTCATGGAATTTGCTGCTGCAGCTGTTGCTGTGTCTAGAGACAGATTAGGAATCATTCATTTCTTGTTAATTTCTACACCTTTATTATTAAAATGCAAGTTGCCACTGCTGGGCCCTATACAGTGTGAAGCGTGGTTTAGCCGGAGGATGTCTTCCCATTGTGGAGAACAGCTGCAGGGCTGAGATAACCCACTGTGACCTAGGGCTGGGATTAGAACTGACATTTTATGTGCAAGGGGCCGGGGTGTGGGCTGACGCTGCCCTAGTAGACTCGCCCGTGACTACCACCCCATGCCACCTTGTTACATCATCATTACAAGTGGTAACATTAATTTTAATAATAAAAAAATTGTATTTTTAAGATCTCACAAATTCATTATAATTCCATTATATGAACATGTACAGTATATACTGCTATTGTATTTATGCACATGTAATAACGAAGCCACATTATGTATACCCAAATAATACAAAGCATATTGTACATAAAAATAATACCATTAAATACAGTATATATAAAAAATGTATATAAAATACTGTATAGTAGCACCATATGCTGTAAATAAAAATAATATACCATATATTGCATATGTAAATTAATGTAGAGAAGCCGCAGAGACACCATCATGTGTTTCTCAATGCAAGCAATAAATAGCCAGGTCTTTCACCGGGAAGGAACAACCACGGGAAGGGCAGCATCCAAATAGGAAAACTACCTATGCCAAAACATGGTATCCATCCACAGACTGCTGTTTCGAGGTATTTGCCCCTCATCAGTGTGGAGTAGGAAACTGGCTATTAGGAGCAGTGCCTAGTAAAAGGACTATAAACATAAGGATGAATGACCTCCCGTGGTTGTTCCTTCCCGAAAGGGATGGGAGCAGTTGTTAGGGTTGGCGGAACGCACCAAATATATTATTTATTAAATGGAATTGGTGCGCAACCCGGGATCCACCGTGCAGGAAAGTACCTGCTGCTAAATAATGGCGGCTCTATATGGTGGTATATACCAACTCTGTTAGCTTCACAGAGTAACCGCGAGAGGAAAGCTCTGTGCCCTGTTATACTTTCACAGAGGCACAGGCCAACTACCCAGATGTGAGCAGTGAGTGGTCATGCATGCATACACAATCTCCTCACCGGAGGTGCCAGCATTCTAGGGGCTTATTTCAGCCGGGTCCCTGAACACATTCAAACACATAATATAAGAGCGACTACGGGCGCTGCACACAAAATATATATTTGTACTGGTAATTCTACTGCTGCAGATAGACGGACCTAACTACCGAAAATGTCCGATGTAAAGTGAAAAAACACCAATGATCATATATATATATATCTGCGCTGTAGATTCCAGAGGAGAATATTTAATAAGAGAGTTTTCTGCATATATTGTCCATCATAAAATATGTCCAGTTACCTAGTTGAAGGTTATTGATGCGTTATTAATGCGTTATATATCATGCATATAAGATGTTGATAATTACCGGGTGTGTCGCAGTCAAGGTCTCCTGAATAGGTACACAACGGTGATGCGTTCGACCGCTTTACTTCCAAAGAATGTGCGAGGAGAGGGTGTAAAAAACCTGTCCCGGCCGGTGACAGTCACCCCTTACCTCACCGATGGTGCTCCTGGGTCTTCAGCGTGAGCCTGCGCTCCCACACGCTAGTTGCCGGCGAGGTGCAGTGAAGCTGCAAGACCTCGCGTGACGTCACATACACGTGATGTTACACGTGAACGGCTAACGAAATGCACACAGTACCGAAAAGGTTCTATCCAACGCGTTTCGGAGTCGGCGGACTCCTTCCTCAGGGATGGTCCGGTGCAGGTCAAGAATGCTTTATATATCATATAGCGAGTGGAAGCGCTGTGTCCTATTTGTTAAAAGCAAAGAGTTCAAACACATGACCACATTGGCGCAAAGCATATAACAAAAGGCGATACTAGCGCATGGCCGTGCGGCCATGCGAGCCTTAAATAGCTGCAGCACATCTAGGACCTGTGAAAGAAGGACCAATGGAATTGCTGCAGCACCTGAGCACGTGACCCCAGACCTCCACTGAGATATCCTGCCCTGGGCATGCTCAGTGTGCAAAGCAGAACTAGTCCTAGTACCTGCAGGACCTTCCGTGAGAAGGACCAATGGGAGTCTCTGCAGTACCTGAGCATGTGACCCTAGACCTCCACTGAGAGATCTTGCCCTGGGCATGCTCAGTGTGTGTAAATAAGGACTTAGTCCCAGAGGAGCCTGCTCACCGCAGATCAGTGCAGGGTACAATAGGAGAGCCAGAAAAGGCAGTAGTAACCCTATGCACAGAATCAGCCTCAGCGAGACGCTGAGAGCGACGTCTCCGCTGAGCAGACCCCACTGTGGCCGATGCAGAATGGGAGACCGCAGCAGACACGGATCGAGATTCCCCCTGTGCAGCAGAGGAAACTCGACTCCTAACATTGCCCCCCCTCCTAGGGCCCCCCTCCTTGAGCCTCACTACGCTCAAAAGCTGCAATTAGCAGCGGAGCCCGAATGTGCTCCACAGGCTCCCAGGTTCTATCCTCTGGGCCGTGACCCTTCCAGTCCACCAGATAAAATTTCTTGCCACGTACCACCTTGCACCCCACAATAGCATTCACCTCAAACTCATCCGTGGATGAACCCGATGTCCCAGCAGATGACTCAGAAAACCGGGACAAATGAACGGGCTTTAAGAGGGAAACGTGAAAAGTATCGGTGATACCAAGGCGTGGAGGAATAGCCAAACGGTAGACCACAGGGTTGACCTGTTCCAGAACCTTAAACGGGCCAATGTAGCGAGGAGCAAACTTAGTGGACTCAACTCGCAGCCTGATGTTACGGGCGGAGAGCCACACTAAGTCGCCAAGAGCAAAGATCGGAGCGGGGCGCCAGTGTGTATCAGCCGAAACCCTCATTCTCTCCTTGGAGGCCCAGATGGCATCCTGTGTGCGGTCCCAGATGTCACGTGCCTCCACCGCCCAGTCTGCCACCCTAGAATCGGTGGATGACACGGGCATGGGCACAGGGACACGCGGATGCTGGCCGTAAATAAGGAGAAAAGGAGTCTGACCAGTGGAATCGGCTACGGCGTTGTTCAGGGCAAATTCTGCCCAAGGTAGCAAAGATGCCCAGTCATCCTGCCTAGCAGAGACGAAATGTCGCAAATATGTCACCAGAGTCTGGTTGGTTCTCTCCACCAACCCATTCGTCTCAGGATGGTATGCAGAGGAGAGGTTCAACTCTATGCTGAGTAAACGGCAGAGCTCTCTCCAAAACCGAGACGCGAACTAGGGACCCCGATCGCTGAAAATTTTATCAGGCATACCATGTAATCGGAAAATGTGTTTAATGAACAACACCGCCAAGGCCCATGCAGAAGGTAACCGTGGAAGCGGCACCAAATGCACCATCTTAGAGAAATGGTCGGTGACAACCCAAATTTCGGAGCAGCCATGAGACTTGGGTAAGCCCACCACAAAGTCCATCCCGACCATCTCCCAGGGCCTGTCTGCCACCGGTAGAGGGTAAAGCAACCCAGCAGGCTGTTGCCGAGGAGACCGATTCTGGGCGCAAGAAACGCATGCCTGAATATAGTCCCTGACATCTCGGGCCATATGCGGCCACCAGTATGTTCTCGCCAGAAGCTCAGATGTCCTCTTGGTCCCAAAATGCCCACCCACTCTGGAGGAGTGAGCCCAAGAGAGAACCTCCGGTCGCAAATTTGCTGGCACAAAAGTCTTGCCCGGGGGCACAGACTCTAGCGAAACCGGAGCTACAGTTCTCAGGCTCTCCGAAGGGACAATAAGCCGAGGCTCCTCCTCCTCCTCCTCAGATGACACTACGGAGTGGGAGAGAGCATCGGCACGAAAGTTCTTCTCCCCGGAGAGAAAATGGAGAGTAAAATGGAACCGGGAGAAGAACAGGGACCATCTAGCCTGGCGAGAGTTCAGCCGCTGGGCCGTCTGTATATACACCAAGTTCTTGTGGTTAGTGAAGACTTGGAAGGGAAAGCGAGCTCCCTCCAAGAGGGGTCTCCACTCTGAAAAAGCCAACTTCATGGCTAGCAACTCCCTGTTCCCGATGGAATAATTCCTCTCCGCTGGTGTGAAGGTCTTGGAGAAGAAGAAGCAAGGATGCTTCCGACCTTGAGCATCCTTTTGGAAAAGGACTGCTCCAGCACCAATGGATGAGGCATCCACCTCCAAGATAAATGGTTTATCTACATCGGGGTGATGTAGGATGGGAGCGCTAGCGAAGTGTGACTTAATCGAGAGAAAGGCTTTGGAGACCTCCTCTGACCACAACTTGGGATTTGCTCCCTTCTTGGTGAGGGCAACCAAGGGAGCTACCAAAGTTGAGAAGTGTGGAATGAACTGGCGATAATTATTAATGAACCCCATAAAGCGCTGCACCGCTTTAAGAGAATGGGGTTCCTGCCAGTCCATTACAGCCTGTAGCTTGGCAGGATCCATAGCCAAACCCTGGGCAGAGATGATATAACCAAGGAAAGGCAAGGACTCCTGCTCAAACACACACTTCTCCAACTTGGCGTAGAGGGAGTTTGCCCGTAAGAGGTCGAAGACTTTGCGAACATCTGTCCGATGGGAGTCAATATCTGGAGAGTAGATGAGAATATCATCCAGATAGACTACGACCGAGGTGGTGAGCATATCTCGGAAGATGTCGTTCACAAAGTATTGGATAACGGCTGGGGCATTACAGAGCCCGAAGGGCATCACCAGATATTCATAGTGCCCATCCCTGGTGTTAAAAGCCGTCTTCCATTCATCCCCCTCACGGATGCGAATCAGGTTGTAAGCACTCCGCAGATCTAACTTTGTAAATACCCTTGCTCCCCGTAGCCTATCAAAAAGCTCAGATATCAGGGGTAATGGGTACTTGTTCTTAACGGTGATGGCATTAAGACCCCTGTAGTCTATGCATGGACGTAAGTCTCCAGTCTTCTTCTGTACGAAGAAGAACCCAGCCCCTGCCAGAGACACTGACTTCCGAATGAATCCTCTTGCCAGATTCTCTTGGATGTACTGAGACATTGCCTCCGTCTCCGGGAGAGATAACGGATAGACTCGACCCCGGGGAGGCTCCGCACCAGGCAAGAGGTCGATAGGACAGTCATAGGGGCGGTGAGGCGGAAGGGTCTCCGCAGCCCTTTTGGAGAACACGTCTGCATAGGGCTAATACTGCTTGGGGAGAGAGGAAAGATCTGCGGGTACCTGTGTAGTAGCAACCTGAACGCACTCCCTCTGACATCTACCCTCGCAGGATTTACTCCATCCCAAAATTCTCCCTGAGGACCACTCAATAGGGGTGGGATCCTGTCAGAGGCCTAGACAGAAGGCCACGGAGCTGCGACTGCCTACCGATGTGGCAGCATCCTAAGGAAGGACACGAAAGAGAATTGTGTTGTAGAGGGTGAGAAACGAAGTCATAGCAAAAGGAGAGGAAAACCAGAAGGAGTTTTGCCTTGCATAGGCTGCCTCCTTCTGAGGCGCAGAATCCAGTAGCCAGAACACTGAGGGAGCAATCGTCTCCATGCCTTGCTCCAGAGACCGGCAGGACAGCTAATTCCACGTTACCTGCCAGACCTATACCCAAGAGGCACGGTGGCAACTTGTGGGGGCTGGGGGTGCTAGAGTCCCTGTAAAAAGCTTCAGGCTATCAGTCATACGGGTTGTTCCTATCCATCTGGGGGACAGAGAGACAGAGACATAACATCTACAACAGTTGTGAGGACCTTATGAGAAGCTCAGCAGTAAGGTACTACAACATCCAGGTGCTAGGGAAGGCTACTGATTTCCACCTGGATAAGGGGACTCTGGATTTGCCTTCGGACCGGCCGGACTCTGCCTACCCTGTGATCTGGTGCTCTGGACTGTGGATGCTGAAGCCTTCAGTAAAAAGGTAAAGAGACTGCAATCTTGTGTCCTTGTTCTTCACTGCGCCTCACACCACCCACTATCTACACCTCTGGGAAGCCCTGGGGACATACTTCACCTGTCGGAAGGTATACCATCTAGCTGCCATAATATAACCTCAGCGGACCCCTAAGCTGCATCGGTCACCCTGACCGAATACCACAGGTGGCGTCACGAACATTATCCCTTTAAAGACCTTTCCCCCCTTTTACACGGACGCCACTAGGGCCATGGACCGGGTCAGCCACCATGACATCCCCCTTGAGAACCGAAGGGCCCAGTACTGAGTTTGGCATCACGAACAGGATCTACTTAAGCCTGAAAATCATGTCATGTGTGCCTAAGAACTGTGCCAGAATTGTATTTGAACTGTTTGTGATGAAAGACTGTGTATTGCCATTTGCCGCCAAAATTCCCGCCAAAACCGCCGCCATTACAGCGCGATGAGGAGCACAGGAGAAGAAGAAGGGCGTGCCGTCGTGGGCATGAACGAACTGAGAAGCGCGAAAAATAATGGCCGCCCTGTCTAAATATCTCTGTACTTTGAGGACGTGTCCGTCAGCAGCCGAGATCCGCCTCCTAATCCTCAATGGCGGGAAGAGACAAAGAAAACGAAACAGCCCCAGGAGAAGAGAGATGAAAAAGGACGAGGAAAGAGCCAGCCACGTGGAAGTTGTCACGACGAGCCATCTGGAACCAGACCTACCACCCCTGGGAAATATGGACTTCTCGAAGTCGTTAGTGGAGGGGCCTGACTGCCAGTCCCTGGGCAACTGGGTGGCGGCAGCGGAGACTTGGAGGTCAGCCTTCTGCAGGAGGATCGCTCCAAAGGAGTTGCGGTCCGCACCCCTGCTGCTGGGTACGGCGCTCTCATCTGTGGTGCGAACCGACGGCAGTGGAGTTCACCCACATACAGGTATCAGACACAGCTGCGTCCCAGGGATCTGCCTGCCCCCCGCACTTGCTCCTTCACCTGCTACGACTGCTGGAACCCCAACGGCCCCGCTACTCGGCCACGGATCGGGGGAGCAGGACCGTAGGGTCCTCCCCAGGGGAGAGTATCAGCGACATCTAATAGCAGAGTGGAGGGAAGAAGCGGAAAAAGAGGCCCGGGGTGACTTGCGGGGCGACTGCCCACCAAAGTGGGGTGTTGTGGTATTCTTCCACCTCCAGAAGGGGAAGGATTTCATCCAGGAAATTGGATTGCCAGTGAGGGTCCACATCACCCGGGATGAAGTGGAACCCTGCCTCAGAGGAGACTACTCAGATCCCAACTTGTACCCCGGGGATGCCTTGACCTACCTTCGGTACCGGAAAGGTAACAGTTGGTGGGCTTGGGATGTCCAGAGATGTGCAGCCCTTTTGGCGACACCCAGGGCCCAGGAGGATGAACTTGTCACTGAAACAGTGGCCGCGGCCCCTGTTGTAGCTGCTGCTCACAACCAAGCCACTCAGATTTCCATTGCAGCCCATGACCTTACCATTCATGAGAGACAGACTAATGGTGTTTATCCAGCATCGGGTGTAGCCCTGGATTCTGCCCTTCCCAGGCCGAAAAGGGCTGTGTGCCAAGTAAAGCCCTGGAAGCCGTCTAAGTGAATGTTGACTGATAAGAATGTAAATAGTTCACAAACATTCCCCTTTTTCCTACTTTAAACCTGTTTAGGGTTAGGGTACCGTCACACTAAGCGACGCTGCAGCAATAACGACAACGATGTCGATCGCTGCAGCGTCGCTGTTTGGTCGCTGGAGAGCTGTCACACAGACAGCTCTCCAGCGACCAACGATCCCGAGGTCCCTGGTAACCAGGGTAAACATCGGGTTACTAAGCGCAGGGCCGCGCTTAGTAACCCGATGTTTACCATGGTTACCAGCGTAAACGTTAAAAAAACAAACACTACATACTTACCTTCAGCTGTCTGTCCTCCGGCGCTCTGCTTTCCTCTGCACCGTCAGCGCCGGTCAGCCGGAAAGCAGAGCAGTGACATCACCGCTCTGCTTTCTGGCTGGCCGGCGCTGACACAGGATGCAGGAGAAGTGCAGAGAAGCAGAGCGCCGGGGACAGACAGCTGAAGGTAAGTATGTAGTGTTTGTTTTTTTAACGTTTACGCTGGTAACCAGGGTAAACATCGGGTTACGAAGCGCGGCCCTGCGCTTAGTAACCCGATGTTTACCCTGGTTACCAGTGAAGACATCGCTGGATCGGCGTCACACACGCCGATCCAGCGATGTTAGCGGGAGATCCAGTGACGAAATAAAGTGCTGGACTTTCCTCAGCGACCAACGATCTCCCAGCAGGGGCCTGATTGTTGGTCGCTGTCACACATAACGATTTCCTTAACGATATCGTTGCTACGTCACAAAAAGCAACGATATCGTTAATGATATCGTTATGTGTGACGGTAACTTTAGAGAGTTACTTGGTTACTTAGTTAGTTAGCTAATAAATTTTGCACTTAGGAAAGAATAATTGTTTGCACTTGAATAAAAATAAAAATGTTTGCTTTTGCACTTAATAGATAGTATACCTGTACGGGTAATAGTATTTCATAGTTAGTAAATGGATCTGTTATTGGTCAGATAACGAAGCAAGTCAGTAATGTAAATATGTTATTGTTTGCAAATTTTGAGTGTCCTCACCTCCCATAAAGGGAAGCATAGTTAAATTAACTTGTTTTATAGCATTTTAAAAATGTGCATGTCTTTCTGCTAATGGATTGTTGTTTTCTTTCCCAGTCCCAGAGTACTGGATTTAACGGGGGGTGGGGGGAGTGCAGTGTCCCGGGGTCCTGGTCGTTGCAGTAATGTCATTCTTCCACCAGGGGGAGTGATGTTACGTCTGAAGGCAATAAAGGAAATCACTTTACCAGGTATCACAAACCATTCAACACACTTCACACTCCAGCCCACCAGGGGGAGCTATGCTCCTATTTAGTAGGGCACTCTTCACAATTAGGTAAAACTGGTGTTCTGGATAGGAAGCGAGTCAGAAGCTGACTGGGCTTCACCCAGGCAGCACCTGTCAGGCAGACAGGGGATAGGAGGAACAACTAGCAACAACAGTTGTGAGGACCTTACCGAGAAGCTCAGCAGGGAGGTACTACAACACCCAGGCGCTAGAGGAAGGCTACTGATTTCCACCTGGATAAGGGGACTCTGGATTTGCCTTCAGACTGGCCGGACTCTGCCTACCCTGTGATCTGGTGCTCTGGACTGTGGATGCTGAAGCCTTCAGTAAAAAGGTAAAGGGACTGCAACCTTGTGTCCTCGTTCTTCACTGCGCCTCACACCACCCACTATCTACACCTCTGGGAAGCCCTGGGGACATACTTCACCTGTGGGAAGGTATACCATCTAGCTGCCATAACATCACCCCAGCGGACCCCTAAGCATCGTCAATCACCCTGACCGAATACCACAGGTGGCGTCACGAACATTATCCCTTTAAAGACCTTTCCTCCCTTTTACACGGATGGCCCTAGGGCCACGGACCGGTCCAGCCACCGTGACATCCCCCTTGAGAACCGAAGGGCCCGGTACCGAGTACCCCGCCGCCCTTGGGGTCGCTCCAAAAGCAGCTGTGGTGCCGAACAGCTGATTATCACGAGCTCTTCAGGTATCTGGGTTCCCGATGCAGCTTCTTTGGTATAAGGAGGGAGCCGACAATGTTCGCTCATCTCTACCCAAGACCCAGTGTTGCAAGGATACAGTTGTAACCACTGAGCCACCTGAGGAGGGATATGTGCAAAACAGAACAGATTTAAAAATGGGAAATATTGGCACAAATAAGTAAATATATATGTATGCTATTAGAAGACTATATTGTGATTTTGATGATACCCCTTTAATAAATGTCTTAAACTTGCATTTAATGCTCCTTATCTGATAAACAAAATATATTAATGGCTCGGGAAAACCTCCTTAAGACATTTTAGAGCTCATTCAAATTTCAGAACTTGTAATACCAGTACAAATGATATTCTGTTCACCATTATTTCTCCTAACCACATCATCTGACTGTCAGTTTTAACCTTTAAATGCATACTTGGTAATGAAAAGTAAACTGTCTTAATGTGCCTTTCACAGCTGAAATAAACAAAGGAAGCAGAAGTCTGATTGTGGAATGCTTACAATTGACGATAATGTATGAAGAGTAAAAACACACAGCTTAGTCGTACCAGTTGATTGTGCAGGAGTTGTCTTTTGCAATCAAGCAACTGAATTATGTACACTTGCCCCACTTACTGTACAGTACCTATGTACATAAACTTTATTTTTTTGTAATTTAAGCAAGACTATTCATTCTCTTTTCATTAGTTCAACAATTATTTAGCTCTGGAACTTTTCCTTTAGGCCTTAACCTTTTAAGGATACAGAATTATATTTTTAATGTTTGTACTTTTGTTTTTTTCTCCCCCTGTTCCAAGAGCCATAGCTTTTTTTATTTTTCCATTGATATAGGGCTTGATTTTTGATTAAGGAGATTAAGTTTTATAGGACCCATTTATTTTGCTATAAAATTAGTGAAAAAACAGGAAAAAAATTGCAGTGGAAATAAATGGTAAAAAAATGCAATGATTGTTGTTGACATTATTTTTGAGCTTTGTGTTTTATAGCTTTCATGGTGCAGTAAAAATAAACTTGGCAATATGATTCTCCAGGTCAACACAATTACAGCAATAGCAAACATGAGGAGTTTTTGTAATACTTTTGTGGTTAAAAGAATTTCGGAATCTTTAAAGAAAAAAAACTGCTCTAGAAAATAGGAAAAATTGAGAATACTTAGCCCATAAACTAGCCAATTCATGTGTACTCGGCAGTCGCGATAATGCAATTCTCGTTGCTGGAACCTATTCTGTGAGGATTCCTCTCATGGGCTGATAGCCTACATATATATGGAAAGGTGGGACCCTGCTGTAATTAAAACCGCAAGAGGCTGAGAGGTGGGGTGCTCAGTCAGGGAGCCTATGTATACAAATAGCAAAAGACTGACCATCATGGCAATCAGTGTAGTGGAAGGGGGAGCAGAGCTGAGTGTGATTACCAACAACTCTGCAGTCCCAGGTCTTCTCTCAGTGCTCCCAGTTCAGCTGTATTGCTCTCCCCTTACACTTACTGCCCCGAAAAGATAGATGAAAGTGTAATGATCCATAGCTCTGCTGCTCTCTACACAGCGGTCAGGACTGAGAACAGGGCTGTCTGTCATTACGTGTCTCATAGGAGATAGCATGTTTTTCGAACCTTCTCAAGACGTTTTCTTCTTTTCCACTGCATGATGCCTCCAGATTACAATTGGTGAACCTCATGCAGGGAAACAAGTACACGCTCACAGAGAAGAATCTCTCATAACACCCTCTTGGTCTAATCATAAAATATAACCTAAACTTTCTAAGCTACTATCTCTAAAATGGAGATGAGAAGTCAAAAAACAAACAAAAAAAAATGTTATTCAGCTCTACGGCCACTATTCCATGATATGACCAGCTTAACATGTTCTGGCCGCTGTAACATGAAGCATCCTCTTAATTTTTTTTGTTCTAAATTTCAGTACAAACCCAGTGAATAAGATATCAATGCTGACATTCTAAAATAATTAATTTGCACAATTTATATCTATGTACATAATGCAAGTGTTATGTTTGTCTTCAATAAGAAATGAAGCAAAGACTTGGAGTAATTATATCTGTGGAAGAAAATAAAGTTACTCCTTAATATGCATGATCTCATATATGCACACTAACAAGAGACTAAGGATGTTTGAAATAATGTCAAATTTGCTGATCTGATCTCATGTGCACATTATTCTTCCGCTGACTGATCTCTCTTCACCAGGCTGAAGTATAGTACAACTATATAACATGGCATGTTCTAGGGTGTGTCAGTTCCTGAAACAGAATCCTGATGATAAATCACTTAGATATGTTTGTGAGTCACTTTCACACAATGATTTTCCTTTTTGTTACTGAAAATTAAAAACATTGGTTTATTGTTAAAAACTACAACTAGTTCACTCAGCACTGTTGACTATCGTAGGCATTTGTAATAAACATTATCAATCCGTACTTTTTCTAGTAAAAATAATAAATAAATAAATAAATAAATAAGAAAGCCATAACTCTAGGATTGCTGGAAACTCTTTGTATGGTCCCAACATAAAATGTCACTACATGTTGCCAGTTGGCGGTCATTTAACGCTGTGTGTTGTGCAGTTTAAATGAATGTTGAGGCCACATGCACATGTTGAGTATTTGGTGAGATTTTTACCTCAGTATTTGTAAGCCAAAACCCGGAGTGGGTGGTAAATACAGACATGGTGACGAGTTTCTATTATTCTTTTAATCTGATTGTTCAATTCCTGGTTTTGGCTAAAGGTACCGTCACACTTAGCAACGCTGCAGCGATACCGACAACGATCCGGATCGCTGCAGCGTCGCTGTTTGGTCGCTGGAGAGCTGTCACACAGACGGCTCTCCAGCGACCAACGATGCCGGTAACCAGGGTAAACATCGGGTTACTAAGCGCAGGGCCGCGCTTAGTAACCCGATGTTTACCCTGGTTACCATCGTTAAAGTAAAAAAAACAACCACTACATACTTACCTACCGCTGTCTGTCCCCGGCGCTCTGCTTCTCTGCTCTGGCTGTGAGCACAGCGGCCGGAAAGCAGAGCGGTGACGTCACCGCTGTGCTTTCCGGCTGCCCGGCGCTCACAGCCAGAGCAGAGAAGCAGAGCGCCGTGGACAGACAGCGATAGGTAAGTATGTAGTGGTTGTTTTTTTTACTTTAACGATGGTAACCAGGGTAAACATCGGGTTTCTAAGCGCGGCCCTGCGCATAGTAACCCGATGTTTACCCTGGTTACCAGCGAAGACATCACTGAATCGGCGTCACACACGCCGATTCTGCGATGTCAGCGGGAGAGCCAGCGACGAAACAAAGTTCTGGCCTTTCTTTCCCGACTAGCGACATCACAGGAGGGGCCTGATCGCTGCTGCGTGTCACACTGGACGATATCGCTAGCCAGGACGCTGCAATGTCACGGATCGCTAGCGATATCGTCTAGTGTGACGGTACCTTTAGAAATACTGAGGTAAAAGACTCACCAAATACTCAGCATATACTTTTGGTCTAAAAGTGCAACTTGAGAGTGGCTGAAGCAGCAATGAGAAACCAGGATGCAACAAAACGTGCTTTGTCTTTGCTCCAATCATGGAAGCAAGTATCAGAATCATGTCTCAGTATCCAGATTGAATGATTGTCAGCTTTTTGACTCAATGGACATACATCCGTCACTTTTAAAGGTGCCTAGTACGATAGGGTGGAATTGGTAGACAATGACCAAGCACTCCTACCTTTTTAATAATCCAAGAGGATTCGATACCATTAGAGAAGGGCGGACCACTGGATGTTTGGGTTAGACAAAAACGCTCTAACCCATCCCCATTCAAATGAATGGGGGGCCCAAATGGTGACAGCATGAAAAACACCGGCTCTGATGGCGGTAAGTATCTTACCTCCAGTCAGAGCTTTGCTGTTCCCACGCTGTCATACAGATCACAGCATGTGAGCCAGCAGTTGTAACTGTCGGAGTCGGCTAATTAGAGTACTACGCTCATGATCTAATGCCTGGTCTTGCTGATAGCAGCGAGAGCAGGTGTACGATGATGAGAGTATTCATCAGCTAGTGCTTAAGCAATAAGTAAAATTTAAAAAATGGTGTCGGGTCCCCTCTATTTTTGCTAACCAGCACAGGCAAAACTGATGAACTCTGGTCACCTTTTGATGTCAGCTCTCGGCACTGAAGGTGAGCATCATGCCGCCGCTCAGCCATGCATTCCAGATGAAGCAGCGTTAACCTCTTCATGGGACAAATGGATTGTTGTTGGATAGGTGAGGAATATGGTGATTTATTATTATTATTTTACATTAATAAATGTGTAAAAGAGGGTGGGGAGTGTTTCTTTCAAGTAAAGGAGGCTGTGTTTTTATTTCAAATAGAGGACTTTTCCCTGTGTTTGTGTTTTTATTGCATTTGAATATGGGGTTAGTAATGGAGGTGTCTTGAAGAGGCCTCTTCATTACTGACATGTGGGCTTGATGTCAGCTGACATTACAAAGCTGACATCAACCCCACAATTATTACCCCACTTGCCACCATACCAGGGCAAGTGAGAAGAGCTGGACAAAGTGCTGGAATTGGCACATCTAATAGATGCGCCTTTTCTGGAGTGGCTGGGAACTAAGGTTACCTTGGGTGTGTAGTTTACTGTACTTTTTAATACATTAAAAAAAATTAAAAAATAGCTTGTGGTTCCCTGTAATTTGCAGAACCAGCTGCAGGAAAGCCAATGACTGGTGGCTGATAATAATTTTCTGGGAAAAAGCCAATAGCAATAAGGTTCCCAGGCTATTATCAGCTCACAACTATTTGCTTAGCCATTACTGCTTATTATAGGGAAGATGCCCAAACAATGATGTGGGGTCCTCCCTATATTTACTTATCAGCAAAGGCTAGACAGATAGCTGTAGACTGCTATTAATAACCTAAAGAGGCAATGGATATTAGACCCCCCAGATTAAGAACATCAGTCCTCAGTCGCCCAAGAAATGGCATATCCATAAGATGCACCAATTCTAGCACTTAACCTCACTTTTCCCACTTGCCCTGGTGCTGTGGCAAGAGGGGTAATATTTGAGGGTTATATATCAGCTTTGTAATGTCAGATGACATCAAGCCCAAGGGTTAGGCTTGTTTCACATTTGCGTTAAAAAACGCAGCGTTTTTAACGCAAACGCATGTGGTGCAAAAAACGCATGTAAATGCGTTAAAATGCTGCGTTTTTTAGATGCATGCGTTTTTGCATGTGGTAAAAAAACACGGCATTTTGACGCGTTTACATGCATTTTTTCCTGCGTTTGCGATTTTGAGACGCATGATGAGAAGTGTGTGACAGATGCCAATCATCAAAATCAACTAGAAAACCCACTATAAACAGAAATAGCTAGGGTTAAGGTTAGGCTTAGGGTTAGGGTTAGGATCCCTAGTAACCATAGGGATCCTAACCCTAACCCGAACCCTAGGGATCCTAACCCTAACCCTAACCCTAGGGATCCTAACCCTAACCCTAACCCTAACCCTAGGGATCCTAACCCTAACCCTAACCCTAGGGATCCTAACCCTAGCCCTAACCCTAGGGATCCTAACCCTAACCCTAACCCTAACCCTAGGGATCCTAACCCTAACCCTAACCCTAGGGATCCTAACCCTAACCCTAACCCTTTTTTGCGGCAAAAAAAGCCGCTAGAAATTACTACAGGTTGCATTTCCGCAACAAAACGCAAGCATAGAAACGACGCATGCATCGGCAAAACGCGGCAAAACGCATGCATTTTTAATGTTAAGTATAGAAAAAAACGCATGCGTTTTTTTGTGCTAAAACGCATCGGCAAAAAACGCAAATGTGAAACCAGCCTTAGTAATGGAAAGGCATTTATAAGACCCTCCATTTAGTAACCCTGCAGTGAAAATTAAATAAAGACACACACAGAAAAAGTCATTTAATAGAAATAAACAGAGAAAAAAATCCTTTATTTGAAAGAAATACTACACACCCTTTTTTACCCATTTATTACAGTAACATTAAAAATAATAAAACACTAAATTCCTCAACTGTCCACTAATAATCCATTTGTCACATGAAGAGCGCAAATCTGTTTCATCTGGATTGCATTGCTGAGTGGTGGCATGATGCGACCTCTCAACCCTGAATCAAGGACACACTGAGCCTGAGAACCTTTGCCTGTGACTGGATTTAACCTCAATGACATCACCACAGGTCACTGAAACTGCACTCTAGGAGAATTGGAGCAAGTCGTGGGATATATTGATTTTCGTCAGACAGGTGAGTAATACGGTGTTTTTTAAAAAATATTTTTAGAGGATTAGACGGGAGTGGACCAAGTGTTCCAGGAGTTTAGAGATAAAGGGAAAATCAGAGACAGGTCTATAGTTGGCAGCACATTTTTTGTCGAGGGATGGTTTTCTAAGTAATGGAAGTGTGCTGGCATGTTTAAATGAGAAGGGAAAGATACCAGAAGAGAGGGAGAGGTTGAATATTTTTGTTCGGTGAGTGGTGACAGCTGGGGAAATAGACAGATGTGAGGGAATAGGGTCACTGGTGCAAGTAGTAGGGCAAGAAGATGCAAGGAGCCTGATCACTTCGTCTTCAGTGACTTGTTAGAAGACAGAGAGTGAGCTACATGCAGTGGGGTAGGGAAGACAGTGCATGGTATGAGGGTATTGAGAGAAATCTTTCTGTCGGATATGGTCAATTTTATCTTTGAAATAATTAGCCAGATCGTCGGCACCGAGATCAGTGGTTGGGGCATGCACTCTGAGATTCAGGAGGGAATTAAATATGTCAAAGGGACATCTAGGATTGTTGGCCAGTGAGGTGACGAGGGTGTTGAAGTATGTTGGTTTGGAGAGGTGAAGGGCAGAGTTGTATGTTTTAAGCATAAACTAAAAATGAATGAAATCTTCGTCCAGATTGGATATATATATATATATTAATATGATTTTAACACTTCAATTAGGTAATACGAATAATAGAGATATTGATTGGTTTTATTATATAATATACAGTATATATATATATATATATATATATATATATATATGTACTTTCAATGAAGTTCACAGAAAGCTAATTGAAAACTTGTCCAGCCACATGTTAATTGTCCAGATGGTCAGTACCCAGTAATTTACATTTAGTGTACACTTTACACTTATCTTCAAAGATGAGATATCTTCCTAGGCCTACATATGTTGATTGGAGGTCTGAAAACCCCCAGGGATGCCAGGTGGTGAAGTCTTATCTATTTGGCCTTAAGGGTACCGTCACACAGTGGCACTTTTGTCGCTACGACGGTATGATTCGTGACGTTCCAGCGATATCCATACGATATCGCTGTGTCTGACACGCAGCAGCGATCAGGGATCCTGCTGAGAATCGTACGTCGTAGCAGATCGTTTGGAACATTCTTTCGTTGCTGGATCTCCCGCTGCCATCGCTAGATCGGTGTGTGTGACACCGATCTAGCGATGCGTTCGCTTGTAACCAGGGTAAACATCGGGTTACTAAGCGCAGGACCGCGCTTAGTAACCCGATGTTTACCCTGGTTACCAGCGTAAATGTAAAAAAAAAAAAACAGTACATACTTACATTCCGGTGTCCGTCAGGTCCCTTGCCGTCTGCTTCCCGCACTCACTGACTGCCGGCCGTAAAGTGAAAGCAGAGCAGAGCGGTGACGTCACCGCTGTGCTGTGCTTTCACTTTACGGCCGGCAGTCAGTGAGTGCGGGAAGCAGACGGCAAGGGACAGACACCGGAATGTAAGTATGTACTGTTTTTTTTTTTTTTACGCTGGTAACCAGGGTAAACATCGGGTTACTAAGCGCGGTCCTGCGCTTAGTAACCCGATGTTTACCCTGGTTACCCGGGGACCTCGGCATCGTTGGTCGCTGGAGAGCTGTCTGTGTGACAGCTCTCCAGCGACCACACTACGACTTACCAACGATCACGGCCAGGTCGTATCGCTGGTCGTGATCGTAGGTAAATCGCATAGTGTGGCGGTACCTAAGGCTTCAGTACACATACCATGATAAACATCAAACCTTTAGAAAAGTTACAATGGAGTTGGTTTAGCATATAAATGGGAGGTATGCCTGACACAGGGGAGGACAGAAGAGATTGGAAGAGAGAGAACTGAGAGACCAGGCTGATTGACTCCTATGTAGTGTATGACTTTATTATTTGCTATTTGAGTGACTGCTTTTGAGTGCTATTTTGAGGAGGCTTAAGTCCTCCTTACCTTGACAAGCCAGAGATGGTATGTCACTCTCCATAAGGAGAAACGATACCCCTTAGACCCTAGTCCAGAGCCTTTCACCTAACCAAATTAGTTCTCATGCTTCGCACTGACGAGGGCCAACAGCCCTGCAAATTGAGATACTGATTTGGCTTTTATCCTAAGTCATATTGCACGACTCGTTTAAAGGGTTGATTGTGACTTGTAGGATCGCTACTTCCAACAGGTGGCGCTATAGAGTTTAAGTCCTCTTTTTCTCAGAAGAGGCAATTTGTATATTATATTTCCCAGAGGAACATTGCATGGCAAATAAGCCTCCTTACCTTGACAAGCCAGAGATGGTATGTCACTCTCCATAAGTAGAAACGATACCTCTTAGACCCCAGTCCAGAGCCTCTCACCTAGCCAAATTAGTTCTCATGCTTCGCACTGACGAGAGCCAACAGCCCGAAACACTGTGTCTGCGAATTGAGATACTGATTTGGCTTTTATCCTAAGTCATATTGCATGACTCGTTTAAGGGTTGATTGTGACTTCTAGGATCGCTACTTCCAACAGGTGGCGCTATAGAGTTTAAGTCCTCTTTTTCTCAGAAGAGACATTTTGCATACAACCTTTATGGAGCATTATATGGGGCATATTATGCTATGGACCATCTTATAGGACCATCAACCTTTATGGAGCAGCATATGGGGCATATTATGCTATGGAGCATCTTATGGGGCCATCAAACTTTATGGAGCAGCATATGGGGCATATTATGCTATGGAGCTTCTTATAGGGCCATCAACCTTTATGGAGCAGCATATGGGGCATATTATGCTATGGAGCATCTTATGGGGACATCGACCTTTATGGAGCAGCATATGGGGCATATTATGCTATGGAGCATCTTATGGGGACATCGACCTTTATGGAGCAGCATATGGGGCATATTATGCTATGGAGCATCTTATAGGGCCATCAACCTTTATGGTGCAGCATATGGGGCATATTATGCTATGGAGCATCTTATGGGGCCATCAACCTTTATGGAGCAGCATATGGGGCATATTATTCTATGGAGCATCTTATAGGGCCATCAAGCCTTATGGAGCAGCACATGAGGCATATTATTTTAGAAGCATCTTATTGGGCCATCAACTTTTATGGAGCATTATATGGGGCATATTATTCTATGGAGCATCTTATGGGTCCATCAACCTTTATGGAGCATTATAAGGGGCATATTATTCTATGGAGTATCTTATGGGGCCATCATTGACCTTTTTGCAGCATTATATGGGGCATATTTTAATATGGAGCGTCTTATGGGGCCATTATTAACATTTGTGTAGCATTATATGGGGCATTTTTTTGTATGGAGCATCTTATGGGGCTCATCATGAACTTTATGGGGCATCATATGGGGTGCATTTTGTATGGAGCATCTTATGGGGCCCATCATGAACTGTATGGGGCTTCTGATTCAATATGGATATTCAAAAACATTTAACCTACTGATGTCTCAATCAATTTTGCTTTTATTGATATCTATTTTTATTTTTGAAATTTACCAGTAGCTGCTGCATTTCCCACCCTAGGCTTATAGTCGAGTCAATAAGTTTTCCCAGATTTTTGTAGCAAAATTAGGGGTGTCGGTTTATACTCAAGTTTATACGGTAATTCAAAACATTTTGAAAAATATTAGGTGCCTTGGATAAATGGCATGACAAGATTTTCAAATACACCCTCATACTTTAATTGTATCAAATTGTAAGCCCCCTCTAAGATCAAGTTTAGTAAACCACCTGGCCTCCAGAAGCTGATTATATAGGTCGGGGATGAGTGGAAGTGGGTAATTATTTTTAACTGTGATTTTGTTTAGTTCTTGGAAATCAAGGCAAGAACAGAGACCACCATCTTTCTACTTTACAAAGAAAAATCCTGCAGCTACAGGGAGGAGGAAGGAGGCATATGACCCTTCCGTAAACTTTCATTAACATGTTCTTTCTTGGCAGTCAGTTCAGGTACAGACAAAATGTAAACATGAGCTTTGTGCAATTTGGAATTAGGGACAAGATTAATAGCAAAATCATAAGGACGATGGGGAGGTAGTTTCTCCGCCTCTTTTTCAAAGAACACATCTACAAAGTACTTAAGGTACCCCATCAAACACTTCAGACTAATGGAACATGTTTATACAGATTTTAGACATTTTTTGTAACAATTGGGGCTCTATTTAACCATCTATTTCTGACACCAATCAATAACAGAACTATGACAATGCAAGTGTAACAAGGTGGCATGGGGTGGTAGTTATGACTGCGTCTCTTAAAGCAACAGTCCCGAAGCACCCCGGCCCCTTGCACATGAAAAAGACAGGTGTGGTCCCAGCCCTGTAGCACAGTCAAATTACCTTTAGCACTCGGTTCCTCTCCACACAGGAACGGCGTTCTCCATTTGCATCACACGACATGTTCCAGTTCCAACAGTAGAAAAACTTGTTTATTAAAGATGAAATGAAGGAGATATGACTTCCTGTCCTTTCACTAGCAAAGTCTATCACATCATCAGCAGCTGCAGCTCCCATTAGAGTCCTGAGAGCTAACAGTCCCTTGGTGGGCACTCACACAGTCCTAGTGCCCGTTCCAGCTGCCCAGCTGTTCCCTTGGCAGCACTTTCTCCCCTCCAGGGGTGTATTCTGCTCCCAGCAGGGGAGCACGTCCTGCCATGGGCAAAGGAGCCTGGACTCTGTTCATGAGTCAGGAGCTTCCTGCTTATAGAATCATAGAATAATAGAATGGTAGAGTTGAAAGGGGCCTCTTGGGTCATCTGGTATAACACCCTGCTCAAAGCAGGATTCACTAAATCATCCCAGACAGATGTCTATCCAGCCTCTGTTTGAAAAGTTCCATGGAAGGAGAACTCACCACCTCTCGTGGCACCCTGTTCCACTCATTGATTACCCGAACTGTCAAAAAGTTTTTTCTAATATCTAATCTGTGTCTCCTCCCATTCAGTTTCATCCTATTGCTTCTAGTCTTTCCTTGTGCATATGAGAATAAAGATGATCCTTCTACAATGTGACAGCCCTTGAGATATTTGTAGACTGCTATTAAGTCTCCTCCCATTCTTCTTTTTTGCAAGCTATACATTCCCAGATCCTGTAACCATTCCTCATAGGACATGGTTTGCCGACCAGTCAACATTCTGGTCGCTCTTCTCTGAGCTTGCTCCAGTTTGTTGATGTCGTTTTTAAAATGTGGTGCCCAAAACTGGACACAGTATTCCAGATGAGGTCTGACCAAAGAGGAGTAGAGGGCAATAATGATTTTGCGTGATCTAGACTGTATGCGTCTGTTAATACATCCCAAAATTGCATTTGCCTTTTTTGCTGCTGCATCACACTGTTGATTCATGTTCAGTTTATGATCTATGAGTAAACCCAAGTCTTTTTCACATGTGCTGTTGCTTAGCCCTATTCCTCTCATTCTGTATATGCTTTTTTCATTTTCATTGCCTAGATGTAGGACTTTGCATTTTTCCTTGTTTAAAACCATTCTGTTAGTTGTTGCCCAGTTCTCCAGTTTATGTATATATTTTTGAATTTTCTCTCTCTCTTCTCTAGTATTAGCTATCCCTCCTAGCTTTGGGTCATCAGCAAATTTAATCAGGGTACCCTCAATTCCTTCATCTAACTCACTGATAAAGATGTTGAACAATACAAGGCCCAGGACAGAACCCTATGGTACCCCACTTGAGACATTCTTCCAACTGGATGTACAGTCATTTACAGTATGACCACTCTTTGGGTTGGATCACTAAGCCAGTTATAAATCCACCTAACAGTTGCCATGTCCTTTCCATACTTAGTTATTTTTTAAGTAAGAATGGTGTGAGATACTTTGTCAAATGCTTTGCTGAAGTCAAGATATACTATATCTACAGCATTTCCCTGATCCACCCAGTCAGCGATTCTGTCATAGAAGGAAAATAAGTTAGTCTGACATAACTTATTAGTTACAAACCCATGCTGACTCTGGTTAATCACTTCATTCTTATCCATATACTTACATACATGTTGTTTAATAATTTGCTCAAATATGTTTCCTGGTATGGAAGTCAGACTCACTGCCTTAACTATGTTAACTCTAATGGATGTCAATAGATTTGAGTTAAATAGCCAAATCTTTACATGACTAACCACAGCAGCAACATGAGGTTTGCAGGGAAAGTAGCACACTTGCCAATAAACTCATCCAAGAACTTATTCCATACATAGCTATACTTTAATTTTAGAATTACACTTTAGGTTTAGAATTCTACATGAAATTTTGTGTTTGTATTACATGCGTTTACTACAGATCTTCTTACCTTGATAGCTTATTATTTATGTTTTGCTAAAATGATTTAATACTATTAACCAACATGATTTCAGGGAAAAAGGCAAACAAATGTAAAAGTATACATTCATTTTTAAGATGTGGTAAATAACATTTTGCAACAATTTAGCATTTAGCACTGGCAAGAGCTATGGACTAATGACATAATAATAGTTTTTGGCAGCAGAGTCACAGATGAAATTCAAAGCAGACTGAGAATAATATGTATCATGGGGTTTTATATGCTTGCCTTTTACTTCAGGAGAAATATATTTTTTAAACAGAGGCATCAAGGAAAAGATTGTGTTTAAATGTTACTCCTTAATGTAAACACACAATGAATACTGCATATTTGATTCGTTGGCAAGCTCTGAATTCCAATTAAACTGTGAGTTTTATAATATTTTAACAACTCTTCCTACTTGAAAAAGCAAATACCTGAAAAATGTTTTAAAAATATGTCATTAGAAAGTTGCATAAAATTAAGTAAAATGAGAAGAAATCTATGTATAAAGTAGATGATATAACAGTAACATAATTCTATTTAGATAGTCAGGGTAGATCCGCTAATGGTAGAACCTACCACTAACAGAACATATGTTCACCAATTCCCTAAGGAGTGTGTAGTGAATAGTTTGTGAGAAGCAGATCTCTGCTATCTAAAAAAATCTTTAAAAAAAAAACACTTTTTTATTCCAGTTTTTCATTAGTATCTTTTTTTCTACAAGTCCAGTCAGGAGAATTTCAGCTCTTAGGCTTATTGATTATCTTGAAACTTTAAATTGTATCAAAATTATGTTCTTTAGGGTATGTTCCCACAGTCACTATATGCTGTGGGTTGGACACTGCGTTCATCCGCAGCGTCCAACCCACAGTGTCCAAATGTTACAGCATAGTGGATGGGTTTTCAATAAATTCCATGCCCACTATGCATGCTTAGACACCTCTAGCTGTGGAGACGGACATGCGGTGCGTCTTTCCAGACCGCAGCATGTCAATTTTTGCAGCAGAGACCCTCAGCTGCGTAAATTACCCATACACTTTCATTACCTGCGGTAAAACTGAATAATCTTACTAGTCACATGCGGGATCACAGCTTACTACACATGTGTACTAATTTAAACAATGGTGTACCATGTTTTAGCTGGAACTACACGTACACTGCAGTTCTTGTCACCAGATGATTGCGTAAACTGCAGTGCACGTGACCGCCGGGGACGGGGTTATCTTCGGTCACTAGTCAAATTCTCACGATCAGCTGATCGAGAGAACTGCAGTGCAAGTGACCACCGGGGACCAAGTTATCTCTGGTCATCATCTTCAAGCTCAGTTAAGTTCTGGATGTTAGGCTGAATGGTGGCATAATGCCTCCGTTCAGCCAAAGGCATCCAGATGTAGAAGAGCTGGACTCGTCGTGGGACTGTATGTACACTAGGGGAAATAAGTATTTGATCCCTTGCTGGTTTTGTAAGTTTGCCTACAGACAAAGACATGAACAGTCTATAATTTTTAGGGTAGGTTCATTTTAACATTAAGAGATAGAATATCAAAAATAACATTCAGAATATCCCATTGTATAAATTATATAAATGTATTTGCATTTAAAATTAACCTTCCCTTAAAATTATAGACTGTTCATGTCTTTGTCAGTTGGCAAGCTTAGAAAATCAGCAAGGGGTCAAATACTTATTTCTCAAGCTGTATATATTCTCGGCGGACAGGTAAGAATATTGCTGCTTTTTTATTTTAACCCCTTTCTGACATTGGGCGTACATTTATGCTGATGTTGCACTCCCTCCCTTTGATGTGGGCTCTGGCGGTGAGCTCACATCTTTCCCGGTACATGGCAGCTGTTTTGAATAGCTAACATGTGCCCGGAACAGTCGCAAGTGGTATCACGATCCACTCGCGGCTATTAACCCGTTAAATGCTGCTGTCAAATGCTGACAGCGGCATTTAACTTGCGCTTTTGGCCATCGGGCCAGAAATCTGCCCAATGATTACTCCCATCACATGATTGCGGGTCACCGATTCATTGGCATGACAACCCGAAGTCTCTTGGAGACTTCTATGGTTGTCATTGCTGGTTTGCTGTGAGCGCCACCAGGTGGCATAGCAAGTGAATAATTCTACTACATAGAAGCGATCTGATCATCGCCTGTATGTAACAGAGCCGATCAGGTTGTGGCAGCTTCTGATCTCCCATGGAGACTATTGAAGCCAAAAGTAAAAAAAAAATGTTTTTAAAATATTTTAAACAATAACAAAAATATAAAAGTTCAAATCACCCCCTTTCGTCCCATTCAAAATAAAACACTAAAAAATCAAACATACATTTATATGGTATCGCCCATTTCAGAATTGCCGATCTATCAATAAAAAAAGGATTAACCTGATCGCTAAATGGCGTAGCAAGAAAAAAAAGTCAAAACTCCAGAATTACATTTTTTTGGACACCACGACATTGCATTAAAATGCAATAACGGTTGATCAAAAGATCGCATCTAAGCCAAAATGGTATAATTAAAAACATTAGCTCGGCACACACAAAATAAGCCCCCACCCAACACGAAATCACGAAAAATGGAGACACCTCGGGTATCGGAGGAAAATTTCGCAATTTTTTAATTTTTTTTTAACAAAGTTTGGAATTTTTTTAACCACTTAGATAAAAAATAACCTAGACATGTTTGGTGTCTATGGCCTGGAAAATCATGATGGCAGGTAAGTTTTAGCTTTTAGTGAACCTAGTAAAAAAAAAGGCTAGCAAAAAACAAGTGTGGGATTGCAGTTTTTTTGCAATTTCACAGCAGTTGGAATTCTTTTCCAGTTTTCTAGTACACAAAATGGTAAAACCAATGATGTACCGTATTTTTCGCTTTATAAGACGCACCTGATTATAAGACGCACCTAGGTTTTAGAGGAGGAAAATAAGGAAAAAAATATTTTGAGCCAAATAGTGTGCAAAAACCTTTAATTAAATAACAAAATATTTTAACATAGTAGACTCAACAGCAGTCAACAGCAGCATTGTGGGTAACATGTAAGAACAGTCCCATGTACCGTAAGTAACGACAAAAGCCATGTTCTGGCTAACAAGTGAGGAGAAACTTTAATCCTCAAGCACCACAATGTTCTAGTCAGTGAATCCCAGAAATTCCTCATCACTGCTGTCAGAGTTTAGGAAGCTCAGGTCCACACAGTCATTAGTGTCACTTTCTTCACTGTCCTCATATAGCATACCATCTTCAGTGCCATCCAAGGCATTACTAATCCCACATTTTTTGAATGAACGTATAATTGTTTCGTCCTTTACTGACTGCCATGATGTCTTCACCCACTCACAAACTTGAGTGATAGTGGGCCTCTTCATGCGTCCAGTTGGTGTCAGGTCATGATTGCCAGCAGCCATCCATTTATTCCACTCTTCTCGCATGTAGACTTTAAATGGCTTGTTTATAGAAACATCGAGAGGTTGCAGCTGGCTGGTAAGCCCCCCTGGAATTACCGCAAGATGGGTCTTGACTTCTTTGAACACTTTTTTTGTGTTTTCACTAATATGTGCCCTGAACTGGTCTAGCACTAACAGGGCTGTTTTTTTCAGAAGTCCTCCAGGACGTTTGGACCACACTTTATCAACCCACAATCTCATTCCATTCTCGTCCATCCATCCTTTCTCGTGAACGTGCACAACAACTCCTCGTGGGATAGCTTCTTTTGGCATGTTCTTTCTTTTAAAAATTAACATTGGTGGCAGTTTCGTGCCATCGGCACAGCAGGACAACACAACTGTGTAGTGGTTTTTTTCATGTCCTGCAGTTTTTACCGTTACGGTTTTTGAACCCTTTGCCTCAACAGTTCTGTTGGATGGCACGTCAAAGGTTAGAGGGACTTCATCCATATTCCCAATCTGGCCTAATTCATATCCATTTTTCTTTCTGCTGTCAATTACAAACTTGTGGAAAGACAGTATCTTAGCTTCATATTCTTGTGGCATTTTTTGCGCAATTCTTGTTTTTGTGCGCATAGCAAGGCCACATCTCTTCATAAATCTGAAGCACCATGATGGTGATCCAGTGAAGTCATTGATGCCTTTCTCAGCAGCAATCCGCTTGGCTTCGAATATGATCATTTTCGTTGAGACCGAAAGGCCATTATTTCTGTGGCCTATGATCCACTCTTTTACGTCCACATCTAACTCTGGCCACTTTGCACCACGCCTACGAAGACCAGATCTGCTTTTTCCCGCTTTCTGCAGCTCATCCTCCTGTTTCCTCCACTCTCTTATCATTTTTTCAGTTGGAGGCGGTCCGAAATGTCTCTCTGCTGCTCTGTTCCCATGCTCTTCAGCGTATTTTATCACCTCCAGTTTAAAGGGAATTTTATATGCATGCCTTTTCTGCTTTGACATTCTTGAAAAATGCGCAATATGCAGCAGCTAACTGTACGGTATTGTTCTGCAACAAAATACAGTAGTGAAACAACTGTCAGCTCTGTCCTTCATAGTAATGGGGGCATTGCAATTGAGAGCATGAATGAATACGGTACTATTGCTGTAGAAAATACATGGGCTGCACATCCAAAAATCACAAGTTGATCTAGTGGTGTTAGGCAAAAATGTACTGTATTCAACTGAACAAGAAGTTTTTACTTTAACATTATGATCAGACTTGTAAAGCCTTGTGCCAAGCCACGGCAAATCTCAGTGTGCCAATAACGTTAAATACCGTACTGTAGTCTTAAAGGGAACCTGTCACCCCGAAAATCGCTTGTGAGGTAAGCCCACCGGCATCGGGGGCTTATCTACAGCATTCTGGAATGCTGTAGATAAGCCCCCGATGTATCCTAAAAGATGAGAAAAAGACGTTAGATTATACTCACCCAGGGGCGTTCCCGCTGTTGGTCCGGGTCCTCCCATCTTCATCAGATGACGTCCTCTTCTGGTCTTCATGCTGCGGCTCCAGCGCAGGCGTACTTTGCTCCACCCTGTTCAGGGCAGAGCAAAGTACTGCAGTGCGCACGCACCGGGAAAGGTCAGAGAGGCCCGGCGCCTGTGCACTGCAGTACTTTGCTCTGCCCTCAACAGGGTGGAGCAAAGTACGC
Organism: Ranitomeya imitator; assembly: GCF_032444005.1. Classification (NCBI taxonomy): domain Eukaryota; kingdom Metazoa; phylum Chordata; class Amphibia; order Anura; family Dendrobatidae; genus Ranitomeya; species Ranitomeya imitator. Next base: position 463,321,817 of record NC_091282.1, on the reverse strand, counting down.
CTGCGCTGGAGCCGCAACATGAAGACCAGAAGAGGACGTCATCTGATGAAGATGGGAGGCGCCGGACCCGGACAAACAGCGGGAACGCCCCTGGGTGAGTATAATCTAACGTCTTTTTCTCATCTTTTAGGATACATCGGGGGCTCTTCTACAGCATTCCAGAATGCTGTAGATAAGCCCCCGATGCCGGTGGGCTTACCTCACCCGCGATTTTCGGGGTGACAGGTTCCCTTTAAATGTGCGGAGTAATGTGCCAACCACCACCACAGTGACAATGAACCAGCAGGGTGGGTACCTGGTGCCTCACAGTACTCATGCTGCAAGGCTGGAGACTGTAAGAGGGGTTCCGCAAATTTTTGCTCACTAAGGTTTGCCGTCATGTGCTAGCGGCTTCATATAGTCTAATCAGATTGTTAAACTAAGAACTTCATGTTCAGTTTCATTTTGCCTAGATCAACTTATGATTTTAGATGTGTAGCCCATGTCTTTTTCTACACCTATGATGAATGAAAAACATTGTTATGGGGGATCTGTGGTGATGCACTGTTATGGGGGATCTGCGGACGACACACTATTATGGGGGATCTGTGGTGACGCACTGGTATGGGGAATCCGCAGGGTACACACTTATTGAGAGATCTGCGGATGACTCACTGTTATGGGGATCTGTGGTGACGCACTGGTATGGGGGATATGCAGGGTACACAATTATTGGAGGAATCTGCGGATGACGCACTGTTATGGGGATCTGTGGTGACGTACTTTTATGGGGGATCTGTGGTGACGCACTGTTATGGGGGATCTGTGGTGACACTGTTATGGGGATCTGTGGTGACGCACTGGTATGGGGGATATGCAGGGTACACAATTATTGGAGGAATCTGCGGATGACGCACTGTTATGGGGATCTGTGGTGACGTACTTTTATGGGGGATCTGTGGTGACGCACTGTTATGGGGGATCTGTGGTGACACTGTTATGGGGATCTGCGGATGACACACTTATGGGGGATCTGTGGTGACACTGTTATGGGGATCTGCAGATGACACACTGTTATGGGGGATCTGTGGTGACACTGTTATGGGGATCTGCAGATGACACACTGTTATGGGGGATCTGTGGTGACACTGTTATGGGGATCTGCGGATGACACACTGTTATGGGGATCTGCGGATGACGCACTGTTATGGGGATCTGCGGATGACGCACTGTTATGGGGATCTTTGGTTACGCACTGTTATGGGGATCTGCGGATGACACACTGTTATGGGGATCTGTGGTGACACACTGTTATGGGGATCTGCAGATGACGCACTGTTATGGGGGATCTGTGGTGACACTGTTATGGGAATCTGTGGATGACACACTGTTATGGGGGTACACAATTATTGGGGGGGATCTGCTGATGATGCACTGTTGTGGGGATCTGTTACGCTACATATGGCTGCAACCCCCATCATCCATCAAAATACACCCATTGGTACAGTATATTCTGAAGGATGATGGGGGTTGTGCTTTATAAACTTCAATGTGTGCACTGCTCACCTCTCCCACGGATCTCGGACTAGTGTAAATAACAAGTGTTACACTATACATTGTGCAGGGATAAGATATCTGATTGGTGGAGACAGCTCAGCAACAGTTGCCTCCACCAATCAATATCTCTCCCTGCAAAGGAGGAGGAGAATCATGCTTCTCTCCCTCCTCTGCTTTAGGGCTCCGTGTGCAGCGGAGCCCAGAATTTTCCCTGCTGCCAGCTACCGGTATTAGCTGGTTTACTTCAGCGCAGGCGCAGATCGGAGCTCAGTAACAGCGAGCTTTATCTGCGCATGCGCTGATTCGGCTGCCATTTTCTTGAAGTCCTGTGTAGTAGACACAGGCACAGGATTCAAGAAACCGGAAACTCCGGATTCCAATTCTGGAAGTGCAATGGCGCCGGCCAGCATTATGCCGCCCGCGCACAGCCGAACACGGGGGATGGCAGCGACAAACACCGGAGATGACCGCGCCGCCACCCCCAGCTCCAGGCCTGCTCCATTGCCCCACCGCAGCTTACAACCAGTCTGCTCCACAGCCACCGCCAGCCCCTCAGTAAGAAATATTTACTACTTTTCCTCTATTTTATTCACTATTCCGATTGTAAGACGCACCCCCATTTCTCCCCCAATTTGGGGGAAATAAAAGTGCGTCTTACAAAGCGGAAAATACGGTATTTAAAAAGTACAACTCATCCTGCCAAAAAAAAAAAGCCCTCATATGGCCATTTTTGCCAAAAAATAAAAAAAGTTATGGCTCTGGGAAGAAGGGGAGCAAAAAATGAAAATGCAAAACCAAAAATACCTCTGGTGGTTAAGGGGTTAATTCTCTTCCAGGTTGATAAGGGCACTGGTGGAATAGGCGATGCAGTAAGTATGGCTTAATTAAGTTCTATTAAAGGAATCTGTGTTATTATTTCAATTAAAATACTTTATTCTGGGTGTCTATATTTTATACAATATCACTATGGGGTTACTAACGAATAAGTGTCTTATAGACACCTCTCCATTACTAACCTGTGGGCTTGATGTCACCTGTCAATACAAAGGTCCTCCTGTCCAGCACCCGAGACCTCCACACGCATAGCACTTTGAAGCAGCGACCTTAGTCGCCCCACATGGATGTGCTGCACATAATCTGATCTACATATACAGCAACCAGCACTTGGTCACAACGATAGTGTTTACCCACAATAGACAGGCTGAACTGAATTCTGATTCCCCACACAGCATCCAGTACTCTACTACAGCGACAGCAGTCACCATTTATGGACGCGCTACATTTAATTTAGCCACATTCAATCTTCCCTCCTTAAATAGCATTCTGCAAGGTACTCTGATGAAGGTCCAATGTGAGACCGAAAACGTTCAGTTATTTCTTCTGTTTTTTTGTCTGGATGCAAAATAAAAGAAATTTCCTCATCTTTCATCAATTTGAGTGCCAAGTTTATTTTTGCTTAGATTACGGGTTTAATACCCCACTTGAGCACCATCCACAAGTCATTTTTGTTGAGTGCCTTGTTGTTTTCTACTTTTAACCCCTTACTGACAGAGCCAATTTGGTACTTAATGACCGAGCCAATTTTTGCAATTCTGACTACTGTCACTTTATGAGGTTATAACTCTGGAACGCTTCAATGGATCCCGCTGATTCTGAGATTGTTTTTTCGTGACATATGGCACTTCATGTTAGTGGTAACATTTCTTCGATATTACTTGCGATTATTTATGAAAAAAACGGAAATATGGCGAAAATTTTGCAATTTTCAAACGTTGTATTTTTATGCCCTTAAATCAGAGAGATACAGTTGGGCAAAAAAGTATTTAGTCAGTCAGCAATAGTGCAAGTTCCACCACTTAAAAAGATGAGAGGCGTCTGTAATTTACATCATAGGTAGACCTCAACTATGGGAGACAAACTGAGAAAAAAAAATCCAGAAAATCACATTGTCTGTTTTTTTAACATTTTATTTGCATATTATGGTGGAAAATAAGTATTTGGTCAGAAACAAAATTTCATCTCAATACTTTGTAATATATCCTTTGTTGGCAATGACAGAGGTCAAACGTTTTCTGTAAGTCTTCACAAGGTTGCCACACACTGTTGTTGGTATGTTGGCCCATTCCTCCATGCAGATCTCCTCTAGAGCAGTGATGTTTTTGGCTTTTTGCTTGGCAACACAGACTTTCAACTCCCTCCAAAGGTTTTCTATAGGGTTGAGATCTGGAGACTGTCTAGGCCACTCCAGGACCTTGAAATGCTTCTTACGAAGCCACTCCTTCATTGCCCTGGCGGTGTGCTTTGGATCATTGTCATGTTGAAAGACCCAGCCACATTTCATCTTCAATGCCCTTGCTGATGGAAGGAGGTTTGCACTCAAAATCTCACGATACATGGCCCCATTCATTCTTTCATGTACCCGGATCAGTCGTCCTGGCCCCTTTGCAGAGAAACAGCCCCAAAGCATGATGTTTCCACCACCATGCTTTACAGTAGGTATGGTGTTTGATGGATGCAACTCAGTATTCTTTTTCCTCCAAACACGACAAGTTGTGTTTCTACCAAACAGTTCCAGTTTGGTTTCATCAGACCATAGGACATTCTCCCAAAACTCCTCTGGATCATCCAAATGCTCTCTAGCAAACTTCAGACGGGCCCGGACATGTACTGGCTTAAGCAGTGGGACACGTCTGGCACTGCAGGATCTGAGTCCATGGTGGCATAGTGTGTTACTTATGGTAGGCCTTGTTACATTGGTCCCAGCTCTCTGCAGTTCATTCACTAGGTCCCCCCGCGTGATTCTGGGATTTTTGCTCACCGTTCTTGTGATCATTCTGACCCCACGGGGTGGGATTTTGCGTGGAGCCCCAGATCGAGGGAGATTATCAGTGGTCTTGTATGTTTCCATTTTCTAATTATTTCTCCCACTGTTGATTTCTTCACTCCAAGCTGGTTGGCTATTGCAGATTCAGTCTTCCCAGCCTGGTGCAGGGCTACAATTTTGTTTCTGGTGTCCTTTGACAGCTCTTTGGTCTTCACCATAGTGGAGTTTGGAGTCAGACTGTTTGAGGGTGTGCACAGGTGTCTTTTTATACTGATAACAAGTTTAAACAGGTGCCATTACTACAGGTAATGAGTGGAGGAAAGAGGAGACTCTTAAAGAAGAAGTTACAGGTCTGTGAGAGCCAGAAATCTTGATTGTTTGTTTCTGACCAAATACTTATTTTCCACCATAATATGCAAAAAAAATAATAAAAAAACAGACAATGCGATTTTCTGGATTTTTTTTTTCTCAGTTTGTCTCCCATAGTTGAGGTCTACCTATGATGTAAATTACAGACGCCTCTCATCTTTTTAAGTGGTGGAACTTGCACTATTGCTGACTGACTAAATACTTTTTTGCCCCACTGTATGTCACGAAAAATAGTTAATAAATAACATTTCCCACATGTCTACTTTACATCAGCACAATTTTGGAAACAAAATTTTTTTTTGTTAGGGAGTCATAAGCGTTAAAAGTTGACCAGCAATTTCTCATTTTTACAACACCATTTTTTTTTAGGGACCACATCACATTTCAAGTCATTTTGAGGGGTCTATATGATAGAAAATAATGAAGTTTGACACCATTCTAAAAACTACACCCCACAACGTCCTCAAAACCACATTCAAGAAGTTTATTAACCCTTTACGTGCTTCACAGGAACTGAAACAATGTGGAAGGAAAAAATGAACATTTAATTTTTTTTGCAAACATCTTAATTCAGAACCATTTTTTTTATTTTCACAAGTGTAAAAACAGAAATGTAACCATAAATTTTGTTATGCAATTTCTCCTGAATACGCCAATACCCCATATGTGGGGGTAAACCACTTTTTGGGCGCACCGCAGAACTTAGAAGTGAAGGAGCGCCGTTTGACTTTTTCAACGCAGAATTGGCTGGAATTGAGATCGGACACCATGTCACGTTTAGAGAGCCCCTGATGTGCCTAAACAGTGGAAACCCCCCACAAGTGACACCATTTTGGAAACTAGACCCCTTAAGGAACTTATCTAGATGTGTGTTGAGCACTTTGAACCCCCAAGTGCTTCACAGAAGTTTATAACGTAGAGCCGTGAAAATAAAAAATCGCTTTTGTTTACACAAAAATGATCTTTTTGCCCACAAATTCTTATTTTCACAAGGGTAACAGGAGAAATTAGACCACAAAAGTTGTTGTGCAATTTCTCCTGAATACGTCGATACCCCATATGTGAGGGTAAACCACTGTTTGGGTGCACCGCAGAGCTTGGAAGTGAAGGAGCGCCGTTTTACTTTTTCAATGTAGAATTGGCTGGAATTGAGATTGGACGCCATGTCGCGTTTGAAGAGCCCCTGATGTGCCTAAACAGTAGAAACCCCCCACAAGTGACCCCATTTTGGAAACTAGACCCCTTAAGGAACTTATCTAGATGTGTGGTGAGCACTTTGAACCCCCGTGTGCTTCACAGAAGTTTATAATGTAGAGCCGTGAAAAAAATCGCATTTTTTCTACAAAAATGATCTTTTTGCCCACAAATTTTTATTTTCACAAGGGTAACAGGAGAAATTAGACCACAAAAGTTGTTGTGCAATTTCTCCTGAGTACGCTGATACCCAATATGTGGGGGTAAACCACTGTTAGGGCGCACCGCAGAGCTTGGAAGAGAAGGAGTGCCGTTTTACTTTTTCAATGTAGAATTGGCTGGAATTGAGATTGGACGCCATGTCGCATTTGGAGAGCCCCTGATGTGCCTTAACAGTGGAAACCCCCCACAAGTGACACCGTTTTGGAAACTAGACCCCTTAAGGAACTTATCTAGATGTGTGGTGAGAACTTTGAACCCCCATGTGCTTCACAGAAGTTTATAACGTAGAGCCGTGAAAAAAAAATCGCATTTTTTCTACAAAAATGATTTTTGGCCCACAAATTTTTATTTTCACAAGGGTAACAGGAGAAATTAGACCACTACAGTTGTTGTGCAATTTCTCCTGAGTACGTCGATACCCAATATGTGGGGGTAAACCACTGTTTGGGCGCACCGCAGAGCTTAGAAGGGAAAGAGTGCCGTTTTACTTTTTCAATGTAGAATTGGCTGGAATTGAGATCGGACGCCATGTCGCGTTTGGAGAGCCCCTGATGTGCCTAAACAGTAGAAATCCCTAACAAGTGGACCCCAAAAGTTGTTGTCCAATTTGTCTTGAGTATGCTGGTACCCCATATGTGGGGGTAAACCACTGTTTGGGCGCACGGCAGAGCTCGGAAGGGAAGGAGCGCCGTTTTGGAATGCAGACTTAGATAGAATGGTCTGTGGGCGTTATGTTGCGTTTGCAGAGCCCCTGATATACCTAAACAGTAGAAACCCCCCACATGTGACCCCATTTTGGAAACTAGACCCCCCAAGGAACTTATCTAGATGTGTGGTGAGAACTTTGAATGCCCAAGTGCTTCACAGAAGTTTAGAATGCAGAGTCGTGAAAATAAAAAATATTTTTTTTTCCACAAAAAAGATTTTTTAGCCCCCAAGTTTTTATTTTCACAAGGGCAACAGGAGAAATTGGACCCCAAAAGTTGTTGTCCAATTTATCCCGAGTACGCTGATGCCCCATATGTGGGGGTAACCCACTGTTTGGGCGCACGGCAGAGCTCAGAAGGGAGGGAGCACCATTTGACTTTTTGAGCGCAAAATTGGCTGTCGTGTTTGGAGACCCCCTGATGTAACTAAACAGTGGAAACCCCCCAATTCTAGCTCCAACCCTAACCCCAACACACCCCTAACCCTAATCCCAACCTGATCCATAATCCTAATCACTAACCCTAACCATAATCACAACCCTTACCCCAAAACAACCCTAATGTCAACCCTAACCATAACCCTAATCAAAACCCTAAATCCAACACACCCCTAATCCTAATCTCAACCCTAACCTCAAACCTAACCCTAATCCCAATACACCCCTAATCACAACCCTAACCTTAACCCTAATCCCAAACCTAACCCTAATCCCAAGCGTAACCCTAATGCCAACCCTAACCCTAATACCAACCCTAATCCAAACCCTAACCCTAATCCCAACTCTAACCCTAACTTTAGCCCCAACCCTAGCCCTAACTTTAGCCCCAACCCGAACCCTAGCCCTAAGGCTACTTTCACACTTGCGTCGTTTGGCATCCGTCGCAATCCGTCGTTTTGGACAAGAAACGGATCCTGCAAATGTGCCCGCAGGATGCGTTTTTTGCCCATAGACTTGTATTGCCGACGGATCGTGACGGATGGCCACACGTCGCGTCCGTAGTGCACTGGATCAGTGTTTTGGCGGACCGTCAGCACAAAAAAAGTTCAATGTAACTTTTTTTGTACGTCGCATCCGCCATTTCTGACCGCGCATGCGTGGCCGTAACTCCGCCCCCTCCTCCCCAGGACATAGATTGGGCAGCGGATGCGTTGAAAAACTACATCCGCTGCCCACGTTGTGCACAATTTTCACAACGTGCGTCGGTATGTCGGGCCGATGCATTGCGACGGCCCCGTACCGACGTAAGTGTGAAAGAAGCCTAACCCTAAATTTAGCGCCAACCCTAACCCTAAATTTAGCCCTAACCCTAACCCTAATCCTAGCCCTAACCCTACCCCTACCCCTAACCCTACCCTTAACCCTATCCCTAACCCCAGCCCTAACCCTAACCCTAGCCCTAACCCTAACCCTACCCCTAACCCTAGCCCTAACCCTACCCCTAACCCTAACCCTAACCCTACCCCTAACCCTAGCCCTAACCCTAGCCCTAACCCTAACCCTAACCCTAGCCCTAACCCTAATTTTAGCCCCAACTGCTCTTCTCCTGCAGGCCGGCAGAAGGAGACAGATGGCGGGCGCACTGCGCATGCGCCCGCCATTTTCTTTTGCTGGCGGTCAGGAGGAGCAGCAGGAGGACCCAGGGACACAGGTGAGTATGATAGGGTCCCCGAATCCCCCTATTTCTCTGTCCTCTGATGTGCGATCACATCAGAGGACAGAGAATTACACTTAGCTTTTTTTTTTTTTTTTTAGCGGTCGCCAGTAAACAGTTAATTACCGGCTATCGCAAAACAGGGGTCGCTAAAACCGACCCCGATCATGCTCTTTGGGGTCTCGGCTACCCCCGGCAGCCGAGACCCCAAAGATTCAAGACGTCATTTCCTGCTCGGACGCTCCTAGACGGCGGGGAGGATGATCAGCAAGTCCCACTACGGCGCGCATGCGCGCGTGCACAAGCAGCCATCTCTACTCAGGGACGATCTAAGGGCAGCAGGTAAAAGACCATACTACTACAAAAACAAACGAATGACACAGAAACAGTAACATGAATGTGAACACCCGATACCTATATAAGTGTAGATTAGAAATATAATTACAGGGCGACACATATTATTATAATGGGCGTCTACACATAATGTCTCCAAACTAATGAAGGGGATGCCTACACATCGCACCTCTATAGTGAAAAAGAAAAATATAATTTTTTTTAAAAAATATACCGAAGGTATATATACATGAAAGTGTACAATATTGCAAATAAACCAGAAAATATAAAATGTGAACACATCCTCTATATGTCTATCATTAAATACTATAGGCAGTATTCTAGTGAGCCAATTATTCAAATATACAATATAACACACACAGAAATACATATATATATATATATATAAAATATATAAAATATAAAAATATGGACATACAAAAAAATGGGAGACAGACTTAAACACACATATTATTCCTGCCATATATATAGAGACACATTCTAAATTATGCTGCACATATTTGTAATCAGTGTAGGTAAGACATGCAGAGCACCTTTTTACTGACTTTGGTCTGATGAGATGTTACTAGTATGGCTGTACCGGGTATATGGAGGTTGCACTATGCACCTTAAGGATAGATAATAGAGTCAACTTTAGGACTGACATATCCCTGGTAGCTATCGGCTGATGCATGGTCTGTACCTTAGGTGTTACATACAGTGGTCTCTGTCCGCCGTACATGAACTATATGTGTGCGCTGTTTGTTGAGTCTGTCATCTTGTATAATTATTGTATTTAATAAAGCTGTTATATATTTTTTACTTCTGGGTGTCTTTATACTCCGTGGTTCGCTTGTAGGATTTATCTAGTAGTGGAGTTTGCCCTGTAACTCTATATGTCCATGATAGGGTATATCCCTGTGGATTATTTGCAGTAATATGCATCAGTGGTATCTGTATTTAGAGCTGAGTAAAGTGCCACAATTGTTCAGTGGAGACTTATAGATCTGAATTCCGCAGGTGGGCAACTGATACCAAATGGATTAACCCAGCTACTTTTGTCAAGTCCTTACAGAAATGTTGAAAGATGATTTGGCAGTGTGCGAAACCCCAGAGTCCTTGGAGGCTGCCATGTCATTGGCTTACATGTGGAGAGACGCCTGCAGGATCGATGGGTAACACCACCTTCTCCTGATCCCTCTTTCTGAGCCACTACTTCTGTGCTGGGGGGATGATCTGGGGATGAACCAGTACTTGTGGAGTTAGAGGAACCCATGCAGTTAGGAGGTGCTTCTGTGTCATATGTCTCCCATGAGATTCCCAAGAAAAAGGGCGTGTGTTTCTTTTGTGGGAGAAAGGGACATTTTATTGGGGCGTGACACTTCATTCCTAAGCAAAAAGAGACTCAATTACCCTTGGGAGTCTGGAGTTAAGGTAGCGATGCTGCAGCGATACCGACAACGATCCGGATCGCTGCAGCGTCGCTGTTTGGTCGCTGGAGAGCTGTCACACAGACCGCTCTCCAGCGACCAACGATGCCGGTAACCAGGGTAAACATCGGGTAACTAAGCACCCTGGTTACCATCCTAAAAGTAAAAAAAAAAAAACACTACATACTTACCTACAGCCGTCTGTCCTCCAGCGCTGTGCTCTGCACTCCTCCTGTACTGACTGTGAGCACAGCGGCCGGAAAGCAGAGCGGTGACGTCACTGCTCTGCTTTCCGGCTGACCGACGCTCACAGCCAGTGCTGGAGGAGTGCAGAGCACAGCGCTGGAGGACAGACGGCTGTAGGTAAGTATATAGTGTTTGTTTTTTTTTACTTTTAGGATGGTAACCAGGGTAAACATCGGGTTACTAAGCGCGGCCCTGCGCTTAGTTACCCGATGTTTACCCTGGTTACCAGTGAAGACATCGCTGAATCGGTGTCACAGCAATGTCTGCGGGGAGTCCAGCGACCAAATAAAGTTCTGGACTTTCTTCCCCGACCAGCGACAGCACAGCAGGGGCCTGATCGCTGCTGCCTGTCACACTGGACGATATCGCTAGCGAGGACGCTGCAACGTCCCGGATCGCTAGCGATATCGTCTAGTGTGACGGTACCTTTAGATAATCAATGGGTATGCTAGTCATCAAGCTGTAATTATCGGTTTATCCTGACAGCAGATGTGGTTCTAGAGAGCAGGACAGAGATAATTTCTATGTTTGTAGACAGTGGAGTTGGAGTCAACATGGTTGATGCTGTGTTTGCTAGAACTCATGGGCTTGCTTGCTCTACTTTAGCTAAGCCCGTTCCTAGTTACGCCATCGACTCAGCACCCCTTGCTCATAGAGCTTTGACACAGATTGTTTGTAACATAAATATTTATCCAATAGTTTTGGGCACAAAATACTAATTCTCCTAAATCAAACAAGATGGAAGAACTAGAAGCAGAAATATCTACAGGTAACTTTGACATAGTGGGAATAACCGAGACATGGTTAGATGAAAGCTATGACTGGGCAGTTAACTTACAGGGTTACAGTCTGTTTAGAAAGGATCGTAAAAATCGGAGAGGAGGAGGGGTTTGTCTCTATGTAAAGTCTTGTCTAAAGTCCACTTTAAGGGAGGATATTAGCGAAGGGAATGAGGATGTCGAGTCCATATGGGTTGAAATTCATGGAGGGAAAAATGGTAACAAAATTCTCATTGGGGTCTGTTACAAACCCCCAAATATAACAGAAAGCATGGAAAGTCTACTTCTAAAGCAGATAGATGAAGCTGCAACCCATAATGAGGTCCTGGTTATGGGGGACTTTAACTACCCGGATATTAACTGGGAAACAGAAACCTGTGAAACCCATAAAGGCAACAGGTTTCTGCTAATAACCAAGAAAAATTATCTTTCACAATTGGTGCAGAATCCAACCAGAGGAGCAGCACTTTTAGACCTAATACTATCTAATAGACCTGACAGAATAACAAATCTGCAGGTGGTTGGGCATTTAGGAAATAGCGACCACAATATTGTGCAGTTTCACCTGTCTTTCACTAGGGGGACTTGTCAGGGAGTCACAAAAACATTGAACTTTAGGAAGGCAAAGTTTGACCAGCTTAGAGATGCCCTTAATCTGGTAGACTGGGACAATATCCTCAGAAATGAGAATACAGATAATAAATGGGAAATGTTTAAGAACATCCTAAATAGGCAGTGTAAGCGGTTTATACCTTGTGGGAATAAAAGGACTAGAAATAGGAAAAACCCAATGTGGCTAAACAAAGAAGTAAGACAGGCAATTAACAGTAAAAAGAAAGCATTTGCACTACTAAAGCAGGATGGCACCATTGAAGCTCTAAAAAACTATAGGGAGAAAAATACTTTATCTAAAAAACTAATTAAAGCTGCCAAAAAGGAAACAGAGAAGCACATTGCTAAGGAGAGTAAAACTAATCCCAAACTGTTCTTCAACTATATCAATAGTAAAAGAATAAAAACTGAAAATGTAGGCCCCTTAAAAAATAGTGAGGAAAGAATGGTTGTAGATGACGAGGAAAAAGCTAACATATTAAACACCTTCTTCTCCACGGTATTCACGGTGGAAAATGAAATGCTAGGTGAAATCCCAAGAAACAATGAAAACCCTATATTAAGGGTCACCAATCTAACCCAAGAAGAGGTGCGAAACCGGCTAAATAAGATTAAAATAGATAAATCTCCGGGTCCGGATGGCATACACCCACGAGTACTAAGAGAACTAAGTAATGTAATAGATAAACCATTATTTCTTATTTTTAGTGACTCTATAGCGACAGGGTCTGTTCCGCAGGACTGGCGCATAGCAAATGTGGTGCCAATATTCAAAAAGGGCTCTAAAAGTGAACCTGGAAATTATAGGCCAGTAAGTCTAACCTCTATTGTTGGTAAAATATTTGAAGGGTTTCTGAGGGATGTTATTCTGGATTATCTCAATGAGAATAACTGTTTAACTCCATATCAGCATGGGTTTATGAGAAATCGCTCCTGTCAAACCAATCTAATCAGTTTTTATGAAGAGGTAAGCTATAGACTGGACCACGGTGAGTCATTGGACGTGGTATATCTCGATTTTTCCAAAGCGTTTGATACCGTGCCGCACAAGAGGTTGGTACACAAAATGAGAATGCTTGGTCTGGGGGAAAATGTGTGTAAATGGGTTAGTAACTGGCTTAGTGATAGAAAGCAGAGGGTGGTTATAAATGGTATAGTCTCTAACTGGGTCGCTGTGACCAGTGGGGTACCGCAGGGGTCAGTATTGGGACCTGTTCTCTTCAACATATTCATTAATGATCTGGTAGAAGGTTTACACAGTAAAATATCGATATTTGCAGATGATACAAAACTATGTAAAGCAGTTAATACAAGAGAAGATAGTATTCTGCTACAGATGGATCTGGATAAGTTGGAAACTTGGGCTGAAAGGTGGCAGATGAGGTTTAACAATGATAAATGTAAGGTTATACACATGGGAAGAGGGAATCAATATCACCATTACACACTGAACGGGAAACCACTGGGTAAATCTGACAGGGAGAAGGACTTGGGGATCCTAGTTAATGATAAACTTACCTGGAGCAGCCAGTGCCAGGCAGCAGCTGCCAAGGCAAACAGGATCATGGGGTGCATTAAAAGAGGTCTGGATACACATGATGAGAGCATTATACTGCCTCTGTACAAATCCCTAGTTAGACCGCACATGGAGTACTGTGTCCAGTTTTGGGCACCGGTGCTCAGGAAGGATATAATGGAACTAGAGAGAGTACAAAGGAGGGCAACAAAATTAATAAAGGGGATGGGAGAACTACAATACCCAGATAGATTAGCGAAATTAGGATTATTTAGTCTAGAAAAAAGACGACTGAGGGGCGATCTAATAACCATGTATAAGTATATAAGGGGACAATACAAATATCTCGCTGAGGATCTGTTTATACCAAGGAAGGTGACGGGCACAAGGGGGCATTCTTTGCGTCTGGAGGAGAGAAGGTTTTTCCACCAACATAGAAGAGGATTCTTTACTGTTAGGGCAGTGAGAATCTGGAATTGCTTGCCTGAGGAGGTGGTGATGGCGAACTCAGTCGAGGGGTTCAAGAGAGGCCTGGATGTCTTCCTGGAGCAGAACAATATTGTATCATACAATTATTAGGTTCTGTAGAAGGACGTAGATCTGGGTATTTATTATGATGGAATATAGGCTGAACTGGATGGACAAATGTCTTTTTTCGGCCTTACTAACTATGTTACTATGTAAATCAATGATTAAATTATCCTTTCAAAGAAGCTTGGAGAACTTCTTAAAAAAACTAACAATTCTTTATTAAACACAATAATTAATAAAACACATAGATTATTAAGTAGTACATGATTAGACAATACATGATACCTTCAAGTAAGAAGTGGTACAAATATTAGATAGTTCTTTAAAATTACATGATTATTCTCACAAAAATACCATCCTCATTATATTGGACTGTGGAACTATATTCACCATAACCTTATAAATAGGTTGAACAGGTGTCTGCTTACAATGTTTTTGCGTGTTCTAAAGTATCACATACTCCTTCCACTTCCCATTCCTAGTAGACCATGGACACACCTGTCCATGGATTTCATTACTGAACTACCGGTATCGGCAGGCAAGATGGTGGGTCTGGTGGTAGTAGATAGGTTCAGTAAAGTGGTGCATTTAATCACATTACCGGTGCTTCCGAATACCAAGATTCTTGCTCAGGTTTTTATTAATGCGATCGTGAAGCTTCATGGGGTGCAGCTGTCATTTTCCTCTACTCTCCATCCTCAGTCGAATATACAGACTGAATGCATTAATCAGAATTTAGAGACTTACCTCAGGTGTTTTGTCTATGAAAACCAGGAGGATTGGGCATCTTACTTACCGTTAGTGAGTGTGCTATTAATAACCATCGCCAAGAATCTACCGGCAGGTCACCATTTTTTGGTGCATATAGTTTCCATTCACAGTTTGGTACTTTTAGTGGGGGAGGGGCTTTGGAGGTCCCTGTGGAGGAACATTTTGCTGTGTTGCTCTCTTCTGTGTGGCAGGGGATTCAGAGTAATTTGAAGGTCATGGGAGACAGGTACAAATGTATGGCTAACGGGAAACGCTTGCCAGGTTAAGACCTAAGTGTGAATGACTTTTAGCGGTTGTTTACCAGGAATTTCAAGTTGAAGATCCCTACCTGGAAACTGGGACCTTGGTTTATTGGCCCCTATAAAATAACCACCATCATTAACCCTGCAGCTTTTTATCTTGAGCTACCTCAGGCTCTTAAGATCCACAATGTGTTCCACAGATTTCTGCTCAAGAAATATGTTGAACCTCTTGAGTCCTCTCCTCTACAGCCACCCCAATCATTGTTGATGGTAATTTGGAGTTCCAGATTTCGAGGATTGTTGATTCTCGTCTGCAGCGTCGTTCCCTGCAGTACTTGGTGCACTGGAGGGGTTATGGTCCAGAAGAGAGGATGCGAGTTTCTGCATCAGATGTGAATGCCCCTAGGCTTGTTCGCTCACTCCATACCTCTCACCCTGAGAGACTGTGACCTGAATGTCCAGAGTCCACTCGAAAAAGGGGGGGTAATGTCAAAGGGGTGTCAGGTGTGACAGTTACTCTGGATCCAGCTGTAGAAGGTCACTGTGCCTGGCTCTACAGACACATTCTGGATCTTGCATCTCTACTGTGGAGTGATATCCTTCTCCATCTAGGACCTAGCAGTGATCTTCACCATCTGATGCTGATTAACACACTCTTGCTGGAGACTTAAATAGCTTTAGTCGCTTCAGCAAGGCACCAATGATAACTATATTAACCCCTTTACCCCCAAGGGTGGTTTGCACGTTATGGACCGGGCCAATTTTTACAATTCTGACCACTGTCCCTTTATGAGGTTATAACTCTGGAACGCTTCAACGGATCCTGGTGATTCTGACATTGTTTTCTCGTGACATATTGTACTTCATGATAGTGGTAAAATTTCTTTGATATTACCTGCGTTTATTTGTGAAAAAAACGGGAATATGGCAAAAAAATTTAAAATTTCGCAATTTTCCAACTTTGAATTTTTATGCAATTAAATCACAGAGATATGTCACACAAAATACTTAATAAGTAACATTTCCCACATGTCTACTTTACATCAGCACAATTTTGGAACCAAAATTTTTTTCTGTTAGGGAGTTATAAGGGTTAAAAGTTGACCAGCAATTTCTCATTTTTACAACAAAATTTAGAAAACCATTTTTTTAGGGACCACCTCACATTTGAAGTCATTTTGAGGGGTCTATATGGCAGAAAATACCCAAAAGTGACACCATTCTAAAAACTGCACCCCTAAAGGTGCGCAAAACCATATTCACGAAGTTGATTAACCCTTCAGGTGTTTCACAGCAGCAGAAGCAACATGGAAGGAAAAAATTAACATTTTACTTTTTAGTCACAAAAATGATCTTTCAGCAATAATTCTTTTAATTTCCCAAGGGTAAAAAGATGAAATGGATCTCAAAAGTTGTTGTCCAATTTGTCCTGAGTACGCTGATACCCCACATGTGAGGAAGAACCACTTTTGGGCGCACGGCAGGGCTCAGAAGGAAAGGAGCGCCGTTTGACATTTTCAATCTAAAATCGGCTGGAATTGAGATCGGACGCCATGTCGCGTTTGGCGAGCCCCTGATGTGCCTAAACAGTGGAAAACCACCACAAGTGACCCCATTTTGGAAACTAGACCCCCTAAGGAACTTATCTAGATGTGTCGTGAGCACTTTTATCCCCCAAGTGCTTCACGAAAGTTTATAATGCCCGGGCGTGAAAATAAAAAATCCTATTTTTTCCACAAACATGATCGTTTAGTCCCCAATTTTTTATTTTCTCAAGGGTAAAAGGAGAAATTGGACCCCAAAAGTTGTTGTCCAATTTGTCCTGAGTACGCTGATACCCCATATGTAGGGGGGAACCACTGTTTGGGCGCATGGCAGGGCTCAGAAAGAAAGGAGCGCCGTTTGACATTTTCAAGCTAAAATTGGCTGGAATTGAGATCGGACGCCATGTCGCGTTTGGCAAGCCCCTGATGTGCTTAAACAGTGGAAAACCCCCACAAGTGACCCAATTTTGGAAACTAGACCCCCTAAGAAACTTATCTAGATGTGTCGTGAGCACTTTTATCCCCCAAGTGCTTCACGAAAGTTTATAATGCCCGGGCGTGAAAATAAAAAATCCTATTTTTTCCACAAACATGATCGTTCAGTCCTCAATTTTTTATTTTCTCAATGGTAAAAGGAGAAATTGGACCCCAAAAGTTGTTGTCCACTTTGTCCTGAGTACACTGATACCCCATATGTAGGGGGGAACCACTGTTTGGGCACATGACAGGGCTCAGAAGGAAAGGAGCGCCATTTGACATTTTCAAGCTAAAATTGGCTGGAATTGAGATCAGACGCCATGCTGCGTTTGGCAAGCCCCTGATGTGCCTAAACAGTGGAAAACCCCCATAAGTGATCCCATTTTGGAAACTAGACCCCCTAAGGAACTTATCTAGTTGTGTCGTGAGCACTTTTATCCCCCAAGTGCTTCACGAAAGTTTGTAACGCCTGGGCGTGAAAATAAAAAATCCTATTTTTTCCACAAACATGATGGTTTAGTCCCCAATTTTTTATTTTCTCAAGGGTAAGAGGAGAAATTGGACCCCAAAAATTGTTGTCCAATTTGTCCTGAGTACGCTGATACCCCATATGTAGGGGGGAACCACTGTTTGGGCGCATGGCAGGGCTCAGAAGGAAAGGAGCGCCATTTGACATTTTCAAGCTAAAATTGGCTGGAATTGAGATCAGACGCCATGTCGCGTTTGGCAAGCCCCTGATGTGCCTAAACAGTGGAAAACCCCCACAAGTGACCCCATTTTGGAAACTAGACCCTTTAAGGAACTTATCTAGATGTGTCGTGAGCACTTTTATCCCCCAAGTGCTTCACGAAAGTTTATAATGCCCGGGCGTGAAAATAAAAAATCCTATTTTTTCCACAAACATGATCGTTTAGTCCCCAATTTTTTATTTTCTCAAGGGTAAAAGGAGAAATTGTACCCCAAATGTTGTTGTCCAATTTGTCCTGAGTTCGCTGATACCCCATATGTAGGGGGGAACCACTGTTTGGGCGCATGGCAGGGCTCAGAAGGAAAGGAGCGCCGTTTGACATTTTCAAGCTAAAATTGGCTGGAATTGAGATCGGACGCCATGTCGCGTTTGGCAAGCCCCTGATGTGCCTAAACAGTGGAAAACCCCCACAAGTGACCCCATTTTGGAAACTAGACCCTTTAAGGAACTTATCTAGATGTGTCGTGAGCACTTTTATCCCCCAAGTGCTTCACGAAAGTTTATAATGCCCAGGCGTGAAAATAAAAAATCCTATTTTTTCCACAAACATGAGCGTTTGGTCCCCAATTTTTTATTTTCTCAAGGGTAAAAGGAGAAATTGGACCCCAAAAGTTGTTGTCCAATTTGTCCTGAGTACGCTGATACCCCATATGTAGGGGGGAACCACTGCTTGGGCACATGGCAGGGCTCAGAAGGAAAGGAGCGCCGTTTGACATTTTCAAGCTAAAATTGGCTGGAATTGAGATCGGACGCCATGTCGCGTTTGGCAAGCCCCTGATGTGCCTAAACAGTGGAAAACCCCCACAAGTGACCCCATTTTGGAAACTAGACCCCCTAAGGAACTTATCTAGATGTGTCATGAGCACTTTTATCCCCCAAGTGCTTCATGAAAGTTTATAATGCCCGGGCGTGAAAATAAAAAATCCTATTTTTTCCACAAACAGCATCGTTTAGTCACCAATTTTTTTTTATTTTCTCAAGAGTAAAAGGAGAAATTGGACCCCAAAAGTTGTTGTCCAATTTGTCCTGAGTACGCTGATACCCCATATGTAGGGGGGGAACCACTGCTTGGGCGCATGGCAGGGCTCAGAAGGAAAGGAGCGCCGTTTGACATTTTCAAGCTAAAATTGGCTGGAATTGAGATCGGACCCCATGTCGCGTTTGGCAAGCCCCTGATGTGCCTAAACAGTTGAAAACCCCCACAAGTGACCCCATTTTGGAAACTAGACCCCCTAAGGAACTTATCTAGATGTGTTGTGAGCACTTTTATCCCCCAAGTGCTTCACGAAAGTTTATAATGCCCAGGCGTGAAAATAAAAAATCCTATTTTTTCCACAAACATCATCGTTTAGTCCCCAATTATTTATTTTTTCAAGGGTAAAAGGAGAAATTGGACCCCAAAAGTTGTTGTCCAATTTGTCCTGAGTACGCCGATACCCCATATGTGGGGGGAACCACTGTTTGGGTGCATGGCAGGGCTCAGAAGGAAAGGAGCGCCGTTTGACATTTTCAAGCTAAAATCGGCTGGAATTGAGATCGGACGCCATGTCGCGTTTGGCGAGCCCCTGATGTGCCTAAACAGTGGAAACCCCCCACAAGTGACCCCATTTTGGAAACTAGACCCCCTAAGGAACTTATCTAGGTGTGTCGTGAGCACTTTTATCCCCCAAGTGCTTCACGCAAGTTTATAATGCCCGGGCGTGAAAATAAAAAATCCTATTTTTTCCACAAACATAATAGTTTAGTCCCCAATTTTTTATTTTCTCAAGAGTAAAAGGAGAAATTGGACCCAAAAGTTGTTGTCCAATTTGTCCTGAGTACGCTGATACCCCATATGTAGGGGGGGACCACTGTTTGGGCGCATGGCAGGGCTCAGAAGGAAAGGAGCGCCGTTTGACATTTTCAAGCTAAAATTGGCTGGAATTGAGATCGGACGCCATGTCGCGTTTGGCAAGCCCCTGATGTGCTTAAACAGTGGAAAACCCCCACAAGTGACCCAATTTTGGAAACTAGACCCCCTAAGAAACTTATCTAGATGTGTCGTGAGCACTTTTATCCCCCAAGTGCTTCACGAAAGTTTATAATGCCCGGGCGTGAAAATAAAAAATCCTATTTTTTCCACAAACATGATCGTTCAGTCCTCAATTTTTTATTTTCTCAATGGTAAAAGGAGAAATTGGACCCCAAAAGTTGTTGTCCAATTTGTCCTGAGTACGCTGATACCCCATATGTAGGGGGGAACCACTGTTTGGGCGCATGGCAGGGCTCAGAAGGAAAGGAGCGCCGTTTGACATTTTCAAGCTAAAATTGGCTGGAATTGAGATCGGACGCCATGTCGCGTTTGGCAAGCCCCTGATGTGCCTAAACAGTGGGAAAACCCCACAAGTGACCCCATTTTGGAAACTAGACCCCCTAAGGAACTTATCTAGATGTGTCGTGAGCACTTTTGTCCCCCAAGTGCTTCACGAAAGTTTATAATGCCCGGGCGTGAAAAAAAAACCCTATTTTTTCCCACAAAAATGATCATTTAGTCCCCAATTTTTAATTTTCCCAAGTGTAACAGGAGAAATTGGACCCCAAAAGTTGTTGTCCAATTTGTCCTGAGTACGCTGATACCCCACATGTGGGAGAAAACTACTGTTTGGGTACACTTCGGGGCTCGGAAGGGAAGTAGTGACGTTTTGAAAAGCAGACTTTGATGGAATGGTACACGGACATCATGTTCTGTTTGCAGAGCCCCTGATGTGCCTGAACAGTAGAAATCCCCCACAAGTGACCCCATTTTGGAAACTAGACCTAATTTGGAACTTATCTAGGTGTGTGTTGACAATTTTGAACCCCCAAGTGTTTCACTTAAATTTATAACGCCCGGGCGTGAAAATAAAATATCCTATTTTTTCCTACAAAAATGATCATTTAGTCCCCAATTTTTAATTTTCCCAAGTGTAACAGGAGAAATTGGACCCCAAAAGTTGTTGTCCAATTTGTCCTGAATACGGTGATACCCCACATGTGGGAAAAAATATTGTTTGGGCACACGTCGGGGCTCGGAAGGGATGTGGTGACGTTTTGGAAAGCAGACTTTGATGGAATGGTCTGCAGGCGTCATGTTCCGTTTGCAGAGCCCCTGATGTGCCCAAACAGTAAAAAAAAAACACAAGTGACATTTTGTAAACTAGACCCCCAATGAACTTACATAGATGTGCCCCCTTTTTGGAACTAATCTACTGTTTCCTGTAAAGTAAATTAGTAGTGCATGGAGGTGTGGTACACTCTGAAACAATCCTTCATAGACAGGCCAGGTTTTTCGGGGCAGGTGTCGCATTGATAAATGGTGTCCTTGCGTATTCCCCTTTTGTAACACACTCGGCACCTTTTTTGCGACTTACCTCTTTTTGCAGTTTGCGGGACCTCCCCCGGGAAATGCTGACCTGGTACGATACGAGCACCTTCAGTTCCGGAAGTACTGGGGCCAGCTCCTTCCCTCGTGCCAAATAACAGGGCCTTAACCACTACCTCCTGGAACTGAAGGTACGACGTATCGCTGTGGCGTGCACATCGTGACAGCAGGAAAGCGTTGAGCATTGCCATTTGTACGATGTGCACGGACAGCTTTTTGTACCACACCTTGGCCTTCCTCAAAGCACTGTATGGTTGGAGGAGTTGATCGGAGAGATCAACACCCCCCATGTTTTTGTTGTACCCCAGTACACAGTCCGGTTTGCAGACCTGTGTAGAGGTACCCCGTACAGTGCTGAGGGCACTGCCATCACCGTGTATGGTGGTCAAGAGAAGGACATCCCTCTTGTCCTTGTACTTGACCACCAGCAGGTGGTCGTTACATTGGGCTCTGCTCTCACCTTTTCTGAGCATCTGCCCAAGTAGCGTCTTTGGGAGGCCTCTCTGATTTTTGCGGACAGTACCGCAGGCTGCGGCACCTCGCGCAGAGAGGGATTTGTAGAGTGGGATGCTGGAATAAAAGTTATCAGTGTAGAGGTGATAACCTTTATCCAGCAGTGGGTGCACCAAATCCCACACTATTTTCCCACTCACTCCCAGGACAGGGGGACACTCAGGCGGTTCAATCCTGATGTCCTTCCCCTCGTAGACTCTAAAGCTGTAGGTGTACCCTGAGGTACTCTCACACAGCTTGTAGAGTTTGATTCCATACATGGCCCTCTTGCTGGGCAGGTATTGACGGAATCCGAGCCGCCCCTTAAAATGAACCAAGGACTCATCCACGCAGATGTCCCTTTTGGGCACGTACACTTCACCAAACTTTTTGTTGAAGTGTTCGATGACAGGCTGAACTTTGAACAGACGGTCAAAGTTGGGGTCATCTCGTGCGGGACACTGTGCATTATCGGAATAATGCAGGAACTTGTGGATGGCCTCAAAACGCGTTCGGACCATGACCATTCGGAACACTGGAGTGTTGAATAAAATATCAACACTCCAATATTGCCGAACTTCTGGCTTCTTCAGGAGCCCCATATGAAGCATCAGGCCCCAAAACTGCATCATCTCAACTGCGTCTACAGGAGACCAGTTAGAATATGATGAACTGGTGTTTTGCTCCAAAAATTGACGAGCGTACAAATTAGTTTGCTCCACCATGAGGTTAACAAAATCCTCAGAGAAAAAGACTTTGAAAAAGTCTATTTCTGTGAGGCCGGTGGTGTCAAACCTGATTCCTGATTCTGCCACATAATCAGGAATCAGTGGCTCGTAATTTTCGGGGGGCGAGGTCCATACGGGGTCCGAAGAGGGGCGCGCTGGTTCATCTTCAGGAGTGGGCCCTGCCTCATCTTCATCTTCATGAATGATGGGCACTTCTTCTGTCCTGCGGCGTCTGCGTGGCGGTTCCGCAGGGCCGGAGGAGGAAGATGAGGAGGGGGAAGAGGATGAGGAAGAGGATGAGGAAGAATCAGAAAAATAAAGAAAAGTGGGATCCTCTCCCTCGCTATCAGTGTCGGAGGCAAGGAAAGCATATGCCTCCTCCGCTGAATAGAGCTGTTGGGACGAACGGGACGAACGGGACATTTTTTTGTCAGTATGGTGCTTTTGTGTACTTTATTGGTAACTATGTGTACGTGTGGGGGGATAGTGTTTGGTGCAAACTATTCTAAAAAGAAAAAGCTAAAGGAAAAAAAAGCAAAGGGGAGAAAAAAATACCTGTGAAAGGAAAAGTCTAAAACAGCAGGCCCTAGCTCTGGTAAGTGAACCGCGTCACTTATCAAATTTCGGCGCCTGCTGGGTGTACGAACGGGGATGTGGAAAAAACGCCAGGCACGAGAACTCTGATAAGTGACACGGTTCACTTATCAGAGTTCGGCGGCTGCTGGGTGTGTGAACGGGGATGTGAAAAGGGAAGGCACAGATTAGACGCGGCGGCAGGGGGAGCGCAAGGGGATGGGGGAAAAAAAAAAAGAAAAGGCACGGATTAGACGCAGCGGCTGGAGGAGCGCACGGAGATGGGGGAAAAAAAAAAAAGAAAAGGGAAGGCACAGATTAGACGCGGCGGTTGGGGGAGCGCAAGGGGATGGGGGAAAAAAAAAAGGAGAAAAGGCACGGATTAGACGCAGCGGCTGGAGGAGGGCACAGAGATGGGGAAAAAAAAAGAAAAGGGAAGGCACAGATTACACGCGGCTTGGTGGAGCGCAAGGGTATGGGGGAAAAGAAAGAAAAGGCACAGATTAGACGCAGCGGCTGGGGGAGCGCACGGGGATGGGAAAAAAAAGAAAAGGGAAGGCACAGATTAAACGCGGCAGCTGGGGGAGCGCAAGGGGATGAGGGAAAAAAAAAAGAAAAGGCACGGATTAGACGCAGCGGCTGGGGGAGCGCACGGGGATGGGAAAAAAAAGAAAAAGAAAAGGGAAGGCACAGATTAAACGCGGCGGCTGGGGGAGCGCAAGGGGATGGGGGAAAAAAAGAAAAGGTACGGATTAGACGCAGCGACTGGGGGAGCGCACGGAGATGGGAAAAAAAAAAAAGAAAAGGGAAGGCACAAATTAAACGCGGTGGCTGGGGGAGCGCAAGGGGATGGGGGAAAAAAGAAAAGGGAAGGCACAGATTAAACGCGGCGGCTGGGGGAGTGCAAGGGGATGGGGGAAAAAAAGAAAAGGCACGGATTAGACGCAGCGGCTGGGGGAGCACACGGGGATGGGAAAAAAAAGAAAAAGAAAAGGGAAGGCACAGATTAAACGCGGCGGCTGGGAGAGCGCAAGGGGATGGGGAAAAAAAGAAAAGGCACGGATTAGACGCAGCGGCTGGGGGAGCGCACGGAGATGGGAAAAAAAAAAGAAAAGGGAAGGCACAAATTAAACGCGGCGGCTGGGGGAGCGCAAGGGGATGGGGGAAAAAAAAAAAAAGGAAAGACACGGATTAGACGCAGCGGCTGGGGGAGCGCACGGGGATGGGGAAAAAAAGAAAAGAAAAGGGAAGGCACAGATTACACGCGGCAGCTGGGGGAGCGCAAGGGGATGGGAAAAAAAAAGAAAGGCACGGATTAGACGCAGCGGCTGGGGGAGCGCACGGGGATGGGGAAAAAAAAAAAAGAAAAGGGAAGGCACAGATTACACGCGGCGGCTGGGGGAGCACAAGGGGATGGGGGAAAAAAAAAAGAAAAGGCACGGATTAGACGCAGCGGCTGGGAGAGCGCACGGGGTTGGGGAAAAAAAAAAAAAAGAAAAGGGAAGGCACAGATTACATGCGGCGGCTGGGGGAGCGCAAGGGGATGGGGGGAAAAAAAAAAGAAAAGGCACGGATTAGACGCAGCGGCTGGGGGAGCGCACGGGGATGGGGAAAAAAAAAACGAAAAGGGAAGGCACAGATTACACGCGGTGGCTGGGGGAGCGCAAGGGGATGGGGAAAAAAAAAGAAAAGGCACGGATTAGATGCAGCGGCTGGGGGAGCGCACGGGGATGGGGAAAAAAAAAAGAAAAGGGAAGGCACAGATTACACGCGGCGGCTGGGGGAGCGCAAGGGGATGGGGAAAAAAAAAAGAAAAGGCACGGATTAGACGCAGCGGCTGGGGGAGCGCACGGGGATGGGGAAAAAAAAAAGAAAAGGGAAGGCACGGATTAGACGCGGCAGCTGGGGGAGCGCACGGGGATGGGGAAAAAAAGTGAGCACGAGTGTTGATAGGTGAACTGCGTCACCAATCAACGCTCGGCGGCGCTAAGGGGGTGAAAAAAAAGCGAGCACGAGTGTTGATAGGTGAACTGCGTCACCAATCAACGCTCGGCGGCTGCTAAATTTGGGCACGGATATGGCGCAAGGAGGGGGGATGGGAGAAGGGGGGATGGGAGAAGGGGGGATGAATAGAGATCGGGCCGGGATCGGGGTATCAACACTTACGGTTTGTAGTCTCTCTTCTTTCTTCTCTCTTCTTTCTTCTCTCTTCTTTCTTTAGCAAGAATAGTGGTGTCACAGGCTACTGTGGCACCACAAGTCTCAGCACAGGAGGGGATCTCGCAGCGTGACCACTCTGAAGGAATCCTCACCAAGTGTGAGGATTCCTTCAGAGCAGTTACACAGGTCAGGGGCAGGTGAGACAGGTCACAGAGCGGTCACACCGCTGCTGTGACCTGTGATTGGTGGGATCGATGATCACATCGATCCCACCAATCAAAGAAGGCCCTGGTGACGCTGGTGTTGCTATGCACCAGCCTATGATCGGAGCTCACAGCTCCGATCATAGGCAGGTCACCAGCAGGTCACCAGCAGGTGACAGGCAGGTGACCGGCAGGTGACCGGCAGGTCACCGGCAGGTCACCATCAGGGCACAGCGCGGTCACACCGCTGCTGTGCCCTGTGATTGGCGCGATCGACGATTGCATCGATCGCGCCAATCAGACTAGAAGGATGCCGATCCAGAGGCAGGGAACACGGGGCTGCAGAGCGCGCAGGTAGGCAGGACACAGCGGCGGTAACAGCGGCGGTAACACCGCCGCTGTGTCCTGCGATTGGCGCGATCGATGTGATCGTCGATCGCGCCAATCAGAGTTGAATGCTCCGGAGCCATGGCAGGGGATCCGGAGCCATGGCCCGGGGCTGCAGAGCGCGCAGGTACAGGCAGGGCACAGAGTGGTAACACCGCCGCTGTGCCCTGCGATTGGCGCGATCGATCGATCTCGATCGCGCCAATCCTGGGGGGGTTTGGGCCCATGCCTGGCATTGCCAGGCAGTGGCCTAGGATCGAGTACATCGGTACTCGATCCTAGGCTGGGACCTCACTCTTTCAGCCAAATTGATTGGCTGAAACAATGAGAAAGGCTGCGATTGGCTGCTCAGAATTGAGCAGCCAATCACAGCGATCGGGAGGCCGGGGGGGCGGCGACAGGCCCTAGGATGCCGACACCATCTTCCTGCAGGTAAGATGGCGTCGGAATTTTAATGCGATCACTGCGACTTAAGTCGCAGTGTCGCATTAAAGGGCATGACGTACTATTCCGTCCTTGGGAAGTAAAGCCCACCCCACATGGATGGAATAGTACGTCTGATGGCAGAAAGGGGTTAACTTCTGTCTTGACTAGTTTCTTGTTGGAGCATCTTGGAGGATTGCTGGCATGAGCTCTCTTGTGTCATCTCAAGCTAAGTGTATTCACTCATTTGTCTTCCTGCTTTGCCTTTAGTTGTAGTGGTGGCTGACTAGTGAGCCACCCCCTCACTATCCAGGGCCTATCACTAGGGGCAGTCAGGGATTAGGTTCCTGCTCAGCGATAGGTGATGAACCTATTTAGGAATGTAAGGGCAGGGTGTTGTCAGATCTGCCTAGGCATCTCCACTACCCCCTTTCCTAGTGTTTGGGCTCCCCCACCCTTTTCCCATTGTTGTGCACCTAGCTTCTCCCTTAACCAGCATGACACATCATGACCTTCTGTGCGCTTGTGCAGGACCCTCCCGGGCTTCATCAGAGCTGGAAGTCTTGGTTCAATGTGAGAGGCCTGAGGATTTCAGAACTCACTGCAGGGATTAGAAGATGTGATAAGGATCGGAGGGGTGACATTAAGGAGTTGAGCGACGCCATAGCATAATAAGGGACACAAAATTTGCTGAGAATACATTCTCAGAAAATCGAATATACCAGGTTAATCCACCCGAACAGGCAAATTTAAATTTTGCCTTATCTGCTGATCTCTAATTTTGAGGGCTCAACCTTCTTGTCCATGTTTATTTAACAATGAATCCATAAAACTAAACCCAAATAGAAAATTACTAAATGTGCAGGGCATTTCAGTAGCTTAGGTATCCATACTTATGACCACTAGTAGCTTACTGTCACCATATGAGTGATTGTAACCGTGGATATCTAAGCTACTTCAATGCCCTGCACATGGTGTAAGTGACATAGCTAATCAGAAGAACAATACTACATTTATAATTGAAGGTATTTGATAATATTATTATTATTATTACACCTACTACATATTGGGATAGGGCCCTAGTGATGGGAATACCACTTTAATGGAACTTGTATAGTGTTCTTATAATAAATTTTGTTTAGCCAACGTCATTGACATTTACTAGCAAACAAATGTCAAAAGTGCCAGAATTGCTATGTAATCATTACATGTTTGTGCTTCCTTTTGTTTGCATGAGTTGACATGGGTCTATGGTCCCCCTTGGATGGCGATTGTAATGTAATTAAACAGTACATTCCTTATAAAAGAGCTGAACATGGATGTAACAAGCAAATACAATAAAATATTTATGTCTGAGTTGCAAGGATTTATGCACTTCTCATAAACAGTAGTTGAAACCTGTGATGTAAGTGCTTCAGAAAAGCTGCTCATATATTATGCCAATTAAAGTCCTGAAAGATAAAGAAAAAAAACACTTAATGTGTGTTGTAAATGTCCTGCTGACTTATTCATTGTTATCTGGAGATTACATCTCTTCAGGGGATGGACAACTGGGCACTCAGATAAGATTTGTATTTTGTTTATTATATTTCACTTACCTTGCCAGGTTGGATTTAATTACAAACATCAGAAATGTCAGAATTGTGTTCATGCTATGCGTATTAAAATCCAAGGGGTATTATGAGCATTTCCCATTAGCAATGCCATTGTAATGCAATGCAAGGAAGCTTTATGGAAACAATAACACTGACCCAAAGTTAGGCCACCAATTTATTGGTATTGGTGAGCATCATAATCCAAACTGTGAGGGTCTTTGTAAATCCTTACAGTAAAAGCTGTTCATATTAATGGGTTGAATCATTTATAAAATGTATACATTAAGGGTTTTTTATAATCTTGATTAATGCATATAAAAATATCTTTTTTAACCCCTTTGCCCCCCTAAGCCTGTTTTCACCTTCCTGACCAGGCCAATTTTTATAATTCTGACCGCTGTCACTTTATGAGATAAGTCTCATAAATCTGGAACGCTTCAATGGATCCCACTGATTCTGACACTGTTTTCTCATGACATATTGTACTTCATGGCAGTGGTAAAATATATTTAATATAACTTGTTAACTTATTTGTGAAAAAAAATGGAAATTTGGTGAAAATTTTGAAAATTTCGCAATTTTAAAACTTTTTATTTTTTATGCCCGTAAATCAGAGAGTCATGTAACACAAAATAGTTAATAAATAACATTTCCCACATGTCTAAATCAGCACAAGTTTTGAAACATTAATATTTTTGTTAGGAAGTTATAAGGGTTAAACCTTGACCAGCAATTTCTCATTTTTACAACAAAATTTTTTTTTAGGGAACACTTCACATTTCAAGTGACTTTGAGAAGCCTATATGATACAAAATACCCCCAAAAGACACCATTCTAAAAACTGTACCCCTCAAGTGCTCAAAACCACATTCAAGAAGTTTATTAACCCTTCAGGTGCTTCGCAGGAATATTTGGAATGTGAAAGGAAAAAATAAACATTTACTTTTCTTTCACAAAAATTTTTCCTCTAGACTTTTTACTTTTGCAAGGGTAAAAGGAGGAAATTTGTTTTGTAATTACTCCTGAGCATGCCGATACCCGAGATGTGGGGGAAATCAACTGTTAGGGCACATGACAGGGCACAGAAGGGAAGGAGCGCCATTTCACTTTTTGAATGTAAAATTTGCTGGCATAATTTGGAGAGCCCCTGATGTGCCTAAACAGTGGCAACTGTGCCTAAACAGTGGCAACTCCCCACAAGTTGCACAAGTGTCACTCCCCAAAAGTGACACCATTGTGAAAACTAGACCCCTTAGGGAACTTACCTAGATGTGTATTGAGCACCTTGAACCCGCAGGTGCTTCACAGAAGTTTATAATGTAGAAACATGAAAATAAAAAAAATCACATTTTTCAGAGATTAATCTTTTTTAGCTTTAACCCCTTCAAGACGCAGCCCTTTTTCATTTTTGCATTTTCGTTATTCGCTCCCATATTTCCAAGAGCCATAACTTTTTTATTTTTCCGTCAATTTGGCTATGTGAGGGATTGTTTTTGTGGGACGCGTTGTACTTTTGAATGACACCATTGGTTTTACCATGTCTTGTACTAGAAAACGGGAAAAAAATTCCAAGTCCAGTGAAATTGCAAAAAAAGTGCAATCCCACACTGGTTTTTTTGTTTGGCTTTTTTGCTAGGTTCACTAAATGCTAAAACTGACCTGCCACTGTGATTCTCCAGGTCAGTACGAGTTCATAGACACCAAACATGTCTAGGTTATTTTTTATTTAAGTGGGGAAAAAAATTCCAAACTTTGTTAAAAAAAAAATTGCGCCATTTTACGATACCTGTAGCGTTTCCATTTTTCGGGATCTCGGGTCAGGTGAGGTCTTATTTTTTGCATGCCGAGCTGACGTTTTTAATCATACCATTTTGGTGCAGATACGTCCTTTTGATCGCCCGTTATTGCATTGTAATGCAATGTCGCGGCGACCAAAAAAACGTAATTCTGGCATTTTGAATTTTTTTCTCACTACGCTGTTTAGTGATCAGGTAAATCCTTTTTTTTAATTGATAGATCGGGCAATTCTGAAGGCGGCAAAGCCAAATATGTGTATATTTGATTTTTTTTTATTGTTTTATTTTGAATGGGGCGTAGGGCAGGTGATTTAAACTTTTATATATTTTTTATTTTTTCATATTTTTTAAAACATTTTTTTTTACTTTTGCCATGCTTCAATAGCCTCCATGGGAAGCTAGAAGCTGGCACAACTGGATCGGCTCAGCTACATAGGAGCAATCATTAGATCGCTCCTATGCAGCTGAATTACAGGGTTTCTATGAGCGCAGACCACATAGTGGCACTCACAGCA
Source organism: Ranitomeya imitator (assembly GCF_032444005.1). Lineage (NCBI taxonomy): Eukaryota > Metazoa > Chordata > Amphibia > Anura > Dendrobatidae > Ranitomeya > Ranitomeya imitator. The sequence continues at coordinate 463,291,811 of NC_091282.1, read as the reverse complement.
AGACGGCATCAACAACCATAGAGGTCTCAAGGAGTCCTTAAGTTGTCATGACGACGCATTGCTGACCACCGATCACATGACGGGAGTCGGGAATGCGTGCATTTCCGGCCCAATGGCCGGAAGCGGTAATTAAATGCCGCTGTCAGCGTTTGAAAGTGGCAATTAACTAGTTAATAGCGGTGGATGGATCGCAATTTCACCTGCTGCTATTGCGCGTACATGTCAGTTGTACAAAACAGCTGACATGTCGCGACTTTGATGTGGGCTCAGCGCCGAAAACACGAGAGAAACAGGACATGAAAGGGGGAAACACAACATCCGCCGTAATAGTACGGCGCATGTCTTGAAGGGGTTAAATTTTGCATTTCTCCATACAATTTGTTGTGCAATTTCTCTTGAATGCCCAGATACTCAATAAGTGGAGGAAAACAACTGTTTGGGGGCACGGCAGGGCTTGGAAGGGACGGAGCGCCATTTCAGTATTTGAATGTAAAATTTTGCAGAATAATTAGCAGATGCCATGTGCATTTGGACAGCCCCTGATGTGCCAAACCTCCCAGAAGTGACACTATTTTGGAAACTATACCCATTTGGCAACTTATCTAGATGTGTATCAAACACCTTGAACCCCCAGGTGTTTCACAGTTTATAGCGTTAAGCCGTGAAAATAAAAGAAACCAAATTTTTCACAGAAAAATCTTTTTAAGCTCCAAATGTTGTATTTTCACAAGGGTAACAGGAGAAAATGGACCCCAAAATATATTGTGCAATTTCTCCTGAGTTCACCGATACCCCATATGTGGTCAAAAGCTACTTTTGAGGCACAGTGCAAAGCTCAGAAGGGAAGTAGCGCCATATTACAGTGCAGATTTTGCTGCACTGGATTGAGGGTCACATTGGCAGAGCCCCTGAGATGCCAGCACAGCAGAAACCCTCATAAGTGACCCCATAAGTGAATTCTTCTAGGGGTGCAGTGATTATATTGACACCACAGGTGTGTCACAGACTTCTATTCCATTGATCAGGGAATATAAAATAATTTACATTCTTACCACCAAAATTGTGTTAGCCACAAATTTTACATTTTTATACTGAGAAAATTATAAAAAATGGCATCATAATTTGTCCCACAATTTCTGCTGTATGTAGAAATGCCCCATATGTGGCTGTACAGTACTGCTTAGCCATATGGAGAGACTCTGGAGAAACGGAGAGCTATTTGCTTCATGGAGCACAGATTTTTCTAGAATAGTTGGTGGACTCCATATACAGACCCCTAAGTGCTAGAAAAGCAAAATTCCCCCTCAAGTGACCCTGTTTTGTAAATTATACCCCTTTAGGAATTTATCTACAGGTGTAGTGACAGACGTGACAGTTGAAACTGCAGATCAATCCATTCACTATAATGAGGCAGCAGAGTTATTCTGGACTCTGTCTGGCCTCTGTTCCGCAGTGTCCTTCTTTTCAGAAGTGCATAAAACTGTGGCCGAAGGAACTTTTATGCAATCCTAAAAAGATGGACACCGCCGAATCACAGGTCCTATGGCGTCCACAGTGCCTCCATCTTCCTCGTTATAGGGAATCTTCCACAAGAGATTCCGTCTGAATCACATATTTCAGAGATTTACATGGACACCCAGGTGCAAGCGCTCAGCGCAGAGCGCAGAATAAATGTGCGGCGAGCCTTACTGTGATCTTTGGGAGGCAGAATGAAAAAATCAACAACATGTGAAGAATAGGTTTTATTTATTATTTTCGCCATTCCTCATGCGGAATAAGTGATTAGGTGACATTATTCTTAGGGTCGGTGTGATTACAGCGATACCAGATTTATATCAGGTTTTTATGTTTGGCAGTTGTCACACTCTAAAAGACGTTTTTTATTGCAAAAAATAGTTTTTACATCACCACATTTTAAAAGCTATAATTTTTCCATATTTTGGTCGACAGAGTCGTGTTATGGCTCGTCTTTTGCAGGATGAGCTGACATTTTTATTGGTACCATTTTCGGGCACATGACATTTTTAGATTGCCTTCTATTCCGATTCTTGGGAGACAAAATGAACAAAAACTAGCAATTCAGGAATTCCTTTTTGATTTTTTTTTTATACCGCTCCGCATGTGGTAAAATTGGTAAGGCAGCTTTATTCTTTGGGTCAGTACGATTACAGCGATACCCATTTTATATATTTTTATTTTTTGGTGCTTACACAATAAAAACTATTTTATAGCAAAAATTATTATTTTTGCATCACTTTATTCCGAGAACTATAACTTTTTTATTTTTCTGCTGATGTTTTTTGTGGGACAAGATGACGTTTTCAACGGTACCATTTTTATTTACATCCATCTTTTTGATCACATTTTATTGCACTTTTTGTTCGGTGGTATGATGATAAAGCATTTTTTTAACTCTTTTTTTATTTATTTAATTTTATTTTATTTTTTACGGTGTTCACTGAAGGGGTTTAATAGTATACAGTTTTATAGAGCGGGTTGATACGGACGCAGCGATACCAAATTTGTGTACTTTTATTGTTTATTTTTTTATTTACATAAATAAATGTATTAATTGGAAAAATATTAGTTTTTTTTTCTTTATGTTAGGATAGTTTTATAAATATTTTTAAACTTTGTAATATTTTTTGTTTTTACTTTTTTGCATTGTCCCATCCTGGGACATCACTGTATGGTGTCAGATCACTGATGTGATACTCTGCACTGCAGAATATCACATCAGCATGTGACAGGCAGAGAAGAAGGCATGTCAGTGCCTACTCTCAGCAGGAGCTCAGAAGCCACCTTCCCTGTAGGACCCTGAAGGACTCTGAAGGACCCCGTGGCCATCTTGTGGCTAAGAGTCTCCTTGGAGATCATCAGGACAACGTGAACTCATTTGCTGTGTGATGCTCATCTATGCCGCTGTCACTAGTGACAGTGTCATCAGAACGGTTAAATCTCCCCGATTGGTGCTAGCACCGATCATGGGCGTTGCTGCAGGGTGTCGGCACTCACACAGATCTGGCACCCACACATGATCGCCATGGCGCTCAGTGTAAGGCCACCTGATCGGTACGCCATACCTGTACTGCTGTTTGCAGGAATTCAGCTCCCGCAAAGCAGTACATGCACGGTGCATGTCTGGAAGGGGCTATATGTTAAATGTGTTTTTATAATTTTTTTAATGCTGTTTTGAAAACATTTTTGTATTTACTGTCATTTTAAACCCTTCACGATATATATGGAAACCTCTAATGTGACTGGTAGATAAGATTCAGTGAAACGTGCATTGGGCATGGCGGTGAAAGCGGGTATGCAGAAGTTAGTACTATCATGGCACCTTCCTCTCTTTTTTTATCTCTAAGCACTAGTCACTTTATAGCTGGTTAGCTATTATTATTTCATGCTGGTATTTTACTTGAGGTAATGCCATTGTGGACACTGGTACTGGTATAATTCAGGTAAGCACTTTAATCATATTAATCATAACACTACTTCTCAATCACCAGTGTGTACCTAGTACATCCCCTACACCTTGAGACTGCCACCTGCCCACCTGCCCCCATTTTATCTCATTTTCATCTAAGGAATTAATTAGTATTATTTTTTTATTTACTAGATGGAGGCCTGCAGCTATGGCATCGGGAGGGCGATAATGTCATGATGGGGGCAGGCTTTGCATTGTAGAGAATCTCTCCCCCATTTGCTCACCCACCTATCCACTCTCTCTTTCCCCATGTGCTGACTTCTCCCATCTGTGCTCTCTTCTTTGACCTGTCTACTCCATGTGCTATCCCCCCTGTCTGCTGTCTCTCTCCTTCTTGTGCTGTGCTCTCCCCTCATGTGCTATCCCCGCCTACACTTATATGCATTGTTTTTGTCCCAGCGATGCTGTTGCTCTTCCAGAGTCTCATTTGCCCGTTGTTGTCCTTAACATTGTGCCTTTGCTGCTTTCCTTTCATTTTCATTGGTGTACTTTTTAGGTGGTGCCATGTGTTAGGTGTCGAGTTCCTGCCTCTGCACAGGGGGAATCTCGAACCATCTCCGCTGCTGTCTCCCATTCTTCTCCAGCCGCAGTGGAGCCTGCTGAGCGGAGATGTCGGTCCCAGCGTCTGACTCAGGCTGATACTGTTCTTCCACGTTCTGCCTTTGTAGCCAGCGCTGATCAACAGCGAGCAGATCTTCTGGGACTAAGCCCTGTTTTTCCCATACTGGGCATGCCCACTGGATGACCTCCCATTGGAGGTCGGGGGTCACATGCGCAGGTCCTGAAGCGGTTCCTGTTGGACCACTAGGAAGGTAAATCACATACTAGTGCTAAAACTATAAAAGGTTTGCATGGCCACACGGCCTATGCGCTAGTATCAAACCAATGTTAAAGAGCTCAGCGCCTAGAATACTAGGCACCTAGTAAGCATCTAGAATACCGGCACCTCCGGTGAGGAGTTGTTTGTCTGCTTTTCTAACTGTATGACCACAGTTTTGCTCTGTTTGGTAGCTGTGTTCCTCTGTGAGGTTAACAGGGCACAGCATCTTGTTATTCCAGCGAATCTGTGAAGTAACAGAGTTCACTAATACCGCCATATAGTACCGCCTATTACTAGCAGAAGGTTTCTCTCCTGCACGGTGGACCCCAGGTTGCGAAAGCACCAACTGTCTCATATATATATATATATATACATATTCGGTGCGTTTCGCCAACCCTAACACCATGTTGGCATTGATATTTGCATTTTAAAGGGGTTTTCCCATGAATTTAAATGTTATCTACCAGTCCTGTTTCACATTATAGGTTTCCTAATTCAAATGGTTACATTACAACCTTGAATACATTGTGAATGCTAACACGACATATGACTTATATACACTGCTCAAAAAAATAAAGGGAACACTTAAACAACAGAATCTAACTCCAAATAAATCAAACTTCTGTGAAATCAAACTGTCCACTTAGGAAGCAACACTGTTTGACAATCAATTTCACATGCTGTTGTGCAAATGGAATAGACAACAGATGGAAATTATGGGCAATTATCAAGACACACTGAATAAAGACCACATCTCAGTACCAATGCTTTCTGGCTGATGTTTTGGTCACTTTTGAATGTTGGTTGTGCTTTCACACTCATGGTAGCATGAGATGGACTCCACAATCTACAAAAGTGGCTCAGGTAGTGCAGCTTATCCAGGATGGCACATCATTGCGAGTTGTGGCAAGAAGATTTTCTGTGTCTGTCAGCGTAGTGTCCAGAGCCTGGAGCCACTACCAGGAGATAGGCTAGTATGCCAGGAGACATGGAGGGGGCCGTAGGAGGACAACAACCCAGCAGCAGGATTGCTACCTCAGCCTTTGTGCAAGGAGAAACAGGAGGAGCACTGCCAGAGCCCTGTAAAATGACCGCCAGCAGGCCACAAATGTGCATGTGTCTGCACAAACGGTTAGAAACTGACTCCATGAGGATGGTCTGAGTGCTTGACGTTCACAGATGGGGGTTGTGCTCACAGCCCAACACCGTGCAGGATGCTTGGCATTTGCCACAGAACACCAAGATTGGCAAATTTGCCACTGGCACCCTGTGCTCTTCACAGTTGAAAGCAGGTTCACACTGAGCACATGTGACAGAGCCTGGAGATGCCATGAAGAGCGATCTGCTGCCTGCAACATCTTTCAGCATGACCGGTTTGGCAGTGGGTCAGTAATGGTGTGGGGTGGCATTTCTTTGGAGGGCCACACAGCCCTCCATGTGCTTGCCAGAGGTAGCCTGACTGCCATTAGTTACCGAGATGAGATCTTCAAACCCCTTGTGAGACCATATGCTGATGCGGTTGACCCTGGGTTCCTCTTAAAGCAAGACAATGCCAGACCTCATGTGGCTGGAGTGTGTCAGCAGTTCCTGCAAGATGAAGGCATTGAAGCTATGGACTGGCCCGCCCGTGCCCCAGACTTGAATCCGATTGAACACATTTGGGACATCATGTCTCACACCATCCACCAACATCACGTTGCACCACAAACTGTCCAGGAGTTGGCAGATGCTTTAGACCAGGTCTGGGAGGAGATCCCTCAGGAGACCATCCGCCGCCTCATCAGGAGCATGCCCAGGTTTGGCATTGGGTCAGTAATGGTGTAGGGTGGCATTTCTTTGGAGGGCCGCACAGCCCTCCATGTGCTTGCTAGAGGTAGCCTGATCGCCATTAGGTACCTAGATGAGATCCTCAGACCCTTTGTGAGACCATTTGCTGGTACGGTGGCTCTAGGTTCCTCCTAAAGCCAGAAAGAGGAAAGGTGAATATTTAAAGTGCCGGGGGCCTGAGCGACGAGAGGTGAGTATGTGATTTTTTTATCGCAGCAACAGCAAATGGGGCAAGTGTCTGTATGGAGCATCTTATGGGGCCATAATCAATGTTTGTGCAGGACTATATATGGCAAATATCTTTATGGAGCATCTTATGGGGCCATAATCAACGTTTGTGCCGCATTATATTGGGCAAATGTGTCTATGGAGCATCTTATGGGGCCATTATTAACCTTTATGCTGGATTATATGGGGCATATTTTAATATGAAGCATCTTATGGGGCCCATCATGAACTGTATGGAGCATTATATGGGGCTCCTGATTCAATATGGATATTCAAAAACACTTAACCTACTGATGTCTCAATTAATTTTACTTTTATTGGTATCTATTTTTACTTTTGAAATTTACCGGCAGCTGCTGCATTTCCCACCCTAGGCTTATACTCGAGTAATTAAGCTTTCCCAGTTTTTTTGTGGCAAAATTAGGGGGGTCGGCTTATACTCGAGTATATACGGTATTCACTCTTTGTTTAATTGCAGCCATTTGGTAAATTCCCAAAAAGTTCATTTTTTCCCCAAGAAGACTCATGGCTATACTAGCTCAAAAGGGTACTTCTACTCATTACTGAGCAAAGGGTCTGAATTCTTATGACCTTTTCTCTTTTTTAATACTGCTGCAAATGGCAAAACAGAGAGTGAAAATTTTAAAGGGATATATGTATATATATATATATATATATATATATATATATATATATTTATATATATACATATATATACATATACACTTTATAATCTATAAATAGTTTAACTATAAATAATAAAAGCAAAGTAATTATTTAATTATTCCCATTTGGACACATAAATGCATCTCATTTTCCCATTCTTTTTTGTCAGAATAGTAGTGAAGTTTGATGCTTACAAATTATTTGTCAATACACTCAGAAATTGAATAGCTACTTTTATTATATATATATATATATATATATATATATATATATATATTATAAAAGTAGCTACTCAATTTTTGTAAGCACATAGAAAAATCTTTAAGTGGGAAGGTGTGTCCAAACTTTTGGTCTGTACTGTGTATATATATATATATATATATATATATATATATATATATATATATATATATATATACTACAGACCAAAAGTTTGGACACACCTCATTTAAAGATTTTTCTAAATTTTCATGACTATGAAAATTGTACATTCACACTGAAGGCATCAAAACTATGAATTAACGCATGTGGAATTATATACTTAACAAAAAAGTGTGAAACAACTGAAATTATGTCTTATATTCCAGGTTCTTCAAAGTAGCCACCTTTTGCTGTGATGACTGCTTTGCACACTCTTGGCATTCTCTTGATGAGCTTCAAGAGGTAGTAACCGGGAATGGTCTTCCAACAATCTGTACTGTATATATATCTTGTTAGTTTTACACAATAAATATATTTAAGGGTCTATAGAAATGTGAACTTACACACATAATGAATGTTTAATGTAAAACTGATTAATATAATTATGGTTGCCCCCCTGATAGATTGTTTTAGTGCAAAATGATAGGAAGTTAGTCCAGTTAATATTTCATTGAAAAAACAAGACATCTGGATATGCATAACAAAAGTTTGTTAAGATGTTAATAGAATATAAAAAAGGACAAGATTGTAATAGTTCAACAGCAGCTATAACTTGAATAAAATGGCATAACATTATTGCATTAGCCAAATAAGAGAAAATTCCTGAATTAGAAACGTTTCGGTCCAACCCGGAAGTAAATCATCGAAATGTTCTAAGAGAAATATTAAAAAAAGAGACATAATAATAATGCAACACCATTATGAATACAGAAATTGCCTCTTCTGAGGTATGTCACTCTCCATAAGGAGAAATGTTACCCCTTAGACCCCAGTCCAGAGCCTCTCACGTAGCGAAATCAGTTCTCATGCATAGCACTGATGAGAGCCAACAGCCTGAAACACCGTGTCTGCGAATTGAGATACTGATTTGGCTTTTATCCTAAGTCATATTGCACGACTCGTTAAAGAGCTGATTGTGACTTTTAGGATCGCTACTTCCAACAGGTGGCGCTATAGAGTTTATGTCCTCTTTTTCTCAGAAGAGGCAATTTGCACATTATGAATACAGGAACAAAGAAAATGCAAGATTATAAAGCCACTGCTAAGGTAAAAAAAAAAAGTTGAAAAGTTAGGTAACTTAGGTATAAAAATCTAGGATGAAAATCAGTAAAATGCTAGTGCTAAGAAAAGTGGAAGAAAAAAAGGAGGCAAAATATGAACAAAGATACACGATGAGACTAACCAAAACATATTATTAGTAGCAAGTAGAGAAATTTTCAAAAATAAAAAAATTGTCCAAAACAGTAAAACACATTAGGAACGAATACGATGACAGAGAAAGATCAAGAAAGAGAAAAAAAGAGGGAAGAAAAAACCAATAAAAAAAATGGGTTTTCTATAAAATATTCTTTCTTTTATTTATAAAGGGTACTACACTGTTAACACAGTATAAATTGGGTACAACTGTAATCACATCAAACCATGGAATGAAGGTAACATTTTATTTACTCCACCTTGTCACTGGTATACAAAAAATTGAAAGACAACCATAGAGGAATTGCAAAAAGCTCAAAATAGGCTGATCCTTGAGATGCTAAATGAGTTCTCTACATGTCAAAAATCTTCCATCAAAATGTTCTTGCGGTATTCTTAAGAAACTGTTATGCCTTGCAAAAGAGCACAAACCTGGTCCAATCAGGGGTACAGAAGAGTGGATTTTTTCACTTTCGACTTCACCGACTTTGCCAAATTTTCCTCCAAAATTTGATTTGCAGCGAATACATTTGCAGAAACCTCAATACCAGAAAGCTTGTAAATGCTCAGAAAATACATGTGGTAGACAAGAGAGAAAAGCAGGTCAAAAAGAGAGGACCCCGCTGACCATAACAGTTTACATACTACAGAAGAGAGAGAGAGAGAACACCGTTCACTATAGGAGCTTATACTCTTCAGGAGATAGAAAGAGTGTACCCTGCTGACCATAAGAGTTTATACTCTACAAGAGAGAGAGAAGACCCAATGAGCAAAAGGGCTCACACACTACAGAAGAGAGAGAGACCTGAAGACCATAAGAGCTTACACTTCACAGGAGAGAGTCTTACTCAATGGCTCTGGAAAGTGACCCTGCCGAAAAAACTGTGCTCCAGTGGGAACAACTGATCTGTGATGGCCCAGGTACTGACCACCACCACTTCAATGACAGAGATGGGGGAGCCATGCATACAATGACAGGAACGGGGGAGCCATGCATACCAGGATGGGTATGAGGGGACAATGGCTTTGTGTATTTCCTAATAAATATTATGACATTTAAATGGTGGTCTCTGTTATATGGCATGTTCTTTTCTCTTTTTTGGGTCCTTTTACCCCCTATCTCTAGCAATGGAAATTAATAGCTGCAAAATGTATTGAGTAGTCCCCATCATGGTCTCTTTCCGCGTGATACAGACCCCTTGGGGTAATTTTTGTAAACCTTTGTAAATTGTGCAATGGGTAAATTACTACTTTCAATCTCTATTCTATTGTTGTAATTTTTTTATTGTGTTGCCCTTCTCACGGTCTCTTTAAGCATGTATCTGGTAGTCTGATGTTGAGTTTTGGGTCTGCATTTGGACATTTTATTAATATTCCCCACACAATTCTTCTGTAACATAGTAACATAGTTAGAAAGGCAGAAAAAAGACATTTTTCCATCCAGTTCAGCCTATATTCCATCAGAATAAATCCCCAGATCTACGTCCTTCTAAAGAACCTAATAAATGTAAGATAATAATCTTTTTTTTTATATATAGCGCTAACATATTCCGCAGCACTTTACAGTTTGCTCATATTATCATCGCTGTCCCCGATGGGGCTCACAAATCTAAATTCCCTATCAGTATGTCTTTGGAATGTGGGAGGAAATCGCAGTACCCGGAGGAAACCCACGCAAACACGGGGAGAACATACAAACTCCTTGCAGATAAGATACAATATTGTTACGCTCCATGAAGACATTCAGGCCTCTCTTGAACCCCTCGACTGAGTTCACCATCGCCACCCCCTCAAGCAAGGAATTCCAGATTCTCATTGCCCTAACAGTAAAGAATCCTCTTCTATGATGGTGGAAAAACCTTCTCTCCTCCAGACGCAAAGAATGCCCCCTTGTGCCCGTCACCTTCCTTGGTGTAAACAGATCTTTGGAGAGATATTCGAATTGTCCTCTAATAAACTTATACATGGTTATTAGATCACCCCTCAGTCGTCTTTTTTCTAGACTAAATAATCCTAATTTTGCTAATCTCTCTGGGTAATTTAGTTCCTCCATCCCTTGGTTTCAGCCTTACAGAGAATAATAATATGATTAATGAAACATGCTCTATATATGTTGCTAGTTTGAAAATCTAACCCACACATCCCTTTATAAAGGGAAACTTGACATAATACCTCTGTTAGCATACGTCATATATTGCTCATATACGCACCACCCTAGTAGGTGGGCGGAACGCCTGGGTACAAAATCTGCGTATGAGGGTAAAACCACTGGACCTTTCCTGTGTTACGGCCTTCCCAATCTGCTGTCCAGGAAGCAGGCGCTAATGCCTCCTGCCCACAACATGTTCAGTAGTTGCACAGACACAACAGTCAGCAACCACGTTCAGTTCGTTGTACCAGTGCAGGGTTCAGTTGTTCCTTGCCAGCATATATGTGTGTTCACAAATTGTTAGTTAGATAGGGCATACATATTTCTTACCACTTTACTTTGCCCAGTGCTGGACAAAGACCATTGCTGGCTTTTCCAGGTTCTTAAATGAGACTTGTGTCTCTTTATTAAACTGTCGCTTCCCTTAAATTTTCTAAATTTGGGTGTTAAAAATAATGGTGGTGGGGTATTGCCCAGTTTCTGTACATTTTTAGCACGTCTAGGAGACTGGGTTAATGCGCTCCACATACCTATTCAGGCCGCAGCCTTACACATATTGGAACATGGTAATTGCCACTCTAAGGCCTTTACCTGAGCCCTGGACCTGGTCACTCTCTGGGACATATCCTGTAGTTGCTAATGATAATCTGTAAGATGTCAAAGCTGCAGGGCATTATGGGGAAGCGCATGTGGCAATGCATAATGACAGTAGTCTGATCTCTGATGCTTCAGCAGCATGGGAATTAGTGTCAGGCAAGTTTTGTGAACCATGAATCAAATCACAATCAAAGACTTTGAATTCGAGTGAAACTATGAATTTGAGAACATTCTACTTGAAAGCAATCCTTTCTGAGGAAACACGAAAAGGCACAGTAGCTGAAGTTATAACTTTTCTTAAATAAATATCATAAGTAAATCAGATGATTTCCCTCTGGATCAGAGTTACTCAGGTCTTACTTTCTTACCTGAATAGGTATAAAATTTTGTGATGGTTTTGTCTCTGGGAGACACCAATTTTGAGACTGGAGCTGATTCTATACAGCAGCTAAATGGTAAATGGAGCCTTTTGCTCAGATCTGCAAGATTTAGCATGAACTCATCCTTTCACTTATTTGTTGGGTTGCTTTCCATAGAATACAAATATATAATTATGTCACTTTTTTCTCATGCAAATTGTCTCCTCAGAGCGGAAGAAGGCTAGAACTCTGGTGCCACCTATTGGAAGTAGCAATCCTAAATGTCAATATCGGCCCTGTAACGAGCCTTGTCACATGACTTAGGATAAAAGCCAAACCAGAATCTCACTTTGCAGACACTGTGTTTCGGGGTACTGCCCCTTGTCAGTGCAAAGTGTGAGATCTGGTTTGGCTGTGTGAGAGGCATCTGACCGGGATCCAAGAAGCATCGTTTCTCCTTGTGGAGAGTGACATGTAAGGCATGCCGAGATGACGAGACTTAAAGCCGCAATGCTCCTCTGGGAAATATGCAAATTGTTCTGGTTTGGCTGTATGAGAGGCATCACTTTTTTTCTCATAAATTCATCAATGACTAAGTACAAAGATTGAAACTGAATTTACCAATGCATACCTATGTTTTCCAAGTCAACAAGATGCAAATCATGTTAAAGTTGTATTCATTACAACCACCATGAACCTGAACTTAACAATACACACATGAACAAAATAGTTGGTACCCTTCTGTTAGAGAAAGACAAACTCAAAATGGTCACTGAAATAACTTGAAACTGACCTCAGTGATTTACAATTCAAATTTACTGAATATCAACTAATGAAAATCTGACATGGCTTTTGAATTGTGGTTCAACCGAAAAATTTAACAAAACAAGCTAATGAAAATGGCCTGTACAAAAATGAAGGTACCTTTAATTTAATATTTTGAGGTACAACATTTTGAGGCAATCACTGTCAGCAATTGATTTCTGTGACTCTCAATGAGACTTCTACACTTGACTACCTGTTCATTCCTTGTGAGCGAACTGCTCTTGCTGTCTCAACCTTAAAGGGTGACTGCTCCAGACCTCATGTGTCCTTACAAAGATGTTCAATATGATTTAGAGCAGGGCTCATGGAGTACCAACTCGGCATAGTCCAATGCTGTGCTCTTAGCTATTCTTGGATGTTTACTGCTTTCTGTTTTGTATTGTTGTCCTGTTGGAGGTCCTCATACTTAGACCAAGATTTCTGACACTGGGTAGCACATTTTGCTCCAGAATGCCATGATAGTCTTGAGATTTATTTTCTCTCTTACCCACTCTGACTAATCCCCACCTTCTGCCTGTCTACTGTCTCTTATTGACAGGCCACTCATGTTTTAGAGACCTGTCAGTCAGAGTCAGAGACAAAAGGCAGGCAGCAGGAGGGTAAAAGGAAAAGAAGCATGAGAGCTGTAAGTGCAAGGCCCACCTACTACACTTGCATTATCATACAATTTCAAGTATGGATTTCTCTAAAACAGCAAGCAAAGAAGAAAGGTAAGGATTTTATCAGCATTAATGCTCCATTATATACATGCCATTTGTTTGAGGAATATAATCCTGATAACATGCTCTCTTTAAGGAAAAGTTCTAATATGGTCTCCTTTTACCTCATTAAATTTCCGAGCAGTTATAGGTCACCTTTAAACAAGTCATGGTCTCTATTTAAATCAATTTGTTTTCCATATAATGAATACAGACATACAAGAGAAGCCTATTTTACTTCTCACCTCTTTAACAAAAATGGGGAACCCCACTATAATAGCTATGAGTTCAAAATGGAATTTGCTAACCAGAGGTGTTGTTAACAGCATTCAGAGATATGTGTTCTGGCTGCTAAATAGACCATACTACTAAATAGACCAGACTACCAAAAAGACCAGACTACAAAATTGACCAGATTACAAATAGACCATACTACTAAATAGACCAGACTACCAAATAGACCAAACTACAAATAGACCAGACTATCATATAGACCAGACTACCAAATAGACCAGACTGCTAAATAAACTAGCCCACAAATAGACCAGACTACTAAATAGACTAGACTACAAATAGACCAGACTACCAAATAGATCAGACTAATAAATAGACCAGACTACAAATAGACCAGACTGCCAAATAGACCAGACTACAAATAGACCATACTACTAAATAGACTAGACTACCAAATAGACCAGGCTACTAAATAAACTAGACCACAAATAGACCAGACTACAAATAGACCAGACTACCAAATAGACCAAACTACAAATAGACCAGACTATCAAATAGACCAGACTACCAAATAGACCAGGCTACTAAATAAACTAGACCACAAATAGACCAGACTACTAAATAGACTAGACTACAATTAGACCAGACTACCAAATAGACCAGACTAATAAATAGACCAGACTACAAATAGACCAGACTGCCAAATAGACCAGACTACAAATAGACAAGACTACTAAATAGACCAGACTACAGCCTGGAGATATCACTGTTTCTAGTTTCTTAGTATACTTCGTGACCTACAAAGAGATCATTGTGCAAGGAGGGGGAGTTCAGACTGAAAACTGCAAGAAATAAAGATTTTTAAATCCAGATTGTGACATAGAAAATATTAAAACAATCAACTTAGTTTCAAATATTTTAACATAAAAAAAACTTGATATAAGTATCAAAACATATTCAAGACCTTAACTAAGTACTGGTAATTTGTAGAAACAAGTACATGCTAATCATAAACCAGGACACATTTGGTTCTGTGCAAAGTGTAGATTTTTGTTATGGGGTGAGTAGTTATGATTACAAACTAAATTATATATAAAAAATATGATGTACAATAAAAAACTAAAAAATGTATTTTGGAGTACTGTGTTAGCCATAAAAATCTATGCAAATACTTTTATGCCCAAAACTGACAAACATATTCTAGGAATGATACCTTTGTCTAACCAATAAAGGTATCACTCCTAGAATAATTTTGTCATATATAAAAAATAATAATGTTAATTAAAATTATTATTAAAATCCTCAATACTTTGCATGTATACATATTTTCATTTGGGTATTATGAAGTTTGATGTAATGCGATGTGCGTTCGTAAGAAAAAATAATACTGAAATATTAGTATAATTATTATCATCATCAATATTCTTAGGATTATTATTATTTATATTATTCATACAATAAATTGAACTATTAGTCTCTATTGTCTTTAAGAAACAGTCTTGTTCTTATGCAAAGAAAGAATTATTAAGAACTCTTGCTGTAAACAGATGAAAAATAATTGAAAAAAAATCAAAGAACTAGAGCTTAGGATATCTATCATGGGGATATTCTGTGTGAAGCCACAAAAGCAGTTTTCAGGAAAATTACACTCAAACAGCCTTCAATGGTTAAAAAACAATAAGTGGAATAATTATAAGATATTACTATCCTGGAAATGTTCGGATAAATGTGTGGGAGTGGAGTTACATACACAGGGTGCCTGTTGGTTCAGGACTGATTTACTTGCCAATTAGATGCTATTACTGCTGATTAATTCACACATTTTCTAAGGGTATTAAATGCACCTGCATGTGCACAATACCTTTGCGAGGCTACCCACTAGCATTTTCCTTATTAGTGCAAGCAGGAAGTGCTTCGTCAATCTGTTATCACCATATACCTCTCTGTTTGCAGCCTAACTCCACCCCTATAGAAGCGCAGTTACAAGGCAATACACAAGCATTGAGAGTTGCTTTCAAGAAGAAATACAAAAACAAAGGAGAAAATGAAAACACTAAATTTATATACTGTGCGGAGGATGCGACTTGCGTGAGAATAAAAGTCTGTTATGTGAAGTACCACTAGGCTGCTACCACTTTTAATAATACTCAATATAACTCACAGGCCAAAGGAAATAAAATGAAATCTAGTCATTTAAAAAAATACTTAAAATAGAGACATTGAAACAACTCCAAAAACTGGAATTGCATTAAACGGAACAGTAAAAAAAAAATCAATTCAGTACTTACTATTATACCAGTTTTCCAATAACAGTAGAAGTATATATGACATATATTTAAGATTATGTTTTTGGTGGCAAATACAACAAACTCGTATAACTACAGGGTTTTGTAACATTTTCAATTTTTTTTTCACAATACAAACATGTTTTATGAAAAAAATAGTCATTTTCTGTCTCCATATTTCATAAGTTATAACTTCTTTATTTTTATATGGGACAGCTTGTTTTTTTAGTTTGCTTCTGTGGATTTTACAGAAACAGGATAACTTAGCTTCTTAGATATTTCCATTGCCCTAAATAGTTGTGGTGGGCATATAGGGACAGATATTTATGTCTCAGCCACGCATGGCTAAGATTCCATTGCTTCTTTATCACTGAATGGCTAAATATAATTGCAACTAATCTCTATTGATTATTACTAGAGTTGAGTGACTTTTACTGTTTTTAGATCGAGTCGGGTTTCGCGAAACCCGACTTTGTCAAAACTCGGGTCGGGTGAAATCGGCCGATTATTGCGAAAAGTCGGGGGCCGACTGAAACACGTAACCCAATGCAAGTCAATAAGGAATCAAAGTCGGCAGTGAGTGGAGGACAGGAAAACACCTACAGTGCCCATTTTAATGCCAAAAACATCAATTCTTATTACTTAAGCTTGTCAATCTTAATTTACTTTATAATAATAGTTAGGCATTGAAAACTGGGGGTCATTTGGCTAAAGTTGTGGGGGGTAGGGCTGGCTCAAGATTTTCGTGGGCCCAGGAAACGCGGAATACATCACGGCGGTGGAGCAGGGAGAGGTAAGTATTTCAACTTTGCAAGTGCTGTGATCCTGAGCAAGCAGGGGAGGCCCACTCGTTGGCTCTGGCACAGGGCCCCTCATTGTACGGCGGTGTGTTTGACGGCGGGTGGCGCCTCCCACTGGCAGAGACACTTTTGCGTACTATGAGGGGCCCTGTGCCAGTGACGTCGCCAACGAGTAAGCCCGCCCACCTGATGAAGGAACCTGCACTTTCATCTGCACTTTCCTCTTTGTCACCGTGTAAGGTGGTATAGTATGCGGGAAGACGTACCTGACTTTCAGCAGGGTCAGATTCTGGCTATGTAGAGTGCAAGGGGAATGTAGTGGTCTGGGTCAATGTACCAGCAGACTCATCTCACAGTGGCAATGGGCGAGATGAGGAGGAAACACAGATATAGGCCCAAATAATAAAGTAGGCTAAATGCAGTTCAAAATTGGTAACAGGACAAAACAGGCGGCATTGCTTTGTTCAGTAGAAGACAACTGTAATGAGTGGCAGACACAGGTAGTAGGCCCAAATACTAAAGTAGGCTAAATGCAGTTCAAAATTGGTAACAGGACTAAACGGGCGGCATTGCTTTGTTCAGTGGAGGACAACTGTAATGAGTGCCACACACAGTTAGTAGGCCCAAATACTAAAGTAGGCTAAATGCAGTTCAAAATTGCTAACAGGACTAAACAGGTGGCATAGCTAGGTACAGGGGTGGGCTCCTCTGCTGAGTAGCAGACAGTGATAGTAGGCGCAAAGTTGAAACTGGTCTAAATGGAGGCCAGGGCCCCTGTATATTTTAACTATCATCTATCATTTCAACAAATTTGTATTGGCAGTGCCATTGAAGGATTAAACAGCACAGACTACACAGTGGTGGAGCAGGGAGAGGTAGAGCACTGTTCGAGCTGGGGGGAACACTCTCTCGTGGGCGGCGGTACTGGCACAGGGCCCCTCATGTTACGACGGCGTGTCTGACGTTGGTTGTGCACCACCACCATCAGAGACACTTCATAGTACTATGAGGGACCCTGTGCCAGTGCCGTCGCCCAAGAGTGAGCACCACCTGTCCAGACAAACGACACTCGCATAGGTGCTTGTGCCAGGTGGTGACCACGGCCCTGTGGGGGGAGTCAGCCCATTTAGGGAGGTATAAAAATGGCCTATGGTGGACATTCAGCAGCTGCAAATGGAGGAAGTGGAGAAGTCAGTAAGAGGAGGCCAAAAGCAAGACATTTTTCCGTCAAGCTACGTGTCAGCAGTGGAATTTGGGGCAAAATAATTTGAAATCCATGATTGGTTCATTTTAATGAAGGTTAGATCATCAACATTCTGGGTAGCCAGACGTGTCCTTTTTTCGGTCAGTATTGAACCAGCAGCACTGAAGACCCTGATAGCACACTAGCAGCAGGGCAAGCAAGCTCCTGTAATGCATATTCTGCCAATTCTAGCCAGGTGTCTATTTTAGATGCCCAGTAGTCAAAGGGGAATGACCTGTGAGGGAGAACATCGATAAGGGAGGAAAAGTAGTTCGTAACCATACTGGACAAATGCTGTCTCCTGTCACTTTGAATCGATGCAGTAGTACCTGTCGTGTCAGCGGTCATTGCAAAATCACTCCACAAACTGGTCATAAAAACCCTCTGTCCAACGCCACTTCGGATTTGTGCACGTCTAACACCTCTGCCATGTTGCCCCCTACGGCTCGTGTGAGAACCATCACCGCCGCTGTGTGCTGGGAATGCCTGAACCAAACGGTTTATATCGTGGATCCAGGAGGCAGGCCAACCAGTAATCGTCATCGGTCATCATTTTGATAATGCGGGGGTCCCTTTTTAGGATACGCAAGGCATACTCAGCCATGTGGGCCAATGTTCCAGGTGTCAATTCACTGCTTGTGCTGGGTTGAGGAGCACTTTCTTGGAAATCAACATCACTTGTGTCTCGCAAAAAACCTATACCTGACCTTGCAACGTCACCAGTTTCTATTGCCCCCTGATAAGCATCCTCCTCCCATAAATATTCATTCCCATCATCCTCCTCCTCCTCCTCTTCGTCCGCCACCTCGTCCAGGAGAGTTCCCTGAGCAGAAAAAGGCTGACTGTCATTAAGGCTTCCCTCCTCCTCGGCTGTAGACGCCAGCTCTTTAATATGCGTCAAACTTTGCATCAGCAGACGCATTAGTGGGATGCTCATGCTTATGATGGCGTCGTCTGCACTTACCAGCCGTGTGCATTCCTCTAAACACTGAAGGACTTGACAGAGGTCTTGTAGCTTTGACCACTGCACACTACACAACTCCATGTCTGCCATCCAAGTGCCTGCCCGTTTATGTGTATCCTCCCACGAATAAATTACAGCACGCCTCTGTTCGCACAGCCTCTGAACCATGTGCAGTGTGGAGTTCCACATTGTTGCAACGTCGATTATTAGGCGGTGCTGGGGAAGATTCAGCAATCACTGATGGTTCAGCATACGGCTGGAGTGTACGGGCAACTGGCGGATGTGCGATCAAAGCCTTCACACCTTCAGGAGCAGGGCTGGTAACTCCGGATAATTTTTGAGGAAGCATTGTGCCACCAGGTTCAAGGTCTGAGCCAGGCAAGGTATGTGTTTAAGTTCTGAAAGGGCTATGGCAGCCATAAAATTCCTTCCGTTATCACTGACTACCTTGCCTGCCTCAAGATGTACACTGCCCAGCCATGACTGAGTTTGTTGCTGCAAGTACTCAGCCAGTACCTCCGCGGTGTGTCTGTTGTCGCCCAAACACTTCATTTGTAACACAGCCTGCTGATGCTTACCACTAGCTGTTCGATAATGCGATACCTCGTGTGCAACACTGGCAGCTGCGGATGGAGTGGTCGTGCGACTGCGCTCAGTAGACGTGCTTTTTCTTCTGGAGAAGGAGGAGGGGAGGTGAACGCCTACATCCAACTGTTTCCTAGACCGTGGGCTAGGCAGAACTTTCCCACTATGGCTGTCCCCTGTGGACCCTGCATCCACCACATTAACCCAGTGCGTCGTGATGGACACGTAATGTCCCTGGCCATGCCTAATGGACAATGCATCTGTTGTAAGGTGCACCTTTCCACTGACTGATTGCCTTAGTGCATGGACAATGCGGTCTTTGACATGCTGGTGGAGGGCTGGGATGGCTTTTCTCGCAAAGAAGTACCGACCGGGTATGTCATAGCGTGGTACTGCGTAGGCCATCAGTTCTTTGAAAGCTTTGCTTTCAACCAACCGGTAGGGCATCATCTCTAATGAGATTAGTATAGCAATGTGGGCGTTCCAACCCTGTGTACGCGGATGAGAGGATGAGTACTTTCTTTTCCTAACGAGAGTCTCTTGTAGGGTGAGCTGGACTGGAGAGCTTGCATATGGTGGAACTAGCGGTGGTGGTGGTGGTGGACATGGCGGATTGAGAGAGGGTTGGTGATGGTATTCTTGATGTTGGCCTACATACAGTGTTTCCTACCAATAACCTTGTGATTCCCTGACTGCTTTGGCCTTGCGACGATACCTCCACATTTGCTGCTGGTGGTGTCCTAACCGGTGGGCTTACAGTGAGGGAAGCAATGTAGCGTTGCTGACTATCTTCATTTTGAGCAGGTGCACCAACGGTACAGGACGTTTGGTAGTTAGTCCAGGCTTGCAAGTGCATGCTGGTTAAATGTCTAAGCATGCACGTTGTATTTACATTTTGAAGATTCTTCCCTCTGCTAAAGGTCTTTGAGCATTTCTTACAGATAACTTTTGACTGATCATTTCGGATCTTGGTTAAAAAATTGCCACACTACACTCTTCCTACTATGGAATACCTTTTCAGGCATTGCACGCTGTGTTACTTTCACTGGATGGCCACGCTGTCCTCAAACTGTTTTTGTTTTGGACAAAGGTTTTTGGCCTGATACGGGCCTGCCAGATGACAGGTCCAACGATGTAGATGGCTGCTGCGGATCATCCTCCTCTGCTTCTGAGCTACTGGCAGCGGCCCCCTCTTCCCCCAATGGCTGCCAATCTGGGTCAACAACTGGGTCATCTATCATCTCCTCTTCAATGTCATTTGCACCTTCCTCTGTGTCACCGTGTAAGGTGCTATAGCATTCGGGATGGGGCACCATAGTCTCATCATCGTCAGATTCTGGCTCAGTACACTGCGAGGCAATGTAGTGATCTGAGTCAATGGAACAGCATAATAATCTAGCTGTGGCTGTGCATCAGTGCACTCCATGTCCGATTCATCTTGTAATGGGCAGTTAACAATATCCCTTTCTAACCCAGGCACGGTATTTGTAAAGAGCTCCATGGAGTAACCTGTAGTGTCGCCTGATGCATCCTTCACTTTTGGTTTGGGTGAAGGACACAAGGAAACGTCTTGTTCCTGACCGGGAGCATCCACTGACAACTCGCTGCTTTTATATTTGGAACTTTCTGAAGAGGAGGCGAAAGAGCTAGAGGCTGAGTCAGCAAGGAAAGCCAAAACTTTTTCCTGCTGCTCCGGCTTTAAAAGCTGTTTTTCTACTCCCAGATAATGAAGCCTTCAAGGCCTTCTGTAGCCAGACGATGACGCTGGCTTAACACCTCCAGCCTTAGGTGCTATTATGCTTTTGCCACTACCACCAGATGCACCACCACCATCAGTACCAGCTGGCAACCACTGCCCACGGGCTCTTCCACCAGACTTCCTCATTTTTTGGAAAATCTAACCAAAATAACAACCGTTATATGGTACAGTAAAACAAGGTAGAAGGTGTGTATAAACTTGTGGAGAATTTAAATCTCCCATTTTTGGGGGGAGACTGAACCAAACTCATGCCCAGTGTATAAAACAACACAATGTAATTGGCAGAAAGTGGCTGGCTGATATACGACAATCTAACAGGACTGCAGTATATCCACTTTGTGATAATTTGAATCTCACTTTTTTTTTGGAAGACTGAACCAAAACTCAGGCCCTGTGCATAAAACAACACAATGTAAGTGGCAGAAAGTGGCTGGCTGACATACGACAAACTAACAGGACTGCAGTATATCCACTTTGTGAGAATTAGAATCTCACTTTTTGGGGGGGGGAGACTGAACCAAAACTCAGGCCCAGTGTATATAACAACACAATGTAAGTGGCAGAAAGTGGCTGGCTGACATACGACAAACTAAAGGACCGCAGTATATCCACTTTGTGAGAATTTGTATCTCACTTTTTTGGGGGGAGACTGAACCAAAACTCAGGCCCAGTGTATATAACAAGGCAATCTAAGTGGCAGAAAGTGGCTGGCTGACATACGACAAACTAACAGGACTGCAGTATATCCACTTTGTGAGAATTTGAATCTCACTTTTTTGGGGGGAGACTGTTGTGAATTCTGTGGCTGAATTCACTCCTGTGGTCACAAGTGGTACTGCAGCTTCTGAGCTTCCTCCCTCAGGTGTTCTGGTGAGCTCGTTAACTGCTTCATTACTTAACTCCGCCTGATGCTGCTATCCTTGCTCCTTGTCAATGTTTCAGTGTTGGATCTGAGCTTCTCCTGATTGTTCCTGTGACCTGCTGCTCTGTATAGCTTAGTGCCTTTTGCTTTTTTGTTGCTTTTTTTCTGTCCAGCTTGTCTTTTGTTTTGCTGGAAGCTCTGAGACGCAAAGGGTGTACCGCCGTGCCGTTAGTTCGGCACGGTGGGTTTTTTTTGCCCCCTTTGCGTGGTTTTGCTTTAGGGTTTTTTGTAGACTGCAAAGTTCGCTTTACTGTCCTCGCTCTGTCCTAGAATATCGGGCCCCACTTTGCTGAATCTATTTCATCCCTACGTTTTGTCTTTTCATCTTACTCACAGTCATTATATGTGGGGGGCTGCCTTTTCCTTTGGGGAATTTCTCTGGGGCAAGTCAGGCCTATTTTTCTATCTTCAGGCTAGCTAGTTTCTTAGGCTGTGCCGAGTTGCCTAGGTAGTAGTTAGGCGCAATCCACAGCCGCTTTTAGTTGTGTTTAGGATAGGATCAGGTGTGCAGTCTACAGAGTTTCCACGTCTCAGAGCTCGTTCTTGTATTTTTGGGTATTTGTCAGATCACTGTGTGCGCTCTGATCGCTAAGCACACTGTGTTTCTGGATTGCCTTCATAACACCTGTCATTAGCAAACATAACAGGAGACTGAACCAAAACTCAGGGCCAGTGTATATAACAACGCAATCTAAGTGGCAGAAAGTGGCTGGCTGACATATGACAAACTAACAGGACTGCAGTATATCCACTTTGTGAGAATTTGAATCTCACTTTTTTGGGGGGAGACTGAACCAACACTCAGGGCCAGTGTATATAACAATGCAATCTAAGTGGCAGAAAGTGGCTGGCTGACATATGACAAACTAACAGGACTGCAGTATATCCACTTTGTGAGAATTTGAATCTCACTTTTTTGGGGGGAGACTGAACCAACACTCAGGGCCAGTGTATATAACAATGCAATCTAAGTGGCAGAAAGTGGCTGGCTGACATATGACAAACTAACAGGACTGCAGTATATCCACTTTGTGAGAATTTGAATCTCACTTTTTTGGGGGGAGACTGAACCAACACTCAGGGCCAGTGTATATAACAATGCAATCTAAGTGGCAGAAAGTGGCTGGCTGACATATGACAAACTAACAGGACTGCAGTATATCCACTTTGTGAGAATTTGAATCTCACTTTTTTGGGGGGAGACTGAACCAAAACTCAGGCCCAGTGTATATAACAAGGCAATCTAAGTGGCAGAAAGTGGCTGGCTGACATACGACAAACTAACAGGACTGCAGTATATCCACTTTGTGAGAATTTGAATCTCACTTTTTTGGGGGGAGACTGAACCAAAGCTCAGGCCCAGTGTATATAACAACGCAATCTAAGTGGCAGAAAGTGGCTGGCTGACATACGACAAACTAACAGGACTGCAGTATATCCACTTTGTGAGAATTTGAATCTCACTTTTTTGGGGGGAGACTGAACCAAAGCTCAGGCCCAGTGTATATCACAACACAATCTAAGTGGCAGAAAGTGGCTGGCTGACATACGACAAACTAACAAGACTGCAGTATATCCACTTTGTGAGAATTTGAATCTCACTTTTTTGGGGGGAGACTGAACCAAAACTCAGGAGGACCAGTGTATATAACAACGCAATCTAAGTGGCAGAAAGTGGCTAGCTGACATACGACAAACTAACAGGACTGCAGTATATCCACTTTGTGAGAATTTGAATCTCACTTTTTTTGGGGGAGACTGAACCAAAGCTCAGGCCCAGTGTATATCACAACACAATCTAAGTGGCAGAAAGTGGCTGGCTGACATACGACAAACTAACAGGACTGCAGTATATTTACTTTGTGAGAATTTGAATCTCACTTTTTTGGGGGGAGACTGAACCAAAACTCAGGCCCAGTGTTTATAACAACGCAATCTATGTGGCAGAAAGTGGCTGGCTGACATACGACAAACTAACAAGACTGCAGTAGATCCACTTGGTGAGAATTTGAATCTCACTTTTTTGGGAGGAGACTGAACCAAAACTCAGGCCCAGTGCATAAAACAACACAATATACAGTAAGTGGCAGAAAGTGGCTGGAAGATGTATGAAAAAATACAAGGACTGTAGTACAATTTCAATCTCCCTACAATGATCTCAGGAAAAGTATGGCAGCAATAAAAAGGACTGCTGCACACAAAAGTGTGGACAAATAAACAAGATAACTGTGCAGAAAAGAGCAACAGGATTTTTGCTTTTAAAAAAGTTGGTTTGCACAGCAGCGTGCAAACAGCAATGCAGCTATCGGGGAGCCTTATAAGGCAGCCTAATAAGCTACAGAGCTGATGCACAAAAATATAGCCTCCACTGTCCCTGCAAAAAAATGGTGGCGTTGGACAGTGGAAATCGCTACAGTACAAGCAGTTTGGGGGTTAATCTTCCCTCCCTAACTATATCCCTTCTTCTGATGAAGCTGCAGCAACCTCTCCCTATACTAAGATTGGCAGAAGTAAGATGGCGGCCGGCGCGCATGCCCCTTTATAGCCCCTGTGACGCTGCAGAAAGAAAGCCAATCACTGTCATGCCCTTCTCTAAGATGGTGGGGACTGAGACCTATGTCATCACGCTGCCCACACTCTGCGTCCTCCTTCATTGGCTGAAAAATGGCGCTGAAAGCGTCATACGAATCGCAACTTTTGCGCGCAGATCGCCGACCTCATGGCTGATCCCACACTAGGATCGGGTCGGGTTTCATGAAACCCGACTTTGCCGAAAGTCGGCGATTTTTTAATTTGTCCGATCCATTTAGCTCAACCCTAATTATTACGTATCTCTATATGGCATTTGGAACTGTAGACCAACTCCTAACCAGTGTGCTTCACTTTATTGGCCAGTAAGATACTGCCCACTCTTGTGATTTTAATCACTATTATCTGTGTACACATCCCCTATGTCACGAGGATGTCACGCCCCCATGGAAGAATTGGAGTTTGACAGTCACGTCGGGTAATGAATCGCAGCTCTTCTTTTGAGATGGTGTGATTTGTGTCCCATACTAAATGGATTTAGTTTTCTCTGGCACTGAAGAGATTAACAACCCTTTCTATGCTGATCAGAAAAAGCAGCTCCATTTCAGCTGCTTCTGATCTGGTCATTATCTCTTCCAATAAAAATGGGTCAGACCTTCTTGTCCCTGCCTGTGAAAGATTTGTCTTCCTGTGCTGTGTGCTAAAGTTAAGTGGTTGGAGTAGTGTTGTTGTAGTAGTGTTCTGTGTTTTGCTGTAGTACGTGTCTGTTTATCTCCTGGTCCCTGTTCCCATTTAATTTATCCCTCCCTGTCCTTATCCTCCTCTCTATTATTGGTTAGTACTTTTGTATGATAAAGGTTTTCTGTTATCCCTATTTTGTCTTTATGTCTTGTTTACCTTACATTTCTATCCCCAGCCTCATGGGGTAGAGGAGGGGACAGATTGTGGTTTAACAGAGCATCTCCCTTCAAGAGTACCCCCTGACAGGTATAGAGTCCCAGTTCCAGGGACAGGTTGAGGCCTCCCTTCCTTACCGAAATCAATCACAGTGTGAAATTTTCACTGGCTTCACATTTTGTATCTTGGTATGTATCCCATTGCAGTCCTTGCCAAACAATTGCAGAGTCTGATGTTTGAACTGTCAGACCTGCAGTCTAGGGTCTCACAGCAGCAGACTGTTGGTCTGTTGGACAGTCCGGCTGAACCAAAGCCTAAGGTGGTCCTTTCGGATAGGTTTTCTGGGGGACGGGATAAATTTGTTGTGTTCCTTAAGGCCTGCAAGCTTTATTTTAGGCTTCATCCTCGTTCATCTGGGAGTGAGGAGCTGGGTTGTTCTCAGTGTGTGCTCTGAAGAACCGATGCAGTTAGCAGGGGCCACCTCTCAGTATGTGTCTCTTGCGGTACGCCACAAAATGGGGTTGTATTTTTTCTGTGGTCAAAAAGGGCATTTCATTGAGGTCTGTCCTTCTTTACTAGCCTGAATATATATATCTCCTCCGCATGTGTATCTCAGTTTTTCTTACCCGCAGAAGTGGCTATTGGTATGAGAACTAAAAAATATCTATCCACTTGGATAGTGGGGTGGGAGCCAATATGGTGGATGCTTGGTTGGCATGGGACCTTGGTTTTCCCTATAGTACTCTGGCAAAGCCCATCCCCATATTTGCAATTGACTCTGCACCTCTCGGTCAGGGAAATGTTATGCAACAAATGCATAATGTGAACCTCCGCATAGGGGATCTTCACAGGGAGCTCGTTTTTTTATATTTTGGAAAGTCTCCCTATTCCTATTGGGTTAGACCTTCCCTGGCAAGCAGGGCATCATCTGGTTATTGACTGGCAGTCCAGAGAAATAGTCAAATGGAGTGATTTCTGCAAAAATAATTGCGTGGGTACAATAGTTTCTACTGTTTCCACTAAAACTATACCCTCTTTTTTGTCTGATTTTTTGGATGTGTTCTCAGAAAAAGGGATGGCAAGAACTGCCTTCTCACTGTGTGTATGATTGCCCCATAAATTTGCTCCCCGGAGCAAAATTACCCCAAACCAGATTATACAATCTGTCTGGGTGCAGCTTTAACTGTGTGAAGGGGAAATTGGACCCTGTAACTATTGTGATGAGGGGAGTCTGTTAGGGTTAATTTCAGGAAGAGGACTTGTGATGAAGTGGGATAGCCAGCTTTGACTATATGAATATTTTCAGTTGTTGCGATTGTGCCACAGCTTTTGTTGCATGACTGCCAGCTTTGCAACAAGAAACACACTGATAAAGCTCAGTAAAACATCTATAGGTAATAGTAAAATTTGATATAAAATTAGTCAAATGGCTATACCTTCATAAAAAATAAAGTTAACATGAATAGTGCTGTTTGTAACGCTCACAACGTGTAGCGTGTGCAGGGATGTGGCCTCCTCCCAGCTTCTAGCAGCAGCCAGTCCCTTGATAATGACTCCTTCACTGCTGTTGGAAAATCAGGGGGAGGCAGGGGTGTGGTCTGCTCCCTGCTAGTAGTCCTGCAGTGAAGTAGACATTAGCAGGAGGAGCAGACCACACCACCTGATCTGTGCTGCAAAGTCCCAGAAGGGAAGGGGAGCAGTGAGGAGCAGCTCCAGCTTAACAATGAATTGCAAGTAATGTGAGGGTTACAAACAGCACTATTCATATAAACTTTATTGGTCATTAGAATAGTTATAATCTACCCCTTTAAGGTTTGTTAAAACAGCTGCTGGTGAAATTGGGGGATGCTGCTGTTGCTTTTGTGGATGAGGCCTATTATTACTAGATAGATGGTAAGAGATATTGGCCACTTATAACTGACAGTCTTTTGACAGCACCTCTGCTCATTTCTTTTATGCTTTCTTTAGAGAACCACTTCAGCATTTCTTTTTATAAGGCCGGCGTCACACACAGCGTAAAACAATACGGTCCGTATATTACGGCCGTAATACGCTGAAAAGTCCCGAAAAAAGTGGTCCGTAGCTCCTCCGTAGGCAGGGTGTGTCAGCGTTTTTTGCGCATGGCATCCTCCGTATGTAATCCGTATGGCATCCGTACTGCGTGGTTTTCTCGCAGGCTAGCAAAACCAACATACCGCTATAGAAGTGATCCATGTGTCCCAAAAAGAAAAGAAAATATATATATAATGTCTATATATATATATATATATATATATATATATATATGTGTCAGTAGACACATATATTAGAGAGAAAAGCCGGTAATTCAGTGCGGTGTACAGTAAAATCACACTGACAGCTTACAGTAGAATAGGTAGAATAAATGTGTACACATAGAATAGGTATATATATATATATATGTCAGTGAGACACATATATGTATATATATTAATATTTATTCCAGCGCTAGACAGCTTGAAAGCCGGTAATTCCCATGCTTTCCCATGCTTTCTAGGTAATTTCCCACGATCTATGAACAGCCAGCAGAGGGCGCCTCACCGCCAATGAAGCTAAATATAGATCATTGATCTATTTTTAGCCTCATTCCCTGGGGTTTTGCAGCGAGGAGCAGCCTGCATTAGCACAGCTCCTTGCTGCAAAATGTTTTAACCCCTTCAGAAGGATTTACATCGTTGGACGTTACAGATCTGCGGAGGGTAAGTATATTGTTGGTTTATTATGTTTTTTTACTCACAGAACGAGGGTCTTCAGTGACTGGATTGGGCGTTGAATAAAATACTGCAACAACCATTGCTTTTATTTCATTAAAATAATTTAAAAAAATGTGTTTGTGTTTTATTTAACCCTTTACTAGTATTGGATTAATAATGGATAGGTGTCATAATTGACGCCTCTCCATTATTAATTAGGCTTAATGTCACCTTACAATAGCAAGGTGGCATTAACCCTTCATTACCCCATATCCCACCGCTACACGGGAATGGGAAGAGAGTGGCCAAGTGCCAGAATAGGCGCATCTTCCAGATGTGCCTTTTCTGGGGTGGCTGGGGGCAGATATTTTTAGCCAGGGGGGGGCCAATAACCGTGGACCCTCTCCAGGCTATTAATATCTGCCCTCAGTCACTGGCTTTACTACTCTGGCGGAGAAAATTGCGCGGGAGCCCACGCCAATTTTTTCCGCCATTCAACCCTTTATTTTAATAGCTAGAACGGCCAAATTTTGCAGATACACACTACTGAC
Source organism: Ranitomeya imitator (assembly GCF_032444005.1). Lineage (NCBI taxonomy): Eukaryota > Metazoa > Chordata > Amphibia > Anura > Dendrobatidae > Ranitomeya > Ranitomeya imitator. The sequence continues at coordinate 463,263,061 of NC_091282.1, read as the reverse complement.
ATTAGTAGTGTGGAATCTGCAAAAAAAATGGAGAGAAGACATGGTTTACTGTATGTAAACCATGTCTCAAATCATGTCGGGTTTTAGGAAGGAGAAGGAAAAAGCCGGTAATTGAATTACCGGCTTTCAAGCTGTCTAGCGCTGGAATAAATATTAATATATATACATATATGTGTCTTACTGACATATATATATATATATATATATACCTATTCTATGTGTACACATTTATTCTACCTATTCTACTGTAAGCTGTCAGTGTGATTTTACTGTACACCGCACTGAATTACCGGCTTTTCTCTCTAACAGCGCTGCGTATTTCTCGCAAGTCACACTGCTTGTCCGTGTGTAATCCGTATTTTTCACGCTTCCATAGACTTTCATTGGCGTATTTCTTGCGCAGTACGCTGACAAACGCAGCATGCTGCGATTTTGTACGGCCGTAGAAAGCCGTATAATACTGATCAGTAAAATACGGCAAATAGGAGCAGGGGCATAGAGAATAATTGTGCCGTATTTTTTGCGAGTTTTACGGACGTAGATTCTGCGCTCTTACGTCCGTAAAACTCGCATGTGTGACGGCGGCCTAACAGCTCTGGAGTGCAGCTTTTAATCAAAGTTCTCTGCACTCTGTCTCATACATCTTCATCTGTTCCGGTCAGTCTCCAACAGTCTGCCAGATCACTTGAGAACGAGACTCTCATAGACTTACATTGAATGCTTGTGACCATTACCTCTGACATCTGATCAGTCAGAAGTTGCAGTTGCATGATGGTGGCGCAGAACTGAAGCAGTGCTGGCAAGAGTTGAAGACAGCAGCTGGTAAGTACAGTGGCTTGTGAAAGTAGGGTTGAGCGACTTTTACTTTTTTAAGGTCGAGTCGGGTTTCGCGAAACCCGACTTTCTCAAAAGTCGAGTCGAGTGAAATCGGCCGATTATCGCGAAAAGTCGGGGTCGGGGATCGACCGAAACACGAAACCCAATGCAAGTCAATGGGAAATATGTAATCCGTATGACATACGGACATACAATGGATCCATGTGCTCAAAAAATCATAATAACATATGTACTGTCTATATAGATATATATAGTGCAAAATTTGGGCGCTGTAGCTATTAAATTTAAGGGTTAAATTGCGGAAAAAATTGGTGTGGGCTCCCGTGCAATTTTCTCCGCCAGAGTGGTAAAGCCAGTGACTGAGGGCAGATATTAATAGCCTGGAGAGGGTCCATGGTTGTTGCCCCACCCTGGCTAAAAACATCTGCCCCCAGCCACCCCAGAAAAGGCACATCTGGAAGATGCACCTATTCTGGCACTTGACCACTCTCTTCCCACTCCTGTGTAGTGGTGGGATATGGGGTAATGAAGGGTTAATGTCACCTTCCTATTGTAAGGTGACATTAAGTCAGATTAATAATGGAGAGGTGTCAATTATGACACCTATCCATTATTAATCCAATTGTTTGAAATGGTTAAAAAACACACATTATTACAAAGTCTTTTAATGAAATAAAGACACAGGTTTTTGTAATATTTTATTAGACTCTTAATCCACCTGAAGACCCTCGCTCTGTAACAAAGGAAACATAAAAAAACAACAATATCCCATACCTTCCGATGATCTGTCACGTCCCACGCTGTAAATCCATCTGAAGGGGTTAAATAATTTTTATTCAGTCGCCATGACAGCACAACGAGAGAGGGGATCCGCCCTTCAGGGACAGGAAACCTCAGACATAAAAGGGTGGCACCTCACTCACCCGTCAGTTGGTTTCCTGTCCCTGACAGTGGAACCTCTTCAGACAGGCCCAGAGAAGAGGGTTGAAGATAGAAGCTATCCCACTCCTGACAGGCCGATGCAGGTAGCGGGGGTCCCCTACCTCGGCCTGATCAGGGGGATGGAAGCACCACACGGCAGGGGGACTGTCTGTGTAGGTGACAGCAGGAGGAAGCAGCCCTAAGCGGGGGGCTTGACTTCTGTGGTGCCGCTGTTCACCTGGTATGTGAGGCCCAATGGTGCGCATCTGCCGGAGCTCCTGGGGTCGGTCCGCCGCTGCTGCTGGGGTCTGCGGTGGCTAGGTGAGCGCTGCCGTCCTTGTTCGGCGCGTCTGCTCTCAGCGCCGCGGCCGCGTCCGGAAGGGGCGTGTCCTGATGACGTGGGTGCGGCGCGGGGCGATGACGCGGCCGCGCATGCGCGGTAGCATCTTATCCTGGCTAATGGCGGCGCCCAGCGTCGCAGGGGGGGATTTTGGCCTCAGGGTGTCTGGCGCTCTACGGGCGCTAGCGGGGGCAGTACCAATTAGCGGTGCACCGAGGGATGTCCCTGCTGACCCCCCATCCGGGGGTGGTACCCAGGGGGATAGATTTAAACGCTGCACTGAGGCCTCAACATTGTTCCTGTCCATCTTGGAATGGAGTCTCTGGAAGGAACACCGCAGCTGGGCGGTGAGCAGCAGCAGTTACCTGAACAACCTTTGAGCAGCTCCCAGCGGCGTTCTAGTGGCAGTAGTCGCGCTGGTAGAGCCAAAGAAACTCAGAAGTCAACTAAGTCCTCTGGCCGTAAGGAATCTCCGGCTAAGAAGGACCCCCCGATCACGGTACCATTCACTGCAGGGATGGGTAAGTGAGCTTCGTGAAAGTACATTTCTGATAGCTGTCCCTCCTTGTATTCCCTCTCTCCTTATTAGGGGAGGAAATCTGTGTCCAAATCCAAACATAGAGAGTGTGCCATCTGTACGGAACCTCTTCCGGATGGACATAAAAAGAAATTGTGCAGCATCTGCATTCAACAATTAATGGAGGACGAGACCCCTGACCTTACGTCTACTCTTAGGGATCTGGTTAGACAGGAGGTCAGAGATTCCATAAGGTCTCAGAAGACAGTTTCAAAAAAGAGGAAGGAGATATTATCCCCAGCCTCGGATGTGGATTCAGACACGGGTGGTGTGAGTTCGGATTCTCATCCGTCATCATCATCAGAGGACGTGGAATCTAGTCGAACCTGTCTATCACTGGACAGGGTTAACCGCTTAGTCAAAGCTGTCAATAGCACTATGGGCATTGAGGAGACCCAGGCGGAATGTTCCATCCAGGATATAATGTTTAAAGGCATAGATCGCAAATCCAGAAGAGTATTTCCCGTAGTTGATAAAGTTAAGTCTCTGATTACGAGAGAATGGAAAAAACCCAAAAGGAAGGGGTCTCTCCCACCAGCGTTCAAAAGAAGATATCCCTTTGAGGAAGAAGCTTCTTCCTCCTGGGACAAGGTTCCGAAACTGGATGCGGCGGTGGCTAAAGCATGTAAAAAGACGTCTCTTCCGTTTGAGGATCTGGGGAGCCTAAAAGACCCACTTGATAGGAAAGCTGAGGTATTCCTTAAAGGAGCTTGGGAAACATCAGCGGGTTCCCTGAGACCAGCGATTGCGGCCACCTGCACTGCCCGGTCGTTGATGGTATGGCTGGGTAATCTAGAAGACCAGCTCAAGGATAAGGTTCCTAGGAGCGAGATCCTATCATCTATGTCTATGATTCAGGATGCAGCAGCCTTCCTTGCGGATGCGTCAGCCGATTCTGTTAGGCTAGCGGCAAGGTCATCAGCACTGTCCAATGCGGCCCGTAGGGCTCTTTGGATAAAATGCTGGCCAGGAGACTTGCAGGCCAGATCAAAACTATGTGGCATCCCCTGTGAGGGGGTTCATTTGTTTGGCCCAGTGCTGGATGAGCTTCTAGAAAAAGCAGGTGACAGTAAGAAGCGATTCCCTCTCCTAACAAGACCCTTCTATAGACGGGACTATAATAGAGGAGGGCCATATCGCCGAAGATCGGACAGGGATTCAAATAGAGAATCGACCAGATACAACTCTTACAGGAGAAGAGGTAGAGGTTACATGTTTAACTCTTCTAGAGACTCTAAAAAGCATCAATGACTGGCGGCCCAGGTGGGCGGTAGGCTTTTGGCCTTCTACCCAGCCTGGGTAAAAATCACCAATAGTCCATGGATACTCAGTATCATTAAAGAGGGGCTAAAGTTCCAATTCCACCATACCCCCCTGGAAAAATTCAAATTAACTCCTATCCGTTCTTCTCCCGCAGAACAGTTGGCGTTGGAGTCAGAGGTTCGAGATCTCCAAAAAAAAGGGGGTTCTCGTTAAAGTACCTACGGAGGAACAAGGTACGGGGTTTTACTTCCCTTTATTCCTGGTAAAGAAGCCAGATGGATCTTATCGTACCATCATCAATCTGAAGGGCCTGAATGTATTCCTGCTGGTCCCATCCTTTAAAATGGAATCTGTGAAGTCGGCAATAAAGCTTCTTTTTCACAATTGCTTCATGGTTGTCTTAGATCTGAAAGACGCCTATTATCATGTCCCGATACATGCAACTCATCAGCGCTTTCTCAGGGTGGCGATTTCTCTTGCCGGCACAGTGGAGCACTTTCAATATCGGGCACTCCCCTTTGGTGTTGCAGTCGCACCTCGGGTGTTCACTAAGATTATGGTGGAGGTTATGGCACACCTTCATGAGCAAAATATACTAATAATTCCCTATCTGGATGATTTATTGATCGTTGGGCGCTCAGAGGTACACTGTAAAGAACAGTTGGGGAAAGTGATGGCGGCGTTACACAACTTAGGATGGATTATCAATCTCAAAAAGTCGCGTCTTCAGCCCTCAACATCACAGCAGTTCTTGGGTCTTACTGTGGATTCAGCTCAGCAGGAATGTCGCCTGCCAGACTCAAAAGTTGATACTATTCACCGGCTGGCCTCCAGAGCAATTAGTAATCCCGTAGTTTCCCTAAGAAGTGCTATGTCACTCTTAGGTTCACTTACTTCTTGTTTTCCGGCGGTGATGTGGGCACAGTTTCACTCCAGGGCTCTGCAATGGGATGTTCTGCATAATTTTCGGCGTCTGGGCGCTAACCTTGACAAAAAATTTTCCCTATCTGTAGAGGCCACGGGTTCACTAAGGTGGTGGACACACATCCCTAATCTGCGTAAAGGGGTACCTTGGACATATCAGATATCACGGGTAATAACAACGGATGCTAGCCCCACGGGGTGGGGAGCACACTGGGAGGGCAATTGCATTCAGGGTCTGTGGTCCCATTCTGAGCGAGACACGTCCTCCAATCTGAAGGAATTGATGGCGGTGGAACGCGCCTTAGATAGGTTCCTTATACCTCTGCAGGGTAGACATGTTAGGATACTCTCTGACAACCAGGTGACCGTTGCTTATGTGAACCACCAAGGAGGTACACGGTCTAGGTCATTAATGAACGTTACAAATCATATCTTTCAGATGGCCGAAAATCACCTGCTCTCCCTTACGGCCCTTCATATAAAGGGAAATCTAAATACCATGGCCGATTACTTAAGCCGCAACGAGCTCAAACAAGGGGACTGGTCTCTAAAACCGGCTGTCTTCAATCAGATCGTGCGGTTGTGGGGATGTCCAGAGATAGATCTGTTTGCCAGTCGAGGAAACAAGAAACTCCATCAATTCTGTTCCCTAGACCCAAGGGACAACCCGTACGCAGTCGACGCTCTTCTGATCCCCTGGAATTTCAATCTCGCCTACGCTTTCCCTCCTCTGAATCTCATTCCTATAGTTCTGAGGAAAATTCGGGAAGACGGAGCCCGAGTGGTTTTAATAGCCCCATTCTGGCCCAGAAGGTCTTGGTTCCCATGGTTGAGAAGCATGTCCATTTCCCAACCATGGATCCTCCCAGAAATACCGGACCTCCTTTCCCAGGGTCCAGTCTTCCATCCACGAGTAACCAACTTGCACCTGACAGCGTGGAACTTGAGAGGTCACTTCTGAAAGGAAAGGGATTCTCCCAGAATCTTGTAAATACTCTACTTAAAAGTAGGAAAGCCTCCACGACTAGCATTTATGTTAGGGTATGGAGGAAGTTCCTATCAAGTTCAGGAGCACAAATCGATCAAAAACCTGATATTGCTCAGATCCTAGAATTTTTACAGAAGGGCCTAGAGTTAGGCTTAGCCACTAGCACCCTTAGAGTTCAGGTTTCAGCTCTAGGGGCACTATATAATTCCAACATAGCCAGTAATCACTGGATAACAAGGTTTTTCAAAGCGGTCACCAGATCCAGGCCGGTTGTTAAACAGAGAATAGTTCCATGGGACCTAAATCTTGTGCTCTCAGCTCTAACACAAGCTCCGTTCGAGCCTATTGACTCTGTCCCGATCAAGATCCTGTCGGTCAAAACAGCCCTCTTAGTTGCTCTTACATCGGCAAGAAGGGTTAGTGATCTTCAGGCATTATCCAGGCAACGTCCATATATGCAATTTTTGGAAGATAGAGTGGTGATGAGGCCTGACCCTCTTTATCTTCCAAAGGTTGCCTCAAAATTTCATAGATCCCAGGAGGTGATCCTACCTTCATTTTGTCCTAATCCCTCTAACAATAAGGAGCAGAGATTTCATTGTTTGGACGTACGTAGGTGCCTTCTTAAATACATTTCAGTAACAGACACCTGGAAAAAAGACCACGCATTATTTTTGTCCTACCAGGGGGTTAGGAAGGGACTTAGAGTATCAAAAAATACCCTAGCCAGATGGATTAGGGAGGCGATATCTCTTGCTTATACCGCAGGTGGCGTGGAGATTCCAGAAGGTATAAAGGCTCACTCCACTCGTGCGGTAGCCACATCCTGGGCTGAGAGAGCAGAAGTATCGATTGAGGACATCTGTAAGGCGGCCACATGGTCTTCTCCATCCACCTTTCTTAGACACTATAGATTAGATCTAGGTGGCTCCTCCGACCTCACGTTTGGGAGAAGGGTGCTGGAAGCTATTATCCCTCCCTAGTCACCTTTTCACTTCTCTGAAAGTCTCTCGTTGTGCTGTCATGGCGACTGAATAAATACGTACGCTACTCACCTGGTAGCAGTGTTTTTTCAGGAGCCATGACAGCACCCTTATATTCCTTACCCTCTTTGCTTATGGGTTCAACACTTCCTTTAGAAAATTCCTAAGTTTATTCACTGGGTGAATTGTACCATATATTAATATTGTTTATGTGCTACTAACCTAGAAGGTCCTTTCATACTCTGTAAACCAACTGGCGGGTGAGTGAGGTGCCGCCCTTTTATGTCTGAGGTTTCCTGTCCCTGAAGGGCGGATCCCCTCTCTCGTTGTGCTGTCATGGCTCCTGAAAAAACACTGCTACCAGGTGAGTAGCGTACGTATTTTCACCCAGGAGCTCTGCTAATGCAGCTGTGCTCGTGGCTGTAAAACCCCAGCGAATGAATGGAAGGTAGGTCAATGACCTGTAGTTACCTTCAGTTGCGGTGAGGCGCCCTCTGCTGGATGTCCTCATATGAACTCGAGCGTGGGAACTTTTCTGAATATTTTCCCAGCCTCGAGGTCATATGAGGACATCCAGCAGAGGGCGCATCACCGCGACTGAAGGTAACTACAGGTCATTGGCCTACATTACCTTCATTCCCCGGGGTTTTACAGGCATGAGCACAGCTGCATTATAGCAGAGCTCCTGCCTGTAAAATATTTTAACCCCTTCAGATGGATTTACATCGTGGGACAGATCGACGGAAGGTATGAGATATTGTTGGTTTATTATTTTTACTTTGTTACAGATCGAGGGTCTTCAGGTGGATTGAGAGTGGAATAAAATATTACAACAACCTGTGTGTTTATTTCATTAAAATATTTTGCAATATTGGGTGTGTGTTTTTTTAACCATTTCATACTATTGGATTAATAATGGATAGGTGTCATAATTGACGCCTCTCCATTATTAATCTGGCTTAATGTCACCTTACAATAGCAAGGTGACATTAACCCTTCATTACCCCATATCCTACCGCTACACGGGAGTGGGAAGAGAGTGGCGAAGTGCCAGAATAGGCGCATCTTCCAGATGTGCCTTTTCTGGGGTGGCTGGGGGCAGATGTTTTTAGCCAGGGGGGGCCATTAACCGTGGACCTTCTCTAGGCTATTAATATCTGCCCTCAGTCACTGGCTTTACCACTCTGGCGGAGAAAATAGCGCGGGAGCCCACACCAATTTTTTCCGCGATTTAACCCTTAAATTTAATAGCTACAGCACCCAAATTTTGCACATACACACTACTAACATTAGCAGTGTGTAATATGCAAAAAATTGGGAATATGACATGGTTTACTGTATGTAAACCATGTCTCGTATCATGTCGGGTTTAGGAAGGAGAAATGAAAAGCCGGCAATTGAATTACCGGCTTTTCTGCTGTATCGCGCTGAAGTAAATATATATATTTATATGTGTCTCAATGACATGTACAGTTATATGAAAAAGTTTGGGCACCCCTATTAATCTTAAGCTTAATGTTTTATAAAAATTGTTTTTTTTGCAACAGCTATTTCAGTTTCATATATCTAATAACTGTTGGACACAGTAATGTTTCTGCCTTGAAATGAGGTTTATTGTACTAACAGAAAATGTGCAATCTGCATTCAAACAAAATTTGACAGGTGCATAAGTATGGGCACCCCACCAGAAAAGTGACATTAATATTTAGTAGATCCTCTTTTTGCAAAAATAACAGCCTCTAGTCGCTTCCTGTAGCTTTTAAGGTGATCCTGGATGAAGGTATTTTTGACCATTCCTCTTTACAAAACAGTGCCAGTTCAGTTAAGTTTGATGGTCGCCGAGCATGGACAGCCCTCTTCAAATGATCCCACAGATGTTCAATGATATTCAGGTCTAGGGACTGGGATGGCCATTCCAGAACAGTGTAATTGTTCCTCTGCATGAATGCCTGAGTAGATTTGGAGCAGTGTTTTGGATCATTGTCTTGCTGAAAGATCCATCCCCTGCGTAACTTCAACTTTGTCACTGATTCATGAACATTATTGTCAAGAATCTGCTGATACTGAGAGGAATCCATGCGTCCCTCAACTTTAACAAGATTCCCGGTGCCGGCATTGGCCACACAGCCCAAAAGCATGATGGAACCTCCACCAAATTTTACTGTGGGTAGCAAGTGTTTTTCTTGGAATGCTGTGTTTTTTGGCCGCCATGCATAACGTCTTTTTGTATGACCAAGCAACTCAATCTTGGTTTCATCAGTCCACAGGACCTTCTTCCAAAAAGAAATTGGCTTCTCCAAATGTGCTTTTGCATACCTCAGCCGACTCTGTTTGTGGTGTGCTTGCAGAAACGGCTTCTTTCGCTTCACTCTCCCATACAGCTTCTCCTTGTGCAAAGTGCGTTGTATAGTTGACCGATGCACAGTGATACCATCTGCAGAAAGTTGATGCTGCAGCTCTCTGGAGGTGGTCTGAGGATTGTCCTTGACTGATGTCACCATTCTTCTTCTCTGCCTTTCTGATGTTTTTCTTGGCCTGCCACTTCTGGCCTTAACAAGAACTGTACCTGTGTTCTTCCATTTCCTTACTATGTTCCTCACAGTGGAAATTGATAGGTTAAATCTCTGAGACAGCTTTTTGTATCCTTCCCCTGAACAACTTTGTTGAATAATCTTTGTTTTCAGACGATTAGACAGTTGTTTTGAGGAGCCCATGATGCCACTCTTCAGAGGAGATTCAAACAGGAGAACAACTTGCAAGTGGCCACTTTAAGTAGCTTTTCTCATGATTGCATACACCTGGCTATGAAGTTCAAAGCTCAATGAAGTTAGAAAACCAAAACAAGTGCTTTAGTAAGTCAGTAAAAAGTAGGTAGGAGTATTTAAAGCAAGAAAATGATAAGGGTGCCCATACTTATGCACCTGTCAAATTTTGTTTGATTGCAGATTGCACATTTTCTGTTAGTACAATAAACCTCATTTCAAGGCAGAAACATTACTGTGTCCAACAGTTATTAGATATATGAAACTGAAATAGCTGTTGCAAAAAAAACAATTTTTATAAAACATTAAGCTTAAGATTAATAGGGGTGCCCAAACTTTTTCATATAACTGTATATATATAAAAACGAAACCTGACTTTGGTGCGAAGATCGCCGACCGCATGGCCGATCCCACACTAGGATCGGGTTGGGTTTCATGAAACCAGACTTTGCCAAAAGTCGGCGACTTTTGATATTGTCCAATCCATTTCGCTCAACCCTATGTGAAAGTATTCACTCTCCTTGGCTTTTTACTTATTTTGTTAAATTACAATCTGTGTTTAAATATTTTGCAATCTGATTTGTGTGTGATCCATCAGCACTAAATAGTTTAAGTTGGTGAAGTAAAGTAAGAAAAATATATTTATAAATTAAATGTATGGGATCAAATAACTAAAAATTGGCACGTGCATATGCATTCACCCTTTTTGCGGCGAAGCCCCCTAAAAATTCCTTGTGCAAGCAATTACCTTCATAAGTCACATGCTTATTGAAAGGAAGCCCACCTGTGTGCAATGTAAGTGTCACATAGTCTGTCAGTATATGCACACCTATTCTGAAAGACCACAGAGGCTTCAACACCATTAAGCAAGAGGCACCACTAACTAAACAACAACATGAAGACCAAGGTGATCTCCAAACAAGTCAGAGAAAGCTGTTGAGAAGTACAAGTCAGGGTTGAGTTATAAAAAAAACTCCCAGTATCTGATGATCCCCCCCAGCACCATCAAATCCATTATCGTCAAATGGGAAGAAAACAATACCACAAGAGACCTGCCAAGAAAGGGCCACCCAGCAAAACTCTCAGACCAAGCAAGGAGGGCAGTAATCAGAGAGGCAGCACAGAGATAAAAGGTAACCCTGAAGGAGCTGCAGCGTTCTCAAGCAGAAACTGGAGTATCTGTTTATATTTGCACACAAAAATTGTAAGGCTCATTTTGAGTTTGCCAAAAGACATGTGGGAGAATTGCCAAATGTATGGAGGAAGGTGCTGTGGTCAGATGAGATAAAAAAAATTAAACTTTTTGACCACCAAGGTAAACTTTATGTCTGGCACCAAACCAACAGAGCTCATCACCTGAAGAATACCATTCCTAGAGTGAAACATGGTGCTTGCAGCATTGCCTGCATTTTGGGGTACATATCATATGACTTTGTTTATTGCTTTTTATTATGTTTTTTGTGAGATAGGATGAACATAATCACAGCAATTTTGGCATGTCTCTTTTTTGTTAAAATATTTAGCATATGGGCCAAATTACATGACATTTTTGTAGTTTGGGATGCTACAAACATGTCAATACCTTTTCATGTAATTTTGATTAATTTATATTTTTTTACATCATAAAGCTGTTTTGCTATAAAAATAGAAATTATTTATTAATTTTAACATTTTCTGGACATGAAAATGCAATCCCCTGTTCTCACAAAAATGCACTGAAATCCTTTTTCCTTTGCATTGCAGTATATTATGCCTGTCAGTTGGACTGTCAGTTGGACAGCAGTGTATTGGTCCTGCCCTTGTCCAATCTCTTTGATGCTGTAATTGCTATTGACTATAGAAGCCAAGGGGTTAAGCTGCCAGGATCACATGAAACTGCAATCTCAGTCATTGCACCATAGTGACAGCTGTACCAACTCACGAGTTGAGTCTGAAAGTTCATAGAAAGTAATTGTACAACAGATTGCGTTAAATTATCTGCAATCTGGGCATACAGATTCATCTTTTTGTACAGTGTCTGGAAGCTTCTTTCACTTGTGCAAGGGGCAGCAATAGATTTTGGGAATCCCATTTCAGGGCCGGCTCCAGGTTTTTGAGGGCCCCGGGCGAAAGAGTCTCAGTCGGCCCCCCCATTAACACATACAGTGGGGCAAAAAAGTATTTAGTCAGTCAGCAATAGTGCAAGTTCCACCACTTAAAAAGATGAGAGGCGTCTGTAATTTACATCATAGGTAGACCTCAACTATGGGAGACAAACTGAGAAAAAAAAATCCAGAAAATCACATTGTCTGTTTTTTTAACATTTTATTTGCATATTATGGTGGAAAATAAGTATTTGGTCAGAAACAAAATTTCATCTCAATACTTTGTAATATATCCTTTGTTGGCAATGACAGAGGTCAAACGTTTTCTGTAAGTCTTCACAAGGTTGCCACACACTGTTGTTGGTATGTTGGCCCATTCCTCCATGCAGATCTCCTCTAGAGCAGTGATGTTTTTGGCTTTTCGCTTGGCAACACGGACTTTCAACTCCCTCCAAAGGTTTTCTATAGGGTTGAGATCTGGAGACTGGCTAGGCCACTCCAGGACCTTGAAATGCTTCTTACGAAGCCACTCCTTCGTTGCCCTGGCGGTGTGCTTTGGATCATTGTCATGTTGAAAGACCCAGCCACGTTTCATCTTCAATGCCCTTGCTGATGGAAGGAGGTTTGCACTCAAAATCTCACGATACATGGCCCCATTCATTCTTTCATGTACCCGGATCAGTCGTCCTGGCCCCTTTGCAGAGAAACAGCCCCAAAGCATGATGTTTCCACCACCATGCTTTACAGTAGGTATGGTGTTTGATGGATGCAACTCAGTATTCTTTTTCCTCCAAACACGACAAGTTGTGTTTCTACCAAACAGTTCCAGTTTGGTTTCATCAGACCATAGGACATTCTCCCAAAACTCCTCTGGATCATCCAAATGCTCTCTAGCAAACTTCAGACGGGCCCGGACATGTACTGGCTTAAGCAGTGGGACACGTCTGGCACTGCAGGATCTGAGTCCATGGTGGCGTAGTGTGTTACTTATGGTAGGCCTTGTTACATTGGTCTCAGCTCTCTGCAGTTCATTCACTAGGTCCCCCCGAGTGGTTCTGGGATTTTTGCTCACCGTTCTTGTGATCATTCTGACCCCACGGGGTGGGATTTTGCGTGGAGCCCCAGATCGAGGGAGATTATCAGTGGTCTTGTATGTCTTCCATTTTCTAATTATTGCTCCCACTGTTGATTTCTTCACTCCAAGCTGGTTGGCTATTGCAGATTCAGTCTTCCCAGCCTGGTGCAGGGCTACAATTTTGTTTCTGGTGTCCTTTGACAGCTCTTTGGTCTTCACCATAGTGGAGTTTGGAGTCAGACTGTTTGAGGGTGTGCACAGGTGTCTTTTTATACTGATAACAAGTTTAAACAGGTGCCATTACTACAGGTAATGAGTGGAGGAAAGAGGAGACTCTTAAAGAAGAAGTTACAGGTCTGTGAGAGCCAGAAATCTTGATTGTTTGTTTCTGACCAAATACTTATTTTCCACCATAATATGCAAATAAAATGTTAAAAAAACAGACAATGTGATTTTCTGGATTTTTTTTTCTCAGTTTGTCTCCCATAGTTGAGGTCTACCTATGATGTAAATTACAGACGCCTCTCATCTTTTTAAGTGGTGGAACTTGCACTATTGCTGACTGACTAAATACTTTTTTGCCCCACTGTACCATGATTCATGATCGCATATAAACACAGCCATGTAGTATATAACACAGCCCACGTAGTTTATAGCACAGCCACATAGCATATAACACAGCCATGTAGTATATAACAGAACACGTAGCATATAACAGAGCCACGTAGTAAATAGCACAGCCCATATAGTATATAGTACAGGCAGCCACATAGTATATAACATGGCCCACATAATTTATAGAACAGCCATCTAGTGTATAGCACAGCCCACGTAGCATATAACAGCCCACATAGTATATAACACGGCCCACGTAGTATATAGAACAGCCATGTAGTATATAGAGACACTTGCCCCATATAGTGCTGCACAAATGTTATGGCCCCATAGAGACACTTGCCCCATATAGTGCTGCACAAACATTATTGCCCCATAGATGCTCCATACAGACACTTGCCCCATATAGTGCTGCACAAACGTTATGGCCCCATACAGACACTAGCCCCATATAGTGCTGCACAAACATTATGGCCCCATACAGACACTTGCCCCATATAGTGCTGCACAAACGTTATGGCCCCATACAGGCACTAGCCCCATATAGTGCTGCACAAACATTATGGCCCCATAGATGCTCCATACAGACACTTACCCCATATAGTGCTGCACGAACGTTATGGCCCCATACAGACACTCGCCCCATATAGTGCTGCACAAACGTTATTGTCCCATAAGATGCTCCATGAAGACACTTGCCCCATTTGCTGTTGCTGCGATAAAAAAAAATCACATACTCACGTCTCCATCGCTCAGGCCCCCGGCACTTTCAATATTCACCTGTCCTCGTTCCAGCCGCCGCTCCATCTTCTTCAGCATCTTCTGCACTGACGCTCAGGCAGAGGGCGCGCACTAACCACGTCACTGCGCCCTCTGACCTCAGCGTCACTGCAGAGGACGTGGAAGACGGAGCGGCGGCTGGAACGAACGAGGAGCAGGTGAATATCGCACAGTGCTGCGCTCCCCTCCCCGTGATACTCACCTGCTTCTGGCGCTGTGCAATCCCTGCTTCCCGGCGCCGGCAACTTCTTCCTGTATTGAGCGGTCACCGTTACCGCTCATTACAGTAATGAATATGCGGCTCCACCCTTATTGGAGGTGGAGCTGCATATTCATTACTGTAATGAGTGGTACCATGTGACCACTCAGTACAGGAAGAAGTCGGGGACCTGCAGGGACCGCTCCAGCCGCCAGGAGTAAGTGAGTTTTATTAGACAGCCCCCAGCCGCTCCTCCTCCCCTGCCGAGTAAGCTCCGTGATGTGCCGCTAGCTGAGGACCCCTGGGGGAGCGGTGGTACTAGGCACTGGTGGTTGCCTGCCCTTAACGCTGGCCTTGAATGGGCCCCCCTGTCTCGCCAGGGCCCCGGCACTTGCCCGGGTACAGCGGGTGCTGACGCTGGCCCTGCATTGAGTGACCATTCAGATGGCTCCTAATCAACATGTGAGAATAAACTGGTCTTTCATACATCATAGGCTATAACTTCTAAAGGCAGGAAAGCAACAGAGCTATTATAGTGCCTGCTGTTGTCACATGCTTTCTAGGAGTCAAGCTACATTTCCCACTCGTATTTTCTCCAGCCAGGGACATGATTTTCTATTCTGATTTTCCTTCGTGCTAACCAGCATTCAGCTCCAACTATCAACTCAGCCTTGCCGTTCCTGATGCTGTGTGCAGCCTCAACTCTGCTAAATCAAAATACCTTCCAAACTTCTCACTTCTGATCTGGCTAAGAATGGGTCGCTACTCATAGGCAAGTGCTGTTTTCTTGCCTTACAGATTAAAATATGCACCATAGCACCTGAAAATGAAAAATAGAAAAATATGTTGGGATAAAACATCAAAGGCTTAGTCTGACTTAAGATTGTAAACATCCAGCCACTCACTGTTATGGGAAAATAAAACTTTCTCTCAGGCAATAAAATATACCAATATCTAGTGCACCCTCTAGGTGCACTTTCTCAGGAACCTGGATTTGGCTCTATGGTAATCTACGGCATCCAACAGTAACTAGACAAGACATGTCACACAAGTCTTCTCAATTCTAATGGATCTATTATTATTATTATTTATTTATATAGCACCATTAATTCCATGGTGCTGTACAAGAGAAAGGGTTTACATACAGGGTTATAGATAGCATTTACAGAACACAAATTTATGATGACCGACTGGTACAGAGGTGAAGGTAATAAGAAATTAAATGTTTAATCATAGTCAATATAATTAAAGAAATACCTCTAACGATAGCCAGGTAAATTAACCCCTTTACCCCCATAGAGGTGGTTTGTACGTTAATGACCAGGCCAATTTTTACAATCCTGACCAGTGTCAATTTATGAGGTAATAACTCTGGAATGCTTAAATGTATCCCACTGATTCTGAGAAAGTTTTTCATGACTAATTGTGCTTCATGATAGTGGTAAAATTCAATAAAACTTGCATTTATTTGTAAAAAGAAAAAACAGAAATTTGGTGAAAATTTTGCAATTTTCAAACTTTGAATTCTTATGCCCTTAAATCAGAGAGGTATGTCACACAAAATAGTTAATAAATAACATTTTCCTCATGTCTACTTCACATCAGCGCAATTTTTAAAACCAATTGTTTTTTTGTTAGGAAGTTATAAGGGTTAAAAGCTGACCAGCTATTTCTCATTTTTACAACAAAATTTACAAAATCACTTTTCTTAAGGACCACATTACATGTGAAATGACTTTGAGAGGCCTATATGACAGGAAATTCTCAAACGTGCAACATTCTAAAAACTGCACCCCTCAAGGTGCTCAAACACACATTCAAGAAGTTTATTAACCCTTCAGGTGCTTCATATGAATTTTTGGAATGCAGAAAAAAAATTAACATTTAACTTTTTTCACAAAAATTTTAATTTAGACCCAATTTTTTTTATTTTTGCAAGGGTAAAAAAAATGGACCCCAAAATTTGTTGTGCAATTTCTCCTAAGTGTGCTGATACCCCATATGTGGGGAAAACCACTGTTTGGACACATGGCGGAGATCGGAAGGGAAAGAGCGCCAATTGATTTTTTGAATGCAAAATTTGCTGGAACAATTAGTGAACAGCATCTCTTGTTTGGAGAACCCCTGATGTGAGTAAACAGTGAAAATCCCCCAAAAGTGACACCATTTTGGACACTACTCAGGGAACTTATCTAGATGTATGGTTAGCACATTGAACCCCCAGGTGCTTCACAGATGTTTATAACTTTGATCCGTAAAAAATCACATTATTCTCACAAAAATGTTTTTTAGCCCCAAATTTTGCATTTTCATGAGGTAACCAATAGAGTTGCATCATGCCAATACCCCATATGAGGGAGCTCCGTTTGGGCACATGGCAAAGCTCAGAAGGGAAGGAGCGTCATATGACTTTTTGAATGCAAAATTTGCTAGAATGATTAGCGGATGCCATGACCCATTTGGAGACACCCTGCTGTGCTTAAACATTAAAAAAAACACATATGACATCATTTTGGAAGCCAGACCCCTCAGAGAATGTAATTAGATCTGTGTTGAGTACCTTTAACCCTCAGGTTCTAAGAAGTTTATAACATTGAGCAGCGAAAATAAAAAAATCACATTTTCACCACTAAAATGTTTTTTAGCCCCAAATTTTGCATTTTCATAAGGGTAATAGCAAAAATTGCACTGTACAATTTGTTGTGCAATTTCTCCTGAGTACGCTGATACCCCATATTTCAGAGAAAACTACAGTTTGAGTGCACGAAAGGGCTCAGAAGGGAAGGAGCATCAAAGTGAAGGAGCGTCATTTGACTTTTTGAATGTAAGATTTGCTGGAATCATTAGCGGACTCCATGTTCCGTTTGGAGAGCCCCTCATGTACCTAAACAATGGACACCCCCATAAGTAACCCCATTTTGGAAACTAGAGCACTGAAGGAATGTAATTAGATGTCTGCTGAGCACCTTAAACCCTCAGGTGCTTTACAGAAGTTTATAACGTTGAGCTGTGAAAATAAAAAAAATCACATTTTCCCCACAAAATGCTATTTTAGCCCCAATGTTTTTAATTTCACAAGGGTAACAGGAAAAATGTCACCATCCAATTTGTTGTGCAATTTCTGCTGAGTACGCCTATACCCAATATGTGGAGGAAAACTGGGGTACAGTAATTATATTAACACCACATGTATCTCACAGAATTTTATACCATTGAGTGTTGAAGAAAGAATAAATTACATTTTTACCACTAGAATGTTGTTTTTGCCCCAAGTTTTTTTGCAACAAACTCTCTATTTTTTCCTGAGTGCGCCAATACCCTAAATGTAATCAGGAAATACTTTTCATGTACAGTGCAAAGCTCAAAAGGGAAGGAGCGCCATATTATTGTGCATATTTTACTGTTATGGTTTGCGGGTGCCATGACCCACTGGGAGAGCCCCTGAGGTGCCAGCACAGCAGAACCTCCCTTAAGAGAACCCATTTTACAAACTACACTTCTCAATGAATTCATCTAGGGTGCAGTGATCATATTGACACCGCCTGTGTGCCACAGAATTTTATATCATTGTGCAGTAATTAAAAAATAGTTAAATTATTACCACCAAAATGTAGTTTTAGCCCCAGATTTTACATTTTTACACAAGAAGCGGGTAAAAAAGGCACCAAATTTGTCCCACAATTTCTACTGAAGCTCATCAAGAGAATGCTAAGAGTGTGCAAAGCAGTCATCAAAGCAAAAGGTGGCTATTTTGAAGAACCTAGAATGTAAGACATAATTTCAGTTGTTTCACACTTTTTTGTTAAGTATATAATTGATGAGCGAATATACTCGTTACTCGAGATTTCTCGAGCATGCTCGGGGGTCCTCCAAGTATTTTTTAGCGCTCAGAGATTTAGTTTTTCTTGCCGCAGCTGAATGATTTACAACTGTTGGCCAGCATAATTACATGTGGGGATTCCCTAGCAACCAGGCAACCCCCACATCTACTTATGCTGGCTAACAGATGTAAATCATTCACCTGCAGCAAGAAAAACTAAATCTCCGAGCACTGAAAAATACTCAGAGGACCCCCGAGCATGCTCGAGAAATCTCGAGTAACGAGTATATTCGCTCATCACTAGTCATAAACATGCAAATAACTCATGAAAGAATAAAGTTACCTTAAAACCAAGCACACTACTGTTTTTCTTGTGAAATTCTCAATAAGTTGGATGTGTCACATGACCCTCTTCCCATTGAAAAAAATAAAGTTGTATCCAAAATGGCCAACTTCAAAATGACCGCCATGCTCACCACCCATCTTGAAAAGTTTTCCCCCTTCTATATACCAATGTGCCACAAACAGGGAGTTGATATCACCAACCATTCCCATTTTATTTAGGTGCATCCATATAAAAGCCCACCCTGTGTGTGTGTGTGTGTGTGTGTGTATATATATATATATCATTTTTTATTTTAAAAAAAATATTTTTACAACTTTTTCACTTTTTTTACTCATTCTCACTATGAGACTTTTATGTTCTGCAGTCTGATCAGTTAGAAGGTATTATATAGACCTGCAGACACAAGTTAGTGAGATCATATACTGCACATGATCTAACTAATTTCCTAGTGCCTGGTGACCCAGATGACATCATCGCAGGGTCTCCGATCCCAGGTTAGAGGGGCTTTCTTCCCTCTGCCTACTCCTGAAATGCAAATCAAGAATCAGATAATAGATAAAGGGATAGGTAAAGTTTTTATCATATTTAAAATTCATGCCAAGAAGAATAATTTTAAAACTTTTTCCACGTTTAATGTTACCAATAATCTGCACAATTCAATTAAAAACTAAAATCTTTTTGGGTGGAAAAGGAAATATAAAGAACTAAAATTGATGGTTTGTCGAAGTACCTCTTGAATTTATGACAACATTCAATCCTCTGGGGTAACATGGCAATTTTTATCAACTCTTTCTTGCAGTAGCACATCAAATCTGTCAGATTCAAGATTAGTTGGACCATTCCAAAACTTTGATCTTCTTCTGCTGAAGACATTCTTTTAATGATTTGGTTTTATGCTTAGAGTCACTGTCATGCTGAAAGGTGAAATTGTTCTTCATCTTCAGATTTTTAGGAGAGGCATGAAGGCTTTGTTGAAACATTGACCATCATTCCCTTCACCTTGACTAAAGACCTAGTTCCAGCTGCCAAAAACAGCCCCAAAGCATTATGCTGCATTCACCATACTTTACTGGTTATGGTCTTCTTTTGATGATGCACAGTATTGGCCTTTGTATACCTTTTGGAATTATGGCAAAAAGTTCAGTCTTGGTCTCATCAGTCCATAAGACATTTTCCCTTATGCTTTTGGCAGATTTGATGTAGATTTTGACAAAACATAACCATAACTTGGATTTTTTGTGCAGTACACAACAAGCACTTGCCAGAATTTCCTGCCGTTCCTTTAATATTGCAGTAGGCCTTCTTGTCTTTTCATCAATTTGTGAGAGACATCCACTTATAGGTGTTATCACTGTTGTGCCAAATTAAGGCACTTCTTGTTGACTGTCTTCCCAGTTTTTCATGATATATCTAATGCCTTGGAAACTTATTGCACCTTTCTCCTGGCTGATAACTTTCAGCAATGAGATCCCTTTGCAGTGTTGTAATCTGTTTATAGATCATGGATTTTGATGTAAAAGGTCTCGAACAAATATCAGGAAAATCCTACTAGACCAGCTAAACTTTATATAGAATTTCTGTGTAAAAGTCATGAAAAAGAATACTCATTATAGCGGTTTAATTGAAAAAATTGACATGTCTGTATTTTTATAATGGTTTTAATGTTTTTATATTTTTTATTTAATGAAGTGTACAAAATGACTGCCTATTTAGGAAGTAGTATTACATCATTTTCCACCTGAACTCATAGAAATGTTGTGGAGAACAAAATGGCTGTCGATCATTTCTCTCCTGCTTACCCCTGCATACCGCACAAATGTCCAAATCTTTGGAATAAAGGACTTTTAAGAATATAATATGGTATGTGCCTCTATTCTTGACTTTTAAACATAAGTTTCATTGGATCTCAGCAGAGCACCACCAGAATTCCTGATATACTGACTAGTGTTGAGCCACCTCCCTAGAGTTCGGGTTCGGTTCGTTGAACATGGACGTGTTCGACGAATGCTCGTCGAACGTTCGACGAACACCGTCGAACCCCATTGAAACCAATGGCAGGCAAACAAAAACACATGCAAACACATAGAAAACACATAGAAAACACCTTAAAAGGTGTCCAAAAGCTGACAAACTGCTCAGAAGACACAACAAACACATGGAAAAGTCCCAACTACATATAGTCATGCGAAAAGAAAAGAGGTGGAGGAGTAAAAGGAGGAGGAGACACAGATATAGGCATGTCATGCCCTTCTAAAATCAAGAAAGGCTGGAGTAAAAATCTAAAATCACTCTACCAACACCCAAATGTCTTGACAAAAAAAATAAAAAAAGAAATATATTTAGGTAGAATGGCGGCGGGTCCATTGAGAACACTTTCCTTAGACGACGTAATGGTACCCCCGTTGGGAGTTGTGCCAAAAAATGAACCCAATACATTCAGACTAATCCACCATTTGTCATATCCAAGGAGGAGGTCAGTAAACGACAACATCGACGCGGAACCAAGTACAGTACTATGTACTGTACCTCCTTTGATGAGGCAATCAGGCGGGTCAAGAAGTTGGTAAGGCACACCCTAATGGCCAAAACAGACTTTGAGGGGGCGTCCAGGTTACTACCTGTGCCTCCGAATAGTGTCCTCCCATTGGACTGCTTCTGTGAAGGAGCATACTACATAGATCGCTGTTTGCCCATGGGGTGGTCCATATCCTGCTCACTATTTGAGGCATTAAGTTGCTTCCTCAAATGTGTCGTCATGGACCTTTGTTTGCACATATTATCCATTACCTCGACGACTTCTTATGCCTAAGCCCAAAAGATTCGCCACGGTGTGAAAACACGCGGTAGTCCATCTGTGAGAAGGAGAGAGCTGGAGGGAGAGTGGACACCCCAGTGCCGAGGGGTTAGATTGAGAAAGTGTAGCTTGCTTCATGGGTGGGGTACTCTGCTGAGTAGCAGAAATAGCTACTGGGCCCAAAAGGATTTCCTGGGCCAGATGCCGTTAAAAAATAGTACTTAGGTAAACAGGCGGTGTAGCTTGCTTCATGAATGAAGTGTGCTGCTGAGTAGCACTAAATTCTACTAGGCCCAAAAGGATTTCCTGGGCTAGATGCCGTTACAAAATAGTAGTTGGGTAAACTGGCGGTGTAGCTTGTTTCATGGCTGGGGTACGCTGCTGAGTAGCACTAAATTCTACAAGGCCTAAAAGGATTTCCTGGGCCAGATGCCGTTACAAAATAGTATTTAGGTAAACAGGTGGTGTAGCTTGCTTCATGGGTGGGGTACGCTGCTGAGTAGCACCAAATTCTACTAGGCCCAAAAGGATTTCCTGGGCTAGATGCCGTTACAAAATAATAGTTAGGTAAACAGGCCATGTAGCTTGCTTCATGGGTGGGGTACGCTGTTGAGTAGCACCAAATTTTATTAGGCCCAAAAGGATTTCCTGGGCTACATGCCGTTAAAAATAGTACTTATAGTTAACAGGCGGTGGGTGGCTGGGCTACTCTGCTGACTAGCAGACACTGAAGCTTTTGAGCAGACCTCTGAATCCCAGGCCATAGTATGAGTAAACAACACCTGGATTTGACGATGGCAACGTCATGTAAAACTCAGCCATGGGACTAAAGAGTCTCCATTTTTTCCAAAAATTCAGCCACAGACACCACTTAAGTGGCATCAATTTCGCCAGAGTTTTTTAAAACAGTTGGTGAGGTGATTTTCAAAAATCATCAAGCTTTTAGTCTCCCCAAGATGACACAGGGGTAGAAAAGTCCTTGTGGTCCAGGATTTGTTCATCTTGATGAACGTTAGTCTGTCTACATTGCCACTGGACAGCTGTGTGCGCTTATCTGTCAGCACACCACCAGCAGCGCTGAACACACGTTCAGAGAGAACGCTGGCTGCGGGCACGACAAGATCTCCAAGGCGTGAGTGGCGAGCTCAGGCCATTTTTCAAGATTGGAAGCCCAAAATGAGCAAGGGTCCAGTTCCACAGTCATGGTATCGATGTTAACTTGGAGATACTCTTGTACCATCCTCTCTAGGCATTGGCTGTGCGTCAGACTTCTTGTCTCCTGTGCCCTTGCAAAGGATGGTCTAAAAAAATCTTGAAACGATTGGAAAAAATTGCTGTTACCACCAGATACGATGTTACTGTTACGGCTTGAGTGATAACTCGATAGTCCCATGGTTGACAAGTTAGAACTCAGAGATTCACTACGTGCACCACTGGTGTTTTGTGGAAAAGCAGATGTTAGATTCTGTAACAGTCTCTGCTGATACTCCTGCATGCGTGAATCCCTTTCTATGGCAGGATTTATTTAGCCAAATTTGCTTTTGTACCGGGGGTCAAAGAGTGTGGAAACCCAGTAGTCAGCATTAATTCGGATTCTGACAATCCGAGGGTCATGTTGCAGGTAGTGCAGCAAGAAGGCACTCATGTGTCTTGCGCATCCAGGAGGACCAAGTTCTTGTTCTCTTGGTGGTGGCGAGGTGAGAATCATGCTTCCTTCATCTGCCCTCTCCCCCCAAGCTCACACAACAGAAATTTGATCAAGGTCTCCCTCATCTGATGAGTCTTCCATGCCAAGTGCCAGTTCATCCTCCACTTCTTCCTCGGCACCTGCACCTTCCTCAACAGTTTGGCTGCTACCATGCACCCTCGGTAATCCCTCTCCCCCAGCCTCCAATGCCAGCCGCCTTGGTGCTGCCAACCTTCTTGACCTTGGAGATATTATCCCTTCCACATACGACTCCTCCTGTTCCTCCTCCTCCTCCTGTTCCACCACCTGACTCCGAACACTGTGTAAGGTGTGCCTGTGTAAGGTGTGCTCCAGCATGTAAATCACCGGAATGGTCATGCTGGTAATGGCATCGTCAGCACTAAACATCTTAGTTGCCATTTCAAAACTGTGCAGAAGGGTGCATAGGTCCCTGATCTCAGACCACTCCTGCAGCGTGATTTGCCCCACCTCTTGATCTCGTTGGCCCAGGCTATACGTCATAACGTATTGCACCAGGGCTCATCAGTGCTGCCACAGTCGCTGCAACATGTGCAGAGTTGAATTCCACCGTGTGGGCACATCGCATTTCAGCCGGTGAACTGGCAGGCCCAACGACTTCCGTAGAGATGTAAGTCATTGAGCTGCAGGATGCGAACGGTGGAAGTGAGCACACAGCGACCGTACCCTCTGCAGAAGCCCATCTAGTCCGGGATAGTGGGATAAAAATTGCTGGACAACCAGGTTCAAAACGTGAGCCATACAAGGCACATGTGTGACATTGCCCCGGCGAAGGTCCGCATCCAGGTTTGCAGCATTGTCGCACACAGCCTTCCTTGGCTGCAGGTTGAGTGGAGACAACCATTGATGGAACTCGGTTTTCAGAACTGACCACAACTCCTCAGCTGTGTGACTCACATTTCCCAGACATTTCAATGTAAACACTGCCTGATGCCGTTGAGCCCTGGTGACAGCATTGTGAGGAGGTGTGCAGGATTCCTTCTGTGCAGTTACAACGCGGGTGGCATTACCAGACAGGCTTTGGGTGCAGGTGGAGGACTGAGAGGAGGTTGAGGAGGCAGAAGCAGTGGAGGAACTTCTAGACGGCAAGACTTGGACAGCAGCCCCTTCTCCTGATGTCGCCGTAGTTACCCAGTGCCCAGTCACCGACATGTAACGCCCCTGTCCATGTCTACTCGTCCAAGTGTCTGTTTTGAAATGCACCCTGTCACACACAGAGTTTCTCAAGGAAGCGGTGATGTTGTGTGCGACATGCTGGTGTAGCGCAGGCACAGCTTTCTTGAGAAGTAGTGGCGACTGGGCATCTGCTACTGGGGCACTGCGATGGACATAAGGTCTCGAAAATCAGGTGGAAAGGCAGCATTTCTGTAGCCAACAGCTTGCAGATGGAGAAATTCAACCTCTTAGCTTTGTCATGGCTAGGAGGAAATGGTCTTTTACTTGTCCACATCTGAGGGACTGAGGGCTGGCTGCCGTGCTTAGACGGAGTTGAGTAGGGTGTCCCCAGCAAACTGCTGGTCTGTGATGAAGGTGCAGGCGGAGATGTTATGTTGCCTTGATCAAAATGTGGTGTCGATGTCGGAGAGTGCTCAACAATAGCAGGTGTTTCCACTTGCAAATGTCCTGACAACCTGCCAATCACACTGGGTGTTGCGGGTAAAAAGGTGTAAGGTCTATGTCCAAAACCATGTGCGAATGCTGTCCCCACAGTCACAGAGGATGAAGAGGACGCAGATGCACTTGATGGGGCAGACTTTGGTTGACCCAGCCCACTAGGCTGCATTGTAGCACAGTGAGCTTTCCACTGCAACTTATGCCTCATATCCATATGACGGTTCACGCATGAAGTACTCAAGCTAGTCATTTATTGTCCTCTACTGAGATTTTGTTGACAAATTTTACAGACAACATGAGTTGGGTCATCCTTTGCCATGTCAAAAAATGCCCAGGCTATGCAAGGCTTAGAGCCCGTGCGACCTGAAGAGCCACCACGACTTCTGGTCTGAGGCACAGTTGGGGTTGAGGATGCAGTTGTTGATGTGCTTCCAGTATTCCGTCTCTGTCCAGGAAGGCGCAACATTACCTCATCATCAGACTCGTCACTAGCACCCTCCTCCACCTCCTCTGCTGACCTCATGGACTGGCAGACTTGGGGTTGACAGTAAGTGGGGTCTACAACCTCGTCATCATCATCCTGTGTGTTCTCACAACCATCGTCCTCAGAGCCAACCTCTTCCTGCCCTGACCGAAAACTCAAGTTTTCGTTCCAATCTCAGTCTCATCATCATCTTCCTCATTGTCTCCACCAACAGGAGTTACAGTTTGGGAAGGAAGGTATACATTATGCTCAGAACCTTCTTCATCTGGGCCTGGATCCGACTCACAAAGATTCTGGGCATCAGTGCAGATCATTTCCTTGTCTGGATTCACAGAAGTTCTGGAGCAGACCTCTGATTCCCAGGCTATAGTATGCGTAAACAGCTCTACAGAATCAACATGTGTGTTACCCCAAGCTCAGACGGGCGGCTGGAGACTTGGGAGCTGTGAGGAAGCAAGTGTGTTTGAGGTGACAACTCTGAGGACTGGAGTAGTTGTGATGTTGAAGTTGACATGGAGGAGAGCCCACTTGAACGAGCACTTGATATCCGTTCAAGCACCTGCTGTTTTCGTGCCTCATCTGGAATTTTTGGCGATGCTTGTAGCGATGGTTGTAAGAAAGGGATCATATCAGATTGTCCACAAAAAGAAGTAGACATCTCACTTTGGTTGGAAGATGGTCTTTCTTCTGCAGATGTTACTGTTGCTTTACCACCTACCTCACGGACACAACCTTTTTTTCCCTTTCCAACACGCCTATTCCCCTTTCCACCAGAAGCAGGTGTTTTGCCACTCATTTTAGTGCTTAGCTAATTGGCAACTCTGTATCTGTAGTTGTTGGCACAACAACCGATGGATGAAAACCGAGCAGAACTGAGTGGCCAAACTGTGGTACTAGGCCCAAACCTATTAACTGGGTTAGATGCAGTAAAAATTTAGATACACAGGCGGTGTAGTTAATTTCACAGGCAGGCTACTCTGCTGATGTGCAGACACTGCTCCTAGACCCAAAACTATTAACTGGATTAGATGCAGTAAAAATAGAGATACACAGGCGATATAGTTAGTTTCACAGGCGGGCTACTCTGCTGACGTGCAGACACTGCTCCTAGGCCCAAAACTATTAACTTGATTAGATGTAGTAAAAATAGAGATACACAGGCGGTGTAGTTAGTTTCACAGGCGGGCTACTCTGCTGATGTGCAGACACTGCTCCTAGGCCCAAAACTATTAACTGGATTAGATGCAGTAAAAATAGAGATACACAGGTGGTGTAATTAGTTTCACAGACGGGCTACTCTGCTGATGTGCAGACAATGCTCCTAGGTCCAAAACTATTAACTGGATTAGATGCAGTAAAAATAGAGATACACAGGCGGTATAGTTAGTTTCACAGGCGGGCTACTCTGCTGACGTGCAGACACTGCTCCTACGCCCAAAACTATTAACTCGGTTAGATGCAGTAAAAATTGAGATACACAGACGGTGTAGCTAGCTTCACAGGCGGGCTACTCAGATGACTATCAGACAATGCTGCTAGCCCAAAAGGATTGGCTGAGCTAGATTGCACCAAATGCTGTGACAAACACTTGCACAGAACTGACACAGACATGCCTGGCAAACAGTGCTATGAACTGCTGTAACCTACCCTGAAAAGGGCTGATATTACAACTATCGAAATATAGAAAGGACAGTGCCACACCAAGAAGTGACAGATAGTAACTTTCTTTATTCTGCCTCGTGCGGCGACGTTTCGGTCCGTGGACCTTTTTCAAGCACAGTACAATCACAATTCAACCACCATTTTATACCATTAGACACACCCACATGGTTAAACCACAACCAATGGGAGTACCCTGACATCATAGAGAAAAAAAAAAAAACAATATTACAAAAATCATACAAAACAATAAAAACAGTATACAATGCGAAACAACCCATAACCAACCTCCCCATACACAGGAAAATCCCCCTTGATCGCTCCCTATAACATTAAACACTCCATAGATTAGATCTAAACACTCCCGGCTACATGGATGTAAACATACCACCCCATCCAATAGAAGACATGCATCGGTGGTTACTATGGCTCCATAGGTGTGCCCAGGGTAAGCTCTGCTCAATCAGAAAACAGCGCCGACCACATGTGACCGCACCGTACCTGACATGCAGCGCCCATCCCCGCACAGACCCACGGGTCCCACCACCATTGCGCATGTCCTAACGGCAGATCCGCCCACCAGCATCCGACTCCAGGGCTTCTGTGTGCATCAACGGAGTCCACTTATGAGCGCTATATTACCAACGCCCAGTACTACACAGGTCCAGGCAGCCTCCCCCACTGTGCATGACCCTACATGGCAGCCGCACAGCATAGTCTCCAATAGGCACTTCAGTGCACATGTCCGCGGCGTAACCGCTATAGTCCAGCTGTATATATAAATCCTCTTATGTCTCTTCAGGATATGGTAATGCACATATCATAGCACGTCCATGTAAGGTCCATAATCCATGTGTAAATTGCAGAGGAGTAATGCCACCGGGACCATATGTAAATGCCAACCATAAATGTCAAATGGATAGAGTAGGTATGTTGCCGGATATCCTAATAGCCAAGGTACTCAAAGGCATCCTCTCAATCCTTGGACCCTGTAATGATAGATTAGAAAAGAGAGACCTGTTCCAATTGCATAATGTGCAAAGTCCTCACATATACAGCGCTATGGGTCACCCAATGGATAGCGAAGCCTATTACAATTGACCATAGGTATAGTGCTTACAAAATATTTGATTAAATTCCTATTCTAACAAAGAACACTAACTCACCCCAAGGGGTCATAGAGAGTTTACTTTTGAACAGGGAACAATTAGTACCAGGGATTCCCAGCCAGTCTCCCATACTGGCACTTGCCCAGCCTCAAGCTGCTTAACATTTGCAATCTGCTGAGGGCAGGTACATTTAGCCTAGAATGGCCATTTGCACATATTCACAATAGCACACCTCTTAACATAGAGAAGTGTGGGCATACCCGCTATCACATATAGCATGGGGAAATGGAGAGATACAGTTATGGGAAATATTGAATCACATATAGCATACAATAATAAAAACAGTGGTTAAAAACAATACTCCAATGAGGAACCACAATTGACCCAAAGGATGCTAAAGAAAAATATTCTGCTGGTACTCAATATTCATGCCCCTCGAAGATAACATATCGAGTTCAAATATCCATTTTAACTCTTTCTTTTTCAAGAGAGAAACCCGATCCCCACCACATCTGAGCACAGGAACATCATCTATAATTCTGTATCTAAGCTGATTGACCGAGTGTCCCATATCATAGAAGTGCCTAGGTACCGGAAGTTCAACACATTGAGTTCTTATAGTGCTTTTATGTTTGCTGATCCTAGCCCTGACCTCCATTGTGGTCACTATTGAGTCGTGGTCATGCCAACATGTAATCTAAACCCTAACCGTAACTTTAGCCCCAACCCTAACCCTAACTTTAGCCCCAACCCTAACTGTAGCCTTAACCCTAGCCCCAACCCTAACCCTAGCCCTAGACCTAACCCTAGCCCTAGCCCTAACCCTAACCCTAGCCCTAACCCTAACCCTAGCCCTAACCCTAGCCCTAACCCTAACCCTAGCCCTAACCCTAGCCCTAACCCTAGCCCTAACCCTAGCCCTAATGGGAAAATGGAAATAAATACATTTTTTTAATTTTTCCCTAACTAAGGAGGTGATGAAGGGGGGTTTAATTTACTTTTATAGCGGGTTTTTTAGCGGATTTTTATGATTGGCAGCCGTCACACACTGAAAAACGCTTTTTATTGCAAAAAATATTTTTTGCGTTACACATTTTGAGAGCTATAATATTTCCATATTTTGGTCCACAGAGTCATGTGAGGTCTTGTTTTTTGCGGGACGAGTTGACGTTTTTATTGCTAACATTTTCGGGCACGTGACATTTTTTGATCGCTTTTTATTCCGATTTTTGTGAGGCAGAATGACCAAAAACCAGCTATTCATGAATTTCTTTTGGGGGAGGCGTTTATACCGTTCCGCATTTGGTAAAATTGATAAAGCAGTTTTATTCTTCGGGTCAGTACGATTACAGCGATACCTCATTTATATCATTTTTTTATGTTTTGGCGCTTTTATACGATAAAACTATTTTATAGAAAAAATAATTATTTTAGCATCGCTTTATTCTCAGGACTATAACTTTTTTATTTTTTTGCTGATGATGCTGTATGGCAGCTTGTTTTTTGCGGGACAAAATGACGCTTTCAGCGGTACCATGATTATTTATATCTGTCTTTTTGATCGCGTGTTATTCCACTTTTTGTTTGGCAGTATGATAATAAAGCGTTGTTTTTTGCCTCGTTTTTTTTTTTTTCTTACGGTGTTTACTGAAGGGGTTAACTAGTGGGCCAGTTTTATAGGTCGGGCCGTTACGGACGCGGCAATACTAAATATGTGCACTTTTATTGTTTTTTTTTAATTTAGGTAAAGAAATGTATTTATGGGAATAATATATATATATTTTTTCATTATTTAGGAATATTTTTTTTTATTTTTTTTTTTTACACATTTGGAATTTTTTTTTTTACTTTTTTACTTTGCCCCAGGGGGGGGACATCACAGATCGGTGATCTGACAGTTTGCACAGCACTCTGTCAGATCACCGATCTGACTTGCAGCACTGCAGCCTTCACAGTGCCTGCTCTGAGCAGGCTCTGTGAAGCCACCTCTCTCCTTGCAGGACCCGGATGCCGCGGCCATCTTGGATCCGGGTCTGGAGCAGGGAGGGAGGTGAGGAGACCCTCATAGCAACGCGATCACATCGCGTTGCTGCGGGGGGCTCAGGGAAGCCCGCAGCGAGCCCCCTCCCTGCGGGAAGCTTCCCTATACCGCCGGCACATCGCGATCATGTTTGATCACGGTTTGCCGGGGGTTGATGTGCCGGGAGCAGTCCGTGACCGCTCCTGGCACATAGTGCCGGATGTCAGCTGCGATAGGCAGCTGACACCCGGCCACGATCGGCCGCGCTCCCTCCGTGAGCGCGGCCGATCGCTATGACGTACTATCCCGTCGGTGGTCATAGGGGCCCACCCCACCTCGATGGGATAGTACATCTAATGTCAGAAAGGGGTTAAAGACATTTCACAATTCCAAGAGGATACAGATTTTCAAGAAGAATGGGAAAAGATACATTTAGAATCCTAACAAAAATTATAAAAATTGGTCTTGAAATGCAAAGAGAAAGAAAAAATGGAGATAAATAACGAACTGTAAAAAGCCAAATTAGAATTAAGAACACACTTGACAAAGAATCAAATAAAAACTTTTTTCAACAAATTGTATAAAACATTAATCCTTATCCAAGCAGATTTTAGACCCTTTACGATCTTTAATATATCCATACATCCAGGTCCGTAGGTACTTACCAACCTTGGACATATGGACATGACCAGGTGATTTTGCGTACACAAAGGCTGTGCACGCTCGATCGCTGCCAGCTGTCTGTTGATTCTGACAGCTGACACACAGCACTCAGAGCCAACACTTTGATATCAATCGCAGCATTTGGAAGACAGGCAGAGGGAAGGAGCCCCCTCTGCCCTCTGATTGGTGCCCCCATGATGTAATAGCGGGAGCCTAATTGTTGCTATTGTGACTTGATGTTGTCATGATGACATCTGGGTTACCAGGCATTAGCAATATACTTAGACATTACATGTCAAGAAATGTCACAATGCTGATCCCAACACTTTATGGTTTGTAGGTCTAGAAAGACTTAAATAGGTGGTGGTGATTATAATAAATTATTACTGAAAAGAGGGGCCAAATGAATACTCAGTACAGCTCCCCAAGATCTTTTTGGTTTAAATGAAAAAATTGGAATGTATCGATTTTTAGAATAGTTTTAATATTTTTATGTTTTTTTTAATGACGTGTATAAATGATGTCCACATAAACCCATAGATGTGTTATGGAATCGCAAAACAGCCATTGTTCATTTTTCTCCCGCGTTGCAGCGTCCTGGCTAGCGATATCGTCCAGTGTGACACGCAGCAGCGATCAGAATCCTGCTGTGATGTCGCTGGTCGGGGCAGAAAGGCCAGAACTTTGTTTCGTCACTGGCTCTCCCACTGACATCGCTGAATCAGCGTGTGTGATGCCGATTCAGCGATGTCTTCGCTGGTAACCAGGGTAAACATCGGGTTACTAAGTGCAGGGCCGCGCTTAATAACCCGATGTTTATCCTGGTTACCAGCGTTAAAGTAAAAAAAACAAACACTACATACTTGCCTACCGCTGTCTGACCCCGGCGCTGGGCTTCTCTGCTCTGGTTGTGAGCGCCGGGCAGCCGTAAAGCAGAGCAGTGACGTCACCGCTCTGCTTTCCGGCCGCCATGCTCACAGCCAGAGCAGAGAAGCAGAGCGCCAGGGACAGACAGCGGTAGGTAAGTATGTAGTGGTTGTTTTTTTTACTTTAACGATGGTAACCAGGATAAACATCGGGTTACTAAGCGCGGCCCTGCGCTTAGTAACCCGATGTTTACCCTGGTTACCGGCATCGTTGGTCGCTGGAGAGCTGTCTGTGTGACAGCTCTCCAGCGACCAAACAGCGACGCTGCAGCGATCCGGATCGTTGTCGGTATCGCTGCAGCGTCGCTTAGTGTGACGGTACCTTTAGGCCGGGGTAACACTTGCGAGTGTGATGCGACAAACTCGCACGAGTGTCTCCCATCAATACCCGGGACCGGAGTGTGTGGCTGCATGTATTTCTGTGCAGCTGAATGTTCCGGTCCGAGTGCTGGTGGCAGTTCTGGGTATTGATGCGAGAGACTTGTGCGAGTTTCTCGCATCACACTCGCAAGTGTGACCCCGGCCATTACACAGAAAATTCATTGAATTTCAGCAGAGCACCACCAGAATTCCTTATATACTGATTGATCCATAGTACTTTACATGGGGTTAATCAGAATAACTTTAAATGATGGCAGCTGTGTACTGATTACTATGTAACATTAAATAAAATCTGATTTTCTATTTCTAAACTCAACCACTGTTAGGGCTAGCGGGACGCACCAAATAATTAGAGAAATGGTATAAGGTGCGTTCGCAGCCCGGGGTCCACCATGCAGAGATGGAACCTGCTGCTGAGTAATGACGGACTATATGACGGTACAATGAGGATACACACACGGATTAGCTTCACCCTGTATGAAAGAAGCGAACCCTGTTGTGTCACAGGGCTGTGGTACCGCACAAAGAGCACAAGCAAGCATTCACAGAACTCAATCCCGAGACTCAGGATTAGAGTTCGTCTAGACCACTTGCACACGCACCGCTAGTGGGTGTCAGAGTATAACTTAAATAATAATTTTTATGTACAAGAGTGTGTGCAGTGCCGCTCTGGCGGATGCCACTAAC